>NW_027211899.1:0-1200000 GCF_036971445.1 Narcine bancroftii
TGACACATCTCAAAGAGCAAAGGTGCAGGAAGGGGGAACATTGCAGAGTGCGTCGAAAGAACCAAACACTTGTTGATCCAAACCAAGACTTTTATTAACTAAAAGACTGGAGCATATCATAAGTGGGTCGACCAGTCCAGAATGACCTGGTCTGGCTAGGAGAAATCCTTTAAGACCTGCCAGTAGGTGTGGCTACACTCTCAGCCAATCACAGTCATCCTACACTACACTCTGGACAGATAAACATTGGTGTTAGAATCTGTACTATCAGGGGGAACGACCAGAAGGCAATTGCTGTGTTATGTGGCTTTCTGCAGGTGTGCAGAAATGCTGGGAAACAATTCTGGGGGCCATCTGTTTTTCTTCACCCGTTACAGAGCAGCAGGTAGCTGGGAGAAAACAGCAAGGCTGCAGAGAGACAGATAGATTAGGAGAATGGAAAAAGAAGAGGCCAGTGAATTCCAAAGTAGGAAAATGTTTGGTCATGAACTTTGGGAGAAGGAATAAAAGGGCAGATTATTATTGGATAGGGTGAACATTCAAAATTCTGGGGGAGATGGACCTTGGCATCGCCGTGCAGGATGCCCCATAGGTTAACTTCCATGTTGGTGGTCAATCAGCTGATTGGAATGCTGGTATTCATATCGCAAATAATAGGATATAAGAGCAGGGATGTGATGTTGAGGCTTAAGAAGGCACTGGCGAGGCAGCACCTGCAGTAGCGGAGAGAGTTTTTGGCTCCTTATTGAAGAAAGAATGTGCTGGCATTGCAGAAGATTCACAAGAATGATTCCTGGAATGAAGGGATTAATATATGAGGAAGGTTTGATGGATCTTGGACTATACTCCTTGGTGTTCAGAAGAATGATGAGTGGTAGGGGTCCTCAGAAGCACTTCGAATGTTGAGAAGCCTGGATACAGTAGATGTGGTAAAATTATCTCCCATGTTAGAGGAGTCAAGGACGAGAGAGCACAACTTCAGGGTTGAAGGATTCCCACTAAAAACAGAGGTGCAGAGGGATTTCTTGACACACAGACTGCAGAACCTCTTGAATTTTTTAACTGGTGGCTGCAGTGACCAAATCATTGGGTGCATTTAATGCACTTCAACTCTGTCTGCTGCAACAGGGTGGATCTCCCAGTGGCCACCCATTTCAATGCTTACATGGCTGACCGTGGACTCAAGCACATTTAGATTCTGATGAAAACAATTCATTAAATCAGTAAAAGTTCAACCACAGCAACTGCTGGAATATAAGTTATACAAAACTGCTGGAAAAAGCAGGTCAGGAAGCAGAGAAACCAAGAACTGGAGAAGTAAGAAAACAAGTGTATTTGAATTGACAGGCTGGAGAAAACACAGAATAGGTGTTGGGAAATTTGCAAAGAAAGTCCTGGCCAAATAATGTAAGAAGCAGCCAAGTGGAACCACAAGATGCCCCTGTTATGCAATTTTCCCAGGTGGCACATTTTTCTGGCCTTGTCTTGAGATGTGCATCTATATGTTGTGGTTAAAAACCCACCGTTAAGCTGGAGGAGCTCAGCCCGGATTTTCAGTGTCCATAGGAGATCAAGATATATTCCCAACATTTCAGTCCTGAGCCCTTCTTCAAGGAATGAGCCAGATACAGGAACTCTTAGAAAAGGCACTTTCAGGTGGCCAAATGCCCCACTTGTAAAGCCCCATATAATGGCAATATGGGATGCCGGAAGGCCACCTGAATGCGCAGGATGCGCCTGCCAAATGAACTTGGTAACCCTCCTCCGAGAGGTATAATCGGCACAACACCGAAATGCTGTGGTGCCGGGTGGAGGTGTTTGTTGAGTTTACCATTTTTGTTTTTGTTCTGCGGTGTTCAAGTGTGGAGGGTATTTGCAATGTGATTTGTCCGTTCCATGGTTTACATCTAGTTTAAACATAATGTGAAATGTTTACATTGCTATATGGAACTCAGATATTTATGAAGCAATAAGATTTCTCAAAAAATGATTTTTATTACATTTTTGACAAGCACACAAGTCTCATTTATATGCAACCATTACTTCATGAGAACACATAACATGCCAGGCAGTAGGCTCATGTTGTCGCATTGGGTGGGGAGGGTGGAGGGGGGAACAAGTTGTGGAAATTAGGAGCTAGGTGGCAGGGTCATACCCTTACAGGATGGACAAAATGGCAGAATGGATGGCCTGGTGCCCATGGGCCTGCTGATTGTGACAATCTGTGCTAATGGGTGCAGGACCATCTGCTTCAACCAACGTCCGCTCTGACAGAAAGTCTTCCTTGTTAATCTCACATATATTGTGCAGGACACAGCGAGCAAACACAACACCTGGGACTAAGGTGGTAGAGATATCCAGACGCTTGGACAGGCACCACTGGCAGCCATTTAGACGGCAATATGCATGTTCCACCACTATCCTTGCAGAATTAAGGGCCTTGTTAAATCTTTGCTGATCCAGATCCAGTCCTTGGTGCTGTGTGAACCCCTTCATCAGCCAATTTCGTAGTGGATATGCCAGATCACCCACAAGATGCGCTGGAACCTCTACGCTTTTGTCCATTAACATTCTTGGACACCTGCAGGCACAACAATGGAGAATGTTGTTAATTCATACACATGACCGTTGACACAATAAGCATACATAAGATTGACACATGGAGCTTTGTAGGGTGAACACTCACGTCAGGTGGGAAGTGGTATCCACCCTGGTCCTCTTCCTTTCTATACAGAGGAGAGTTGGCAAGCACTGAGGCATCATGGGTACTGCCCTGCCAACCAAAACATCTGAGAAGCTGTAACGTGAATGGAAAGCACAGTGAAGTTATAGACATTGAGATGTGATGTGATAAAGACCAATAAAGGCTTAGCTCACCAGAATCTGTGGTCGACCACCGCTTGCAGAACCACCCAATGCCAGCCTTTGCGATTGTAGTAGGCTGCAACATGCAAGCTGGGGGCAATAATGGGAAGATGTGATCCATCAATGGCACTGGCACACATTGGGTATCCCCTTTGCACCAAGCTGTCATTGGTCTCCTGGAGACGTGTTCCAATGGGCAGGGACATGAGACGTTTACCGAGGAACTTCGTCAAGGCGGCCGTCACCTCCTGCACCACCATGCACACGGTGCTGATGCCTATTCCAAAGATGGAACTGATGGATCGATACTCACAAGGGGTGGCATACCAGCGCAGAGCCACAGCTAATCGAAATCCCGGCTCCATGGTTGCTGCGCCTGGTCTATGCGGCTTCAAGTGAGGTTCTTAGAGTTCCAGCATGAAGTGAAAGGTGCCATGCGACATACGAAAGTGTTTCCTCCATTCAGCAACATCAAATTTGGTGAGGTCCTTACTCCAGAACTCAGCGCTCTGGGATCAGTTCAACCTCCAGAGAGACCCATGTGTCACTGACAAGCATCATTCACCTTCGTCTGTGAACAATGGTGGGCGAAACCTCTGGGCAGAAACAATTTCAAGCTGGCACTGGAAGGTGTTGTTAAGGTTACTGAACGCTTACTGTAGCTTTTGACAATTCACATCTGATAGGTAATAGACTCAATCAGCTGTGTTTGGACGGGAAACCAATATATGAATGGGCTGCCTTTTGGCAGCTCATTGACTCGATCGATATTCAGTTAGCGCTACTGTGTTAAAAATATTAAGGAAGACATCACAGATTTTGGAGGTTGGGACCCTGTTGGGAAGAATTGATCATTGATCCCTGTCTGGAAGATTTGCTGGCCTAAAGACTTGTATTTTCTCACCCACTCTGGAAGCCTGTGAGTGAGTAAAACCTATACTGGTTGTATTTTCATCGGAATTTATAGCTATCCTATAAACACAAACTTCTCCATGTCCGCCACAAGAGCGGGGATCTCCCAGTGGCCACCTGCTTCAATTCCCCATCCCATTCTCTTGCTGACAGCCTGTTCATGGTCTTGTCGTGGCTGCAAAAGGTGGTGCTACTGAAATGAAGCACCTCCACACAGCATGAAGTGAACCAGTAACTGCCTTTATATGAACCTCTCGTGCTGCTTTTAGGGGACGACCTCATTCCTCTCTGGGGTGCGCTGGTCTAGGGGAGTGATGTCAGTGCGTTGCGGAGTTGCTGCAACCAGGATGTGGCGACATCTCCCAGGCAACATGTGTCACCAAATGCATGCTTCTCATGAGAAGGGAAGGGGGGCCTATGCCATCTTGTACCAACTGACTGGGACAGCGATTCGGCCCGCCTGACCACATGGTCGCTCGGCCTGCTATGAAAAACCTCATCCCTATCACATCCAATTAACACCTTTTGTTGGGCTGGATTTGTCCCCTAACCAGAATTCTGAGCCTTTCTGAGATTTCCTGCTTCTGGGTTATTCTGTTTATTCCTTGAAGAAGGGCTCAGGCCTGAATGCTGGAAAGAATAGCTGAGTTCCTTCAGCATGTCGGTGTGTTTGTAACTATAATCACAGCGTCTGCAGACTTCTGTGTTTCACTCATCTTTATTTGTAATACAAAGAACTGATGTTGGCAGTGGTGGTGGGGAGAGTGGGGGGTGGGGAACCACCTGATGGCATCCTCATTAGTACCTGGACCTACCACTTTGTGTCAGCCTATCCCAACAACTGGGAGCTGCAACCCTGCGACAGTTCCCATAGAATTAGAGGACTAACAGTAGATCTGTGTGGAAAGAAGAACCTTAGCTGCTTCTTGCCCTTTCGTGTAAGACTTTATTCGTAATAAATGATCGACCACAAAAAACCCTGTTCCAAGTCTCTTTCAGCCCTTAGTATCATGTCCATACATTCCCATCATTGAACATTTTACATGCGCTCTCTGTTTGCACTCGGATGGTGAGTGGGAGCAGTTCCTTTGGTGCTTCAACCTTCTCCCGACCCTTGCAGAGAAGCTGTTCTTCATCCTGCTGATGCTGGTTCTGATCCTCCTTTCTCTTCCTTGATGGGAGCAGCTGAGAGATGCTGTGGGCTGGGTCAAAGGGCTTCTCCAGGATTTGGCATGGCCTCTTCAGACAAGGATCCTGCTAGATCACACTGATGGGGAAGAGGGAGACTCCAGTGATCCTCTCTGTTGCTCTGAGGGTCCTGTGGATTGACTCCAATCCATTTCTCTGCAAGGACCCTCTCATCCAGTTTAGTTTGTACTTGCGTGATGTTTCAAGGTCCCTCGGCCTGACGGAGATTGCCGATTCTATCGCATCTGCTGATTCCAAACGACCTTAGTTCCTCCGACCTGTCGGGTCAGTCCGATTTAATGTTTCTCATCTTTTGTTTGATTTTTTAAGACTGTGTAGTGGATGTGTGTGGGGTATAAGTGCATGGGTGCTTGTGGGTGGGTATATGTGTGAGCGTGTGTAAGAAGGGGTGTGAGGGACAGTGTGTGTGTGTGTGTGTGTGTGTGTGTGTGTGTGTGTGTGTGTGTGTGAGGGAGTGGGAGTGTCTGTTGGCATTTGGGTGTGTGTGGTAGTGTGTGTGTGCGTGCATGTATGTGGGGGTTTTATTTACAGTGAAAAAGTAAATACAGAATATTTACAATATATACAGAATATATACAGAAGAGTGAACAAATATATACAAATATATCAACGATCAAATATATACAGAACATATGTAGAAAGCACAACATCGACGTCAAATGAAAAGAACTCGACAAAATTATCTCACTTATCGAACACGTCCCTGATATAAAAGCATATCTACCAATTTGCCCCGAAATAGTTGGGGTTGTGTGTGGGATTTGGGATGTGTGTGTGGAGTTGTGTGGAATTGGGTGTGTGTTTGTGGACTGCATGTTCGGGTATTGGGTGTTGGATGGAACGTGTGAGTGGATGTGTGTGGTGTGTGTGGGTGAGATTGTGCGGTGGATGTGTGTGGGTTATATGTGCATGGTTGCTTGTGGGTGGGAATGTGTGTGGGCGTGTGTAAGAAGGGGTGTGGGGGAGGGTGTGTGTGTGAGGGTGTGTGTGCAGATATGTGGGGCTTTTGTTTACAGTGAAAAAGTATATACAGAATATATACAATATATACAGAATATATACAGAACAGTGAACAAATATATACAAATATATCAACGCTCAAATATATACAGAACATTTGCACAAAGCACAACATCGACGTCAAATGGAAGGAACTCGACAAAATTAACTTACTTATGGAACACATCCCTGATAGAAAAGCACATCTTCCAATTTGCCCCAAAATCATTGGGATGTGTGTCTGGAGTTTTGAGGGATTTGGGTGTGTGTTTGGGGTCTGCATGTGGGGTTATGGAGGGAATGGGTGAGGGGTTGTGTGTGGGGTGTGTGGGTAGGATTGTGTGGTGGATATGTGTGGAGTGTATGTGCTTGGGTCCTTTTGGGTAGGTATGTGTGTGGGCGTGTGTAAGAAGGGGTGTGAGGGAGGTTGTGTGTATGTATGTGTGCGTGTGGGAGGGTGTGGGAGTGGGTATGTGTGTGTGTATGCATTTCCTTCTTTCCATTTTCCATAAGTGAACAAATATATGTAGACATTTCTACAAAGCACAACATCGACGTCAAATGGAAGGAACTCGACAAAATTATCTCACTGATAGAACATGTCGCTGATATAAAAGAACATCTTCCAATTTGCCCCAAAATAATTGGGGGGACCTATCCTGAATGATTTTCAGAACCTTTCATTCTAAAACCCGACTTCCAGACCCATATTATATTCGTCTAGGAACAAAGTCTACTTTTAATACAAGAATCTGGTTCGGAGACGGGATTAAGGGGAGAGGGAGAAAAGAGATTCTATTGGAGTGTGGATGTGTGTGTGTGGGGTCACTGTGGGATTTGTCTGAGTGTGTGGATTGAGTGTGTGAGAAGTGGATGTGAGAGGTTTGTGTGGGGTGAGTGTTTGGTAAGTGTGGGGATGTGGGGTGTGTGTGTAAGTGGGAGTGTGTGTGGGAAGTGTGTGTAAGTATGTGGGTATGTGGAGTGTGTGTGGGAATTGTGTGTGGTCTGTGTGTTGTGTGGAGTCAGTGTGGAAGGTGTCTGAGTGTGTGGGAAGTGTGTTTGTGGGTGTGTGTGGTGTGTGTTTGTGAGGGATGTGTGTTTGTGGGGGGTGGATGTGTAGGGAGTGGGGTGTGTGGGGGTGGGTGTGTGTATGGTGTGTTAATGTGGTGTGTGTGTGAGGGATGGGTGGGGGAGGGGTGTGTGTGGGAAGTGTGTTTAGATGTGTGTTTGTGAGAATATGTGTAGGGGGCAGTGTGGGGGTGTCTGAGTGTGTGGATGTGTGGGTGGGGGGTGAGAGTGTGTGGGATGGGTGGAGAGATGGTGTGGAGGGGTGTGTGTATGAGGGGTGTGGGTTACGTGTGGTGTGTGTGAGGGGTGTGTGTGTGGTTGTGAGGGGTGTGTGCTTGTGGGGGGTGGGTGTGTGGGGAGTGCATCATGGGTGTGTTAGTGTGTGTGTGAGGGGTGTGGGTTTGGGGTGTGTGTGGGGGTGTGTATGTGTGATTGGGTGTGTGTGGCAGGGTGAGTGTGTGTGTCAGTGTCTGTGTGGGGCACCAACGTATATAGGACATGGCAAGCATTGCATGCGCCCCCACCCCGCTTGTCAGCGCTGCTTCCATCCCCATACTTGTCAATGATGACGTCATCTTGCACCCCTTGACACATCAGCGATGGCACCAACCTCCCTCCCTCCATCAGCGATGGCACCAGCCCCCTCCCTCCATCAGCGATGGCACGAACCTCCCTCCCTCCATCAGCGATGGCACCACCCCCTCCTTCCATCAGCGATGGCACCAACCTCCCTCCCTCCATCAGCGATGGCACCACCCCCCCTCCCTCCATCAGCGATGGCACCAACCTCTCTCCCTCCATCAGCGATGGCACCAATCCCCCTCCCTCCATCAGCGACGGCACCAACCCCCCTCCCTCCATCAGTGAAGGCACCAACCCCCCTCCCTCCATCAGCGACGGCACCAACCCCCCTCCCTCCATCAGCGACGGCACCACCCCCCTCCCTCCATCAGTGATGGCACCAATGCCCTCACCCACACCTCCCCATGGGTCAGCGACTGCACCAATGCCCTCACTTCCACCATGGGCGCTATTTTGGCGTTTGTGTGTGTGGGGAATTTGGGTAAGTCTCTGATGTTTGGGGATGTGAGTATGGTATGTATGTGTGGTGGGTTAGTGTGTGTGGTGGGTTTGTGTGTGGGGTGGATTTGAGTGTGGGGGTTGTTTGTGTTTGTGTGGGGTTTTTGTGTGTGAGTTTGTCTGTGTTAGGGGTTTTGTGCTTGTGTGGTGTTTATGAGTGGGGTTTGTGTGTGTGTGGGATTTGAATATAGAAGGTGTGTGTGTGGGTATGGGATGTGTGGCTTGTGTGGGGTTTGCATATGGAGGGTTGGTGTGTGTGTGTGTGTGTGTGATATACGTGGAGGGAATGTGTGTGTGTGAGCGCATGAGTGTGGGGGAAATATGTGTGGGGTGGTGTGGGTGCGTGGATTTGCGGGTTTGTGTGTGTGGGGGTTGTATGAGGGAGTGTGTGTGTGGGCGTATTTATGGGGTGTGTGTGTATAGGGGTATGTGGTTCGGGATGTGTGTGTAGGGCCATGTGAGTGGGAGTGCATGTGTGAGGGACTTGTGTGGGAGGGTGTTTGTGCAGGGTCGCATTAGTGCGTGTGCATGGTGGGATTTGTCTGGCAATGTTTGTGTCAAGGGTGTGAAGGGTGTGTGTGCGGAGAAATATGTGTGGCAGTGCATGCGAGGGAGGGAGTGTGTAGGGGGCATGATTGGGAATGGGTTTGTGTGTGGGTTGTGTGTGCAGGGGTGTGAGTGTAGGGGTTGCAAGTGTGGAGGGTGCGAGTGTGTGGATGTGAGTGCAGGGGTCTGTGCAGGGGTGAATATGGAGGGGCGTCCATGCGCTGGGTGTGTATGTGGGGTATGTGTTTGGGGGATGGGTGGAGGTCTATGAATGGGTGTGTGTGCGGTTTGTGTTGGGTTTGTGTGGGACGGGTATGTTATTGTATTTGTGGGGAAGTCTGTTGGGTTATGATTGTGTGGGATGTGTATGTGGGGGTGAGTGAGGGATGTGCATTGGGGCCATGTTTTTGGGGCAGATGTATGGGGTTGTGTGCATGGTGGGATGTGTGTGTGTGGTAAATATTTTGGAGTGGCTGTGTGTGCATGTATTTGTGGGAGTGTATGAATGTTAGGGTATGTTCTAAGGTATGTGTGGTGGTGCATATGGGGGGATGGGAAGTATGTATGTGGATATGGGGTGTGGGTGGGTGTGTGTGGGGGGGACTGTGTGTGTGAGAGGATGTGTGTACTGGTATGTGTGTGGGAGGTTTATCTGTGTAGGGGTTGTATTGTGTGAGTGTGCATGTATGTGTGTGTGTAGCTGGGTGTTGATTTTGTGTTGGTTGTGTGTGGGAGTTGGTCAAGTGTGAAGGTGTGTATGTTTGGGGGTGTGTGTGAGAGGTATATGGGGTGTGGGTGGGTGTGTGTGGGGGGGACTGAGTGTGAGAGGATGTGTGTACGGGTATGTGTGTGGGAGGTTTATCTGTCTAGGGGTTGTATCGGGTGAGTGTGAGTGTGCGTTTATGTGTGGGATGTGTGGCTGGGAGTTGATTTTGTGAGTTGTGTGTGGGAGGTGCTCATGTGTGAAGGTGTGTGTGAGGGGTGTATGTGGGCGGTGTTTCTGGGTTGTGCATTGGGGTATATGTGTAGGTGTGGTGTGTGGGAGAGGGACTGTGGGTGCATTGGGTGTTTGTGGAGTGAGGGTGTGGAAGGTGTGTATGAGTGTCGGAGGGTGTTTGTGTATATCTGTCAGAGGTTGTGTGTGGGGGAGTATGTGTATGGGGGATATGTGTGTGTGTTTGTGTGTGCACAGAGTGTATGTGTGGGAGTTTATGAGCGTGAGGGTGTGTTCCTGGGATGTGTATGTGTGTGTAGGGTGTGCATGTGGGAGGTGTGTGATTGTGGGGGGTGTTAGTCGGGCCTTGTATGTGTGGAGTGTGTGTCTGGGGATGTGTGTTGGGGGTTGTGTGTAGGGTGTGTGTGTGGGAGGTGTGTGATTGTTGGGGTATGTGTCTGGGCTATGTGTCTCGAGTGTGTTGCAGTTTTTTCGGGGGGGGGGATTTAAGTGTTTTTTGTTGTTGTTTGAGGGTTTTTGTTTAAGTTAATTGTGAAAGATTGGGTGCCATTCTGAAAGTTGTAATAAGTAATTTAAGTTTTACAATTGTTAATGTTAAGGGTTTAAATCACCCAATAAAAAGGCAATGTGTGATAGATTATATTAAGAAGCTAAAAGTAGGGATCGTGGCAAGATAGCGTAGAGTCTAGACATGTAATCTCGACCTCTCTGGCCAGATTTTTAAATACCTGTTTTTAAACCTTTGTTTTCAAGTTTAAACTTTTTAAATTTTAGTTTAAAGTATCAAGGAATTATTATGGCCACTAATGGTAAAAAGATTAAACCTCAAGTTCATAAGAATATACATTTTCGAAGTGCTGAGGATCTGGGGCCTAGACGACCTGAAACAGCCCCTGGCTCAATTTCTTCATTGCCTAGACCCCAAAGATTTCCTGTGCGGGCTGAAAAAAAATCTATTGCTACCAAATGAAGGATGGCTGGAATTACCCATTCCCCGGAAGAAGGTGCGTGTTCCCAAGAAGTGGAAAGCCTTTTGATTTCAATGGAGGGAGCACACAGGAAAATGTCTCCATTGTTGGAAATGCATCAGGTCGACATCGATTCAATCCAGTTAAAGAAGTTTTGTGGCATAAAGGTTATAAGTCTACTTTTCGTTACCCTGCAGTGTTGAAGGTGTTTTACGGAGTCTGTCAATTTTGGTTTTTTGAAACTGATTGTGAAGCAATGATTTTTGCTGGCTCATGGCCAGATATAAGAGGACAAAGACATAGTCCAGCATTATCTCCTAAAGAAAAATTTGGTAGCTCTGGAAAAGGAAGAAATGGCAAAAATGGGAAAAAAACAGGAATGGAAAGAGTCCAACTTCTGAAATGGGATTTTCGAGATTGGAGTCTTTTGGGTAAAAAGAATTTTCTTATTCTATTTTTTCTTTTGTTCTTATAATATTTTGATGTTACTGACTGTTTGGCTGGGCAAGGAGAGATTTGGACTTTCTTTACTAGTCATCAGCCACTGGTGGGTGACCCACACCCAATTTTTGTTTAGAGGATTACTACCTTTTGGTAGTTTTTTTGGGGGGGGGGATTTTCTTTTTTTTTCCTTTTTCTTTATTTTTTTATTTTTTTTTATTTTTAATTTTTTTTAGTTTTTAATTTGTGATTTTTTTATTGGAGGGCCTATATACATTAATTTGAGTTTTTATATAAAGATATTATTGGTATTTAGTAATAATAGTAGATATGTCAAAGTTGAGGTTTGCTACTTTTAATGTTCGAGGATTAAATAGTTAGATTAATATACGTGGGTCTTGGCGTATATTAAGAAAATGAAAATTGATATTGCTTTTTTACAAGAAACACATTTGAATGTGAATGAAAGCGTGAAATTAAAAAGGAACTGGGTTGGGCATGTATATTCTTCATTTAATTCTAAGGCTAAAGATGTAGCTATTTTGATACGTAAAAATGTATCTTTTGAATTACAATCAATGGAGAAAAAGGCAGAAAAAATAAAAATTTAAAGAAGCTAAAAGTAGATATTGTATTTTTGCAAAGGACTCATTTGACAGAAAAAGAACATGTGAAGTTGAAGAGAGATTGGTCAGGACATGTAATTTTGTCTACATTAAACTCTAAAACTAGAGGCGTGGTGATATTAGTTAATAAAAAAAAACTTTTTGCTGTGGATTTTTTTTTTGCTAATGTTGGAAGAGTACTGATTGTTAACTGGAAGATTTTTTTCTGAAAGTTGGACTTTAATGTATGTTTATGCACCAAATGAAGATGATCAGACATTTATTTCAGGGACATTTTTAAATTCGAATCAGGCATATGGGAATGTGTTAGTCGGAGTAGATTTTAACTGTTGTTTGGATCCCTTGTTGGACATATCTCCAAAAATTGTTGAAAGAACTAAAATGGCAAAAAGACTGTTTAAGATGATGGAGGATTTAAATTTAGTGGAAATTTGGAGGAATTTAAACCCAACTGAGAAAGATTATTCACTTTATTCAGCTCGGCATAATTCTTTCTCTAGAATAAATGTATTTTTGATTTCTGTGCATTTACAAGGTAGATTTAATTTTGCAGAAGATAAAAGTAGGTTATTCTCATATCCTTCATTAAATGTTTAGGGACTGAATTAACTGAGACAGCTTATCGTTGGAGGTTTAATGAAAAGTTATTGAAGAGACCAGATTTTATTTAGTAGATGAGAGATCAAATTATTTTTTATTTACAAATGAAAGAAAATTCAGTTCAAAGTAAATTTATTTTGTGGGATGCTTTAAAAGCATATTTGAGGGGACAAATTATTAGCTATACAACTAAGAGAGAAAAAAACTATTTATTCGTAAGTTTAAATTTGGAAAAGGAAATCGAAGGCTTGGAGAAAAAATTTAAAAAAAAATATACAGAGGATGAAAAGATAAATTTATCTAAAGTGAAATTACATTATAATTTACAAACGTATAAATATGAGAAAATGATTTTGCAGTCTAAACAATGTTATTATCAATTGGGAGTAAGAGTGCATATGGTTTGGCATGGCAACATAAAACTGAGCAAGTATCAAGGACAATTAATGCTATTAGGAAGAATGGAGAAATTACATAAATGAATACTGATGAATTTTTAAAATTTTATGAAAATTTATATATGTCAGAGGGTTATAAAAAAATGGATCAAATTGATTTATTTTTATCTAGTTTAAATTTGCCAGTGTTGAATGAATTTGAGGTAAAGAATTTAGATATTTTATTTACTGAATTAGAATTGAGAGAAACTTTGCAATCGATGCCTGATCGGAAATCTCCTGGAGAGGATGGATTTAAGGTGGAGTTTTATAAAAAATTTAATGATTTATTATTTCCATTATATAAAGATGTTTTGAAACAAGCAACTAAAATGGATGTATTTCCAGAATCTTTCTCAAAAGCATTGATTACAGTTATACCTAAAAAAAGAAAGGAACTCTTTAAAAGTGTCACCTTACAGACCGATATCATTATTAAATGTTGATTATAGATTGGTGTCAAAAGTTTCAGATAATAGGTTAGTGAATTATTTGCCAAATTTTTTTACGTAACAATCAGGTAGGGTTTGTCAAAGACAATATAGTTAAATTGTCATCAGATAATATAGTTAAATTGATTTCATTAATTAATGCTAAAAACAAGATAATCAACCAACGGATATATCTTTGGATGCTGAGAAGGCATTTGATCGAGTTGAGTGGAAGTTTTTGTTTAAAGTATTGGAAAAATTTAATTTTGTTCCATTTTTTAGGGGTTGGGTTAGGGCTTTATATGCAGAACTTATGACAAGGGTAATAACGAATGGTGAGATTTTAAAATCTTTTAATTTATCTTGTTTTACAAGACAGGGTTTTCCTCTTTCACCTGCTTTACTTGCTTTGGTGACAGAACCTTTAGCTCAGGCTGTTTGACATGATTTTGGTGTTAGAGGACTTAAAGTGAGAGAAAATGAAAATAAAATTAGCTTATTTACACATGATGTTTTTGTATATTTAACTAATCCAAAAACTTCACTAAAATTATCACAGGACTTGTTGAATAAGTATGGTAAATTATTGGGATATGAGATTAATTGGGAAAAGAGTGAGGTTTTACCAATAGCAGAAGAAGATTTTATGGATTGTAGACAAATTACTAAATTTAGATGGTCAAATAAAATTAAATATTTAGGAGTAGTTGTAAATAAAAATGATCATGAATTATTTATTTTGCATTATGTACCTTTATGAAATAAGGTTAAAATTGATTTAGATAAGTGGAAAGATTTATCACTGACCTTAATACGAAGAGTGAATTGCATAAAGATGAACATTTATGCTCGAGTACAATACTTTTTTCAATCTATTCCTTGCATAGTTGGGTTATTCTTATGGAAAGGTAAATTATCGAGGGTTTCTTTCCAAAAATGGACTTGGCATTATAAATTGGGTGGTTTGCAATTACATTGTTTTTATAATTATTATGAGGTGGCACCGATGAAGTTTATTAATTGGTTATTTGATAATGAACAATCTTCTAGGTGGGCAAAGATAAAGATGGCTCAGATTTTGGAAAATAATATTAATCATTTTATTTATAAATGGAATCCTTTATTGTTATAAGAATTTAAATTATCCGTTTTTCGACATACAATGAATATTTGGTAAAATCGCAATTTAATTCTAGATTCTATCGGAATAGTTTCGATAAGATCACCATTATATCAGAATAAATTAATTCCCTTTTCATGATAGAATCCTTACTTAAAAGATTGGGAAATTAAAGGATTAGTGAATGAAATAGATTGTTTTGAAGCAGGGAGGTTTTGTGCATTTAAAAGGTTGGAGGAAAGATATGGTATTGCATCAAATTCTTTGTTTATTACCAACTTTGAGATTATTTAAAGAAGAATTGTGGGAAGGAAATAAATTTACCAGGTCATAAGAAATTTGAATTATTAATTGCAGATAAAGGTGAAAAAGGCTTTATTTCTGATATGTATTGGTTGTTGCAGGAGAAAATGGAAAAAGACAAATGGGAAAGAATTAAATATTATTTTGACATGGGAGGAATGGTCAAAACTGTGTGTTGACGGTGTTACCAAGTTAATTAATGTGAGGTATACTATGGTCAATTAGAATTTTTTGCATCAATTATATTCAACCCCTTAGAAATTGAAGAGATATGGGTTCAGTTTAACAGATTTCTGTTTTAGATGTAGAGAGCAGAAAGTTACTTTTGTACATTCAGTTTGGTCGTGAAAGAAAATTAAGCATTTTTGGGAGGAAATTATAAAATTTTTGAGGGATTTGTTTCAAAGGGATATTTAATGGATCCAAAAATATGTTTGTTGGGTTATGTTAATGTTCCATTTGTTGATTCAAAATGCCTAAACCATATTTGGCTTTGTTAAGATTTGGGTTAGCAGTAGCGAGAAAATGTATAGCTGTCACATGGAAGAATATAAACTTGCAAAGATGGCATAACGGATTTCACTCTTGTCTATATTTAGAAAAATTAACATATAATGTAAGTAATTACTCTTTTTTATTTATATGTGGTGTTTATATTTGAAACACATGGCTATAGAAATTAAATCAATGTTGTAATGTTGGCAGACCAATCAGGGAATATTTGATACATTTCTCTAAAGTTTTGGGGGAGGAGAGGTTGTTTTTTTTTTCTTTATTTTGGTTATTTTTTTCTTTTTTTGGTTTTTATTGTATTAGTAAGGGGGAGGGGATGTAGTTTACAGTTATTTTATGTGTATTTGATTTTCTTTATGTAATTTGAGAATATTAAATAAAATCTTTCAAAGAATCGAGTGTGTATGTGTGTGTGTGTGTGGGGCGTGTGCGTCAGGGTTTGTGTGTGTGGGGGTGTGGTAGGAACTGCCGCTGATCCCCGAGTCCTCCCCACTGCCGCCGCTGATCCCCGACCCCTCCCCACTGCTGCCTGACACATCGATTCCTCCAGACGCTCGAGATTCCAGCCGGCTTCTCTGAGCCGACAGGGTGTCACGGTTGATGTAGTGGTTAGGGCAATGCCTTTACATGGCCAGTGGTCAGGACTGGACCTCAGTTTGAATTCTGCGCTGTCTGTCAGAAAGTTCTCCTCCTCGTTGCTATCAAGTGGCTTCTGTGTTCAATCTTGCCTTTGAAAGTTCTTCTGCATTCAGGACAGGTTGTTCCAGATGGCAGATCAGGCTTGGGTTGGTACGGCCTCTCCTCTCATCTTCTTCTATTTCTGCACATCTGCTGGCTTTGAAGGTTGCTGTTCCCTCTCAGATGATGGTTTGCCAGACCTTTCTGTCCATGGTTCATCCACCCTTTGACAGGTCTTGTTTTTCATCCTGCAGGGTGTCTAGCCACCCTCCTCACCAGGCAAGCCTAGTTGGGGAGCCGGTTTAGTCGCCGACGACTCGACCATGTGACAGGTAGTACTGGGTTACATGGTACCAGTAGCACTCAGGCGAGTGACCTGACACGGATCCTTGTTTACTCTTCACTTCATGCAAAAAGGCTCCCAAGTACTCATGTTGACCATGACTGTGGCCAATATGCCTTTGTTGAAGAGCCTCAGGATCCGTACTTCCATTTCAGTTCATCTAATACTAGAAGGGGTGTCCTATAGTTGTTTCCTTGATGCAGAGTTAAAGGCTTTGGTGTGGGTGATGAATGACGTGTACAAAGGTCAGATCTGTTCACTACATTTTTTTGGAGTTGTCGAATTTTTAGGTGTTGGCAGAAATCTTGCTTGAACTTTGTTGAGATCCTCCAGGACTGGATGTAGAAATACCTGAACATGTTGATTGTGTTTCCAAGTGTGGCTGCCTTATGGTCCTGCTACCAGCTCGACTTCCAGCACAAGTTGTTGTCCTCCCTTCTGCGCTTCACGAATCTACAAGCAACGGAAACAAAAGTCATTCAAGGGAAGAGATGAACAGAGTTGAGGAAGATCACGCGAAGACGACCAATGGTCTTCAGCTCAAAATCATCTTCACTTTTTCGTAAAGATTCAGAGACAATAGAAACCCTTTAATCCCCTATCCCTCTATCCCTCCCCCTTCGTCGACAACTCTTCCTCCCTCTCCCTCCCTCTCCTTCCCCTCTACCTCTCACTCTCTACGAATATCCCTCCCCATCCTCAAAAACTCTCCTTTCCTCTCCCTCTCCTTTTCCCCTCACCCTCTCCCTCTATCACTCCCCTTTCCTCGACAACTCTCTCTCCCTCTACTTTCCTCTCCCTCTCCCCCTCACCCTCTCCCAAAATCCCTCTCCTCGAAAATTTTCCCTCCCTTTCCTCCTCTTTCCCCTCTCCCTCTCCTTCCCCTCTCCCTCTCCTTCTCCTGCCCCCACTCTCTCCCTATATCCCTCCCCCTTCCTCGATAACTCTCCCTCCCTCCCTCTCCTTCCCTTCCCCTCACAATCTCTCTATAACCCTCTGCCTTCCTTGACAACTATCCCTCATTCTCTTTCCCTTCTCCTTCTCCACACCCTCTCCCTCCCTCTCCTTTCCTCTCCCTCTCCTCCTCTTCCCCTCACCCTCTCCCAAAATCCTTATCCCTTCCTCAACAACTCTCCCTCCCTCTCCCTTTCCCCCTCCTTCCCCTCCCTCTCCTTCCCCTCTCCCTCTCCTTCTCCACCTCAACCTCACCCCATTACTCCCCCTTCCTCAAAAACTCTTCCTCACTCTCCTTTCCTCTCCCTCTCCTTTCCCTCTCCTCCTCTTCCCCTCACCCTCAGCCTATATTGCTCCCCCTTCCTCACCAACTCTCCCTCTCTCCTTTCCTCTCCCTCTCCATCTCTTATCGCTCTCCCTCTCCTCTTACCCTCACACTCTTCCCTATATCCTTCCCCATTCCTCGACAAGTCTCCCTCCCTCTCCATCTCCTTCCTCTCTCCCTCTCTTTCTTCTCACCCTCCCACTATCCCTCCCCTTCCTCGACAACTCTCCCTCCCTCCCATTCCTTCCACTCTCCATCTTCTTCTCCTCCCCACTCTCTCCCTATATCCCTCCCCCTTCCTCGATAACTCTCCCTCCCTCCCTCTCCTTCCCTTCCCCTCACAATCTCCCTATAACCCTCTGCCTTCCTTGACAACTATCCCTCATTCTCTTTCCCTTCTCCTTCTCCTTCTCCTCACCCTCTCCCTATATTCCTTACCCTTCCTCGACAACTCTCCCTCCCTCTCCTTTCCTCTCCCTCTCCTCCTCTTCCCCTCACCCTCTCCCAAAATCCTTATCCCTTCCTCAACAACTCTCCCTCCCTCTCCCTTTCCCACTCCTTCCCCTCCCTCTCCTTCCCCTCTCCCTCTCCTTCTCCACCTCACCCTCACCCCATTACTCCCCCTTCCTCGAAAACTCTCCCTCACTCTCCTTTCCTCTCCCTCTCCTTTCCCTCTCCTCCTCTTCCCCTCACCCTCAGCCTATATCGCTCCCCCTTCCTCACCAACTCTCCCTCTCTCCTTTCCTCTCCCTCTCCATCTCTTATCGCTCTCCTTCTCCTCTTACCCTTACACTCTTCCCTATATCCTTCCCCATTCCTCGACAAGTCTCCCTCCCTCTCCATCTCCTTCCTCTCTCCCTCTCTTTCTTCTCACCCTCACACTATCCCTCCCCTTCCTCGACAACTCTCCCTCCCTCTCCCATTCCTTCCACTTTCCATCTTCTTCTCCTCCCCCACTCTCTCCCTATATCCCTCCCCTTCCTCGATAACTCTCCCTCCCTCCCTCTCCTTCCCTTCCACTCACAATCTCCCTATAACCCTCTGCATTCCTTGACAACTATCCTTCATCCTCTTTCCCTTCTCCTTCCCCTCACCCTCTCCCTATATTCTTTACCCTTCCTCGACAACTCTCCCTCCCTCTTCTTTCCTCTTCCTCTCCTTCCCCTATCCATCTACTTCTCCTCTTCCCCACACCCACTCCCCCAATCCCTTCCCTTCTTTGACAACTCTCCCTGCCTCTCCCTCTCCTCTTCCCCTCTAACCCACCCCTTCCTCGACAACTCTACCTCCCACTCCGTTCTTCTCTCTCTCCTTCCCCTCTCTTATGCCCCTCACCCTCTCCCTATATTCCTCCCCCTTCCTTTACAACTCTCCCTCCCTATCCTTTTCTCTCCCTCTCCTTCTCCACTTCCTCTCCTTCTCCTCAAACTCTCCCTGTATCCTTCCCCCCTTCCTCGACATTTCTTCCTCTCTCTTCTTCCCCTTTCCCTCTCCTCCTCTTCCACTTACCCTCTCTCCCTCTATCCCACTGCCTTCCTTGACAACTCTCCCTCCCTCTCCTTCCCCACTCTCTCTTTTTCCTCTTCCCTTCACCCTCTCACTATATCCCTCCCCCTTCCTCGACAACACTCCCTCCCTCTCTTTTCCTCTCCATCTCCTTCCCCTCTCCCTCCTCTTCCCCTCTCCCTCCCCTGAGTGAGGTGCTGGATTTGGGAGGGGGGGAGGTCAAATGCATGGGAAAGACTACAATATATCTTTTCTAGCATTGATGAAGAGAAGGATTTTGAGCTGAGCGCTCTCTGCTCCCTGAAAGAGACAACATGGTGGAGAGGATGGTAAAGAAACATCCAGCCTGCTGGATTTCTTGATTTGGGGCACTGAGTGTAAAAGTTGGTGAGTCAAGTTACAGCTGTATAAAATTTTGGTTTGCCGCATTTGGAATATTACGTAGTGTTCTGGTCCCTGAATTCACGGAAGGATGTCGAAGATCTTGTAGACCTCTATCACGTCTCCTCTAATCCTTCTACACTCCAGCTCTGCGAACCTTGCCTCATGAGAATTGTTTCCCAATCCAGGCAGCATCCTGGTAAATCTCCTCTGTCCCCTCTCCTTCCTATAATGAGGTGACCAGAACTGAACATAATATTCTAAGTGAGTCATACCAAAGATTTATAGATTTGCAACATGACCACTCTACTCCTGAATTCAAACCCCCTATGAAGGAATCACAGCACACCATAATCCTTGTTCACTCTCCTATCAAACTGTGTGGCAACCTTGAGAAATGTGTAGATTTGCAACCCAAGGTTCCTCTGTTCATCCACACTCTTAAGTAACCGACCATTAACTCTGGACTCAGCCTTCTGGTTTGTCCTTCCAAAATGCATCAACTCTCACTTATCTGGATTGAAATCCATCTACCACTTTTCTGCCTAACTCTGCAACCCACCTTCATCATTTTGTAACCTTCAACAGCCTTCATCTCCATCCACAACTCCTCCAAACCAACCTCCGTGACATCCGCAAACTTACTGACCTATCCATCCGCCTCTTCATCCAGGTGACATGAAAATCAAAAAGACTAGGGGTCGCAGAACAGATCCCTGCAGCACCAACCTCCAGGCAGAATACTTTCTTTCCACTACGACTCTCTGCTTTCTTCCGACATGACAGCTTTTATTTCATGCAGGTAATTTTTCGCTCATCTCATGACTCATGACATGTGTGGGGGTGTGTATGTGTGATTGGGTGTGTGTGGCAGGGTGAGTGTGTGTGTCAGTGTCTGTGTGGGGCACCAACGTATATAGGACATGGCAAGCATTGCATGCGCCCCCACCCCGCTTGTCAGCGCTGCTTCCATCCCCATACTTGTCAATGATGACGTCATCTTGCACCCCTTGACACATCAGCGATGGCACCAACCTCCCTCCCTCCATCAGCGATGGCACCAGCCCCCTCCCTCCATCAGCGATGGCACGAACCTCCCTCCCTCCATCAGCGATGGCACCACCCCCTCCTTCCATCAGCGATGGCACCAACCTCCCTCCCTCCATCAGCGATGGCACCACCCCCCCTCCCTCCATCAGCGATGGCACCAACCTCTCTCCCTCCATCAGCGATGGCACCAATCCCCCTCCCTCCATCAGCGACGGCACCAACCCCCCTCCCTCCATCAGTGAAGGCACCAACCCCCCTCCCTCCATCAGCGACGGCACCAACCCCCCTCCCTCCATCAGCGACGGCACCACCCCCCTCCCTCCATCAGTGATGGCACCAATGCCCTCACCCACACCTCCCCATGGGTCAGCGACTGCACCAATGCCCTCACTTCCACCATGGGCGCTATTTTGGCGTTTGTGTGTGTGGGGAATTTGGGTAAGTCTCTGATGTTTGGGGATGTGAGTATGGTATGTATGTGTGGTGGGTTAGTGTGTGTGGTGGGTTTGTGTGTGGGGTGGATTTGAGTGTGGGGGTTGTTTGTGTTTGTGTGGGGTTTTTGTGTGTGAGTTTGTCTGTGTTAGGGGTTTTGTGCTTGTGTGGTGTTTATGAGTGGGGTTTGTGTGTGTGTGGGATTTGAATATAGAAGGTGTGTGTGTGGGTATGGGATGTGTGGCTTGTGTGGGGTTTGCATATGGAGGGTTGGTGTGTGTGTGTGTGTGTGTGATATACGTGGAGGGAATGTGTGTGTGTGAGCGCATGAGTGTGGGGGAAATATGTGTGGGGTGGTGTGGGTGCGTGGATTTGCGGGTTTGTGTGTGTGGGGGTTGTATGAGGGAGTGTGTGTGTGGGCGTATTTATGGGGTGTGTGTGTATAGGGGTATGTGGTTCGGGATGTGTGTGTAGGGCCATGTGAGTGGGAGTGCATGTGTGAGGGACTTGTGTGGGAGGGTGTTTGTGCAGGGTCGCATTAGTGCGTGTGCATGGTGGGATTTGTCTGGCAATGTTTGTGTCAAGGGTGTGAAGGGTGTGTGTGCGGAGAAATATGTGTGGCAGTGCATGCGAGGGAGGGAGTGTGTAGGGGGCATGATTGGGAATGGGTTTGTGTGTGGGTTGTGTGTGCAGGGGTGTGAGTGTAGGGGTTGCAAGTGTGGAGGGTGCGAGTGTGTGGATGTGAGTGCAGGGGTCTGTGCAGGGGTGAATATGGAGGGGCGTCCATGTGCTGGGTGTGTATGTGGGGTATGTGTTTGGGGGATGGGTGGAGGTCTATGAATGGGTGTGTGTGCGGTTTGTGTTGGGTTTGTGTGGGACGGGTATGTTATTGTATTTGTGGGGAAGTCTGTTGGGTTATGATTGTGTGGGATGTGTATGTGGGGGTGAGTGAGGGATGTGCATTGGGGCCATGTTTTTGGGGCAGATGTATGGGGTTGTGTGCATGGTGGGATGTGTGTGTGTGGTAAATATTTTGGAGTGGCTGTGTGTGCATGTATTTGTGGGAGTGTATGAATGTTAGGGTATGTTCTAAGGTATGTGTGGTGGTGCATATGGGGGGATGGGAAGTATGTATGTGGATATGGGGTGTGGGTGGGTGTGTGTGGGGGGGACTGTGTGTGTGAGAGGATGTGTGTACTGGTATGTGTGTGGGAGGTTTATCTGTGTAGGGGTTGTATTGTGTGAGTGTGCATGTATGTGTGTGTGTAGCTGGGTGTTGATTTTGTGTTGGTTGTGTGTGGGAGTTGGTCAAGTGTGAAGGTGTGTATGTTTGGGGGTGTGTGTGAGAGGTATATGGGGTGTGGGTGGGTGTGTGTGGGGGGGACTGAGTGTGAGAGGATGTGTGTACGGGTATGTGTGTGGGAGGTTTATCTGTCTAGGGGTTGTATCGGGTGAGTGTGAGTGTGCGTTTATGTGTGGGATGTGTGGCTGGGAGTTGATTTTGTGAGTTGTGTGTGGGAGGTGCTCATGTGTGAAGGTGTGTGTGAGGGGTGTATGTGGGCGGTGTTTCTGGGTTGTGCATTGGGGTATATGTGTAGGTGTGGTGTGTGGGAGAGGGACTGTGGGTGCATTGGGTGTTTGTGGAGTGAGGGTGTGGAAGGTGTGTATGAGTGTCGGAGGGTGTTTGTGTATATCTGTCAGAGGTTGTGTGTGGGGGAGTATGTGTATGGGGGATATGTGTGTGTGTTTGTGTGTGCACAGAGTGTATGTGTGGGAGTTTATGAGCGTGAGGGTGTGTTCCTGGGATGTGTATGTGTGTGTAGGGTGTGCATGTGGGAGGTGTGTGATTGTGGGGGGTGTTAGTCGGGCCTTGTATGTGTGGAGTGTGTGTCTGGGGATGTGTGTTGGGGGTTGTGTGTAGGGTGTGTGTGTGGGAGGTGTGTGATTGTTGGGGTATGTGTCTGGGCTATGTGTCTCGAGTGTGTTGCAGTTTTTTCGGGGGGGGGGATTTAAGTGTTTTTTGTTGTTGTTTGAGGGTTTTTGTTTAAGTTAATTGTGAAAGATTGGGTGCCATTCTGAAAGTTGTAATAAGTAATTTAAGTTTTACAATTGTTAATGTTAAGGGTTTAAATCACCCAATAAAAAGGCAATGTGTGATAGATTATATTAAGAAGCTAAAAGTAGGGATCGTGGCAAGATAGCGTAGAGTCTAGACATGTAATCTCGACCTCTCTGGCCAGATTTTTAAATACCTGTTTTTAAACCTTTGTTTTCAAGTTTAAACTTTTTAAATTTTAGTTTAAAGTATCAAGGAATTATTATGGCCACTAATGGTAAAAAGATTAAACCTCAAGTTCATAAGAATATACATTTTCGAAGTGCTGAGGATCTGGGGCCTAGACGACCTGAAACAGCCCCTGGCTCAATTTCTTCATTGCCTAGACCCCAAAGATTTCCTGTGCGGGCTGAAAAAAAATCTATTGCTACCAAATGAAGGATGGCTGGAATTACCCATTCCCCGGAAGAAGGTGCGTGTTCCCAAGAAGTGGAAAGCCTTTTGATTTCAATGGAGGGAGCACACAGGAAAATGTCTCCATTGTTGGAAATGCATCAGGTCGACATCGATTCAATCCAGTTAAAGAAGTTTTGTGGCATAAAGGTTATAAGTCTACTTTTCGTTACCCTGCAGTGTTGAAGGTGTTTTACGGAGTCTGTCAATTTTGGTTTTTTGAAACTGATTGTGAAGCAATGATTTTTGCTGGCTCATGGCCAGATATAAGAGGACAAAGACATAGTCCAGCATTATCTCCTAAAGAAAAATTTGGTAGCTCTGGAAAAGGAAGAAATGGCAAAAATGGGAAAAAAACAG
Source organism: Narcine bancroftii (assembly GCF_036971445.1). Taxonomy (NCBI): domain Eukaryota; kingdom Metazoa; phylum Chordata; class Chondrichthyes; order Torpediniformes; family Narcinidae; genus Narcine; species Narcine bancroftii. Next base: position 23,612 of record NW_027211899.1, read on the forward strand.
GAATGGAAAGAGTCCAACTTCTGAAATGGGATTTTCGAGATTGGAGTCTTTTGGGTAAAAAGAATTTTCTTATTCTATTTTTTCTTTTGTTCTTATAATATTTTGATGTTACTGACTGTTTGGCTGGGCAAGGAGAGATTTGGACTTTCTTTACTAGTCATCAGCCATTGGTGGGTGACCCACACCCAATTTTTGTTTAGAGGATTACTACCTTTTGGTAGTTTTTTTGGGGGGGGGGATTTTCTTTTTTTTTCCTTTTTCTTTATTTTTTTATTTTTTTTTATTTTTAATTTTTTTTAGTTTTTAATTTGTGATTTTTTTATTGGAGGGCCTATATACATTAATTTGAGTTTTTATATAAAGATATTATTGGTATTTAGTAATAATAGTAGATATGTCAAAGTTGAGGTTTGCTACTTTTAATGTTCGAGGATTAAATAGTTAGATTAATATACGTGGGTCTTGGCGTATATTAAGAAAATGAAAATTGATATTGCTTTTTTACAAGAAACACATTTGAATGTGAATGAAAGCGTGAAATTAAAAAGGAACTGGGTTGGGCATGTATATTCTTCATTTAATTCTAAGGCTAAAGATGTAGCTATTTTGATACGTAAAAATGTATCTTTTGAATTACAATCAATGGAGAAAAAGGCAGAAAAAATAAAAATTTAAAGAAGCTAAAAGTAGATATTGTATTTTTGCAAAGGACTCATTTGACAGAAAAAGAACATGTGAAGTTGAAGAGAGATTGGTCAGGACATGTAATTTTGTCTACATTAAACTCTAAAACTAGAGGCGTGGTGATATTAGTTAATAAAAAAAAACTTTTTGCTGTGGATTTTTTTTTTGCTAATGTTGGAAGAGTACTGATTGTTAACTGGAAGATTTTTTTCTGAAAGTTGGACTTTAATGTATGTTTATGCACCAAATGAAGATGATCAGACATTTATTTCAGGGACATTTTTAAATTCGAATCAGGCATATGGGAATGTGTTAGTCGGAGTAGATTTTAACTGTTGTTTGGATCCCTTGTTGGACATATCTCCAAAAATTGTTGAAAGAACTAAAATGGCAAAAAGACTGTTTAAGATGATGGAGGATTTAAATTTAGTGGAAATTTGGAGGAATTTAAACCCAACTGAGAAAGATTATTCACTTTATTCAGCTCGGCATAATTCTTTCTCTAGAATAAATGTATTTTTGATTTCTGTGCATTTACAAGGTAGATTTAATTTTGCAGAAGATAAAAGTAGGTTATTCTCATATCCTTCATTAAATGTTTAGGGACTGAATTAACTGAGACAGCTTATCGTTGGAGGTTTAATGAAAAGTTATTGAAGAGACCAGATTTTATTTAGTAGATGAGAGATCAAATTATTTTTTATTTACAAATGAAAGAAAATTCAGTTCAAAGTAAATTTATTTTGTGGGATGCTTTAAAAGCATATTTGAGGGGACAAATTATTAGCTATACAACTAAGAGAGAAAAAAACTATTTATTCGTAAGTTTAAATTTGGAAAAGGAAATCGAAGGCTTGGAGAAAAAATTTAAAAAAAAATATACAGAGGATGAAAAGATAAATTTATCTAAAGTGAAATTACATTATAATTTACAAACGTATAAATATGAGAAAATGATTTTGCAGTCTAAACAATGTTATTATCAATTGGGAGTAAGAGTGCATATGGTTTGGCATGGCAACATAAAACTGAGCAAGTATCAAGGACAATTAATGCTATTAGGAAGAATGGAGAAATTACATAAATGAATACTGATGAATTTTTAAAATTTTATGAAAATTTATATATGTCAGAGGGTTATAAAAAAATGGATCAAATTGATTTATTTTTATCTAGTTTAAATTTGCCAGTGTTGAATGAATTTGAGGTAAAGAATTTAGATATTTTATTTACTGAATTAGAATTGAGAGAAACTTTGCAATCGATGCCTGATCGGAAATCTCCTGGAGAGGATGGATTTAAGGTGGAGTTTTATAAAAAATTTAATGATTTATTATTTCCATTATATAAAGATGTTTTGAAACAAGCAACTAAAATGGATGTATTTCCAGAATCTTTCTCAAAAGCATTGATTACAGTTATACCTAAAAAAAGAAAGGAACTCTTTAAAAGTGTCACCTTACAGACCGATATCATTATTAAATGTTGATTATAGATTGGTGTCAAAAGTTTCAGATAATAGGTTAGTGAATTATTTGCCAAATTTTTTTACGTAACAATCAGGTAGGGTTTGTCAAAGACAATATAGTTAAATTGTCATCAGATAATATAGTTAAATTGATTTCATTAATTAATGCTAAAAACAAGATAATCAACCAACGGATATATCTTTGGATGCTGAGAAGGCATTTGATCGAGTTGAGTGGAAGTTTTTGTTTAAAGTATTGGAAAAATTTAATTTTGTTCCATTTTTTAGGGGTTGGGTTAGGGCTTTATATGCAGAACTTATGACAAGGGTAATAACGAATGGTGAGATTTTAAAATCTTTTAATTTATCTTGTTTTACAAGACAGGGTTTTCCTCTTTCACCTGCTTTACTTGCTTTGGTGACAGAACCTTTAGCTCAGGCTGTTTGACATGATTTTGGTGTTAGAGGACTTAAAGTGAGAGAAAATGAAAATAAAATTAGCTTATTTACACATGATGTTTTTGTATATTTAACTAATCCAAAAACTTCACTAAAATTATCACAGGACTTGTTGAATAAGTATGGTAAATTATTGGGATATGAGATTAATTGGGAAAAGAGTGAGGTTTTACCAATAGCAGAAGAAGATTTTATGGATTGTAGACAAATTACTAAATTTAGATGGTCAAATAAAATTAAATATTTAGGAGTAGTTGTAAATAAAAATGATCATGAATTATTTATTTTGCATTATGTACCTTTATGAAATAAGGTTAAAATTGATTTAGATAAGTGGAAAGATTTATCACTGACCTTAATACGAAGAGTGAATTGCATAAAGATGAACATTTATGCTCGAGTACAATACTTTTTTCAATCTATTCCTTGCATAGTTGGGTTATTCTTATGGAAAGGTAAATTATCGAGGGTTTCTTTCCAAAAATGGACTTGGCATTATAAATTGGGTGGTTTGCAATTACATTGTTTTTATAATTATTATGAGGTGGCACCGATGAAGTTTATTAATTGGTTATTTGATAATGAACAATCTTCTAGGTGGGCAAAGATAAAGATGGCTCAGATTTTGGAAAATAATATTAATCATTTTATTTATAAATGGAATCCTTTATTGTTATAAGAATTTAAATTATCCGTTTTTCGACATACAATGAATATTTGGTAAAATCGCAATTTAATTCTAGATTCTATCGGAATAGTTTCGATAAGATCACCATTATATCAGAATAAATTAATTCCCTTTTCATGATAGAATCCTTACTTAAAAGATTGGGAAATTAAAGGATTAGTGAATGAAATAGATTGTTTTGAAGCAGGGAGGTTTTGTGCATTTAAAAGGTTGGAGGAAAGATATGGTATTGCATCAAATTCTTTGTTTATTACCAACTTTGAGATTATTTAAAGAAGAATTGTGGGAAGGAAATAAATTTACCAGGTCATAAGAAATTTGAATTATTAATTGCAGATAAAGGTGAAAAAGGCTTTATTTCTGATATGTATTGGTTGTTGCAGGAGAAAATGGAAAAAGACAAATGGGAAAGAATTAAATATTATTTTGACATGGGAGGAATGGTCAAAACTGTGTGTTGACGGTGTTACCAAGTTAATTAATGTGAGGTATACTATGGTCAATTAGAATTTTTTGCATCAATTATATTCAACCCCTTAGAAATTGAAGAGATATGGGTTCAGTTTAACAGATTTCTGTTTTAGATGTAGAGAGCAGAAAGTTACTTTTGTACATTCAGTTTGGTCGTGAAAGAAAATTAAGCATTTTTGGGAGGAAATTATAAAATTTTTGAGGGATTTGTTTCAAAGGGATATTTAATGGATCCAAAAATATGTTTGTTGGGTTATGTTAATGTTCCATTTGTTGATTCAAAATGCCTAAACCATATTTGGCTTTGTTAAGATTTGGGTTAGCAGTAGCGAGAAAATGTATAGCTGTCACATGGAAGAATATAAACTTGCAAAGATGGCATAACGGATTTCACTCTTGTCTATATTTAGAAAAATTAACATATAATGTAAGTAATTACTCTTTTTTATTTATATGTGGTGTTTATATTTGAAACACATGGCTATAGAAATTAAATCAATGTTGTAATGTTGGCAGACCAATCAGGGAATATTTGATACATTTCTCTAAAGTTTTGGGGGAGGAGAGGTTGTTTTTTTTTTCTTTATTTTGGTTATTTTTTTCTTTTTTTGGTTTTTATTGTATTAGTAAGGGGGAGGGGATGTAGTTTACAGTTATTTTATGTGTATTTGATTTTCTTTATGTAATTTGAGAATATTAAATAAAATCTTTCAAAGAATCGAGTGTGTATGTGTGTGTGTGTGTGGGGCGTGTGCGTCAGGGTTTGTGTGTGTGGGGGTGTGGTAGGAACTGCCGCTGATCCCCGAGTCCTCCCCACTGCCGCCGCTGATCCCCGACCCCTCCCCACTGCTGCCTGACACATCGATTCCTCCAGACGCTCGAGATTCCAGCCGGCTTCTCTGAGCCGACAGGGTGTCACGGTTGATGTAGTGGTTAGGGCAATGCCTTTACATGGCCAGTGGTCAGGACTGGACCTCAGTTTGAATTCTGCGCTGTCTGTCAGAAAGTTCTCCTCCTCGTTGCTATCAAGTGGCTTCTGTGTTCAATCTTGCCTTTGAAAGTTCTTCTGCATTCAGGACAGGTTGTTCCAGATGGCAGATCAGGCTTGGGTTGGTACGGCCTCTCCTCTCATCTTCTTCTATTTCTGCACATCTGCTGGCTTTGAAGGTTGCTGTTCCCTCTCAGATGATGGTTTGCCAGACCTTTCTGTCCATGGTTCATCCACCCTTTGACAGGTCTTGTTTTTCATCCTGCAGGGTGTCTAGCCACCCTCCTCACCAGGCAAGCCTAGTTGGGGAGCCGGTTTAGTCGCCGACGACTCGACCATGTGACAGGTAGTACTGGGTTACATGGTACCAGTAGCACTCAGGCGAGTGACCTGACACGGATCCTTGTTTACTCTTCACTTCATGCAAAAAGGCTCCCAAGTACTCATGTTGACCATGACTGTGGCCAATATGCCTTTGTTGAAGAGCCTCAGGATCCGTACTTCCATTTCAGTTCATCTAATACTAGAAGGGGTGTCCTATAGTTGTTTCCTTGATGCAGAGTTAAAGGCTTTGGTGTGGGTGATGAATGACGTGTACAAAGGTCAGATCTGTTCACTACATTTTTTTGGAGTTGTCGAATTTTTAGGTGTTGGCAGAAATCTTGCTTGAACTTTGTTGAGATCCTCCAGGACTGGATGTAGAAATACCTGAACATGTTGATTGTGTTTCCAAGTGTGGCTGCCTTATGGTCCTGCTACCAGCTCGACTTCCAGCACAAGTTGTTGTCCTCCCTTCTGCGCTTCACGAATCTACAAGCAACGGAAACAAAAGTCATTCAAGGGAAGAGATGAACAGAGTTGAGGAAGATCACGCGAAGACGACCAATGGTCTTCAGCTCAAAATCATCTTCACTTTTTCGTAAAGATTCAGAGACAATAGAAACCCTTTAATCCCCTATCCCTCTATCCCTCCCCCTTCGTCGACAACTCTTCCTCCCTCTCCCTCCCTCTCCTTCCCCTCTACCTCTCACTCTCTACGAATATCCCTCCCCATCCTCAAAAACTCTCCTTTCCTCTCCCTCTCCTTTTCCCCTCACCCTCTCCCTCTATCACTCCCCTTTCCTCGACAACTCTCTCTCCCTCTACTTTCCTCTCCCTCTCCCCCTCACCCTCTCCCAAAATCCCTCTCCTCGAAAATTTTCCCTCCCTTTCCTCCTCTTTCCCCTCTCCCTCTCCTTCCCCTCTCCCTCTCCTTCTCCTGCCCCCACTCTCTCCCTATATCCCTCCCCCTTCCTCGATAACTCTCCCTCCCTCCCTCTCCTTCCCTTCCCCTCACAATCTCTCTATAACCCTCTGCCTTCCTTGACAACTATCCCTCATTCTCTTTCCCTTCTCCTTCTCCACACCCTCTCCCTCCCTCTCCTTTCCTCTCCCTCTCCTCCTCTTCCCCTCACCCTCTCCCAAAATCCTTATCCCTTCCTCAACAACTCTCCCTCCCTCTCCCTTTCCCCCTCCTTCCCCTCCCTCTCCTTCCCCTCTCCCTCTCCTTCTCCACCTCAACCTCACCCCATTACTCCCCCTTCCTCAAAAACTCTTCCTCACTCTCCTTTCCTCTCCCTCTCCTTTCCCTCTCCTCCTCTTCCCCTCACCCTCAGCCTATATTGCTCCCCCTTCCTCACCAACTCTCCCTCTCTCCTTTCCTCTCCCTCTCCATCTCTTATCGCTCTCCCTCTCCTCTTACCCTCACACTCTTCCCTATATCCTTCCCCATTCCTCGACAAGTCTCCCTCCCTCTCCATCTCCTTCCTCTCTCCCTCTCTTTCTTCTCACCCTCCCACTATCCCTCCCCTTCCTCGACAACTCTCCCTCCCTCCCATTCCTTCCACTCTCCATCTTCTTCTCCTCCCCACTCTCTCCCTATATCCCTCCCCCTTCCTCGATAACTCTCCCTCCCTCCCTCTCCTTCCCTTCCCCTCACAATCTCCCTATAACCCTCTGCCTTCCTTGACAACTATCCCTCATTCTCTTTCCCTTCTCCTTCTCCTTCTCCTCACCCTCTCCCTATATTCCTTACCCTTCCTCGACAACTCTCCCTCCCTCTCCTTTCCTCTCCCTCTCCTCCTCTTCCCCTCACCCTCTCCCAAAATCCTTATCCCTTCCTCAACAACTCTCCCTCCCTCTCCCTTTCCCACTCCTTCCCCTCCCTCTCCTTCCCCTCTCCCTCTCCTTCTCCACCTCACCCTCACCCCATTACTCCCCCTTCCTCGAAAACTCTCCCTCACTCTCCTTTCCTCTCCCTCTCCTTTCCCTCTCCTCCTCTTCCCCTCACCCTCAGCCTATATCGCTCCCCCTTCCTCACCAACTCTCCCTCTCTCCTTTCCTCTCCCTCTCCATCTCTTATCGCTCTCCTTCTCCTCTTACCCTTACACTCTTCCCTATATCCTTCCCCATTCCTCGACAAGTCTCCCTCCCTCTCCATCTCCTTCCTCTCTCCCTCTCTTTCTTCTCACCCTCACACTATCCCTCCCCTTCCTCGACAACTCTCCCTCCCTCTCCCATTCCTTCCACTTTCCATCTTCTTCTCCTCCCCCACTCTCTCCCTATATCCCTCCCCTTCCTCGATAACTCTCCCTCCCTCCCTCTCCTTCCCTTCCACTCACAATCTCCCTATAACCCTCTGCATTCCTTGACAACTATCCTTCATCCTCTTTCCCTTCTCCTTCCCCTCACCCTCTCCCTATATTCTTTACCCTTCCTCGACAACTCTCCCTCCCTCTTCTTTCCTCTTCCTCTCCTTCCCCTATCCATCTACTTCTCCTCTTCCCCACACCCACTCCCCCAATCCCTTCCCTTCTTTGACAACTCTCCCTGCCTCTCCCTCTCCTCTTCCCCTCTAACCCACCCCTTCCTCGACAACTCTACCTCCCACTCCGTTCTTCTCTCTCTCCTTCCCCTCTCTTATGCCCCTCACCCTCTCCCTATATTCCTCCCCCTTCCTTTACAACTCTCCCTCCCTATCCTTTTCTCTCCCTCTCCTTCTCCACTTCCTCTCCTTCTCCTCAAACTCTCCCTGTATCCTTCCCCCCTTCCTCGACATTTCTTCCTCTCTCTTCTTCCCCTTTCCCTCTCCTCCTCTTCCACTTACCCTCTCTCCCTCTATCCCACTGCCTTCCTTGACAACTCTCCCTCCCTCTCCTTCCCCACTCTCTCTTTTTCCTCTTCCCTTCACCCTCTCACTATATCCCTCCCCCTTCCTCGACAACACTCCCTCCCTCTCTTTTCCTCTCCATCTCCTTCCCCTCTCCCTCCTCTTCCCCTCTCCCTCCCCTGAGTGAGGTGCTGGATTTGGGAGGGGGGGAGGTCAAATGCATGGGAAAGACTACAATATATCTTTTCTAGCATTGATGAAGAGAAGGATTTTGAGCTGAGCGCTCTCTGCTCCCTGAAAGAGACAACATGGTGGAGAGGATGGTAAAGAAACATCCAGCCTGCTGGATTTCTTGATTTGGGGCACTGAGTGTAAAAGTTGGTGAGTCAAGTTACAGCTGTATAAAATTTTGGTTTGCCGCATTTGGAATATTACGTAGTGTTCTGGTCCCTGAATTCACGGAAGGATGTCGAAGATCTTGTAGACCTCTATCACGTCTCCTCTAATCCTTCTACACTCCAGCTCTGCGAACCTTGCCTCATGAGAATTGTTTCCCAATCCAGGCAGCATCCTGGTAAATCTCCTCTGTCCCCTCTCCTTCCTATAATGAGGTGACCAGAACTGAACATAATATTCTAAGTGAGTCATACCAAAGATTTATAGATTTGCAACATGACCACTCTACTCCTGAATTCAAACCCCCTATGAAGGAATCACAGCACACCATAATCCTTGTTCACTCTCCTATCAAACTGTGTGGCAACCTTGAGAAATGTGTAGATTTGCAACCCAAGGTTCCTCTGTTCATCCACACTCTTAAGTAACCGACCATTAACTCTGGACTCAGCCTTCTGGTTTGTCCTTCCAAAATGCATCAACTCTCACTTATCTGGATTGAAATCCATCTACCACTTTTCTGCCTAACTCTGCAACCCACCTTCATCATTTTGTAACCTTCAACAGCCTTCATCTCCATCCACAACTCCTCCAAACCAACCTCCGTGACATCCGCAAACTTACTGACCTATCCATCCGCCTCTTCATCCAGGTGACATGAAAATCACAAAGACTAGGGGTCGCAGAACAGATCCCTGCAGCACCAACCTCCAGGCAGAATACTTTCTTTCCACTACGACTCTCTGCTTTCTTCCGACATGACAGCTTTTATTTCATGCAGGTAATTTTTCGCTCATCTCATGACTCATGACTTTCTGAAGGAGTCTCCTGTGACTGACCTTGTCAGATGCCTTGCTAAAATCCTCGTAGACCACATCTATCACCCTACCCTCATTAATTTCTTTTGTAACCTCCTCCAAAGACTGAGTTAGATTTGTGAGGCCCAAGCTTGCCTTCACAAAGACATGCTGACTATCCTTGAGTAGAGTGTATTTCTCCAGATCTTCATAGATCCCATCCTTAAGAATCCCTTCCATTAGTTTACTCACCAATAATGTAAGACTAACCCTAATTCCCAAGATTCTCCCTATTACCTTTTTTAAACAAGGGGACTCCATTTACCATTCTCCAAACCACCCGAGTCGCGCTGCTGTCTATCTCCCTCCTTGCCCACGTGAGTGGTGCTGCTGTCTCACCCCCCTCCCCCCACACATCTGGGTCACGCTGCTGCCTCTCCAACCCACCCCCCCCACCCCTTCACCAAGGGTCGATATCGACTACTTTGGAGACCCCTAATATGTTATTTAAAGTAACTTAATGTCACTTTATTCGATTCAGCAAAGAGTGGGGCAGGGAGGCAAGGTTAGGGGGGCTTTACTAAAGCTCAGCCTGGAGTGGTAGTTAATCCGCCACAGTTGACATGGCGTTGCAGTCGTGCTCCAATCTTCAAATATGCCTGGATGCAGCAGGCATGGATAATTGCCGATGATTTGCCACAACCCATTTTTTATACACTTGTGGATGCATGAAACTATGCACCAGCTTTGATCTTTTTCAAACTTCGAACATGCGAGGCAGAAGCTTTAATAGTAAGAACCCATTTACTTGTTTCAGATGGTGAAGAGAAGCAACATCCACGTCATTCTGTGCATTTCTAAATGGCACATTGGGGAAGTAGTGAAATCAAATTGCATGAGTGGATGCAATTGGTTTGGATGAGACCTTAAACCACATCCTATATGGTTTTTAAAGAACATACAAGATTCTATCGTACAATAGATACGATAGTCGGTTCGAGCAGCGAGTCGGAGGAGATGGAGACCAGAGTTTGGGCAGTGTTCGGAGGAGGAGCGAGTTGAGAGTGACAGGTTTAATTGGTCAAGGCCAATAAAAGGAGGGAAAGGCAAAGGAGAAGCCAGAGAGGAGTGGCCCAATGAGAGAGTGGCCTGGTGAAAGAGTGGGGCTTCGAGGCTTTGGCTCGAGAGGCTTCACCGTGTAGGGGCTGAGGTCGAGTATCTAGATTAAGGTAAGACTATATTTTTTTGTTATTTTCTCTTTCTAAGGTGAGGGGGAGAGAGAAGGGTTGAGTGTGAGAGCAGTTTGCTCTTTTCAGTGTCAGATGTGAAAGGTCCTGGAGTCTTCGACCTCCTGGACATCCACAATTGCACTAGGTGTACTGAGCTGCAGTGTCTCAGGGACCGTGTTAGGGAATTGGAGCTGCAGCTCAATGACCTCGACCTGGTCAGTGAGAGTGAGGCCGTCATAGATAGGAGCTATAGCCAGGTGGTCTCAACAGGGCCACAGGAGGAGGATCAGTGGATTACAGTTATGAGAGGGAAAAGGGAAGAGACAGATACAGGAGGGGGCCCCTGTGACTGAAGCACTCAACAAATGGTACTCCTCCTTGAGGAACATTCAGGCTGGGGAAGGAATCAGTGGCTGTATCTCTGGCATAAGGTCGGCCTCTGTTGCCCAAAAGGGTAGGGAAAGGAAGAGGAGGGTAATAGTTATAGGGGATTCGATGGTCAGGAGGACAATTTGGGGATTCTGTGGATACGATTAAGGAAACAGATTGGTAGTTTGTCTCCCTGGTGCCAGGGTCTGGGATGTAACTTCTTGTGTCATTTCAGAACAAGTTGGATAGCTGCATGGATGTGAGGGGATTGGAGGGATACGGACAGGGAGTGGGTAAGTGGGGCTAGAGGAGCTCACTTAAATCGGTGTGGACTCGAGGGGCCGAGAAGTCCTGTATCCGGACTGTAATTGTCCCAGCCAAGATTTATCTTGCAATCAACATCATTAGGGACCAGCATCATTGCTATTAGGGACCAGTTATGTGAGCAAAATAGCAATGTTTCTCAACTAGGTCAACGACCCTGCTTCATCAATCCAGAAATAAAACATTTCCAAAATCGCAGTGGTGAGAAGTGCCAGGTAAAAGTAAACCTTCGAGATCTTCCACTTGGACATTTCTCCGTTCCAATGTCCTCTTCTGCTCTGATGTTTCCTCACGCAAAAGCTGGAATCTCTGTTCGATGGTAGCTAAAATGAACACAAGGTTCTGTTACACATACATTTAAAAGTGTCTTCAAAGATTTACCACAAGGTTCCGGTGTTTTCATCCCAACAATCACATTTTTTGTTTTGGAGAAAGGAGAACTGTGGGTTTAGTAATATTTAAAGCAATGCAGAACAGAAGATGACGAGCAACAAGTAGGGGCAAAAATGTGAGCAAGGAATGAAAAAAGTTTGGAGGGAATCAGCGTGAAATAGCAGACGAGTGAAATGAGGAACAGTGAAAAGGAAGGGACATTTGCAAAAGGAAATGGAGAGAGAAAGAGAGGGACAGTTGTGCAACTCTTTGTTGAAAACATGTTGAATTCAAGGCCTTTTACTCATCGAGAGGAGCAGGTGAAGTGGGGGGGAGCTGGGGCCGTGGAGGAGCAGGAACAACAATCAAAGCTGAATAGAGAAGACTCTGAGAGCAGCTGCAACCGTTCTCACCAGAACTGTATCCCGCCCTTCGGGTGCTCAGATGCATGGATCTTCAGTGCCCTCCCAGCACAGCATGAGAAATCCCCTCTCATTGGGGGGTCTTTGAGACATCACAGCCCTAAACACTTCCTTGGCTGCATGTTTGCCAGATGTTCACACTTGGTAAATGGCCGCTGCTTAACCTTCTACCATTTCTACATACCCTCTATTTCTAGTAATAACTGATCAACAAGACAAACACACTCTTCAGAAAATATAGAATTTCTGAGATTTAGGAAAGAAAACAAAAATGTAGAAAAATAAATGAGCTGATAGAGCATCTGGAAAAAAAGAAAAGCAACATTAACATTTCGATGGAGCTCGTGACTTCACCATCATGCTGGCATATTGTAACATTTGTTTCCTATTTCCAGTCTTGTTTCTATGATTGGAAGATATCTGGTTTCCAATCATTCAATCTCCTCTTCAATTGATGAGCCACGGACAAGTATGCATGACTGGAGCCTGACTGCTTTATTAAATAATCGCAGAGCATCACTTTCAACGAATTCACTGCAAGAATTCCCATTTGCCGTCATTTTCATTTCCAACGCTCCAAGTATGGTTCTCAATTCAGTACCTTCAATGCAACAATTTTATAAGACCCAACACTTCTAAGATGCACCACTTGAGCAGAAATTTCATTCAATAAACACACATTTTACAATACTATTGTGATTCTGGCCTACGAGTCTGAATCACTGTCCACAATTCACTGGAGAAAGTTCTATTGAACTTTCTTAAATACTGCATTTTATTCAAACATTTATTGAAGTGTGCACAGTTCTTTAGTAAATGGTCTTTCCATTAATTTTAGAGTTTTCAGAGCTTTTTATGAAATGATAGCCTATTTATGACGTGCTAGGTAAAGATGATTCAACATTTGAAATCCAATCAATTGCAAGAAATATTTTAGAATAGTTCAAAGAGGTTGGTGGGTCCCCACTGGTAATTTGCACATTTTGAAAATGTCTAATTTTCCAGCTGGAAGCATCACTTGTATTTGTTGGAATTAGAGAACCATTTTTTGATCTAAGCAGCAAATGTTGAAATGGTACCTGTGGTCTTTCGAAGCTGGAGTACATTTGGAACAACGTCAATGCTCAAGGACAGCAGGCACTTTGCTGCCTCCTGTAACTTTTCGACACCATCTTCATGTTCAGAAATTTCTCCCTGAAGGACCTGTGATTTCAAAATGACACAATGACTCATTCACAATAAAATTAATATTTCTTTCTGTATATCTTAGATTCGCCGATACTTTGGTTAATTTCGATATTGTCTTGGGGTCAATGAGATAAACAGCCTGTGAAGACGATTCTATAAATTATCATAAATACCAACAACTCTCTGGCCTGCTTTGGGGTGAGGAGGCGAACATTTTCAAGGACCCAATAACCACAGGATATTGGAATTTTCTCAAACAACCAGCTCAAACTTTCTATTGATCATTACTCATTACTCATTAATGCTTCGAGGTATTTAATACGCCTGATGTTTGAGCATTTTCTGATTCTGTTGAGCTCATCATCTTTATCTTGTCTACATCTCTTGACCGGCCCTGAAGTCCCTTTGCAAACCATCAAGGTCACAAGAAAATATTTAAAAATGTTCTGATGCTTAGATTTACATCAGCATTGATAAAATAATGCTGAAGAACTCATTTGGCTTTTCACCACTAATGGACATAGATTTGGCTGCAGAGGGTTATTCTGCATTATCGCTTTTCGGCCTGTCCGTCTACTTTTACTCCGGATGACCCCTCTCCCCAATCCATCATCCTTCAAAAGTAAATATGTGTTCTCCCTCAGCAATCTGACCCATTTGCAACTCCTATTCCCACGAGCACTTAATGGACCACAGCTTTTCTCTTTTATTTTTTAATTTTTTTTATTTTTCACACCCTAAATCACATTAGCCATGATATACACTATTTCTTTTTCACACATATACAGTGACTTTTTCTCCCCCCCCCCTCCTCCCAAGCCACCCCCCCACCACCCCCCCTCATCCATTTTAGGTATACAATCTAGGTTGCATTAAGCCAGTCAGACAATGTTGTCATTCAACAAAAATACACCAGAAATTCTACTGAGTCCATTCTTTTCTTTCCTTCTCCTTCCATCAACTTAGGTAATGTTTGTCCCCGGTAGGTTCTCACTATTGTATTTAATGTAAGGCTCCTATACTTGTTCGAATATTTCAATATTATTTCTTAACCTATATGTTATTTTTTCTAATGGAATACATTTATTCATTTAAATTTAGTAGTTTCTTCCTTTTAATTTGGTTATGTATTCCATTAATATTTAAAGTCATATAGTTCAGCGTAGCCCTTTTATATTTTGTTTATCTTCTCTTTCCGTTTTTCCATCATTACCTTTCCTCCTTTTCCATTTCTGTTTTCTTATTTTCAACTCTTTATAAGACAACATTCCTACAACATCCAACATTTTCCTTATTCTCCTATTTCTATCTTATTTATCCCCAATCTCCCCTTCCCCTCCTGAGTTGTCCTTTATCCCTTGTCGGACAACCACATCTCCCCTCTCCATTTGGATTTGCGAATCCACTCGCAAGCGTCAACTGATTTTGCAGTGACCGCTATTTCCCCCCACCCCGCCCCCCCCAGAAAAGATTTCACTTTTCATATGTCACCAAGGTCACTCTTTTAATTCCCTCCTTATTCTCTCTATTCCATTACCTTCCCTTATTAATTCTTGTCTATACTATCTATATTTTCCTCTAAGTACAGATACATTCACGTATGCACATTGTCTCTATTCACTCTTATACCTCTTTACCCGCATACATATCAATCGTGATCATTTTTACTCTCATTACCCGTCTTCATCCCTCAGTCTATTTTTGTCTTTACCCACATACATATCAATCGTGATCATTTTTACTCTCATTACCCGTCTTCCTCCCTCAGTCTATTTTTGTAATTGTTCTGCAAATTTTCGTGCTTCTTCTGGATCCGAGAATAGTCTGTTTTGTTGTCCTGGAATAAATATTTTCAATACCGCTGGATGCTTTAGTATAAATTTATACCCTTTCTTCCATAAAATCGTCTTTGCTGTATTGAACTCTTTTCTCTTCTTTAGGAGTTCAAAACTTATATCTGGATAAATGAAGATTTTTTGCCCTTTATACTCCAGTGGTTTTTTGCCCTCTCTTACTTTTTCCATTGTCTTCTCCAGTACCTTTTCTCTTGTAGTATATCTTAGGAATTTTACTACAATAGATCTTGGTTTTTGTTGTGGTTGTGGTTTAGAGGCCAATACTCTATGTGCCCTTTCTATTTCCATTTCTTGCTGTAGTTCTGGACATCCTAGGGTCTTAGGGATCCACTCTTTTATAAACTCCCTCATATTCTTGCCTTCTTCATCTTCCTTAAGGCCCACTATCTTTATGTTATTTCTTCTGTTATAATTTTCCATTGTATCTATTTTTTGAGCTAGTAGTTCTTGTGTCTCTTTAGTTTTTTTATTAGATTCCTCCAATTTCTTTTTTAAGTCTTCTACCTCCATTTCTGCTGCTACTGCCCGCTCTTCCATCTTGTCCATTTTCTTTCCCATTTCTGTTAAGGTCATCTCTATTTTATTCATTTTCTCTTCTGTGTTGTTTATTCTTTTTCTTAAATCATTAAATTCCTGTGTTTGCCATTCTTTAAATGACTCCATGTATCCTTTAATAAGAGAAAGTACCTTCTTTATCTTGCCTTTCTTTTCTTCTTCTATTTCACTGTACTCTCCCTCTTCCTCTTCTTCTTCCTCTGGGTTGGCCATCTGTTGTTTCTTTTTTGCCCTTTCCTTCTCTTCTTTCTTGTTTCTATTGTCTTCTGTGGTCTCTTCTTGCTGCAGGTGTTCTGCAGCTGTCGTTGCCGGCTGTGGAGATCGACACCCCAGCTGGTCCCCCCTCCCGTCGGTGTGTTTTTTTCATTCGCATCACGCATGCGCGATTCCTCGCGCATGCGCGGTTGCGCACTTTTACTCGGCTCAGCGAGCCATTTTTGTAGTCCATTATTTACCGACCTGAGGGAGCGAGTTTCTCTCTCCGCAGCGGGCCTCTTCGGACAGGTAAGGCCTTCACCTTTTTCCTCCTTTGTCTTCTCTTCCTCTCTTCTTACCGTTGCTTTCAATTTTTCTTTTTTAGTCGCCATCTTCTTTCCACCTTTATACTCACTTTTCTGTAACTTTTATTTCTGTTCCTTTGTGTTTTCCTTTGTTTTTCCCGACTTTTCTGGAGAGGGCTACTACTCCATCACGTGACTCCTCTCGACCACAGCTTTTCTCCATGACCATCAATCCCAGGCCATTTACTGCAATAAATGGTCCGACTTTTCTCTGACTGCATGAGAAGAAAAGCCCTCCACTTCAGAAAAGCAAAACTGGAACTAGTGATTTGTCTTTCTGATTCAAATTCCAATTCCTCAAACATCAACTCCAGTCAACATGATGCCATTAGTTTAGTTAATGATGGAGAAGGATAGGTCTGGGACTCGGATTGAGGTTCTAAATTGCAGAAAGGCCAATTTTGAGGAAATGAGAAAGGATTGAGAAGGTGTTGACCTGGAAAAGTATATGCGGGGTCAGTGGAAGACCTACAAAGGTGAAATTTGGAAAGTACAGACTTTGCATGTTCCTGTCAAGATTAACAGGCTTAGGAATCATTTGGAAGTAGAGAGGTGTGCAGCAGGTATAGACATCACAGAGCAAATGAGGTGCTTGAAGAGTATAGAAAATGCAAGAAAAATCCTCAATGAAGTTATCCTCAATGAAGATAGAAAGGCTATCTGGTTGATAATGCGGTAAATTGGATCAGCAAGTTTGCAGGTGACACTAGGATTGGAGGTGTTGTGGACAGCAAAGAAGGTTTTCAAAGCTTGCAGAGGGATCTGGACCTGTTGGAAACATGGGCTGAAAAATGGAAGATAGAATTTAATGCAGATGAGTGTGAGGTGTTGCATTTTGGAAGGACAAGCCAAGAAAGGACATACATGGTAACCAGTCGGGCAGTGAGGAGTACGATAGAACAGAGGGATCTGGGAATACAGACACCTCATTCTCTGAAAATGGTGTCACATGTGGATAGGGTTGCAAAGAGAACTTTTGGCACATTGACCTTGATCAATCAAAGGATAAAGTCTAATTTTCATTGGTGAGACCCAATTTGGATTATTGTGTGCAGTTTGGATCACCTAACTGCAGGAAGGATGGCAATTGTGCAGAGATTGACTTGGATGTGGCCTGGACGTCAGGAGCAGAGTTGTAGGAAAAGGTTAAACAGGTTATGATTTTATTCCCTGGAGTGTAGAATGAGGGAAGAATTGAGAGAGAGATTTAAAATGATGTGGAGGACAGAGTAAATATAGGTAGGCTTGTTCCACTGAGAGCAAGTGAAATACAAACCAGAGGACATGGGGTAAGGGTGAAGGGGATAAATTTAGGGGGAACATGAGGGAGAACGTCTTCACACAGAGTGAAGAGGTGGGAGAGTGGAACAAGCTGTCCGTTGAAGTGGTGACTGTGGGCTCAGTTTTTAATTTGAAAAGAATTTGGACTGGTACATGGATGGGAGAGGTATGGAGGGCTATGGACTGGGTGTGTCAGAGGGCCTCGGCAGAAAAAGGGTTCGGAACAGACAAGAAGGGCCAAAGGGGCCTGTTTCTGTTCTGTAATATTGTAAGGTTCTATGGTTTGAATACTTCTTTGGAATAAATCAATCTCTGCCACTTTGCAAACAAATCTTACCTCCAAATGTGCTCCAAATCACTACTTTCCTCCCACCTCCCTTCCCCTGTTCCTGAAACCCCCATCTATGGAGTTATCGTCTCTGCACCTGATGATTCCATTAATGATTTGCTGAGATTTTTTGCTCTGCTGTTATAATCTTGGAGGTCATCCAAAATTCTGCCACCATATCCTTAGTCACCAGGCCCCCATTAAACATGGATAAGGTCTGAGGAAACCCATACTGAAAATAGACACACAATGAGAGCAGAACTGTTTGGCTTCTTTGTTACAGTTTCCAATCTTGCCCCCACCATCTGGAAGCAAATTGGCTGTTGGATCTTCATCAGGCTCCCATTAAAACCTGATCAAGGTGGAATGAATGGAGCTCAACTTCCTATTTCAGGTGCCAAACTTACAACCTCCCATGTGGCCTTCACCACTGTTATTGGATGTGCACATTAACATTAGTTCAAAGCATTAATTATTCTACTCGTAAATTAGATTAAGCAACATTACACAGTGATTTATGAAATAACAACTTTAATTTACCATGACATTTTCAAGTTCTTGCTGCAAGATTTCTGGATTAGAGATGGCCTCCAGCTGAACCATTCGTCTTTCTGTTTCAATTCTCTCTAGCCACAAACGCAGCTCATCTGCCTTCTCTTGCCATTGTTCAAACAACTTTTTGCCAAGACGGGTTCCAAGTCCAATGCACTATAGAGTGAAAGAAATGAATGAGTATGTGGATTTTTAAAATGTACGATTTTGTGATGCTATCAAATATCGAGTGTCCAATCGATCCAAAATGAGTCAAGCGATACATTACTGGTCCATCACTTATGCCAACTATAATTTTTTTGTTCCCTGCATCAAGTTTTTTGAGGGTCACAGACAAAAAGGCAATGTTCACTTCTCACCAAAGATGAAATGCCTGTTACCCTGCCGTACTGTTCCATTTTCTTATTATGTCAATAAATCTTTTAATTAATATTTTGAGTTTGCTTTCAAAATAAACTGATAGTCAGGAATATATCAGAAGCATTGAAAACCTTCACAAATTTAGTGTGTCAGTGAAGATTAGACAGAAATTCTTTTGGGGCTGGGCTTGTTCCAGCCGAACACGCTGCATTTCTGTTATGCCATTCAAGCCTCACCGTTGAGTTTAGGAATATTGAACCAGCGATGTGACCTTTGTGGATTGGACACATTACACCTTGTTCAGTGACAAATACACGTGGGAGGCCAGTCTGGAAAATCTTCGCCAGTTATGATCTGTTCGACATTTGATTTTATTAAAAGGAAATGAGATCACGACTTATTTTCTGCAATGGTCTCTGTCCAACTTGAGTGAGTTCGGCCACCAAGAGAGCTCCACAATACTGGAAAGATTTAATCATTGTTCCTGTTCTTCATGGGTATTATTAATAACAGCCGCAAACCTTTTCCAGAGCCACTCTTCTAAGACTAAAACTTACACAAGTTGCTCAGTCTATCAAAATGCTCTCAAGTTACTGATCTTAAGTAAAATTGGAGTTTAAATGCTATTAATCTAAAAAAAAAATGAAGATATGTCATACTTCTGATCGAAGTGTGTTGAAGCGAGCATCGGCGCTCTCAACCGTCTCCTCCACATGTTGGCTTATGGCATCAGGATCAATTTGGATCTTGTAGCTTTCAATTGCATTCCTGATTTCAAAGTGAAAGGCAGCATCGATGACACTTTTCCAAGATCGTCTGAGGTGTCTTAGATCCCCTTTGTGAAATTGAAGATCTTTGAAGAGGAATTGCTGCTTCTTAAGTTTGAATGTCAATGACGTGGAGTCAAATTCCCCAGCTTTAATCTTTGTTAGTTCCTTCTCCAAATGACTCATGAATGTTTCAAATTCATCGTGATCTGTTTAAAGGAATATAATGGTCAAATAGTTAAATGTTTTAAAGCATTCAAAATGGTCAAAAAATACCAGATTATCTAGACTTTGATACATTGACAGGATCCTGTAATAATTACAAGTTGGGGTTATTCCAAACCACATGTAGCTTTCTGTTGTCTTACTTAGAATTCTTTTCAACTCTCAGTAAATAGTATTTTATAGTAATCTGGAAAATAAATGAAAACTTTCTCTCACCTTTTCGGAACTTCTGCAATTCTAGATGCAGATCCTCAATCACGTTTAATTGAGAATCTGCACTTGATAAAGCGGATTCGTACTCCTCCATCAAGACATTCAAGATCTCCTGCAGTGCAACTTCCTCGTCTCGCAAAGGGTCCTGGACATTTTGTTCCAGGAAAGTCTGAGCTGCCTCTGTGGCCAAAACCAACTCTTGCTCTTTCCGGGACAACTTTTGGTGATGTTCCTAGAAAAGAAACAATCCTAGGTTCATTTTTATTGCTCCAAGTTGTCTTGGGGGAGGTAAGGTTTCTATTTATTGCATTTGCAATTGAAATAAAATATTCAGGTTTCCCAATTTATTAAAAATCAGGGTACCAAAACACCCTTAAATACACATAGGAAACGTATTTCAAGTCAAGAAACCTAAACGGTTTTATCCTTTCGGAGGTTTAATCAACTACCGTGATCTACAATTCTTTGCTTGTGTCAAAGGATGAATCCTGCTGAGATGGAATAGAATATATTCCATATTTAATTTGACTGACAAGAAAATAAATCCTCTCCTTCAGTATTTGTACACAGTCCCTTCCCCGTCAAACAGACTTACTTTAAACTTAAGCACATTAAACTTTTGTCATTTGAATGATCTCATCCTTACCTTTCCATTCAGGGATTTAATATTCTTTCATGATTTAAAAGAGAACACGTGAAATCTAACTAGAGTTGACTGTGATCTAGTCAGGAGAATGTGAACTAATTTGTAACTGTGTAAGAATACACCCTTCTCACTGTAGTAAATGTCGTGCACCACTGTGGGGTGGATGTCTATGTATATGAGTGTGTGAACAGTTTCAAGAGATGGTGGATCTTCTTGTCTTTTTTTCTTCACTGGTATCACTGTTTCCTTCACCCCAGACTTGCACATCTTCGCCCAGTGGTTTGCTATGCCGTAGGCTCCACATTCAGAACCATATGCGGGGCAATCATTTTGGTCACGGAGGGGTGTTGTCTGCTGCCCTTCCTACAGGTCCTGGGGGTGGCACTTTTCTGATTGTATTTTTTATAGCATCAACCCTTCCTTCACTTTGCTGTGGGTGGGTCTGCATTGATAGGGATTTCATTTGTGTCCTCGTGGATTCGAAGACTCTGCCTGTTTCTATATCTTTGGCCAGTTTCAAGCTATCCTTCCCTATAAGAGACTTTTGCATTCAGGATGGGCATATTAGTGGATCAGCTAATCTTTCCTCTATATCCTTCCATCTGCATTTTGCAGCATTAGTTTTTGGTGTAGTAAGGAAGTTAGTAACAGTCTCATCAGTCTCTTACACAAAACCTTGAAATTCATTGCATTCAAGTCTAGGATTAGAGCTGAGTTCAAGGTGAGAAACAACCTTTGCAAATATCTGCTCTGGATCATTTTTCTCCACCCCGTAAGCTCTCAGCTATTAAATAAGTCACGGCCTGGCTCCCCTATCCAGACATGTATAGCACTAACCTTCTCCTCGCTGTTGCATTTTTAAAATAGCTTTTCACTGCTAAATTGTACATCTGCTGAAACGTTTTCAACGATTCAACAATATCTTCAGCCTCCCGTCCATCACTGGGTGAACTGCTGTTGCACCAGCCATTCATTTTCAGGTGTACTTTTTCTCTTCTTCCCCGTCAGATTTCAGTCACTTCCAATCCATTTTATAGTTTTATTCTTGACCACTGCCAACATGTTCTGTCTCCGTGTTACCTGGGAGGATTCTTAAATAACTTAGAGATGCAAGATTCAAATAACAGAAGGGAGTTTACTTACTGATGCCTTCTACCATCTCAGGAAACTGTTCACACTCATACTCATGTATAGGTGCCCCCCAGTAGTGCACGACGGTTACCACAGTGAGAAGGGTGTATTCCTAGGAAGTTACAAAAGAGTTCACATGATCCTAACGAGATAACACACCCGTCTCACTGTCGTAAATGTCGTGCACCAATGTGGGGTGCATGTCTATGTGAGTATGAACATTTCCTGGCATGGTGGAAGGCATTAATAAGTAAAATCTCTTCTGCTATTTGAATCTTGCATCTCTAAGAAGATGCAAGATTCAAATAGCAGAAGAGATTTTACTTCTGCTATTTAAGAAGCCTCCCACACAGAGACATAACAGTGACTTTATTGTATTTATCTTTACCATTTTGTTCAACATCCTTTGGACTTGACAAGACTTTATTCAAGTCACCTTATTCCAAAACAAACCAGGCTGTCAAGCACACACAGGGCAATAATTTGCATACATGTTAAGCAATGCTTTACGAAAAGAAGATAACACCAATTGGTAAATGTTTAAAGATCTTTGCTCTTTTTTAACGATGAAAATCTGACTTGAGCACTGCATATTAAGGAATGACAAACATGAAAATCTATCCCCATTTTAGTGAAAACATTCTGGGTAATTATCATTTTCACATTAGTACTTCAAGATGCAGGTGTCCCTGCCAGGGCCCAAACTGATTAGTTCTGCCTCACTGCCGGCAATGTCATCATGGACCACCTTCTTGAATAGCTGTCATGCTACTTGTCAAGTTCTTTCTACAAAGTTTTAAGGTTGGGAGTTCTGAATTTAGCCCCTGAGAAGGGATAGGAGTGTGGAGGGGAATCAGCAGGTAGTAATGTTCCTACAGACCTACCGCACGTCCCTGTCCATGTCAGGTGGCACCTCTTTGGACATATTCTTGGAGTCGAGTAGATGTCGTTCACTCCGTTGATAGGATACAGGACCACCTCAGTGGAGAGAATGAATGGAGGGCCAATCAAGCCAACTGCTTTGCTCTGCTGTTAGGGTCCTTGGGCCCTTTGGGAATTGTGCTCATCCAGTCAAGTGCGGAGCAAAGGTTCGCCACCTACTGCTTGACAGGTAGCCTCTGATCTGCTTTGGTAATTACAGTACTCAAAATGGCTGGTCTATGTTAGGACCACAGTGAGAAGGAGACCTGGAGTCATGTGACAACACCCAAATGAAGTACCATTATGCAGGTTATTGGTGAACAATGCCACTTTATGTCACAGTGTGTGGGCCACACTTTCCATCGGGCAGCTGATTATTAAAGTATGGCTCTGTCCTGCTTTTGGTAGATGGACCAGATACCAGAAGAATTTGCCACTTTGTCAGAAGGATGTCAGTGCATCAACTGTGACAAGAGGTGCAAAAAAATCTAGACTGAACTTCTTCAGTACTTCGAATGTGATGGAGTCTGGTCCTATTTGCACTTGGTGTTCCAAAGTAAAATAAATGGGGTGAAAGTGATTTCTGTGATGGTGTCGGAAGAACCTGATGGAACATGCTAGAAAGTGTCTTAACCCCAACTTTGTTATTCAGAAGCTGAGGACTACCTCCACTGAGAATGAGGAGACCCTTGGTCCCTCTTTTCCTGTTTACTGTTCATGATCCAGCCGGAAGGATGACAGAGCTCAAATTTCATCAGCGGTTAATTCTGTCTTTGGAATGTTATTTTTTTTTCTGCATTGCCTGCCCACTGTCCAATGTTGTAAGATTATCAGTCTGGCACCTCATGTGCATCTGCATTCCCTATTAAACCATGGTGATGACTTGTCTTGGTTGTAATGGGAGAACTAACGATGGTAAGTAACACTTTCCTGCTGCAAATGTTAAAGGCCCATCGTACCTTTTGGCCACTGTGATTCCAGCTGTCAATTTATTCTGAATCTATCCCATTTAGCACAATGGTGCTACCACACATCAGAATTGAGGGAGCCCCTGGAGAAACATGGGATGGATCTTTCTGCTCCTGCTGTCACCAACAGTTGCTTCAACAACAGGAAAATTGTGGTAGTGAGGGGTTGTAGCCTTACTCACTCTCTTTTCCAAACCAATCCCTAGATCTTCACAAGGATCTGGCCTGGTTGAGTGGACGAACAGTGACGTTGCTACGCCAGAATTCATTCCGGTGGTGTATGCTTCCTCAACCCTTTTTGGTTGTGAATAGCTTGCATGGCCCATTCAATGGGTTATAAAGAGTTGATCACATGAGTGGGTGCTGGAGTTATCAAAATAGGGGAGGAGGTTCTTCCCTTTACAACATCAATATCCACATTATATGAGAAAACTGCATTACTGAGGTGAAGAGTTTTTGTTAAGAAGCTGCCATGGTGAGATTGTTAGTGAAGGGCCTCTGTGACCATCGTCAATCACTGCCCCTTCACTAGTGAGTTAATCATATTCCCGTCATCTCTCATCACTTGCATGACTGGGCCAGAGCAAAGAACAGAAAGTAGGACTGAGTTAGAAAGAGGATCTGCTAGATCTTTGAATAGGATTGGGAGAAGATCGTCAAAATTCAATTCAACATTATTTAGAAATTGTGTTAGTCATTATTTAAGTGAAATTTAGTCAGTCGCCTTTCATCAAATCTGTACTGATCAGAGGTTCTGATGAAAAGTCCAATCCAAAATATTTTTACAATTGTTCGAATATACACTTATCCAAAACACCTGGAAGTGTTCATACCTTCAGGCCTTGCTGGTGGTCATTCAGTCTTTCGCCCATCTCAGCAAATGACCCCATCGCATCGTCCTCTTCCTCCATCTGGAAACCATCACCTAATGCGTAGAATTCGTCTTCGGTGATATGAACTCCATAGTGACCCTCGACTGCCAACCATTTCAGAAGATCACCTACTGTCTTCTTATGTTTTTGTAGGTGATCTTCTGTTGTTTCCTACAAATTGCAAAATCCTGTTAGTTTGAAGACGTGTTGTACTTTCCTGGCAGCAATTCCATATTCCCTCATCTATTTGCAAACCCTTGGGATTGAGGAGGATGTGAAACCACTTGAGTGGAAGATGCCTGTTTATAAACAGGGGCCATTCCACACCATTTCATCGGAATATGCACATGGGCAACACGTGGTCTTGCCCAGTCTTCGATCATTACGAAAAGGATGGTACTAAAGACCAGCCTTCTATACACACACACGGGCATCAATGGAATTCCGCTTCATCATTTCCCTGCTCATGTCTCCCTAACACTGCCTTCATTTCTCGGGCCCCTTCGTCTAATCCCTCCCCTTTCATTTCAAAGGCCTTCTCTGCGTCTAAAGCAACTGCTACTGTTGGCGCTTTACTCCCTTCTACTGCATGAATTAAGTTAATAAATTTACAAATATTGTCTGTTGTGCGTCTTTTTTTAATAAATCCAGTTTGGTCTAGATTTACCATTTTAGGTACATATTCTGCTAATCTGTTTGCTAATAGTTTAGCTATTATCTTATAATCTGTGTTAAGTAATGATATTGGTCTATATGACGCTGGTGCGAGTGGATCTTTCCCTGCCTTTGGTATTACTGTAATTATTGCTGTTTTACATGAATCTGGTAAGCTTTGTGTTTTGTCAATCTGGTTGATTACTTCCAGGAGGGGAGGAATTAATAAATCTTTAAATGTTTTATAGAATTCTATTGGGAATTCATCCTCTCCTGGTGTTTTATTATTTGGTAGTTCTTTTTAATTATCTCTTGTATTTCTACTATTTCAAATGGTTCTGTTAATTTATTTTATTCCTCTATTTGTGATTTTGGTCGTTCAATTTTAGTTAAAAATTCATCTATTTTGCCTTCTTTCCCTTCGTTTTTAGTTTGGTATAATTGTTCATAGAATTCTCTAAAGTTTTCATTGATCTCCGTTGGATTATATGTGATTTGTTTGTCTTTTTTCCTTGATGCCAATACAATTTTCTTAGCTTGTTCTGTCTTAAGCTGCTATGCTAGGATTTTGTGCGTTTTTTCCCTTAGTTCATAATATTTCTGTTTTGTCTTCATTATGTTCTTCTCCACCTTATATGTTTGTAGTGTTTCATATTTTATTTTTTGATCTGCCAATTCTCTTCTTTTAGTTGTATCTTCCTTCATTGCTAATTCTTTTTCTATATATACTATTTCCCTTTCCAACTGCTCTGTTTCCTGATTATAGTCCTTCTTCATCTTGGTTACATAACTTATTATTTGCCCTCTAATGAACGCTTTCATTGCATCCCATAGTATAAACTTATCTTTCACTGATTCCGTATTTATTTCAAAGTACATTTTAATTTGTCTTTCAATGAATTCTCTAAAATCCTGCCTTTTAAGTAGCATGGAGTTTAATTTCCATCTATACATTCTTGGAGGGATGTCCTCTAACTCTGTTGTCAATATCAAGGGTGAATGGTCCGATAATATTCTAGCTTTATATTCTGTTTTTCTTACTCTATCTTGCTTACGAGCTGATAACAGAAATAGGTCTATTCTTGAGTATGTTTTATGTCTACCCGAATAATATGAATATTCCTTTTCCTTTGGGTGTTGTATCCTCCATATATCCAAAAGTTGCATTTCTTGCATCGATTTAATTATAAATTTGGTTACTTTGTTCTTTCTGTTAATTTTTTTCCCAGTTTTATCCATATTTGAATCCAAATTAAGGTTGAAATCCCCTCCTATTAATATGTTCCCTTGCGTATTTGCTATCTTCAAAAAAATATCTTGCATAAACTTTTGATCTTCTTCGTTAGGGGAATATACATTGAGTAGATTCCAAAACTCCAAATATATCTGACATTTTATCATTACATATCTCCCTGCTGGATCTATTATTTCCTCTTCTATTTTAATTGGTACATTTTTACTGATTAATATAGCTACTCCTCTTGCTTTTGAATTGTACGACGCTGCTGTTACATGTCCTACCCAATCTCTCTTTAATTTCTTGTGCTCCAATTCAGTTAAATGTGTTTCTTGCACAAATATTATATCAATTTTTTCTTTTTTCAGTAAATTTAGCAGTTTCTTCCTTTTGATTTGGTTATGTATTCCGTTAATATTTAAAGTCATATAGTTCAACATAGCCATTTCATACTTTGTTTATCTTCCCTTTCCGTTTCTCCATCATCACCTTTCCTTCTTAACCATTTCTGTTTTCTTGTTTTGAACACTTTATAAGACAACATTTCTAAAACATCAAAAATTTTCCTTATTCTCCTATTTAAAACTTCTTTAACCCCATTCTCCCCTCCCCCTCCTGAGTTGCCCTTTATCTCTTGTTGGGAAAACACATCTCCCCTCTCCATTTGGATTTGCGAATTCACTCGCAAATGTCAACTGATTTTGCAGTGACCATAACTCATCCCCACCCAGCCCCCCACCGGAAAAGATTTCAATTTTCATATGTAACAAAGGTCACTCTTTTAATTCCCTCCTTATTCCCTCTATTCCCTTTCATTCCCTTATTAATTCTTATCTATACCCTATATATTTTCCTCTAAATACGTATACATTCATGTATACACACACATACATACACATCTACATATATATATATATATATATATATATAATATATATATTATATATATATATATATATATAATATATACATACATATACCCATATACACACATACATATAGTTCGTGGTCATTTTTACTCTCATTACATGTCTTCATCTCTCTGCTTGTTTTGTAGTTGTTCTGCAAATTTTCGTGCTTCCTCTGGATCCGAGAATAGTCTGTTTTGTTTCCCTGGAATAACTATTTTAAGTACCGCTGGGTACTTTAACATAAATTTATATCCTTTTTTCCATAAGATCGTTTTTGCTGTATTGAACTCCTTCCTCTTCTTCAGGAGATCAAAACTTATGTCTGGTTAGAAAAAAAATTTTTGACCTTTGTATTCCAGTGGCTTTTTGTCTTCTCTTATTTTCTTCATTGCTTTCTCCAATATATTTTCTCTTGTTGTATATCTTAAAAATTTTACTAAAATGGATCTTGGTTTTTGCTGCGGTTGTGGTTTCGGGGCTAATGTTCTATGTGCCCTCTCTATTTCCATTTCTTCCTGTAATTCTGGTCTTCCTAGGACCCTGTTTATATTATTTCTTCTAATGTAGTTTTCCATTATATCTGTCTTCTGAGCTTACAGCTCATGTGCCTCTTTAACTTTTTTATTAGATTCTTCTAATTTCTCTTTTGTCCTCTACTTCCATTTCTACGATTATTTCTCGTTCTTCCACATTCTCCACTCTTTTTCCTATCTCTGATATGACCATTTCTATTTTATTCATTTTTTCTTCTGCATTCTTAATTCTTCTTTTTATCTCATTAAATTCTTGTAATTGCCATTCTTTCACTGATTCCATATATTCTTTGAAAAAAGATACATCCATTGTCTTGCCTTTCTCTTCTTCTTCCACTTCTTTCTGTTCTTCTTCTTCTTCTTCCTCTGGATTGACCATCTGTTGTTTCCTTCTTTTCTTTTTACCTTCTTCTTTCTTGTTGTCGTTATTGTCTCTGTTCTGCACCAGCTGCTGTGCTGCAGGTGTCTCTCTCAGCTGTGGAGATCGACTCCGCAGCTGTTTCCCCCTCCCGTCAGTGTGTTTTTTTTCTTGCGCGGTTGCGCACTTTTACTCGGATCTGCGAGCCATTTTTGTAGTCCCGAACCCGGGACTTCCACTGACCTGAGGGAGCGGGCTTCTCTCTCCGCGGCGGGCCTCCTCGGACAGGTAAGGCCTTCACCTTCTTCTTCCGACGTTCTTTCTTCTTCTCTTCTTCCCGTTGTTTTCGACATTTCTCTCTTCGCTGCCATTTTCTTCTCACCTTTATTTTTAGTTTGTTTTAAATTTTAATCTTGTACCTTTGTGTTTTGTGCGTTTTTTTTTAACTTTTCCGGAGAGGGCTGGAATTCCCTGACCGGCCACTACTCCATCACGTGACTCCCCCAACTGGATCATCTTCAGCTGTCATCATTTTCTTAGTCACAGACCTAGTTACCGCACATGCAGGATATATCTCACCATCCTCTCTAACCACATCCTTACTAGGCCAATTTGTCAATCTTAAAACTGACCCAACTTTATTCTCTGACAAATCATTCCCCAGCAAAAACGAGACACCTTGCATGGGTAACTCCTACTACAACAGTTCCTTTGACTAATTCTGAATTTAGCACAACCTTGTGAAGCAATATTGACCCTACCTCATCTCCAACACCTTTAATCAAAGTTGTCTCCTCTGTGTCTGTCCTTTGATCCACAGTTAAAACGGTTTCTAACAACAATGACTGAGCAGCCTCAGTATCTCTAAGAATGTTAACTGAAACCTGTGGTTCTCCCTCCTTTATTGAGACAAAGCCCTCTGACACAAAAGGCTTGAAAACATCCATGACCTACTGATCAGGTTATGCACCTCTGCTCTCCTTAAATTCCACTGTTTCTGTATACATGGTTCTGGTTAAACCTGTTTTTACCTTTTCTGTTTCAAGACTAGACAGTCACACGACCAGCTTTCTTACACAAATGGCATATAAATACAGAAGTTCTGTCCTTTCCTACCTTTCCTTCATCTTTTTACTGAACATTTTCTCCAGACTTTATTTCAGCCCTACTATCCTGCTCCATCCTAACCTTATGAACAGGTTTATTAATCTGGTCCACATGAGCTCTCTGAAAATGCCTATTATTCTGGAATGTCCTTTTGTGAGTCTTCCTCAACAAATTTTCCTTCACATGTAATATTTCACTATTATAATCCTCTACGTTTGTACTTTTCTCATCCAATGTTTAACTTCAACAATTTTCAATGCCTCAGAAATAGCCATCAGTTCCTATTTTCTCACCTTCTGCAGTTCTGCAGGTGATGGTTGTAACAAAAATGTATCAACATCCATTGCTGCAGTTTTTCCAGACACAAGCTTTCTGTTAGCTTGTAAAAATAGCCTGCAAAAACATCCCAATCAACTAATAAATCATGAAACTGCAATGTTCAAATCCTAAAGGATGAGCCCCCATAAAATGTTACGGAGTCCAGATGACCCCAAAAACCAGTAGCAATAGATATGCACGACCACACAGGGTTATTTAAACAAAAGTAGTTTAGAATTTTATTTGAACATGAAAACAGAATTGAACTTTAACTTATTACTTAACCTACCTAACCCACTTAATCCGCCCTCAAATACTAAGTGCAGGTGAGTGTAATGTGTATTGAAGATTAGAAAAGTTCTTTGGATCACAGTCCTGGTTGCAGGCAATTCTTGCAACAGTGCTCATACATTAGCATTAACAAAGTTCACCAAGCTTTGGTGTTTAACAGACAAATGGTTACCACTCAGAAGGGCTCTTGCTGGTTTTCAGAGAGAGAGATTCCATTTCCAGAGCATCTGCAACTGATTTCTTCTTAATTTGTCTTTCTGACAGAACTTTCCCCCTTCAGGGTTCTCCGGATGATCCTTTTTCTTTCAGGTCATCTTTCAGACCATCAGTCTTCTCCTTTGACCAGGCAGCCTTCCAAAGTTTGGCAGCTTGTCCCTCTGGAACAGATTTCTCTGACTCCTTCTCTCTCACTCCCTCCCTCTCTGAGAGCAAAGCTGTTCTAACTCTGCCTGCTAACGCCACATGCTCTCCTAGGCAAGCTGTATGTGGATACTTTGTTGCTCCTTTGCAAAAAGCAGGATGCAATAATCCTGCTAAAATTCTGGCTTTTCAAATGTGTGTGTGTGGAAGCTGCTCGAGTAATTCATTCCAAGCTACCTCTAAAACTCTTGTCACACTGCACATTCAGAGATCTGAGAAGAACCCTTGGCCGAGCCAACTTTGCTTGAAAGTAAACAACAATCACTAGCGATCTGTGGTCGTCTCAGCCTTCCTTAAGATAGGTTGCAGACACCACCTTATCAATTAGTGCATTGGATCAGGTAGTGCCGGAAATGCACAGAGAAGCCGCTGTGTGGAGATTTCACAGAAATACAGTTTAGAAGCAGGAAAGGATCAGATGTTATTGAACAACAATGAAAGGAACTATTAGCATGTGGTCTACAAAGTAATCTTCTTTTTGTATACTTTATTTAAAATCAAATTCAAAATCCACAATAAAATACATCATATTAACATACAAAAATTTCCCCCATATATACCCCCCTCCCACCCCCTCTCTTAGCTCCCTCCCATCCTCTACAACCTCAAACTAAAGAAACAAACCATCATAGTCGGGTTTGATGTCACCAATCAACCATGACATATTTAGACCCATACACTTCACAGAGGGACCCGCACATTAACAAAAATGGTAGACGGATGGCGTAAATTGTAAGTTATCTTTTCCAATGGAATACATGATTGCAAGTCCATGTGCCATCTCTGAATACTTAATTCAATTTCATCTTTCCAGGTTATAGCTTTACATTTTCTCGCTACTGCCTATTCCAACTGAACAAATGCAATTTGAAATGTATCCAATTTCATTTCCAAACTCCATTTTACTTCATATGTCCCAATAAAAATACTAACGGCTCTAATGAAAGCTTAAATTTAAACAACCCCTGCAAAAGTTCCATAATTCCATTCAGAAAGGGTTTCACCTGATCACATAACCATACTGAATGTAAAAAAGACCCTATCTATTCTCCACATTGAAAACACATATCCAAAGAGATAAATCTATACCTCTTCAACTTCTCAGGTGTTAAGTAAAGTTGATGAATAAAATTATAATGAACGAATCTTTATATAACGTTTACTGGCTTAGTCACACTGTCCTCACATAATGTCATCCAATCATCCTGAGAAATTAAAACCGACAGATCCTCCTTCCTTTTACTTCTCACTTTATAAATATCCGACTTAGGCATCTTATTTTGTAATAAAGCATACATTTGTGTAATCAATCCCATTTCCCCTCCTTCAATAATTAAACATTCAAATCTCATCCTTCTAGGTAATCTCAAACTGTGTCCAGAATTATCTAGTAACAAAGTTACTAAGCATGGACCTGATCCATTTTTTCATTCTATCACTGATATGAAACAAAATTTCCAGCTTCATAACAATCTTCGGCCAAGATAATACCTTTCTTTTCCCAAATATTCAGGAATACGTGATTTATTTTAATACAAAGCTTATTTTAATACAAAGGGTTTTAGCCGAAATTTTGCCCTCAGCACCAATAGCAACGTTGGTCCGATACCATATTTCCATGAAATGTTTTAACACCGGTAAAGGATAATTTTGGAATAGTTGAGCATTCCATTTATAAATAAACTGTTGCATTCTTTGTTCATGAAGCTGAGCCATTTGGATTTTAGCCCAACGTAAAGATTGTTGTGATCCAACCATTCTATTAATAAACTTGAATTGTGCCGCTTCATAATAATCCTGAAAATGTGGTAATTATAAAACTCCAAGTCAATTTTTGTATAGATACTCTTGCCTATTTACCTTTTCATAATAAAGATCTTCCCAGCACATGGAAATCCTTAAAACCTTTTAGGAATCCCACATGTAATTGATTGACAAAAATACTGAATACGGGGGAAAAAATTCATTTTAAAACACTGTCGTGCTGGACACAACCAAGAAAGACTCAGCCACCACATTGAAAGCCATTAATGATGTTTTTATTCAAATTCAGCCCGCGCCCTCTTAAGGGCAGCCTAAGCTCAGTCACCTCGTGCATTGTGATATCAGAATCGCTGCCCCAGGCGTGCGCTGGGCAGGTGAATTGAGGCAGGGAGAAAACCTTGACAGCGCCATCTTCCCATGGCTGCTCCGCCATGTGGCGTTATACACCATGAGAGACTGTGCCAACACAGCGCCCTATTAAAGTTATCGGTAAATCTTTCCACCTATTTAAGTCTTATTTAATTTAATGTAATAATGGTCTATAATTCAACTCATATAAATGATTATAATTATCATCTACATTTATCCCGAAATACTTAATTTTATCCAACCACTTAAATGTAACAATATCTCTGCAGTTTGCATAATCCATTCTTGTCAAAAGCATCATTTCACTCTTATCCCAATTAACCTTATATCCTGATAATGCACCACACTGTTCCAACCTTCCAACTCAATAAAAACATTTTACCAAGAACAAGCATGTGGTCTTGAAGGTAAAAATCACAGTTAAAACTTAATGACTATTTTCAAATCCACTGCGTCATGTGAACCATGGCAGTGAACAGAACAAAAGTATCTGGAAAAAGCAAGGCAAAACACCTTTCAGGATTGGCCCAAGGCATTGCAACTGAACACATGGCACAGGGTCAATCCCCAGAGACATTCAGATTTCACACCTATACACTCAAGGCTGAGGTTTCTGACTTGAATTTGATGAAAGGCAAACCACAGATTCTTGGTGCATCTTTACGAAGAACACTCTTGTTTTGATTTCAGCCACAAAACCAGGACTCCAGTCTCTCATCTCATCTCATTCCAGGGCAGAAACCAAAGGAAAGGGCACATTCTTCTGGGGGTCCTTGGTTAATATTTACTCTTAAATCACCACGGCAGAAACACAGAACATAGAACACTGCAGCATAGTACAGGCCCTTCAGCCCTTGATGTTGTGCCAACCCATATATTCCTTCCTAAAAAAAGCACTAAACTCTCCCTACCCCAAAACAATAAAGAGTATTTAATTCCTGCCTTTGACAGCCAATTGTTCCCAGAAGAAATATTAAAAATAATTATACTTCAAATGTAACAACAGAAAATGTTGGAAATAGTCAGCAGGTTGGTCACCTCCTGACTTGCTGGGAGTTTCCAGCCTTTTCTGTTCTTATTGAAATATCCAGTAATTCCAGTTTTATCATTTACACTTTAAACCTTGGGGATCCTTTGTCCTGTGAAAGGAAAGAGAATGTTTTTCATTTTAATTTACAAAAATAAGACTATCTGGACCCATTTATTAAGTAGGAATGTATAAATTCCAAGTAGGATTCACTTGTTGAAGACCTTGTTTAAGTTTCAGAATAAATGAAGCACCCAATCTGTAGATGCTTTGGAAAAAGATAAGACAAAGCATAACTGATTTACCAACACTGAATTGGAGATAATTAGCTGCGAAACACCAAACTCTCCTTATAGGATGAGTGTCTGATGTTTACGTGAGTAATGAACCTTGTGCACACAGTACAACTTATGTTCATTTCGACATTGCCTCATAGAAGGTTTCACACGTGACCGAGAGTACCTGCTGCGTGTTTTCTTCCCTGCGGTCGACATTGAAGTCTGACGATTCCTCCGCAGCAACTCGGGAATGAAACCACCTGCCTCTGATCTTCCTGCAGCAGTTGCACGTCATTCTTTTCCGAGGAGTGAGGGATCTCCTACTCTGCTCCTCTTCCCCAGCCACTCGTGCCACTCGTAGACAGCACAAGGCATTGCCCATTCTCCTGCAAGTCACACGCGAGGTGTTTCCAGTGACGTGTGATGTAGTAATTCAAATACGTCACCACCGTGAGCCTCACTTGGCCAAAAAGCCCTGGTATTCGGCAAAGACTGTGCCACGCGCTCGCACCACGTTCAACCCTCACAATGAACACGACTGCAGTCTCAGCAACTGGGTTTGCTGGCTGTGTGATGTCATCAATGGGTTTATTGTTACACAATAATACAGAAAGACAAGTGAAACCATGGCAATCTCCCAATATTTACTCTCTCGCTATGATGTCACAATGAGACCCCAACCCCCCCACATTCTCGGAATGAATGTACTCAAGGGGCAGTTTATATTTGAGGGTCTCCCGCCAACCATTGTTGTCGGGGCAGCCAGGTGGACTCCTCTTGTCATTGCCCCTCCCTCCCAGGTAGTCTGCACCCACCTGGATCGGGTGCCAGGGGGCTATAAGGAGATCGGGGAAGTGATTGATACCCTCCTCTATGAGGGACTGTGATAAGACCCGCCGTGCCCCCCAAAAACACCCCATTCTGGCCTGTCTGTAAGAAAAATGACACGTGGTGAATGTTATTGCAAATTGGACAAATTCACTCCCCTCCTCAACTCACTCTTGCTGTGGTCGTTTCCGATGTGGTTGAACCACTTCATTGGATTCCAGATGATGGAATGTTTATTTGACACCATTACATCTCCCAAAATCATTAAACTGCTCTTGGAGGGGAAAAAAAGTTTGGTATCAGAGATGATTTACTCTGGGAGAACATGGCACCATAAGACTGACCCAACTTATCAAAGGCTTGTTTCATGGAGCTAGGATCGCAGATGTTTAATTCACATTAGTTAGATCAACAGGGGTTAGGAAATGGCCTTGTCTTTGTCACATTATGAAAGCTCCAAATCCCAGAATATTCCCTAACTAAAGTCACTTTTGGCAACAGTGCATTGAAAAGGTTTCTTTTGCCATGTCCAGACGTGTAAAACATCTGACATTTCCAATTTCGGATTTCAGATTTTTTGTCAGAGTTCATACATGACGTCACATCCATCCCTGAAATTATTTTTGCTGTGGGCCATGCAGAATTAACCCTTCTTGGCAATGCCATATAAAGCTGACTCAACACTGAGATGTAAACAAATAAAGAAATTTAAACAAACCGACTGTACGATACAGAGAGAAAAACATCAATAAAGTGTAAAAGTACCCTCCTTACATAAGTCCCTGAACTGAGTTTGTTGTTGAGGAGTCTGATGGTAGCAGCTGTTCCTGAACCTTATGGTGCGGGTCTTGTGGCACCGATATCTCTTTCCTGAGTGTGTGCTGCGTGGTGTGGATTCTTGAACATTGATGCTGCCTTCCGATGGCAGAGTTCCAGATGTTTTCGTTGGTGAGGAGGGTTTTGCCTGTGATGTCTTGGGCTGTGTCCACTTCCTTTCAGAGGGCTTTTCAGTCAAGGGTATTGATGTGCCTATACCCAACTGGGATGGAGCCGATCAGCACACTTTCTACCACACCTCCGTAGAAACTTGCCAGGGTTTCCGATGTCGTACCAAAGCTCCGCAAATCCCTGAGGAAGTACAGGTGTCGACGTCTTTTTTTCACAATGCCATTTGTGTGTTGGGTCCAAGATAATGACTTTCAAGATCTGAAATTTGCTCACCCTCTTCACCACTAATCCCCTGATGATCACTGAACCATACAACTCTGGATTTCCCTTCCTGACATCCACAATCAGCTCCTTGGTTTTGGTGGCATTGAGTGGGAGTTGGTTGTTCATGCACCATTCAGCCAAGTTTTCATTCTCCCTTCTGTATGCTGTCTCATCGCCCCATTATATACAATCCACTACCATGGTAGCATCAGTTGCATTGGCTTTGTTGTACTGAGCCACGCAGTCATAAGTTTATAGAGAGAAAGCAGGGACTAAGAACACAGCCCTCTGGTACTGGTGGAGATTGTAGAGGAGATGTTCTTACTGATCCTCACTGATTGTGGACAGGAGGAGAGGGAAATTCAGCATCCAATTACACAGTGGGGTGTTGAGTCCCAAGGTCTTGGAGTTTGATGATCAATTTTGAGGGAATGATGGTGTTAAATGGCAAACTGTTGTCGATAAAAAGCATCCTGAAGTATGCATCTTTGCTGTCCAGGAGTTCCAGGGCTTTGTGTAGTGCCAGTGAGATGGCATCCACCATAGACCTACTGCTACGATTGCAAATTGGAACCGATCCATTTCACCGCTCAGAGAGGAGCTGATAGGCTTCAGCACCCAGCCTTTCCAAACAGCTCCTCACTTCTGACTGAGGTTCAAGGTTCAAGACTCCTTTTATTTTAGGCAGACGGAGAGTCACCACTTTGTCCAGCTCCCCTTGCAGAAATGAGGCCCCAGCAAGGAATGGTTGACAAGGCCAGTGCTCTAAGCACTGAGCTATTGGAGTAGAAAGGGAATCAAAACAACCTCTGTTCAGAGCCACGGTCTGTGAATTCTCCTCCTATGCTCCCTCAGCCTCTGCGGCTGCACAGTCTCCTGTTTAATTCATTGACAACATCGTGGCCCATCCCTTCGCAAGTGAACATGAACACAGTGTCTTGTCGCTCTTCTGCCCTCACGGAACTTTTTGTAGTCGTTGGCACATTGTGATGTTCCACTGCGAATCGCAGACGCCATGCAGTGCGATTTTATTGGTGAGGTCCCCCCAGTCAGTATGGTTGACATGGAATGACTGGAGATTGCACTTGATTACGTCTTTGTAGTGAAAACGTGGGCGGCCAACATTGCGGGGAGCATCTGGTAGCCCACCGTAGAGGACATCTTTGGGCAATCGGCCATCCTGCATACAGACAATGTGGCTAGCCCACCGCAGGCAGTGAGCGCGAATGATTGAGTAGAGGTCCGTACCTCCAGTCTTCTCCAGGACTTGGACGTTTGTGACTCTGTCGTGCCATGAGTAGCCTAGGATGGATCTGAGGCAGCAGAAATGGAATGCGTTAGGCAGTGTTCATGCTTTATGTATGTGACCCAGGGTTCAAGGCTGTAGAGAAGCGTACTCAGCACGCAGGCCTCGTAGACTCGGATTTTCAACTTGGTGGAGAGGTGGCAGTTTTCCCACACATGGGCATGGAGACAGTGGATGCTTTTCCCAGGCTTGTGTCCAGTTCTGCATCAAGTGAGTTCGTTGTTGTCACAGTGAAGCCTCAGTAGCAGAATTTGTCTATGTTGGCGAGCACTGACCCATTGATCGTAACTGATGGAGTGTCGTGGGTTTGTTGGCTAAAGATGCCCGTCTTGCCCAGGCTCATTTTCCGACCAAATTCAGTGCAGGCAGATGCAATGCATCACACAATACTTGCAGCTCTGGCTGGGAGTGAACCATGAAGGCAGCATCATCTGCATAGAGCAGTTCTCAAATCATAACTCTTCTGATTTATGTCCTGGCCCGGAGCCGTGACAGATTAAAAAGTTTTCTGGAGCTCCTTGTGTGCAGCGCTGTGCCTGAAGCTTCTGGAAAGGCATGGCGCAGAAGAGCAGAGATGAAAATGCCAAACAGAACTGGAGCGAGTACGCAACCCTGTTTTATGCTGCATTGGATTGGGAACTCTTCTGATCTCAAGCCATCGAATTGGGCAGTGGCCTCTATGATGTTGTGAAACTGGACGATGATGGACAGTAGTGTGTCAGGGCAGCCAAGATGTTTTAAGACATGGAATAGATGTGAGTCAAAGGCCTTGGTCAGGTCGATGAAGCACATATAGAGAGGTTTGCGTTGTTTAATGCATCTCTCTTGCAGTTGTTGGAAGTCGAAGGCCAAATCGATAGTTGATGGAGATGGCCGAAAGCCACATTGGCTTTCAGGCAGTATTCTGTTGGCGATGGTTGGCAGACGTGGGGGTGGGGGGGGGGTTGAATGGGATTGCACAACAGAGTATGTTGTCTACAAGGCTGAGCAGTGAGATGCCATGGTAGTTACTGCAGTCTTGGTGGTCACCTTTGTTCTTGGAAAGGGTCACAATATTTGCGTCCCGCAGATCTTTGGGGATGTAACGGTGGAGCCAACATGTTTTGAATAGTATTGTGAGCTCGGAGGTAAGTGCTTCGCCACCAATCTTCAAGATCTCAGAAGAGATACCATTGATTCCAGGTGATTTGTTATTTTTCATGCAATGGACTGCTTTTATGACATCGGTGATGGTAAATTCAGCATCTAGCTCCGCTAGGACAGGTAGTTGCGGCAGTGTGTTGTTGATGATGTCAGGGTCCACAACGATTGGTGTTGTGTAACACAAGCTCCAGATCCAAACCTCCGACATGATCAGGAAGCCTTCAGCATCCGAGACCCTTCAGAAGCCCTTTTTGCCCTCAGCACCCTCTCGTATCCCATTTCCTACGGGGATTCCCATGAGCCAGTCTCCAGCAGCCCGCAGCCTGAGCGGTTCCCATGAACATAACTCATGTGCAGCCTGTGTGGCTCCTTTAGCCGCTGAACCCATTTCTGATCCACTGTTATGGTCACTGGCCGGTGGAATCATATCCCAAGCTTCACCTTCTTAACAGGGATGTTCTCTCCATTTCTGGTGCCCTGCTCCCCAGAGTATGCTGAGGGGGTGTAGGGCTTCCCATCGGTTGCAGGGTGGGAATATGATGATTGGGTGTAGGGCTTCCCGTCAGTTGCAGGGTGGGAGTATGCTCAGAGGGTGTAGGGCTTCCCATTGGTTGCAGGGTGGGAGTATGCTGAGGGGGTGTAGGGCTTCCCGTCAGTTGCAGGGTGGGAGTATGCTGAGGGGGTGTAGGGCTTCCCATCGGTTGCAGGGTGGGAGTATGCTGAAGGAGTGTAGGGCTTCCCGTCAGTTGCAGGGTGGGAGTATGCTGAGGGGGTGTTCCCATCGGTTGCAGGGTGGGAGCATGATGAGGGGGTGTGTAATGGAAGATTTAAACCATGTTTCTTACTTTTGCAGCCTTTGCTCCTGCAAGGCTGAGAACCTGCTTGTTGCATATGAATTAGTAGACATTATCTAAATTTACACTATGGGGCCCAGGGATGCATATGAATCAGTAGACATTATCCAACTTCCCTCATGAGGCCCAGAGATGCAGTTGTCTTTTGTTGGTCGCAGACTGTCAGGAGACCTTGAAGATAATTAAATCATTTATTCAAAGAGATAAGATCTGAAGTAAACAACTTTTGGGGTAATATAAGCCATGGTCCCACTGCTGAAGTTTGAGACTCTCCAAGAGGTGGCAACATCTCTCAGCAAGAAGAAGAACTTCAAGAATCCAGCTAACGTCCCGGTCAAGGGAGGTGGAGAAGCTGCTACCAGCGCCCCGACAACCTTCTACAAATGTGCAGTCGTTGCCTTGCTTCAGCAGTTGGGACCAGTCCAGGTGTTGATGTATAATTGGGAAGGGCTTGCATATTGTAGTGTGAATTCAGATTTAAATTTAGTAATAAAGCCTTGTATAAACTGAACTGCTCTCAGTGTGTGTGTGTCTATTTTCTTTCGGTAGCTCAAACACTGTGACCAATCTAAAACGAACAAAATGAGAGGTATAAGTTTACCCAAGACAGGGTGTAGGGCTTTCCGTCGGTTGCAGGGCGGAAGTATGCTGAGGGGGTGTAGGGCTTCCCGTCGGTTGCAGGGTGGGAGTATGCTGAGGGGATGTAGGGCTTCATGTCAGTTGCAGGGTGGGAGTATGCCGAGGGGGTGTAGGGCTTCCCGTCAGTTGCAGGGTGGATGTATGCTGAGGGGGTGTAGGGCTTCCCATCGGTTGCAGGGTGGGAGTATGCTGAGGGGATGTAGGGCTTCCTGTCGGTTGCAAGGTGGGAGTATG
This sequence comes from Narcine bancroftii, assembly GCF_036971445.1. NCBI lineage: Eukaryota > Metazoa > Chordata > Chondrichthyes > Torpediniformes > Narcinidae > Narcine > Narcine bancroftii. Next base: position 63,333 of record NW_027211899.1, read on the forward strand.
CTGAGGGGGTGTAGGGATTCCTGTCGGTTGCAGGGTGGGAGGGGGTGTATGGTTTTCTGTACGAGTACTGGTTGTTGGGAGTGTATTGTTTGGCGGGGCCCTTTGGGGTGATGTGATGGTTGGCTGTCCTAGTGTCTGTTGCCTTCATGCTGATCCATAGGGGACTGTGAGTCTCCCACATTGTCCACGATTGCAACCGGTGCAAAGTCCCTGGTGGCCACCGAGTCTTCCCGTCCGTCCCTGAATGTGACAAATGCATAGTGGGGATTCGCCTGGCTCAACTCCACTGGGTCCACCCGTGGGTCCATTTTGTGGGTCTGGGCAGTGCTTCCAGAGGAGTGCTGGTCCCAGTGTCATCAACCATCTAGGCAGCACTGTGCCTGTCGCGGCTTTCCTCGTAAAGGAAAACATATGGTCATGTGGTGTTGTGTTAGTGGTGGTACACAATAACGAGCGTATAGAATGTAAAGCCTCTGGTAACACATCTTGCCATCTTGTCACGAGTAGGTCTTTTGCCTTTCAGATCAACAGGATGGTTTTCCAGAGAGAGGCATTTTCCCTTTCTACTTGCCCATTTCCCCTGGAACTGTAGCTTGCGGTGCAGTTGGTGGCAAAACCTCTGTCCTGTAGGTACTGGGTCGACTTCGGAATTCATAAAGCGGAACCCCTCTTTGTGTACATAGCTGGAGTACTCACACATGCTGAAAATGGATTGCAGGCACTTTACTACTGTGGCTGCCGATACGTGGGGACATGGGATTCCAAAAGATCAGTGGGAGTATTCGTCTATGGCATTAAGGAAATAGACATTCCTGTCGTAGGAAGGGTGCGGGCCTTTAAAGACAAGGCTGAGGTGCTCAAAAGATCTAGTAGCTTTCATAAGTGTAGCTTTATCCGGCCAGTACAATTGTAGTTTGCATTCCGCACAGATGGGACAGCCCTTGTTTACTGTCCTTACTTCCTCTCCCGAGAATGGGAGATTTTGGGTCCTTTTGAAGTGAAACAGTCTAGTGACTCCCGGGTGGCCCAGCTCATTGTGCAAGCTCTGCAGTTGGGACATGTGGTTGAGGGCCTCACAGTTGTCCCTGGACAGTGTATCTGAGGGCTCATTGAGCCTCCCTGGATGGTAAAGAATGTCGTAATTATATGTAGTCAATTCTATCCTCCAGCACAAGATTTTATTGTTTTTTTATCTTCTCCTGTTCTGGTTGGCGAACGTAAAAGCCATAGATCATTGGTCCTGACAAGGTTTCCATGCCAGATAATCTCTCCAGTGCCTTACTGCTTCCACAATGGCTTGAGCCTCCTTTTCCACTGCTGAGTCTCTCACCTCTGACCACTGTAGGGTCCATGAGAAAAAGGCTACCGGTCGCCCCTCCTGGTTCAGTGTAGGAGCTAGCGCTACATCTGATACATCGGTCTCCTCTTGGAATGGGATCGTCTCATCTATGGATGGCAGGATTGCTTTTGCAGTCAGGTCCTTAATATCTGTGAAGGCTTTGACAGCTGCTGGGCAGGTTGGGAACCGGAGGCTTTTATCAGTGGGCAAGCCCTGTCCTCATAGTTGGGGACCCACTGTGCATAATATGCAAAATGTCCCAAATATCTCTTTAAGGTTTTCTGTTAGTGTGGGACTGGGAGGTCTGGGAGCAGGTGCATGCGGACAGGGTCTGGGCTGATTTTCCCCGTTCTGTACCACATATCCCAGGATGGCCAGTTACCTAGTGCTAAAGACACACTTGTCCCTATTATACATTAGATTGAGTTCCTCTGCTGCCTGAAAACAAATGGAAGGTTAATGTCATGGTCAGATTGTGAGTGGACACCTACCAACTGATCCCTTCGCCATGCGGACACTCGGTCCTGGGCAAGCGTGTGCACCCTGTGGGACATTGGGGTTGGCTAGGGGTGTCTCAGAGTTAGCAACCCATCCAGGAGATCCTGGTAGTAGATCATGATCAGGAGGGCGACTTGTCGTACGCCTTCTGCCCGTGCTTGTCGCGATCCTTAATTGTAAGTCAGAAACCCAGGTGGTTGCACGGCCAATCCCGGTTCCGTTGAATTAACTAACAGGCGGAGCTGTATATATATATATGTATATATATATAAAATATATATATATTAGTCTATTAAATTGTGACTAACATCAACCACATTAGACAGAGTCCAAGTTAAATGCTAGTTTTAATAGACAAGTATATAAAGCAAGTTCTTGCCTCTGTGCAAGCCCAGGTCAGAATGGAGGAGCCTAGGATTGGTCGGCTTTATATATGAGGTTGTCAGGTGGTGGTGCTGGTGACCTAGAGGAGTAATAGCATATCACCACAGTATATTCTCCACTTATATAAATGCAGAACATTTATAAAGAAGGGCAAGACAGGTCAGGTGCCTATTCTTTGAAGGTGAAAAGAATGATGTCATTAGAACATAAAACACTACAGCACAGTAGAGGCCCTTATGCCCTTAATGTTGTGCAGACCCATATATTCGTTCCAAACTAAAATACTAAAGTCTTCCTGCCTTGTGACCCTCTATTATTCGCTAATCTAGGTGCCAGTCTAAGGGTCTCTTAAATGCCCATAGAGGGGAGGCAGCACCCACTTTGGGAATCACTATGCGATGTTAACTTTTGGTTTACGGTATCTTGACCTTTTCTCCAGCACGGTGAAGGATGTGAATGTGTCGTAACGGCTCTTTGTCACAGAATTTACTATCTTCCATTCATCTTCACGTCCAACCCAAAACTGTACTCTCCGAATGTGATCTTCCCAGCAAGAAGCCAGTGCAATCCTCTGGTGTTCCATAAATGGAAGAGAGGTATTTCAGCCCCTGAATGCTGCTGTCCTGGTCAACCTGCCCGAAGGGCAGTGCCCACAGAACACCTGTGTAGGATTCCACTATTGTCCTGGGAGTTGGGGCTTAATGGGTTAGAGAAGAACACATTGTCGATGTTGACCACGGCATACCAGGGTTTGTCGCCCCTGCCCGTGATATCCTCCACCAATTTAACCACATCGAAAACGACCGGAGCAAGAGTGAGTAGGGGGGGGGGTGGGGGTGGGGGGGTGGGGAGTGAATTTGTCCAATTTACAGTATCATACACCACGTGCCATTTTTATTACAGACAGGCCAGATTGGGCTGTCTTATCACACCCCCTCATAGAGGAGGGTATCAATCACTTCCCCGATCTCCTTATAGCCCCCTGGCACCCGATCCAGGTGGGTGCAGACTACCTGGGAGGGAGGGGCAATGACAAGAGGAGTCCACCTGGCTGCCCCGACAACAATGGTTGGCGGGAGACCCTCAAATATAAACTGCCCCTTGAGTACATTCATTCCGAGAATGTGGGGGGGTTGGGGTCTCATTGTGACATCATAGCGAGAGAGTAAATATTGGGAGATTGCCATGGTTTCACTTGTCTTTCTGTATTATTGTGTAACAATAAACCCATTGATGACATCACACAGCCAGCAAACCCAGTTGCTGAGACTGCAGTCGTGTTCATTGTGAGGGTTGAACGTGGTGCGAGCGCGTGGCACAGTCTTTGCCGAATACCAGGGCTTTTTGGCCAAGTGAGGCTCACGGTGGTGACGTATTTGAATTACTACATCACACGTCACTGGAAACACCTCGCGTGTGACTTGCAGGAAAATGGGCAATGCCTTGTGCTGTCTACGAGTGGCACGAGTGGCTGGGGAAGAGGAGCAGAGTAGGAGATCCCTCACTCCTCGGAAAAGAATGACGTGCAACTGCTGCAAGAAGATCAGAGGCAGGTGGTTTCATTCCCGAGTTGCTGCGGAGGAATCGTCAGACTTCAATGTCGACCGCAGGGAAGAAAACACGCAGCAGGTACTCTCGGTCACGTGTGAACCCTTCTATGAGGCAATGTCGAAATGAACATAAGTTGTACTGTGTGCACAAGGTTCATTACTCACGTAAACATCAGACACTCATCCTATAAGGAGAGTTTGGTGTTTCGCAGCTAATTACCTCCAATTCAGTGTTGGTAAATCAGTTATGCTTTGTCTTATCTTTTTCCAAAGCATCTACAGATTGGGTGCTTCATTTATTCTGAAACTTAAACAAGGTCATCAACAAGTGAATCCTACTTGGAATTTATACATTCCTACTTAATAAATGGGTCCAGATAGTCTTATTTTTGTAAATTAAAATGAAAAACATTCTCTTTCCTTTCACAGCACAAAGGATCCCCAAGGTTTAAAGTGTAAATGATAAAACTGGAATTACTGGATATTTCAATAAGAACAGAAAAGGCTGGAAACTCCCAGCAAGTCAGGAGGTGACCAACCTGCTGACTATTTCCAACATTTTCTGTTGTTACATTTGAAGTATAATTATTTTTAATATTTCTTCTGGGAACAATTGGCTGTCAAAGGCAGGAATTAAATTCTCTTTATTGTTTTGGAGTAGGGAGAGTTTAGTGCTTTTTTTAGGAAGGAATATATGGGTTGGCACAACATCAAGGGCTGAAGGGCCTGTACTATGCTGCAGTGTTCTATGTTCTGTGTTTCTGCCATGGTGATTTAAGAGTAAATATTAACCAAGGACCCCCAGAAGAATGTGCCCTTTCCTTTGGTTTCTGCCCTGGAAGAAAGACTGATGAAAGACTGGAGTCCTGGTTTTCTAGCTGAAATCAAAACAAGAGTGTTCTTCGTAAAGATGCACCAAGAATCTGTGGTTTGCCTTTCATCAAATTCAAGTCAGAAACCTCAGCCTTGAGTGTATAGGTGTAAAATCTGAATGTCTCTGGGGATTGACCCTGTGCCATGTGTTCAGTTGCAATGCCTTCAGCAACCCTTGAACCAATGTTCATTGGGCCAATCCTGAAAGGTGTTTTGCCTTGCTTTTTCCAGATACTTTTGTTCTGTTCACTGCCATGGTTCACATGATGAAGATAATGCTTTGCAGTGGATTTGAAAATAGTCATAAAGTTTTAACTGTGACTTTTACCTTCACGACCACATGCTTGTTCTTGGTAAAATGTTTTTATTGAGTTTAACATATAAGCATACATACAGAAATCTGAAAACCACGTGACAATTCATTCCATTACGAGTAAGGACACGCGAAGAAAACAAAGTTAATGAAACTACATTCAGGATGACTTGTTAACCTCCAAAACAATTACACTCCAACTCCAATCATCCAAAATCAGATTCGCTGAAATCCTCATTTATCCAAAAGTTTACAAAAATTCAAATAAATGAAGATATCCAAAACAAATCAGGAATCTGCATTTATCTGAAATATTTTTCAGAGACAAACTAACCTCTCAGGTTGAAAAAAAAATTATTGCACGTGAAATTAGAACATCGATTGTTCTCGTTTCAGGTAACTCCCTCCCCTCTCTTTTTCTATTCCTTCTTTACCTTCCCCTATTGACTTTTCTCTCCAACTCTCCCATCAAACTGCACACCACTCACTCCCAGCAAGTGGTTGGAAGAATCCCTTGTCCTGCCGTCATCCAGGAGAGCGGCCTCTCGGCAGCAGCCGGTTGGTCACAGCCCTTTCAGATAATCGGAGTTGTAATGTAATAAGAAATAATCTATATGGTGAACCCATTTATTGAAATAAATTGTACAAAACAAAAGAATAAAAAGAAAAAGAAAACAACTCGAAAAATTAAATCTAAAAAATACATCTAATCTAATGCCTCTCTCTAATCAAGGTTACCTTGCAGACAGAGTAAAATGGGGATTTTTGTTTAAGGTATTGGAAAAATTTAAATTTGGGCCACTCTTTATTGGTTGGGTGAAGGCCTTATATAAAAATCCATTGGCTAGAGTGGTGACAAATGGACAAGTATCTTCTTCCTTTATATTATCTAGATCAACTTGACAGGGTGTCCTTTGTCACCGGCTTTATTTGCTTTGGTTATTGAACCGTTAGCGCGAATGATTAGACAAGATGGTGATATTAAAGATATTAAGGCAAATGAGGAAGAGTATAAAATGAATTTATTTGCCGATGATGCTTTGATATATTTAACAAATCCTACGCAGTCGTTAGGAAGGTTACATGCAAGGTTGGAACAGTGTGGTGCATTATCAGGATATAAGGTTAATTGGGATAAGAGTGAAATGATGCCTTTGACAAGAATGGATTATGCAAACTGCAGATATTGTTACATTTAAGCGGTTGGATAAAATTAAGTATTTTGGGATAAATGTAGATGATAATTATAATCATTTATATGAGTTGAATTATAGACTATTATAGCATAAAATTAAATTAGATTTAAATAGGAGGAAAGATTTACTGATAACTTTAATAGGGCGATGTGGCGGCGCAGTCTCCCATGGTGTATAACGCCACATGGTGGAGCAGCCATGGGAAGATGGCGCTGTCAAGGTTTTCTCCCTGCCTCAAGTCACCTGCCCAGCGCACGCCTGGGGCAGCGATTCTGATATCACAATGCACGAGGTGACTGAGCTTAGGCTGCCCTTAAGCGGGCGCGGGCTGAATTTGAATAAAAACGTCATTAATGGCTTTCAATGTGGTGGCTGAGTCTTTCTTGGTTGTGTCCATCACGACAGTGTTTTAAAATGAATGTTTTCCCCCGTATTCAGTATTTTTGTCAATCAATTACATGTGGGATTCCTAAAAGGTTTTAAGGATTTCCATGTGCTGGGAAGATCTTTATTATGAACAGGTAAATTGGCAAGAGTATCTATACAAAAATTGACTTGGAGTTTTATAATTACCACATTTTCAGGATTATTATGAAGCGGCACAATTCAAGTTTATTAATAGAATGGTTGGATCACAACAATCTTTACGTTGGGCTAAAATCCAAATGGCTCAGCTTCATGAACAAAGAATGCAACAGTTTATTTATAAATGGAATGCTCAACTTTTCCAAAATTATCCTTTACCGGTGTTAAAACATTTCATGGAAATATGGTATCGGACCAACGTTGCTATTGGTGCTGAGGGCAAAATTTCGGCTAAAACCCTTTGTATTAAAATAAGCTTTGTATAAAAATAAATCACGTATTCCTGAATATTTGGGAAAAGAAAGGTATTATCTTGGCCGAAGATTGTTATGAAGCTGGAAATTTTGTTTCATATCAGTGATAGAATGAAAAAATGGATCAGGTCCATGCTTAGTAACTTTGTTACTAGATAATTTTGGACACAGTTTGAGATTACCTCGAAGGAAGAGATTTGAATGTTCAATTATTGAAGGAGGGGAAAGGGGATTGATTACACAAATGTATGCTTTATTACAAAATAAGATGCCTAAGTCGGATATTTATAAAGTGAGAAGTAAAAGGAAGAAGGATCTGTCGGTTTTAATTTCTCAGGATGATTGGATGACATTATGTGAGGACAGTGTGACTAAGCCAGTAAACGTAAGATAAAGATTCGTTCATTATAATTTTATTCATCAACTTTACTTAACACCTGAGAAGTTGAAGAGGTATAGATTTATCTCTTTGGATATGTGTTTTCAATGTGGGGAATAGATAGGGTCTTTTTTACATTCAGTATGGTTAGGTGATCAGGTGAAACCCTTTCTGAATGGAATTATGGAATTTTTATTGGGACATATGAAGTAAATTGGAGTTTGGAAATGAAATTGGATACATTTCAAATTGCATTTATTCAGTTGGAATAGGCAGTAGCGAGAAAATGTAAAGCTATAACCTGGAAAGATTAAATTGAATTAAGTATTCAGAGATGGCACATGGACTTGCAATCATGTATTCCATTGGAAAAGATAACTTACAATTTACGCTATGCGTCTACCATTTTTGTTAATGTGCGGGTCCCTCTGTGAAATGTATGGGTCTAAATATGTCATGGTTGATTGGTGACATCAAACCCGACTATGATGGTTTGTTTCTTTAGTTTGAGGTTGTAGAGGATGGGAGGGAGCTAAGAGAGGGGGTGGGAGGGGGGTATATATGGGGGAAATTTTTGTATGTTAATATGATGTATTTTATTGTGGATTTTGAATTTGATTTTAAATAAAGTATACAAAAAGGTTACTTTGTAGACCACATGCTAATAGTTCCTTTCATTGTTGTTCAATAACATCTGATCCTTTCCTGCTTCTAAACTGTATTTCTGTGAAATCTCCACACAGCGGCTTCTCTGTGTATTTCCGGCACTACCTGATCCAATGCACTAATTGATAAAGTGGTGTCTGCAACCTATCTTAAAGAAGGCTGAGACGACCACAGATCGCTAGTGATTGTTGTTTACTTTCAAGCAAAGTTGGCTCGGCCAAGGGTTCTTCTCAGATCTCTGAATGTGCAGTGTGACAAGAGTTTTAGAGGTAGCTTGGAATGAATTACTCGAGCAGCTTCCACACACACACATTTGAAAAGCCAGAATTTTAGCAGGATTATTGCATCCTGCTTTTTGCAAAGGAGCAACAAAGTATCCACATACAGCTTGCCTAGGAGAGCATGTGGCGTTAGCAGGCAGAGTTAGAATAGCTTTGCTCTCAGAGAGGGAGGGAGTGAGAGAGAAGGAGTCAGAGAAATCTGTTCCAGAGGGACAAGCTGCCAAACTTTGGAAGGCTGCCTGGTCAAAGGAGAAGACTGTAGGTCTGAAAGATGACCTGAAAGAAAAAGGATCATCCGGAGAACCCTGAAGGGGGCAAGTTCTGTCAGAAAGACAGAATTAAGAAGAAATCAGTTGCAGATGCTCTGGAAATGGAATCTCTCTCTCTGAAAACCAGCAAGAGCCCTTCTGAGTGGTAACCATATGTCTGTTAAACACCAAAGCTTGGTGAACTTTGTTAATGCTAATGTATGAGCACTGTTGCAAGAATTGCCTGCAACCAGTGAGATTGGACTGTGATCCAAAGAACTTTTCTAATCTTCAATACACATTACACTCACCTGCACTTAGTATTTGAGGGCGGATTAAGTGGGTTAGGTAGGTTAAGTAATAAGTTAAAGTTCAATTCTGTTTTCATGTTCAAATAAAATTCTAAACTACTTTTGTTTAAATAACCCTGTGTTGTCGTGCATATCTATTGCTACTGGTTTTTGGGGTCATCTGGACTCCGTAACATTTTATGGGGGCTCATCCTTTAGGATTTGAACATTGCAGTTTCATGATTTATTAGTTGATTGGGATGTTTTTGCAGGCTATTTTTACAAGCTTACAGAAAGCTTGTGTCTGGAAAAACTGCAGCAATGGATGTTGATACATTTTTGTTACAACCATCACCTGCAGAACTGCAGAAGGTGAGAAAATAGGAAGTGATGGCTATTTCTGAGGCATTGAAAATTGTTGAAGTTAAACATTGGATGAGAAAAGTACAAACGTAGAGGATTATAATAGTGAAATATTACATGTGAAGGAAAATTTGTTGAGGAAGACTCACAAAAGGACATTCCAGAATAATAGGCATTTTCAGAGAGCTCATGTGGACCAGATTAATAAACCTGTTCATAAGGTTAGGATGGAGCAGGATAGTAGGGCTGAAATAAAGTCTGGAGAAAATGTTCAGTAAAAAGATGAAGGAAAGGTAGGAAAGGACAGAACTTCTGTATTTATATGCCATTTGTGTAAGAAAGCTGGTCGTGTGACTGTCTAGTCTTGAAACAGAAAAGGTAAAAACAGGTTTAACCAGATCCATGTATACAGAAACAGTGGAATTTAAGGAGAGCAGAGGTGCATAACCTGATCAGTAGGTCATGGATGTTTTCAAGCCTTTTGTGTCAGAGGGCTTTGTCTCAATAAAGGAGGGAGAACCACAGGTTCCAGTTAACATTCTTAGAGATACTGAGGCTGCTCAGTCATTGTTGTTAGAAACCGTTTTAACTGTGGATCAAAGGACAGACACAGAGGAGACAACTTTGATTAAAGGTGTTGGAGATGAGGTAGGGTCAATATTGCTTCACAAGGTTGTGCTAAATTCAGAATTAGTCAAAGGAACTGTTGTAGTAGGAGTTACCCATGCAAGGTGTCTCGTTTTTGCTGGGGAATGATTTGTCAGAGAATAAAGTTGGGTCAGTTTTAAGATTGACAAATTGGCCTAGTAAGGATGTGGTTAGAGAGGATGGTGAGATATATCCTGCATGTGCGGTAACTAGGTCTGTGACTAAGAAAATGATGACAGCTGAAGATGATCCAGTTGGGGGAGTCACGTGATGGAGTAGTGGCCGGTCAGGGAATTCCAGCCCTCTCCGGAAAAGTTTAAAAAAAACGCACAAAATACAAAGGTACAAGATTAAAATTTAAAACAAAGTAAAAATAAAGGTGAGAAGAAAATGGCAGCGAAGAGAGAAAAGTCGAAAACAACGGGAAGAAGAGAAGAAGAAAGAACGTCGGAAGAAGAAGGTGAAGGCCTTACCTGTCCGAGGAGGCCCGCCGCGGAGAGAGAAGCCCGCTCCCTCAGGTCAGTGGAAGTCCCGGGCTTGGGACTACAAAAATGGCTCGCAGAGCCGAGTAAAGGTGCGCAACCGCGCAAGAAAAAAAACACACTGACGGGAGGGGGAAACAGCTGCGGAGTCGATCTCCACAGCTGAGAGAGACACCTGCAGCACAGCAGCTGGTGCAGAACAGAGACAATAACGACAACAAGAAAGAAGATGGTAAAAAGAAAAGAAGGAAACAACAGATGGTCAATCCAGAAGAAGAAGAACAGAAACAAGTGGAAGAAGAAGAGAAAGGCAAGACAATGGATGTATCTTTTTTCAAAGAATATATGGAATCAGTGAAAGAATGGCAATTACAAGAATTTAATGAGATAAAAAGAAGAATTAAGAATGCAGAAGAAAAAATGAATAAAATAGAAATGGTCATATCAGAGATAGGAAAAAGAGTGGAGAATGTGGAAGAACGAGAAATAATCGTAGAAATGGAAGTAGAGGACAAAAGAGAAATTAGAAGAATCTAATAAAAAAGTTAAAGAGGCACATGAGCTGTAAGCTCAGAAGACAGATATAATGGAAAACTACATTAGAAGAAATAATATAAAGATAGTGGGCCTTAAGGAAGATGAAGAAGGCAAGAATATGAGAGAATTTATAAAAGATTGGATCCCCAGGGTCCTAGGAAGACCAGAATTACAGGAAGAAATGGAAATAGAGAGGGCACATAGAACATTAGCCCCGAAACCACAACCGCAGCAAAAACCAAGATCCATTTTAGTAAAATTTTTAAGATATACAAGAGAAAATATATTGGAGAAAGCAATGAAGAAAATAAGAGAAGACAAAAAGCCACTGGAATACAAAGGTCAAAAATTTTTTTTCTATCCAGACATAAGTTTTGATCTCCTGAAGAAGAGGAAGGAGTTCAATACAGCAAAAACGATCTTATGGAAAAAAGGATATAAATTTATGTTAAAGTACCCAGCGGTACTTAAAATAGTTATTCCAGGGCAACAAAACAGACTATTCTCGGATCCAGAGGAAGCACGAAAATTTGCAGAACAACTACAAAACAAGCAGAGAGATGAAGACATGTAATGAGAGTAAAAATGACCACGAACTATATGTATGTGTGTATATGGGTATATGTATGTATATATTATATATATATATAATATATATATATTTTATATATATATATATTAATATATATTTTATATATATATATATATATATATGTAGATGTGTATGTATGCGTGTGTATACATGAATGTATACGTATTTAGAGGAAAATATATAGAGTATAGATAAGAATTAATAAGGGAATGAAAGGGAATAGAGGGAATAAGGAGGGAATTAAAAGAGTGACCTTTGTTACATATGAAAATTGAAATCTTTTCCGGGGGGGCTGGTTGGGGATGAGTTACGGTCACTGCAAAATCAGTTGACATTTGCGAGTGAATTCGCAAATCCAAATGGAGAGGGGAGATGTGTTTGCCCAACAAGAGATAAAGGGCAACTCAGGAGGGGGAGGGGAGAATGGGGTTAAAGAAGTTTTAAATAGGAGAATAAGGAAAATGTTTGATGTTTTAGAAATGTTGTCTTATAAAGTGTTCAAAACAAGAAAACAGAAATGGATAAGAAGGAAAGGTGATGATGGAGAAACGGAAAGGGAAGATAAACAAAGTTTGAAATGGCTACGTTGAACTATATGACTTTAAATATTAACGGAATACATAACCAAATCAAAAGGAAGAAACTGCTAAATTTACTGAAAAAAGAAAAAATTGATATAACATTTGTGCAAGAAACACATTTAACTGAATTGGAGCACAAGAAATTAAAGAGAGATTGGGTAGGACATGTAACAGCAGCGTCGTATAATTCAAAAGCAAGAGGAGTAGCTATATTAATCAGTAAAAATGTACCAATTAAAATAGAAGAGGAAATAATAGATCCAGCAGGGAGATATGTAATGATAAAATGTCAGATATATTTGGAGTTTTGGTATCTACTCAATGTATATTCACCTAACGAAGAAGATCAAAAGTTTATGCAAGATATTTTTTTGAAGATAGCAGATACGCAAGGGAACATATTAATAGGAGGGAATTTCAACCTTAATTTGGATTCAAATATGGATAAAACTGGGAAAAAAATTAACAGAAAGAACAAAGTAACCAAATTTATAATTAAATCGATGCAAGAAATGCAACTTTTGGATATATGGAGGAAACAACACCCAAAGGAAAAGGAATATTCATATTATTCGGGTAGACATAAAACATACTGAAGAATAGACCTATTTCTGTTATCAGCTCGTATGCAAGATAGAGTAAGAAAAACAGAATATAAAGCTAGAATATTATCGGACCATTCACCCTTGATATTGACAACAGAGTTAGAGGACATCCCTCCAAGAATGTATAGATGGAAATTAAACTCCATGCTACTTAAAAAGCAGGATTTTAGAGAATTCATTGAAAGACAAATTAAAATGTACTTTGAAATAAATACGGAATCAGTGAAAGATAAGTTTATACTATGGGATGCAATGAAAGCGTTCATTAGAGGGCAAATAATAAGTTATGTAACCAAGATGAAGAAGGACTATAATCAGGAAACAGAGCAGTTGGAAAGGGAAATAGTAAATATAGAAAAAGAATTAGCAATGAAGGAAGATACAACTAAAAGAAGAGAATTGGCAGATCAAAAAATAAAATATGAAACACTACAAACATATAAGGTGGAGAAGAATATAATGAAGACAAAAGAGAAATATTATGAACTAAGGGAAAAAACGCACAAAATTCTAGCATAGCAGTTTAAGACAGAACAAGCTAAGAAAATGGTATTGGCATCAAGGAAAAAAGACAAACAAATCACATATAATCCAACGGAGATCAATGAAAACTTTAGAGAATTCTATGAACAATTATACCAAACTAAAAACGAAGGGAAAGAAGGCAAAATAGATGAATTTTTAACTAAAATTGAACTACCAAAATCACAAATAGAGGAATAAAATAAATTAACAGAACCATTTGAAATAGTAGAAATACAAGAGATAATAAAAAAAAACTACCAAATAATAAAACACCAGGAGAGGATGAATTCCCAATAGAATTCTATAAAACATTTAAAGATTTATTAATTCCTCCCCTCCTGGAAGTAATCAACCAGATTGACAAAACACAAAGCTTACCAGATTCATGTAAAACAGCAATAATTACAGTAATACCAAAGCAAGGGAAAGATCCACTCGCACCAGCATCATATAGACCAATATCATTACTTAACACAGATTATAAGATAATAGCTAAACTATTAGCAAACAGATTAGCAGATTATGTACCTAAAATGGTAAATCTAGACCAAACTGGATTTATTAAAAAAAGACGCACAACAGACAATATTTGTAAATTTATTAACTTAATTCATGCAGTAGAAGGGAGTAAAGCGCCAACAGTAGCAGTTGCTTTAGACGCAGAGAAGGCCTTTGAAATGAAAGGGGAGGGATTAGACGAAGGGGCCCGAGAAATGAAGGCAGTGTTAGGGAGACATGAGCAGGGAAATGATGAAGCGGAATTCTGTCGATGCCCGTGTGTGTGTATAGGAGGCTGGTCTTTAGTATTTTCCATCCTTTTCGTATTGATCCAAGACTGGGCAAGACCACGTGTTGCCCATGTGCATATTCCGATGAAATGGTGTGGAATGGCCACTGTTTATAAACAGGCATCTTCCACTCAAGTGGTTTCACATCCTCCTCAATCCCAAGGGTTTGCAAATAGATGAGGGAATATGGAATTGCTGCCAGGAAAGTACAACACGTCTTCAAACTAACAGGATTTTGCAATTTGTAGGAAACAACAGAAGATCACCTACAAAAACATCGGAAGACAGTAGGTGATCTTCTGAAATGGTTGGCAGTCGAGGGTCACTATGGAGTTCATATCACCGAAGACGAATTCTACGCATTAGGTGATGGTTTCCAGATGGAGGAAGAGGACGATGCGATGGGGTCATTTGCTGAGATGGGCGAAAGACTGAATGACCACCAGCAAGGCCTGAAGGTATGAACACTTCCAGGTGTTTTGGATAAGTGTATATTCGAACAATTGTAAAAATATTTTGGATTGGACTTTTCATCAGAACCTCTGATCAGTACAGATTTGATGAAAGGCAACTGACTAAATTTCACTTAAATAATGACTAACACAATTTCCAAATAATGTTGAATTGAATTTTGACGATCTTCTCCCAATCCTATTCAAAGATCTAGCAGATCCTCTTTCTAACTCAGTCCTACTTTCTGTTCTTTGCTCTGGCCCAGTCACGCAAGTGATGAGAGATGACGGGAATATGATTAACTCACTAGTGAAGGGGCAGTGATTGACAATGGTCACATAGCCCCTTCACTAACAATCTCACCATGGCAGCTTCTTAACAAAAACTCTTCACCTCAGTAATGCTGTATTCTCAGATAATGTGGATCTTGATGTTGTAAAGGGAAGAACCTCCTCCCCTATTTTGATAACTCCAGCACCCACTCATGTGATTAACTCTTTATAACCCCTTGAATGGGCCATGCAAGCTATTCACAACCAAAAAGGGTTGAGGAAGCATACACCACCGGAATGAATTCTGGCGTAGCAACGTCACTGTTCGTCCACTCAACCAGGCCAGATCCTTGTGCAGATCTAGGGATTGGTTTGGAAAAGAGAGTGAGTAAGGCTACACCCCCTCACTACCACAATTTTCCTGTTGTTGAGGCAACTGTTGGTGACAGCAGGAGCAGAAAGACTCATCCCATGTTTCTCCAGGGGCTCCCTCAATTCTGATGTGTGGTAGCACCATTGTGCTAAATGGGATAGATTCAGAATAAATTGACAGCTGGAATCACAGTGGCCAAAAGGTACGATGGGCCTTTAACATTTGCAGCAGGAAAGTGTTACTTACCATCGTTAGTTCTCCCATTACAACCAAGACAAGTCATCACCATGGTTTAATAGGGAATGCAGATGCACATGAGGTGCCAGACTGATAATCTTACAACACTGGACAGTGGGCAGGCAATGCAGAAAAAAAAATAACATTCCAAAGACAGAATTAACCGCTGATGAAATTTGAGCTCTGTCGTCCTTCCGGCTGGGTCATGAACAGTAAACAGGAAAAGAGGGACCAAGGGTCTCCTCATTCTCAGTGGTGGTAGGCCTCAGCTTCTGAATAACAATGTTGGGGTTAAGACACTTTCTAGCATGTTCCATCAGGTTCTTCCGACACCATCACAGAAATCACTTTCACCCTATTTGATTTACTTAGGAACACCAAGTGCAGCAGACAAATAGGACCAGACTCCATCACATTCGAAGTACTGGAGAAGTTCAGTCTAGATTTTTTTGCACCTCTTGTCACAGTTGATCCACTGACATCCTTCTGACAAAGTGGCAAATTCTTCAGGTATCTGGTCCATCTACCAAAAGCAGGACAAAGCCATACTTTATTTAATCAGCTGCCCGATGGAAAGTGTGTCGCACACACTGTGACATAAAGTGGCATTGTTCACCAATAACCTGCATAATGGTACTTCAATTGGGTTTTGTCACATGACTCCAGGTCTCCTTCTCACTGTGGTCCTAACATGGACCAGCCACTTTGAGTACTGTGATAACTAAAACAGATCAGAGGCTACCTGTCAAGCAGTAGGTGGCGAACCTTTGCTCCGCACTTGACAGAATGAGCACAATTCCCAAAGGGCCCAAGGACCTCAACAGCAGAGCAAAGCAGTTGGCTTGATTAGCCCTCCATTCATTCTCTCCACTGAGGTAGTCCTGTATTCTATCAACGGAGTGAACGACATCTACTCGACTCCAAGAATATGTCCAAAGAGGAGCCTTCTGACATGGAGAGGGACGTGCATTAGGTCCGTAGGAACATTACTACCTGCTGATTCCCCTCCACACTCCTCTCCCTTCTAACTGGGAAAGATATTGCCGTTCGTTCAGTTTGGGCCCTGGCAGGGACACCTGCATCTTGAAGCACTAATGTGAAAATGATAATTACCCAGAATGTTTTCACTAAAATGGGGATAGATTTTCACGTTTGTCATTCCTTAATATGCAGTGCTCAAGTCAGATTTTCATCGTTAAAAAAGAGCAAAGATCTTTAAACATTTACCAATTGATGTTATCTTCTTTTCGTAAAGCATTGCTTAACATGTATGCAAATTATTGCCCTGTGTGTGCTTGACAGCCTGGTTTGTTTTGGAATAAGGCGACTTGAATAAAGTCTTGAAAAGTCCAAAGGATGTTGAACAAAATGCTAAAGATCAATACAATAAAGTCACCGTTATGTCTCTGTGTGGGAGGCTTCTTAAATAGCAGAAGTAAAATCTCTTCTGCTATTTGAATCTTGCATCTTCTTAGAGATGCAAGATTCAAATAGCAGAAGAGATTTTACTTATTGATGCCTTCCACCATGCCAGGAAATGTTCATACTCACATAGACATGCACCCCACATTGGTGCATGACATTTACGACAGTGAGAAGGGTGTGTTATCTCGTCAGGATCATGTGAACTCTTTTGTAACTTCCTAGGAATACACCCTTCTCACTGTGGTAACCGTCGTGCACTACTGGGGGGCACCTATACATGAGTATGAGTGTGAACAGTTTCCTGAGATGGTGGAAGGCATCAGTAAGTAAACTCCCTTCTGTTATTTGAATCTTGCTTCTTTAAGTTATTTAAGAATCCTCCCAGGTAACACGGAGACAGAACATGTTGGCAGTGGTCGGTCTAAGAGAACAAGAATAAAACTATAAAATTGATTGGAAGTGACTGAAATCTGAAGGGGAAGAAGAGAAAAAGTACACCTGGAAATGAATGGCTGGTGCAACAGCAGTTCACCCAGTGATGGACGGGAGGCTGAAGACATTGTTGAATCGTTGAAAACGTTTCAGCAGATGTACAATTTAGCAGTTAAAAGCTATTTTAAAAATGCAACAGCGAGGAGAAGGTTAGTTCTATACATGTCTGGACAGGGGAGCCAGGCCGTGACTTATTTAATAGCTGAGAGCTTACGGGGTGGAGAAAAATGATCCAGAGCAGATATTTGCAAAGGTTGTTTCTCACCTTGAACTCAGCTCTAATCCTAGACTTGAATGCAATGAATTTCAAGGTTTTGTGTAAGAGACTGATGAGACTGTTACTAACGTCCTTACTACACCAAAAATTAATGCTGCAAAATGCAGATGGAAGGATATAGAGGAAAGATTAGCTGATCCACTAATATTCCCATCCTGAAGTGCAAAAGTCTCTTATAGGGAAGGATAGCTTGAAACTGGCCAAAGATATAGAAACAGGCAGAGTCTTCGAATCCACGAGGACGCAAATGAAATCCCTATCAATGCAGACCCACCCACAGCAAAGAGAAGGAAGGGTTGATGCTATAAAAAATACAATCAGAAAAGTGCCACCCCCAGGACCTGTAGGAAGGGCAGCGGACAACACCCCTCCGTGACCAAAATGATTGCCCCGCACACGGTTCTGAATGTGGAGCCTACGGCATAGCAAACCACTGGGCGAAGATGTGCAAGTCTGGCGTGAAGGAAACAGTGATACCAGTGAAGAAAAAAGACAAGAAGATCCACCATCTCTTAAAAATGTTGACACACTCATATACATAGACATCCACCCCACAGTTACTTCAGTGAGAAGGGTGCATTCTTACACAGTTACAAACTAGTTCACATTCTCCTGACTAGATCACAGTCACCTCTCGTTAGATTTCACGTGTTCTCTTTTACGTCATGAAAGAATATTAAATCCCTGAATTGAAAGTTAAGGATGAGATCATTCAAATGACAAAAGTTTAATGTGCTTAAGTTTAAATAAAAGTACGTCTGTTTGACAGGGAAGG
Organism: Narcine bancroftii; assembly: GCF_036971445.1. Classification (NCBI taxonomy): domain Eukaryota; kingdom Metazoa; phylum Chordata; class Chondrichthyes; order Torpediniformes; family Narcinidae; genus Narcine; species Narcine bancroftii. The sequence continues at coordinate 81,614 of NW_027211899.1, forward strand.
GACTGTGTACAAATACTGAAGGAGAGGATTTATTTTCTTGTCAGTCAAATTAAATATGTAATATATTCTACTCCATCTCAGCAGGATTCATCCTTTGACACAAGCAAAGAATTGTAGATCAAGGTAGTTGATTAAACCTCCGAAAGCATAAAACCATTTAGATTTCTGGACTTGAAGTACGTTTCCTGTGTGTATTTAAGGGTGTTTTGGTACCCTGATTTTTAATAAATTGGGAAACCTGAATATTTTATTTCAATTGCAAATGCAATAAATAGAAACCTTACCTCCCCCAAGACAACTTGGAGCAATAAAAATGAACCTAGGATTGTTTCTTTTCTAGGAACATCGCCAAAAGTTGTCCCAGAAAGAGCAAGAGTTGGTTTTGGCCATAGAGGCAGCTCAGACTTTCCTGGAACAAAATGTCCAGGACCCTTTGCGAGACGAGGAAGTTGCACTGCAGGAGAACTTGAATGTCTTGATGGAGGAGTACGAATCCGCTTTATCAAGTGCAGATTCTCAATTAAACGTGATTGAGGATCTGCATCTAGAACTGCAGAAGTTCCGAAAAGGTGAGGGAAAGTATTCATTTATTTTCCAGATTACTATAAAATACTATTTACTGAGAGTTAAAAAGAATTCTAAGTAAGACAACTGAAAGCTACATGTGGTTTGGAATAACCCCAACTTGTAATTATTACAGGATCCTGTCAATGTGTCAAAGTCTATATAATCTGGTATTATTTGATCATTTTGATTATTTCACCATTATATTCCTTTAAACAGATCATGATGAATTTGAAACATTAATGATTCATTCAGAAAAGGAACTACGAAAAATAAAAGCTGAGGAATTTGACTCCACGTCATTGACATTCAAACTTAAGAAGCAGAAATTCCTCTTCAATGATCTTCAGTTTCTCAAAGGGGATCTAAGATACCTCAGACGATCTTGGAAAAGTCTCTTCGATGCTGCCTTTCTCTTTGAAATCAGGAATGCAATTGAAAGCTACAAGATCCCAATTGATCCTGATGCCATAAGCCAACGTGTGGAGGAGACGGTTGAAAGCGCCGATGCTCGCTTCAACGCACTTCGATCAGAAGTATGACATATCTCCTTTTTTTTGACTAATAGCATTTAAACTCCAATTTTACTTTAGATCAGTAACATGAGAGCATTTTGATAGACTGAGCAACTTATGTAAGTTTTAGTCTTATAAGAGTGGCTCTAGAAAAGGTTTGCGGCTGTGATTAATAATACCCATGAAGAACAGGAACAATGATCAAATCTTTCCAGTATTGTGGAGCTCTCTTGGTGGCCAAACTCACTCGAGTTGGACAGAGACCACTGCAGAAAATAAGTCATGAACTCATTTCTTTTTAATAAAATCAAATGTCGAACAGATCATAATTGGTGAAGATTTTCCAGACTGGCCTCCCACGTGCATTTGTCACTGAACACGGTGTAATGTGTCCAATCCATAAAGGTCACCTCGCTGGCTCAGTATGTCCTAAACCCAAGGGTTAGGCTTGAATGGCATAACATAAATGCAGAGTGTTCGGCTGGAACAAGCCCAGCCCCAAAAGAATTTCTGTCTAATCTTCACTGACACACTAAATTTGTGAAGGTTTTCAATGCTTCTGATATATTCCTGACCATCAGTTTATTTTGAAAGCAAACTCAAAATATTAATTAAAAGATTTATTGACATAACAAGAAAATGGAACAGTACGGCAGGGTAACAGGCATTTCACCTTTGGTGAGGAGTTAACATTGCCTTTTTGTCTGTGACCCTCAAAAAACTTGATGCAGGGAACAAAAAAATGATAGTTGGCATAAGTAATGGACCAGTAATGTATCGCTTGACCCATTTTGGATCGATTGGACACTCGATATTTGATCGCATCACAAAATCGTACATTTTAAAAATCCACATACTCATTCATTTCTTTCACTCTATAGTGCATTGGACTTGGAATCCGTCTTAGCACCAAGGTATTTGAACAATGGCAAGAGAAGGCAGATGAGCTGCGTTTGTGGCTAGAGAGAGTAGAAAGAGAAAGACGAATGGTTCAGCTGGAGGCCATCCCTAATCCAGAAATCTTGCAGCAAGAACTTGAAAATATCATGGTAAATTAAAGTTGTTATTTCATAAATCACTGTGTAATGTTGCTTATTCTAATTTACGAGTAGAATGATGAATGCTTTGAAATAATGATAATGTGCACATCCAATAACAGTGGTTAAGGCCACATGGGAGGTTGTAAGTTTGGCACCTGAAATAGGAAGTTGAGCTCCATTCATTCCAACTTGATCAGGTTTTAATGGGAGCCTGATGAAGATCCAACAGCCAATTTGCTTCCAGATGGTGGGGGCGAGATTGGAAACTGTAACAAAGAAGCCAAACAGTTCTGCTCTCATTGTGTGTCTATTTTCAGTATGGGTTTCCTCAGACCTTATCCATGTTTAATGGGGGCCTAAGAAAATGGTGGCAGAATTTTGGACGACCTCCAAGATTATAACAGCAGAGCAAAAAATCTCAGCAAATCATTAATGGGATCATCAGGTGAAGAGACGATAACTCCATAGATGGGGGTTTCAGGAACAGGTTAAGGGGGGTGGGAGGAAAGTGGTGATTTGGAGCACATTTGGAGGTAAGATTTGTTTGCAAAGTGGCAGAGATTGATTTATTCCAAAGAAGTATTCGAACCATAGAACCTTACAATATTACAGAACAGAAACAGGCCCATTTGGCCCTTCTTGTCTGTTCCGAACCCTTTTTCTGCCGAGGCCCTCTGACGCACCTAGTCCATAGCCCTCCATACCTCTCCCATCCATGTACCAGTCCAAATTCTTTTCAAATTAAAAATTGAGCCCACAGTCACCACTTCAACGGACAGCTTGTTCCACTCTCCCACCTCTTCACTCTGTGTGAAGACGTTCTCCCTCATGTTCCCCCTAAATTTATCCCCTTCACCCTTACCCCATGTCCTCTGGTTTGTATTTCACTTGCTCTCAGTGGAACAAGCCTACCTATATTTACTCTGTCCTCCACATCATTTTAAATCTCTCTCTCAATTCTTCCCTCATTCTACACTCCAGGGAATAAAATCATAACCTGTTTAACCTTTTCCTACAACTCTGCTCCTGACGTCCAGGCCACATCCAAGTCAATCTCTGCACAATTGCCATCCTTCCTGCAGTTAGGTGATCCAAACGGCACACAATAATCCAAATTGGGTCTCACCAATGAAAATTATACTTTATCCTTTGATTCATCAAGGTCAATGTGCCAAAAGTTCTCTTTGCAACCCTATCCACATGTGACACCATTTTCAGAGAATGAGGTGTCTGTATTCCCAGATCCCTCTGTTCTATCGTACTCCTCACTGCCCGACTGGTTACCATGTATGTCCTTTCTTGGCTTGTCCTTCCAAAATGCAACACCTCACACTCATCTGCATTAAATTCCATTTGTCAGCCCATGTTTCCAGCTGGTCCTGATCCCTCTTCAAGCTTTGAAAACCTTCTTTAGTGTCCACAACACCTGCAAGCTTACTCATCCAATTTACCCCATTATCATCCACATAGCCTTCCTGGTTTCTTTCTTGAGGTTTTTTCTTGCATTTTCTATACTCTTCAAGCACCTCATTTGCTCTGTGATGTCTATACCTGCTGCACACCTCTCTTCTTCCAAACCAGATTCCTAAGCCTGCTAATCTTGACAGGAACATGAAAAGTCTGTACTCTCCAAATTTCACCTTTGTAGGTCTTCCACTCACCCCGCACATACTTTTCCAGGTCAACACCTTCTCATTCCTTTCTAATTTCCTCAAATTGGCCTTTCTCCAATTTAAAATCTCAACCCGAGTCCCAGACCTATCCTTCTCTATCATTAACGAAACTAATGGCATCATGTTGACTGGAGTTGATGTTTGAGGAATTGGAATTTGCATCAGAAAGACAAATCAGAAAGTTTTGCTTTATTGAGGTGGAGGGCATTTCTGGTCTTGCAGTCAGAGAAAAATCGGACCATTTATTGCAATAATGGCCTGGGATTGATGGTCATGGAGAAAAGCTGTGGGCCATTAAGTGCTCGAGAGAATAGGAGTTGCAAACGGGTCGGATTGCTGAGGGAGAACACATATTTACCTTTGAAGGATGATGGATTGGGGAGAGGGGTCATCTGGAGTAAAAGTAGACAGGCAGAAAAACGATAATGCAGAATAACCCTCTGCAGCCAAATCTATGTCCATTAGTGGTGAAAAGCCAAATGAGTTCTTCAGCATTATTTTATCAATGCTGATGTAAATCTAAGTATCAGAACATTTTTAAATATTTTCTTGTGACCTTGATGGTTTGCAAGGGGACTTCAGGGCCGGTCAAGAGATGTAGACAAGATAAAGATGATGAGCTCAACAGCATCAGAAGATGCTCAAACATCAGGCGTATTAAATACCTCGAAGCATTAATGAGTAATGAGTAATGATCAATAGAAAGTTTGATCTGGTTGTTTGAGAAAATTCCAATATCCTGTGGTTATTGGGTCCTTGAAAATGTTCGCCTCCTCACCCCAAAGCAGGCCAGAGAGTTGTTGGTATTTATGATAATTTATAGAATCGCCTTCACAGGCTGTTTATCTCCTTGACCCAAAGACAATATCGAAATTAACCAAGGCATCGGCAAATCTAAGATATACAGAAATAAATATTAATTTTATTGTGAATGAGTCATTGTGTCATTTTGAAATCACAGGTTCTTCAGGGAGAAATTTCTGAACATGAAGATGGTGTCGAAAAGTTACAGGAGGCAGCAAAGTGCCTGCTGAATTTGAGCAATGACGTTGTTCCAAATATAGTCCAGCTTCGAAAGACCACAGGTACCATTTCAACATTTGATGTTTAGATCAAAAGGTGGTTCTCTAATTCCAACAAATACAAGTGATGCTTCCAGCTGGTAAATTAGACATTTTCAAATTGTGCAAATTACCAGTGGGGACCCACCAACCTCTTTGAACCATTCTAAAATATTTCTTGCAATTGATTGGATTTCAAATGTTGAATCATCTTTACCTAGCACGTCATAAATAGGCTATCATTTCATAAACAGCTCTGAAAATGACCATTTACTAAAGAACTGTGCACACTTCAATGTTTGAATAAAATGCAGTATTTAAGAAAGTTCAATCGAACTTTCTCCACTGAATTGTGGTCAGTGATTCAGACTCGTAGGCCAGAATCGCAATAGTATTGCAAAATGTGTGTTTATTGAATGAAATTTCTGCTCGAGTGGTGCATCTTAGAAGTGTTGGGTCTTATAAAATTGTTGCATTAAAGGTACTGAATTGAGAACCATATTTGGAGCGTTGGAAATGAAAATGGCGGCAAATGGGAATTCTTGCAGTGAATTCGTTGAAAGTGATGCTCTGCGATTATTTAATAAAGCAGCCAGGCTCCAGTCATGCATACTTGTCCGTGGCTCATCAATTAAAGAGAAGATTGAATGATTGGAAACCAGACAACTTCCAATCATAGAAACAAGACTGGAAATAGGAAACATATGTTAAAATATGCCAGCAAGGCGGTGAAGTCACGAGCTCCATCGAAATGTTAATGTTGCTTTTCTTTTTTCCAGATGCTCTATCAGCTCATTTATTTTTATACATTTTTGTTTCCTTTCCTAAACCTCAGAAATTCTATATTTTCCGTTTGTCTTGTTGATCAGTTATTAATAGAAATAGAGGGTATGTAGAAATGGTAGAAGGTTAAGCAGCGGCCATTTACCAAGTGTGAACATCTGGCAAACATGCAGCCAAGGAAGTGTTTAGGGCTGTGATGTCTCAAAGACCCCCCAATGAGAGGGGATTTCTCATGCTGTGCTGGGAGGGCACTGAAGATCCATGCATCTGAGCACCTGAAGGGCGGGATACAGTTCTGGTGAGAACGGTTGCAGCTGCTCTCAGAGTCTTCTCTATTCAGCAGGGTATTCTTTGTTGTTCCTGCTCCTCCCCGGCCCCAGCTCCCCCCCACTTCACCTGCTCCTCTCGATGAGTAAAAGGCCTTGAAGTCAACATGTTTTCAACAGAGTTGCACAACTGTCCCTCTCTTTCTCTCTCCATTTTCTTTTGCAAATGTCCCTTCCTTTTCACTGTTCTTCATTTCACTTGTCTGCTATTTCACGCTGATTCCCTCCAAACTTTTTTCATTCCTTGCTCACCTTTTCTCTCGTCATCTTCTGTTCTGCATTGCTTTAAATATTACTAAACCCACAGTTCTCTCTCCAAAACAAAAAAATGTGTTTCTTGGGAAGAAAACACCGGAAACATGGTAAATCTTTGAAGACATTTTTAAATGTATGTGTAACAGAACCTTGTGTTCATTTTAGCTACCATCGAACAGAGATTCCAGTGTTTGCGTCAGGAAACATCAGAGCAGAAGAGGACGTTGGAACGGACAAATGTCCAAGTGGAAGATCTTGAAGGTTTACTTTTACCTGGCACTTCTCACCACTGCGATTTTGGAAATGTTTTATTTCTGGATTGATGAAGCAGGGTCGTTGACCTAGTTGAGAAACATTGCTATTTTGCACACATAACTGGTCCCTAATAGCAATGCAGGAATGACCTAATGATGTTGATTGCAAGATAAATCTTGGCTGAGACAATTACAGTCCAGATACAGGACATCTCGGCCCCTCGAGTCCACACCGATTTAAGTGGGCTCCTCTAGCCCCACTTACCCACTCCCTGTCTATAACCCTCCAATCCCCTCATATCCATGCAGCTATCCAACTTGTTCTGAAATGACACAGGAAGTTACATCCCAGACCCTGGCACCAATCTGTTTCCTTAATCGTATCCACAGAATCCCCAATTTGTCATCCTGACCATCGAATCCCCTATAACTATTACCCTCCTCTTCCTTTCCCTACCCTTTTGGGCAACAGAGGTTGACCTTGTGCCAGAGATACAGCCACTGATTCCTTCCCCAGCCTGAATGCTCCTCAAGGAGGTGTACCATTTGTTGAGTGCTTCAGTCACAGGTGCCCCCTCCTGTATCTGTCTCTTCCCTTTCCCCTCTCCTAACTGGAACCCACTGATCCTCCTCCTGTGGCCCTGTTGAGACCACCTGGCTATAGCTCCTATCTATGATGGCCTCACTCTCACTGACCAGGTCGAGGTCATTGAGCTGCAGCTCCAATTCCCTAACACGGTCCCTGAGATGCTGCAGCTCAGTACACCTAGTGCAATCGTGGATGTCCAGGAGGTCGAAGACTCCAGGACCTTTCACATCTGACACTGAAAAGAGCAAACTGCTCTCACACTCAACCCTTCTCTCTTCCCCCTCACCTTAGAAAGAGAAAATAACAAAAAAATATAGTCTTACCTTAATCTAGATACACTCGACCTCAGCCTCTACTCGCTGAACCCTCTCAAGCCAAAGCCTCGAAACCCCACTCTTTCACCAGGCCACTACTCACTGGGCCACTCCTCGCTGGCCTCTCCTTTGCGTTTCCCTCCTTTTATCGGCCTTGACCAATTAAACCTGTCACTCTCAACTCGCTCCACCTCCGAACACTGCCCAAACTCTGGTCTCCGCCTCCTCCGACTCACTGCTCGAACCGACTAGGCCCGAGGCCGGGTAAAGAACAGAATTTATTGTACGATAGAATCTTGTATGTTCTTTAAAAACCATATAGGATGTGGTTTAAGGTCTCATCCAAAGCAATTGCATCCACTCATGCAATTTGATTTCACTACTTCCCCAATGTGCCATTTAGAAATGCACAGAATGACGTGGATGTTGCTTCTCTTCACCATCTGAAACAAGTAAATGGGTTCTTACTATTAAAGCTTCTGCCTCGCATGTTCGAAGTTTGAAAAAGATCAAAGCTGGTGCATAGTTTCATGCATCCACAAGTGTATAAAAAATGGGTTGTGGCAAATCATCGGCAATTATCCATGCCTGCTGCATCCAGGTATATTTGAAGATTGGAGCACGACTGCAACGCCATGTCAACTGTGGCGGATTAACTACCACTCCAGGCTGAGCTTTAGTAAAGCCCCCCTAACCTTGCCTCCCTGCCCCACTCTTTGCTGAATCGAATAAAGTGACATTAAGTTACTTTAAATAACATATTAGGGGTCTCCAAAGTGGTCGATATCGACCCTTGGTGAAGGGGTGGGGGGGTGGGTTGGAGAGGCAGCAGCGTGACCCAGATGTGTGGGGGGGGGGGGTGAGACAGCAGCACCACTCACGTGGGCAAGGAGGGAGATAGACGGCAGCGCGACTCGGGTGGATTGGAGAATGGTAAATAGAGTCCCCTTGTTTAAAAAAGGTAATAGGGAGAATCTTGGGAATTAGGGTTAGTCTTACATTATTGGTGAGTAAACTAATGGAAGGGATTCTTAAGGATGGGATCTATGAAGATCTGGAGAAATACACTCTACTCAAGGATAGTCAGCATGTCTTTGTGAAGGCAAGCTTGGGCCTCACAAATCTAACTCAGTCTTTGGAGGAGGTTACAAAAGAAATTAATGAGGGTACGGTGATAGATGAGGTCTACGAGGATTTTAGCAAGGCGTCTGAGAAGGTCGGTCACAGGAGACTCCTTCGGAAAGTCCTGAGTCATGGGATGAGCGAAAAATTACCTGCATGAAATAAAAGCTGTCATGTCGGAAGAAAGCAGAGTGTCGTAGTGGAATGAAAGTATTCTGCCTGGAGGTTGGTGCCGCAGGGATCTGTTCTGCGACCCCTGCTCTTTGTGATTTTCATGTCACCTGGATGAAGAGGCGGATGGATAGGTCAGTAAGTTTGCGGATGTCACGGAGGTTGGTTTGGAGGAGTTGTGGATGGAGATGAAGGCTGTTAAAGGTTACAAAATGATGAAGGTGGGATGCAGAGTTAGGCAGAAAAGTGGTGGATGGATTTCAATCCAGATAACTGAGAGTTGATGCATTTTGGAAGGACAAAGCAGAAGGCTGAGTCCAGAGTTAATGGTCAGTTACTTAAGAGTGTGGATGAACAGAGGAACCTTGGGTTGCAAATCTACACATTTCTCAAGGTTGCCGCACAGTTTGATAGGAGAGTGAAGAAGGATTATGGTGTGCTGAGATTCCTTCATAGGTGGTTTGAATTCAGGAGTAGAGTTGTCATGTTGCAAATCTATAAATCTTTGGTATGACTCACTTAGAATATTATGTTCAGTTCTGGTCACCTCATTATAGGAAGGAGAGGGGACAGAGGAGATTTACCAGGATGCTGCCTGGATTGGGAAACAATTCTCATGAGGCAAGGTTCGCAGAGCTGGAGTGTAGAAGGATTAGAGGAGACGTGATAGAGGTCTACAAGATCTTCGACATCCTTCCGTGAATTCAGGGACCAGAACACTACGTAATATTCCAAATGCGGCGAACCAAAATTTTATACAGCTGTAACTTGACTCACCAACTTTTACACTCAGTGCCCCAAATCATGAAGTCCAGCAGGCTGGATGTTTTTTTACCATCCTCTCCACCATGTTGTCTCTTTCAGGGTGCAGAGAGCGTTCAGCTCAAAATCCTTCTCTCCATCAATGCTAGAAAGGATATATTGTAGACTTTCCCTTGCATTTGACCTCCCCCCCTCCCAAATCCAGCACCTCACTCAGGGGAGGGAGAGGGGAAGAGGAGGGAGAGGGGAAGGAGAGGGAGAGGAAAAGAGAGGGAGGGAGTGTTGTCGAGGAAGGGGGAGGGATATAGTGAGAGGGTGAAGGGAAGAGGAAAAAGAGAGAGAGTGTGGAAGGAGAGGGAGGGAGAGTTGTCAAGGAAGGCGGTGGGATAGAGGGAGAGAGGGTGAGTGGAAGAGGAGGAGAGGGAAAGGGGAAGGAGAGAGGAAGAAATGTCGAGGAAGGGGGGAAGGATACAGGGAGAGTTTGAGGAGAAGGAGAGGAAGTGGAGAAGGAGAGGGAGAGAAAAGGATAGGGAGGAAGAGTTGTAAAGGAAGGGGGAGGAATATAGGGAGAGGGTGAGGGGCATAAGAGAGGGGAAGGAGAGAGAGAAGAATGGAGTGGGAGGTAGACTTGTCGAAGAAGGGGGTGGGTTAGAGGGGAAGAGGAGAGGGAGAGGCAGGGAGAGTTGTCAAAGAAGGGAAGGGATAGGGGAAGTGGAAGAGGAGAAGTCGATGGATAGGGGAAAGAGAGGAAGAGGAAAGAAGAGGGAGGGAGAGTTGTCGAGGAAGGGTAAGGAATATAGGGAGAGGGTGAGGGGAAGGAGAAGGAGAAGGGAAAGAGGATGAGGGATAGTTGTCAAGGAAGGCAGAGGGTTATAGGGAGATTGTGAGGGGAAGGGAAGGAGAGGGAGGGAGGGAGAGTTATTGAGGAAGGGGGAGGGATATAGGGAGAGAGTGGGGGAGGAGAAGAAGATGGAAAGTGGAAGGAATGGGAGAGGGAGGGAGAGTTGTCGAGGAAGGGGAGGGATAGTGGGAGGGTGAGAAGAAAGAGAGGGAGAGAGGAAGGAGATGGAGAGGGAGGGAGACTTGTCGAGGAATGGGGAAGGATATAGGGAAGAGTGAGGGTAAGAGGAGAAGGAGAGCGATAAGAGATGGAGAGGGAGAGGAAAGGAGAGAGGGAGAGTTGGTGAGGAAGGGGGAGCGATATAGGCTGAGGGTGAGGGGAAGAGGAGGAGAGGGAAAGGAGAGGGAGAGGAAAGGAGAGTGAGGGAGAGTTTTCGAGGAAGGGGGAGTAATGGGGTGAGGGTGAGGAGGGGAAGGTGAGGGAGGGGAAGGAGGGGGAAAGGGAGAGGGAGGGAGAGTTGTTGAGGAAGGGATAGGGATTTTGGGAGAGGGTGAGGGGAAGAGGAGGAGAGGGAGAGGAAAGGAGAGGAGAGTTTTTGAGGAATGGGAGGGATATAGGGAGAGAGTGAGGGCAGGAGAAGGAGAGGGAGAGGGGAAGGAGAGGGAGAGGGGAAAGAGGAGGAAAGGGAGGGAAATTTTTTGAGGGGAGGGATTTTGGGAGAGGGTGAGGGGGAGAGGGAGAGGAAAGTAGAGGGAGGGAGAGTTGTCGAGGAAAGGGGAGTGATAGAGGGAGAGGGTGAGGGGAAAAGGAGAGGGAGAGGAAAGGAGAGTTTTTGAGGATGGGGAGGGATATTCGTAGAGAGTGAGAGTTAGAGGGGAAGGAGAGGGAGGGAGAGGGAGGAAGAGTTGTCGACGAAGGGGGAGGGATAGAGGGATAGGGGATTAATGGGTTTCTATTGTCTCTGAATCTTTACGAAAAAGTGAAGATGATTTTGAGCTGAAGACCATTGGTCGTCTTCGCGTGATCTTCCTCAACTCTGTTCATCTCTTCCCTTGAATGACTTTTGTTTCCATTGCTTGTAGATTCGTGAAGCGCAGAAGGGAGGACAACAACTTGTGCTGGAAGTCGAGCTGGTAGCAGGACCAACTGTCAATAAGGCAGCCACACTTGGAAACACAATCAACATGTTCAGGTATTTCTACATCCAGTCCTGGAGGATCTCAACAAAGTTCAAGCGAGATTTCTGCCAACACCTAAAAATTCGACAACTCCAAAAAAATGTAGTGAACAGATCCAACCTTTGTACACGTCATTCATCACCCACACCAAAGCCTTTAACTCTGCATCAAGGAAACAACTATAGGACACCCCTTCTAGTATTAGATGAACAGAAATGGAAGTACGGATCCTGAGGCTCTTCAACAAAGGCATATTGGCCACAGTCGTGGTCAACATGAGCACTTGGGAGCCTTTTTGCATGAAGTGAAGAGTAAACAAGGATCTGTGTCAGGTCACTCGCCTGAGTGCTACTGGTACCATGTAACCCAGTACTACCTGTTGCATGGTCGAGTGGTCGGCGACTAAACCGGCTCCCCCACCAGGCTTGCCTGGTGAGGAGGGTGGCTAGACACCCTGCAGGATGAAAAACAAGACCTGTCAAAGGGTGGATGAACCATGGACAGAAAGGTCTGGCAAACCATCATCTGAGAGGGAACAGCAACCTTTGAAGCCAGCAGATGTGCAGAAATAGAAGAAGATGAGAGGAGAGGCCGTACCAACCCAAGCCTGATCTGCCATCTGGAACAACCTGTCCTGAATGCAGAAGAACTTTCAAAGGCAAGATTGAACACAGAAGCCACTTGATAGCAACGAGGAGGAGAACTTACTGACAGACAGCGCAGAATTCAAACTGAGGTCCAGTCCTGACCACTGGCCATGTAAAGGCATTGCCCTAACCACTACATCAACCGTGACACCCTGCTCAGAGAAGCCGGCTGGAATCTCGAGCGTCTGGAGGAATCGATGTGTCAGGCAGCAGTGGGGAGGGGTCGGGGATCAGCGGCGGCAGTGGGGAGGACTCGGGGATCAGCGGCAGTTCCTACCACACCCCCACACACACAAACCCTGACGCACACGCACCACACACACACACATACACACTCGATTCTTTGAAAGATTTTATTTAATATTCTCAAATTACATAAAGAAAATCAAATACACATAAAATAACTGTAAACTACATCCCCTCCCCCTTACTAATACAATAAAAACCAAAAAAAGAAAAAAATAACCAAAATAAAGAAAAAAAAACAACCTCTCCTCCCCCAAAACCTTAGAGAAATGTATCAAATATTCCCTGATTGGTCTGCCAACATTACAACATTGATTTAATTTCTATAGCCATGTGTTTCAAATATAAACACCACATATAAATAAAAAAGAGTAATTACTTACATTATATGTTAATTTTTCTAAATATAGACAAGAGTGAAATCCGTTATGCCATCTTTGCAAGTTTATATTCTTCCATGTGACAGCTATATATTTTCTCGCTACTGCTAACCCAAATCTTAACAAAGCCAAATATGGTTTAGGCATTTTGAATCAACAAATGGAACATTAACATAACCCAACAAACATATTTTTGGATCCATTAAATATCCCTTTGAAACAAATCCCTCAAAAATTTAATAATTTCCTCCCAAAAATGCTTAATTTTATTTCACGACCAAACAGAACGTACAAAAGTAACTTTCTGCTCTCTACATCTAAAACAGAAATCTGTTAAACTGAATCCATATCTCTTCAATTTCTCAGGGGTTGAATATAATTGATGCAAAAAATTCTAATTGACCATAGTATACCTCACATTAATTAACTTGCTAACACCGTCAACACACAGTTTTGACGATTCCTCCCATGTCAAAATAATATTTAATTCTTTCCCATTTGTCTTCTTCCATTTTCTCCTGCAACAACCTATACATATCAGAAATAAAGCATTTTTCACCTTTATCTGCAATTAATAATTCAAATTTCTTTTGACCTGGTAAATTTATTTCCTTCCCATAATTCTTCTTTAAATAATCTCAAAGTTGGTAATAAACAAAGAATTTGATGCAATACCATATCTTTCCTGCAACCTTTTAAATGAACAAAACCTCCCTGCTTCAAACAATCTATTACATTCACTAATCCTTTAATTTCCCAATCTTTTAAGTAAGGATTCTATCATGAAAAGGGAATTAATTTATTCTGATATAATGGTGATCTTATCGAAACTATTCCGATAGAATCAAGAATTAAATTGCGATTTTACCAAATATTCATTATATGTCGAAAAACGGATAATTTAAATTCTTGTAACAATAAATGATTCCATTTATAAATGAAATGATTAATATTATTTTCCAAAATCTGAGCCATCTTTATCTTTGCCCACCTAGGAGATTGTTGATTATAAAATAACCAATTAATAAACTTCATCGGTGCCACCTCATAATAATTATAAAAACAATGTAATTGCAAACCACCCAATTTATAATGCCAAGTCCATTTTTGGAAAGAAACCCTCGATAATTTACCTTTCCATAAGAATAACCCAACTATGCAAGGAATAAATTGAAAAAAGTATTGTACTCCAGCATAAATGTTCATCTTTATGCAATTCACTCTTCCTATTAAGGTCAGTGGTAAATCTTTCCACTTATCTAAATCAATTTTAACCTTATTTAATAAAGGTACATAATGCAAAATAAATAATTCATGATCATTTTTATTTACAACTATTCCTAAATATTTAATTTTATTTGACCATCTAAATTTAGTAATTTGTCTACAATCCATAAAATCTTCTTCTGCTATTGGTAAAACCTCACTCTTTTCCCAATTAATCTCATATCCCGATAATTTACCATACTTATTCAACAAGTCCTGTGATAATTTTAGTGAAGTTTTTGGATTAGTTAAATATACAAAAACATCATGTGTAAATAAGCTAATTTTATTTTTATTTTCTCTCACTTTAAGTCCTCTTACACCAAAATCATGTCAAACAGCCTGAGCTAAAGGTTCTGTCACCAAAGCAAGTAAAGCAGGTGAAAGATGAAAACCCTGTCTTGTAGAACAAGATAAATTAAAAGATTTTGAAATCTCACCATTCGTTATTACCCTTGTCGTAAGTTCTGCATATAAAGCCCTAACCCAACCCCTAAAAAATGGAACAAAATTAAATTTTTCCAATACTTTAAACAAAAACTTCCACTCAACTCGATCAAATGCCTTCTCAGCATCCAAAGATATATCCGTTGGTTGATTATCTTGTTGTTTTTAGCATTAATTAATGAAATCAATTTAACTATATTATCTGATGACAATTTAACTATATTGTCTTTGACAAACCCTACCTGATTGCTACGTAAAAAAATTTGGCAAATAATTCACTAACCTATTATCTGAAACTTTTGACACCAATCTATAATCAACATTTAATAATGATATCGGTCTGTAAGGTGACACTTTTAAAGAGTTCCTTTCTTTTTTTAGGTATAACTGTAATCAATGCTTTTGAGAAAGATTCTGGAAATACATCCATTTTAGTTGCTTGTTTCAAAACATCTTTATATAATGGAAATAATAAATCATTAAATTTTTTATAAAACACCACCTTAAATCCATCCTCTCCAGGAGATTTCCCATCAGGCATCGATTGCAAAGCTTCTCTCAATTCTAATTCAGTAAATAAAATATCTAAATTCTTTACCTCAAATTCATTCAACACTGGCAAATTTAAACTAGATAAAAATAAATCAATTTGATCCATTTTTTGATAACCCTCTGACATATATAAATTTTCATTAAATTTTAAAAATTCATCAGTATTCATTTATGTAATTTCTCCATTCTTCCTAATAGCATTAATTGTCCTTGATACTTGCTCAGTTTTACATTGCCATGCCAAACCATATGCACTCTTTCTCCCAATTGATAATAACATTGTTTAGACTGCAAAATCATTTTCTCATATTTATACGTTTGTAAATTATAACGTAATTTCACTTTAGATAAATTTATCCTTTCATCCTCTGTATAATTTTTTTTAATTTTCTTCTCCAAGCCTTCGATTTCCTTTTCCAAATTTAAACTTACGAATAAATAGTTTTTTTCTCTCTTAGTTGTATCGCTAATAGTTTGTCCCCTCAAATATGCTTTTAAAGCATCCCACAAAATAAATTTACTTTGAACTGAATTTTCTTTCATTTGTAAATAAAAAATAATTTGATCTCTCATCTACTAAATGAAATCTGGTCTTCAATAACTTTTCATTAAACCTCCATCGATAAGCTGTCTCAGTTAATTCAATCCCTAAACATTTAATGAAGGATATGAGAATAACCTACTTTTATATTCTGCAAAATTAAATCTACTTGTAAATGCACAGAAATCAAAAATACATTTATTCTAGAGAAAGAATTATGCCGAGCTGAATAAAGTGAATAATCTTTCTCAGTTGGATTTAATTTCCTCCAAATTTCCACTAAATTTAAATACTCCATCATCTTAAACAGTCTTTTTGCCATTTTAGTTCTTTCAACAATTTTTGGAGATTTGTCCAACAAGGGATCCAAACAACAGTTAAAATCTACTCCGACTAACACATTCCCATATGCCTGATTCGAATTTAAAAATGTCCCTGAAATAAATGTCTGATCATCTTCATTTGGTACATAAACATACATTAAAGTCCAACTTTCAGAAAAAAATCTTCCAATTAACAATCAGTACTCTTCCAACATTATCAAAAAAAAAATCCACAGCAAAAAGTTTTTTTTTTATTAACTAATATCACCACGCCTCTAGTTTTAGAGTTTAATGAAGACAAAATGACATGTCCTGACCAATCTCTCTTCAACTTCAAATGTTCTTTTTCTGTCAAATGAGTCCTTTGCAAAAATACAATATCTACTTTTAGCTTCTTTAAATTTTTATTTTTTCTGCCTTTTTCTCCTTTGATTGTAATTCAAAAGATACATTTTTACGTATCAAAATAGCTACATCTTTAGCCTTAGAATTAAATGAAGAAGAATATACATGCCCAACCCAGTTCCTTTTTAATTTCACGCTTTCCATCACATTCAAATGTGTTTCTTGTAAAAAAGCAATATCAATTTTCTTTTTCTTAATATATGCCAAGACCCGCTTACGTTTAATCTAACTATTTAATCCTCGAACATTAAAAGTAGCAAACCTCAACTTTGACATATCTACTATTATTACTAAATACCAATAATATCTTTATATAAAAACTCAAATTAATGTATATAGGCCCTCCAATAAAAAAATCACAAATTAAAAACTACAAAAAAATTAAAAAATAAAGAAAAAGGAAAAAAAAAGAAACCCCCCCCCAAAAAAAACTACCAAAAGGTAGTAATCCCCTAAACAAAAATTGGGTGTGGGTCACCCACCAGTGGCTGATGACTAGTAAAGAAAGTCCAAATCTCTCCTTGCCCAGCCAAACAGTCAGTAACATCAAAATATTATAAGAACAAAAGAAAAAATAGAATAAGAAAATTCTTTTAACCCAAAAGACTCCAATGTTGAAAATCCCATTTCAGAAGTTGGACTCTTTCCATTCCTGTTTTTTTCCCATTTTTGCCATTTCTTCCTTTTCCAGAGCTACCAAAGTTTTCTTTAGGAAATAATGCTGGACTATGTCTTTGTCCTCTTATATCTGGCCATGAGTCAGCAAAAATCATTGCTTCACAATCAGTTTCAAAAAACCAAAATTGATAGACTCCGTAAAACACCTTCAACACTGCAGGGTAACGAAAAGTAGACTTATAACCTTTATGCCACAAAACTTCTTTAACTGGATTGAATCGACGTCGACCTGATGCATTTCCAACAATGGAGACATTTTCCTGTGTGCTCCCTCCATTGAAATCAAAAGGCTTTCTACTTCTTGGGAACACGCACCTTCTTCCGGGGAATGGGTAATTCCAGCGCCATCCTTCATTTGGTAGCAATAGATTTTTTTTCAGCCCGCACAGGAAATCTTTGGGGTCTAGGCAATGAAGAAATTGAGCCAGGGGCTGTTTCAGGTCGTCTAGTCCCCAGATCCTCAGCACTTCGAAAATGTATATTCTTATGAACTTGAGGTTTAATCTTTTTACCATTAGTGGCCATAATAATTGCTTGATACTTTAAACTAAAATTTAAAAAGTTTAAACTTGAAAACAAAGGGTTAAAAAACAGGTATTTAAAAATCTGGCCAGAGAGGTCGAGATTACATGTCTAGACTCTACGCTATCTTGCCACAATCCCTACTTTTAGCTTCTTAATATAATCTATCACACATTGCCTTTTTATTGGGTGATTTAAACCCTTAACATTAACAATTGTAAAACTTAAATTACTTATTACAACTTACACAATGGCACCCAATCTTTCACAATTAACTTAAACAAAAACCCTCAACCAACAATGAAAAACACTAGACCCCCCCCCTGAAAAAACTGCAACACACTCAAGACACATACCCCAGACACATACCCCAACAATCACACACCTCCCACACACACACCCTACACACAACCCCCAACACACATCCCCAGACACACATTCCACACATACAAGCCCCGACTCACAACCCCCACAATCACACACCTCCCACATGCACACCCCACACACACATACACATCCCAGGAACACACCCTCACGCTCACAAACTCCCACACATACACTCTGCGCACACACACACACATATCCCCCATACACATACTCCCCCAAACACAACCTCTGACAGATATACACAAACACCCTTCGACACTCATACACACCTTCCACACCCTCACTCCACAAACACCCAATGCACCCACAGTCCCCTTCCACACACCACACCTACACATATACCCCGACGCACAACCCAGAAACACCGCCCACATACACCCCTCACACACACCTTCACACATGACCACCTCCCACACACAACTCACAAAATCAACTCCCAGCCACACATCCCACACATAAACGCACACTCACACTCACCCGATACAACCCCTGGACAGATAAACCTCCCACACACATACCCGTACACACATCCTCTCACACTCAGTCCCCCCCACACACACCCACCCACACCCCATATACCTCTCACACACACCCCCAAACACACACACACCTTCACACTTGACCACCTCCCACACACAACCAACACAAAATCAACACCCAGCTACACACACACATACACGCACACTCACACAATACAACCCCTACACAGATAAACCTCCCACACACATACCCGTACACACATCCTCTCACACACACAGTCCCCCCCACACACACCTATCCACACCCCATATACCTCTCACACACACACCCAAACACACACACCTTCACACTTGACCACCTCCCACACACAACCAACACAAAATCAACACCCAGCTACACACACACATACATGCACACTCACACAATACAACCCTACACATCTGCCCCAAAAAACATGGCCCCAATGGACATCCCCCACTCACTCCCCACATACACACCCCACACAATCATAACCCTACAGACTTCCCCACAAAAACAATAACATACCCGTCCCACACACACCCAACACAAACCACACACACACCCATTCATAGACCTCCACCCATCCCCCAAACACATACCCCACATACACACCCAGCACATGGACGCCCCTCCATATTCACCACCGCATTCACACCCCTGCACACACAACCCACGCACAAACCCATTCCCAATCATGCCCCCTACACACTCCCTCCCTCGCATGCACTGCCACACTTATTTCTCCGCACACACACCCTTCACACCCTTGACACAAACATTGCCAGACAAATCCCACCATGCACACGCACTAATGCGACCCTGCACAAACACCTTCCCACACAAGTCCCTCACACATGCACTCCCACTCACATGGCCCTACACACACATCCCGAACCACATACCCCTACACACACACACCCCATAAATACACCCACACACACACTCCCTCATACAACCCCCTCACACACAAACCCGCAAATCCACCCACCCACACCACCCCACACATATTTCCCCCACACTCATGCGCTCACACATAGACACACACACATTCCCTCCATGTATATCACACACACACACACACACACCAACCCTCCATATGCAAACCCCACACAAGCCACACATCCCATACCCACACACACACTCTCTATATTCAAATCCCACACACACACAAACCCCACTCATAAACACCACACAAGCACAAAACCCCTAACACACACAAACTCACACACAAAAACACCACACAAACACAAACAACCCCCACACTCAAATCCACCCCACACACTAACCCACCACACACACTAACCCACCACACATACACACCATACTCACATCCCCAAACATCAGAGACTTACCCAAATTCCCCACACACACAAACCCCAAAATAGCGCCCATGGTGGAAGTGAGGGCATTGGTGCAGTCGCTGACCCATGGGGAGGTGTGGGTGAGGGCATTGGTGCCATCGCTGATGGAGGGAGGGGGTGGTGCCGTCGATGATGGAGGGAGGGGGGTTGGTGCCTTCGCTGATGGAGGGAGGGGGGTTGGTGCCGTCGCTGATGGAGGGAGGTGGATTGGTGCCATCGCTGATGGAGGGAGGGGGGTTGGTGTCATCGCTGATGGAGGGAGGGAGGTTAGTGCCATCGCTGATGGAGGGAGGGGGGTGGTGCCATCGCTGATGGAGGGAGGGAGGTTGGTGCCATCGCTGATGGAAGGAGGGGGTGGTGCCATCGCTGATGGAGGGAGGGAGGTTGGTGCCATCGCTGATGGAAGGAGGGGGGTGGTGCCATCGCTGATGGAGGGAGGGAGGTTGGCGCCATCGCTGATGGAGGGAGGGAGGTTGGTGCCATCGCTGATGTGTCAAGGGGTGCAAGATGACGTCGTCATTGACAAGTATGGGGATGGAAGTAGCGCTGACAAGCGGGGTGGGGGGGCATGCAATGCTTGCCATGTCCTATATACGTTGGTGCCCCACACAGACACTGACACACACACTCACGCTGCCACACACACCCACTCACACATACACACCCCCACACACACCCCAAACCCACACCCTTCACACACTCCCCATACACCCATCCCCCACAAACTCACACCCCTCACAACCACACACACACCCCTCACACACACCACACATAACCCACACCCACACCCCTCATACACACACCCTCACACATGCCCCACAACACACACCCCTCCACACCATCTCTCCACCCATCCCACACACTCTCACCCCCCACCCACACATCCACACACTCAGACACCCCCACACTGCCCCCTACACTTCACAAACACTCATCTACACACATTTCCCACACACACCCCTCTCGCACCCATCACTCACACACACACCCCACACTAACACACTATACACACACCCACCCCCCACATACCCCACTCCCTACACATCCACCCTCCACAAACACACATCCCTCACAAACACACACCACACATAACCCACACCCACACCCCTCATACACACACCCCTCCACACCATCTCTCCACCCATTTCACACACTCTCACCCCCCACCCACACATCCACACACTCAGACACCCCCACACTGCCCCCTACACATATTCTCACAAACACACATCTACACACACTTCCCACACACACCCATCCCTCACACACACACCACATTAACACACCATACACACACCCACCCCCACACACCCCACTCCCTACACATCCACCCCCCACAAACACACATCCCTCACAAACACACACCACACATAACCCACACACACATACCCCTCATACACACTCCCACACACATAACCCACAACACACACCCCTCCACACCCCCATCCACCCATCCCACACACTCTCACCCCCCATCCACACACTCAGACACCCCCACAGCCCCCTACATTAATCCTCACATACAACCCACACACTCCCACTTACACACACCCCACACACACCTCTCACACACACCCACAAACACACTTCCCACACACTCAGACAACTCCCACAGTGACCCCACACACACACACATCCACACTCCAATAGAATCTCTTTTCTCCCTCTCCCCTTAATCCCGTCTCCGAACCAGATTCTTGTATTTAAAGTAGACTTTGTTCCTAGACGAATATAATATGGGTCTGGAAGTCGGGTTTTAGAATGAAAGGTTCTGAAAATCGTTCAGGATAGGTCCCCCCAATTATTTCGGGGCAAATTGGAAGATGTTCTTTTATATCAGCGACATGTTCTATCAGTGAGATAATTTTGTCGAGTTCCTTCCATTTGACGTCGATGTTGTGCTTTGTACAAATGTCTGCATATATTTGTTCACTTATGGAAAATGGAAAGAAGGAAATGCACACACGCACACATACCCACTCCCACACCCTACCACACGCACACATACATACACACAACCTCCCTCACACCCCTTCTTACACACGCCCACACACATACCTACCCAAAAGGACCCAAGCACATACACTCCACACATATCCACCACACAATCCTACCCACACACCCCACACACAACCCCTCACCCATTCCCTCCATAACCCCACATGCAGACCCCAAACACACACCCCAATCCCACAAAACTCCAGACACACATCCCAATGATTTTGGGGCAAATTGGAAGATGTGCTTTTCTATCAGGGACGTGTTCCATAAGTGAGTTAATTTTGTCGAGTTCCTTCCATTTGACGTCGATGTTGTGCTTTGTGCAAATGTTCTGTATATATTTGATCGTTGATATATTTGTATATCTTTGTTCACTGTTCTGTAGAAATTCTGTATATATTGTATATATTCTGTATATACTTTTTCACTGTAAACAAAAGCCCCACATATCTGCACACACACCCTCACACACACACCCTCCCCCACACCCCTTCTTACACACGCCCACACACATTCCCACCCACAAGCAACCATGCACATATAACCCACACACATCCACTGCACAATCTCACCCACACACACCACACACATCCACTCACACGTTCCATCCAACACCCCAATACCCGAACATGCAGTCCACAAACACACACCCAATTCCACACAACTCCACACACACATCCCAAATCCCACACACAACCCCAACTATTTCGGGGCAAATTGGTAGATGTGCTTTTATATCAGGGATGTGTTCGATAAGTGAGATAATTTTGTCGAGTTCTTTTCATTTGACGTCGATGTTGTGCTTTATACATATGTTCTGTATATATTTGATCGTTGATATATTTGTATATATTTGTTCACTCTTCTGTATATATTCTGTATATATTGTAAATATTCTGTATATACTTTTTCACTGTAAATAAAACCCCCACATACATGCACGCACACACACACTACCACACACACCCAAATGCCAACAGACACTCCCACTCCCTCACACACACACACACACACACACACACACACACACACACACACACACACACACTGTCCCTCACACCCCTTCTTACACACGCTCACACATATACCCACCCACAAGCACCCATGCACTTATACCCCACACACATCCACTACACAATCTTAAAAAATCAAACAAAAGATGAGAAACATTAAATCGGACTGACCCGACAGGACGGAGGAACTAAGGTCGTTTGGAATCAGCAGATGCGATAGAATCGGCAATCTCCGTCAGGCCGAGGGACCTTGAAACACCACACAAGTACAAACTAAACTGGATGAGAGGGTCCTTGCAGAGAAATGGATTGGAGTCAATCCACAGGACCCTCAGAGCAACAGAGAGGATCACTGGAGTCTCCCTCTTCCCCATCAGTGTGATCTAGCAGGATCCTTGTCTGAAGAGGCCATGCCAAATCCTGGAGAAGCCCTTTGACCCTGCCCACAGCATCTCTCAGCTGCTCCCATCAAGGAAGAGAAAGGAGGATCAGAACCAGCATCAGCAGGATGAAGAACAGCTTCTGTGCAGGGGTCGGGAGAAGGTTGAAGCACCAAAGGAACTGCTCCCACTCACCATCCGAGTGCAAACAGAGAGCGCATGTAAAATGTTCAATGATGGGAATGTATGGACATGATACTAAGGGCTGAAAGAGACTTGGAACAGGGTTTTTTGTGGTCGATCATTTATTACGAATAAAGTCTTACACGAAAGGGCAAGAAGCAGCTAAGGTTCTTCTTTCCACACAGATCTACTGTTAGTCCTCTAATTCTATGGGAACTGTCGCAGGGTTGTAGCTCCCAGTTGTTGGGATAGGCTGACACAAAGTGGTAGGTCCAGGTACTAATGAGGATGCCATCAGGTGGTTCCCCACCCCCCACTCTCTCCCCACCACCACTGCCAACATCAGTTCTTTGTATTACAAATAAAGATGAGTGAAACACAGAAGTCTGCAGACGCTGTGATTATAATTACAAACACACCGACATGCTGAAGGAACTCAGCTATTCTTTCCAGCATTCAGGCCTGAGCCCTTCTTCAAGGAATAAACAGAATAACCCAGAAGCAGGAAATCTCAGAAAGGCTCAGAATTCTGGTTAGGGGACAAATCCAGCCCAACAAAAGGTGTTAATTGGATGTGATAGGGATGAGGTTTTTCATAGCAGGCCGAGCGACCATGTGGTCAGGCGGGCCGAATCGCTGTCCCAGTCAGTTGGTACAAGATGGCATAGGCCCCCCTTCCCTTCTCATGAGAAGCATGCATTTGGTGACACATGTTGCCTGGGAGATGTCGCCACATCCTGGTTGCAGCAACTCCGCAACGCACTGACATCACTCCCCTAGACCAGCGCACCCCAGAGAGGAATGAGGTCGTCCCCTAAAAGCAGCACGAGAGGTTCATATAAAGGCAGTTACTGGTTCACTTCATGCTGTGTGGAGGTGCTTCATTTCAGTAGCACCACCTTTTGCAGTCACGACAAGACCATGAACAGGCTGTCAGCAAGAGAATGGGATGGGGAATTGAAGCAGGTGGCCACTGGGAGATCCCCGCTCTTGTGGCGGACATGGAGAAGTTTGTGTTTATAGGATAGCTATAAATTCCGATGAAAATACAACCAGTATAGGTTTTACTCACTCACAGGCTTCCAGAGTGGGTGAGAAAATACAAGTCTTTAGGCCAGCAAATCTTCCAGACAGGGTTCAATGATCAATTCTTCCCAACAGGGTCCCAACCTCCAAAAGGCAGCCCATTCATATATTGGTTTCCCGCCCAAACACAGCTGATTGAGTCTATTACCTATCAGATGTGAATTGTCAAAAGCTACAGTAAGCGTTCAGTAACCTTAACAACACCTTCCAGTGCCAGCTTGAAATTGTTTCTGCTCAGAGGTTTCGCCCACCATTGTTCACAGACGAAGGTGAATGATGCTTGTCAGTGACACATGGGTCTCTCTGGAGGTTGAACTGATCCCAGGGCACTGAGTTCTGGAGAAATGACCACACCAAATTTGATGTTGCTGAATGGAGGAAACACTTTCGTATGTCGCATGGCACCTTTCACTTCGTGCTGGAACTCTAAGAACCTCACCTGAAGCCGCATAGACCAGGCGCAGCAACCATGGAGCCGGGATTTCGATTAGCTGTGGCTCTGCGCTGGTATGCCACCCCTTGTGAGTATCGATCCATCAGTCCCATCTTTGGAATAGGCATCAGCACCGTGTGCATGGTGGTGCAGGAGGTGACGGCCGCCTTGACGAAGTTCCTCGGTAAACGTCTCATGTCCCTGCCCATTGGAACACGTCTCCAGGAGACCAATGACAGCTTGGTGCAAAGGGGATACCCAATGTGTGCCGGTGCCATTGATGGATCACATATTCCCATTATTGCCCCCAGCTTGCATGCTGCAGCCTACTACAATTGCAAAGGCTGGCATTCAATGGTTCTGCAAGCGGTGGTCGACCACAGATTCTGGTGAGCTAAGCCTTTATTGGTCTTTATCACATCACATCTCAATGTCTATCACTTCACTGTGCTTTCCATTCACGTTACAGCTTCTCAGATGTGTTTGTTGGCTGGGCAGTACCCATGATGCCCGAGTGCTTGCCAACTCTCCTCTGTATAGAAAGGAAGAGGACCAGGGCGGATACCACTTCCCACCTGATGTGAGTGTTCACCCTACAAAGCTCCATGTGTCAATCTTATGTATGCTTATTGTGTCAACGGTCATGTGTATGAATTAACAACATTCTCCATTGTTGTGCGTGCAGGTGTCCAAGGATGTTAATGGAGTGGAGGTTCCAACGCATCTTGTGGGTCATCTGGCATATCCACTACGAAATTGGCTGATGAAGGGGTTCACACAGCACCAAGGACTGGATCTGGATCAGCAAAGATTTAACAAGGCCCTTAATTCTGCAAGGATAGTGGTGGAACATGCATATTGCCGTCTAAATGGCTGCCGGTGGTGCCTGTCCAACCGTCTGGATATCTCTACCACCTTAGTCCCAGGTGTTGTGTTTGCTCGCTGTGTCCTGCACAATATATGTGAGATTAACAAGGAAGACTTTCTGTCAGAGTGGACGTTGGTTGAAGCAGATGGTCCTGCACCCATTAGCACAGATTGTCGCAATCAGCAGGCCCATGGGCACCAGGCCATCCATTCTGCCATTTTGTCCATCCTGTAAGGGTATGACCCTGCCACCTAGCTCCTAATTTCCACAACTTGTTCCCCCCTCCACCCTCCCCACCCAATGCGACAACATGAACCTACTGCCTGGCATGTTATGTGTTCTCGTGAAGTAATGGTTGCATATAAATGAGACTTGTGTGCTTGTCAAAAATGTAATAAAAAACATTTTTTGAGAAATCTTATTGCTTCATAAATATCTGAGTTCGATATAGCAATGTAAACATTTCACATTATGTTTAAACTAGATGTAAACCATGGAACGGACAAATCACATTGCAAATACACTCCACACTTGAACACTGCAGAACAAAAACAAAAATGGTAAACACAACAAACACCTCCACCCGGCACCACAGCATTTCTGTGTTGTGCCGATTATCCCTCTCGGAGGAGGGTTACCAAGTTCATTTGGCAGGCGCATCCTGCGCATTCAGGTGGCCTTCCGGCAGCCCATATTGCCATTATATGCGGCTTTACAAGTGGGGCATTTGGCCACCTGAAAGTGCCTTTTCTAAGAGTTCCTGTATCTGGCTCATTCCTTGAAGAAGGGCTCAGGACTGAAATGTTGGGAATATATCTTGATCTCCTATGGACACTGAAAATCCGGGCTGAGCTCCTCCAGCTTAACGGTGGGTTTTTAACCACAACATATAGATGCACATCTCAAGACAAGGCCACAAAAATGTGCCACCTGGGAAAATTGCATAACAGGGGCATCTTGTGGTTCCACTTGGCTGCTTCTTACATTATTTGGCCAGGACTTTCTTTGCAAATTTCCCAACACCTATTCTGTGTTTTCTCCAGCCTGTCAATTCAAATACACTTGTTTTCTTACTTCTCCAGTTCTTGGTTTCTCTGCTTCCTGACCTGCTTTTTCCAGCAGTTTTGTAAAACTTATATTCCAGCAGTTGCTGTGGTTGAACTTTTACTGATTTAATGAATTGTTTTCATCAGAATCTAAATGTGCTTGAGTCCACGGTCAGCCATGTAAGCATTGAAATGGGTGGCCACAGGGAGATCCACCCTGTTGCAGCAGACAGAGTTGAAGTTCATTAAATGCACCCAATGATTTGGTCACTGCAGCCACCAGTTAAAAAATTCAAGAGGTTCTGCAGTCTGTGTGTCAAGAAATCCCTCTGCACCTCTGTTTTTAGTGGGAATCCTTCAACCCTGAAGTTGTGCTCTCTCGTCCTTGACTCCTCTAACATGGGAGATAATTTTACCAAATCTACTGTATCCAGGCTTCTCAACATTCGAAGTGCTTCTTAGGACCCCTACCACTCATCATTCTTCTGAACACCAAGGAGTATAGTCCAAGATCCATCAAACCTTCCTCATATATTAATCCCTTCATTCCAGGAATCATTCTTGTGAATCTTCTGCAATGCCAGCACATCCTTTCTTCAATAAGGAGCCCAAAACTCTCTCCGCTACTGCAGGTGCAGCCTCGCCAGTGCCTTCTTAAGCCTCAACATCACATCCCTGCTCTTATATCCTATTCTTTGTGATATGAATACCAACATTCCAATCAGCTGATTGACCACCAACATGGAAGTTAACATATGGGGCATCCTGCACGGCGATGCCAAGGTCCATCTCCCCCAGAATTTTCAATCGGCCCTTTTATTCCTTCTTCCAAAGTTCATGACCAGACATTTTACTACTTTGGAATTCACTGGCCTCTTCTTTTTCCATTCTCCTAATCTATCTGTCTCTCTGCAGCCTTGCTGTTTTCTCCCAGCTACCTGCTGCTCTGTAACGGGTGAAGAAAAAGAGATGGCCCCCAGAATTGTTTCCCAGCATTTCTGCACACCTGCAGAAAGCCACATAACACAGCAATTGCCTTCTGGTCGTTCCCCCTGATAGTACAGATTCTAACACCAATGTGTATCTGTCCAGAGTGTACTTTAGGATGACTGTGATTGGCTGAGAGTGTAGCCACACCTACTGGCAGGTCTTAAAGGATTTTTCCTAGCCAGACCAGGTCATTCTGGACTGGTCGACCCACTTATGATATGCTCCAGTCTTTTAGTTAATAAAAGTCTTGGTTTGGATCAACAAGTGTTTGGTTCTTTCGACGCACTCTGCAATGTTCCCCCTTCCTGCACCTTTGCTCTCTGAGATGTGTCACCAGCAGTGTCCTTTCCTTCTGTTCCTCAAAATAGATACTTTATTTTCATATTTCAATATGTGCGCAACTCGGAGTTCACAATATTAGCCAAGAGCTGTTAAAATTCTCGGGAAAACATTGCAAATTATAAAATCTTCTCAAACAATGAAAAACCATGTACAAAAGTGAAAACAGTGACTCCTGGTGGGCCAGGTAAAAACTATCGGGAGATACATAAAAAGGTGCCTTTTTAGAATCTTTTTCTGCTCATGTAGAGAGGGTTTTGAAGGTTAATTGGAAACTATTTTCAGAGGCTTGGACATGGATGAATTTTTACGGACTGAATGAAGATGATGTTCACTTTGTTCCTGATGCATTTTTATATTTGAATCAATCAATGAGAATATTATGGTTGGAGGAGATTTTAATTGTTGTTTGGATCCGTTGTTGATTAAATCTCCAAAAATTGTGAAAAAAGACAAAATGGCAAAAAGAATAACTGAGTTAATGGGGGTTTTAAATTTAGTGGAAATATGGGAACGGAGGAATCCGACCAAAAAGGATTTTTCCTTTTATTCTGCACGTCATGATTCGGTTTCAAGAATAGATTTTTTTGGTATCAGCCCATTTGCAGGATCGAATCAGACAGGCTGAGTATAAGAGTAGGATTCTGTCAGATCACTCATTATTGTTAATTTCACGTAGTATCGCTGAGATGGTGGAAACTTGTTATTGTTGGTGATTTAATGAAACGTTGTTTAAAAAAAACCTGAAATTATTACGCTTGTAAGAGATCAGATTAGGTTTTTTTAGAAACGAATGAGGGATCAGTTCAAAGTAAGTTTATGTTATGGGATACTTTAAAAAAGATATTTACGAGGTCAAATTATTAGTTATATAGAACAAGTGAAGAAACAATATATAGCAGAAATTCAGGGCTTAGAGAAAGAAATTGCAACATTAGAGAAGACATTTAAGAAAAATTCAACTGAGGATAATAAAATACAGTTGTCCAAATTGAAGCTTTGTTACAATACAATTGTGAAAAAATAATTCAATGATTGAAACAGCTCTACTATGAGTTGAGGGAGAGAGCACATAAGGTTTTAGCTTGGCAATTGGAAACTGAACAAGTGTCTAGAATGCAGTTAGGAGAAATTCAGAGATAACATAAACCACAGGATATTAATGATGAATTTTGTACATTTTATCGGGACTTTATCTGAAGGGAATTCGGATATGGAGCAGATTGATTGTTTTTTGTCAAATTTAAATTTACCTTTATTAGAGGAAGTGGATATTAAGACTTTGGATGGTTCATTTACTGATTTGGAACTTAAGGAGGTGTTACAATCTATGCCAAGTGGAAAATCACCTGGAGAAGATGGATTTACATTGGAATTTTAGAAAGAATTTTATGATTTGTTATTTCCGGAATAACAAGCCACTGATACAGGTTTATTTCCAGAGTGGTTTTCAAGGGCATTAATAACAGTTATCCCAAAGAAAGACAGAGATCCATTAAAAGTTGTCTCATACAGACTAATATTAATAAATATTAATCTTGAATGTATATTACAAAATTGTAGCAAAGGTTTTAGCAAACAGATTGGCTAACTTTTTACCGCAATTAGTACATGTGGATCAAGCAGGATTTATCAAGGACAGATGTTCAGCTGATAATATTACTAAATTAATTACAATAATTAATGCTTCAAGACAACTCAACCAGACAATGATATTAGCGCTAGACGTGGAAACGGCTTTCCACAGTGTGGAGTGGAATTTTTATTTAAGGTGTTAGAAAAATATAAATTTGGACCACTCTTTACCAGTTGGGTTAAGGCATTATATTCTAATCCTTTGCTCGGGTGGTGACGAATGGACAGATTTTGAAGGCATTTAATTTGTTTAGATCCACTAGACAGGGTCGTCCGCTGTCACTAGCCTTATTTGCATTAGTTATAGAACCAAGCAATTAGGCAAGAAATGAATATTAAGGGAATTACAATTGGTGGGCAAGAGTATAAAATTAATCTGTTTGCAGATGATGTGTTGATATATTTGTCTCAACCTAAGAATTCTTTAGAACCATTACAAAATTTGTTGAAAAGATACGGGGTAATGTCAGGTTATAAAGTAAAGTGAGATATTACTAATATCAGATGGATATTATTCAGATTGTAAACAACTTATGAAGTTTAAATGGTCAAATAAAATTATTTGGGCATTATAATGGATAAAGAGTATCAAAATTTATACAGCTTAAATTATGTACCATTATTAAATAAGATTAAGTTTGATTTAAATAGATGGAAGGAGTTACTGCTAACACTGATTGGATGGGTAAATTGTATTAAAATGAATATATATCCTCGCATTCAGTATTTGTTTCAATCTATTCTGAGTGTTATACTGGGAAAGATCTTTCAGGAATTAAATAAAGCAGATTGTTTCTTTCTATGGAATGGTATGTTGTCTCGAATCTCTATGCAAAAGTTAACATGGAGGTATGTTTTGGGAGGTCATCAATTACCACATTTTCAAAATTATTATCAAGTAGCACAATTAAAATTTATTAATAGAGTGTTTGATATTGACCAACCTCCGATGTGGGTGAATGTGGAGAGGGATCAAATACAAGAAAGAACAATACATTATTTTATATATAAATGGAATCCTCTGCTTTTGCAGTAGTATCAACTGCCAGTATTGAAACATTTGATAGGAGTATGGTATAAATGGAATCAGTTTATAGGATCGAAAGGTAAGATTTCAGCTAAGACACCATTATATCAGAATCAGACAATTTCATTTTCTATGAATAATTCTTATTTGAACGATTGGGAATCAAAAGAAGTGATATTATTGGAGGACTGTTTTGAAGTCGATTCACTTCTTTGGTTTAATAGACAGAGAGAAATTTGGAATATCGCAAAATACTTTATTTGCTTACTATCAAGTACAAGATTTATTATTGGAATGCTTTGGTAGAAATTTAGTATAACCTGGTCAAATGAAATTTGAGAGGTTCATTGTTGATAAGGGGAAAAAAGGGATTTGTTTCTGAAATGATGTGTTATTACACAAAGAGATGAAAAAGGTAGATATATTTAAAATAAAGGATAGATGGGAGAAGGATTTATGTGTTCCTATTTCTGTGGATGAGTGGTCTTACATGTGTTTGGTTAGTGTTATGAAATTAATTAATGTACGATATAGTTTAGTTAATTATAACTTTCTGCATCAGTTATATTGAACTCCTGAAAAACTGACAAAATATGGATTTAGTGGGTCAGATTTGTGTTTTTGATTTGGTGATCAGACAGGTACTTTTTTTATACTCAGCGTGGGAATGTTTAAAGTTGAAGCCCTTTTGGTAAAAAGTGATTAAATTTTTGCGATTTCTTTTCAAATAGATTTATATGTGGATCCATGGGTATGATTACTGGGATACATGAATACAATTATGGCAAATTTACGCTTGGAGAAACCTCAAATTGCATATATTCGTTTAGAATTAGCAGTGGCTAGAAAATGTATAGCTGCAACTTGGAAAAATGATGTCGAATTGAGTATTTATAGATGACACAATGAAATTCAATCATGTATTTACTTTAAGAAAATAATGTATAATTTGCAAAATAATTATTCTTTTTTTATAAAGATGTGGAGTTGGTATTTGGAATGTATGGTTTGAGATTTTAAGTAAAAGCCTTATACGTGTTGCAAGATGTAAATGGATGGCGCACCGTAACAGCCTGTTATGAGACGATGTCATTCAGTTTTTTAATATAAGCTCTGTAGGGGTGAGGGTTATAGGTGCTTGGAGAGATGGGAGGGGGAGGAGGGAGGTAGTAGAGGGTAGTTATAGATTACACTTTGTATTTTTTCCTCTGGGTACTGATGTCCTCTCACATCCCTCAGGTAGGTGTAAATGGCACCTTGATGACTGATGTGGATTGTTTTATATTTTAAATACAACATCTATGTTGTACATGTAATGACAATATCATTCAAAGAATTAGACTCAACTACAAAACTGGGAGGAAGGATGTGAACCTGAAAGATTTAGTTATGGCCACTGATTCTTAAACAATTTGATGAGAGGACACACACATGGTTACCGGGATGAACTCAGACATGAGAGGTTTCAGAAAGGAGAAGAGACAGTTCTTGATCAATCAAGAAATTTTAGAGATCACCCAGTAAATGTTATGAGAAGGCACATGCGCACGTGATGCCATAAAAGGAGTTACGTTTATATTGCATATTCAGTTAATTTTTAATTTAGACATACAGCACGGTAGCAGAACATCTCATGCCCTGAAGCCATGCTGCCCAATTTACACCATTAACCTACACCCCCTGCACATTTTGAATGGATCATGGAAACCAGAGCCACTGGGGAAAATCCACGCAGATACAGGGAAGACTTTCAAACTCTTTATAGACAGTGGAGGACCTGAACCCAGGTCCGGTCCCAATCACTGGTGCTGTGATGGTGTTGTGCTAATTTCCACACCAACCATGTCATCCTTTAGATGCCATCTTATTCAGAATAAAGAGTGTTTACTCTTTCTCTCTTTTAACCATCTTGAACACAATGTCAAACTGTTTCATTAACCTCCAAAACAATTGATCAGAAATAATCTATAGAACACCGTCGAACCTGTTTACTGAAATAAATTAAATGGAAGGAAAAAAGAAAAAATTAAAAGCTAAAACTAAAAAAAAACTAAAAATTAGGTCTAATCCAACCTCTCCCTCTAATCAAGGTTACCTTATGTAATGAAGAAAAGACCAATCGTGTGGAACAGCTGGCAGCCCCCAGAGAACAGGCAATGAACGGCCAAAACACACATTTAGTTCCTCCAATTGTAGAAAATCTAAGAATGGGCCCCCATTATTTCATCAATTGGAACTTTCTATCTTTAATATTAGATATGATTGTCTCTAAACTTAAAAGGACATTTCATCATGTAATCACTGTGTATGGGTCAGGGAAGAATCATCTTTCCATTTCAATTACATTGCTCGTCTGGCTATTAACGTAGCAAAAGCTCAAATTTTTTTTCCTGAGCTGCCGACAATGGTTTATCTGGATCACGAGAAAAACCAAACAGTGCAATTAACGGACAAGTTCAAAATTGATAGTAAGAACCATTGATAAAGTTTGAAAAATGCCTTTCCTGAATTTCTCTAAGTTTGGGCATTCCAAAAACAGAGGAATTAAAGAGACTTGGAAAATTTTAAATTTCTCACATAGTGAATCAACACCTGCATACAAGCGAGATAGTTTCAGTTTGGACATATGTATTCCTGTACCATCTTAAATTGTAAAAATAAATGCCTAGCATAAAGTGAAGAGTCATTGATCCGATTGAGAATAGAATACCAAGCTACTTCTGGAAATTTTATATTTAAATCTCATTCCCAACTGCTCTTAATATTGGATTTTAAACCCAATACATTATTATAAATACATGCTATTAATCCACCATGAACATAATGCCATAAATTTAAAGAAATAGAAGAAGAATATTAGTCTTATAAATTCACGGAAAATCCAACATCTTAGGTTGAAGAAAATGTCTAAATTTTCAATGTCAAAAAAGAGTGATAACTAAGTTCAAAATTTAGTTGATAATTGTTTGAATGTGGCAAAATTAACTGAAATAAAGGAGTAATTGAAACTTTGAATATCTATTCTATACAATCCTTGAAATCTACATCCAACAAGGATGGTGGAAAAAGATGGTTATCTATCATAGGGTTGCCCAATGTAAAACTATTTAGCCCAAAACAGTTCCTAAATTGGCCAAAATTCTCTATCAGTTTTTCAATCATGGATTATGTGTCAAATTTGGAAAATGGTGAAAATGATCCTATTGTAGAACTTTTTTGGAAAACTGTAATTCCGTCATGGCCCATGAAGGGCGATTCACTGATTTTTCCAAAATTATCTAAAGCAAGCCTGATCCAAATGCTATACTCTTTCCATTTATTACATTCCCAGCAGAAGTTGGGGAATTACAACTAGTAACAAGGAACTGGCTCTGTTATCCCCTCTTCACACAGGCCATAAAGTTCATAGTTGGAGCAAAGGTCTATCTTGGATCAAATGAACCGATAAAAACAGGATCCAAAGCAAGATTTAATTTGTTATTTTGGCCCAGTATTTAATGGCAGAAACTTGCTGAGCAGAGAGGGCTTTTATAATAGATATATAATATTGAAATATTACAGACCTGAAGGGTTTTTATGTATTCATTAAATAAACAGAAAAGGGTTTAAAATAATCAGACAATAGTCCAATTTTATAAATTAGATCAGGGTATTATATTATAAGCCCAAA
This sequence comes from Narcine bancroftii, assembly GCF_036971445.1. Taxonomy (NCBI): domain Eukaryota; kingdom Metazoa; phylum Chordata; class Chondrichthyes; order Torpediniformes; family Narcinidae; genus Narcine; species Narcine bancroftii. The sequence continues at coordinate 115,989 of NW_027211899.1, forward strand.
GTTAGGGTTGTACCTAATGGACAAATGTCCTCAGCATTCCCATGAACCAGGTGTAGTGGGCAGGGATGCCCATTATCTCCAGCTCCCTTCATTTTGATTCGAGAACCGTTGGTGGAAGATATTCACTGAGATCCAGACATTAAAGGATCGTGGGTAAATAAACCAGGAAGAAGATGAGATTAATCTATTTGCAGATGATGTCCTGATATGTTTGACAGACCCAGCAATTTCATTGGTAACACTACACTTTAAACTGGAAGATCATGGGAAGATCTTGGGATATAAAAGGACCAAAATAATCAACTTCCACGTATGTAAAAGGGAATTAATCAGGTGAAACTCTGGCCTGTGGTAAATCAGACATTTGTTGTTGTCCAGGTTTTCATTCTCTCTGTAAGTCACAAAGATATGAACCCTCATGATTTCATTATTAATATATTTAAGCACTGATGTACTATCAGGCCAAAACTCAGAATCTGCTAACTCCATCTGTAATTCTCTTCTTAACATAGTGTCCATTTTGCTCACCGTAGTAGCAGCAGTCAATTCCATTCAAGGTCTGGTGACTGACTTTAATGGAGTAACTCTGGCTTTTCCCATTACAAATCCACCATGTACTCGCACTTGGTTTTCACAGGACTCAGTAACTGACAGGATCAAAATCACCTTCACTACATCAGCAAAATGGTGTAACAGCAAACGTGGCCACTCCAAAGTCTGTTGACTTCAAACGTCCAAGTATTTGAAGACACTCAATCCAATTTCTCCAATCTTGTGCGATGGATTCTGAGATAGTTTCATCCCATCCAAATTTTCTTCTGCACAATTCTTGAAGAATTTTCTTTCATTGAATATTTTATTTAAATCAACATATATATGAAAGTTATAACAATTAAAAATCAAATCACAATGTTACAGAGCTTACAAATATATGTTGATAATATATAAAAAAGAAAAGAAAGGAAAAGAAACTAAGATACTACAGTAGCGGCAGCTACAACCAGGCAGGTTGAGTTCAGTGAGCAAAAATTCCTTTATTCAGGTTTGCATGGCTGGTCTTATGTTCCCAGCCCAGACTTGGCTGAGAAGCGTACCGGGGGGTCACGTGGGCCGCAGTTCACGGGCTTCTGAGCCTGGTGCCGAGGTAGGGGAGAAACCCGCGACGGTGCCATTTTGGACGGCTGCCCCACCGCATGCATGACATGAGGGGCTGGATCACATGCCTAATGGCATGCGCCACACAGCCCCCCCCCAGAACCGGTGCCAATGGCCTTTTTTGTCGGGCAGCCTCGCTTCTTGGGTTGAGCCGCGACCGCTGGCTCATTGGGGTTGAGGTGTGCTGGCTTTAATCTGTCCACAGTAAACAGTTCCCTCTTACATTAATGTCTGGTGTGAAGGTGGATCCTGAATGCTGGATGACTCTGTACAGTAGAGGTTAATGGTGATGTATGGGAGACTACGTAGATACGTTGATACTGGGCTCAGACTGGGAAGAAGGTTTATTGGTGATGTATGGGAAACTGAGACAGTTACTGTGACACCGGGTTAATAGTGGGGAATATGTTTAACAGAGCTGTACGATAACCTTTGGCGAATATAGTGACACCAGGTTCACAAAAGGGAGAATGTTTAACGGTGATTTACAAGAAATTGTGGTAGATGCAGTAACACCAAGCTCACATTGGGGATAAGGTTTACTGGTGATGTACGGTAGACTTTGGCAGACACTGTAACACCGATTTCACAGTAATGAGAAGGTATAATAGTGATGTACGATAAACTGTGGCAGATACAGTAAAACTGGTCTCACAATGGGGAGAAGATTTACTGGTAATCTACGGGAAACTGAGGCAGATATTGTAACACCAGCTTCACAGGGGGAGAAGGTTTAAAGTAGATGTACATCAAACTGAGGTAGAAACTGTGAGAAAGTTTTCACAGTGGTGAGAAGGTTTAACAGTGATGTCAGACACTGTGACACCAGGTTCACAGTGGGTAGAAGGTTTAATGGTGATGTGTGGTAAACTTAAAAAAGTAACTTTCACACCAAGTTAACAGGGGGAGGAGGTTTAACGTTGATGAACGGTAGACTGAGGCAGAAACTGTGAGACAGCATTCAGAGTAATGTGAAGCTTTAACAGTGATTTACTCCAAACTGTGTCAGCTACTGTGACAAAAAGCCACCTTCCCCAGTTAGACTATAAAATGGTCAATTTTTAAAGTTGTAAAAGTGATTAAAATACTGTTCATAGACGTTGGAATAGTGAACTATCAAAACGGCTGCAAATGTGAAAAAAATCGAAAACTCAGTTACAGAAGAAATTACCTTACAAAAGTGTTAAAGAATTGAGGCCTACCTATCAAGTTGAAGCAACAGAATCGTCGACTGGAGTCTCCAAGCCTCATAGAACTCCTGCCCAGCTAAGTATTACACCAGTTTAGCATTGAGTTTGCCCAATTTCGAATCGTGTATTCGTGAACCCGGGCGCATGACAGGCCCGCGAGCCCACAGCATTGCCTGGTGGTCCGGGGATGACGCACCTGCGTGTGGGTAGACCTACCGGGCAAGCGCAGTGCGTCAAGGGTCCACGGACCTTTGGAGAAGGTGTGGGCTGTGGGGGAGCCCAAGCGACGGTGAGCTGATGATGTTGGCACACTGTCGTTGGGTGTCCAGACCTGCAGCCGCACCGGAAGAGGACCTACTGCTTTGGAGGAAGAAGAAAGCTCAACTTCATTAGAGTTTGAAGAACTGGGTCTGAGGGAAAAGAAGGTCGGCCTCAAGGGAGGTGATCGATCCTGGACTGGATTCTGTGTTTCCAATTCTGGAAGGGATTGCTCAGCTCATGGACGATATGTCAAATATGTCAATGCAGATGACTCATCAGATGACTCAAGGATTTTCGGAAATGAAAACTAAAATGAACACTGTTTGTGAAGAAGTAACTTTTCCGAAGGAAGATATTAATGCAGTTAAGAGTGATGTTACGAGATGGACACCATCAGTGGATACTGTGCAAGATCATTTTAAAAAGATTGAGGAGGGTTTCTTGAATGCAAGAGTCAAGTGGAGCGTCATTAGTAAAAAATGGAAAAAGTGGAAGATCCTTTTGTAGATTGGGGGATTCAGAAGAAGGAATTATTGAAGAAGTTTGACTCATTGGAAAACCAAAGTCGAATAAGTAATGTTAAGATAGTTGGTCTTCTGGAAGATATGGAAGGTTCGGATCCGGTGAAGTTTTTTAAGAAATGGATCCCGGAAGTGTTGGGCTGGGAATTCTTTCCGGATGGACTGGAATTAGATCGAGCAAATAGAGTGTTAAGGAAGAAACCATTTCCAGGCCAATTACCACCAGCAGTTTTTATTTGCTGTTTTAAATATCAAGACAGGAAGATGATATTCCATTTGGCGGTGCAGAAAGCCCGGCAAAATCAGGCTCCAACGATGGTTCAAAATAATAGGGTTTTTTTTTAATGCAGATCTGAGTCAAGAAATTATCAGAAGATGCTGAGAATTTAATTCGGCTTAAAAAGTATTGTGGAGAAAGGGATATAAATTTGCTTTTCATTACTCGGCAGTATTGAAAGCTTTTTATGGGAATTTTCAATCTCAGTTTTTTGAAAATGACCATGATGCATTATTATTTGCTGATTCATTGCCAGATGTACAAGGAAATGGGCGATCGTCACCAATGTCACCGAAGAGAAGGGTCAATGGTAATGGAAATGGGAAGATTGGAAAATATGGAAAGAATATGAAAAAGTTGAATTGACGCAAAGTCTTCTCGATATTGAAGATCCGGAACAATCATTGGGACTGGAATCACTGGGTTGAATGTTTTTGTTTCAATACTTTGTGAAAGTCTGACAGGGGGAGTGGCTGACACTGAGTCCTTTAGTCACCTGCCACTTGTGGACTTTACCACACCCAGATTTTTAAGGAGCTACTACTTTTGAGTAGCTCGTTTGGGGATTGATTTTTCTCTTTTTTTTGGAATCTTTTAAATAGGTGGGGATTAGAATACTGTGAGATTTAGAAGGGGAGCATTATTTTATAATAGGATTCACATTCGTGGGAAGGTTTAACAGTGATATACTATGAAATGTGTCAGATACTGTAACACCAGGTTCACATGGGAATAAGGTTTAACGGTGATGTATGGTATGTTGAGGTAGATAATGTGACACCAGGAGTACAGTGGGGAGAATGTTTAATGGTGATGTATGGTATGTTGAGGTAGATAATGTGACACCAGGTGTACAGTGGGGAGAAGGTTTAACGGTGATGTATGGTATGTTGAGGTAGATAATGTGACACCAGGAGTACAGTGGGGAGAAGGTTTAACGGTGATGTATGGTATGTTGAGGTAGATAATGTGACACCAGGAGTACAGTGGGGAGAAGGTTTAACGGTGATGTATGGTATGTTGAGGTAGATAATGTGACACCAGGTGTACAGAAGATAGAAGGTTTAACAGTGACGTATGGTAGGACTGAGGCAGATACAGTGACACCAGGTTCACAGTTGGGAGAAAATTTAATGGTCATGTACGGAAGACTGAGGCAGATACAGTGACACCATGTTCACAGTTGGAGAAGGTTCATCGATGATGTACGGGAGACTGAGACAGTTATTGTGACACTGGGTTCACAGCAGTGAGAACGTTGAACAGTAATGTCCGATAAACTGTGTCAGATACTGTGACACCAGGTTCACAGTGGGGAGAAAATTTAACGTTCATGTACAGTAGACTTTGGCAGATACAGTGACACCGAGTTTACAGTAGTGAGAAGGTTTAACAGTGATATACTATAAACTGTGTCAGATACTGTGACACCAGGTGCACAGTGGGTATAAGGTTTAACGTTGATGTACGGTAGACTGAGTCAGATACTGTTACTCCGCATTTTCAGTAATGAGATGGTTTAAAAATGATATACAATAAACTGCGGCAGACACTGTGAAACCAGGTTTACTGTGGGAATATGGTTTAATGGTGATTAAAAAAATAAACTGTGGCAGATAAAGTGACACCAGATTCACAGTGGGTAGAGGTTTAATGCTGATGTATTGATGACTGAGGAAGATATTGTGACACTGGGTTCACAGTAAGAAGGAGGTTTAATGGTGATGTAAAATAAACTGTGGCAGATAAAGTGACACCAGGTTCACATTGGGGAGAGGTTTAATGGTGATGTACGGAGGACTGAGGCAGATACTGTGACACCGGATTCACAATGCGGAGAAAGTTTAACAGTGTGGTATGATAAATTCTGGTATATACTTTGACATCGGTTCATATTGGGGAGAAATTTTAACGGTAATGTATGGTAGAGTGAGGAAGATACTGTGACACCATGCTCATTGTATTGTTCATTTATCTTAATTACAATATCTAATTTATATGCTCATTTCTTTTTGTGGCAACTTCTGAACATTCCATAAACTTCAATTCTAATAAGATTTTGTTCATTTAAATAGGTCACCACTAAAAGCCGAAATTGTTTGGTCTCTAAAGTACGCTGCACAAAATTAAATTCTTTACTTGGGTTTGGTTGCAACAGCTCTTCAGTCTGCTTCATTATTTTTTCAGTCCCTTGTTTTGTACTTTCTGTTTTGCCCTGCAGATTCGCCAAATCATCCAACACTGTCTTCTCAGCTTGACCCAACATCCCCTCTGTAAACTTAAGCAAACCAAGGAGACCAAAGTTAAAATTTTCATATTTGCATTTTCAAAAACAAAAATGGCGCTGTGACTTGCAGTTTTACATCATAATCCCACTTGCTAAACTTGCAAGGAACTGCACCTCATCCTACAGCTGGAAAATTGCATAGAACTGCTTGGTTAAAGCAAAGATTCCACCCAGTCACCCCATTAAAGGCCTCCAAGTTAACAACAGATAGCAACCTGAAAGTTAAACACAAAGATCTGTATCAGGAAAATTAACGGGCTTTTAAAAAAAAATCATTTCCACTATTGAAAGAAAACTCATCAGGGAACACCAGGTTCTTGTTGAACCATTCCTGTTGTATTCCTCAAAATGGTTTGAATCTTGATTTCAAGCAGAGTCATTTGGTGAGATTGTTGGTCCAGAACAAACCCTGCCTACACACTCCCTTAAATACCTGAAAAGTCCCGGCTCAGCTCTGCTCCATTCTTAAGCTATCAGAGCTTTTCTGAAGAGATAACGGACTTCAGATGCTGGTACGTTGTCAAAAAAAACACTAATGCTTCCCTGAACAACTCTCTCTGAAAACCAACAAGAACCTTCCGAGTGGTAATCATTCACCTTTAGAGCACCAAAGCCTGGTGAACTTTATATATGTTAAATTCTATACACAGTATAAGAATGGCCTGCAACCAGTGAACTTGGAGGAATGAGAAGTGAGATTGAACTGTGAACCTAATAACTTTTCTGAACTTACAGACATATTACACACACGTGCACTTAGAATTAGAAGGGGGCTAAGTTAGATAAAGTAAATTCAAGTAGTAAAATAGTGATCAGTTAAAGTGTAATTCTGTTTTCATGTTTAAAGATAATTAAAATCAACTCTTGTTTATGTAACCATTTGTCTTGGTGAATATCTATTGCTGCTGGGTTTGGGGATCCTCTGTTCTCGTAACACAGCACCAAGCTTCAGGTTATGATAATTGTCCATAAATGGGCTCCGGCATCTTTTGAAAGTTATTATTTGACTCTTTAATAATTTTTTGTAAATTTCAACAGACATAATATCATTTAATTGTTGTTTATGTGTCGTTGGAGAATTACCTTTCCATTCAATCAGATTTAGAGTTTTGGGTGCCGTATTTGAGAAAAGATGTGCTGGTGTTGGGGAAGGTTCAGAGATGATTTACTGGAATGATATCAGGAATGAAAGGGTTAGTGTATGAGGAACATTTGTTGACACTTTGACTGTACTAGTTGGAATACAGAAGGATAAGGGGGACCTCAGAGGCATTTCAAATGCTGGATGGCCTGAGCAGAGTACATATGGCAAAGATGTTTCCCATGGTAGGGAATTCTAGAACAAGAGAGCATAATTTCAGGATAAAAGGGTGTCGATTTAAAACAAATTTTGTCAGTGGGTCGTGAATCTGTGGAACTGAGGTCATTGGGTTTATTTAAGGAAGAAATTGACAGGTATTTGATTAGTCAAGTAATTATGGGTTAAGGGGAGAAAGTTGGGCAGTGGGGCTGAGTGGAAGAATGGTGGAATAGACTCGATGGACCTACTTCTGCTCCTATATCTTGTGATTTATATCATGCGGAAGACCAAGACAACCTCTTCTGCATCATGGTTTTATGTTATGTGAACCCATTTCCGAGTGAATCCCATGTTACGTGGCCCACACTCCTCCGGAATATTTGCTCTCATGTTATGCCATTTTAACCAATTCAATAAGATCGCTAAAGACCGCTGCGTTTCTCTCAATGCAAATTCTACATTGACAGAATTACAGCTTCCTCATTTAAAAAATTAGTATCGAGCAGCTCAAATGAGATTTCTTGGTTCTTTTTTGAAAGGGTTAAAATAGAATCAAATAAAATAGGAGAGTGAAAAGCAGAAGAATTTATATAAAAGTGGGAATTGAAATTAATGGTTGGTGATAAAGATACACCATTGTTGAAACATTTGATTAATATATGGAATAAAATAAATGATGAAATTGGTGTAAGTGGATGTACATCACCCAGAATAGCTTTGATTCAAAATCCTCATTTCTTTTTCAAAGGATCATCAATTTCTGGATAGTTGGTTTCGTAAGGAGATTATAAACGTGGAAGATTGTTATGAAAGGGGTCAATTAATGTCCTTTGAGCAATTGAGAAATAAATATCGTATAACTCATAGCAATCTTTTTTTCTATTTCCAATGAAGAGCATATTTGAAGGATAAGTTTGGACCAACTATGTTGTACTGAAATAGAAATTCCTTATAAAGACGAATTGTTAAAAAATTTACTTCTCTGATGTCCTGTTTATTATAAGTAGGAACTTTTAAATGAGGAGTTCATGAGTCAAGATAAAGGTGGGTAATGGATCTGAATATTGTATATGATTGGCTAATATGGGCAGATCCATATAAGGATCTCAATGTAAGAAATAAATTGGTTCAGTATAATTCTTTATACATCAATCATTTATCAGATGTCAGCAAGGATTTTATCTGAAAGCAGCACCTGGAGTCAGGTGACTCAGGCAGTTGGATTTGAAAAGATCTACAGGAAGCTGATTTGGCAATAGAGATCACGTGATCCAGGGGAGTTTATTCATTCACTTCAACTCAACAGTCTGGAACGATTGACCAGCGTTCCACATTGCAGCAGTGAAGAAGGAATTCACAACTAGTTTTTCTTCTACAGTTTCTGTGGAACTCACTACATAGCAAGTTTATACTGTGGAACTCACTCACATAACAAGTTTACACTGTGGGAATCTCGCACATAACAAGGTCATACTGTCGAACTCACTCACATACCAATGTTACACTCTGAGACTCATTAACTAAACAAGGACGACACTGAGGAATTCACTTCCATAACAATGTAACACTTTAAACTGATTCACAGAGCAAGGTTAGTGTAATAACCAGGTTACACTCTGGAACTCACTAACATTACATTTTCAATATCGAACTCACTGACACAACAATGTCAAACTGTGGGACACAGTCACATCACCAGGTCACACTGCGAAAATAACTCACATAACAAGTTTACACTGTGGGACTCACTAACATAACGTTAACAATGTGGGATTCACTAAGAAAACAAGATTATACTGTGGAACTCACTCTCATAACATTTTCAGTGTCGATCTCACTGATATAACAAGTTCAGAATGTGGGACTCACTCACATAACAAGGTTAGAGAGTGGTTATAAATCACATCACAAATTCATTCTATGGAATTGTAATGGAGGATTTCGACCAGCTTATGCAAGAATGTATACATGTGAATCAGAAGACATGATCTAAATTCCACCATGAGGCCCAGAGATGCAGTTGTCTTTTGTTGGTCACAGACTGTCAGGAGACCTTGAAGATAATTAAATCAGTTATTCAAAGAGATAAGCTATAAGTAAACAAACTTTTGGGTAATATAAGCCATGGTCCCACTGCTGAGATTTGAGACTCTCTGAGGGGTGGAAATATCTCTCAGCAAGAAGAAGAACTTCTAGACTCCAACCAATGTCTCAGTCGGGGGAGGTGGAGAACCTGCTACCGGCGCCCCGACAACCTATTACAAGTGTGCAGTCGTTGCCTCGCTTCGGATGTTGGGACCAGTCCAGGTGTTGAGGGGTTGGGGAGGGGAACGGGCAGGGGAATGAGGAGGGCTACGGAGTAGAGGAAATGGGAGGTGAATGGAGGAAGGCATCCCTATCCCCTCCCTCACCACCTGTTCCCCTGCATTTCCCCTGCCTCTCCTCTCCTCCTTGCAGAAGAAGCAAGGCCTCATTGCAGCCAGAACCTCCCTGTGGTTCCAGAGCCTCCATTTCAGGAAGTGCCTTCGATGCTCGCTGCTGGACAGACGTCTTGTCTCTTGATTCATTCTGTACCATTGTTATTAAATTAAAAAATGGGTTGGCTTTTTAAAGCTTGAACACAAAAGGCTGGTCCAGATAGACAACACACAAACAGGCCCTTCGGCCCCTCTCTCCTGCTGGCTAGGCTGTTGTAATCAGTCCATATTCCTCTCCCCTTTTTCATTCTTTGCTCCCATCCAGCTCATGTTGCCTTGTCAATCTCACGGCCTGTGAGAAGAAGCTATTTCCCTGCCTGGCTGCTCTGCTTTTATACCTCCACATCTCCTTCCTGATGGCAGGGTGACAAAAGATGCTCTGTGCTGGATATCTATGAGTCTTTTCACAAATCCCATTCCTGCAAACAATCAGGGGACCCTTGTCTTGAGGTTCCACCCATGTTGCCTCTCCCTTAGCACCCTCTCGTCGGAATACAACTGCACCCTCCTTCCCCTCCTCCACCAGGTCTCAGTACCCCGCTGACAATTCCAGTCAGCTGCCATGTCTATACCCTTCCCCCCCTAAACCGATGGATCAACCAGCGCCTTCCCTCCTCAAGAGTCCGAGGAATCCACTCTCTCGCAATGTCCTGCTATCGAATGACCTGCATCCTCCTTCCCCCTTGGTTTCCTCCCGTTACCAGGCACCTGGATTGACCCCAACCTGTTGAAACTACCCGTGTTCGCTCTGATCTCTCTGTGCCTCTGCCCTCCATCCAGGGGTCTTGGTTGTCATGTGGGGCTGGTGGAGAAAAATACACCAACTCAAGGAGATGGTGAGCACTTTGGAGACCCCCAGCTCCAGGAGACCAGGAGCAGTACAGAGACCCCCATATCCAGGAGACAGCGAGAACCACAGAGATGCCCAACTCTATCAATCGGCGAAAATCTGATAACCAGGTGCCAGGTGCAAGGTGCAAGGTGCAAGGAACTCTCGGTACTGCTGCACGTGGGGCAGGTGTGGCCCATCCCCACACCTTCACCCTGGCAATTCCCAAAACAGTCTTCCTCTTCATGTGGGGGTCCAAAATGGGTAGAGTCTGGAGAAGGACCATGTTCGTCATCAATCAATGGGGGCAAGAGTGTAACCGGCATGGCCATGATTGTGTGTGGCTGTGCGTGGAACCAAAGAGCAAGGGCACCAAAAGCTGCTATGTGCTGAGGTTCTACCTGGTTCAGGTGTTGCGGAAGATTTGTCTGGCCCTGGTACCACACAATGTCCCAGTCAGCAGGACTTTGCCACATCACCTTCCTGGGAATGGTTTCATTGACAAACAATTTTGACCAAAAGGGCATCAGGCAATGGTCAGCAGAGAATTGCTGACATAGAGAGTCTAGGATTCGATGGGATACATAGGGGTGGTTCCCTGAGCAGAGCATCCAGAGCTGCTGGAAGACCAGAAACTCGGTGAAAGATGCCCTTTGGTCTGCCTGAAATCCAGATGGGGGTAGCAAACATGATGAAATTTGCCCAAAGCAAAGGGAGGAAGGTTTAGGTATCATGGGTATCTACCCAGAGTTGTGGGAGCCAGGAATGCCTTGCCAGGAGTGGTGATGAAGGCCAAACATTAGGTGCTTTTCAGGGGTTCTTAGTCACATTGAGGGACTGAGACCAAGGAGGATATTCTCCAACAGCAGAGGGTGGCAGTAACCACAAGGTGTCAAAGTGGTGGCAATGAAGCTAAACAGAGACCATCTAAGGTGACTGTGCGCCCGTCTGCAGGAATTTGGACTAACTATAAATCTTGCTTAGTGCCAGTTCAGGCTGGAAACTTTCAACTTCTTGGGGCGTCAAATCAATAGGCACATAACTAAACCCCTGCTTAAAAAGGTAGAGGCTGTTCTGTACTTCAACAAACCTCCCCCCACAGTGAAGGGGTTGCAGGAATTCACCGGTACGATTAATTTTTATCAACGATTCATATCGTTAGTGGCCCGCATCTTGTGGAGAAAGGTAAAGACATTACCTGGGACAATGAGGATTTGGAGGGGTTCCTGAAGGCCAAGGACGCACTGGCCAACACCACCCTTCTGGTACACACCAGGCTAGAAACACCCAAATTCTCACAGTAGATGCTTCCAGCACACCAGTACGAGGCACACTGGAGCAATTCATCGAAGGGCAATGGCAGCCCCTGGCCTTCTTTAGCAGACACCTCTGGCCACCTGAACTCAACTACAGCACCTTTGGTTGAGAGCAATTGGTGCTGTACCTGGCTGTCAGGCACTCAGGTATTTTTTGGACGGTAGACAATTCAGAGTCTTCATGGACCAGAAGCCGTTAACTTTTGCCTTCAATAAAGTGTTGGACCCGTGGTCGGCCAGGCAGCAGCGACTCCTCTCATATGAGTCTGAGTTCACGACAGACATTCAACACATCGTGGGTGACGCACTACCTCACCTCGCAATCAAGTCTGTCCAGGCCCTGTCCCAGGGAATAGACTATTTCGCCCTAGGCAGGTGATGGCAGGAAGACCCTGAGATCCTTGCATGCAGCACAGCAGTTTCAAGGCTCAGGCTGGAGGATGTTGCCATCGACCCTGATAAGTAGACATTCCTCTGCGACATTTCAATGGCAAACCCTGCCTCATCATGCCGGCAGCATGGAGATGACAGTTTTTGATGAGATGCACAACCTAACGCACCCAGCCATCAGTCCTGTCAAAATGGTGGTCAGTAGGTTTGTCTTGCAGAGACTCCGGAAACAGATTGTCACTGGGCCAAGACCTGCACACTCTGCCAGATGACCAAAATGCAGACATACGTGAAGGCATCACCCCCAGACATTCAAGTCAGCACCACATAGTTTCAGCCACGTCTACATTGACATTGTAGGGTCATTACCGGCCTCCCACGGGGCCTTCTCACCATGATTGCTTGCTCCATGAGGTTCCCTGAGGCGGTCCAGCTGGCTGACACAACACTTATGTCCTCTATTAAATTGGAAGCAGTAATAAAGATGAAGGAGCGATTGATAATAAATAGTCTCCCTTGTAGTTGGGGTACAATGTATTTCTTGAGATCAGAGGAATCCAGGAGCCAGCACAAAGTGATCCTGTGTTTCCCAATGATTTGATAGTTGGGGTAGTAGTAAGTGGAAGGGCCGAAGGGTCTCCTGCTCCTTCGACTGCCTCTCTTTTCTGTCTTGCGATGCTGATTGGGTGTGGCTGTGTTGTATCGCTCGCTGATTGGTTGCTTCAGTTGCACAAGCCAATGGGCTGATTCGGTGAGGCCGCTATTGAATTGGAAGCTGAAGTAGGGTTAGATTGATGGGCGTGTTCGCGTGCTGATTGGCTCTTGCTGTGAGGAGGCGGGAAGTTGACGGTGGCGTCTTCTGCTCGGGGTCCGTCGCGTCACAGCGGGTCTAACGGGAAGAAGTTAGCGGCGGCGCCGGGACCTTCCTCAGCCGCGCGGTCCAGGGAAAGCGGGCGACCCGCAGCCCGATGGGACCCACCCGTGAGAGGCTGGTACCGACAGGGTGTTTGGGTGGAGCTGAGGCGTCGGTGCGAGGCCGGAGGCCGCGGGGTAACTGGCAGCGGGAGGGGGCGGGAGAGGGGTAAGAAGGAGATTGGAACGTCTTTGGTTGGCGCATGCGCGATGGGTTCGCCACTTGGCGTTCGGTTTGCGCATGTGCGGCTGATACACATGTGCCAAATGACGGCCACAAAGCGAAAGCTTAGCGCAAGCGCGAACTGATGACTTGCGCATGCGCACAGAAATTAAGATGGCTGCCCCCAGCCGATGGACCCCGAGACACTGAGTTACAAACTCAATCCGCACATGTCTCTGTTCTCATTTGGCAAATCATTTGATGTTAAAAATAGGCTCTTAGACTTCAGGGCTCCTCACACGGGGGAAATCTCCGACTTGCGACCGTTTTGGAATCTGACTGATCAATCGGGCTCCATGACGGTCGCAAGTCGGGTCGCTTCGGAAGGGATGGAAAACCAATCCATTTTTCTTTGCTTCCCAATGCTCATAGAATGTGTCTGATTCCATCCGTTTTTCCTGATGTAGGATCACATTCTTCATCAAGATAGATGATATTTTTTAAAGTTGTGTCACTTGAACAATAATGTTCCTCCCCTTCTGATCCTGACTTACCGTGTGGGAAGCAGAAGTATCTTCACAGAATTTGCTCGAGACAAAATTGAGAACAAAGATCTTTATTATACTATTACAACAATGCAAAGTTGGGTGCTTCCCCTTACCCTGGGAATACACACAGATACTGAGGCAGACCTAACTTTTATACATTTCATTTCAGTACAGAGATACCTTCCCCCTAACATTCTTCTGCCTCCTGCATTGGTTTAGCATTAGGTAGTTCCACCCACGTGGATTCTAACTTCTTATCAGTTTATGTGCCTATCTGCAAACTTGTTAGCCAGGAAATATCATGTCTTTGTTCTTTACTCATTAACCAATCCCCAAGACTTGCTAAAGCTATTTACTTGCTATCCTGTTTTGAAGATACCTATTTTATTATACTTTTATAACCCTTCCTAACCCTTCCTCCCATTCCAGCATCCCTTCACCCTGATTTAACCCATAAAACTTCATTTCTAATGAGCACTTGCTTGATTCCTCACATTCCAGTATCCCTTATCCTTAAGTTAACCCATTATACTTCATCCTTATTTAGCACTTGCTTGACTCCTCACATTCAAGTATCCCTTACACCATGTGTTTAAAATGTAATGTTTCTCAGTTACTTGTCCGAATGCCTTGAAAAATAGAGGGACTTTGGTGTTAACAATACAGCGTAAAGATTTCACCACCTTTTAAATTTATGATCTCTGAATTTCTGGTCATGTTTTCTATTTTGGTTGGTGTATCTTGCAGACCTATTTGGTTGCAGCAAGTAAGAAGTTATCACCATGTAGCATCCGCTGCGGCAGCGCTACCAAATAAAGAGACGTCCACACAAGGTAGTGTAAAACAAAGACTGGATTTACTGGTTTAAATTCCCCACATGTGCTTGCTGGCCTGGCCACTTCTGTTGACGTACCCTTTGACTTCCAGCAGACTTGCATCATTACGTCACTCTCCGGCCGGCTGGCCGCTACACGAAGTGAAGGACTCCTCAGCCCGCACATGGTGCTAGACGCGGGCTCCTTCTTGGCAATGAAGGGGTGTCTGTGCCATCTTGGACTGTCTGAGTGTTGCAGAGATTTGGCCTTTTTTGCTTGCCCCGTTGCTTGGCACTACAATGTCTGTGTTTATAAGGGGGAAATTATTTCAATGTTTTATTTACTTTTGTTACAGAATTCTTCCTAGATTATCTGTGTAACATTGAAGGTTTTGGGTTTTCATGAACAGCGATCATGATTCTACTCATAATTTGGTGACAAAATGGATGGGACACTTTTTACTAATGCCCCATGTGAATCAAAATTAAAATGAAGTGACAAAATTAGGAAGGTTTGTTTCCCCTTCTTTTTAAGCAGGATGTCAGGATGATTTTCATCTTGCTTGCTGAATTAAAATGTGATTTGTCTGTTCTTAATGGGAGCTGCCATATTGGCATTGCAAGGAGAGATGGGAAATGGGTCAGGTCCTTGGTGGTCCCAGTAATGCAATGCAGAAAGATGTCACAGGGCTGAATGTTGTTTAGGGAGGGAGAGGGTATTAATTTTTAGGAAACATGTGGCCAGCCACCTATCAATATTTTTTCTCAAATAGAAACTCCTGCTAGTAGAAGCCATTTCCTACTTTGAACAGGCCAAATTGTCATTATCTAAGAAGATATTGTTACAAGTCGAAAGGACCCCAAAACCCAGCAGCAATAGACATTCACCAGGACATGTGGTTTTTAAAACAGAAGTTCTTTTTAATCAACTTTAAACATGAAAATAGAATGAAACTTTTAACTTAACTAACCCAAATTAACCCCCTCCTAATTCTAAGCACACATGTTTGTAATGTGTTTAAATTTTATGAAAAGGTCTTTGTTTCACAGTTCAATCTCTCTTCTCCTACTTCCAAGTTCTCTGGATCCAGGCAATTCTTCTGCTGTGCACAGAATTGATCATGTATAAATTTCACCAGGTTTTGGTGCTCGAAAGGTAAATGTTTACCGCTCAGGTAAAGGTTCTTGTAGGGTTTGCAGAGAGTGATTTGTTGTTCCAGGATTTCCACAACTGAGGTACCACCATGAGTCACCTCAATGTCTCGCTGATCAAACTTGCCCCGTCAGGGTTTTCCAGATGGTAACTTCTTTCTTTAAGCTACCACAGAGTTCCATTCCTCTTATTCCAAACAACAGGAGTTCTTTCTTCTGCTCAAGCTGTTGTTAGATAAACAAAACCCAGGAGTGACTTTCCTGTAAGCACCCTGCAGAAAGGTACTTGCAGCCATCCTGGCTCCATTTCCAAACAATGGTCATTCATTTTATGACATCAGTTCGGTTAACACCTACTTGTGTATGTGCATAAATCTTCAATGTTTCAAATAAGATCTGTTTTAAAAGGTATGTATGTATGTATGTAACCTACACTAAATCTTACCAAAATCGCAAATATTACCAAATTCTCCAAATGTATTTATTCATTACAATATCACGTAAGGAGCATTTAAGTGACTCTTAGACAGGCATACATGGGTGAAAGAAAAACAGGTTGTAGAGGGCGCCACCGTCAGTTCACAGACTTACCTGACACATTGTGGGCTAACAGTGCTGGACGCCAAAGTACAGCCAGTGGATCAGATGAAGGCCCAGGGCTATAAAGCTGATAGCTTTAACGTGATGGTCCTATGGACCAGCAGTTGTTCGCCAATGAGCTCATTAACGTGCAGGGAATAAAAGATCTGTATGTCTGCAATAAACCAGTCTTGAGTTGACTACCTTTGTTTGTGTTTGCCCTTATTTAGTAGCCGCTACACATTGGTGATCCCAAAGTTAAGATTTAATGAATTTGAATCATTATGGAAAAGGAGGACATTTCAACAGCAGGAACAACTGCTGCCGCCATGACAGTTAATGCAGTTGGGCTTCATTTGCCTCCTTTCTGGACACATCAGCCACAAATTTGGTTTCTTCAAGCTGAAACCCAGTTTCATTTTTGGGGTATAATGGCGGAAGACACAAAATTTTGGCAAGTCGTGATTACATTGGGCGTGGCCACTGCATTGCCAGTAAGCAAGTTTTCTGCTCATCCTCCAGCAGAAGACCAGGGCACCAGGTTCCGGTAGTTTCTTCTTGACACATTGGAACTTACTTGATGAGCGTGGATTTGAACGTGGGAGGCCAAACTGACAAGAATCCATCATACCTGATGAATGAGATGCTGGCGTTGTCAGATGGTCCTTCCCATTGTCTGCTTTTTTAAACCTTATTTCTGTCAAAAATTCCCGCTCACGTGGCCATACACATTGGTAACATGGATTTTCACCATCTCCATGACGTGGCTCAAGAGGCTGACAGGCTCTATCGTACTCCGACACAAGAGTCTGCCCCAATACATCCTGTTTCTGTTGCAGAAGCATCTCCCGCATCCTACCAAACTCCAGTATCTGCAGTCCAAACCAAGAAAGAGGAACATGCTGATGTACATCGAGAGTGGTGATTTTACCATCGCCACTGGGGAAACTATGCCCATAAGTGCATCCAGCATGTACCTACTACAAAAAGAAGTCGGAAAACAAGAGCGCTGGAAGCTGGCATATATACAGGCCTATTGTATCTTCAGGACGATGCAGGTAAGCACAAATTTCTTGTAGACACAGGTGCTGAACTTAGTTTGCCGACCTATTTTGAAAGGACTCAAAAAACAGCACTTGACCCTGAGAGGGGCGAATGAAACTGCCATTCCAAGTTTTGGCACTAGATGAGTCGGAATAGGTGGAACCACGTTACATTGGAATTGTGTCCTCGCTTCTGTCGCTCAACCTATTTTGGGTGTGGATTTTTTATGTTCCCACAACTTATTGGTAGACATAAAGCAGAGTAAACTAGTTCACATCACCATCTTTCAGACATATCCACTGGCGTGCATCAAGGGGAGAGTTTCACAGCTCGGAGTACATACGTTACACATGGATGCATATACTGGTCTACTCCCTGAATTTCCCCATATTCTCACCCTGAACTCCAATGCCTCAAGAATAGTCCATGGTGGGTCTCATTACATTGACACATCAGGCCCACTGGCCCATGTCAGGGCTCAGCGTCTGGTGCTTGATAAATTGTGGCAGAATTTAAAGCAATGGAAGAATTGGGTATCATCCGATGCTCAAAGAGCCCTTGGACCTCACCTTTGCATATGGTAGTCAAGGAGACAGGCAGATGGAGGCACTGCGGCAACTACTGTAGGCTTCATGATGACACAACACCTGACAGATACCCAATTCCACACATACAGCATTTCGCCGCCCATCTACATCATTGCCGCATACTTTCAAAGATTGATTTGGTTAAGGGATATTATCTGATACCAATTCATGAGAATGATATGACCAAGACAGCAATTATTACGCCGTTTGGTCTTTATGAATTCCTCAGAATGCCATTTGGTATGAATGCCATGCAAACTTTTCAGTTGCTTATGGACGCTCTTGGCAGAGATTTAGACTTTGCGCTTATTTATTTGGACGACTTCCTTGTAGCAGTCAAAATGAGCAAGGTCACCGCCTCCATTTGCGCTGCCTTTTCCAATGGCTCCAAGACTTTGGACTGACAATTAATCTTGAGAAGTGTCAATTTGGCAAGTGAACCATAGAATTCTTAAGGCATAAAATTACAGCAGACGGCATATCTCCATTATCAGGCAAGGTAGACGACATCCATAAAATCTCCAGACCTGTCACTGTCAAACGGCTGGAAAAGGTTTTGGGAATGATAATTTTTTAATCACAGATTTATTCCTGGGATTGCTGACATCCTGCAACCCCTGTTTGACATCATCTCTGCTCCAAACAAAAACATTACTAGACCTCAGAGGCAGAGGTTGCATTTATGTCCGCCAAATAATTATTAGCCAAAGCAGCAATGCTTGCGCATCCAAATCCTGAAACTGCATTGATGCCTCAGGAACAGCTGTGAGTGCAGATCTGGAACATACGTCAATGGCCATTATCAGCCCCTTGCCTTCTTGAGTCGTCATCTAAGACCAGCAGAAATTAAATACAGCACCTTTGATTGAGAGCTATTAGCACTTTATCTGTCTATAAGGCACTTTCGTTATATCTTGTAAGGTCGACATTTCACCATATTCACAGACCATAAACTTCTAATTTTCACCTTGAGCAAATTCACAGATCTTTGGTTGGCAAGACAACAACTACATTTGTCCTACATTTCGGAGTTTACTACGGACATACGTCATATTTCAGGAAGGGACAATCTGGTCGCAGATGTGCTCTCTAGATCAAGTGTGTGCCATATTCAAGGTGGAGTCAACATTGCTGAACTGGCTGCGGCACAATCTGCGGATCCGGATATACAGGCACACAGTATAGCTATCACTGGACTCGACATTCAACAGGTGGCACCACAACATGACATTCACAATCTATCACACCCATCCATCTGGACTTCAGTCAAAGTAATGTCAAATAAGTACATGTGACATGGGCTGAAAAAAGACGTCACTCAATGGGCCCGAACGTGTATATCCTGCCAATCTGTGAAAATTCCGCACCACACCAAGGCACCCCTGCAGTCATTCCCGACAACACGCAAAAGATTAGTGCATGTGCACGTGGATCTGGTTGGACCATTACCAGTATCACAGGTCATGAGGTATATTCTCATGGTAGTTGACCACTTCACACGCTGGCCAGAGGCCATTCCATTACCAGTCAGTAATACTGAGGCATATGCGAGAGCATTCATCTTAAATTGGATTGCTAGATTTGGAGTGCCGACATACATAACCGTGGAGCACAGTTCACTTTGGCATTATGGGCTTCCTTGGCTCATTTTTGCGGTACACAATTGCACCACACTACTGCGTACCATCCGCAGTCCAATGGCCTGGTGGAACGTTTCCATCATCAACTTAAATCTTCACTGAAGGCCTGAAGCACTGGCCCCAACTGGGTCGATGAACTACCTTGGGTTCTATTAGGAGTATGAACAGCTCCAAAAGAAAATCTGTCTACATCATCTGCAGAATTGTTGTTTTGTCTGGCCCTTAGAGTTCGAGGAGATATTCACTTCAGAAGCAATTCAGACATGGAATTCCTTCAGCAACTCCGTAAGGGTATTGCTAACAGCAAACCATCCTCCACCAACTGGTATGGCAAACCTCGGCAACAAGTGCCCCAATCACTACTAAACACTGAATTTGTATTTGTATGAAGACAGGTTCCAGGGGCACTGTTACTAAAACCACATGAAGGACCATTTTGTTTGATTAAGAGATATGGAGTGGTATATACATTGGACATCGGAGGGCATCCGCAGCTATTGAGCGTGGACAGACTTAAACCCGCCATACGGACCCTACTTCACCAGTTCAGTGCCATCAACCCAGGCGACATGGACGTCTGCCTAAATCAAGCGTATCTGGCATCTTAAGTTATAGTGACGATTTTGGGGGGTGTGATATAGCGAGTGCACAGCGCGGTATTGTGAACCGCCACTGTCAATTCATAGACTTAATTGACAGATCGCGGGCTAACAGAGCTGGGTGCCAAAGTACAGCAAGTGGATCAGTTGAAGCCCCTGCCTAAAGGTGCGGGGCGCTAATGGCTCGTAGCTTTAACCTGTTGGTCCTGTGGACCAGAAGGTATTCACTAACGAGCTCATTAACAGGCAGAAAATAAAAGGTCTGTGTATGTCTGCAATAAACCAGTCTTGAGTTGACTACCTTTGTGTGTGTTTGCCTTTATTTAGTAACATCTACCGCAGTAGCCGCTACAGGGCATTATTTTTTTTGTTAGAAATATCTAGATCAGCACAACATTTTGGGCCAAAGGGCTTGTACCGTCCTGTAATGTTCTGTTATTTCAGTTATTGCTTGACTTTGAATATCTGTTGTAAGCAATGTGAGACTTCAATAATGTAGCAAATGTGCACAGCAACATTGCAGTCAGGAGTTTGTATCTCCTGGTTGACTTGAGCTTTGTGAAGGGTTGTATCTGGATTTGAGTCGTTTGACACCCTGTCCATGGAAATTGTGGCTCAAAAGCTACTGAAGTATTTGGAAACATCGTCATCGGTCCTCTTTCAAACTCGTCTGAATTTCTTGGATGAAGAAACATTGCTCTGAAACTTACTCTGTGAGAGTTTATTTTCCTCTCTTGCAGGAGGTTTCCGAATCTCTTCCACATGATGAATCTGTTCTCTTTTCAAAGAGACAGTGGAGTGGCTATTTTCTTCCACAATGATTTCATAAACCCAGTCAAGGACTGAACTCAGTCACCATTTAAAAATGGTTATGTTGCAAATACAAGATCACTTTTACTTTATTCTTCAAAAGTGGCCATTTCCATGGACACAACGAGGCTGCCCTCTTGATCTCAAAGAGACAGAAGTGGTCTTTCTCCTTAAAATCCACTTGTTACTCCTGGTCGAAGGAGAAGACTATGTAACTGTACCATCTCTGATGACTGTATGTTCAATCCTCTCTTCCCTACAGGATGGACAACAACTTCTGCATCTCGTTTGTAATGTTTCTCCAAAATGTCTCATCACATGACATGTGCCACCATTTCTTCCTTTGAAGTCCACTATGTCTCTTCAAAAGGATGAATCATGAGCCAACGGACTCCAGCCTGTCTGCGCAGGAACTTGAATCAAGAACTTGCTTATTCAAACCGCTGCCATCTCTCAGCACTCTATTGACTTAGTTTCAATTTTAAAAAATACACCTAATCAACAGATGGTCTCTCCGTTTGACCAGCAGTCTTTCCTTCCTTCACAAATTCTTCAGGTTTTAATAAAGCAAACATTCCATTGTTCTTAGTATCTCAAGAACCATTAAAACTTGCATTTTAAGTATGAGCTGTTTTGTGAAGTGTTTGTGTTTGTGACCTACACAACTCCTACAATCCATCTATTTCAAAAACATGTCAATATACAATTTTTAAATATATAATCTGTCACTGGTCAGATGGAGCATAGGAGTTGTGATAAAATCAATGGTGTCCTTGCAAAGGAAAAGGGGGATGAGATATAATCCAGGTAGCTCTGGCAAGTTGAGTTTGTAATAGTTTGAAACTTGAACGTCTCTCTCTATTTCAGGAGACAATTTACTGTCATGTAATTAAAAAGTGTCATATCACACAAAATTGCTTTTTTCCTGCTGTGAGGCAGACAGATTCGCCATTGGCAGAGATTGCCTGAAATGCCTTTTGCAGTCAGAGAAAGAAGCAAAAGAGAGTCGTGCTCTCCCCCTTCCCCTCTTCCACCCCCCCCCCCACCCTGATCCCTGGGCTAAGTCACTGAGGGCTTGTGGATTCTCTTTCAATGCTCATAGACTAATCCAAGTCATTGGCAATGCGTGCTCCTGTTTTGAACCTCTGACACGATTAGGAACCAATTCTTCTTTGGCTTGGCTTCGCGGACGAAGATTTATGGAGGGGGTAAATGCCCATGTCAGCTGCAGGCTTGTTTGTGGCTGACAAGTCCGATGCGGGACAGGCAGACACGGTCGCAGGGGAAAATTGGTTGGTTGGGGTTGGGTGTTGGGTTTTTCTTCCTTTGCCTTTTGTCAGTGAGGTGGGCTCTGCGGTCTTCTTCAAAGGAGTTTGCTGCCCGCCGAACTGTGAGGCGCCAAGATGCATGGTTTGAGGCGATATCAGCCCACTGGCAGTGGTCAATGTGGCAGGCACCAAGAGATTTCTTTAGGCAGTCCTTGTACCTTTTCTTTGGTGCACCTCTGTCATGGTGGCCAGTGGAGAGCTCGCCATATAACACAATCTTGGGAAGGTGATGGTCCTCCATTCTGGAGGTGTGACCCACCCAGCGCAGCTGGATCTTCAGCAGTGTGGACTCGATGCTGTCGACCTCTGCCATCTTGAGTACTTCGACGTTAGGGATGAAAGCGCTCCAATGAATGTTGAGGATTAGCACCCACTCATATCACAAGTCTGATACCTGATACTCTTTTAGCCAGTTTCGAACCAGTCTCTAGCAATCCACGGCCTGGTGTGAGTTCCTTGACTGCTTTCTCCAGAAGCCCACAACCTGCTTGGGTTCCTCTCCTCTAATTTCCAATAGCCTATCACCTATGTGGGTCCTTCAGCAGCAGAACCCCTCATTGGTCTGGTTCCATGGTCACTGACCTGTGGATTGAATCCTCTGCTTCTCAGATGTTGATTGTGTGTGGTCTTCCTGTTTTCTGGTGCCCTGTGTTAGTTCTCCGCTTCCCCAGAGTTTGTGGTGGCGAGGAAATCCAACACATCTAAATAAACATTTTACAACTTAGAGGAGAATCTCGTATGTCTAGAAGGATGGAAAGGGCATTATTATAAATTGAAGTCTAATATTTGAATATTCAGGTGCCAAATTTGCAAAAACATAGAGTATATATTTCTCAAACTAATGTAATTTTTTCCAAAGACATAAAACTTTGAAATTTTGCATGTCATCTTGGCATCCCTAAAAATATATCTGATTTCCGAGAAAGTGAAATACATTTCCTCATCACCGCTAACATTAATTTAACAAATTTCAATTGATACTTTAATAGTTTAAATTTGATCCTTGTTCCTTCAATATTTCCTAATAAAGGTAAGGTTGGATTTTGCAGAAAAACAACTCCTATAACTTGTTCCAAAAAATTTGTAGTTCTCCCCAAAAAGATCTTGCATAAGGACAAAGCTAGGTTGAATGCAAGGAAGTTGCTACATCTTCACCACCCCTAAAACATTGATCTGATAATTCTGATATTATTCTATTCAATTTCTCTGGTGTAAGAAGTAACTGTAGAAGAAAAAAACTAGTTGTGAATTCCTTCATCACTGCTGCAGTGTGGAACTCTGGTCAATAGATCCAAAATGCTGAGTTGAAGTGAATTAATACAACTCCCTTGGATCACGTGATCTCTGTGGCCAAATTATCTTCCTATAGAGCTTTTCATATCCAACTGCCTGAGTCACCTTACTCCAAGAGCAGCTTCAGATAAAATCCTTGGTGACATCTGCTACATTACTGATGTAAAAAGAATTAAACTGAACTAATTTATGTCTTACATTGAGATCCTTACATGGATATGCCCATATTTGCCAATCAATTACAATATTCAGATCCATTTCCCACCTTTGTCTCGACTTAAGAACTCCTCATTTAAAAGTTCGTACTTGTAATGAAGAGGCCATTATCGAAGTAAATTTTTTAACAATTCCTCTAGGAAGAATTTCTATTTCAGTATAACATGGTTGGTCCGAACTTATCCTTCAAATATGCTCGTAATTGGAAATAGCAAAAAAGATTGCTATGAGTTATATGATAATAATTTATCAGTTGCTCTGATGACATTAGTTGACCCCTTTTCATAACAATCTTCCAAATTTATAATCCCCTTACGAAACAAAACCAGCTATCCAGAAATGTATGATCCTTTGAAAAAGATACGACGATTTTGAATCAAAGCCATTCTGGGTGATGTACATTCACTTAGACCAATTTCATCATTTATTTTATTCCATATATTAAACAAATGTTTCAAAATGGTGTATCTTTATCACCAACCATTAATATCAAATCCCACTTGTAGATAAATTCTTCTGCTTTTCTCTCTCCTATTTTATTTGATGTCAATGTTTCTCTTTCAAAAAAGGAAGCAAGAAATCTCATTTGAGCTGCTCGATAACAATTTTTAAAATCAGGAAGCTGTAGTCCTGTCAATGCAGAATTTGCATTGGGTCACTTGTAACATGGCATTCAATCGGAAATGGGTTCACATGACATAAAACCACCATGTAGACTGTTTTCTATGAATGGAATACAAGAGGAGGGTTGTCTAGGTCTTCCACAGGATTTAGATCACAAGGTCTAGGAGCAGAAGTAGGCCCATCGAGTCTGTTCCACCATTCTGCCACTCAGCCCCACTGCCCAACTTTCTACCCATAACCCTTGATTCCTTGATTAATCAAATACCTGTCAATCTCTGCCTTAAATATACCCAATGATCTCAGTTCACAGATTCACAACCCATTGACAAAATCAATTTTTCCACATCTGTTTTATCACCCTTTTATCCTGTAATTATGCTCTCTTGTCGTAGAGTCACCTACCATGGGAAGCATCTTTGCCATATCTTCCAGCATTTGAAATGCCTCTGAGGTCCCCCTTATCCTTCTGTACTCCAACTAGTACAGTCGAAGAGTCAACAATTGTTCCTAATAAACTAACCCTATCATTCCTGATATTCAAGTAAATCATCTTTGAACCTCCTCCAACACCAGCACATCTTTTCTCAAATACGGCATCCAAAACTCTAATTCTGATTGAATGGAAAGACAATTCTCCAACAACACATACACAACGGTTAAATGATATTATGTCTTGTCGATATTAAAAAAAAAATTGGAGTAAAATAATAACTTTCAAAAGATTCAAGGGTCCATTAATGGACTATTATCATAACTTTAAGAATTAAGGTTGTTCAGAAGCTTGGTGCTGTGTTACGAGACCAGAGGATCTCAAAACCCAGCAGAAATAGATATTCACCTGAAAAATGGTTACTTAAACAAAAGTTGATTTTAATTATTTTTAAACATGAAAATGGAATTACACTTTAACTTATCACTATTTTACTACTTCAACTTACTTTATCTAACTTAACCCCCTTCTAATTCTAAGTGCACATGTGTGTAATGTGTGTGTAAGTTCAGAAAAGTTCTTTAGTTCACAGTCTCATTCCTCCAAGTTCACTGGTTGCAGGCCATTCTGATACTGTGCACAGAATTTAAGTTCACCAGGTTTTGGTGCTCTAAATATCAATGATTACAGTTCAGGAAGGTTCTTGATGGTTTTCAGAGAGAGGTGTGTTTTTCAGGGAAGTATTAGGGTGTTTTTGACTCAACGTACCAGCATCTGAAGTCAGTTACCTCTTCAGTAAAGCTCTGATAGCTTTAGCATGGAGCAGAGCTGAGCCAGGACTTTGCAGGTATTTAAGGGAGTGTGTGGGCAGAGTTTGTTCTGGACCAACAATCTCACCAAATGACTCTGCTTGAAATCAAGATCAAACCATTTTGAGGAATACAACAGGAATTGTTCAACAAGAGCCTGGTGTTCCCTGATGAGTTTTCTTTCAATAGTGGAAATTATTTTTTTTAAAGCCCGTTAATCTTCCTGATACAGATCTTTGTATTGAACTGACGGGTTGCAACCTGTTGTTAACTTGGAGGCCTTTAATGGGGTGACTGGGAGGTATCTTTGCTTTAACCAACCAGTTCTATTGCAATTTTCCAGCTGTAGGATGAGGTGCAATTGCTTGCAAGTTTAGCAAGTGGGATTAAGATGTGAAACTACAGGTCACAGCGCCATTTTTGTTTTTGAAAATGCAAATATGAAAATTTTAACTTTGGTCTCCTTGGTTTGCTTAAGTTTACAGAGGAGATGTTGGGTCAAGCTGAGAAGACAGAGTTGGATGCCTATTTGGTGAATCTGCTGGGCAAAGCAGAAAGCACAAAACGAGGGTCTAAAAAAATAATGAAGCAGACTGAAGTGCCATTGAACCAAACCCAAGTAACGAATTTAATTTTGTGCAGAATACTTAAGAGACCTATTTAAATGAACAAAATCTGATTAGAAAAGAAGTTTATGGAATGTTTGGAAGTTAACATAACATAACAATTACAGCACGGAAACAGGCCATTAGGCCCTTCTAGTCCACACCGAACCAAACACCCCTCTCTAGTCCCACCTCCCTGCACAATGCCCATAACCCTCCACACCTATTCTGTCCATATATCTTGCCAACATTTCCTTGAATATTACCATCGATCTCACTTCTTCCCCTTATACTTTTGAATACCTCTATCAAATCAGATGTTCTCAATTCTCAATATTTGCCATGTTAACATAACATATAACATAACATAACAATTACAGCACGGAAACAGGCCATTAGGCCCTTCTAGTCCGCACCGAACCAAACACCCCTTTCTAATCCCACCTCCCTGCACAATGCCCATAACCCTCCATCTTCTTCTCATCCATATACCTGTCCAACCTTTTCTTAAATAATACAATTGACTCCGCCGCCACTATTTCTCCCGGAAGATCATTCCACACGGCTACCACTCTCTGAGTAAAGAATTTCCCCCTCATGTTACCTCTAAACCTCTGCCCCTTAATTCTTAACTCATGTCCTCTTGTTTTAAACTTTCCTCCTCTTAACGGAAATAGTCTATCCACATCCATTCTGTCTATCCCTTTCATAATCTTAAATACTTCTATCAAATCCCCTCTCAACCTTCTACGCTCCAAAGAATAAAGACCCAATCTGTCCAATCTCTCCCCATACTCCAGATGCTTAAACCCAGGCAACATTCTGGTAAACCTTCTCTGCACTCTCTCCACTCTGTTTATATCCTTCCTATAATTAGGCGACCAGAACTGCACACAGAACTCCAAATTAGGCCGCACCAACGTCTTATACAATCTCAACATCACCTCCCAACTCCTATATTCCATGCAATGATTGATAAAGGCCAGCATACTAAAAGCCTCCTTCACCACCCTATTCACGTGAGTTTCTACCTTCAGGGAACGATGTACCGTTACTCCTAAATCTTTCTGCTCTTCTGTATTCACCAATGCTCTCCCATTTACCACATGTGTCCTGTTCTGATTCTTCTTAGCAAAATGAAGCACCTCACACTTATCAGCATTAAATTCCATCTGCCATTTTTCAGCCCACTTTTCTAAGCAGCCCAAATCCCTCTGCAATCCTTGAAAACCTTCTTCATTATCCACTATTCCACCTATCTTAGTATCGTCTGCATATTTACTAATCCAATTCACCACCCCATCATCAAGTTGCCACAAAAAAATCTAGCATATAAATTAGATGTAAATAAGGGAAATGAACAACACAGTGAGCCTGGTGTCAGAGTATCTGCCTCACTCTAACGTACATCACCGTTAAACCTTCTCCCCAATATGAGCCTGATGTCAAAGTATCTGTCTCAGTCTACCGTACATCACCATTAAACAATCTACCCACTGTCAGAGTATCTGCCTACGTCTATCATATCCCACCATTAGACATTTTCTTAACAGTGAAACCAGTGTCACTTTGTCTGTCATAGTTTACTGTACAGCACTGTTAAACATTCTCCCCACTGTCAACCCAGTGTCACACTATCTGCGTCAGTTTCCCTGACACCACCAGTAAACCTTCTCCCCACTGTGAACCTGGTGTCATTGTTTCTGCCTCAGTCTACTGTACTTCATTGTAAAACATTCTCCCAACTGTGAAACTGGTGTCAATGTATCTTCCACAGTTTATAGTACATCACTGTTAAAGCTTTCCACTACTGTGAACTTGGTGTCACAGTATCTGCCAAAGTCTACCTTACATCACCAGTAAACCTTCTACCCACTGTGAGCCTGGTGTTACAGCATCTGCCACAGTTTGTTGTACACCCATTAAACATTCTCCCCACTATGAACATGGTGTCACAGTATCTGCCTCAGTCTACCGTACATCACAGTTAAACCTCATCCCCACTGTGGGCCTGGTGTCATGGTATTTATCTCAAATGACCATACATTGCCATTAAACCTTCTCCCCACTGTGAACCTGGTGTCACAGTATCTGACACAGTTTATCGTACATTACTGTTAAACCTTTTCATCCTGTGAACCTTGTATCACAGTATCAGACTCAGTCTACCATTCATCATCGTTTAAGCTTCTCCCCCTGTGAATCTGGTTTCACAGTATCTGCCTCAGTCAACCGTACATCACTGTTAAACTTGCTCCCCACTTTGAAGCTGGTGTCTGAGTATCTGCATACGTCTAATATACATCACCATCAAACATTCTTCCAACTGTGAAACCAGTGTCACTTTGTCTGCCCCAGTTTTTTGTACACCACTGTTATACATTCACCCCATTGTGAACCCGGTGTTACAGAATCTGCCTCAGTTTCCCTTACATCACCAGTAAACCTTCTTCCCACTGTAAGGCCAGTGTTATTGTATCTGCCAACATCTACTGTACATAACCGTTAAACCTTCTCCCCACTGTCAACCTGGTGTCACAGTACTGCCCTAGTCTAGCGTACATCACCGTTAAAATACCTTTTCACTACTGTGACCTCAGTGTCACAATATCTGCCAAAGTTTACCGTACAGCACATTAAACATTCTCCCCAATGTGAACCTGCTGTCACAGTATCTGACATAGGTTATAGTACATTATTGTTAAACCTTTTTCCTACTGTGAACCCCCATTGTCTTAGTATCTATCTCAGTCTATCGTACATCACCATTGAACAATCTCCCCGCTGTGAAGCTGGTGTCAGCGTATCTGCCTCTGTCTATTGTATCCCAACATTAAACATTCTCCCAACAGTGAAATCAGTGTCACTTTATGTGCCACAGTTTTCTGTACATCATTGTTTATCCTCCACCCCCTGTATACCTAGTGTCACAGAATCTGCCTCAGTCTACCATACACCATAGTTAAACCTTCTCCCAACTGTGACCCTGGGGTCACAGTATCTTACACACTTTATTGTACATCACAGAAAAGCGTTCTCCTCATTGTCAATTTGGTGTCACAGTATCTGCCTCTGTCTTCCGTCATCACCATTAAACCACTCACCACTGTGAACCTGGTGTCAGTTTATCTGCCACAGCTTATTTTTCATCACCCTATAAACTTTTTCCCATTGTGAACCCGGTGTCACGGTATCTGTCTCAGACTCCCGTAAATCACCGTTGAACCTTCTACCCACTGTGTACCCGGAGTCACAGTATATGCCTCAGTCTACCGAACATCACCATTAAAATGTCTTCCCACTGTTAACTCTGTGTCACTGTATCTGCAACAATGTATCGCGTTTCACGTTTAAACCTCGTCCACACTGTGAACCTGGTGTCACAGTACCTACCACAGTTCGTTGAACCTCAATGTTAAACCATCTCACTAATGTGAACCCAGTTTCACAGTATCCGTTTCAGTCTACCGTACATCACTGTTAAACCTTCTACCCACTGTGAACCCGGTATAAAAGTACATGCCAGAGTTTATTTTGTATCACTGATAAACCTTCTCCCCACTGTGAACCAGGTTTTCACAGTATCTGACACAGTTTATCGTACATTACCTTTCTCAATGTTGTGAACCCGGTGTCACAGTAATCGGTCTCAGTCTACATTAAATCAATGTTAAACCTAATCCCCACTGTGCACCTGGTGTCACAGAACCTGCTACAGTTTATCGTACGTCACAATTAAACCTTCTCACTACTGTAAAACCGGTATCACTGTATCTGCAACAGTGTATCGTATAAAACCGTTAAACCTCCTTCCCACTGTGAACCTGGTGTCACAGTATCTGACAGTTTATCATGTGTCACTGATGAACCTCCCCACTATGAATCCGGTGTAACAGTATCTACCTCAGACTCCTGTAAAACACCGTGAAATCCTCTCCCCACTGTGTACCCGGTGTCACAGTATAAGCCTCAGTCTACCAAATATCAGCATTAAACCTTCTTCCCGCTATGAAAATGGTGTCACATTATCTACCTCAGTCAAACATACATCACTGTTAAACCTTCTTCATACTGTGAACCTGGTGAAATAATATTTCCCTCAGTCTCCCGAAAATCACCATGAGAATTTCTCCCCACTGTTAACTCTGTGTCACTGTATCTGCAACAATATATCTCGTGTCACGTTTAAACCTCATCCACACTGTGAAACTGGTGTCACAGTACCTGTCACAGTTCATTGAACCTCAACGTTAAACCATCTCACTAATGTGAACCCAGTTTCACAGTATCCGTCTCAGTCTACCATACATCACCAATAAACCTCCTCCCCACTGTGAACCTGGTTTTCAAAGTATCTGACACAGTTTATCCTTCATCACTGATAAACCTTCTCATTGATCTGAATTCGGTGTCACAGTTTCTGTCTCAGTGCACCATACATCATCGTTAAAGCTGTCTCCCACGGTTCCCCACTGTTTCCCATCAGTTTCCCATTGTTCCTCAGCTATTTCCCACCAGTTCCCCACTTTTCCCCATGGTTCCCCACTGTTCCACTAATTTCCCAATATTTTCCCTACTGTTCCCCCATTCTCCACAGTTCGCTATCTGTTCCCCACTGCTCCCCACTATTCACCCCATTTCTCCACTGTTCCTCAGTGATCCTCACTTTACCCCATCTCTTCCATCCATTTATCAATTTTTCCCACTGTTGCCCTCAATACACCATTGTTCCCCAACTGTTCCCCACCTATCACACACTTTTGAACAATGTTGCACACTTTCTCCAATGTTCGCCTTTTGTTCCCCATTGCTCTCCCCGTTACCCTGTGTTCCCCTCCGTTCCCCACAGTTCTTCACTGTTCCCCACTTTTCTCCAGCTGTTCCCGAACTGTTCCCCACTGTTACCCTCTGTTCCCTACTGTTCTCCATTTCTCCCACTTTTCCCTTCTGTTCCACATCTCTTCCGCACTGTTCCCCACAGATCCCAACTGTTACCAACAATACCCCATGGTTCCCCATTGTTGCCCATCAGATGCTCTTCTTTCCAATCTATGCCCCATTTTTCCACACTCTGTTTCGCACAGTTCTCCAGTGTTCACCATCTGTTCCCAACTGCTCCCAGGAATTACCCACTGTTCCCCATGGGTTCACTCTGTTCCCCATCTGTCCCCACAGTTCTACAGCTGTCCCCCCTGTTCCACACTGTTCCCTACTTTCCCCCACTGTTCTGCATCTGTTCTGCCAAGTGCAAGTGAGGACAAAAATGGAAGGTTAAGCCAAATGAATGTGTGGCTGAGGGGCTGGTGTAAAAGATAGGGTTTTGGCTTCTTGGACCATTGGGGTCTCTTTTGGGGAAGGCATGACCTTTACAAAAAGGATGGGTTACACCTAAACCCAAAAGGGGTCAATATATTGGCAGCTAGGTTTGGTGCAGCCGTCGGATGCGGTTTAAACTACTTTGGCACTGGGATGGGAACCTGTATGATAAGCAAAGGACAGGAAAGATAAAATAGGAAAAGTTGGGTTAGGCAGTGTAAGGAAAAATCAGAAAGAGCAAGGAGGGTGAAAAAAGCAAATCTGAAGGCTTTATATCTTAATGCAAGAAGCATTCGGAACAAGGTAGATGAATTGGCTGTGGAAATTGAGACAAACAAATACGATTTGATTGGGATTACAAAACATGGCTGCAAGGTGGGCAAGACTGGGAGCTTAACATCCCGAGGTATACAATATTTTGGAGGGGTAGACAAGAAAGAAAAGGGGGTGGGGTAGCTTTGATGGTGAGAGAAGGAACCGACACAATTGACAGGAAGGATATTAACTCGGAAGATACGGAATCTATATGGGTAGAACTGAGGAATAGCAAGGGGTGGAAAATGTTAGTGGGGGTGGTATATCGGCCTCCAAATAGTAATGTAGAGGTGATAATAAGGGAAATTAGAGAAACATGCAATAAGGGAACAGCTGTCATTATGGGAGACTTTAATTTACATATCGATTGGACTAGTCAAATTAGTAAAAATACTGAGGAGGAGGAATTCCTTGAATGTTTACGGGACGGTTATCTAGACCAATATGTCGAGGAACCAACTCGGGAGCAGGCCATTTTAGACTGGGTATTATGCAATGAAAAGGGCCTAATCAGCAAACTTGTTGTACAAGGCCCTTTGGGTAGGAGCGACCACAATATGATCGAATTCTCACTCGACATGGAGAGTGAAGAAATTATCACCGAGACTAAGGTCCTGAATTTAAATAAAGTGAATTATGATGGTATGAGACGGGAGTTAAGTAAGATTGATTGGGTGGTTTATGGTGGGGTGGGGGGGTTGACGGTGGATAGACAATGGAAAGCATTCAAAGATCTAATGGAAGAATTGCAGAAATCATTTATACCGATTTGACATAAAAGTAAACCAAGAAAGGTGACTCAACCGTTGATAACAAAGGAAATTAGAGACAGCATTGGGTCCAAAGGGAGAACATATCAATTGGCCAAAAAAAGTACCAAATCCGAAGACTGGGAACAGTTCAAGATGCAGCAAAGGAGGAGAAAGGGATTAATCAAGAGGGCAAAAATAAATTATGAAAGTAAGCTTGCGGCAAACATAAAAACCAACTGCAAAAGCTTTTATAGATATGTCAAGAGGAAAAGATTGGTGAAATCCAGAGTAGGTCCCTTGCAGGCAGAATCAGGGGAATATATAATGGGGAATAAGGAAATGGCAGACCAATTAAATTCTTACTTTAGATCTGTTTTAACAAGAGAGGATACAATAACCTCGCAAGGATGTTGGGAAACATAGACACCAATGCAAGGGAGGAACTGAAAGAAATCAGTATCTCTAAGGACATGGTCTTGGGAAAATTGAAGGGATTGAAGGCCGATAAATCCCAAGGGCCTGATAATCTACATCCTAGGGTACTTAAAGAAGTGGACATTCAGATGCTTTAAAAATAATTTTCCAGAACTCGATAGACTCAGGATCAGTTCCCATGGATTGGAGGGTAGCTAATGTTACGCTACTATTTAAAAAGGGGGGTAGAGAAAAAGTGGGGAATTATAGGCTGGTGAGCCTTACATCAGTAGTGGGCAGAATGATGGAATCCATTATTAAGGATGTAATAGCGGAGCATATGACTAGCAGGGAAGGGATCGGACGGAGTCAACATGGATTTACAAAAGGTAAATCGTGCTTGACAAATCTATTGGAATTCTTTGAAATGGTGACAGGTAAAATAGATGGGGGAGAGCCAGTGGATGTGGTGTACCTGGATTTCCAAAAGGCCTTGATAAGGTTCCACATAAATGACTGGCATGCAAAATCAAGGCTCATGGGATTGGGGGCAAGGTATTGATGTGGATTGAGAACTGGCTGGCAGATAGAAGACAGAGAGTTGGGATAAACAGCTCATTTTCTGAGTGGCAGGCGGTGACCAGTGGGGTGCCACAGGGATCTGTACTGGGACCCCAGCTGTTCACAATTTACATTAATGATTTAGATGAGGGGATTGGATGTAATATCTCCAAATTTGCAGACGACACTAAGCTAGGAGGGGTTGTGTGCACTGAAGAGGGGGTCAGGAAGCTCTAGTGTGATTTGGATAAATTGGGGGACTGGGTAGTTACATGACAAATGCACTACAATGTGGATAAATGTGAGCTTATCCACTTTGGTAATACAAACCGGAGGGCAGATTACTATTTGAATGGCAATAGATTGGGAGATGGGGAAGTGCAGAGAGATCTAGGGGTTCTTGTGCACCAGTCACTGAAGGCGAGCATGCAGGTACAGCAGGCGGTTAAAAAAGAAAATGGTATGTTGGCCTTCATATCAAGAGGATTTGAGTATAGGAATAAGGATACCTTACTGCAGTTGTACAGAGCCCTGGTGAGAGCACACCTGGAGTATTGTGTGCAGGTTTGGTCGCCTTATCTGAAGAAGGATGTTCTTGCAATGGAGGGAGTGCAAAGGCGATTCACCAGGCTGATACCTGGAATGACAGGAATAACTTCTGAGGAAAGATTGCACAATTTGGGATTGTACTCGCTAGAGTTTAGAAGATTGAGAGGGGATCTCATAGAGACATATAAAATTCTGGCAGGACTGGACAGAATGGATGCGGAAGGGATGTTTCCAATGGTGGGGGTGTCCAGAACCCGGGGCCATGGTTCGAGGATAATAAGCAAACCATTTAGAACCGAGATGAGGAGGAATTTCTTTACCCAGAGCGTGGTGAATCTGTGGAATTCATTGCCACACAGAGCAGTAGAGGCAGGTTCATTGAATATATTTAAGAGGGAATTAGATATATTTCTTCAGTATAAGGGAATTAGGGGTTACGAGAGAAGGCGGGGACGGGGTACTGAACTTTAAGATCAGCCATGATCTCATTGAATGGTGGAGAAGGCTCGAAGGGCCGAATGACCTACTCTTGCTCCTATCTTCTATGTTTCTATGTTTCTGCCCTGTTGCCCATTTTCCCCAATCTTCCCCCCTGTTCTACACTGCTCCCCACTGTGCCACTCTGTTCCTCATTCTTCCCCTTAGTTCTTCACTGTTCCCCACTGTTCCATAGTGTTCTCCATTTGAACCCCCTGCTCCACACTGTTCACTATTTTTCCCCAATATTCTGCATCTGTTCCACCCTGTTCCCCTCTATTCTCCAGCTGTCCCCATTCCACATTTATCCCACTGTTCCCCACTGTTCCACCACTATTCCCCACTGTTCCCGACTTTTTCCCTCTGTTCCCAGCTGTTCCCCATCTGTTACCAACATTTGTCCACTGTTACTCGCTTGTTTTCCACTGTTCGTCACTTGTTATCCACTGTGCCTCTCTGTTCCCCACTGCTCCTCATTCTTCCGCCAGATGGGGAACAGCTGGGGAACAGAGGGGCACAGTGGAGAACAGAGGGGAAAAGTGGGGAACTGTGGGGAATAGTCAGGAACAGGTGTGAACCACTGGGGAACAGAGGTATATATGGGGAACAGTGGAGAACATTGGGAAAAATGGGCAACAGTGTGGAACAGTTGATGGGGAACAGTGGGTTAAATGGGGAACAGAGGGCAAAAGTGGGGAACAGTGGGAATAATGCATAACAGTGGGGAAAATTTGGGAACCGTGGGGAACAGTATGGAACCGGGGGGACAGCTAGAGAACAGTGTGGAACCGTGGGGAACACTAGAACAATTGGGATCAGAGGGGAATAATGGGGAGCAGGGGGTATAATGTGGAAAGGAGAACTGTGGGGAACAATGTTCTGCACTGTTCCCCAACGTACCCCATGGTTCCCCATTGTTGACCATCAGAAGATCATCTGTTTTCCAACTGTGCCCCACTTTTCCACACTTTTTCCCACACTACTCCACTGTTCACCATCCATTCCCCACCGTGAAATATAAAGTTCACAATCCTTAGTCTGGAGACAAAGTTTTTAAGAACAGGTTCATCTTTATTTCGAGTCTGCAGAGTCGGGTGTCCCTGGTCTGGGGACATACCGGAAGTTCAGAATCATCACTCTTTTCTACAGTCCTACGTTCAACATCACCCCACCTTCATTTACCTTCTTCCAATCAGAATCCCAATACATTACAACATTCTCCTTCTCCCTTCCATCAATCCAGGTATCACTCAGTTCTTCCCTCTTCATACATTGCCTGTTCATGTCCCTATTAGGCAATCGCAGTACTAGCTATAGACTATCTTAGGTCACTGTACCAACCTGAACCAGTTCCTTGCATCCTTGGGGCTTGAGATAAGAAGGGGCCCACTGGCTAGTACTGTCTACTCTCAAGCTCTTATCTACATACTTTGCATTCCATCATTTTTCACAGAATGGTGCGAGTTTAATCATATTCAACTGTTTTTCACAATTCCTCCTTTTTTCTCGTTATCATGTATTTCTGATTAAACTGCATTATTGTTCACCTTTTGTTTCCTCAAATTGTAACATGAGTTGAATTTGTCGTTGTTCATCTGCCATGGGATTTTTTAATACCACCTGCTTCGCTCCAGTAGCTGAGCAAATGGATCTTGTGATAAAACATCGTAGGATGGCTGATCCAATCAATAAGCCCACTAGAATCATTCAGCCAGATATAGCAGAGTGCATTAACCATGGCACCCAACCTCCGAAATTCCAATCTCCCCATGTCCAATCACCTCCTTTTTTATATTTATCTCTAGTCTCCTGGATCTTCTCTCTACACTTTTTAATATGGACCACCAAATCCGAGATATTAGCTGATTCATCCAGGATGTATGTGTAACATTCAGAACCAATTAAAGCCCTTTCTCTGTCAAAATAAAATCAAGGGCCATGCATTTTTGGAGGACTGTAAGTTGCATGGTGGCCATTTCTGTATTTATTGCCCAGACTTGGGATTGGACTTCCCCAAGTACCAGGTTCGTATTATTTACTAGTTCATCTAGGGTGGCTGCTATTTTTGAATCTCAACCGCACTTTGTGCAGCTCCATATGTTGGGAAAAACCTCCACATGAGACGATCTCCTTCAGTCACCCTTTTGCTTTTCCCATGGGACAAGCCTAGTACAGGTAGCTGGTTAAGTTCACGGACATTGGGAATTAAGTATGCCAGGTAATAAAATCCACTCCAACCTTTAGGTGTACAGGTCAATATAAATCCTTTTGTCCGATTCCAACATTCCTTTTCTCCGGGTAACCATGAATAAATTTTACGTCCACACACCCAATATGTGCCATTTACCGGGTGTGGGATTCACAGTCGTGTGACGGTCTAATTCTTCATGAAATTGGAAACTCCTAGTTGGTTTCTCAAAAGGAAGCATCTCTCCAGACTGAGGAGTTGGTGACTTTGTTGGTTTTGGTCGTATCGACCACCCTTTGTATTTATCTTCAATGGTTGGATCACTGTTGCTCGGCAAGATCTATATATCAAATAATTTGTGTAGGGAGAGAGGGATTGCTACTAAGGGGACTCCTGACTTGCCATGGTGTGGTATTTTCGCAGAAACCCAACAATCTGTTTGATTTTGGTTCTTAGCATAATTAGTACATAGAGAGATAAAATAATTTTTAGGTTTAACACGCAAAGTTATGATATGTATAAGTCAAATTGAAATAGTAAGCGCAAAAGTTTCATTATTGTAGTTTTCTTTTCTGTTCCTTTTTACTCCTCTTTCCTTCTTTCTGTGGCTGGTGGTGGGACCACAGGTCCCTTTATTCTTTTTTTAAAGTTTTTTTTCTTCACACTATGAGCCATATTCACCAAAATACCCACAAACGTTTCCCTCTTGAATATATAGTGTCCCACCCCCCTCCCCACCCACTAAACATTCAACATATACAATACAATAAACCCATTAAACAATGTTATCACACAATGAAATAGACAAGAAAATTGTGTCATCTACTTTTACACACTGGGTCAGTTCATTTCGTCTACTTCTCATTCTGTCATTTCAAGAGGTGGTGGTCTGCGGTAGGACCTCTCTTTTGTGTTCCATGTACGGTTCCCAAATTTGTTCGAATACTGTGATGTTATTTCTTAAATTATATGTTATTTTTCCAATTCAATACATTTATTCATTTCCATGTATCATTGCTGTATTCCCAGGCTATCTTCTGATTTCCAGGTTGACATTGTACATTTTTTTGCTACAGCTAAGGCTATCGTAATAAATCTTTTTTGCGCTTCATACAAATCGAGGCCACGTTCTTTACTTCTTATATTATTTAGAAGAAAAATCTCTGGATTTTTTGATATGTTATTTTTTGTGATTTTATTTAATACCTGATTTAGATCTTCCCAAAACTTTTCCACTTTCTCACATGCCCAAATTGAAATATACTGTTGTTCCCGTTTCCTTCTTACAGCGAAAACATCTATCTGATACTGTTGGGGCCCATTTATTTAACTTTTAGCATGTGTCCACCCCTTTTCCTTTGTTCAGTCTGATTTTTCTGTGGTCAATAGTACTAGATATGGTCTGTTCCACCAGGGCTGAAGCTTTTCTTCTTTCCACGAATTGATCAGGACCCAGTCACCAGCATTCACAGAGTGGATAGGGAAATGCAGAGGAGGGCTCTGCACCAGCAGACGCTTAGCTTTTAAATCTGCAAGAGAACGAGAAACTGCCAGTCGATAATTCCTTAAAAACACATCATTGTTTTTGACTGTAGGTATTCCTTCTATCCGCCCCAAATATGGGAGTCCAAATAACATCTCGTAAGGGGATATTAATGTTTTGTCATGGGGCTGTCCGAATTCTGAGAAGAGTTATTGGTTAGCACTTGGTCCAGGGTAATTTAGTCTCTTCTTTTAGTTATGTAATTTGCATTTTTAAAGTGGCATTCATTTGTTCCACTCTGGATGCCTTGGAGTATGCAGCTTCCATTTTATCCCTAAGGTTTCACAGACCAGGCTGTAAATTTTAGAAGCGAAGTGCTTTCCCTGATCTGAATTGATGGATTCGGCTATTCCATATCGGGGTACAATTTTTTCCAGAATTATATGCTTGTTCAGTGGCATTGACGGTGGGGAACGCTTCAACCCATCTCGTGAAATGGTCCACTACTGCTAGTAGAAATTTCCATCGCTGGACCTTAGGGAGTTTGGTGAAATCCACTTGTATCCGCTGAAATGGCCAGATTGCTAAAGGTGGTACTCCTCCAGGCATAGCTTTCATAACTTTCTTATAACTTTCTTATTAACCTTTAAACAGATCACACAGCGGTTCACTGCCTGTCTTGCTAGGATATAGACTCCTCTGCAGGCATAAGTTTGTAAGAATGCATCACACAGTGCTTGCACTCCCGGTGGGAGCATGAGTGCAGTTCCCCTAGTATCTGCTGGGTGATTTCTTTATTTAACAATTGTCTTCCATTGGGGAGCCACCATTTTCCGTCTTCTTTGCTCCCATCTTTTCCATTTTTTTCTTCTTCAGGGAGGGAAAAGATAGGACCTTCTTCAGCCCTTCTCTGAGAGGTATCAGAGCCATCAGGTGGATGTACTTTTCCTGATCGTGCCGCTTGTCGGGCCAGTTCATCAGCCATCCGATTTCCTCGTGCTTTTGGTGAGTTCCCCTTCTGATGACCTGGTACATGTACTGTGGCAATTCTTTCTGGTTTGATTAATGCTTCCAAAGTCTTTTCAGTTAGTTGCTCATGAGCCAGTTCTTTTCATCTTGTTGTTATCATCCCTCGTTCTTTCCAAATTTTCCTAAATGTGTGTACCACTCCAAATGCATATTTCAAATCTGTATATATGTACCTTTCTGCCCTCCCAACAGTCCCCACAAGTCCCCAGAGTTCCCCATCAGTTCCCTATCTGTTCTAAACTGTTTCCCACTGTTCGTCACCTATTCCACACCTGTTCTCCATTGTTCTGCCTGCTGTTTCCCACCAGTTCCCCACGTTTCACCACTGTTCTCCATGGTCCCCCACTGTTCCCCTCATTTCCCAATCTGTTCCCCACTTTTCTCCACTGTTCTCCCATTCTCCACAGTTCGCTATCCGTTCCCCACTGCTCCCCACTATTCCCCTCTGTTGCCCACTGTTCCGCAGAGATCTCCACTGTTCCCCTTTCCTTCCTTACATTCCTCAATTTTCCCAGCTGTTGCCCTCCATAGTACAGTTCCCCAACAATTTTACGTGTTCCCCACGGTTCCCCACTGTTCCCCACCTGTCAAACACTTTTTACCACTGTTCCCCACATTCTCCAATGTTCGCCAAATGTTCCCCACTGCTCTCCACTGTTACCCTCTGTTCCCCACTGTTACTCATTCTTCCCCTCTGTTCCCCATTGTTCCCCCACAGTTCTTCACTGTTCCCCACTGTTCTCCAGCTGTTCCCAAACTGTTCCCCAAAGTTACCCATTTTTCTCACTGTTCCCTACTGTTCCACATCTGTTCCCCACAGTTCTTCACTGTTTTCCAGCTGTTTCCAAACTGTTCCCCACTCTTGCCCATTTATCCCAATTTTCCTCACTGTACCCCATTTTCCCACTGTACCCTATTGTTCCACATCTGTTCACCACAACTCTTCACTGTTCCCCACTGTTCCTTACCTGTTCCCCAATGTTTCTACCAATCTCAACTGTTTCCCAGCAGTTTCCCACCTCTTCCCCATGTTTCCCTACTGTTCCCCATCAGTGTCCCACTGTTCTCCAACTGTTCCCCATTTTTCCTACTAATCCCCACTCTTCCACATCTGTTCTCCACAGTTCACCTCTGTTCCCCACTGTTCTTCACCTGTTCCCCAACTTTTTCCCACTGTTCCCCACCAATCCCAAGTGTTTCCCAGCAGTTTCCCACCTATTCCCCATGGTTCCCCACTGTTCCCCATCCGTTCCCCATTGTTCCCCCTGCTCCCTTTTGTTTTCTCTGTTCTCATCTCTCCTGCAGTGTTCCCCACTGTTCCCATCTGCTCCCCTTTCCTCATTGTTTCCCCCTTCTCCCCAATATTCCCCTCCATTGCCCATTGTTCTGCAGTATACCCCACTATTCCACACTCTTCTCCCTCTGTTCCACACTGTTTCCCATTTTTCCCACTGTTCTCTACTGTTTCACACCTGTTACCCTTGATTCCCAGACTGTTCCCCACAGTTCCTCCTTTTCCCCACTTTCCCACTATTCCCTACTGTTCAACAATGTTCCCAACTGTTCCCCTATATTCCACATCAGTCACCATCTGTTCCCCAATGTTCCCCATATTCCCCAATGTTCTGCACTGTTCTCCAACAATCCCCCCACCGTAACCCACTGTACCACATTTTTGCCCACAAAATGTTCAACTCTTTCCCATCTGTGCCCCACTTTTCCACACTGTTTTCCACAGATCTCCACTGTTCACCATTTGTTTCCCACTGCCCCCCAGAATTATCCACAGCTCCCCACAGTCTTCAACATTTCCCCAGTGTTCCCCACTCTTCCCCAATGTGACTCTATGTTCCCCACTGTACTAACTGTTCCCCACTTTTCCCCACTGTCCTTCACAGTTCCCCACAGTTCTTCATTGTTCCCAAATGGTTCTCCACTGTTCCTCACTGTTTCCCAGCAGTTACCCACCTGGTCCCCATGGATCTTCACTGTTCCCCATCACTTCCCCATCTCTTTTCCATCTGTACCTCACTGTTACCCCCTTTCTCCACTGTTTACCGTCTGTTCCACACTATTACTCCTGCTCCCCAATGTTCCTCTCTATTTTCCAGCTGTTCCTGAACTGTTTTGCACTGTACCCCTTTGTTCCCCACTTTCCCCCATTTTTCCCACTGTACCCTAATATTCCACATCTGGTCCCCACAGTTCTTCACTGTTCCCCACTATTCTTCACCTGTTCCCCATCAATCCCATCTGTTTCCCAGCATTTTCACACCTGGTCTACAAGGTTCCCCACTATTCACCGTTAGTTCCCCATATGTTCCCCATTATTCTCAAGCTGTTACCCATCTGTTCCCCACTGTTACCCATCTGTTCCCCACTGTTCCCCTTTGTTCCCGTCTGTTCTGCAGTGTTCCCCACTGTTCCCTTTTCCTCATTGTTCCCCCCACTTCCCAATAATCCCTCCATTCCCCATTATTCTGCAGTGTACCCCTGGGTTCCACACTGTACCCTACTTTTCTCCACTGTTCCCCACTGTTCTGCATCTGTTCCAACCTGTTCCCCATTTTTCCCAATGCTCCGTACTGTTCCCCATTTATCCCACTGTTTCCCATTTGTTCTCCACTGTTCCACAACTGTTCCCGACTTTTTCCCTCTGTTCCCCACTGATCCCCAACTGTTCCCCATTGTTCCTCACTGTTCCCCAATTATTACCCACATTACCCCCTGCTCTATTTGGTTCCCCTCTGAGCTGCAGTGTTCTCTACGGTTCCCCACTTTTTCCAATGTGTTCCCCTGCTCCCTTTGGTTCCCCTCTGTTCTGCAGTGATCCCCACGGCTCCCCACATTTTCCAAACTGTTCCCCCGGCTCTCTTTGGTTTCATACTGTTCTGCAGTGTTCCCCACGGTTCCCCACTTTTTCCAATCCGTTCCCTCTGCTCCCTTTGGTTCCCCTGTGTTCTGCAGTGTTCCCCACAGTTCTCCACCTTTTCCAATTCGTTCCCCCTGCTCCCTTTGGTTCCCCACCTTTCTGCATTTTTCCACATGGTTCCCAACTTTTTCCAATCAGTTCCCCACTTTTTCCAAACCATTCCTCCTGCTCCCTTTAGTTCCCCTCTATTCTACAGTGTTCCCCACGATTCTATACATTTTTTTCCATCCTGTACCCCCTGCTCCCTATGGTTCCCCTCTGCCTTGCAGTGTTACCCATGGGACCCCACTTTTTCCAACCTGTTCCCCTTGTTCCCTTTGGTTCCCCTCTGTCCTGCCGTGTTCTCCACGGTTCCCAACTTTTTGCAATCCGTTCCCCCTGCTCCGTTTGGTTCCCCTCTGTTCTGCAGTGTTCCCCACGGTTCCCCACTTTTTCCAATGCATTCCCTTTGCTCCCTTTGGTGCCCCTCTGTTCTGCAGTGTTCCCAACGGTTCCCCACTTTTTCCAATCTGTTTCCCCTGCTACCTCTGGTTCCCCTCTGTTCTGCATTTTTCCACACTGTTCCCCACTTTTTCCAATCCGTTCCCCCTGCTTCCTTTAGTTCACCTCTGTTCTTCAGAACTCCCCACGATTCCCCACTTTTTCCTATCTGTTCCCCCTGCTCCCTTTGGTTCCCCTCTGTTCTGCATTGTTCCCCACGGTTCCCCACTTTTCCGAACTGTACCCCCTGCTCCCTTTGGTTCACCTCTGTTCTGCAGTGTTCCTCACGGTTCCCCACTTTTTCCATTCTGTTCCCCCTGCACCCTTTGATTCCCCTCTGTTCTGCAGTGTTGCCCACTGTTCTCAACTTTTTCCAATCTGTTCTTCCTGATCCCTTTGGTTCCCCACTATTCTGCATTTTTCCACACGGTTCCCCACTTTTTCCAATCTGTTCCCCCTGCTCCCTTTGGTTCCTCACTGTTCTGCAGTCTTTCTCACGGTTCTCCACATATTTTCCAACCTGTACCCCCTGCTCCCTATGGTTCCCCTCTGCCCTGCAGTGTCCCCCATGGTTCTCCACTTTTTCCAATCCGTTCCCCCTCTTCCCTTTGGTTCGCCTCTGTTCTGCAGTGTTCGCGACGCTTCCCCACTTTTTCCAATCCGTTCCCCCTGCTCCCTTTGGTTCCCCACTGTTGTGCATTTTTCCACACGGTACCCCACTTCTTCTAATCTGTTCCTCCTGCACCCTTTGTTTCCCCACTGTTCTGCATTTTTCCACTTGGTTCCCCACTTTTTCCAATCTGTTCACCCTGCTCCCTTTGGTTCCTCACTGTTCTGCAGTGTCCCCCACGATTCCCCACTTTTTCCAATGCGTTCCCCTGCTCACTTTGGTTCCCCACTGTTCTGCAGTGATCCCCACGGTTCCCCACATTTTCCAAACTGTTCCCCCGGCTCGCTTTGGTTTCATACTGTTCTGCAGTGTTCCCCACGGTTCCCCACTTTTTCCAATGCGTTGCCCCTGCTCGCTTTGGTTTCATACTGTTCTGCAGTGTTCCCCACGGTTCCCCACTTTTTTACAATCTGTTCGCTCTGCTCCCTTAGGTTCCCCTCTGTCCTGCAGTGTCCTCCACGGTTCCCCACTTTTTCCAACCTGTACCTCCTGCTCCCTTTGGTTCCCCTCTGTCATGCAGTGTTTTCACAGTTCCACAATTTTTTCCTATCTGTTCCCCCTGATCCCTTTGGTTCCCCTCTGTCATGCAGTGTGCCCCACGGTTCCCCACTTTTTCAAAACTGTTCCCCCTGCTCCCTTTGGTTCCTCACTGTTCTGCAGTTTTCCTCACGGTTCTCCACATTTTTCCAACCTGTACCCCCTGCTCCCTATGGATCCCCTC
Source organism: Narcine bancroftii (assembly GCF_036971445.1). NCBI lineage: Eukaryota > Metazoa > Chordata > Chondrichthyes > Torpediniformes > Narcinidae > Narcine > Narcine bancroftii. The sequence goes on from NW_027211899.1 coordinate 160,032, forward strand.
TGCCCTGCAGTGTCCCCCATGGTTCCCCACTTTTTCCAATCCGTTCCCCCTGTTCCCTTTGGTTCGCCTCTGTTCTGCAGTGTTCCCGACGCTTCCCCACTTTTTCCAATCCGTTCCCCCTGCTCCCTTTGGTTCCCCTCTATTCTGCAGTGTTCCCCACGATTCTCCACATTTTTTTCCATCCTGTACCCCCTGCTCCCTTTGGTTCCCCACTGTTGTGCATTTTTGCACACGGTACCCCACTTCTTCTAATCTGTTCCTCCTGCACCCTTTGTTTCCCCACTGTTCTGCATTTTTCCACACGGTTCCCCACTTTTTCCAATCTGTTCCCCCTGCTCCCTTTGGTTCCTCACTGTTCTGCAGTGTTCCCCACGGTTCCCCACTTTTTCCAATGCGTTGCCCCTGCTCGCTTTGGTTTCATACTGTTCTGCAGTGTTCCCCACGGTTCCCCACTTTTTTACAATCTGTTCGCTCTGCTCCCTTAGGTTCCCCTCTGTCCTGCAGTGTCCTCCACGGTTCCCCACTTTTTCCAACCTGTACCTCCTGCTCCCTTTAGTTCCCCTCTGTCATGCAGTGTTTTCACAGTTCCCCAATTTTTTCCTATCTGTTCCCCCTGATCCCTTTGGTTCTCCTCTGTCGTGCAGTGTTCCCCACGGTTCTCCACTTTTTCCAATCCGTTCCCTCTGCTCCCTTTGGTTCCCCTCTGTTCTGCATTGTTCCCCACAGTTCTCCACCTTTTCCAATTCGTACCCCCTGCTCCCATTGGTTCCCCACTATTCTGCATTTTTCCACACGGTTCCCTACTTTTTCCAAACGGTTCCCCACTTTTTCCAATCTGTTCCCCCTGCTCCCTTTGGTTCTCCTCTGTTCTGCAGTTTTCCCGACGCTTCCCCACTTTTTCCAAACCGTTCCCCCTGCTCCCTTTGGTTCCCCTCTATTCTGCAGTGTTCCCCACGATTCTCCACATTTTTTTCCATCCTGTACCCCCTGCTCCCTATGGTTCCCCTCTGCCTTGCAGTGTTACCCATGGGACCCCACTTTTTCCAACCTGTTCCCCTTGTTCCCTTTGGTTCCCCTCTGTCCTGCCGTGTTCTCCACAGTTATCAACTTTTTGCAATCCGTTCCCCCTGCTCCGTTTGTCTCCCCTCTGTACTGCAGTGTTCCCCACAGTTCCCCAATTTTTCCAATCTGTTCCCCCTGCTCCCTTTGATTCCCCTCTGGAATGCAGTGTTTGCCATGGGCCCCACTTTTTCAATCCGTTTCCCCTTCTCCCTTTGGTTCCCCTCTGTTCTGCAGTGTTCCCCACAGTTCTCCACCTTTTCCAATTCGTTCCCCCTGCTCCCTTTGGTTCCCCACTATTCTGCATTTTTCCACACGGTTCCCTACTTTTTCCAAACGGTTCCCCACTTTTTCCAATCTGTTCCCCCTGCTCCCTTTGGTTCTCCTCTGTTCTGCAGTGTTCCCGACGCTTCCCCACATTTTCCAATCCGTTCCCCCTGCTCCCTTTGGTTCCCCTCTATTGTGCAGTGTTCCCCACGAGTCTCCACATTTTTTTACATACTGTACCCCCTGATCCCTATGGTTCACCTCTGCCTTGCAGTGTTACCCATGGGACACCACTTTTTCCAACCTGTTCCCCTTGTTCCCTTTGGTTCCCCTCTGTCCTTCCGTGTTCTCCACGGTTCCCAACTTTTTGCAATCCGTTCCCCCTGCTCCCTTTGGTTCCCCTCTATTCTGCAGTGTTCCCCACGATTCTCCACATTTTTTTCCATTCTGTACCCCCTGCCTCCCTTTGGTTCCCCTCTGTTCTGCAGTGTTCCCCACAGTTCCCCACTTTTTCCAATCGGTTCCCCCTGCTCCCTTTGATTACCCTCTGTCATTCAGTGTTACCCATGGGACCCCACTTTTTCCAACCTGTTCCCCTTGTTCCCTTTGGTTCCCCTCTGTCATGCAGTGTTTTCACAGTTCCCCAATTTTTTCCTACCTCTTCCCCCTGATCCCTTTGGTTCTCCTCTGTCGTGCAGTGTTCCCCACGGTTCCCCACTTTTTCCAATCCGGTCCCTCTGCTCCCTTTGGTTCCCCTCTGTTCTGCAGAGTTCCCCACAGTTCTCCACCTTTTCCAATTCGTTCCCCCTGTTCCCTTTGGTTCCCCACCTTTCTGCATTTTTCCACACGGTTCCCTACTTTTTCCAATCGGTTCCCCACTTTTTCCAATCTTTTCCCCCTGCTCCCTTTGGTTCCCCTTCGTTCTGCATTTTTCCACACGGTTCCCCTCTTTTTCCAATCTGTTCCCCCTGCTCCCTTTGGTTCTTCTCTGTTCTGCATTGTTCCCCACGGGTCGCCACTTTTCCGAGCTGTTCCCCCTGCTCCCTTTGGTTCCGCTCTGTTCTGCAGTTTTCCACACTGTTCTCAACTTTTTCCAATGTGTTCCTCCTGCTCCCTTTGTTTCCCCACTGTTCTGCATTTTTGCACACGGTTCCCCACTTTTTCAAAACTGTTCCCCCTGCTCCCTTTGGTTCCTCACTGTTCTGCAGTTTTCCTCACGGTTCTCCACATTTTTCCAACCTGTACCCCCTGCTCCCTATGCTTCCCCTCTGCCCTGCAGTGTCCCCCATGGTTCCACACTTTTTCCAATCCGTTCCCCCTGTTCCCTTTGGTTCGCCTCTGTTCTGCAGTGTTCCCGACGCTTCCCCACTTTTTCCAATCCGTTTCCCCTGCTCCCTCTGGTTTCCCCTCTGTTCTGCATTTTTCCACACTGTTCCCTACTATTTCCAATCCGTTCCCCCTGCTTCCTTTGGTTCACCTCTGTTCTGCAGATCTCTCCACGTATCCCCACTTTTTCCAATGCGTTCCCTCTGCTCCCTTTGGTGCCCCTCTGTTCTGCAGTGTTCCCCACGGTTTCCCACTTTTTGCAATCTGTTCCCCCTGCTCCCTCTGGTTTCCCCTCTGTTCTGCATTTTTCCACAGTGTTCCCCACTTTTTCCAATCCATTCCCCCTGCTCCCTTTGGTTCCCCTCTGTTCTGCATTGTTCCTCACGGTGCCCCACTTTTTCAAACTGTACACCCTGCTCCCTTTGGTTCCCCTCTATTCTGCAGTGATCCCCACGGTTCCCCACATTTTCCAAGCTGTTCCCCCTGCTCGCTTTGGTTTCATACTGTTCTGCAGTGTTCCCCACGGTTCCCCATTTTTTTACAGTCTGTTCGCCCTGCTCCCTTTGGTTCCCCTCTGTCCTGCAGTGTCCTCCACGGTTCCCCACTTTTTACAATCCGTTCCCCCTGCTTCCTTTGGTTCCCCTCTGTCGTGCAGTGTTCCAAACGGTACCCCACTTTTTCCAATGCGTTCCCTCTGTTCCCTTTGGTGCCCCTCTGTTCTGCAGTGTTCCCCACGGTTCCCCACTTTTTCCAATCTGTTTCCCCTGCTCCCTCTGGTTTCCCATCTGTTCTGCATTTTTCCACACTGTTCCCTACTATTTCCAATCCGTTCCCCCTGCTTCCTTTGGTTCACCTCTGTTCTGCAGATCTCTCCACGTATCCCCACTTTTTCCAATCTGTTCCCCTTGCACCCTTTGGTTCCCCTCTGTTCTGCATTGTTCCCCACGGTTCCCCACTTTTCCAAACTGTACCCCCTGCTCCCTTTGGTGCCCCTCTGTTCTGCAGTGTTCCTCACGGTTCCCCACTTTTTCCAATCTGTTCTTCCTGCTCCCTTTGGTTCCCCTTTGTTGTGCATTTTTCCACACGGTTCCCCTCTTTTTCCAATCTGTTCCCCCTGCTCCCTTTGGTTCCTCTCTGTTCTGCATTGTTCCCCACAGGTCCCCACTTTTCCGAGCTGTTCCCCCTGCTCCCTTTGGTTCCGCTCTGTTCTGCAGTTTTCCACACTGTTCTCAACTTTTTCCAATGTGTACCTCCTGCTCCCTTTGGTTCCCCTCTGTCATGCAGTGTTTTCACAGTTCCACAATTTTTTCCTATCTGTTCCCCCTGATCCCTTTGGTTCCCCTCTGTCATGCAGTGTGCCCCACGGTTCCCCACTTTTTCAAAACTGTTCCCCCTGCTCCCTTTGGTTCCTCACTGTTCTGCAGTTTTCCTCACGGTTCTCCACATTTTTCCAACCTGTACCCCCTGCTCCCTATGGATCCCCTCTGCCCTGCAGTGTCCCCCATGGTTCCCCACTTTTTCCAATCCGTTCCCCCTGTTCCCTTTGGTTCGCCTCTGTTCTGCAGTGTTCCCGACGCTTCCCCACTTTTTCCAATCCGTTCCCCCTGCTCCCTTTGGTTCCCCTCTATTCTGCAGTGTTCCCCACGATTCTCCACATTTTTTTCCATCCTGTACCCCCTGCTCCCTTTGGTTCCCCACTGTTGTGCATTTTTGCACACGGTACCCCACTTCTTCTAATCTGTTCCTCCTGCACCCTTTGTTTCCCCACTGTTCTGCATTTTTCCACACGGTTCCCCACTTTTTCCAATCTGTTCCCCCTGCTCCCTTTGGTTCCTCACTGTTCTGCAGTGTTCCCCACTGTTCCCCACTTTTTCCAATGCGTTGCCCCTGCTCGCTTTGGTTTCATACTGTTCTGCAGTGTTCCCCACGGTTCCCCACTTTTTTACAATCTGTTCGCTCTGCTCCCTTAGGTTCCCCTCTGTCCTGCAGTGTCCTCCACGGTTCCCCACTTTTTCCAACCTGTACCTCCTGCTCCCTTTAGTTCCCCTCTGTCATGCAGTGTTTTCACAGTTCCCCAATTTTTTCCTATCTGTTCCCCCTGATCCCTTTGGTTCTCCTCTGTCGTGCAGTGTTCCCCACGGTTCTCCACTTTTTCCAATCCGTTCCCTCTGCTCCCTTTGGTTCCCCTCTGTTCTGCATTGTTCCCCACAGTTCTCCACCTTTTCCAATTCGTACCCCCTGCTCCCATTGGTTCCCCACTATTCTGCATTTTTCCACACGGTTCCCTACTTTTTCCAAACGGTTCCCCACTTTTTCCAATCTGTTCCCCCTGCTCCCTTTGGTTCTCCTCTGTTCTGCAGTTTTCCCGACGCTTCCCCACTTTTTCCAAACCGTTCCCCCTGCTCCCTTTGGTTCCCCTCTATTCTGCAGTGTTCCCCACGATTCTCCACATTTTTTTCCATCCTGTACCCCCTGCTCCCTATGGTTCCCCTCTGCCTTGCAGTGTTACCCATGGGACCCCACTTTTTCCAACCTGTTCCCCTTGTTCCCTTTGGTTCCCCTCTGTCCTGCCGTGTTCTCCACAGTTATCAACTTTTTGCAATCCGTTCCCCCTGCTCCGTTTGTCTCCCCTCTGTACTGCAGTGTTCCCCACAGTTCCCCAATTTTTCCAATCTGTTCCCCCTGCTCCCTTTGATTCCCCTCTGGAATGCAGTGTTTGCCATGGGCCCCACTTTTTCAATCCGTTTCCCCTTCTCCCTTTGGTTCCCCTCTGTTCTGCAGTGTTCCCCACAGTTCTCCACCTTTTCCAATTCGTTCCCCCTGCTCCCTTTGGTTCCCCACTATTCTGCATTTTTCCACACGGTTCCCTACTTTTTCCAAACGGTTTCCCACTTTTTCCAATCTGTTCCCCCTGCTCCCTTTGGTTCTCCTCTGTTCTGCAGTGTTCCCGACGCTTCCCCACATTTTCCAATCAGTTCCCCCTGCTCCCTTTGGTTCCCCTCTATTGTGCAGTGTTCCCCACGAGTCTCCACATTTTTTTACATACTGTACCCCCTGATCCCTATGGTTCACCTCTGCCTTGCAGTGTTACCCATGGGACACCACTTTTTCCAACCTGTTCCCCTTGTTCCCTTTGGTTCCCCTCTGTCCTTCCGTGTTCTCCACGGTTCCCAACTTTTTGCAATCCGTTCCCCCTGCTCCCTTTGGTTCCCCTCTATTCTGCAGTGTTCCCCACGATTCTCCACATTTTTTTCCATTCTGTACCCCCTGCCTCCCTTTGGTTCCCCTCTGTTCTGCAGTGTTCCCCACAGTTCCCCACTTTTTCCAATCGGTTCCCCCTGCTCCCTTTGATTACCCTCTGTCATTCAGTGTTACCCATGGGACCCCACTTTTTCCAACCTGTTCCCCTTGTTCCCTTTGGTTCCCCTCTGTCATGCAGTGTTTTCACAGTTCCCCAATTTTTTCCTACCTCTTCCCCCTGATCCCTTTGGTTCTCCTCTGTCGTGCAGTGTTCCCCACGGTTCCCCACTTTTTCCAATCCGGTCCCTCTGCTCCCTTTGGTTCCCCTCTGTTCTGCAGTGTTCCCCACAGTTCTCCACCTTTTCCAATTCGTTCCCCCTGTTCCCTTTGGTTCCCCACCTTTCTGCATTTTTCCACACGGTTCCCTACTTTTTCCAATCGGTTCCCCACTTTTTCCAATCTTTTCCCCCTGCTCCCTTTGGTTCCCCTTCGTTCTGCATTTTTCCACACGGTTCCCCTCTTTTTCCAATCTGTTCCCCCTGCTCCCTTTGGTTCTTCTCTGTTCTGCATTGTTCCCCACGGGTCGCCACTTTTCCGAGCTGTTCCCCCTGCTCCCTTTGGTTCCGCTCTGTTCTGCAGTTTTCCACACTGTTCTCAACTTTTTCCAATGTGTTCCTCCTGCTCCCTTTGTTTCCCCACTGTTCTGCATTTTTGCACACGGTTCCCCACTTTTTCAAAACTGTTCCCCCTGCTCCCTTTGGTTCCTCACTGTTCTGCAGTTTTCCTCACGGTTCTCCACATTTTTCCAACCTGTACCCCCTGCTCCCTATGCTTCCCCTCTGCCCTGCAGTGTCCCCCATGGTTCCACACTTTTTCCAATCCGTTCCCCCTGTTCCCTTTGGTTCGCCTCTGTTCTGCAGTGTTCCCGACGCTTCCCCACTTTTTCCAATCCGTTTCCCCTGCTCCCTCTGGTTTCCCCTCTGTTCTGCATTTTTCCACACTGTTCCCTACTATTTCCAATCCGTTCCCCCTGCTTCCTTTGGTTCACCTCTGTTCTGCAGATCTCTCCACGTATCCCCACTTTTTCCAATGCGTTCCCTCTGCTCCCTTTGGTGCCCCTCTGTTCTGCAGTGTTCCCCACGGTTTCCCACTTTTTGCAATCTGTTCCCCCTGCTCCCTCTGGTTTCCCCTCTGTTCTGCATTTTTCCACAGTGTTCCCCACTTTTTCCAATCCATTCCCCCTGCTCCCTTTGGTTCCCCTCTGTTCTGCATTGTTCCTCACGGTTCCCCACTTTTTCAAACTGTACACCCTGCTCCCTTTGGTTCCCCTCTATTCTGCAGTGATCCCCACGGTTCCCCACATTTTCCAAGCTGTTCCCCCTGCTCGCTTTGGTTTCATACTGTTCTGCAGTGTTCCCCACGGTTCCCCATTTTTTTACAGTCTGTTCGCCCTGCTCCCTTTGGTTCCCCTCTGTCCTGCAGTGTCCTCCACGGTTCCCCACTTTTTACAATCCGTTCCCCCTGCTTCCTTTGGTTCCCCTCTGTCGTGCAGTGTTCCAAACGGTACCCCACTTTTTCCAATGCGTTCCCTCTGTTCCCTTTGGTGCCCCTCTGTTCTGCAGTGTTCCCCACGGTTCCCCACTTTTTCCAATCTGTTTCCCCTGCTCCCTCTGGTTTCCCATCTGTTCTGCATTTTTCCACACTGTTCCCTACTATTTCCAATCCGTTCCCCCTGCTTCCTTTGGTTCACCTCTGTTCTGCAGATCTCTCCACGTATCCCCACTTTTTCCAATCTGTTCCCCTTGCACCCTTTGGTTCCCCTCTGTTCTGCATTGTTCCCCACGGTTCCCCACTTTTCCAAACTGTACCCCCTGCTCCCTTTGGTGCCCCTCTGTTCTGCAGTGTTCCTCACGGTTCCCCACTTTTTCCAATCTGTTCTTCCTGCTCCCTTTGGTTCCCCTTTGTTGTGCATTTTTCCACACGGTTCCCCTCTTTTTCCAATCTGTTCCCCCTGCTCCCTTTGGTTCCTCTCTGTTCTGCATTGTTCCCCACAGGTCCCCACTTTTCCGAGCTGTTCCCCCTGCTCCCTTTGGTTCCGCTCTGTTCTGCAGTTTTCCACACTGTTCTCAACTTTTTCCAATGTGTTCCTCCTGCTCCCTTTGTTTCCCCACTGTTCTGCATTTTTGCACACGGTTCCCCACTTTTTCAAAACTGTTCCCCCTGCTCCCTTTAGTTCCTCACTGTTCTGCAGTTTTCCTCACGGTTCTCCTCATTTTTCCAACCTGTACCCCCTGCTCCCTATGGTTCCCCTCTGCCCTGCAGTGTCCCCCATGGTTCCCCACTTTTTCCAATCCGTTCCCACTGTTCCCTTTGGTTCGCCACTGTTCTGCAGTGTTCCCCATGGTTCTCCAAATTTTTTCTAATCTGTTCCCCCTTCTCCCTCTGGTTCGCCTCTGTTCTACATTTTTCCACACGGTTCCCCATTTTTTCCAATCCGTTCCCCCTGCTTCCTTTGGTCCACCTCTTTTCTGCAGAGTTCCCCACGGTCCACTTTTTTGAATCCTTTTCCCCTGCTCCCTTTGGGTCCCCACTGTTCTGAAGAACTCCCCACGATTCCCCACTTTTTCCAATCTGTTCCCCCTTCTCCCTTTGGTTCCTCTCTGTTCTGCATTGTTCCCCATGGGTCCGCACTTTACCGAGCTGTACCCCCTGCTCCCTTTGGTTCCGCTCTCTTCTGCAGTTTTCCCCACGGTTCTCCAAATTTTTTGTAATTTGTTCCCATGCTCACTTTGGTTCCCCTCTGTTCTGCAGTGTTCCCCACAGTTCTCAACCTTTTCCAATTCGTTCCCCCTGCTCCCTTTGGTTCCCCACCTTTCTGCATTTTTCAACACGGTTCCCTACTTTTTCCAATCGGTTCCCCACTTTTTCCAATCTGTTCCCCCTGCTCCCTTTGGTTCTGCTCTGTTCTGCAGTGTTCCCCACAGTTCCCCACTTTTTCCAATCTGTTCCCCCTGCTCCTTTTGATCCACTCTGTTCTGCAGTTTTCCCCACGGTTCCCCACATTTTCCAAACCATTCCCCCGGCTCGCTTTGGTTTCATACTGTTCTGCAGCGTTCCCCACGGTTCCCCACTATTTTACAATCTGTTCGCCCTGCTCCCTTTGGTTCCCCTCATTTCTGCAGTGTCCTCCACGCTTCCCAACTTTTTGCAATCCATTCCCCCTGCTCTGTTTGTTTCCCCACTGTTCTACATGTTTCCACACGGTTCCCCACTTTTTCCAATCTGTTCCCCCTGCTCCCTTTGGTTCCTCACTGTTCTGCAGTGTTCCTCACGGTTCTCCACATTTTTTCCAACCTGTAGCCCCTGCTCCCTATGGTTCCCCTATGCCCTGAAGTATTCCCCATGGTTCCCCACTTTTTCCAATCCGTTCCCCCTGTTCCCTTTGGTTCCCCTCTGTCCCGCAGTGTTCTGCACGATTCCCCACTTTTTCCAATCAGTTCCCCCTGCTCCCTTTGATTCCGCTCTGTCCTGCAGTGTTCCCCTTGGTCCCCACTTTTTACAATCCGTTCCCCCTGCTCCTTTGGCTCCACTCTGTTCTGCAGTTTTCACCATGGTTCCCCACATTTTGCAATCCATTCCCCCTGCTCCATTTGTTTCCCCTCTGTTCTGCAGTGTTCCCCACAGTTCCCACTTTTTCCAATCCGTTCCCCCTGCTCCCTTTGATTCCCCTCTGTCCTGCATTGTTCCCCATGGGCCCCACTTTTTACATTCCGTTCCCCCTGCTTCCTTTGGTTCCCCTCTGTCGTGTAGTGTTCCAAACGGTTCCCCACATTTTCCAATGCGTTCCCTCTGCTCCCTTTGGTGCCCCTCTGTTCTGCAGTGTTCCCCACGGTTCCCCACTTTTTCCAATCTGTTTCCCCTGCTCCCTCTGGTTTCCCCTCTGTTCTGCATTTTTCCACACTGTTCCCTACTATTTCCAATCCGTTCCCCCTGCTTCCTTTGGTTCACCTCTGTTCTGCAGATCTCTCCACGTATCACCACTTTTTCCAATCTGTTCCCCCTGCTCCCTTTGGTTCCCCTCTGTTCTGCATTGTTCCCCACGGTTCCCCACTTTTCCAAACTGTACCCACTGCTCCCTTTGGTGCCCATCTGTTCTGCAGTGTTCCTCACGGTTCCACACTTTTTCCAATCTGTTCTTCCTGCTCCCTTTGGTTCCCCGTTGTTTTGCATTTTTCCACACGGTTCCCCTCTTTTTCCAATCTGTTCCCCCTGCTCCCTTTGGTTCCTCTCTGTTCTGCATAGTTCCCCACGGGTCCCCACTTTTCCGAGCTCTTCCCCCTGCTCCCTTTGGTTCCGCTCTGTTCTGCAGTTTTCCCCACTTTTCTCAACTTTTTCCAATCTGTTCCTCCTGCTCCCTTTGTTTCCCCACTGTTCTGCATTTTTGCACACGGTTCCCCACTTTTTCAAAACTGTTCCCCCTGCTCCCTTTGGGTCCTCACTGTTCTGCAGTTTTCCTCACGGTTCTCCACATTTTTCCAACCTGTACCCACTGCTCCCTATGGTTCCGCTCTGCCCTGCAGTTTCCCCCATGGTACCCCACTTTTTCCAATCCGTTCCCCCTGTTCCCTTTGGTTCGCCTCTGTTCTGCAGTGTTCCCGACGCTTCCCCACTTTTTCCAATCCGTTCCCCCTGCTCCCTTTGGTTCCCCTCTATTCTGCAGTGATCCCCACGGTTCCCCACATTTTCCAAGCTGTTCCCCCTGCTCGCTTTGGTTTCATACTGTTCTGCAGTGTTCCCCACGGTTCCCCATTTTTTTACAGTCTGTTCGCCCTGCTCCCTTTTGTTCCCCTCTGTCCTGCAGTGTCCTCCACGGTTCCCCACTTTTTACAATCCGTTCCCCCTGCTTCCTTTGGTTCCCCTCTGTCGTGCAGTGTTCCAAACGGTACCCCACTTTTTCCAATGCGTTCCCTCTGTTCCCTTTGGTGCCCCTCTGTTCTGCAGTGTTCCCCACGGTTCCCCACTTTTTCCAATCTGTTTCCCCTGCTCCCTCTGGTTTCCCATCTGTTCTGCATTTTTCCACACTGTTCCCTACTATTTCCAATCCGTTCCCCCTGCTTCCTTTGGTTCACCTCTGTTCTGCAGATCTCTCCACGTATCCCCACTTTTTCCAATCTGTTCCCCTTGCACCCTTTGGTTCCCCTCTGTTCTGCATTGTTCCCCACGGTTCCTCACTTTTCCAAACTGTACCCCCTGCTCCCTTTGGTGCCCCTCTGTTCTGCAGTGTTCCTCACGGTTCCCCACTTTTTCCAATCTGTTCTTCCTGCTCCCTTTGGTTCCCCTTTGTTCTGCATTTTTCCACACGGTTCCCCTCTTTTTCCAATCTGTTCCCCCTGCTCCCTTTGGTTCCTCTCTGTTCTGCATTGTTCCCCACAGGTCCCCACTTTTCCGAGCTGTTCCCCCTGCTCCCTTTGGTTCCGCTCTGTTCTGCAGTTTTCCCCACTTTTCTCAACTTTTTCCAATCTGTTCCTCCTGCTCCCTTTGTTTCCCCACTGTTCTGCATTTTTGCACACGGTTCCCCACTTTTTCAAAACTGTTCCCCCTGCTCCCTTTGGGTCCTCACTGTTCTGCAGTTTTCCTCACGGTTCTCCACATTTTTCCAACCTGTACCCACTGCTCCCTATGGTTCCGCTCTGCCCTGCAGTTTCCCCCATGGTACCCCACTTTTTCCAATCCGTTCCCCCTGTTCCCTTTGGTTCGCCTCTGTTCTGCAGTGTTCCCGACGCTTCCCCACTTTTTCCAATCCGTTCCCCCTGCTCCCTTTGGTTCCCCTCTATTCTGCAGTGATCCCCACGGTTCCCCACATTTTCCAAGCTGTTCCCCCTGCTCGCTTTGGTTTCATACTGTTCTGCAGTGTTCCCCACGGTTCCCCATTTTTTTACAGTCTGTTCGCCCTGCTCCCTTTTGTTCCCCTCTGTCCTGCAGTGTCCTCCACGGTTCCCCACTTTTTACAATCCGTTCCCCCTGCTTCCTTTGGTTCCCCTCTGTCGTGCAGTGTTCCAAACGGTACCCCACTTTTTCCAATGCGTTCCCTCTGTTCCCTTTGGTGCCCCTCTGTTCTGCAGTGTTCCCCACGGTTCCCCACTTTTTCCAATCTGTTTCCCCTGCTCCCTCTGGTTTCCCATCTGTTCTGCATTTTTCCACACTGTTCCCTACTATTTCCAATCCGTTCCCCCTGCTTCCTTTGGTTCACCTCTGTTCTGCAGATCTCTCCACGTATCCCCACTTTTTCCAATCTGTTCCCCTTGCACCCTTTGGTTCCCCTCTGTTCTGCATTGTTCCCCACGGTTCCTCACTTTTCCAAACTGTACCCCCTGCTCCCTTTGGTGCCCCTCTGTTCTGCAGTGTTCCTCACGGTTCCCCACTTTTTCCAATCTGTTCTTCCTGCTCCCTTTGGTTCCCCTTTGTTCTGCATTTTTCCACACGGTTCCCCTCTTTTTCCAATCTGTTCCCCCTGCTCCCTTTGGTTCCTCTCTGTTCTGCATTGTTCCCCACAGGTCCCCACTTTTCCGAGCTGTTCCCCCTGCTCCCTTTGGTTCCGCTCTGTTCTGCAGTTTTCCACACTGTTCTCAACTTTTTCCAATGTGTTCCTCCTGCTCCCTTTGTTTCCCCACTGTTCTGCATTTTTGCACACGGTTCCCCACTTTTTCAAAACTGTTCCCCCTGCTCCCTTTAGTTCCTCACTGTTCTGCAGTTTTCCTCACGGTTCTCCTCATTTTTCCAACCTGTACCCCCTGCTCCCTATGGTTCCCCTCTGCCCTGCAGTGTCCCCCATGGTTCCCCACTTTTTCCAATCCGTTCCCACTGTTCCCTTTGGTTCGCCACTGTTCTGCAGTGTTCCCCATGGTTCTCCAAATTTTTTCTAATCTGTTCCCCCTTCTCCCTCTGGTTCGCCTCTGTTCTACATTTTTCCACACGGTTCCCCATTTTTTCCAATCCGTTCCCCCTGCTTCCTTTGGTCCACCTCTTTTCTGCAGAGTTCCCCACGGTCCACTTTTTTGAATCCTTTTCCCCTGCTCCCTTTGGGTCCCCACTGTTCTGCAGAACTCCCCACGATTCCCCACTTTTTCCAATCTGTTCCCCCTTCTCCCTTTGGTTCCTCTCTGTTCTGCATTGTTCCCCATGGGTCCGCACTTTACCGAGCTGTACCCCCTGCTCCCTTTGGTTCCGCTCTCTTCTGCAGTTTTCCCCACGGTTCTCCAAATTTTTTGTAATTTGTTCCCATGCTCACTTTGGTTCCCCTCTGTTCTGCAGTGTTCCCCACAGTTCTCAACCTTTTCCAATTCGTTCCCCCTGCTCCCTTTGGTTCCCCACCTTTCTGCATTTTTCAACACGGTTCCCTACTTTTTCCAATCGGTTCCCCACTTTTTCCAATCTGTTCCCCCTGCTCCCTTTGGTTCTGCTCTGTTCTGCAGTGTTCCCCACAGTTCCCCACTTTTTCCAATCTGTTCCCCCTGCTCCTTTTGATCCACTCTGTTCTGCAGTTTTCCCCACGGTTCCCCACATTTTCCAAACCATTCCCCCGGCTCGCTTTGGTTTCATACTGTTCTGCAGCGTTCCCCACGGTTCCCCACTATTTTACAATCTGTTCGCCCTGCTCCCTTTGGTTCCCCTCATTTCTGCAGTGTCCTCCACGCTTCCCAACTTTTTGCAATCCATTCCCCCTGCTCTGTTTGTTTCCCCACTGTTCTACATGTTTCCACACGGTTCCCCACTTTTTCCAATCTGTTCCCCCTGCTCCCTTTGGTTCCTCACTGTTCTGCAGTGTTCCTCACGGTTCTCCACATTTTTTCCAACCTGTAGCCCCTGCTCCCTATGGTTCCCCTATGCCCTGAAGTATTCCCCATGGTTCCCCACTTTTTCCAATCCGTTCCCCCTGTTCCCTTTGGTTCCCCTCTGTCCCGCAGTGTTCTGCACGATTCCCCACTTTTTCCAATCAGTTCCCCCTGCTCCCTTTGATTCCGCTCTGTCCTGCAGTGTTCCCCTTGGGCCCCACTTTTTACAATCCGTTCCCCCTGCTCCTTTGGCTCCACTCTGTTCTGCAGTTTTCCCCATGGTTTTCCACATTTTGCAATCCATTCCCCCTGCTCCATTTGTTTCCCCTCTGTTCTGCAGTGTTCCCCACAGTTCCCACTTTTTCCAATCCGTTCCCCCTGCTCCCTTTGATTCCACTCTGTCCTGCATTGTTCCCCATGGGCCCCACTTTTTACATTCCGTTCCCCCTGCTTCCTTTGGTTCCCCTCTGTCGTGTAGTGTTCCAAACGGTTCCCCACATTTTCCAATGCGTTCCCTCTGCTCCCTTTGGTGCCCCTCTGTTCTGCAGTGTTCCCCACGGTTCCCCACTTTTTCCAATCTGTTTCCCCTGCTCCCTCTGGTTTCCCCTCTGTTCTGCATTTTTCCACACTGTTCCCTACTATTTCCAATCCGTTCCCCCTGCTTCCTTTGGTACACCTCTGTTCTGCAGATCTCTCCACGTATCACCACTTTTTCCAATCTGTTCCCCCTGCTCCCTTTGGTTCCCCTCTGTTCTGCATTGTTCCCCACGGTTCCCCACTTTTCCAAACTGTACCCACTGCTCCCTTTGGTGCCCATCTGTTCTGCAGTGTTCCTCACGGTTCCACACTTTTTCCAATCTGTTCTTCCTGCTCCCTTTGGTTCCCCGTTGTTGTGCATTTTTCCACACGGTTCCCCTCTTTTTCCAATCTGTTCCCCCTGCTCCCTTTGGTTCCTCTCTGTTCTGCATAGTTCCCCACGGGTCCCCACTTTTCCGAGCTCTTCCCCCTGCTCCCTTTGGTTCCGCTCTGTTCTGCAGTTTTCCCCACTGTTCTCAACTTTTTCCAATCTGTTCCTCCTGCTCCCTTTGTTTCCCCACTGTTCTGCATTTTTGCACACGGTTCCCCACTTTTTCAAAACTGTTCCCCCTGCTCCCTTTGGGTCCTCACTGTTCTGCAGTTTTCCTCACGGTTCTCCACATTTTTCCAACCTGTACCCACTGCTCCCTATGGTTCCGCTCTGCCCTGCAGTTTCCCCCATGGTACCCCACTTTTTCCAATCCGTTCCCCCTGTTCCCTTTGGTTCGCCTCTGTTCTGCAGTGTTCCCAACGCTTCCCCACTTTTTCCAATCCGTTCCCCCTGCTCCCTTTGGTTCCCCTCTATTCTGCAGTGATCCCCACGGTTCCCCACATTTTCCAAGCTGTTCCCCCTGCTCGCTTTGGTTTCATACTGTTCTGCAGTGTTCCCCACGGTTCCCCATTTTTTTACAGTCTGTTCGCCCTGCTCCCTTTGGTTCCCCTCTGTCCTGCAGTGTCCTCCACGGTTCCCCACTTTTTACAATCCGTTCCCCCTGCTTCCTTTGGTTCCCCTCTGTCGTGCAGTGTTCCAAACGGTACCCCACTTTTTCCAATGCGTTCCCTCTGTTCCCTTTGGTGCCCCTCTGTTCTGCAGTGTTCCCCACGGTTTCCCACTTTTTGCAATCTGTTCCCCCTGCTCCCTCTGGTTTCCCCTCTGTTCTCATTTTTCCACAGTGTTCCCCACTTTTTCCAATCCATTCCCCCTGCTCCCTTTGGTTCCCCTCTGTTCTGCATTGTTCCTCACGGTTCCCCACTTTTTTCAATCTGTTCTTCCTGCTCCTTTTGGTTCCCCACTGTTCTGCATTTTTCCACACAGTTCCCCACTTTTTCCAATCTGTTCCCCCTGCTCCCTTTGGTTCCTCACTGTTCTGCAGTGTTCCTCACGGTTCTCCACATTTTTTCCAACCTGTACCCCCTGCTCCCTTTGCTTCCCCTCTGTTCTGCAGTGTTCCCCAGAGTTCTCTACCTTTTCCAATCCGTTCCCCCTGCTCCTTTTGGTTCCTCACTGTTCTGCAGTGTTCCCCATGGTTCTCCAAATTTTTTCTAATCTGTTCCCCCTTCTCCCTTTGGTTCGCCTCTGTTCTACATTTTTCCACACGGTTCCCCATTTTTTCCAATCCGTTCCCCCTGCTTCAGAGTTCCCCACGGTCCACTTTTTCGAATCCTTTCCCCCTGCTCCCTTTGGGTCCCCACTGTTCTGCAGAACTCCCCACGATTCCCCACTTTTTCCAATCTGTTCCCCCTTCTCCCTTTGGTTCCTCTCTGTTCTGCATTGTTCCCCATGGGTCCGCACTTTTCCGAGCTGTTCCCCCTGCTCCCTTTGGTTCCGCTCTGTTCTGCAGTTTTCCCCACGGTTCACCAAATTTTTTGTAATCTGTTCCCAAGCTCCCTTTGGTTCCCCTCTGTTCTGCAGTGTTCCCCACAGTTCCCCACTTTTTCCAATCGGTTCCCCCTGCTCCCTTTGATTACCCTCTGTCATTCAGTGTTCGCCTTGGGCCCCACTTTTTGCAATCCGTTTCCCGTGCTCACTTTTGTTCCCCTCTGTGCTCCAGTGTTCTCCATGGTTCACCACTTTTTCCAACCTGTACCTCCTGCTCCCTTTGGTTCCCCTCTGTCATGCAGTGTTCCCCACAGTTCCCTACTTTTTCCAATCCGTTCCCTCTGCTCCCTTTGGTTCCCCTCTGTTCTGCTGTGTTCCCCACAGTTCTCCACCTTTTCCAATTCGTTCCCCCTGCTTCCTTTGGTTCCCCACCTTTCTGCATTTTTCCACACGGTTCCCTACTTTTTCCAATCGGTTTCCCACTTTTTGCAATCTGTTCCCCCTGCTCCCTTTGATTACCCTCTGTCATTCAGTGTTACCCATGGGACCCCACTTTTTCCAACCTGTTCCCCTTGTTCCCTTTGGTTCCCCTCTGTCATGCAGTGTTTTCACAGTTCCCCAATTTTTTCCTACCTCTTCCCCCTGATCCCTTTGGTTCTCCTCTGTCGTGCAGTGTTCCCCACGGTTCCCCACTTTTTCCAATCCGGTCCCTCTGCTCCCTTTGGTTCCCCTCTGTTCTGCAGTGTTCCCCACAGTTCTCCACCTTTTCCAATTCGTTCCCCCTGCTTCCTTTGGTTCCCCACCTTTCTGCATTTTTCCACACGGTTCCCTACTTGTTCCAATCGGTTCCCCACTTTTTCCAATCTTTTCCCCCTGCTCCCTTTGGTTCCCCTTCGTTCTGCATTTTTCCACACGGTTCCCCTCTTTTTCCAATCTGTTCCCCCTGCTCCCTTTGGTTCCTCTCTGTTCTGCATTGTTCCCCACGGATCCCCACTTTTCCGAGCTGTTCCCCCTGCTCCCTTTGGTTCCGCTCTGTTCTGCAGTTTTCCACACTGTTCTCAACTTTTTCCAATGTGTTCCTCCTGCTCCCTTTGTTTCCCCACTGTTCTGCATTTTTGCACACGGTTCCCCACTTTTTCAAAACTGTTCCCCCTGCTCCCTTTGGGTCCTCACTGTTCTGCAGTTTTCCTCACGGTTCTCCACATTTTTCCAACCTGTACCCACTGCTCCCTATGGTTCCGCTCTGCCCTGCAGTTTCCCCCATGGTACCCCACTTTTTCCAATCCGTTCCCCCTGTTCCCTTTGGTTCGCCTCTGTTCTGCAGTGTTCCCGACGCTTCCCCACTTTTTCCAATCCGTTCCCCCTGCTCCCTTTGGTTCCCCTCTATTCTGCAGTGATCCCCACGGTTCCCCACATTTTCCAAGCTGTTCCCCCTGCTCGCTTTGGTTTCATACTGTTCTGCAGTGTTCCCCACGGTTCCCCATTTTTTTACAGTCTGTTCGCCCTGCTCCCTTTGGTTCCCCTCTGTCCTGCAGTGTCCTCCACGGTTCCCCACTTTTTACAATCCGTTCCCCCTGCTTCCTTTGGTTCCCCTCTTTCGTGCAGTGTTCCAAACGGTACCCCACTTTTTCCAATGCGTTCCCTCTGTTCCCTTTGGTGCCCCTCTGTTCTGCAGTGTTCCCCACGGTTTCCCACTTTTTGCAATCTGTTCCCCCTGCTCCCTCTGGTTTCCCCTCTGTTCTCATTTTTCCACAGTGTTCCCCACTTTTTCCAATCCATTCCCCCTGCTCCCTTTGGTTCCCCTCTGTTCTGCATTGTTCCTCACGGTTCCCCACTTTTTTCAGTCTGTTCTTCCTGCTCCTTTTGGTTCCCCACTGTTCTGCATTTTTCCACACAGTTCCCCACTTTTTCCAATCTGTTCCCCCTGCTCCCTTTGGTTCCTCACTGTTCTGCAGTGTTCCTCACAGTTCTCCACATTTTTTCCAACCTGTACCCCCTGCTCCCTTTGCTTCCCCTCTGTTCTGCAGTGTTCCCCAGAGTTCTCTACCTTTTCCAATCCGTTCCCCCTGCTCCTTTTGGTTCCTCACTGTTCTGCAGTGTTCCCCATGGTTCTCCAAATTTTTTCTAATCTGTTCCCCCTTCTCCCTTTGGTTCGCCTCTGTTCTACATTTTTCCACACGGTTCCCCATTTTTTCCAATCCGTTCCCCCTGCTTCAGAGTTCCCCACGGTCCACTTTTTCGAATCCTTTCCCCCTGCTCCCTTTGGGTCCCCACTGTTCTGCAGAACTCCCCACGATTCCCCACTTTTTCCAATCTGTTCCCCCTTCTCCCTTTGGTTCCTCTCTGTT
This sequence comes from Narcine bancroftii, assembly GCF_036971445.1. Classification (NCBI taxonomy): domain Eukaryota; kingdom Metazoa; phylum Chordata; class Chondrichthyes; order Torpediniformes; family Narcinidae; genus Narcine; species Narcine bancroftii. The sequence goes on from NW_027211899.1 coordinate 178,499, forward strand.
CTGCATTGTTCCCCATGGGTCCGCACTTTTCCGAGCTGTTCCCCCTGCTCCCTTTGGTTCCGCTCTGTTCTGCAGTTTTCCCCACGGTTCACCAAATTTTTTGTAATCTGTTCCCAAGCTCCCTTTGGTTCCCCTCTGTTCTGCAGTGTTCCCCACAGTTCCCCACTTTTTCCAATCGGTTCCCCCTGCTCCCTTTGATTACCCTCTGTCATTCAGTGTTCGCCTTGGGCCCCACTTTTTGCAATCCGTTTCCCGTGCTCACTTTTGTTCCCCTCTGTGCTCCAGTGTTCTCCATGGTTCACCACTTTTTCCAACCTGTACCTCCTGCTCCCTTTGGTTCCCCTCTGTCATGCAGTGTTCCCCACAGTTCCCTACTTTTTCCAATCCGTTCCCTCTGCTCCCTTTGGTTCCCCTCTGTTCTGCTGTGTTCCCCACAGTTCTCCACCTTTTCCAATTCGTTCCCCCTGCTTCCTTTGGTTCCCCACCTTTCTGCATTTTTCCACACGGTTCCCTACTTTTTCCAATCGGTTTCCCACTTTTTGCAATCTGTTCCCCCTGCTCCCTTTGATTACCCTCTGTCATTCAGTGTTACCCATGGGACCCCACTTTTTCCAACCTGTTCCCCTTGTTCCCTTTGGTTCCCCTCTGTCATGCAGTGTTTTCACAGTTCCCCAATTTTTTCCTACCTCTTCCCCCTGATCCCTTTGGTTCTCCTCTGTCGTGCAGTGTTCCCCACGGTTCCCCACTTTTTCCAATCCGGTCCCTCTGCTCCCTTTGGTTCCCCTCTGTTCTGCAGTGTTCCCCACAGTTCTCCACCTTTTCCAATTCGTTCCCCCTGCTTCCTTTGGTTCCCCACCTTTCTGCATTTTTCCACACGGTTCCCTACTTGTTCCAATCGGTTCCCCACTTTTTCCAATCTTTTCCCCCTGCTCCCTTTGGTTCCCCTTCGTTCTGCATTTTTCCACACGGTTCCCCTCTTTTTCCAATCTGTTCCCCCTGCTCCCTTTGGTTCCTCTCTGTTCTGCATTGTTCCCCACGGATCCCCACTTTTCCGAGCTGTTCCCCCTGCTCCCTTTGGTTCCGCTCTGTTCTGCAGTTTTCCACACTGTTCTCAACTTTTTCCAATGTGTTCCTCCTGCTCCCTTTGTTTCCCCACTGTTCTGCATTTTTGCACACGGTTCCCCACTTTTTCAAAACTGTTCCCCCTGCTCCCTTTGGGTCCTCACTGTTCTGCAGTTTTCCTCACGGTTCTCCACATTTTTCCAACCTGTACCCACTGCTCCCTATGGTTCCGCTCTGCCCTGCAGTTTCCCCCATGGTACCCCACTTTTTCCAATCCGTTCCCCCTGTTCCCTTTGGTTCGCCTCTGTTCTGCAGTGTTCCCGACGCTTCCCCACTTTTTCCAATCCGTTCCCCCTGCTCCCTTTGGTTCCCCTCTATTCTGCAGTGATCCCCACGGTTCCCCACATTTTCCAAGCTGTTCCCCCTGCTCGCTTTGGTTTCATACTGTTCTGCAGTGTTCCCCACGGTTCCCCATTTTTTTACAGTCTGTTCGCCCTGCTCCCTTTGGTTCCCCTCTGTCCTGCAGTGTCCTCCACGGTTCCCCACTTTTTACAATCCGTTCCCCCTGCTTCCTTTGGTTCCCCTCTGTCGTGCAGTGTTCCAAACGGTACCCCACTTTTTCCAATGCGTTCCCTCTGTTCCCTTTGGTGCCCCTCTGTTCTGCAGTGTTCCCCACGGTTTCCCACTTTTTGCAATCTGTTCCCCCTGCTCCCTCTGGTTTCCCCTCTGTTCTCATTTTTCCACAGTGTTCCCCACTTTTTCCAATCCATTCCCCCTGCTCCCTTTGGTTCCCCTCTGTTCTGCATTGTTCCTCACGGTTCCCCACTTTTTTCAATCTGTTCTTCCTGCTCCTTTTGGTTCCCCACTGTTCTGCATTTTTCCACACAGTTCCCCACTTTTTCCAATCTGTTCCCCCTGCTCCCTTTGGTTCCTCACTGTTCTGCAGTGTTCCTCACGGTTCTCCACATTTTTTCCAACCTGTACCCCCTGCTCCCTTTGCTTCCCCTCTGTTCTGCAGTGTTCCCCAGAGTTCTCTACCTTTTCCAATCCGTTCCCCCTGCTCCTTTTGGTTCCTCACTGTTCTGCAGTGTTCCCCATGGTTCTCCAAATTTTTTCTAATCTGTTCCCCCTTCTCCCTTTGGTTCGCCTCTGTTCTACATTTTTCCACACGGTTCCCCATTTTTTCCAATTTGTTCCCCCTGCTTCAGAGTTCCCCACGGTCCACTTTTTTGAATCCTTTCCCCCTGCTCACTTTGGGTCCCCACTGTTCTGCAGAACTCCCCACGATTCCCCACTTTTTCCAATCTGTTCCCCCTTCTCCCTTTGGTTCCTCTCTGTTCTGCATTGTTCCCCATGGGTCCGCACTTTTCCGAGCTGTTCCCCCTGCTCCCTTTGGTTCCGCTCTGTTCTGCAGTTTTCCCCACGGTTCACCAAATTTTTTGTAATCTGTTCCCAAGCTCCCTTTGGTTCCCCTCTGTTCTGCAGTGTTCCCCACAGTTCCCCACTTTTTCCAATCGGTTCCCCCTGCTCCCTTTGATTACCCTCTGTCATTCAGTGTTCGCCTTGGGCCCCACTTTTTGCAATCCGTTTCCCGTGCTCACTTTTGTTCCCCTCTGTGCTCCAGTGTTCTCCATGGTTCACCACTTTTTCCAACCTGTACCTCCTGCTCCCTTTGGTTCCCCTCTGTCATGCAGTGTTCCCCACAGTTCCCTACTTTTTCCAATCCGTTCCCTCTGCTCCCTTTGGTTCCCCTCTGTTCTGCTGTGTTCCCCACAGTTCTCCACCTTTTCCAATTCGTTCCCCCTGCTTCCTTTGGTTCCCCACCTTTCTGCATTTTTCCACACGGTTCCCTACTTTTTCCAATCGGTTTCCCACTTTTTGCAATCTGTTCCCCCTGCTCCCTTTGGTTCTCCTCTGTTCTGCCGTGTTCCCGACGCTTCCCCACTTTTTCCAATCCATTCCCCCTGCTCCCTTTGATTACCCTCTGTCATTCAGTGTTACCCATGGGACCCCACTTTTTCCAACCTGTTCCCCTTGTTCCCTTTGGTTCCCCTCTGTCATGCAGTGTTTTCACAGTTCCCCAATTTTTTCCTACCTCTTCCCCCTGCTCCCTTTGGTTCCCCTCTGTTCTGCAGTGTTCCCCACAGTTCTCCACCTTTTCCAATTCGTTCCCCCTGCTTCCTTTGGTTCCCCACCTTTCTGCATTTTTCCACACGGTTCCCTACTTGTTCCAATCGGTTCCCCACTTTTTCCAATCTTTTCCCCCTGCTCCCTTTGGTTCCCCTTCGTTCTGCATTTTTCCACACGGTTCCCCTCTTTTTCCAATCTGTTCCCCCTGCTCCCTTTGGTTCCTCTCTGTTCTGCATTGTTCCCCACGGATCCCCACTTTTCCGAGCTGTTCCCCCTGCTCCCTTTGGTTCCGCTCTGTTCTGCAGTTTTCCACACTGTTCTCAACTTTTTCCAATGTGTTCCTCCTGCTCCCTTTGTTTCCCCACTGTTCTGCATTTTTGCACACGGTTCCCCACTTTTTCAAAACTGTTCCCCCTGCTCCCTTTGGTTCCTCACTGTTCTGCAGTTTTCCTCACGGTTCTCCACATTTTTCCAACCTGTACCCCCTGCTCCCTATGCTTCCCCTCTGCCCTGCAGTGTCCCCCATGGTTCCACACTTTTTCCAATCCGTTCCCCCTGTTCCCTTTGGTTCCCCTCTGTTCTGCAGTGTTCCCCACTGTTCTCAACCTTTTCCAATTCGTTCCCCCTGTTCCCTTTGGTTCCCCACCTTTCTGCATTTTTCAACACGGTTCCCTACTTTTTCCAATCGGTTCCCCACTTTTTCCAATCTGTTCCCCCTGCTCCCTTTGGTTCTGCTCTGTTCTGCAGTGTTCCCCACAGTTCCCCACTTTTTCCAATCTGTTCCCCCTGCTCCTTTTGATCCACTCTGTTCTGCAGTTTTCCCCACGGTTCCCCACATTTTCCAAACCATTCCCCCGGCTCGCTTTGGTTTCATACTGTTCTGCAGCGTTCCCCACGGTTCCCCACTATTTTACAATCTGTTCGCCCTGCTCCCTTTGGTTCCCCTCATTTCTGCAGTGTCCTCCACGCTTCCCAACTTTTTGCAATCCATTCCCCCTGCTCTGTTTGTTTCCCCACTGTTCTACATGTTTCCACACGGTTCCCCACTTTTTCCAATCTGTTCCCCCTGCTCCCTTTGGTTCCTCACTGTTCTGCAGTGTTCCTCACGGTTCTCCACATTTTTTCCAACCTGTAGCCCCTGCTCCCTATGGTTCCCCTATGCCCTGAAGTATTCCCCATGGTTCCCCAATTTTTCCAATCCGTTCCCCCTGTTCCCTTTGGTTCCCCTCTGTCCCGCAGTGTTCTGCACGATTCCCCACTTTTTCCAATCAGTTCCCCCTGCTCCCTTTGATTCCGCTCTGTCCTGCAGTGTTCCCCTTGGGCCCCACTTTTTACAATCCGTTCCCCCTGCTCCTTTGGCTCCACTCTGTTCTGCAGTTTTCCCCATGGTTCCCCACATTTTGCAATCCATTCCCCCTGCTCCATTTGTTTCCCCTCTGTTCTGCAGTGTTCCCCACAGTTCCCACTTTTTCCAATCCGTTCCCCCTGCTCCCTTTGATTCCCCTCTGTCCTGCAGTGTTCCCCATGGGCCCCACTTTTTACATTCCGTTCCCCCTGCTTCCTTTGGTTCCCCTCTGTCGTGTAGTGTTCCAAACGGTTCCCCACATTTTCCAATGCGTTCCCTCTGCTCCCTTTGGTGCCCCTCTGTTCTGCAGTGTTCCCCACGGTTCCCCACTTTTTCCAATCTGTTTCCCCTGCTCCCTCTGGTTTCCCCTCTGTTCTGCATTTTTCCACACTGTTCCCTACTATTTCTAATCCGTTCCCCCTGCTTCCTTTGGTTCACCTCTGTTCTGCAGATCTCTCCACGTATCCCCACTTTTTCCAATCTGTTCCCCCTGCTCCCTTTGGTTCCCCTCTGTTCTGCATTGTTCCCCACGGTTCCCCACTTTTCCAAACTGTACTCACTGCTCCCTTTGGTGCCCATCTGTTCTGCAGTGTTCCTCACGGTTCCACACTTTTTCCAATCTGTTCTTCCTGCTCCCTTTGGTTCCCCGTTGTTGTGCATTTTTCCACACGGTTCCCCTCTTTTTCCAATCTGTTCCCCCTGCTCCCTTTGGTTCCTCTCTGTTCTGCATAGTTCCCCATGGGTCCGCACTTTTCCGAGCTGTTCCCCCTGCTCCCTTTGGTTCCGCTCTGTTCTGCAGTTTTCCCCACGGTTCACCAAATTTTTTGTAATCTGTTCCCAAGCTCCCTTTGGTTCCCCTCTGTTCTGCAGTGTTCCCCACAGTTCCCCACTTTTTCCAATCGGTTCCCCCTGCTCCCTTTGATTACCCTCTGTCATTCAGTGTTCGCCTTGGGCCCCACTTTTTGCAATCCGTTTCCCGTGCTCACTTTTGTTCCCCTCTGTGCTCCAGTGTTCTCCATGGTTCACCACTTTTTCCAACCTGTACCTCCTGCTCCCTTTGGTTCCCCTCTGTCATGCAGTGTTCCCCACAGTTCCCTACTTTTTCCAATCCGTTCCCTCTGCTCCCTTTGGTTCCCCTCTGTTCTGCTGTGTTCCCCACAGTTCTCCACCTTTTCCAATTCGTTCCCCCTGCTTCCTTTGGTTCCCCACCTTTCTGCATTTTTCCACACGGTTCCCTACTTTTTCCAATCGGTTTCCCACTTTTTGCAATCTGTTCCCCCTGCTCCCTTTGGTTCTCCTCTGTTCTGCCGTGTTCCCGACGCTTCCCCACTTTTTCCAATCCATTCCCCCTGCTCCCTTTGATTACCCTCTGTCATTCAGTGTTACCCATGGGACCCCACTTTTTCCAACCTGTTCCCCTTGTTCCCTTTGGTTCCCCTCTGTCATGCAGTGTTTTCACAGTTCCCCAATTTTTTCCTACCTCTTCCCCCTGATCCCTTTGGTTCTCCTCTGTCGTGCAGTGATCCCCACGGTTCCCCACTTTTTCCAATCCGGTCCCTCTGATCCCTTTGGTTCCCCTCTGTTCTGCAGTGTTCCCCACAGTTCTCCACCTTTTCCAATTCGTTCCCCCTGCTTCCTTTGGTTCCCCACCTTTCTGCATTTTTCCACACGGTTCCCTACTTGTTCCAATCGGTTCCCCACTTTTTCCAATCTTTTCCCCCTGCTCCCTTTGGTTCCCCTTCGTTCTGCATTTTTCCACACGGTTCCCCTCTTTTTCCAATCTGTTCCCCCTGCTCCCTTTGGTTCCTCTCTGTTCTGCATTGTTCCCCACGGATCCCCACTTTTCCGAGCTGTTCCCCCTGCTCCCTTTGGTTCCGCTCTGTTCTGCAGTTTTCCACACTGTTCTCAACTTTTTCCAATGTGTTCCTCCTGCTCCCTTTGTTTCCCCACTGTTCTGCATTTTTGCACACGGTTCCCCACTTTTTCAAAACTGTTCCCCCTGCTCCCTTTGGTTCCTCACTGTTCTGCAGTTTTCCTCACGGTTCTCCACATTTTTCCAACCTGTACCCCCTGCTCCCTATGCTTCCCCTCTGCCCTGCAGTGTCCCCCATGGTTCCACACTTTTTCCAATCCGTTCCCCCTGTTCCCTTTGGTTCCCCTCTGTTCTGCAGTGTTCCCCACAGTTCTCAACCTTTTCCAATTCGTTCCCCCTGTTCCCTTTGGTTCCCCACCTTTCTGCATTTTTCAACACGGTTCCCTACTTTTTCCAATCGGTTCCCCACTTTTTCCAATCTGTTCCCCCTGCTCCCTTTGGTTCTGCTCTGTTATGCAGTGTTCCCCACAGTTCCCCACTTTTTCCAATCTGTTCCCCCTGCTCCTTTTGATCCACTCTGTTCTGCAGTTTTCCCCACGGTTCCCCACATTTTCCAAACCATTCCCCCGGCTCGCTTTGGTTTCATACTGTTCTGCAGCGTTCCCCACGGTTCCCCACTATTTTACAATCTGTTCGCCCTGCTCCCTTTGGTTCCCCTCATTTCTGCAGTGTCCTCCACGCTTCCCAACTTTTTGCAATCCATTCCCCCTGCTCTGTTTGTTTCCCCACTGTTCTACATGTTTCCACACGGTTCCCCACTTTTTCCAATCTGTTCCCCCTGCTCCCTTTGGTTCCTCACTGTTCTGCAGTGTTCCTCACGGTTCTCCACATTTTTTCCAACCTGTAGCCCCTGCTCCCTATGGTTCCCCTATGCCCTGAAGTATTCCCCATGGTTCCCCACTTTTTCCAATCCGTTCCCCCTGTTCCCTTTGGTTCCCCTCTGTCCCGCAGTGTTCTGCACGATTCCCCACTTTTTCCAATCAGTTCCCCCTGCTCCCTTTGATTCCGCTCTGTCCTGCAGTGTTCCCCTTGGGCCCCACTTTTTACAATCCGTTCCCCCTGCTCCTTTGGCTCCACTCTGTTCTGCAGTTTTCCCCATGGTTCCCCACATTTTGCAATCCATTCCCCCTGCTCCATTTGTTTCCCCTCTGTTCTGCAGTGTTCCCCACAGTTCCCACTTTTTCCAATCCGTTCCCCCTGCTCCCTTTGATTCCCCTCTGTCCTGCAGTGTTCCCCATGGGCCCCACTTTTTACATTCCGTTCCCCCTGCTTCCTTTGGTTCCCCTCTGTCGTGTAGTGTTCCAAACGGTTCCCCACATTTTCCAATGCGTTCCCTCTGCTCCCTTTGGTGCCCCTCTGTTCTGCAGTGTTCCCCACGGTTCCCCACTTTTTCCAATCTGTTTCCCCTGCTCCCTCTGGTTTCCCCTCTGTTCTGCATTTTTCCACACTGTTCCCTACTATTTCTAATCCGTTCCCCCTGCTTCCTTTGGTTCACCTCTGTTCTGCAGATCTCTCCACGTATCCCCACTTTTTCCAATCTGTTCCCCCTGCTCCCTTTGGTTCCCCTCTGTTCTGCATTGTTCCCCACGGTTCCCCACTTTTCCAAACTGTACTCACTGCTCCCTTTGGTTCCGCTCTGTTCTGCAGTTTTCCCCACTGTTCTCAACTTTTTCCAATCTGTTCCTCCTGCTCCCTTTGTTTCCCCACTGTTCTGCATTTTTGCACACGGTTCCCCACTTTTTCAAAACTGTTCCCCCTGCTCCCTTTGGGTCCTCACTGTTCTGCAGTTTTCCTCACGGTTCTCCACATTTTTCCAACCTGTACCCACTGCTCCCTATGGTTCCGCTCTTCTCTGCAGTTTCCCCCATGGTACCCCACTTTTTCCAATCCGTTCCCCCTGTTCCCTTTGGTTCGCCTCTGTTCTGCAGTGTTCCCGACGCTTCCCCACTTTTTCCAATCCGTTCCCCCTGCTCCCTTTGGTTCCCCTCTATTCTGCAGTGATCCCCACGGTTCCCCACATTTTCCAAGCTGTTCCCCCTGCTCGCTTTGGTTTCATACTGTTCTGCAGTGTTCCCCACGGTTCCCCATTTTTTTACAGTCTGTTCGCCCTGCTCCCTTTGGTTCCCCTCTGTCCTGCAGTGTCCTCCACGGTTCCCCACTTTTTACAATCCGTTCCCCCTGCTTCCTTTGGTTCCCCTCTGTCGTGCAGTGTTCCAAACGGTACCCCACTTTTTCCAATGCGTTCCCTCTGTTCCCTTTGGTGCCCCTCTGTTCTGCAGTGTTCCCCACGGTTTCCCACTTTTTGCAATCTGTTCCCCCTGCTCCCTCTGGTTTCCCCTCTGTTCTCATTTTTCCACAGTGTTCCCCACTTTTTCCAATCCATTCCCCCTGCTCCCTTTGGTTCCCCTCTGTTCTGCATTGTTCCTCACGGTTCCCCACTTTTTTCAATCAGTTCTTCCTGCTCCTTTTGGTTCCCCACTGTTCTGCATTTTTCCACACAGTTCCCCACTTTTTCCAATCTGTTCCCCCTGATCCCTTTGGTTCCTCACTGTTCTGCAGTGTTCCTCACGGTTCTCCACATTTTTTCCAACCTATACCCCCTGCTCCCTTTGCTTCCCCTCTGTTCTGCAGTGTTCCCCAGAGTTCTCTACCTTTTCCAATCCGTTCCCCCTGCTCCTTTTGGTTCCTCACTGTTCTGCAGTGTTCCCCATGGTTCTCCAAATTTTTTGTAATCTGTTCCCCCTTCTCCCTTTGGTTCGCCTCTGTTCTACATTTTTCCACACGGTTCCCCATTTTTTCCAATCCGTTCCCCCTGCTTCAGAGTTCCCCACGGTCCACTTTTTCGAATCCTTTCCCCCTGCTCCCTTTGGGTCCCCACTGTTCTGCAGAACTCCCCACGATTCCCCACTTTTTCCAATCTGTTCCCCCTTCTCCCTTTGGTTCCTCTCTGTTCTGCATTGTTCCCCATGGGTCCGCACTTTTCCGAGCTGTTCCCCCTGCTCCCTTTGGTTCCGCTCTGTTCTGCAGTTTTCCCCACGGTTCACCAAATTTTTTGTAATCTGTTCCCAAGCTCCCTTTGGTTCCCCTCTGTTCTGCAGTGTTCCCCACAGTTCCCCACTTTTTCCAATGTGTTCCTCCTGCTCCCTTTGTTTCCCCACTGTTCTGCATTTTTGCACACGGTTCCCCACTTTTTCAAAACTGTTCCCCCTGCTCCCTTTGGTTCCTCACTGTTCTGCAGTTTTCCTCACGGTTCTCCACATTTTTCCAACCTGTACCCCCTGCTCCCTATGCCTCCCCTCTGCCCTGCAGTGTCCCCCATGGTTCCACACTTTTTCCAATCCGTTCCCCCTGTTCCCTTTGGTTCGCCTCTGTTCTGCAGTGTTCCCGACGCTTCCCCACTTTTTCCAATCCGTTTCCCCTGCTCCCTCTGGTTTCCCCTCTGTTCTGCATTTTTCCACACTGTTCCCTACTATTTCCAATCCGTTCCCCCTGCTTCCTTTGGTTCACCTCTGTTCTGCAGATCTCTCCACGTATCCCCACTTATTCCAATCTGTTCCCCCTGCTCACTTTGCTTCCCCTCTGTTCTGCATTTGTTCCCCACGGTTCCCCACTTTTCCAAACTGTACCCCCTGCTCCCTTTGGTGCCCCTCTGTTCTGCAGTGTTCCTCACGGTTCCACACTTTTTCCAATCTGTTCTTCCTGCTCCCTTTGGTTCCCCTTTGTTCTGCATTTTTCCACACGGTTCCCCTCTTTTTCCAATCTGTTCCACCTGCTCCCTTTGGTTCCTCTCTGTTCTGCAGTGTTCCCCACGTTCCCCACTTTTTCCAATCTATTCCCCCTGCTCCTTTGGTTCCCCTCTATTGTTCAGTGTTCCCCACGCTTCCCCACTTTTTCCAATCCGTTCACCTGCTCCCTTTGGTTCCCCTCTATTCTGCAGTGATCCCCACGGTTCCCCACATTTTCCAAGCTGTTCCCCCTGCTCGCTTTGGTTTCATACTGTTCTGCAGTGTTCCCCACGGTTCCCCACTTTTTTACAATCTGTTCGCCCTTTTCCCTTTTGTTCCCCTCTGTCCTGCAGTGTCCTCCACGGTTCCCCACTTTTTACAATCCGTTCCCCCTGCTTCCTTTGGTTCCCCTCTGTCGTGCAGTGTTCCAAACGGTTCCCCACTTTTTCCAATGCGTTCCCTCTGCTCCCTTTGGTGCCCCTCTGTTCTGCAGTGTTCCCCACGGTTTCCCACTTTTTGCAATCTGTTCCCCCTGCTCCCTCTGATTTCCCCTCTGTTCTGCATTTTTCCACAGTGTTCCCCACTTTTTCCAATCCATTCCCCCTGCTCCCTTTGGTTCCCCTCTGTTCTGCATTGTTCCTCACGGTTCCCCACTTTTTCAAACTGTACCCCCTGCTCCCTTTGGTGCTCCTCTGTTCTGCAGTATTCCTCACGGTTCCCCACTTTTTTCAATCTGTTCTTCCTGCACCCTTTGGTTCCCCACTGTTCTGCATTTTTCCACACGGTTCCCCACTTTTTCCAATCTGTTCCCCCTGCTCCCTTTGGTTCCTCACTGTTCTGCAGTGTTCCTCACGGTTCTCCACATTTTTTCCAACCTGTACCCCCTGCTCCCTTTGCTTCCCCTCTGTTCTGCAGTGTTCCCCAGAGACCTCTACCTTTTCCAATCCGTTCCCCCTGCTCCTTTTGGTTCCTCACTGTTCTGCAGTGTTCACCACTGTTCTCCAAATTTTTTCTGATCTGTTCCCCCTTCTCCCTCTGGTTTGCCTCTGTTCTACATTTTTCCACACGGTTCCCCATTTTTTCCAATCCGTTCCCCCTGCTTCCTTTGGTCCACCTCTTTTCTGCAGAGTTCCCCACGGTCCACTTTTTCGAATCCTTTCCCCCTGCTCCCTTTGGGTCCCCACTGTTCTGCAGAACTCCCCACGATTCCCCACTTTTTCCAATCTGTTCCCCCTTCTCCCTTTGGTTCCTCTCAGTTCTGCATTGTTCCCCATGGGTCCGCACTTTTCTGAGCTGTTCCCCCTGCTCCCTTTGGTTCCGCTCTGTTCTGCATTTTTCCCCACGGTTCTCCAAATTTTTGTAATCTGTTCCCATGCTCCCTTTGGTTCCCCTCTGTTCTGCAGTGTTCCCCACAGTTCCCCACTTTTTCCAATCGGTACCCCCTGCTCCCTTTGATTACCCTCTGTCATGCAGTGTTCGCCATGGGCCCCACTTTTTGCAATCCGTTTCCCGTGCTCACTTTTGTTCCCCTCTGTGCTGCAGTGTTCTCCACGGTTCACCACTTTTTCCAACCTGTACCTCCTGCTCCCTTTGGTTCCCCTCTGTCATGCAGTGTTCCCCACGGTTCCCCACTTTTTCCAATCCGTTCCCTCTGCTCCCTTTGGTTCCCCTCTGTTCTGCTGTGTTCCCCACTGTTCTCCACCTTTTCCAATTCGTTCCCCCTGCTCCCTTTGGTTCCCCACCTTTCTGCATTTTTCCACACGGTTCCCTACTTTGTCCAATCGGTCTCCCACTTTTTGCAATCCATTCCCCCTGCTCCCTTTGGTTCCCCTCTATTCTGCAGTGTTCCCCACGATTCTCCACATTTTTTTCCATCCTGTACCCCCTGCTGCCTATAGTTCCCCTCTGCCTTGCTGTGTTACCCATGGGACCCCACTTTTTCCAACCTGTTCCCCTTGTTCCCTTTGGTTCCCCTCTGTCCTGCCGTGTTCTCCACAGTTATCAACTTTTTGCAATCCGTTCCCCCTGCTCCGTTTGTTTCCCCTCTGTTCTGCAGTGTTCCCCACGTTCCCCACTTTTTCCAATCTGTTCCCCCTGCTCCTTTGGCTCCACTCTGTTCTGCAGTGTTCCCCACGGTTCCCCACTTTTTCCAATGCGTTCCCATGCTCCCTTTGGTTCCCCTCTATTCTTCGGTGATCCCCATGGTTCCCCACATTTTCCAAACTGTTCCCCCGGCTCGCTTTGGTTTCATACTGTTCTTCAGTGTTCCCCACGGTTCCCCACTTTTTTACAATCTGTTCGCCCTGCTCCCTTTGGTTGCCCTCTGTCCTGCAGTGTCCTCCACGGTTCCCCACTTTTTCCAAACTGTACCTCCTGCTCCCTTTGGTTCCCCTCTGTTCTGCAGTGTTCCCCACAGTTCTCCACCTTTTCCAATTCGTTCCCCCTGCTCCCTTTGGTTCCCCACCTTTCTGCATTTTTCCACACGGTACCCTACTTTTTCCAATCGGTTCCCCACTTTTTCCAATCTGTTCCACCTGCTCCCTTTGATTCTGCTCTGTTCTGCAGTGTTCCCCACAGTTCCCCACTTTTTCCAATCTGTTCCCCCTGCTCCTTTGGCTCCACTCTGTTCTGCAGTTTTCCCCACGGTTCCCCACATTTTCCAAATCATTCCCCCGGCTCGCTTTGGTTTCATACTGTTCTGCAGCGTTCCCCACGGTTCCCCACTATTTTACAATCTGTTCGCCCTGCTCCCTTTGGTTCCCCTCTGTTCTGCAGTGTCCTCCACGCTTCCCAACTTTTTGCAATCCATTCCCTCTGCTCTGTTTGTTTCCCCATTGTTTTACATTTTTCCACACGGTTCCCCACTTTTTCCAATCTGTTCCCCCTGCTCCCTTTGGTTCTTCACTGTTCTGCAGTGTTCCTCACGGTTCTCCACATTTTTTCCAACCTGTAGCCCCTGCTCCCTATGGTTCCCCTACGCACTGCAGTATTCCCCATGGTTCCCCACTTTTTCCAATCCGTTCCCCCTGCTCCCTTTGATTCCGCTCTGTCCTGCAGTGTTCCCCATGGGCCCCAATTTTTGCAATCCGTTCCCCCTGCTCCTTTGGCTCCACTCAGTTCTGCAGGTATCCCCATGGTTCCCCACATTTTGCAATCCATTCCCCCTGCTCCGTTTGGTTCCCCTCTGTTCTGCAGTGTTCCCCACAGTTCCCCACTTTTTCCAATCAGTTCCCCCTGCTCCCTTTGATTCCCCTATGTCCTGCAGTGTTCCCCATGGGCCCCACTTTTTACAATCCGTTCCCCCTGCTACCTTTGGTTTCCCTTTGTCGTGTAGTGTTCCAAACGGTTCCCCACATTTTCCAATGCGTTCCCTCTGCTCCCTTTGGTGCCCCTCTGTTCTGCAGTGTTCCCCACGGTTCCCCACTTTTTCCAATCTGTTTCCCCTGCTCCCTCTGGTTTCCCCTCTGTTCTGCATTTTTCCACACTGTTCCCTACTATTTCCAATCCGTACCCCCTGCTTCCTTTGGTTCACCTCTGTTCTGCAGACCTCTCCACGTATCCCCACTTTTTCCAATCTGTTCCCCCTGCACCCTTTGGTTCCCCTCTGTTCTGCATTGTTCCCCACGGTTCCCCACTTTTCCAAACTGTACCCCCTGCTCCCTTTGGTGCCCCTCTGTTCTGCAGTGTTCCTCACGGTTCCCCACTTTTTCCAATCTGTTCTTCCTGCTCCCTTTGGTTCCCCTTTGTTCTGCATTTTTCCACACGGTTCCCCTCTTTTTCCAATCTGTTCCCCATGCTCCCTTTGGTTCCTCTCTGTTCTGCATTGTTCCCCACCGGACCCCACTTTTCCGAGCTGTTCCTCCTGCTCCCTTTGGTTCCGCTCTGTTCTGCAGTTTTCCCCAATGTTCTCAACTTTTTCCAATCTGTTCCTCTTGCTCCCTTTGTTTCCCCACTGTTCTGCATTTTTGCACACGGTTCCCCACTTTTTCAAAACTGTTCCCCCTGCTCCCTTTGGTTCTTCACTGTTCTGCAGTTTTCCTCACGGTTCTCCACATTTTTCCAACCTGTACCCCCTGCCCCCTATGGTTCCCCTCTGCCCTGCAGTGTCCCCCATGGTTCCCCACTTTTTCCAATCCGTTCGCCCTGTTCCCTTTGGTTCGTCTCTGTTCTGCAGTGTTCCCGACGCTTCCCCACTTTTTCCAATCCGTTTCCCCTGCTCCCTCTGGTTTCCCCTCTGTTCTGCATTTTTCCACACTGGTCCCTACTATTTCCAATCCGTTCCCCCTGCTCCTTTTGGTTCCTCACTGTTCTGCAGTGTTCCCCACGGTTCCCCACTTTTTCCAATGCGTTCCCATGCTCCCTTTGGTTCCCCTCTGTTCTTCAGTGATCCCCATGGTTCCCCACATTTTCCAAACTGTTCCCCCGGCTCGCTTTGGTTTCATACTGTTCTGCAGTGTTCCCCACGGTTCCCCACTTTATTACAATCTGTTCGCCCTGCTCCCTTTGGTTGCCCTCTGTCCTGCAGTGTCCTCCACGGTTCCCCACTTTTTCCAAACTGTACCTCCTGCTCCCTTTGGTTCCCCTCTGTTCTGCAGTGTTCCCCACAGTTCTCCACCTTTTCCAATTCGTTCCCCCTGCTCCCTTTGGTTCCCCACCTTTCTGCATTTTTCCACACGGTACCCTACTTTTTCCAATCGGTTCCCCACTTTTTCCAATCTGTTCCCCCTGCTCCCTTTGATTCTGCTCTGTTCTGTAGTGTTCCCCACAGTTCCCCACTTTTTCCAATCTGTTCCCCCTGCTCCTTTGGCTCCACTCTGTTCTGCAGTTTTCCCCACGGTTCCCCACATTTTCCAAATCATTCCCCCGGCTCGCTTTGGTTTCATACTGTTCTGCAGCGTTCCCCACGGTTCCCCACTATTTTACAATCTGTTCGCCCTGCTCCCTTTGGTTCCCCTCTGTTCTGCAGTGTCCTCCACGCTTCCCAACTTTTTGCAATCCATTCCCTCTGCTCTGTTTGTTTCCCCATTGTTTTACATTTTTCCACACGGTTCCCCACTTTTTCCAATCTGTTCCCCCTGCTCCCTTTGGTTCTTCACTGTTCTGCAGTGTTCCTCACGGTTCTCCACATTTTTTCCAACCTGTAGCCCCTGCTCCCTATGGTTCCCCTACGCACTGCAGTATTCCCCATGGTTCCCCACTTTTTCCAATCCGTTTCCCCTGCTCCCTCTGGTTTCCCCTCTGTTCTGCATTTTTCCACACTGGTCCCTACTATTTCCAATCCGTTCCCCCTGCTCCTTTTGGTTCCTCACTGTTCTGCAGTGTTCCCCACGGATCTCCAAATTTTTTCTAATCTGTTCCCCCTTCTCCCTCTGGTTCGCCTCTGTTCTACATTTTTCCACACGGTTCCCCATTTTTTCCAATCCATTCCCCCTGCTTCCTTTGGTCCACCTCTTTTCTGCAGAGTTCCCCACGGTCCACTTTTTCGAATCCTTTCCCCCTGCTCCCTTTGGGTCCCCACTGTTCTGCAGGACTCACCACGATTCCCCACTTTTTCCAATCTGTTCCCCCTTCTCCCTTTGGTTCCTCTCTGTTCTGCATTGTTCCCCATGGGTCTGCACTTTTCCGAGCTGTTCACCCTGGTCCCTTTGGTTCCGCTCTGTACTGCAGTTTTCCCCACGGTTCTCCAAATTTTTTGTAATCTGTTCCCATGCTCCCTTTGGTTCCCCTCTGTTCTGCTGTGTTCCCCACTGTTCCCCACTTTTTCCAATCGGTTCCCCCTGCTCCCTTTGATTACCCTCTGTCATTCAGTGTTCGCCATGGGCCCCACTTTTTGCAATCCTTTTCCCGTGCTCACTTTTGTTCACCTCTGTGCTGCAGTGTTCTCCACGGTTCACCACTTTTTCCAACCTGTACCTCCTGCTCCCTTTGGTTCCCCTCTGTCATGCAGTGTTCCCCACTGTTCCCCACTTTTTCCAATCCATTCCCTCTGCTCCCTTTGGTTCCCCTCTGTTCTGCTGTGTTCCCCACAGTTCTCCACCATTTCCAATTCGTTCCCCCTGCTCCCTTTGGTTCCCCACCTTTCTGCATTTTTCCACACGGTTCCCTACTTTTTCCAATCGGTTTCCCACTTTTTGCAATCTGTTCCCCCTGCTCCCTTTGGATCTCCTCTGTTCTGCCGTGTTCCCGACGCTTCCCCACTTTTTCAATCCATTCCCCCTGCTCCCTTTGGTTCCCCTCTATTCTGCAGTGTTCCCCACGATTCTCCACATTTTTTTCCATCCTGTACCCCCTGCTCCCTATAGTTCCTCTCTGCCTTGCAGTGTTACCCATGGGACCCCACTTTTTCCAACCTGTTCCCCTTGTTCCCTTTGGTTCCCCTCTGTCATGCAGTGTTTTCACAGTTCCCCAATTTTTTCCTATCTGTTCCCCCTGAAACCTTTGGTTCTCCTCTGTCGTGCAGTGTTCCCCTCGGTTCCCCACTTTTTCCAATCTGTTCCCCCTGCTCCCTTTGGTTCTGCTCTGTTCTGCAGTGTTCCCCACAGTTCCCCACTTTTTCCAATCTGTTCTCCCTGTCCTTTTGCTCCATTCTATTCTGCAGTTTCCCCCACGGTTCCCCACATTTTCCAAACCATTTCCCCGGCTCGCTTTGGTTTCATACTGTTCTGCAGCGTTCCCCACGGTTCCCCACTATTTTGCAATCTGTTCGCCCTGCTCCCTTTAGTTCCCCTCTGTTCTGCAGTGTCCTCCACGCTTCCCAACTTTTTGCAATCCATTCCCCCTGGTCTGTTTGTTTCCCCACTCTTCTACATTTTTCCACACGGTTCCCCACTTTTTCCAATCTGTTCCCCCTGCTCCCTTTGGTTCCTCACTGTTCTGCAGTGTTCCTCACGGTTCTCCACATTTTTTCCAACCTGTAGCCCCTGCTCCCTATGGTTCCCCTATGCCCTGCAGTATTCCCCATGGTTCCCCACTTTTTCCAATCCGTTCCCCCTGTTCCCTTTGGTTCCCCTCTGTCCCGCAGTGTTCCCCACAGTTCTCCACCTTTTCCAATTCGTTCCCCCTGCTTCCTTTGGTTCCCCACCTTTCTGCATTTTTCCACACGGTTCCCTACTTGTTCCAATCGGTTCCCCACTTTTTCCAATCTTTTCCCCCTGCTCCCTTTGGTTCCCCTTCGTTCTGCATTTTTCCACACGGTTCCCCTCTTTTTCCAATCTGTTCCCCCTGCTCCCTTTGGTTCCTCTCTGTTCTGCATTGTTCCCCACGGATCCCCACTTTTCCGAGCTGTTCCCCCTGCTCCCTTTGGTTCCGCTCTGTTCTGCAGTTTTCCACACTGTTCTCAACTTTTTCCAATGTGTTCCTCCTGCTCCCTTTGTTTCCCCACTGTTCTGCATTTTTGCACACGGTTCCCCACTTTTTCAAAACTGTTCCCCCTGCTCCCTTTGGTTCCTCACTGTTCTGCAGTTTTCCTCACGGTTCTCCACATTTTTCCAACCTGTACCCCCTGCTCCCTATGCTTCCCCTCTGCCCTGCAGTGTCCCCCATGGTTCCACACTTTTTCCAATCCGTTCCCCCTGTTCCCTTTGGTTCGCCTCTGTTCTGCAGTGTTCCCGACGCTTCCCCACTTTTTCCAATCCGTTTCCCCTGCTCCCTCTGGTTTCCCCTCTGTTCTGCATTTTTCCACACTGTTCCCTACTATTTCCAATCCGTTCCCCCTGCTTCCTTTGGTTCACCTCTGTTCTGCAGATCTCTCCACGTATCCCCACTTTTTCCAATCTGTTCCCCCTGCTCACTTTGCTTCCCCTCTGTTCTGCATTTGTTCCCCACGGTTCCCCACTTTTCCAAACTGTACCCCCTGCTCCCTTTGGTGCCCCTCTGTTCTGCAGTGTTCCTCACGGTTCCACACTTTTTCCAATCTGTTCTTCCTGCTCCCTTTGGTTCCCCTTTGTTCTGCATTTTTCCACACGGTTCCCCTCTTTTTCCAATCTGTTCCACCTGCTCCCTTTGGTTCCTCTCTGTTCTGCAGTGTTCCCCACGTTCCCCACTTTTTCCAATCTATTCCCCCTGCTCCTTTGGTTCCCCTCTATTGTTCAGTGTTCCCCACGCTTCCCCACTTTTTCCAATCCGTTCACCTGCTCCCTTTGGTTCCCCTCTATTCTGCAGTGATCCCCACGGTTCCCCACATTTTCCAAGCTGTTCCCCCTGCTCGCTTTGGTTTCATACTGTTCTGCAGTGTTCCCCACGGTTCCCCACTTTTTTACAATCTGTTCGCCCTTTTCCCTTTGGTTCCCCTCTGTCCTGCAGTGTCCTCCACGGTTCCCCACTTTTTACAATCCGTTCCCCCTGCTTCCTTTGGTTCCCCTCTGCCGTGCAGTGTTCCAAACGGTTCCCCACTTTTTCCAATGCGTTCCCTCTGCTCCCTTTGGTGCCCCTCTGTTCTGCAGTGTTCCCCACGGTTTCCCACTTTTTGCAATCTGTTCCCCCTGCTCCCTCTGATTTCCCCTCTGTTCTGCATTTTTCCACAGTGTTCCCCACTTTTTCCAATCCATTCCCCCTGCTCCCTTTGGTTCCCCTCTGTTCTGCATTGTTCCTCACGGTTCCCCACTTTTTCAAACTGTACCCCCTGCTCCCTTTGGTGCTCCTCTGTTCTGCAGTATTCCTCACGGTTCCCCACATTTTTCAATCTGTTCTTCCTGCACCCTTTGGTTCCCCACTGTTCTGCATTTTTCCACACGGTTCCCCACTTTTTCCAATCTGTTCCCCCTGCTCCCTTTGGTTCCTCACTGTTCTGCAGTGTTCCTCACGGTTCTCCACATTTTTTCCAACCTGTACCCCCTGCTCCCTTTGCTTCCCCTCTGTTCTGCAGTGTTCCCCAGAGTCCTCTACCTTTTCCAATCCGTTCCCCCTGCTCCTTTTGGTTCCTCACTGTTCTGCAGTGTTCACCACTGTTCTCCAAATTTTTTCTGATCTGTTCCCCCTTCTCCCTCTGGTTTGCCTCTGTTCTACATTTTTCCACACGGTTCCCCATTTTTTCCAATCCGTTCCCCCTGCTTCCTTTGGTCCACCTCTTTTCTGCAGAGTTCCCCACGGTCCACTTTTTCGAATCCTTTCCCCCTGCTCCCTTTGGGTCCCCACTGTTCTGCAGAACTCCCCACGATTCCCCACTTTTTCCAATCTGTTCCCCCTTCTCCCTTTGGTTCCTCTCAGTTCTGCATTGTTCCCCATGGGTCCGCACTTTTCTGAGCTGTTCCCCATGCTCCCTTTGGTTCCCCTCTGTTCTGCAGTGTTCCCCACAGTTCCCCACTTTTTCCAATCGGTACCCCCTGCTCCCTTTGATTACCCTCTGTCATGCAGTGTTCGCCATGGGCCCCACTTTTTGCAATCCGTTTCCCGTGCTCACTTTTGTTCCCCTCTGTGCTGCAGTGTTCTCCACGGTTCACCACTTTTTCCAACCTGTACCTCCTGCTCCCTTTGGTTCCCCTCTGTCATGCAGTGTTCCCCACGGTTCCCCACTTTTTCCAATCCGTTCCCTCTGCTCCCTTTGGTTCCCCTCTGTTCTGCTGTGTTCCCCACTGTTCTCCACCTTTTCCAATTTGTTCCCCCTGCTCCCTTTGGTTCCCCACCTTTCTGCATTTTTCCACACGGTTCCCTACTTTGTCCAATCGGTCTCCCACTTTTTGCAATCCATTCCCCCTGCTCCCTTTGGTTCCCCTCTATTCTGCAGTGTTCCCCACGATTCTCCACATTTTTTTCCATCCTGTACCCCCTGCTGCCTATAGTTCCCCTCTGCCTTGCTGTGTTACCCATGGGACCCCACTTTTTCCAACCTGTTCCCCTTGTTCCCTTTGGTTCCCCTCTGTCCTGCCGTGTTCTCCACAGTTATCAACTTTTTGCAATCCGTTCCCCCTGCTCCGTTTGTTTCCCCTCTGTTCTGCAGTGTTCCCCACGTTCCCCACTTTTTCCAATCTGTTCCCCCTGCTCCTTTGGCTCCACTCTGTTCTGCAGTGTTCCCCACGGTTCCCCACTTTTTCCAATGCGTTCCCATGCTCCCTTTGGTTCCCCTCTGTTCTTCAGTGATCCCCATGGTTCCCCACATTTTCCAAACTGTTCCCCCGGCTCGCTTTGGTTTCATACTGTTCTGCAGTGTTCCCCACGGTTCCCCACTTTTTTACAATCTGTTCGCCCTGCTCCCTTTGGTTGCCCTCTGTCCTGCAGTGTCCTCCACGGTTCCCCACTTTTTCCAAACTGTACCTCCTGCTCCCTTTGGTTCCCCTCTGTTCTGCAGTGTTCCCCACAGTTCTCCACCTTTTCCAATTCGTTCCCCCTGCTCCCTTTGGTTCCCCACCTTTCTGCATTTTTCCACACGGTACCCTACTTTTTCCAATCGGTTCCCCACTTTTTCCAATCTGTTCCCCCTGCTCCCTTTGATTCTGCTCTGTTCTGCAGTGTTCCCCACAGTTCCCCACTTTTTCCAATCTGTTCCCCCTGCTCCTTTGGCTCCACTCTGTTCTGCAGTTTTCCCCACGGTTCCCCACATTTTCCAAATCATTCCCCCGGCTCGCTTTGGTTTCATACTGTTCTGCAGCGTTCCCCACGGTTCCCCACTATTTTACAATCTGTTCGCCCTGCTCCCTTTGGTTCCCCTCTGTTCTGCAGTGTCCTCCACGCTTCCCAACTTTTTGCAATCCATTCCCTCTGCTCTGTTTGTTTCCCCATTGTTTTACATTTTTCCACACGGTTCCCCACTTTTTCCAATCTGTTCCCCCTGCTCCCTTTGGTTCTTCACTGTTCTGCAGTGTTCCTCACGGTTCTCCACATTTTTTCCAACCTGTAGCCCCTGCTCCCTATGGTTCCCCTACGCACTGCAGTATTCCCCATGGTTCCCCACTTTTTCCAATCCGTTCCCCCTGCTCCCTTTGATTCCGCTCTGTCCTGCAGTGTTCCCCATGGGCCCCAATTTTTGCAATCCGTTCCCCCTGCTCCTTTGGCTCCACTCTGTTCTGCAGGTATCCCCATGGTTCCCCACATTTTGCAATCCATTCCCCCTGCTCCGTTTGGTTCCCCTCTGTTCTGCAGTGTTCCCCACAGTTCCCCACTTTTTCCAATCAGTTCCCCCTGCTCCCTTTGATTCCCCTATGTCCTGCAGTGTTCCCCATGGGCCCCACTTTTTACAATCCGTTCCCCCTGCTACCTTTGGTTTCCCTTTGTCGTGTAGTGTTCCAAACGGTTCCCCACATCTTCCAATGCGTTCCCTCTGCTCCCTTTGGTGCCCCTCTGTTCTGCAGTGTTCCCCACGGTTCCCCACTTTTTCCAATCTGTTTCCCCTGCTCCCTCTGGTTTCCCCTCTGTTCTGCATTTTTCCACACTGTTCCCTACTATTTCCAATCCGTACCCCCTGCTTCCTTTGGTTCACCTCTGTTCTGCAGACCTCTCCACGTATCCCCACTTTTTCGAATCTGTTCCCCCTGCACCCTTTGGTTCCCCTCTGTTCTGCATTGTTCCCCACGGTTCCCCACTTTTCCAAACTGTACCCCCTGCTCCCTTTGGTGCCCCTCTGTTCTGCAGTGTTCCTCACGGTTCCCCACTTTTTCCAATCTGTTCTTCCTGCTCCCTTTGGTTCCCCTTTGTTCTGCATTTTTCCACACGGTTCCCCTCTTTTTCCAATCTGTTCCCCATGCTCCCTTTGGTTCCTCTCTGTTCTGCATTGTTCCCCACCGGACCCCACTTTTCCGAGCTGTTCCCCCTGCTCCCTTTGGTTCCGCTCTGTTCTGCAGTTTTCCCCAATGTTCTCAACTTTTTCCAATCTGTTCCTCTTGCTCCCTTTGTTTCCCCACTGTTCTGCATTTTTGCACACGGTTCCCCACTTTTTCAAAACTGTTCCCCCTGCTTCCTTTGGTTCTTCACTGTTCTGCAGTTTTCCTCACGGTTCTCCACATTTTTCCAACCTGTACCCCCTGCCCCCTATGGTTCCCCTCTGCCCTGCAGTGTCCCCCATGGTTCCCCACTTTTTCCAATCCGTTCCCCCTGTTCCCTTTGGTTCGCCTCTGTTCTGCAGTGTTACCGACGCTTCCCCACTTTTTCCAATCCGTTTCCCCTGCTCGCTCTGGTTTCCCCTCTGTTCTGCATTTTTCCACACTGGTCCCTACTATTTCCAATCCGTTCCCCCTGCTCCTTTTGGTTCCTCACTGTTCTGCAGTGTTCCCCACGGATCTCCAAATTTTTTCTAATCTGTTCCCCCTTCTCCCTCTGGTTCGCCTCTGTTCTACATTTTTCCACACGGTTCCCCATTTTTTCCAATCCATTCCCCCTGCTTCCTTTGGTCCACCTCTTTTCTGCAGAGTTCCCCACGGTCTACTTTTTCGAATCCTTTCCCCCTGCTCCCTTTGGGTCCCCACTGTTCTGCAGGACTCACCACGATTCCCCACTTTTTCCAATCTGTTCCCCCTTCTCCCTTTGGTTCCTCTCTGTTCTGCATTGTTCCCCATGGGTCTGCACTTTTCCGAGCTGTTCACCCTGGTCCCTTTGGTTCCGCTCTGTACTGCAGTTTTCCCCACGGTTCTCCAAATTTTTTGTAATCTGTTCCCATGCTCCCTTTGGTTCCCCTCTGTTCTGCAGTGTTCCCCACTGTTCCCCACTTTTTCCAATCGGTTCCCCCTGCTCCCTTTGATTACCCTCTGTCATTCAGTGTTCGCCATGGGCCCCACTTTTTGCAATCCTTTTCCCGTGCTCACTTTTGTTCACCTCTGTGCTGCAGTGTTCTCCACGGTTCACCACTTTTTCCAACCTGTACCTCCTGCTCCCTTTGGTTCCCCTCTGTCATGCAGTGTTCCCCACTGTTCCCCACTTTTTCCAATCCATTCCCTCTGCTCCCTTTGGTTCCCCTCTGTTCTGCTGTGTTCCCCACAGTTCTCCACCATTTCCAATTCGTTCCCCCTGCTCCCTTTGGTTCCCCACCTTTCTGCATTTTTCCACACGGTTCCCTACTTTTTCCAATCGGTTTCCCACTTTTTGCAATCTGTTCCCCCTGCTCCCTTTGGATCTCCTCTGTTCTGCCGTGTTCCCGACGCTTCCCCACTTTTTCAATCCATTCCCCCTGCTCCCTTTGGTTCCCCTCTATTCTGCAGTGTTCCCCACGATTCTCCACATTTTTTTCCATCCTGTACCCCCTGCTCCCTATAGTTCCCCTCTGCCTTGCAGTGTTACCCATGGGACCCCACTTTTTCCAACCTGTTCCCCTTGTTCCCTTTGGTTCCCCTCTGTCATGCAGTGTTTTCACAGTTCCCCAATTTTTTCCTATCTGTTCCCCCTGAAACCTTTGGTTCTCCTCTGTCGTGCAGTGTTCCCCTCGGTTCCCCACTTTTTCCAATCTGTTCCCCCTGCTCCCTTTGGTTCTGCTCTGTTCTGCAGTGTTCCCCACAGTTCCCCACTTTTTCCAATCTGTTCTCCCTGTCCTTTTGCTCCATTCTATTCTGCAGTTTCCCCCACGGTTCCCCACATTTTCCAAACCATTTCCCCGGCTCGCTTTGGTTTCATACTGTTCTGCAGCGTTCCCCACGGTTCCCCACTATTTTGCAATCTGTTCGCCCTGCTCCCTTTAGTTCCCCTCTGTTCTGCAGTGTCCTCCACGCTTCCCAACTTTTTGCAATCCATTCCCCCTCGTCTGTTTGTTTCCCCACTCTTCTACATTTTTCCACACGGTTCCCCACTTTTTCCAATCTGTTCCCCCTGCTCCCTTTGGTTCCTCACTGTTCTGCAGTGTTCCTCACGGTTCTCCACATTTTTTCCAACCTGTAGCCCCTGCTCCCTATGGTTCCCCTATGCCCTGCAGTATTCCCCATGGTTCCCCACTTTTTCCAATCCGTTCCCCCTGTTCCCTTTGGTTCCCCTCTGTCCCGCAGTGTTCTGCACGATTCCGCACTTTTTCCAATCGGTTCCCCCTGCTCCCTTTGGTTCCCATCTGTTCTGCAGCGTCCTCCACGTTTCCCAACTTTTTGGAATCCATTCCCCCTGCTCCATTTGTTTGCCCTCTGTTCTGCAGTGTTCCCCACAGTTCCCCACTTTTTCCAATCAGTTCCCCCTGCTCCCTTTGATTCCCCTCTGTCCTACAGTGTTCCCCATCGGCCCAACTTTTTACAATCCGTTCCCCCTGCTTCCTTTGGTTCCCCTCTGTCGTGCAGTATTCCCCACGGTTCCCCGGTTTTCCAATGCGTTCCCTCTGCTCCCTTTGGTGCCCCTCTGTTCTGCAGTGTTCCCCACGGTTCCCCACTTTTTCCAATCTGTTTCCCCTGCTACCTCTGGTTGCCCTCTGTTCTGCATTTTTCCACACTGTTCCCCACTTTTTCCAATCCGTTCCCCCTGCTTCCTTTGGTTCACCTCTGTTCTGCAGTGTGCCCCACGGTTCCCCACTTTTTCCAATCCGTTCCCTCTGCTCCCTTTGGTGCCCCTCTGTTCTGCAGTGTTGCCCACGGTTCCCCACTTTTTCCAATCTGTTTCCCCTGCTACCTCTGGTTCCCCTCTGTTCTGCATTTTTCCACACTGTTCCCCACTTTTTCCAATCTGTTTCCCCTGCTACCTCTGTTTCCCCTCTGTTCTGCATTTTTCCACACTGTTCCCCACTTTTTCCAATCCGTTCCCCCTGCTTCCTTTGGTTCACCTCTGTTCTGCAGATCTCTCCACGAATCCCCACATTTTCCAATCTGTTCTCCCTGCTCCCTTTGGTTCCCCTCTGTTCTGCATTGTTCCCCACGGTTCCCCACTTCTCCAAACTGTACCCCCTGCTCCCTTTGGTTCCCCTCTGTTCTGCAGTGTTCCTCACGGTTCCCCACTTTTTACAATCTGTTCTTCCTGCTCCCTTTGGTTCCCCACTGTTCTGCATTTTTCCACACGGTTCCCCACTTTTTTCCAATCTGTTCCCCCTGCTTCCTTTGATTCCCCACTGTTCTGCATTTTTCCACACGGTTCCCCACTTTTTCCAATCTGTTCCACCTGCTCCCTTTGGTTCGTCACTGTTCTGCAGTGTTCCTCACGGTTCTCCAAATTTTTTCTAATCTGTTCCCCCTTCTCCCTCTGGTTCGCCTCTGTTCAACATTTTTCCACACGGTTCCCCACTTTTTCCAATCCGTTCCCCCTGCTTCATTTGGGTCCCCACTGTTCTGCAGAACTCCCCACGATTCCACACTTTTTCCAATCTGTTCCCCCTTCTCCCTTTGGTTCCTCTCTGTTCTGCATTGTTCCCCACGGGTCGCCACTTTTCCGAGTTGTTCCCCCTTCTCCCTTTGTTTCCTCTCTGTTCTGCAGTTTTCCCCACGGTTCTACAAATTTTTTCTATTCTGTTCCCATGCTCCCTTTGGTTCCCCTCTGCCCTGCAGTATCCCCCATGGTTCCTTACTTTTTCCAATCCGTTCCCCCTGCTACCTTTGGTTCCCCTCTGTTCTGCAGTGTTCCCCACAGTTACCCACTTTTTCCAATCGGTTCCCCCTGCTCCCTTTGATTACCCACTGTCATGCAGTGTTCGCCTTGGGCCCCACTTTTTGCAATCCGTTTCCCCTGCTCCCTTTGGTTCCCCTCTGTGCTGCAGTGTTCACCACGGTTCCCCACTTTTTACAACCTGTACCTCCTGCTCCCTTTGGTTCCCCTCTGAAAATGCAGTGTCCCCCATGGTTCCCCACTTATTCCAATCCGTTCCCCCTGTTCCCTTTGGTTCTCCTCTGTTCTGCAGTGTTCCCGACGCTTCCCTACTTTTTCCAATCGGTTCCCCACTTTTTCCAATCTGTTCACACTGCTCCCTTTGCATCTCCTCTGTTCTGCAATGTTCCCGACGCTTCCCCACTTTTTCCAATCCGTTCCCCCGTTCCCTTTGGTTCCCCTCTATTCTGCAGTGTTCCCCACGATTCTCCACATTTTTTTCCATCCTGTATCCCCGGCTCCCTATGGTTCCCCTCTGCATTGAAGTGTTACCCATGGGACCACACTTTTCCCAACCTGTTCCACTTGTTCCCTTTGGTTCCCCTCTGTCCTGCCATGTTCTCCACAATTATCAACTTTTTGCAATCCATTCCCCCTGCTCCGTTTGGTTCCCCTCTGTTCTGCAGTGTTCCCCATGGGCCCACCTTTTTACAATCCGTTCCCCCTGCTTCCTTTGGTTCCCCTCTGTCGTGCAGTATTCCCCACGGTTCCCCACTTTTTCTAATGTATTCCCTCTGCTCCCTTTGGTTCCCCTCTGTTCTGCAGTGTTCCCCACGGTTCCCCACTTTTTCTAATCTGTTCCCCCTGCTACTTTGTCTCCACCCTGTTCTGCAGTTTTCCCCACGTTTCCCCACATTTGCCAAACCATTCCCCCGGCTCGCATTGTTTTCATACTGTTCTGGCGCGTTCCCCACGCTTCCCCACTTTTTGACAATCTGTTCGTCCTGCTCCCTTTGGTTCCCCTCTAACTGCAGTGTCCTCCACGCTTACCAACTTTTTGCAATCCATTCCCCCTGCTCTGTTTGTTTCTCCTCTGTCCTGCATTGTCCTCGACGGTTCCCAACTTTTTGCAATCCATTCCCCCTGCTCTGTTTGTTTGCCCTCTGTTCTGCAGTGTTCCCCACAGTTCCCCACTTTTTCCAATCAGTTCCCCCTGCTCCCTTTGATTCCCCTCTGTCCTACAGTGTTCCCCATGGGCCCACCTTTTTACAATCCGTTCCCCCTGCTTCCTTTGGTTCCCCTCTGTCGTGCAGTATTCCCCACGGTTCCCCACTTTTTCTAATGTGTTCCCTCTGCTCCCTTTGCTGCCCCTCTGTTCTGCAGTGTTCCCGACGGTTCCCCACTTTTTCCAATCTGTTTCCCCTGCTACCTCTGGTTCCCCTCTGTTTTGTATTTTTCCACACTGTTCCCCACTTTTTCCAATCAGTTCCCCCTTCTTCCTTTGGTTCACCTCTGTTCTGCAGAACTCCCCACGATTCCCCACTTTTTCCAATTTGTTCCCCCTGCTCCCTTTGGTTCCCCACTGTTCTGCATTTTTCCACACGGTTCCCCACTTTTTCCAATCTGTTCCCCCTGCTCCCTTTGATTCCTCACTGTTCTCCACATTTTTTACAACCTGCACCCCCTGCTCCCTATGGTTCCCCTCTGCCTTGCAGTGTTCCCCATGGGACCCTACTTTTTCCAATCTGTTCCCCCTGCTCCTTTGGCTCCACTCTGTTCTGCAGTTTTCCCCATGGTTATCCACATTTTTTCCAATCTGTTCCACCTGCTCCCTTTGGTTCTGCAGTGTTTCCCACGGTTCCCCACTTTTTCCAATCCATTTCCCCTGCTCCCTTTTGTTCCCCTCTATTGTTCAGTGTTCCCCACGGTCCCCCACTTTTTCCAATCCGTTCCCCTGCTCCCTTTGGTTCCCCTCTGTTCTGCAGGATCCCCACGGTTCCCCATATTTTCCAAACTGTTCCCCAGGCTCGATTTCGTTTCATACTGTTCTGCAGTGTTCCCCACGATTCCCCACTTTTTTACAATTTGTTCGCCCTGCTCCCTTTGGTTCCCCTCTGTCCTGCAGTGTCCTTCACGGTTCCCAACTTTTTCCAACATGTACCTCCTGTCCCCTTTGGTTCCCCTCTGTCCTGCAGTGTCCTTCACGGTTCCCAACTTTTTCCAACATGTACCTCCTGTCCCCTTTGGTTCCCCTCTGTCATGCAGTGTTTTCACAGTTCCCCAATTTTTTCCTATCTGTTCCCCCTGATCCCTTTGGTTCCCCTCTGTTGTGCAGTGTGCCCCAAGGTTCCCCACTTTTTCCAATCCATTCCCTCTGCTCCCTTTGGTTCCCCTCTGTTCTGCAGTGTTCCCCACAGTTCTCCACATTTCCAATTCGTTCCCCCTGCTCCCTTTGGTTCCCCACCTCTCTGCATTTTTCCACACGGTTCCCTACTTTTTTCCAATCGGTTCCCCACTTTTTCAAATCTGTTCCCCCTGCTCCCTTTGGTTCTCATCTCTTCTGCAGTGTTCCCGACGCTTCCCCACTTTTTTCAATCCGTTCCCCCTGCTCCCTTTGGTTCCCCTCTATTCTACAGTGTTCCCCACGATTCTCCACATTTTTTTACATACTGTACTCCCTTCTCCCTTTGGTTCCCCTCTGCCTTGCAGTGTTTCCCATGGGACCCCACTTTTTCCAACCTGTTCCCCTTGTTCCCTTTGGTTCCCCTCTGTCATGCAGTGTTTTCACAGTTCCCCAAATTTTTCCTATCTGTTCCCCCTGATCCCTTTGGTTCCCCTCTGTCATGCAGTGTTTTCACAGTTCCCCAATTTTTTCCTATCTGTTCCCCCTGAAACCTTTGGTTCTCCTCTGTCGTGCAGTGTTCCCCACAGTTCCCCACTTTTTCCAATCCGGTCCCTCTGCTCCCTTTGGTTCCCCTCTGTTCTGCAGCGTTCCCCACAGTCTTCCACCTTTTCCAATTCGTTCCCCCTGCTCCCTTTGGTTCCCCACCTTTCTGCATTTTTCCACACGGTTCCCTACTTTTTCCAATCGGTTCCCCACTTTTTCCAATCTGTTCCACCTGCTCCCTTTGGTTCTGCTCTGTTCTGCACTGTTCCCCACAGTTACACACTTTTTCCAATCTGTTGCCCCTGTTTCTTTGGCTCCACTCTGTTCTGCAGTTTTCCCCACGGTTCCCCACATTTTCCAAACCATTCCCCCAGCTTGCTTTGTTTTCATACTGTTCAGCAGCGTTCCCCACGGTTCCCCACTATTTTACAATCCGTTCCCCCTGTTCCCTTTGGTTCCCCTCTGTCCCGCAGTGTTCTGCACGATTCCCCACTTTTTCCAATCAGTTCCCCCTGCTCCCTTTGGTTCCCCTCTGTTCTGCAGCGTCCTCCACGTTTCCCAACTTTTTGGAATCCATTCCCCCTGCTCCGTTTGTTTGCCCTCTGTTCTGCAGTGATCCCCACAGTTCCCCACTTTTTCCACTCAGTTCCCCCTGCTCCCTTTGATTCCACTTTGTCCTACAGTGTTTCCCATCGGCCAAACATTTTACAATGCGTTCCCCCTGCTTCCTTTGGTTCCCCTCTGTCGTGCAGTGTTCCCCACGGTTCCCCAGTTTTCCAATGCTTTCCCTCTGCTCCCTTTGGTGCCCCTCTGTTCTGCAGTGTTCCCCACGGTTCCCCACTTTTTCCAATCTGTTTCCCCTGCTACCTCTGGTTGCCCTCTGTTCTGCATTTTTCCACACTGTTCCCCACTTTTGCCAATCCGTTCCCCCTGCTTCCTTTGGTTCACCTCTGTTCTGCAGATCTCTCCACGACTCCCCACTTTTTACAATCTGTTCCCCCTGCTCCCTTTGGTTCCCCTCTGTTCTGCATTGTTCCCCACGGTTCCCCACTTCTCCAAACTGTACCCCCTGCTCCCTTTGGTTCCCCTCTGTTCTGCAGTGTTCCTCACGGTTCCCCACTTTTTACAATCTGTTCTTCCTGCTCCCTTTGGTTCCCCACTGTTCTGCATTTTTCCACACGGTTCCCCACTTTTTTCCAATCTGTTCCCCCTGCTTCCTTTGATTCCCCACTGTTCTGCATTTTTCCACACGGTTCCCCACTTTTTCCAATCTGTTCCACCTGCTCCCTTTGGTTCGTCACTGTTCTGCAGTGTTCCTCACGGTTCTCCAAATTTTTTCTAATCTGTTCCCCCTTCTCCCTCTGGTTTGCCTCTGTTCAACATTTTTCCACACGGTTCCCCACTTTTTCCAATCCGTTCCCCCTGCTTCATTTGGGTCCCCACTGTTCTGCAGAACTCCCCACGATTCCACACTTTTTCCAATCTGTTCCCCCTTCTCCCTTTGGTTCCTCTCTGTTCTGCATTGTTCCCCACGGGTCGCCACTTTTCCGAGTTGTTCCCCCTTCTCCCTTTGTTTCCTCTCTGTTCTGCAGTTTTCCCCACGGTTCTACAAATTTTTTCTATTCTGTTCCCATGCTCCCTTTGGTTCCCCTCTGCCCTGCAGTATCCCCCATGGTTCCTTACTTTTTCCAATCCGTTCCCCCTGCTACCTTTGGTTCCCCTCTGTTCTGCAGTGTTCCCCACAGTTACCCACTTTTTCCAATCGGTTCCCCCTGCTTCCTTTGATTACCCACTGTCATGCAGTGTTCGCCTTGGGCCCCACTTTTTGCAATCCGTTTCCCCTGCTCCCTTTGGTTCCCCTCTGTGCTGCAGTGTTCACCACGGTTCCCCACTTTTTACAACCTGTACCTCCTGCTCCCTTTGGTTCCCCTCTGAAAATGCAGTGTCCCCCATGGTTCCCCACTTATTCCAATCCGTTCCCCCTGTTCCCTTTGGTTCTCCTCTGTTCTGCAGTGTTCCCGACGCTTCCCTACTTTTTCCAATCGGTTCCCCACTTTTTCCAATCTGTTCACACTGCTCCCTTTGCATCTCCTCTGTTCTGCAATGTTCCCGACGCTTCCCCACTTTTTCCAATCCGTTCCCCCGTTCCCTTTGGTTCCCCTCTATTCTGCAGTGTTCCCCACGATTCTCCACATTTTTTTCCATCCTGTATCCCCGGCTCCCTATGGTTCCCCTCTGCATTGAAGTGTTACCCATGGGACCACACTTTTCCCAACCTGTTCCACTTGTTCCCTTTGGTTCCCCTCTGTCCTGCCATGTTCTCCACAATTATCAACTTTTTGCAATCCATTCCCCCTGCTCCGTTTGGTTCCCCTCTGTTCTGCAGTGTTCCCCATGGGCCCACCTTTTTACAATCCGTTCCCCCTGCTTCCTTTGGTTCCCCTCTGTCGTGCAGTATTCCCCACGGTTCCCCACTTTTTCTAATGTGTTCCCTCTGCTCCCTTTGGTTCCCCTCTGTTCTGCAGTGTTCCCCACGGTTCCCCACTTTTTCTAATCTGTTCCCCCTGCTACTTTGTCTCCACCCTGTTCTGCAGTTTTCCCCACGTTTCCCCACATTTGCCAAACCATTCCCCCGGCTCGCATTGTTTTCATACTGTTCTGGCGCGTTCCCCACGCTTCCCCACTTTTTGACAATCTGTTCGTCCTGCTCCCTTTGGTTCCCCTCTAACTGCAGTGTCCTCCACGCTTACCAACTTTTTGCAATCCATTCCCCCTGCTCTGTTTGTTTCTCCTCTGTCCTGCATTGTCCTCGACGGTTCCCAACTTTTTGCAATCCATTCCCCCTGCTCTGTTTGTTTGCCCTCTGTTCTGCAGTGTTCCCCACAGTTCCCCACTTTTTCCAATCAGTTCCCCCTGCTCCCTTTGATTCCCCTCTGTCCTACAGTGTTCCCCATGGGCCCACCTTTTTACAATCCGTTCCCCCTGCTTCCTTTGGTTCCCCTCTGTCGTGCAGTATTCCCCACGGTTCCCCACTTTTTCTAATGTGTTCCCTCTGCTCCCTTTGCTGCCCCTCTGTTCTGCAGTGTTCCCGACGGTTCCCCACTTTTTCCAATCTGTTTCCCCTGCTACCTCTGGTTCCCCTCTGTTTTGTATTTTTCCACACTGTTCCCCACTTTTTCCAATCAGTTCCCCCTTCTTCCTTTGGTTCACCTCTGTTCTGCAGAACTCCCCACGATTCCCCACTTTTTCCAATTTGTTCCCCCTGCTCCCTTTGGTTCCCCACTGTTCTGCATTTTTCCACACGGTTCCCCACTTTTTCCAATCTGTTCCCCCTGCTCCCTTTGATTCCTCACTGTTCTCCACATTTTTTACAACCTGCACCCCCTGCTCCCTATGGTTCCCCTCTGCCTTGCAGTGTTCCCCATGGGACCCTACTTTTTCCAATCTGTTCCCCCTGCTCCTTTGGCTCCACTCTGTTCTGCAGTTTTCCCCATGGTTCTCCACATTTTTTCCAATCTGTTCCACCTGCTCCCTTTGGTTCTGCAGTGTTTCCCACGGTTCCCCACTTTTTCCAATCCATTTCCCCTGCTCCCTTTTGTTCCCCTCTATTGTTCAGTGTTCCCCACGGTCCCCCACTTTTTCCAATCCGTTCCCCTGCTCCCTTTGGTTCCCCTCTGTTCTGCAGGATCCCCACGGTTCCCCATATTTTCCAAACTGTTCCCCAGGCTCGATTTCGTTTCATACTGTTCTGCAGTGTTCCCCACGATTCCCCACTTTTTTACAATTTGTTCGCCCTGCTCCCTTTGGTTCCCCTCTGTCCTGCAGTGTCCTTCACGGTTCCCAACTTTTTCCAACATGTACCTCCTGTCCCCTTTGGTTCCCCTCTGTCCTGCAGTGTCCTTCACGGTTCCCAACTTTTTCCAACATGTACCTCCTGTCCCCTTTGGTTCCCCTCTGTCATGCAGTGTTTTCACAGTTCCCCAATTTTTTCCTATCTGTTCCCCCTGATCCCTTTGGTTCCCCTCTGTTGTGCAGTGTGTCCCAAGGTTCCCCACTTTTTCCAATCCATTCCCTCTGCTCCCTTTGGTTCCCCTCTGTTCTGCAGTGTTCCCCACAGTTCTCCACATTTCCAATTCGTTCCCCCTGCTCCCTTTGGTTCCCCACCTCTCTGCATTTTTCCACACGGTTCCCTACTTTTTTCCAATCGGTTCCCCACTTTTTCAAATATGTTCCCCCTGCTCCCTTTGGTTCTCATCTCTTCTGCAGTGTTCCCGACGCTTCCCCACTTTTTCCAATCCGTTCCCCCTGCTCCCTTTGGTTCCCCTCTATTCTACAGTGTTCCCCACGATTCTCCACATTTTTTTACATACTGTACTCCCTTCTCCCTTTGGTTCCCCTCTGCCTTGCAGTGTTTCCCATGGGACCCCACTTTTTCCAACCTGTTCCCCTTGTTCCCTTTGGTTCCCCTCTGTCATGCAGTGTTTTCACAGTTCCCCAAATTTTTCCTATCTGTTCCCCCTGATCCCTTTGGTTCCCCTCTGTCATGCAGTGTTTTCACAGTTCCCCAATTTTTTCCTATCTGTTCCCCCTGAAACCTTTGGTTCTCCTCTGTCGTGCAGTGTTCCCCACAGTTCCCCACTTTTTCCAATCCGGTCCCTCTGCTCCCTTTGGTTCCCCTCTGTTCTGCAGCGTTCCCCACATTCTTCCACCTTTTCCAATTCGTTCCCCCTGCTCCCTTTGGTTCCCCACCTTTCTGCATTTTTCCACACGGTTCCCTACTTTTTCCAATCGGTTCCCCACTTTTTCCAATCTGTTCCACCTGCTCCCTTTGGTTCTGCTCTGTTCTGCACTGTTCCCCACAGTTACCCACTTTTTCCAATCTGTTCCCCCTGTTTCTTTGGCTCCACTCTGTTCTGCAGTTTTCCCCACGGTTCCCCACATTTTCCAAACCATTCCCCCAGCTTGCTTTGTTTTCATACTGTTCAGCAGCGTTCCCCACGGTTCCCCACTATTTTACAATCCATTCCCCCTGTTCCCTTTGGTTCCGCTCTGTCCCGCAGTGTTCTGCACGATTCCCCACTTTTTCCAATCAGTTCCCCCTGCTCCCTTTGGTTCCCCTCTGTTCTGCAGCGTCCTCCACGTTTCCCAACTTTTTGGAATCCATTCCCCCTGCTCCGTTTGTTTGCCCTCTGTTCTGCAGTGATCCCCACAGTTCCCCACTTTTTCCACTCAGTTCCCCCTGCTCCCTTTGATTCCACTTTGTCCTACAGTGTTTCCCATCGGCCAAACATTTTACAATGCGTTCCCCCTGCTTCCTTTGGTTCCCCTCTGTCGTGCAGTGTTCCCCACGGTTCCCCAGTTTTCCAATGCTTTCCCTCTGCTCCCTTTGGTGCCCCTCTGTTCTGCAGTGTTCCCCACGGTTCCCCACTTTTTCCAATCTGTTTCCCCTGCTACCTCTGGTTGCCCTCTGTTCTGCATTTTTCCACACTGTTCCCCACTTTTGCCAATCCGTTCCCCCTGCTTCCTTTGGTTCACCTCTGTTCTGCAGATCTCTCCACGACTCCCCACTTTTTACAATCTGTTCCCCCTGCTCCCTTTGGTTCCCCTCTGTTCTGCATTGTTCCCCACGGTTCCCCACTTCTCCAAACTGTACCCCCTGCTCCCTTTGGTTCCCCTCTGTTCTGCAGTGTTCCTCACGGTTCCCCACTTTTTACAATCTGTTCTTCCTGCTCCCTTTGGTTCCCCACTGTTCTGCATTTTTCCACACGGTTCCCCACTTTTTTCCAATCTGTTCCCCCTGCTTCCTTTGATTCCCCACTGTTCTGCATTTTTCCACACGGTTCCCCACTTTTTCCAATCTGTTCCACCTGCTCCCTTTGGTTCGTCACTGTTCTGCAGTGTTCCTCACGGTTCTCCAAATTTTTTCTAATCTGTTCCCCCTTCTCCCTCTGGTTCGCTTCTGTTCAACATTTTTCCACACGGTTCCCCACTTTTTCCGATCCGTTCCCCCTGCTTCATTTGGGTCCCCACTGTTCTGCAGAACTCCCCACGATTCCACACTTTTTCCAATCTGTTCCCCCTTCTCCCTTTGGTTCCTCTCTGTTCTGCATTGTTCCCCACGGGTCGCAACTTTTCCGAGTTGTTCCCCCTTCTCCCTTTGTTTCCTCTCTGTTCTGCAGTTTTCCCCACGGTTCTACAAATTTTTTCTATTCTGTTCCCATGCTCCCTTTGGTTCCCCTCTGCCCTGCAGTATCCCCCATGGTTCCTTACTTTTTCCAATCCGTTCCCCCTGCTCCCTTTGGTTCCCCTCTGTGCTGCAGTGTTCACCACGGTTTCCCACTTTTTACAACCTGTACCTCCTGCTCCCTTTGGTTCCCCTCTGAAAATGCAGTGTCCCCCATGGTTCCCCACTTATTCCAATCCGTTCCCCCTGTTCCCTTTGGTTCTCCTCTGTTCTGCAGTGTTCCCGACGCTTCCCTACTTTTTCCAATCGGTTCCCCACTTTTTCCAATCTGTTCACACTGCTCCCTTTGCATCTCCTCTGTTCTGCAATGTTCCCGACGCTTCCCCACTTTTTCCAATCCGTTCCCCCGTTCCCTTTGGTTCCCCTCTATTCTGCAGTGTTCCCCACGATTCTCCACATTTTTTTCCATCCTGTATCACCGGCTCCCTATGGTTCCCCTCTGCATTGAAGTGTTACCCATGGGACCACACTTTTCCCAACCTGTTCCACTTGTTCCCTTTGGTTCCCCTCTGTCCTGCCATGTTCTCCACAATTATCAACTTTTTGCAATCCATTCCCCCTGCTCCGTTTGGTTCCCCTCTGTTCTGCAGTGTTCCCCATGGGCCCACCTTTTTACAATCCGTTCCCCCTGCTTCCTTTGGTTCCCCTCTGTCGTGCAGTATTCCCCACGGTTCCCCACTTTTTCTAATGTGTTCCCTCTGCTCCCTTTGGTTCCCCTCTGTTCTGCAGTGTTCCCCACGGTTCCCCACTTTTTCTAATCTGTTCCCCCTGCTACTTTGTCTCCACCCTGTTCTGCAGTTTTCCCCACGTTTCCCCACATTTGCCAAACCATTCCCCCGGCTCGCATTGTTTTCATACTGTTCTGGCGCGTTCCCCACGCTTCCCCACTTTTTGACAATCTGTTCGTCCTGCTCCCTTTGGTTCCCCTCTAACTGCAGTGTCCTCCACGCTTACCAACTTTTTGCAATCCATTCCCCCTGCTCTGTTTGTTTCTCCTCTGTCCTGCATTGTCCTCGACGGTTCCCAACTTTTTGCAATCCATTCCCCCTGCTCTGTTTGTTTGCCCTCTGTTCTGCAGTGTTCCCCACAGTTCCCCACTTTTTCCAATCAGTTCCCCCTGCTCCCTTTGATTCCCCTCTGTCCTACAGTGTTCCCCATGGGCCCACCTTTTTACAATCCGTTCCCCCTGCTTCCTTTGGTTCCCCTCTGTCGTGCAGTATTCCCCACGGTTCCCCACTTTTTCTAATGTGTTCCCTCTGCTCCCTTTGCTGCCCCTCTGTTCTGCAGTGTTCCCGACGGTTCCCCACTTTTTCCAATCTGTTTCCCCTGCTACCTCTGGTTCCCCTCTGTTTTGTATTTTTCCACACTGTTCCCCACTTTTTCCAATCAGTTCCCCCTTCTTCCTTTGGTTCACCTCTGTTCTGCAGAACTCCCCACGATTCCCCACTTTTTCCAATTTGTTCCCCCTGCTCCCTTTGGTTCCCCACTGTTCTGCATTTTTCCACACGGTTCCCCACTTTTTCCAATCTGTTCCCCCTGCTCCCTTTGATTCCTCACTGTTCTCCACATTTTTTACAACCTGCACCCCCTGCTCCCTATGGTTCCCCTCTGCCTTGCAGTGTTCCCCATGGGACCCTACTTTTTCCAATCTGTTCCCCCTGCTCCTTTGGCTCCACTCTGTTCTGCAGTTTTCCCCATGGTTCTCCACATTTTTTCCAATCTGTTCCACCTGCTCCCTTTGGTTCTGCAGTGTTTCCCACGGTTCCCCACTTTTTCCAATCCATTTCCCCTGCTCCCTTTTGTTCCCCTCTATTGTTCAGTGTTCCCCACGGTCCCCCACTTTTTCCAATCCGTTCCCCTGCTCCCTTTGGTTCCCCTCTGTTCTGCAGGATCCCCACGGTTCCCCATATTTTCCAAACTGTTCCCCAGGCTCGATTTCGTTTCATACTGTTCTGCAGTGTTCCCCACGATTCCCCACTTTTTTACAATTTGTTCGCCCTGCTCCCTTTGGTTCCCCTCTGTCCTGCAGTGTCCTTCACGGTTCCCAACTTTTTCCAACATGTACCTCCTGTCCCCTTTGGTTCCCCTCTGTCATGCAGTGTTTTCACAGTTCCCCAATTTTTTCCTATCTGTTCCCCCTGAAACCTTTGGTTCTCCTCTGTCGTGCAGTGTTCCCCACAGTTCCCCACTTTTTCCAATCCGGTCCCTCTGCTCCCTTTGGTTCCCCTCTGTTCTGCAGTGTTCCCCACAGTTCTCCACCTTTTCCAATTCGTTCCCCCTGCTCCCTTTGGTTCCCCATCTTTCTGCATTTTTCCACACGGTTCCCTACTTTTTCCAATCGGTCCCCACTTTTTCCAATCTGTTCCACCTGCTCCCTTTGGTTCTGCTCTGTTCTGCACTGTTCCCCACAGTTACCCACTTTTTCCAATCTGTTCCCCCTGTTTCTTTTGCTCCACTCTGTTCTGCAGTTTTCCCCACGGTTCCCCACATTTTCCAAACCATTCCCCCAGCTTGCTTTGTTTTCATACTGTTCAGCAGCGTTCCCCACGGTTCCCCACTTTTTTACAATCCGTTCCCCCTGTTCCCTTTGGTTCCCCTCTGTCCCGCAGTGTTCTGCACGATTCCCCACTTTTTCCAATCAGTTCCCCCTGCTCCCTTTGGTTCCCCTCTGTTCTGCAGCGTCCTCCACGTTTCCCAACTTTTTGGAATCCATTCCCCCTGCTCCGTTTGTTTGCCCTCTGTTCTGCAGTGTTCCCCACAGTTCCCCACTTTTTCCACTCAGTTCCCCCTGCTCCCTTTGATTCCACTTTGTCCTACAGTGTTTCCCATCGGCCAAACATTTTACAATGCGTTCCCCCTGCTTCCTTTGGTTCCCCTCTGTCGTGCAGTGTTCCCCACGGTTCCCCAGTTTTCCAATGCTTTCCCTCTGCTCCCTTTGGTGCCCCTCTGTTCTGCAGTGTTCCCCACGGTTCCCCACTTTTTCCAATCTGTTTCCCCTGCTACCTCTGGTTGCCCTCTGTTCTGCATTTTTCCACACTGTTCCCCACTTTTGCCAATCCGTTCCCCCTGCTTCCTTTGGTTCACCTCTGTTCTGCAGATCTCTCCACGACTCCCCACTTTTTACAATCTGTTCCCCCTGCTCCCTTTGGTTCCCCTCTGTTCTGCATTGTTCCCCACGGTTCCCCACTTCTCCAAACTGTATCCCCTGCTCCCTTTGGTTCCCCTCTTTTCTGCAGTGTTCCTCACGGTTCCCCACTTTTTACAATCTGTTCTTCCTGCTCCCTTTGGTTCCCCACTGTTCTGCATTTTTCCACACGGTTCCCCACTTTTTTCCAATCTGTTCCCCCTGCTTCCTTTGATTCCCCACTGTTCTGCATTTTTCCACACGGTTCCCCACTTTTTCCAATCTGTTCCACCTGCTCCCTTTGGTTCGTCACTGTTCTGCAGTGTTCCTCACGGTTCTCCAAATTTTTTCTAATCTGTTCCCCCTTCTCCCTCTGGTTCGCCTCTGTTCAACATTTTTCCACACGGTTCCCCACTTTTTCCAATCCGTTCCCCCTGCTTCATTTGGGTCCCCACTGTTCTGCAGAACTCCCCACGATTCCACACTTTTTCCAATCTGTTCCCTCTTCACCCTTTGGTTCCTCTCTGTTCTGCATTGTTCCCCACGGGTCGCCACTTTTCCGAGTTGTTCCCCCTTCTCCCTTTGTTTCCTCTCTGTTCTGCAGTTTTCCCCACGGTTCTACAAATTTTTTCTATTCTGTTCCCATGCTCCCTTTGGTTCCCCTCTGCCCTGCAGTATCCCCCATGGTTCCTTACTTTTTCCAATCCGTTCCCCCTGCTACCTTTGGTTCCCCTCTGTTCTGCAGTGTTCCCCACAGTTACCCACTTTTTCCAATCGATTCCCCCTGCTCCCTTTGATTACCCACTGTCATGCAGTGTTCGCCTTGGGCCCCACTTTTTGCAATCCGTTTCCCCTGCTCCCTTTGGTTCCCCTCTGTGCTGCAGTGTTCACCACGGTTCCCCACTTTTTACAACCTGTACCTCCTGCTCCCTTTGGTTCCCCTCTGAAAATGCAGTGTCCCCCATGGTTCCCCACTTATTCCAATCCGTTCCCCCTGTTCCCTTTTGTTCTCCTCTGTTCTGCAGTGTTCCCGACGCTTCCCTACTTTTTCCAATCGGTTCCCCACTTTTTCCAATCTGTTCACACTGCTCCCTTTGCATCTCCTCTGTTCTGCAATGTTCCCGACGCTTCCCCACTTTTTCCAATCCGTTCCCCCGTTCCCTTTGGTTCCCCTCTATTCTGCAGTGTTCCCCACGATTCTCCACATTTTTTTCCATCCTGTATCCCCGGCTCCCTATGGTTCCCCTCTGCATTGAAGTGTTACCCATGGGACCACACTTTTCCCAACCTGTTCCACTTGTTCCCTTTGGTTCCCCTCTGTCCTGCCATGTTCTCCACAATTATCAACTTTTTGCAATCCATTCCCCCTGCTCCGTTTGGTTCCCCTCCGTTCTGCAGTGTTCCCCATGGGCCCACCTTTTTACAATCCGTTCCCCCTGCTTCCTTTGGTTTCCCTCTGTCGTGCAGTATTCCCCACGGTTCCCCACTTTTTCTAATGTGTTCCCTCTGCTCCCTTTGGTTCCCCTCTGTTCTGCAGTGTTCCCCACGGTTCCCCACTTTTTCTAATCTGTTCCCCCTGCTACTTTGTCTCCACCCTGTTCTGCAGTTTTCCCCACGTTTCCCCACATTTGCCAAACCATTCCCCCGGCTCGCATTGTTTTCATACTGTTCTGGCGCGTTCCCCACGCTTCCCCACTTTTTGACAATCTGTTCGTCCTGCTCCCTTTGGTTCCCCTCTAACTGCAGTGTCCTCCACGCTTACCAACTTTTTGCAATCCATTCCCCCTGCTCTGTTTGTTTCTCCTCTGTCCTGCATTGTCCTCGACGGTTCCCAACTTTTTGCAATCCATTCCCCCTGCTCTGTTTGTTTGCCCTCTGTTCTGCAGTGTTCCCCACAGTTCCCCACTTTTTCCAATCAGTTCCCCCTGCTCCCTTTGATTCCCCTCTGTCCTACAGTGTTCCCCATGGGCCCACCTTTTTACAATCCGTTCCCCCTGCTTCCTTTGGTTCCCCTCTGTCGTGCAGTATTCCCCACGGTTCCCCACTTTTTCTAATGTGTTCCCTCTGCTCCCTTTGCTGCCCCTCTGTTCTGCAGTGTTCCCGACGGTTCCCCACTTTTCCCAATCTGTTTCCCCTGCTACCTCTGGTTCCCCTCTGTTTTGTATTTTTCCACACTGTTCCCCACTTTTTCCAATCAGTTCCCCCTTCTTCCTTTGGTTCACCTCTGTTCTGCAGAACTCCCCACGATTCCCCACTTTTTCCAATTTGTTCCCCCTGCTCCCTTTGGTTCCCCACTGTTCTGCATTTTTCCACACGGTTCCCCACTTTTTCCAATCTGTTCCCCCTGCTCCCTTTGATTCCTCACTGTTCTCCACATTTTTTACAACCTGCACCCCCTGCTCCCTATGGTTCCCCTCTGCCTTGCAGTGTTCCCCATGGGACCCTACTTTTTCCAATCTGTTCCCCCTGCTCATTTGGCTCCACTCTGTTCTGCAGTTTTCCCCATGGTTCTCCACATTTTTTCCAATCTGTTCCACCTGCTCCCTTTGGTTCTGCAGTGTTTCCCACGGTTCCCCACTTTTTCCAATCCATTTCCCCTGCTCCCTTTTGTTCCCCTCTATTGTTCAGTGTTCCCCACGGTCCCCCACTTTTTCCAATCCGTTCCCCTGCTCCCTTTGGTTCCCCTCTGTTCTGCAGGATCCCCACGGTTCCCCATATTTTCCAAACTGTTCCCCAGGCTCGATTTCGTTTCATACTGTTCTGCAGTGTTCCCCACGATTCCCCACTTTTTTACAATTTGTTCGCCCTGCTCCCTTTGGTTCCCCTCTGTCCTGCAGTGTCCTTCACGGTTCCCAACTTTTTCCAACATGTACCTCCTGTCCCCTTTGGTTCCCCTCTGTCCTGCAGTGTCCTTCACGGTTCCCAACTTTTTCCAACATGTTCCCCCTGATCCCTTTGGTTCCCCTCTGTTGTGCAGTGTGCCCCAAGGTTCCCCACTTTTTCCAATCCATTCCCTCTGCTCCCTTTGGTTCCCCTCTGTTCTGCAGTGTTCCCCACAGTTCTCCACATTTCCAATTCGTTCCCCCTGCTCCCTTTGGTTCCCCACCTCTCTGCATTTTTCCACACGGTTCCCTACTTTTTTCCAATCGGTTCCCCACTTTTTCAAATCTGTTCCCCCTGCTCCCTTTGGTTCTCATCTCTTCTGCAGTGTTCCCGACGCTTCCCCACTTTTTCCAATCCGTTCCCCCTGCTCCCTTTGGTTCCCCTCTATTCTACAGTGTTCCCCACGATTCTCCACATTTTTTTACATACTGTACTCCCTTCTCCCTTTGGTTCCCCTCTGCCTTGCAGTGTTTCCCATGGGACCCCACTTTTTCCAACCTGTTCCCCTTGTTCCCTTTGGTTCCCCTCTGTCATGCAGTGTTTTCACAGTTCCCCAAATTTTTCCTATCTGTTCCCCCTGATCCCTTTGGTTCCCCTCTGTCATGCAGTGTTTTCACAGTTCCCCAATTTTTTCCTATCTGTTCCCCCTGAAACCTTTGGTTCTCCTCTGTCGTGCAGTGTTCCCCACATTTCCCCACTTTTTCCAATCCGGTCCCTCTGCTCCCTTTGGTTCCCCTCTGTTCTGCAGCGTTCCCCACAGTCTTCCACCTTTTCCAATTCGTTCCCCCTGCTCCCTTTGGTTCCCCACCTTTCTGCATTTTTCCACACGGTTCCCTACTTTTTCCAATCGGTTCCCCACTTTTTCCAATCTGTTCCACCTGCTCCCTTTGGTTCTGCTCTGTTCTGCACTGTTCCCCACAGTTACCCACTTTTTCCAATCTGTTCCCCCTGTTTCTTTGGCTCCACTCTGTTCTGCAGTTTTCCCCACGGTTCCCCACATTTTCCAAACCATTCCCCCAGCTTGCTTTGTTTTCATACTGTTCAGCAGCGTTCCCCACGGTTCCCCACTATTTTACAATCCGTTCCCCCTGTTCCCTTTGGTTCCCCTCTGTCCCGCAGTGTTCTGCACGATTCCCCACTTTTTCCAATCAGTTCCCCCTGCTCCCTTTGGTTCCCCTCTGTTCTGCAGCGTCCTCCACGTTTCCCAACTTTTTGGAATCCATTCCCCCTGCTCCGTTTGTTTGCCCTCTGTTCTGCAGTGATCCCCACAGTTCCCCACTTTTTCCACTCAGTTCCCCCTGCTCCCTTTGATTCCACTTTGTCCTACAGTGTTTCCCATCGGCCAAACATTTTACAATGCGTTCCCCCTGCTTCCTTTGGTTCCCCTCTGTCGTGCAGTGTTCCCCACGGTTCCCCAGTTTTCCAATGCTTTCCCTCTGCTCCCTTTGGTGCCCCTCTGTTCTGCAGTGTTCCCCACGGTTCCCCACTTTTTCCAATCTGTTTCCCCTGCTACCTCTGGTTGCCCTCTGTTCTGCATTTTTCCACACTGTTCCCCACTTTTGCCAATCCGTTCCCCCTGCTTCCTTTGGTTCACCTCTGTTCTGCAGATCTCTCCACGACTCCCCACTTTTTACAATCTGTTCCCCCTGCTCCCTTTGGTTCCCCTCTGTTCTGCATTGTTCCCCACGGTTCCCCACTCTCCAAACTGTACCCCCTGCTCCCTTTGGTTCCCCTCTGTTCTGCAGTGTTCCTCACGGTTCCCCACTTTTTACAATCTGTTCTTCCTGCTCCCTTTGGTTCCCCACTGTTCTGCATTTTTCCACACGGTTCCCCACTTTTTTCCAATCTGTTCCCCCTGCTTCCTTTGATTCCCCACTGTTCTGCATTTTTCCACACGGTTCCCCACTTTTTCCAATCTGTTCCACCTGCTCCCTTTGGTTCGTCACTGTTCTGCAGTGTTCCTCACGGTTCTCCAAATTTTTTCTAATCTGTTCCCCCTTCTCCCTCTGGTTCGCCTCTGTTCAACATTTTTCCACACGGTTCCCCACTTTTTCCAATCCGTTCCCCCTGCTTCATTTGGGTCCCCACTGTTCTGCAGAACTCCCCACGATTCCACACTTTTTCCAATCTGTTCCCCCTTCTCCCTTTGGTTCCTCTCTGTTCTGCATTGTTCCCCACGGGTCGCCACTTTTCCGAGTTGTTCCCCCTTCTCCCTTTGTTTCCTCTCTGTTCTGCAGTTTTCCCCACGGTTCTACAAATTTTTTCTATTCTGTTCCCATGCTCCCTTTGGTTCCCCTCTGCCCTGCAGTATCCCCCATGGTTCCTTACTTTTTCCAATCCGTTCCCCCTGCTACCTTTGGTTCCCCTCTGTTCTGCAGTGTTCCCCACAGTTACCCACTTTTTCCAATCGGTTCCCCCTGCTCCCTTTGATTACCCACTGTCATGCAGTGTTCGCCTTGGGCCCCACTTTTTGCAATCCGTTTCCCCTGCTCCCTTTGGTTCCCCTCTGTGCTGCAGTGTTCACCACGGTTCCCCACTTTTTACAACCTGTACCTCCTGCTCCCTTTGGTTCCCCTCTGAAAATGCAGTGTCCCCCATGGTTCCCCACTTATTCCAATCCGTTCCCCCTGTTCCCTTTGGTTCTCCTCTGTTCTGCAGTGTTCCCGACGCTTCCCTACTTTTTCCAATCGGTTCCCCACTTTTTCCAATCTGTTCACACTGCTCCCTTTGCATCTCCTCTGTTCTGCAATGTTCCCGACGCTTCCCCACTTTTTCCAATCCGTTCCCCCGTTCCCTTTGGTTCCCCTCTATTCTGCAGTGTTCCCCACGATTCTCCACATTTTTTTCCATCCTGTATCCCCGGCTCCCTATGGTTCCCCTCTGCATTGAAGTGTTACCCATGGGACCACACTTTTCCCAACCTGTTCCACTTGTTCCCTTTGGTTCCCCTCTGTCCTGCCATGTTCTCCACAATTATCAACTTTTTGCAATCCATTCCCCCTGCTCCGTTTGGTTCCCCTCTGTTCTGCAGTGTTCCCCATGGGCCCACCTTTTTACAATCCGTTCCCCCTGCTTCCTTTGGTTCCCCTCTGTCGTGCAGTATTCCCCACGGTTCCCCACTTTTTCTAATGTGTTCCCTCTGCTCCCTTTGGTTCCCCTCTGTTCTGCAGTGTTCCCCACGGTTCCCCACTTTTTCTAATCTGTTCCCCCTGCTACTTTGTCTCCACCCTGTTCTGCAGTTTTCCCCACGTTTCCCCACATTTGCCAAACCATTCCCCCGGCTCGCATTGTTTTCATACTGTTCTGGCGCGTTCCCCACGCTTCCCCACTTTTTGACAATCTGTTCGTCCTGCTCCCTTTGGTTCCCCTCTAACTGCAGTGTCCTC
Organism: Narcine bancroftii; assembly: GCF_036971445.1. Lineage (NCBI taxonomy): Eukaryota > Metazoa > Chordata > Chondrichthyes > Torpediniformes > Narcinidae > Narcine > Narcine bancroftii. Next base: position 222,560 of record NW_027211899.1, read on the forward strand.
CACGCTTACCAACTTTTTGCAATCCATTCCCCCTGCTCTGTTTGTTTCTCCTCTGTCCTGCATTGTCCTCCACGGTTCCCAACTTTTTGCAATCCATTCCCCCTGCTCTGTTTGTTTGCCCTCTGTTCTGCAGTGTTCCCCACAGTTCCCCACTTTTTCCAATCAGTTCCCCCTGCTCCCTTTGATTCCCCTCTGTCCTACAGTGTTCCCCATGGGCCCACCTTTTTACAATCCGTTCCCCCTGCTTCCTTTGGTTCCCCTCTGTCGTGCAGTATTCCCCACGGTTCCCCACTTTTTCTAATGTGTTCCCTCTGCTCCCTTTGCTGCCCCTCTGTTCTGCAGTGTTCCCGACAGTTCCCCACTTTTTCCAATCTGTTACCCCTGCTACCTCTGGTTCCCCTCTGTTTTGTATTTTTCCACACTGTTCCCCACTTTTTCCAATCAGTTCCCCCTTCTTCCTTTGGTTCACCTCTGTTCTGCAGAACTCCCCACGATTCCCCACTTTTTCCAATTTGTTCCCCCTGCTCCCTTTGGTTCCCCACTGTTCTGCATTTTTCCACACGGTTCCCCACTTTTTCCAATCTGTTCCCCCTGCTCCCTTTGATTCCTCACTGTTCTCCACATTTTTTACAACCTGCACCCCCTGCTCCCTATGGTTCCCCTCTGCCTTGCAGTGTTCCCCATGGGACCCTACTTTTTCCAATCTGTTCCCCCTGCTCCTTTGGCTCCACTCTGTTCTGCAGTTTTCCCCATGGTTATCCACATTTTTTCCAATCTGTTCCACCTGCTCCCTTTGGTTCTGCAGTGTTTCCCACGGTTCCCCACTTTTTCCAATCCATTTCCCCTGCTCCCTTTTGTTCCCCTCTATTGTTCAGTGTTCCCCACGGTCCCCCACTTTTTCCAATCCGTTCCCCTGCTCCCTTTGGTTCCCCTCTGTTCTGCAGGATCCCCACGGTTCCCCATATTTTCCAAACTGTTCCCCAGGCTCGATTTCGTTTCATACTGTTCTGCAGTGTTCCCCACGATTCCCCACTTTTTTACAATTTGTTCGCCCTGCTCCCTTTGGTTCCCCTCTGTCCTGCAGTGTCCTTCACGGTTCCCAACTTTTTCCAACATGTACCTCCTGTCCCCTTTGGTTCCCCTCTGTCCTGCAGTGTCCTTCACGGTTCCCAACTTTTTCCAACATGTACCTCCTGTCCCCTTTGGTTCCCCTCTGTCATGCAGTGTTTTCACAGTTCCCCAATTTTTTCCTATCTGTTCCCCCTGATCCCTTTGGTTCCCCTCTGTTGTGCAGTGTGCCCCAAGGTTCCCCACTTTTTCCAATCCATTCCCTCTGCTCCCTTTGGTTCCCCTCTGTTCTGCAGTGTTCCCCACAGTTCTCCACATTTCCAATTCGTTCCCCCTGCTCCCTTTGGTTCCCCACCTCTCTGCATTTTTCCACACGGTTCCCTACTTTTTTCCAATCGGTTCCCCACTTTTTCAAATCTGTTCCCCCTGCTCCCTTTGGTTCTCATCTCTTCTGCAGTGTTCCCGACGCTTCCCCACTTTTTCCAATCCGTTCCCCCTGCTCCCTTTGGTTCCCCTCTATTCTACAGTGTTCCCCACGATTCTCCACATTTTTTTACATACTGTACTCCCTTCTCCCTTTGGTTCCCCTCTGCCTTGCAGTGTTTCCCATGGGACCCCACTTTTTCCAACCTGTTCCCCTTGTTCCCTTTGGTTCCCCTCTGTCATGCAGTGTTTTCACAGTTCCCCAAATTTTTCCTATCTGTTCCCCCTGATCCCTTTGGTTCCCCTCTGTCATGCAGTGTTTTCACAGTTCCCCAATTTTTTCCTATCTGTTCCCCCTGAAACCTTTGGTTCTCCTCTGTCGTGCAGTGTTCCCCACAGTTCCCCACTTTTTCCAATCCGGTCCCTCTGCTCCCTTTGGTTCCCCTCTGTTCTGCAGCGTTCCCCACAGTCTTCCACCTTTTCCAATTCGTTCCCCCTGCTCCCTTTGGTTCCCCACCTGTCTGCATTTTTCCACACGGTTCCCTACTTTTTCCAATCGGTTCCCCACTTTTTCCAATCTGTTCCACCTGCTCCCTTTGGTTCTGCTCTGTTCTGCACTGTTCCCCACATTTACCCACTTTTTCCAATCTGTTCCCCCTGTTTCTTTGGCTCCACTCTGTTCTGCAGTTTTCCCCACGGTTCCCCACATTTTCCAAACCATTCCCCCAGCTTGCTTTGTTTTCATACTGTTCAGCAGCGTTCCCCACGGTTCCCCACTATTTTACAATCCGTTCCCCCTGTTCCCTTTGGTTCCCCTCTGTCCCGCAGTGTTCTGCACGATTCCCCACTTTTTCCAATCAGTTCCCCCTGCTCCCTTTGGTTCCCCTCTGTTCTGCAGCGTCCTCCACGTTTCCCAACTTTTTGGAATCCATTCCCCCTGCTCCGTTTGTTTGCCCTCTGTTCTGCAGTGATCCCCACAGTTCCCCACTTTTTCCACTCAGTTCCCCCTGCTCCCTTTGATTCCACTTTGTCCTACAGTGTTTCCCATCGGCCAAACATTTTACAATGCGTTCCCCCTGCTTCCTTTGGTTCCCCTCTGTCGTGCAGTGTTCCCCACAGTTCCCCAGTTTTCCAATGCTTTCCCTCTGCTCCCTTTGGTGCCCCTCTGTTCTGCAGTGTTCCCCACGGTTCCCCACTTTTTCCAATCTGTTTCCCCTGCTACCTCTGGTTGCCCTCTGTTCTGCATTTTTCCACACTGTTCCCCACTTTTGCCAATCCGTTCCCCCTGCTTCCTTTGGTTCACCTCTGTTCTGCAGATCTCTCCACGACTCCCCACTTTTTACAATCTGTTCCCCCTGCTCCCTTTGGTTCCCCTCTGTTCTGCATTGTTCCCCACGGTTCCCCACTTCTCCAAACTGTACCCCCTGCTCCCTTTGGTTCCCCTCTGTTCTGCAGTGTTCCTCACGGTTCCCCACTTTTTACAATCTGTTCTTCCTGCTCCCTTTGGTTCCCCACTGTTCTGCATTTTTCCACACGGTTCCCCACTTTTTTCCAATCTGTTCCCCCTGCTTCCTTTGATTCCCCACTGTTCTGCATTTTTCCACACGGTTCCCCACTTTTTCCAATCTGTTCCACCTGCTCCCTTTGGTTCGTCACTGTTCTGCAGTGTTCCTCACGGTTCTCCAAATTTTTTCTAATCTGTTCCCCCTTCTCCCTCTGGTTCGCCTCTGTTCAACATTTTTCCACACGGTTCCCCACTTTTTCCAATCCGTTCCCCCTGCTTCATTTGGGTCCCCACTGTTCTGCAGAACTCCCCACGATTCCACACTTTTTCCAATCTGTTCCCCCTTCTCCCTTTGGTTCCTCTCTGTTCTGCATTGTTCCCCACGGGTCGCCACTTTTCCGAGTTGTTCCCCCTTCTCCCTTTGTTTCCTCTCTGTTCTGCAGTTTTCCCCACAGTTCTACAAATTTTTTCTATTCTGTTCCCATGCTCCCTTTGGTTCCCCTCTGCCCTGCAGTATCCCCCATGGTTCCTTACTTTTTCCAATCCGTTCCCCCTGCTACCTTTGGTTCCCCTCTGTTCTGCAGTGTTCCCCACAGTTACCCACTTTTTCCAATCGGTTCCCCCTGCTCCCTTTGATTACCCACTGTCATGCAGTGTTCGCCTTGGGCCCCACTTTTTGCAATCCGTTTCCCCTGCTCCCTTTGGTTCCCCTCTGTGCTGCAGTGTTCACCACGGTTCCCCACTTTTTACAGCCTGTACCTCCTGCTCCCTTTGGTTCCCCTCTGAAAATGCAGTGTCCCCCATGGTTCCCCACTTATTCCAATCCGTTCCCCCTGTTCCCTTTGGTTCTCCTCTGTTCTGCAGTGTTCCCGACGCTTCCCTACTTTTTCCAATCGGTTCCCCACTTTTTCCAATCTGTTCACACTGCTCCCTTTGCATCTCCTCTGTTCTGCAATGTTCCCGACGCTTCCCCACTTTTTCCAATCCGTTCCCCCGTTCCCTTTGGTTCCCCTCTATTCTGCAGTGTTCCCCACGATTCTCCACATTTTTTTCCATCCTGTATCCCCGGCTCCCTATGGTTCCCCTCTGCATTGAAGTGTTACCCATGGGACCACACTTTTCCCAACCTGTTCCACTTGTTCCCTTTGGTTCCCCTCTGTCCTGCCATGTTCTCCACAATTATCAACTTTTTGCAATCCATTCCCCCTGCTCCGTTTGGTTCCCCTCTGTTCTGCAGTGTTCCCCATGGGCCCACCTTTTTACAATCCGTTCCCCCTGCTTCCTTTGGTTCCCCTCTGTCGTGCAGTATTCCCCACGGTTCCCCACTTTTTCTAATGTGTTCCCTCTGCTCCCTTTGGTTCCCCTCTGTTCTGCAGTGTTCCCCACGGTTCCCCACTTTTTCTAATCTGTTCCCCCTGCTACTTTGTCTCCACCCTGTTCTGCAGTTTTCCCCACGTTTCCCCACATTTGCCAAACCATTCCCCCGGCTCGCATTGTTTTCATACTGTTCTGGCGCGTTCCCCACGCTTCCCTACTTTTTGACAATCTGTTCGTCCTGCTCCCTTTGGTTCCCCTCTAACTGCAGTGTCCTCCACGCTTACCAACTTTTTGCAATCCATTCCCCCTGCTCTGTTTGTTTCTCCTCTGTCCTGCATTGTCCTCGACGGTTCCCAACTTTTTGCAATCCATTCCCCCTGCTCTGTTTGTTTGCCCTCTGTTCTGCAGTGTTCCCCACAGTTCCCCACTTTTTCCAATCAGTTCCCCCTGCTCCCTTTGATTCCCCTCTGTCCTACAGTGTTCCCCATGGGCCCACCTTTTTACAATCCGTTCCCCCTGCTTCCTTTGGTTCCCCTCTGTCGTGCAGTATTCCCCACGGTTCCCCACTTTTTCTAATGTGTTCCCTCTGCTCCCTTTGCTGCCCCTCTGTTCTGCAGTGTTCCCGACGGTTCCCCACTTTTTCCAATCTGTTACCCCTGCTACCTCTGGTTCCCCTCTGTTTTGTATTTTTCCACACTGTTCCCCACTTTTTCCAATCAGTTCCCCCTTCTTCCTTTGGTTCACCTCTGTTCTGCAGAACTCCCCACGATTCCCCACTTTTTCCAATTTGTTCCCCCTGCTCCCTTTGGTTCCCCACTGTTCTGCATTTTTCCACACGGTTCCCCACTTTTTCCAATCTGTTCCCCCTGCTCCCTTTGATTCCTCACTGTTCTCCACATTTTTTACAACCTGCACCCCCTGCTCCCTATGGTTCCCCTCTGCCTTGCAGTGTTCCCCATGGGACCCTACTTTTTCCAATCTGTTCCCCCTGCTCCTTTGGCTCCACTCTGTTCTGCAGTTTTCCCCATGGTTCTCCACATTTTTTCCAATCTGTTCCACCTGCTCCCTTTGGTTCTGCAGTGTTTCCCACGGTTCCCCACTTTTTCCAATCCATTTCCCCTGCTCCCTTTTGTTCCCCTCTATTGTTCAGTGTTCCCCACGGTCCCCCACTTTTTCCAATCCGTTCCCCTGCTCCCTTTGGTTCCCCTCTGTTCTGCAGGATCCCCACGGTTCCCCATATTTTCCAAACTGTTCCCCAGGCTCGATTTCGTTTCATACTGTTCTGCAGTGTTCCCCACGATTCCCCACTTTTTTACAATTTGTTCGCCCTGCTCCCTTTGGTTCCCCTCTGTCCTGCAGTGTCCTTCACGGTTCCCAACTTTTTCCAACATGTACCTCCTGTCCCCTTTGGTTCCCCTCTGTCCTGCAGTGTCCTTCACGGTTCCCAACTTTTTCCAACATGTACCTCCTGTCCCCTTTGGTTCCCCTCTGTCATGCAGTGTTTTCACAGTTCCCCAATTTTTTCCTATCTGTTCCCCCTGATCCCTTTGGTTCCCCTCTGTTGTGCAGTGTGCCCCAAGGTTCCCCACTTTTTCCAATCCATTCCCTCTGCTCCCTTTGGTTCCCCTCTGTTCTGCAGTGTTCCCCACAGTTCTCCACATTTCCAATTCGTTCCCCCTGCTCCCTTTGGTTCCCCACCTCTCTGCATTTTTCCACACGGTTCCCTACTTTTTTCCAATCGGTTCCCCACTTTTTCAAATCTGTTCCCCCTGCTCCCTTTGGTTCTCATCTCTTCTGCAGTGTTCCCGACGCTTCCCCACTTTTTCCAATCCGTTCCCCCTGCTCCCTTTGGTTCCCCTCTATTCTACAGTGTTCCCCACGATTCTCCACATTTTTTTACATACTGTACTCCCTTCTCCCTTTGGTTCCCCTCTGCCTTGCAGTGTTTCCCATGGGACCCCACTTTTTCCAACCTGTTCCCCTTGTTCCCTTTGGTTCCCCTCTGTCATGCAGTGTTTTCACAGTTCCCCAAATTTTTCCTATCTGTTCCCCCTGATCCCTTTGGTTCCCCTCTGTCATGCAGTGTTTTCACAGTTCCCCAATTTTTTCCTATCTGTTCCCCCTGAAACCTTTGGTTCTCCTCTGTCGTGCAGTGTTCCCCACAGTTCCCCACTTTTTCCAATCCGGTCCCTCTGCTCCCTTTGGTTCCCCTCTGTTCTGCAGCGTTCCCCACAGTCTTCCACCTTTTCCAATTCGTTCCCCCTGCTCCCTTTGGTTCCCCACCTTTCTGCATTTTTCCACACGGTTCCCTACTTTTTCCAATCGGTTCCCCACTTTTTCCAATCTGTTCCACCTGCTCCCTTTGGTTCTGCTCTGTTCTGCACTGTTCCCCACATTTACCCACTTTTTCCAATCTGTTCCCCCTGTTTCTTTGGCTCCACTCTGTTCTGCAGTTTTCCCCACGGTTCCCCACATTTTCCAAACCATTCCCCCAGCTTGCTTTGTTTTCATACTGTTCAGCAGCGTTCCCCACGGTTCCCCACTATTTTACAATCCGTTCCCCCTGTTCCCTTTGGTTCCCCTCTGTCCCGCAGTGTTCTGCACGATTCCCCACTTTTTCCAATCAGTTCCCCCTGCTCCCTTTGGTTCCCCTCTGTTCTGCAGCGTCCTCCACGTTTCCCAACTTTTTGGAATCCATTCCCCCTGCTCCGTTTGTTTGCCCTCTGTTCTGCAGTGATCCCCACAGTTCCCCACTTTTTCCACTCAGTTCCCCCTGCTCCCTTTGATTCCACTTTGTCCTACAGTGTTTCCCATCGGCCAAACATTTTACAATGCGTTCCCCCTGCTTCCTTTGGTTCCCCTCTGTCGTGCAGTGTTCCCCACGGTTCCCCAGTTTTCCAATGCTTTCCCTCTGCTCCCTTTGGTGCCCCTCTGTTCTGCAGTGTTCCCCACGGTTCCCCACTTTTTCCAATCTGTTTCCCCTGCTACCTCTGGTTGCCCTCTGTTCTGCATTTTTCCACACTGTTCCCCACTTTTGCCAATCCGTTCCCCCTGCTTCCTTTGGTTCACCTCTGTTCTGCAGATCTCTCCACGACTCCCCACTTTTTACAATCTGTTCCCCCTGCTCCCTTTGGTTCCCCTCTGTTCTGCATTGTTCCCCACGGTTCCCCACTTCTCCAAACTGTACCCCCTGCTCCCTTTGGTTCCCCTCTGTTCTGCAGTGTTCCTCACGGTTCCCCACTTTTTACAATCTGTTCTTCCTGCTCCCTTTGGTTCCCCACTGTTCTGCATTTTTCCACACGGTTCCCCACTTTTTTCCAATCTGTTCCCCCTGCTTCCTTTGATTCCCCACTGTTCTGCATTTTTCCACACGGTTCCCCACTTTTTCCAATCTGTTCCACCTGCTCCCTTTGGTTCGTCACTGTTCTGCAGTGTTCCTCACGGTTCTCCAAATTTTTTCTAATCTGTTCCCCCTTCTCCCTCTGGTTCGCCTCTGTTCAACATTTTTCCACACGTTTCCCCACTTTTTCCAATCCGTTCCCCCTGCTTCATTTGGGTCCCCACTGTTCTGCAGAACTCCCCACGATTCCACACTTTTTCCAATCTGTTCCCCCTTCTCCCTTTGTTTCCTCTCTGTTCTGCAGTTTTCCCCACGGTTCTACAAATTTTTTCTATTCTGTTCCCATGCTCCCTTTGGTTCCCCTCTGCCCTGCAGTATCCCCCATGGTTCCTTACTTTTTCCAATCCGTTCCCCCTGCTACCTTTGGTTCCCCTCTGTTCTGCAGTGTTCCCCACAGTTACCCACTTTTTCCAATCGGTTCCCCCTGCTCCCTTTGATTACCCACTGTCATGCAGTGTTCGCCTTGGGCCCCACTTTTTGCAATCCGTTTCCCCTGCTCCCTTTGGTTCCCCTCTGTGCTGCAGTGTTCACCACGGTTCCCCACTTTTTACAACCTGTACCTCCTGCTCCCTTTGGTTCCCCTCTGAAAATGCAGTGTCCCCCATGGTTCCCCACTTATTCCAATCCGTTCCCCCTGTTCCCTTTGGTTCTCCTCTGTTCTGCAGTGTTCCCGACGCTTCCCTACTTTTTCCAATCGGTTCCCCACTTTTTCCAATCTGTTCACACTGCTCCCTTTGCATCTCCTCTGTTCTGCAATGTTCCCGACGCTTCCCCACTTTTTCCAATCCGTTCCCCCGTTCCCTTTGGTTCCCCTCTATTCTGCAGTGTTCCCCACGATTCTCCACATTTTTTTCCATCCTGTATCCCCGGCTCCCTATGGTTCCCCTCTGCATTGAAGTGTTACCCATGGGACCACACTTTTCCCAACCTGTTCCACTTGTTCCCTTTGGTTCCCCTCTGTCCTGCCATGTTCTCCACAATTATCAACTTTTTGCAATCCATTCCCCCTGCTCCGTTTGGTTCCCCTCTGTTCTGCAGTGTTCCCCATGGGCCCACCTTTTTACAATCCGTTCCCCCTGCTTCCTTTGGTTCCCCTCTGTCGTGCAGTATTCCCCACGGTTCCCCACTTTTTCTAATGTGTTCCCTCTGCTCCCTTTGGTTCCCCTCTGTTCTGCAGTGTTCCCCACGGTTCCCCACTTTTTCTAATCTGTTCCCCCTGCTACTTTGTCTCCACCCTGTTCTGCAGTTTTCCCCACGTTTCCCCACATTTGCCAAACCATTCCCCCGGCTCGCATTGTTTTCATACTGTTCTGGCGCGTTCCCCACGCTTCCCCACTTTTTGACAATCTGTTCCTCCTGCTCCCTTTGGTTCCCCTCTAACTGCAGTGTCCTCCACGCTTACCAACTTTTTGCAATCCATTCCCCCTGCTCTGTTTGTTTCTCCTCTGTCCTGCATTGTCCTCGACGGTTCCCAACTTTTTGCAATCCATTCCCCCTGCTCTGTTTGTTTGCCCTCTGTTCTGCAGTGTTCCCCACAGTTCCCCACTTTTTCCAATCAGTTCCCCCTGCTCCCTTTGATTCCCCTCTGTCCTACAGTGTTCCCCATGGGCCCACCTTTTTACAATCCGTTCCCCCTGCTTCCTTTGGTTCCCCTCTGTCGTGCAGTATTCCCCACGGTTCCCCACTTTTTCTAATGTGTTCCCTCTGCTCCCTTTGCTGCCCCTCTGTTCTGCAGTGTTCCCGACGGTTCCCCACTTTTTCCAATCTGTTTCCCCTGCTACCTCTGGTTCCCCTCTGTTTTGTATTTTTCCACACTGTTCCCCACTTTTTCCAATCAGTTCCCCCTTCTTCCTTTGGTTCACCTCTGTTCTGCAGAACTCCCCACGATTCCCCACTTTTTCCAATTTGTTCCCCCTGCTCCCTTTGGTTCCCCACTGTTCTGCATTTTTCCACACGGTTCCCCACTTTTTCCAATCTGTTCCCCCTGCTCCCTTTGATTCCTCACTGTTCTCCACATTTTTTACAACCTGCACCCCCTGCTCCCTATGGTTCCCCTCTGCCTTGCAGTGTTCCCCATGGGACCCTACTTTTTCCAATCTGTTCCCCCTGCTCCTTTGGCTCCACTCTGTTCTGCAGTTTTCCCCATGGTTCTCCACATTTTTTCCAATCTGTTCCACCTGCTCCCTTTGGTTCCCCTCTGTTCTGCAGTGTTCCCCATGGGCCCACCTTTTTACAATCCGTTCCCCCTGCTTCCTTTGGTTCCCCTCTGTCGTGCAGTATTCCCCACGGTTCCCCACTTTTTCTAATGTGTTCCCTCTGCTCCCTTTGGTTCCCCTCTGTTCTGCAGTGTTCCCCACGGTTCCCCACTTTTTCTAATCTGTTCCCCCTGCTACTTTGTCTCCACCCTGTTCTGCAGTTTTCCCCACGTTTCCCCACATTTGCCAAACCATTCCCCCGGCTCGCATTGTTTTCATACTGTTCTGGCGCGTTCCCCACGCTTCCCCACTTTTTGACAATCTGTTCGTCCTGCTCCCTTTGGTTCCCCTCTAACTGCAGTGTCCTCCACGCTTACCAACTTTTTGCAATCCATTCCCCCTGCTCTGTTTGTTTCTCCTCTGTCCTGCATTGTCCTCGACGGTTCCCAACTTTTTGCAATCCATTCCCCCTGCTCTGTTTGTTTGCCCTCTGTTCTGCAGTGTTCCCCACAGTTCCCCACTTTTTCCAATCAGTTCCCCCTGCTCCCTTTGATTCCCCTCTGTCCTACAGTGTTCCCCATGGGCCCACCTTTTTACAATCCGTTCCCCCTGCTTCCTTTGGTTCCCCTCTGTCGTGCAGTATTCCCCACGGTTCCCCACTTTTTCTAATGTGTTCCCTCTGCTCCCTTTGCTGCCCCTCTGTTCTGCAGTGTTCCCGACGGTTCCCCACTTTTTCCAATCTGTTTCCCCTGCTACCTCTGGTTCCCCTCTGTTTTGTATTTTTCCACACTGTTCCCCACTTTTTCCAATCAGTTCCCCCTTCTTCCTTTGGTTCACCTCTGTTCTGCAGAACTCCCCACGATTCCCCACTTTTTCCAATTTGTTCCCCCTGCTCCCTTTGGTTCCCCACTGTTCTGCATTTTTCCACACGGTTCCCCACTTTTTCCAATCTGTTCCCCCTGCTCCCTTTGATTCCTCACTGTTCTCCACATTTTTTACAACCTGCACCCCCTGCTCCCTATGGTTCCCCTCTGCCTTGCAGTGTTCCCCATGGGACCCTACTTTTTCCAATCTGTTCCCCCTGCTCCTTTGGCTCCACTCTGTTCTGCAGTTTTCCCCATGGTTATCCACATTTTTTCCAATCTGTTCCACCTGCTCCCTTTGGTTCTGCAGTGTTTCCCACGGTTCCCCACTTTTTCCAATCCATTTCCCCTGCTCCCTTTTGTTCCCCTCTATTGTTCAGTGTTCCCCACGGTCCCCCACTTTTTCCAATCCGTTCCCCTGCTCCCTTTGGTTCCCCTCTGTTCTGCAGGATCCCCACGGTTCCCCATATTTTCCAAACTGTTCCCCAGGCTCGATTTCGTTTCATACTGTTCTGCAGTGTTCCCCACGATTCCCCACTTTTTTACAATTTGTTCGCCCTGCTCCCTTTGGTTCCCCTCTGTCCTGCAGTGTCCTTCACGGTTCCCAACTTTTTCCAACATGTACCTCCTGTCCCCTTTGGTTCCCCTCTGTCCTGCAGTGTCCTTCACGGTTCCCAACTTTTTCCAACATGTTCCTCCTGTCCCCTTTGGTTCCCCTCTGTCATGCAGTGTTTTCACAGTTCCCCAATTTTTTCCTATCTGTTCCCCCTGATCCCTTTGGTTCCCCTCTGTTGTGCAGTGTGCCCCAAGGTTCCCCACTTTTTCCAATCCATTCCCTCTGCTCCCTTTGGTTCCCCTCTGTTCTGCAGTGTTCCCCACAGTTCTCCACATTTCCAATTCGTTCCCCCTGCTCCCTTTGGTTCCCCACCTCTCTGCATTTTTCCACACGGTTCCCTACTTTTTTCCAATCGGTTCCCCACTTTTTCAAATCTGTTCCCCCTGCTCCCTTTGGTTCTCATCTCTTCTGCAGTGTTCCCGACGCTTCCCCACTTTTTCCAATCCGTTCCCCCTGCTCCCTTTGGTTCCCCTCTATTCTACAGTGTTCCCCACGATTCTCCACATTTTTTTACATACTGTACTCCCTTCTCCCTTTGGTTCCCCTCTGCCTTGCAGTGTTTCCCATGGGACCCCACTTTTTCCAACCTGTTCCCCTTGTTCCCTTTGGTTCCCCTCTGTCATGCAGTGTTTTCACAGTTCCCCAAATTTTTCCTATCTGTTCCCCCTGATCCCTTTGGTTCCCCTCTGTCATGCAGTGTTTTCACAGTTCCCCAATTTTTTCCTATCTGTTCCCCCTGAAACCTTTGGTTCTCCTCTGTCGTGCAGTGTTCCCCACAGTTCCCCACTTTTTCCAATCCGGTCCCTCTGCTCCCTTTGGTTCCCCTCTGTTCTGCAGCGTTCCCCACAGTCTTCCACCTTTTCCAATTCGTTCCCCCTGCTCCCTTTGGTTCCCCACCTTTCTGCATTTTTCCACACGGTTCCCTACTTTTTCCAATCGGTTCCCCACTTTTTCCAATCTGTTCCACATGCTCCCTTTGGTTCTGCTCTGTTCTGCACTGTTCCCCACAGTTACCCACTTTTTCCAATCTGTTACCCCTGTTTCTTTGGCTCCACTCTGTTCTGCAGTTTTCCCCACGGTTCCCCACATTTTCCAAACCATTCCCCCAGCTTGCTTTGTTTTCATACTGTTCAGCAGCGTTCCCCACGGTTCCCCACTATTTTACAATCCGTTCCCCCTGTTCCCTTTGGTTCCCCTCTGTCCCGCAGTGTTCTGCACGATTCCCCACTTTTTCCAATCAGTTCCCCCTGCTCCCTTTGGTTCCCCTCTGTTCTGCAGCGTCCTCCACGTTTCCCAACTTTTTGGAATCCATTCCCCCTGCTCCGTTTGTTTGCCCTCTGTTCTGCAGTGATCCCCACAGTTCCCCACTTTTTCCACTCAGTTCCCCCTGCTCCCTTTGATTCCACTTTGTCCTACAGTGTTTCCCATCGGCCAAACATTTTACAATGCGTTCCCCCTGCTTCCTTTGGTTCCCCTCTGTCGTGCAGTGTTCCCCACGGTTCCCCAGTTTTCCAATGCTTTCCCTCTGCTCCCTTTGGTGCCCCTCTGTTCTGCAGTGTTCCCCACGGTTCCCCACTTTTTCCAATCTGTTTCCCCTGCTACCTCTGGTTGCCCTCTGTTCTGCATTTTTCCACACTGTTCCCCACTTTTGCCAATCCGTTCCCCCTGCTTCCTTTGGTTCACCTCTGTTCTGCAGATCTCTCCACGACTCCCCACTTTTTACAATCTGTTCCCCCTGCTCCCTTTGGTTCCCCTCTGTTCTGCATTGTTCCCCACGGTTCCCCACTTCTCCAAACTGTACCCCCTGCTCCCTTTGGTTCCCCTCTGTTCTGCAGTGTTCCTCACGGTTCCCCACTTTTTACAATCTGTTCTTCCTGCTCCCTTTGGTTCCCCACTGTTCTGCATTTTTCCACACGGTTCCCCACTTTTTTCCAATCTGTTCCCCCTGCTTCCTTTGATTCCCCACTGTTCTGCATTTTTCCACACGGTTCCCCACTTTTTCCAATCTGTTCCACCTGCTCCCTTTGGTTCGTCACTGTTCTGCAGTGTTCCTCACGGTTCTCCAAATTTTTTCTAATCTGTTCCCCCTTCTCCCTCTGGTTCGCCTCTGTTCAACATTTTCCACACGGTTCCCCACTTTTTCCAATCCGTTCCCCCTGCTTCATTTGGGTCCCCACTGTTCTGCAGAACTCCCCACGATTCCACACTTTTTCCAATCTGTTCCCCCTTCTCCCTTTGGTTCCTCTCTGTTCTGCATTGTTCCCCACGGGTCGCCACTTTTCCGAGTTGTTCCCCCTTCTCCCTTTGTTTCCTCTCTGTTCTGCAGTTTTCCCCACGGTTCTACAAATTTTTTCTATTCTGTTCCCATGCTCCCTTTGGTTCCCCTCTGCCCTGCAGTATCCCCCATGGTTCCTTACTTTTTCCAATCCGTTCCCCCTGCTACCTTTGGTTCCCCTCTGTTCTGCAGTGTTCCCCACAGTTACCCACTTTTTCCAATCGGTTCCCCCTGCTTCCTTTGATTACCCACTGTCATGCAGTGTTCGCCTTGGGCCCCACTTTTTGCAATCCGTTTCCCCTGCTCCCTTTGGTTCCCCTCTGTGCTGCAGTGTTCACCACGGTTCCCCACTTTTTACAACCTGTACCTCCTGCTCCCTTTGGTTCCCCTCTGAAAATGCAGTGTCCCCCATGGTTCCCCACTTATTCCAATCCGTTCCCCCTGTTCCCTTTGGTTCTCCTCTGTTCTGCAGTGTTCCCGACGCTTCCCTACTTTTTCCAATCGGTTCCCCACTTTTTCCAATCTGTTCACACTGCTCCCTTTGCATCTCCTCTGTTCTGCAATGTTCCCGACGCTTCCCCACTTTTTCCAATCCGTTCCCCCGTTCCCTTTGGTTCCCCTCTATTCTGCAGTGTTCCCCACGATTCTCCACATTTTTTTCCATCCTGTATCCCCGGCTCCCTATGGTTCCCCTCTGCATTGAAGTGTTACCCATGGGACCACACTTTTCCCAACCTGTTCCATTTGTTCCCTTTGGTTCCCCTCTGTCCTGCCATGTTCTCCACAATTATCAACTTTTTGCAATCCATTCCCCCTGCTCCGTTTGGTTCCCCTCTGTTCTGCAGTGTTCCCCATGGGCCCACCTTTTTACAATCCGTTCCCCCTGCTTCCTTTGGTTCCCCTCTGTCGTGCAGTATTCCCCACGGTTCCCCACTTTTTCTAATGTGTTCCCTCTGCTCCCTTTGGTTCCCCTCTGTTCTGCAGTGTTCCCCACGGTTCCCCACTTTTTCTAATCTGTTCCCCCTGCTACTTTGTCTCCACCCTGTTCTGCAGTTTTCCCCACGTTTCCCCACATTTGCCAAACCATTCCCCCGGCTCGCATTGTTTTCATACTGTTCTGGCGCGTTCCCCACGCTTCCCCACTTTTTGACAATCTGTTCCTCCTGCTCCCTTTGGTTCCCCTCTAACTGCAGTGTCCTCCACGCTTACCAACTTTTTGCAATCCATTCCCCCTGCTCTGTTTGTTTCTCCTCTGTCCTGCATTGTCCTCGACGGTTCCCAACTTTTTGCAATCCATTCCCCCTGCTCTGTTTGTTTGCCCTCTGTTCTGCAGTGTTCCCCACAGTTCCCCACTTTTTCCAATCAGTTCCCCCTGCTCCCTTTGATTCCCCTCTGTCCTACAGTGTTCCCCATGGGCCCACCTTTTTACAATCCGTTCCCCCTGCTTCCTTTGGTTCCCCTCTGTCGTGCAGTATTCCCCACGGTTCCCCACTTTTTCTAATGTGTTCCCTCTGCTCCCTTTGCTGCCCCTCTGTTCTGCAGTGTTCCCGACGGTTCCCCACTTTTTCCAATCTGTTTCCCCTGCTACCTCTGGTTCCCCTCTGTTTTGTATTTTTCCACACTGTTCCCCACTTTTTCCAATCAGTTCCCCCTTCTTCCTTTGGTTCACCTCTGTTCTGCAGAACTCCCCACGATTCCCCATTTTTTCCAATTTGTTCCCCCTGCTCCCTTTGGTTCCCCACTGTTCTGCATTTTTCCACACGGTTCCCCACTTTTTCCAATCTGTTCCCCCTGCTCCCTTTGATTCCTCACTGTTCTCCACATTTTTTACAACCTGCACCCCCTGCTCCCTATGGTTCCCCTCTGCCTTGCAGTGTTCCCCATGGGACCCTACTTTTTCCAATCTGCTCCCCCTGCTCCTTTGGCTCCACTCTGTTCTGCAGTTTTCCCCATGGTTCTCCACATTTTTTCCAATCTGTTCCACCTGCTCCCTTTGGTTCTGCAGTGTTTCCCACGGTTCCCCACTTTTTCCAATCCATTTCCCCTGCTCCCTTTTGTTCCCCTCTATTGTTCAGTGTTCCCCACGGTCCCCCACTTTTTCCAATCCGTTCCCCTGCTCCCTTTGGTTCCCCTCTGTTCTGCAGGATCCCCACGGTTCCCCATATTTTCCAAACTGTTCCCCAGGCTCGATTTCGTTTCATACTGTTCTGCAGTGTTCCCCACGATTCCCCACTTTTTTACAATTTGTTCGCCCTGCTCCCTTTGGTTCCCCTCTGTCCTGCAGTGTCCTTCACGGTTCCCAACTTTTTCCAACATGTACCTCCTGTCCCCTTTGGTTCCCCTCTGTCCTGCAGTGTCCTTCACGGTTCCCAACTTTTTCCAATATGTACCTCCTGTCCCCTTTGGTTCCCCTCTGTCATGCAGTGTTTTCACAGTTCCCCAATTTTTTCCTATCTGTTCCCCCTGATCCCTTTGGTTCCCCTCTGTTGTGCAGTGTGCCCAAAAGTTCCCCACTTTTTCCAATCCATTCCCTCTGCTCCCTTTGGTTCCCCACAGTTCTCCACATTTCCAATTCGTTCCCCCTGCTCCCTTTGGTTCCCCACCTCTCTACATTTTTCCACACGGTTCCCTACTTTTTTCCAATCGGTTCCCCACTTTTTCAAATCTGTTCCCCCTGCTCCCTTTGGTTCTCATCTCTTCTGCAGTGTTCCCGACGCTTCCCCACTTTTTCCAATCCGTTCCCCCTGCTCCCTTTGGTTCCCCTCTATTCTACAGTGTTCCCCACGATTCTCCACATTTTTTTACATACTGTACTCCCTTCTCCCTTTGGTTCCCCTCTGCCTTGCAGTGTTACCCATGGGACCCCACTTTTTCCAACCTGTTCCCCTTGTTCCCTTTGGTTCCCCTCTGTCATGCAGTGTTTTCACAGTTCCCCAAATTTTTCCTATCTGTTCCCCCTGATCCCTTTGGTTCCCCTCTGTCATGCAGTGTTTTCACAGTTCTCCACCTTTTCCAATTCGTTCCCCCTGCTCCCTTTGGTTCCCCACCTTTCTGCATTTTTCCACACGGTTCCCTACTTTTTCCAATCGGTTCCCCACTTTTTCCAATCTGTTCCACCTTCTCCCTTTGGTTCTGCTCTGTTCTGCACTGTTCCCCACAGTTACCCACTTTTTCCAATCTGTTCCCCCTGTTTCTTTGGCTCCACTCTGTTCTGCAGTTTTCCCCACGGTTCCCCACATTTTCCAAACCATTCCCCCAGCTTGCTTTGTTTTCATACTGTTCAGCAGCGTTCCCCACGGTTCCCCACTATTTTACAATCCGTTCCCCCTGTTCCCTTTGGTTCCCCTCTGTCCCGCAGTGTTCTGCACGATTCCCCACTTTTTCCAATCAGTTCCCCCTGCTCCCTTTGGTTCCCCTCTGTTCTGCAGCGTCCTCCACGTTTCCCAACTTTTTGGAATCCATTCCCCCTGCTCCGTTTGTTTGCCCTCTGTTCTGCAGTGATCCCCACTGTTCCCCACTTTTTCCACTCAGTTCCCCCTGCTCCCTTTGATTCCACTTTGTCCTACAGTGTTTCCCATCGGCCAAACATTTTACAATGCGTTCCCCCTGCTTCCTTTGGTTCCCCTCTGTCGTGCAGTGTTCCCCACGGTTCCCCAGTTTTCCAATGCTTTCCCTCTGCTCCCTTTGGTGCCCCTCTGTTCTGCAGTGTTCCCCACGGTTCCCCACTTTTTCCAATCTGTTTCCCCTGCTACCTCTGGTTGCCCTCTGTTCTGCATTTTTCCACACTGTTCCCCACTTTTGCCAATCCGTTCCCCCTGCTTCCTTTGGTTCACCTCTGTTCTGCAGATCTCTCCACGACTCCCCACTTTTTACAATCTGTTCCCCCTGCTCCCTTTGGTTCCCCTCTGTTCTGCAGATCTCTCCACGACTCCCCACTTTTTACAATCTGTTCCCCCTGCTCCCTTTGGTTCCCCTCTGTTCTGCAGTGTTCCTCACGGTTCCCCACTTTTTACAATCTGTTCTTCCTGCTCCCTTTGGTTCCCCACTGTTCTGCATTTTTCCACACGGTTCCCCACTTTTTTCCAATCTGTTCCCCCTGCTTCCTTTGATTCCCCACTGTTCTGCATTTTTCCACACGGTTCCCCACTTCTCCAAACTGTACCCCCTGCTCCCTTTGGTTCCCCTCTGTTCTGCAGTGTTCCTCACGGTTCCCCACTTTTTACAATCTGTTCTTCCTGCTCCCTTTGGTTCCCCACTGTTCTGCATTTTTCCACACGGTTCCCCACTTTTTTCCAATCTGTTCCCCCTGCTTCCTTTGATTCCCCACTGTTCTGCATTTTTCCACACGGTTCCCCACTTTTTCCAATCTGTTCCACCTGCTCCCTTTGGTTCGTCACTGTTCTGCAGTGTTCCTCACGGTTCTCCAAATTTTTTCTAATCTGTTCCCCCTTCTCCCTCTGGTTCGCCTCTGTTCAACATTTTTCCACAGGGTTCCCCACTTTTTCCAATCCGTTCCCCCTGCTTCATTTGGGTCCCCACTGTTCTGCAGAACTCCCCACGATTCCACACTTTTTCCAATCTGTTCCCCCTTCTCCCTTTGGTTCCTCTCTGTTCTGCATTGTTCCCCACGGGTCGCCACTTTTCCGAGTTGTTCCCCCTTCTCCCTTTGTTTCCTCTCTGTTCTGCAGTTTTCCCCACAGTTCTACAAATTTTTTCTATTCTGTTCCCATGCTCCCTTTGGTTCCCCTCTGCCCTGCAGTATCCCCCATGGTTCCTTACTTTTTCCAATCCGTTCCCCCTGCTACCTTTGGTTCCCCTCTGTTCTGCAGTGTTCCCCACAGTTACCCACTTTTTCCAATCGGTTCCCCCTGCTTCCTTTGATTACCCACTGTCATGCAGTGTTCGCCTTGGGCCCCACTTTTTGCAATCCGTTTCCCCTGCTCCCTTTGGTTCCCCTCTGTGCTGCAGTGTTCACCACGGTTCCCCACTTTTTACAACCTGTACCTCCTGCTCCCTTTGGTTCCCCTCTGAAAATGCAGTGTCCCCCATGGTTCCCCACTTATTCCAATCCGTTCCCCCTGTTCCCTTTGGTTCTCCTCTGTTCTGCAGTGTTCCCGACGCTTCCCTACTTTTTCCAATCGGTTCCCCACTTTTTCCAATCTGTTCACACTGCTCCCTTTGCATCTCCTCTGTTCTGCAATGTTCCCGACGCTTCCCCACTTTTTCCAATCGGTTCCCCACTTTTTCCAATCTGTTCCACCTGCTCCCTTTGGTTCTGCTCTGTTCTGCACTGTTCCCCACAGTTACCCACTTTTTCCAATCTGTTCCCCCTGTTTCTTTGGCTCCACTCTGTTCTGCAGTTTTCCCCACGGTTCCCCACATTTTCCAAACCATTCCCCCAGCTTGCTTTGTTTTCATACTGTTCAGCAGCGTTCCCCACGGTTCCCCACTATTTTACAATCCGTTCCCCCTGTTCCCTTTGGTTCCCCTCTGTCCCGCAGTGTTCTGCACGATTCCCCACTTTTTCCAATCAGTTCCCCCTGCTCCCTTTGGTTCCCCTCTGTTCTGCAGCGTCCTCCACGTTTCCCAACTTTTTGGAATCCATTCCCCCTGCTCCGTTTGTTTGCCCTCTGTTCTGCAGTGATCCCCACAGTTCCCCACTTTTTCCACTCAGTTCCCCCTGCTCCCTTTGATTCCACTTTGTCCTACAGTGTTTCCCATCGGCCAAACATTTTACAATGCGTTCCCCCTGCTTCCTTTGGTTCCCCTCTGTCGTGCAGTGTTCCCCACAGTTCCCCAGTTTTCCAATGCTTTCCCTCTGCTCCCTTTGGTGCCCCTCTGTTCTGCAGTGTTCCCCACGGTTCCCCACTTTTTCCAATCTGTTTCCCCTGCTACCTCTGGTTGCCCTCTGTTCTGCATTTTTCCACACTGTTCCCCACTTTTGCCAATCCGTTCCCCCTGCTTCCTTTGGTTCACCTCTGTTCTGCAGACCTCTCCACGACTCCCCACTTTTTACAATCTGTTCCCCCTGCTCCCTTTGGTTCCCCTCTGTTCTGCATTGTTCCCCACGGTTCCCCACTTCTCCAAACTGTACCCCCTGCTCCCTTTGGTTCCCCTCTGTTCTGCAGTGTTCCTCACGGTTCCCCACTTTTTACAATCTGTTCTTCCTGCTCCCTTTGGTTCCCCACTGTTCTGCATTTTTCCACACGGTTCCCCACTTTTTTCCAATCTGTTCCCCCTGCTTCCTTTGATTCCCCACTGTTCTGCATTTTTCCACACGGTTCCCCACTTTTTCCAATCTGTTCCACCTGCTCCCTTTGGTTCGTCACTGTTCTGCAGTGTTCCTCACGGTTCTCCAAATTTTTTCTAATCTGTTCCCCCTTCTCCCTCTGGTTCGCCTCTGTTCAACATTTTTCCACACGGTTCCCCACTTTTTCCAATCCGTTCCCCCTGCTTCATTTGGGTCCCCACTGTTCTGCAGAACTCCCCACGATTCCACACTTTTTCCAATCTGTTCCCCCTTCTCCCTTTGGTTCCTCTCTGTTCTGCATTGTTCCCCACGGGTCGCCACTTTTCCGAGTTGTTCCCCCTTCTCCCTTTGTTTCCTCTCTGTTCTGCAGTTTTCCCCACAGTTCTACAAATTTTTTCTATTCTGTTCCCATGCTCCCTTTGGTTCCCCTCTGCCCTGCAGTATCCCCCATGGTTCCTTACTTTTTCCAATCCGTTCCCCCTGCTACCTTTGGTTCCCCTCTGTTCTGCAGTGTTCCCCACAGTTACCCACTTTTTCCAATCGGTTCCCCCTGCTTCCTTTGATTACCCACTGTCATGCAGTGTTCGCCTTGGGCCCCACTTTTTGCAATCCGTTTCCCCTGCTCCCTTTGGTTCCCCTCTGTGCTGCAGTGTTCACCACGGTTCCCCACTTTTTACAACCTGTACCTCCTGCTCCCTTTGGTTCCCCTCTGAAAATGCAGTGTCCCCCATGGTTCCCCACTTATTCCAATCCGTTCCCCCTGTTCCCTTTGGTTCTCCTCTGTTCTGCAGTGTTCCCGACGCTTCCCTACTTTTTCCAATCGGTTCCCCACTTTTTCCAATCTGTTCACACTGCTCCCTTTGCATCTCCTCTGTTCTGCAATGTTCCCGACGCTTCCCCACTTTTTCCAATCCGTTCCCCCGTTCCCTTTGGTTCCCCTCTATTCTGCAGTGTTCCCCACGATTCTCCACATTTTTTTCCATCCTGTATCCCCGGCTCCCTATGGTTCCCCTCTGCATTGAAGTGTTACCCATGGGACCACACTTTTCCCAACCTGTTCCACTTGTTCCCTTTGGTTCCCCTCTGTCCTGCCATGTTCTCCACAATTATCAACTTTTTGCAATCCATTCCCCCTGCTCCGTTTGGTTCCCCTCTGTTCTGCAGTGTTCCCCATGGGCCCACCTTTTTACAATCCGTTCCCCCTGCTTCCTTTGGTTCCCCTCTGTCGTGCAGTATTCCCCACGGTTCCCCACTTTTTCTAATGTGTTCCCTCTGCTCCCTTTGGTTCCCCTCTGTTCTGCAGTGTTCCCCACGGTTCCCCACTTTTTCTAATCTGTTCCCCCTGCTACTTTGTCTCCACCCTGTTCTGCAGTTTTCCCCACGTTTCCCCACATTTGCCAAACCATTCCCCCGGCTCGCATTGTTTTCATACTGTTCTGGCGCGTTCCCCACGCTTCCCCACTTTTTGACAATCTGTTCGTCCTGCTCCCTTTGGTTCCCCTCTAACTGCAGTGTCCTCCACGCTTACCAACTTTTTGCAATCCATTCCCCCTGCTCTGTTTGTTTCTCCTCTGTCCTGCATTGTCCTCGACGGTTCCCAACTTTTTGCAATCCATTCCCCCTGCTCTGTTTGTTTGCCCTCTGTTCTGCAGTGTTCCCCACAGTTCCCCACTTTTTCCAATCAGTTCCCCCTGCTCCCTTTGATTCCCCTCTGTCCTACAGTGTTCCCCATGGGCCCACCTTTTTACAATCCGTTCCCCCTGCTTCCTTTGGTTCCCCTCTGTCGTGCAGTATTCCCCACGGTTCCCCACTTTTTCTAATGTGTTCCCTCTGCTCCCTTTGCTGCCCCTCTGTTCTGCAGTGTTCCCGACGGTTCCCCACTTTTTCCAATCTGTTTCCCCTGCTACCTCTGGTTCCCCTCTGTTTTGTATTTTTCCACACTGTTCCCCACTTTTTCCAATCAGTTCCCCCTTCTTCCTTTGGTTCACCTCTGTTCTGCAGAACTCCCCACGATTCCCCACTTTTTCCAATTTGTTCCCCCTGCTCCCTTTGGTTCCCCACTGTTCTGCATTTTTCCACACGGTTCCCCACTTTTTCCAATCTGTTCCCCCTGCTCCCTTTGATTCCTCACTGTTCTCCACATTTTTTACAACCTGCACCCCCTGCTCCCTATGGTTCCCCTCTGCCTTGCAGTGTTCCCCATGGGACCCTACTTTTTCCAATCTGTTCCCCCTGCTCCATTGGCTCCACTCTGTTCTGCAGTTTTCCCCATGGGACCCTACTTTTTCCAATCTGTTCCACCTGCTCCCTTTGGTTCTGCAGTGTTTCCCACGGTTCCCCACTTTTTCCAATCCATTTCCCCTGCTCCCTTTTGTTCCCCTCTATTGTTCAGTGTTCCCCACGGTCCCCCACTTTTTCCAATCCGTTCCCCTGCTCCCTTTGGTTCCCCTCTGTTCTGCAGGATCCCCACGGTTCCCCATATTTTCCAAACTGTTCCCCAGGCTCGATTTCGTTTCATACTGTTCTGCAGTGTTCCCCACGATTCCCCACTTTTTTACAATTTGTTCGCCCTGCTCCCTTTGGTTCCCCTCTGTCCTGCAGTGTCCTTCACGGTTCCCAACTTTTTCCAACATGTACCTCCTGTCCCCTTTGGTTCCCCTCTGTCCTGCAGTGTCCTTCACGGTTCCCAACTTTTTCCAACATGTTCCTCCTGTCCCCTTTGGTTCCCCTCTGTCATGCAGTGTTTTCACAGTTCCCCAATTCTTTCCTATCTGTTCCCCCTGATCCCTTTGGTTCCCCTCTGTTGTGCAGTGTGCCCCAAGGTTCCCCACTTTTTCCAATCCATTCCCTCTGCTCCCTTTGGTTCCCCTCTGTTCTGCAGTGTTCCCCACAGTTCTCCACATTTCCAATTCGTTCCCCCTGCTCCCTTTGGTTCCCCACCTCTCTGCATTTTTCCACACGGTTCCCTACTTTTTTCCAATCGGTTCCCCACTTTTTCAAATCTGTTCCCCCTGCTCCCTTTGGTTCTCATCTCTTCTGCAGTGTTCCCGACGCTTCCCCACTTTTTCCAATCCGTTCCCCCTGCTCCCTTTGGTTCCCCTCTATTCTACAGTGTTCCCCACGATTCTCCACATTTTTTTACATACTGTACTCCCTTCTCCCTTTGGTTCCCCTCTGCCTTGCAGTGTTACCCATGGGACCCCACTTTTTCCAACCTGTTCCCCTTGTTCCCTTTGGTTCCCCTCTGTCATGCAGTGTTTTCACAGTTCCCCAAATTTTTCCTATCTGTTCCCCCTGATCCCTTTGGTTCCCCTCTGTCATGCAGTGTTTTCACAGTTCCCCAATTTTTTCCTATCTGTTCCCCCTGAAACCTTTGGTTCTCCTCTGTCGTGCAGTGTTCCCCACAGTTCCCCACTTTTTCCAATCCGGTCCCTCTGCTCCCTTTGGTTCCCCTCTGTTCTGCAGTGTTCCCCACAGTTCTCCACCTTTTCCAATTCGTTCCCCCTGCTCCCTTTGGTTCCCCACCTTTCTGCATTTTTCCACACGGTTCCCTACTTTTTCCAATCGGTTCCCCACTTTTTCCAATCTGTTCCACCTGCTCCCTTTGGTTCTGCTCTGTTCTGCACTGTTCCCCACAGTTACCCACTTTTTCCAATCTGTTCCCCCTGTTTCTTTGGCTCCACTCTGTTCTGCAGTTTTCCCCACGGTTCCCCACATTTTCCAAACCATTCCCCCAGCTTGCTTTGTTTTCATACTGTTCAGCAGCGTTCCCCACGGTTCCCCACTTTTTTACAATCCGTTCCCCCTGTTCCCTTTGGTTCCCCTCTGTCCCGCAGTGTTCTGCACGATTCCCCACTTTTTCCAATCAGTTCCCCCTGCTCCCTTTGGTTCCCCTCTGTTCTGCAGCGTCCTCCACGTTTCCCAACTTTTTGGAATCCATTCCCCCTGCTCCGTTTGTTTGCCCTCTGTTCTGCAGTGTTCCCCACAGTTCCCCACTTTTTCCACTCAGTTCCCCCTGCTCCCTTTGATTCCACTTTGTCCTACAGTGTTTCCCATCGGCCAAACATTTTACAATGCGTTCCCCCTGCTTCCTTTGGTTCCCCTCTGTCGTGCAGTGTTCCCCACGGTTCCCCAGTTTTCCAATGCTTTCCCTCTGCTCCCTTTGGTGCCCCTCTGTTCTGCAGTGTTCCCCACGGTTCCCCACTTTTTCCAATCTGTTTCCCCTGCTACCTCTGGTTGCCCTCTGTTCTGCATTTTTCCACACTGTTCCCCACTTTTGCCAATCCGTTCCCCCTGCTTCCTTTGGTTCACCTCTGTTCTGCAGATCTCTCCACGACTCCCCACTTTTTACAATCTGTTCCCCCTGCTCCCTTTGGTTCCCCTCTGTTCTGCATTGTTCCCCACGATTCCCCACTTCTCCAAACTGTACCCCCTGCTCCCTTTGGTTCCCCTCTGTTCTGCAGTGTTCCTCACGGTTCCCCACTTTTTACAATCTGTTCTTCCTGCTCCCTTTGGTTCCCCACTGTTCTGCATTTTTCCACACGGTTCCCCACTTTTTTCCAATCTGTTCCCCCTGCTTCCTTTGATTCCCCACTGTTCTGCATTTTTCCACACGGTTCCCCACTTTTTCCAATCTGTTCCACCTGCTCCCTTTGGTTCGTCACTGTTCTGCAGTGTTCCTCACGGTTCTCCAAATTTTTTCTAATCTGTTCCCCCTTCTCCCTCTGGTTCGCCTCTGTTCAACATTTTTCCACACGGTTCCCCACTTTTTCCAATCCGTTCCCCCTGCTTCATTTGGGTCCCCACTGTTCTGCAGAACTCCCCACGATTCCACACTTTTTCCAATCTGTTCCCCCTTCTCCCTTTGGTTCCTCTCTGTTCTGCATTGTTCCCCACGGGTCGCCACTTTTCCGAGTTGTTCCCCCTTCTCCCTTTGTTTCCTCTCTGTTCTGCAGTTTTCCCCACGGTTCTACAAATTTTTTCTATTCTGTTCCCATGCTCCCTTTGGTTCCCCTCTGCCCTGCAGTATCCCCCATGGTTCCTTACTTTTTCCAATCCGTTCCCCCTGCTACCTTTGGTTCCCCTCTGTTCTGCAGTGTTCCCCACAGTTACCCACTTTTTCCAATCGGTTCCCCCTGCTCCCTTTGTTTACCCACTGTCATGCAGTGTTCGCCTTGGGCCCCACTTTTTGCAATCCGTTTCCCCTGCTCCCTTTGGTTCCCCTCTGTGCTGCAGTGTTCACCACGGTTCCCCACTTTTTACAACCTGTACCTCCTGCTCCCTTTGGTTCCCCTCTGAAAATGCAGTGTCCCCCATGGTTCCCCACTTATTCCAATCCGTTCCCCCTGTTCCCTTTGGTTCTCCTCTGTTCTGCAGTGTTCCCGACGCTTCCCTACTTTTTCCAATCGGTTCCCCACTTTTTCCAATCTGTTCACACTGCTCCCTTTGCATCTCCTCTGTTCTGCAATGTTCCCGACGCTTCCCCACTTTTTCCAATCCGTTCCCCCGTTCCCTTTGGTTCCCCTCTATTCTGCAGTGTTCCCCACGATTCTCCACATTTTTTTCCATCCTGTATCCCCGGCTCCCTATGGTTCCCCTCTGCATTGAAGTGTTACCCATGGGACCACACTTTTCCCAACCTGTTCCACTTGTTCCCTTTGGTTCCCCTCTGTCCTGCCATGTTCTCCACAATTATCAACTTTTTGCAATCCATTCCCCTTGCTCCGTTTGGTTCCCCTCTGTTCTGCAGTGTTCCCCACGGTTCCCCACTTTTTCCAATCTGTTCCCCCTGCTGCTTTGGCTCCACTCTGTTCTGCAGTTTTCAACACGTTTCCCCACATTTGCCAAACCATTCCCCCGGCTCGCATTGTTTTCATACTGTTCTGGCGCGTTCCCCACGCTTCCCCACTTTTTGACAATCTGTTCGTGCTGCTCCCTTTGGTTCCCCTCTAACTGCAGTGTCCTCCACGCTTACCAACTTTTTGCAATCCATTCCCCCTGCTCTGTTTGTTTCTCCTCTGTCCTGCATTGTCCTCGACGGTTCCCAACTTTTTGCAATCCATTCCCCCTGCTCTGTTTGTTTGCCCTCTGTTCTGCAGTGTTCCCCACAGTTCCCCACTTTTTCCAATCAGTTCCCCCTGCTCCCTTTGATTCCCCTCTGTCCTACAGTGTTCCCCATGGGCCCACCTTTTTACAATCCGTTCCCCCTGCTTCCTTTGGTTCCCCTCTGTCGTGCAGTATTCCCCACGGTTCCCCACTTTTTCTAATGTGTTCCCTCTGCTCCCTTTGGTTCCCCTCTGTTCTGCAGTGTTCCCCACGGTTCCCCACTTTTTCTAATCTGTTCCCCCTGCTACTTTGTCTCCACCCTGTTCTGCAGTTTTCCCCACGTTTCCCCACATTTGCCAAACCATTCCCCCGGCTCGCATTGTTTTCATACTGTTCTGGCGCGTTCCCCACGCTTCCCCACTTTTTGACAATCTGTTCGTCCTGCTCCCTTTGGTTCCCCTCTAACTGCAGTGTCCTCCACGCTTACCAACTTTTTGCAATCCATTCCCCCTGCTCTGTTTGTTTCTCCTCTGTCCTGCATTGTCCTCCACGGTTCCCAACTTTTTGCAATCCATTCCCCCTGCTCTGTTTGTTTGCCCTCTGTTCTGCAGTGTTCCCCACAGTTCCCCACTTTTTCCAATCAGTTCCCCCTGCTCCCTTTGATTCCCCTCTGTCCTACAGTGTTCCCCATGGGCCCACCTTTTTACAATCCGTTCCCCCTGCTTCCTTTGGTTCCCCTCTGTCGTGCAGTATTCCCCACGGTTCCCCACTTTTTCTAATGTGTTCCCGCTGCTCCCTTTGCTGCCCCTCTGTTCTGCAGTGTTCCCGACGGTTCCCCACTTTTTCCAATCTGTTTCCCCTGCTACCTCTGGTTCCCCTCTGTTTTGTATTTTTCCACACTGTTCCCCACTTTTTCCTATCAGTTCCCCCTTCTTCCTTTGGTTCACCTCTGTTCTGCAGAAATCCCCACGTTTCCCCACTTTTTCCAATTTGTTCCCCCTGCTCCCTTTGGTTCCCCACTGTTCTGCATTTTTCCACACGGTTCCCCACTTTTTCCAATCTGTTCCCCCTGCTCCCTTTGTTTCCTCACTGTTCTCCACATTTTTAACAACCTGCACCCCCTGCTCCCTATGGTTCCCCTCTGCCTTGCAGTGTTCCCCATGGGACCCTACTTTTTCCAATCTGTTCCCCCTGCTCCTTTGGCTCCACTCTGTTCTGCAGTTTTCCCCATGGTTCTCCACATTTTTTCCAATCTGTTCCACCTGCTCCCTTTGGTTCTGCAGTGTTTCCCACGGTTCCCCACTTTTTCCAATCCATTTCCCCTGCTCCCTTTTGTTCCCCTCTATTGTTCAGTGTTCCCCACGGTCCCCCACTTTTTCCAATCCGTTCCCCTGCTCCCTTTGGTTCCCCTCTGTTCTGCAGGATCCCCACGGTTCCCCATATTTTCCAAACTGTTCCCCAGGCTCGATTTCGTTTCATACTGTTCTGCAGTGTTCCCCACGATTCCCCACTTTTTTACAATTTGTTCGCCCTGCTCCCTTTGGTTCCCCTCTGTCCTGCAGTGTCCTTCACGGTTCCCAACTTTTTCCAACATGTACCTCCTGTCCCCTTTGGTTCCCCTCTGTCCTGCAGTGTCCTTCACGGTTCCCAACTTTTTCCAACATGTACCTCCTGTCCCCTTTGGTTCCCCTCTGTCATGCAGTGTTTTCACAGTTCCCCAATTTTTTCCTGTCTGTTCCCCCTGATCCCTTTGGTTCCCCTCTGTTGTGCAGTGTGCCCCAAGGTTCCCCACTTTTTCCAATCCATTCCCTCTGCTCCCTTTGGTTCCCCTCTGTTCTGCAGTGTTCCCCACGATTCTCCACATTTTTTTCCATCCTGTATCCCCGGCTCCCTATGGTTCCCCTCTGCATTGAAGTGTTACCCATGGGACCACACTTTTCCCAACCTGTTCCACTTGTTCCCTTTGGTTCCCCTCTGTCCTGCCATGTTCTCCACAATTATCAACTTTTTGCAATCCATTCCCCCTGCTCCGTTTGGTTCCCCTCTGTTCTGCAGTGTTCCCCATGGGCCCACCTTTTTACAATCCGTTCCCCCTGCTTCCTTTGGTTCCCCTCTGTCGTGCAGTATTCCCCACGGTTCCCCACTTTTTCTAATGTGTTCCCTCTGCTCCCTTTGGTTCCCCTCTGTTCTGCAGTGTTCCCCACGGTTCCCCACTTTTTCTAATCTGTTCCCCCTGCTACTTTGTCTCCACCCTGTTCTGCAGTTTTCCCCACGTTTCCCCACATTTGCCAAACCATTCCCCCGGCTCGCATTGTTTTCATACTGTTCTGGCGCGTTCCCCACGCTTCCCCACTTTTTGACAATCTGTTCGTCCTGCTCCCTTTGGTTCCCCTCTAACTGCAGTGTCCTCCACGCTTACCAACTTTTTGCAATCCATTCCCCCTGCTCTGTTTGTTTCTCCTCTGTCCTGCATTGTCCTCGACGGTTCCCAACTTTTTGCAATCCATTCCCCCTGCTCTGTTTGTTTGCCCTCTGTTCTGCAGTGTTCCCCACAGTTCCCCACTTTTTCCAATCAGTTCCCCCTGCTCCCTTTGATTCCCCTCTGTCCTACAGTGTTCCCCATGGGCCCACCTTTTTACAATCCGTTCCCCCTGCTTCCTTTGGTTCCCCTCTGTCGTGCAGTATTCCCCACGGTTCCCCACTTTTTCTAATGTGTTCCCTCTGCTCCCTTTGCTGCCCCTCTGTTCTGCAGTGTTCCCGACGGTTCCCCACTTTTTCCAATCTGTTACCCCTGCTACCTCTGGTTCCCCTCTGTTTTGTATTTTTCCACACTGTTCCCCACTTTTTCCAATCAGTTCCCCCTTCTTCCTTTGGTTCACCTCTGTTCTGCAGAACTCCCCACGATTCCCCACTTTTTCCAATTTGTTCCCCCTGCTCCCTTTGGTTCCCCACTGTTCTGCATTTTTCCACACGGTTCCCCACTTTTTCCAATCTGTTCCCCCTG
Organism: Narcine bancroftii; assembly: GCF_036971445.1. NCBI lineage: Eukaryota > Metazoa > Chordata > Chondrichthyes > Torpediniformes > Narcinidae > Narcine > Narcine bancroftii. The sequence continues at coordinate 251,520 of NW_027211899.1, forward strand.
CTCCCTTTGATTCCTCACTGTTCTCCACATTTTTTACAACCTGCACCCCCTGCTCCCTATGGTTCCCCTCTGCCTTGCAGTGTTCCCCATGGGACCCTACTTTTTCCAATCTGTTCCCCCTGCTCCTTTGGCTCCACTCTGTTCTGCAGTTTTCCCCATGGTTCTCCACATTTTTTCCAATCTGTTCCACCTGCTCCCTTTGGTTCTGCAGTGTTTCCCACGGTTCCCCACTTTTTCCAATCCATTTCCCCTGCTCCCTTTTGTTCCCCTCTATTGTTCAGTGTTCCCCACGGTCCCCCACTTTTTCCAATCCGTTCCCCTGCTCCCTTTGTTTCCCCTCTGTTCTGCAGGATCCCCACGGTTCCCCATATTTTCCAAACTGTTCCCCAGGCTCGATTTCGTTTCATACTGTTCTGCAGTGTTCCCCACGATTCCCCACTTTTTTACAATTTGTTCGCCCTGCTCCCTTTGGTTCCCCTCTGTCCTGCAGTGTCCTTCACGGTTCCCAACTTTTTCCAACATGTACCTCCTGTCCCCTTTGGTTCCCCTCTGTCCTGCAGTGTCCTTCACGGTTCCCAACTTTTTCCAACATGTACCTCCTGTCCCCTTTGGTTCCCCTCTGTCATGCAGTGTTTTCAAAGTTCCCCAATTTTTTCCTATCTGTTCCCCCTGATCCCTTTGGTTCCCCTCTGTTGTGCAGTGTGCCCCAAGGTTCCCCACTTTTTCCAATCCATTCCCTCTGCTCCCTTTGGTTCCCCTCTGTTCTGCAGTGTTCCCCACAGTTCTCCACATTTCCAATTCGTTCCCCCTGCTCCCTTTGGTTCCCCACCTCTCTGCATTTTTCCACACGGTTCCCTACTTTTTTCCAATCGGTTCCCCACTTTTTCAAATCTGTTCCCCCTGCTCCCTTTGGTTCTCATCTCTTCTGCAGTGTTCCCGACGCTTCCCCACTTTTTCCAATCCGTTCCCCCTGCTCCCTTTGGTTCCCCTCTATTCTACAGTGTTCCCCACGATTCTCCACATTTTTTTACATACTGTACTCCCTTCTCCCTTTGGTTCCCCTCTGCCTTGCAGTGTTTCCCATGGGACCCCACTTTTTCCAACCTGTTCCCCTTGTTCCCTTTGGTTCCCCTCTGTCATGCAGTGTTTTCACAGTTCCCCAAATTTTTCCTATCTGTTCCCCCTGATCCCTTTGGTTCCCCTCTGTCATGCAGTGTTTTCACAGTTCCCCAATTTTTTCCTATCTGTTCCCCCTGAAACCTTTGGTTCTCCTCTGTCGTGCAGTGTTCCCCACAGTTCCCCACTTTTTCCAATCCGGTCCCTCTGCTCCCTTTGGTTCCCCTCTGTTCTGCAGCGTTCCCCACAGTCTTCCACCTTTTCCAATTCGTTCCCCCTGCTCCCTTTGGTTCCCCACCTTTCTGCATTTTTCCACACGGTTCCCTACTTTTTCCAATCGGTTCCCCACTTTTTCCAATCTGTTCCACCTGCTCCCTTTGGTTCTGCTCTGTTCTGCACTGTTCCCCACATTTACCCACTTTTTCCAATCTGTTCCCCCTGTTTCTTTGGCTCCACTCTGTTCTGCAGTTTTCCCCACGGTTCCCCACATTTTCCAAACCATTCCCCCAGCTTGCTTTGTTTTCATACTGTTCAGCAGCGTTCCCCACGGTTCCCCACTATTTTACAATCCGTTCCCCCTGTTCCCTTTGGTTCCCCTCTGTCCCGCAGTGTTCTGCACGATTCCCCACTTTTTCCAATCAGTTCCCCCTGCTCCCTTTGGTTCCCCTCTGTTCTGCAGCGTCCTCCACGTTTCCCAACTTTTTGGAATCCATTCCCCCTGCTCCGTTTGTTTGCCCTCTGTTCTGCAGTGATCCCCACAGTTCCCCACTTTTTCCACTCAGTTCCCCCTGCTCCCTTTGATTCCACTTTGTCCTACAGTGTTTCCCATCGGCCAAACATTTTACAATGCGTTCCCCCTGCTTCCTTTGGTTCCCCTCTGTCGTGCAGTGTTCCCCACGGTTCCCCAGTTTTCCAATGCTTTCCCTCTGCTCCCTTTGGTGCCCCTCTGTTCTGCAGTGTTCCCCACGGTTCCCCACTTTTTCCAATCTGTTTCCCCTGCTACCTCTGGTTGCCCTCTGTTCTGCATTTTTCCACACTGTTCCCCACTTTTGCCAATCCGTTCCCCCTGCTTCCTTTGGTTCACCTCTGTTCTGCAGATCTCTCCACGACTCCCCACTTTTTACAATCTGTTCCCCCTGCTCCCTTTGGTTCCCCTCTGTTCTGCATTGTTCCCCACGGTTCCCCACTTCTCCAAACTGTACCCCCTGCTCCCTTTGGTTCCCCTCTGTTCTGCAGTGTTCCTCACGGTTCCCCACTTTTTACAATCTGTTCTTCCTGCTCCCTTTGGTTCCCCACTGTTCTGCATTTTTCCACACGGTTCCCCACTTTTTTCCAATCTGTTCCCCCTGCTTCCTTTGATTCCCCACTGTTCTGCATTTTTCCACACGGTTCCCCACTTTTTCCAATCTGTTCCACCTGCTCCCTTTGGTTCGTCACTGTTCTGCAGTGTTCCTCACGGTTCTCCAAATTTTTTCTAATCTGTTCCCCCTTCTCCCTCTGGTTCGCCTCTGTTCAACATTTTTCCACACGTTTCCCCACTTTTTCCAATCCGTTCCCCCTGCTTCATTTGGGTCCCCACTGTTCTGCAGAACTCCCCACGATTCCACACTTTTTCCAATCTGTTCCCCCTTCTCCCTTTGGTTCCTCTCTGTTCTGCATTGTTCCCCACGGGTCGCCACTTTTCCGAGTTGTTCCCCCTTCTCCCTTTGTTTCCTCTCTGTTCTGCAGTTTTCCCCACGGTTCTACAAATTTTTTCTATTCTGTTCCCATGCTCCCTTTGGTTCCCCTCTGCCCTGCAGTATCCCCCATGGTTCCTTACTTTTTCCAATCCGTTCCCCCTGCTACCTTTGGTTCCCCTCTGTTCTGCAGTGTTCCCCACAGTTACCCACTTTTTCCAATCGGTTCCCTCTGCTCCCTTTGATTACCCACTGTCATGCAGTGTTCGCCTTGGGCCCCACTTTTTGCAATCCGTTTCCCCTGCTCCCTTTGGTTCCCCTCTGTGCTGCAGTGTTCACCACGGTTCCCCACTTTTTACAACCTGTACCTCCTGCTCCCTTTGGTTCCCCTCTGAAAATGCAGTGTCCCCCATGGTTCCCCACTTATTCCAATCCGTTCCCCCTGTTCCCTTTGGTTCTCCTCTGTTCTGCAGTGTTCCCGACGCTTCCCTACTTTTTCCAATCGGTTCCCCACTTTTTCCAATCTGTTCACACTGCTCCCTTTGCATCTCCTCTGTTCTGCAATGTTCCCGACGCTTCCCCACTTTTTCCAATCCGTTCCCCCGTTCCCTTTGGTTCCCCTCTATTCTGCAGTGTTCCCCACGATTCTCCACATTTTTTTCCATCCTGTATCCCCGGCTCCCTATGGTTCCCCTCTGCATTGAAGTGTTACCCATGGGACCACACTTTTCCCAACCTGTTCCACTTGTTCCCTTTGGTTCCCCTCTGTCCTGCCATGTTCTCCACAATTATCAACTTTTTGCAATCCATTCCCCCTGCTCCGTTTGGTTCCCCTCTGTTCTGCAGTGTTCCCCATGGGCCCACCTTTTTACAATCCGTTACCCCTGCTTCCTTTGGTTCCCCTCTGTCGTGCAGTATTCCCCACGGTTCCCCACTTTTTCTAATGTGTTCCCTCTGCTCCCTTTGGTTCCCCTCTGTTCTGCAGTGTTCCCCACGGTTCCCCACTTTTTCTAATCTGTTCCCCCTGCTACTTTGTCTCCACCCTGTTCTGCAGTTTTCCCCACGTTTCCCCACATTTGCCAAACCATTCCCCCGGCTCGCATTGTTTTCATACTGTTCTGGCGCGTTCCCCACGCTTCCCCACTTTTTGACAATCTGTTCCTCCTGCTCCCTTTGGTTCCCCTCTAACTGCAGTGTCCTCCACGCTTACCAACTTTTTGCAATCCATTCCCCCTGCTCTGTTTGTTTCTCCTCTGTCCTGCATTGTCCTCGACGGTTCCCAACTTTTTGCAATCCATTCCCCCTGCTCTGTTTGTTTGCCCTCTGTTCTGCAGTGTTCCCCACAGTTCCCCACTTTTTCCAATCAGTTCCCCCTGCTCCCTTTGATTCCCCTCTGTCCTACAGTGTTCCCCATGGGCCCACCTTTTTACAATCCGTTCCCCCTGCTTCCTTTGGTTCCCCTCTGTCGTGCAGTATTCCCCACGGTTCCCCACTTTTTCTAATGTGTTCCCTCTGCTCCCTTTGCTGCCCCTCTGTTCTGCAGTGTTCCCGACGGTTCCCCACTTTTTCCAATCTGTTTCCCCTGCTACCTCTGGTTCCCCTCTGTTTTGTATTTTTCCACACTGTTCCCCACTTTTTCCAATCAGTTCCCCCTTCTTCCTTTGGTTCACCTCTGTTCTGCAGAACTCCCCACGATTCCCCACTTTTTCCAATTTGTTCCCCCTGCTCCCTTTGGTTCCCCACTGTTCTGCATTTTTCCACACGGTTCCCCACTTTTTCCAATCTGTTCCCCCTGCTCCCTTTGATTCCTCACTGTTCTCCACATTTTTTACAACCTGCACCCCCTGCTCCCTATGGTTCCCCTCTGCCTTGCAGTGTTCCCCATGGGACCCTACTTTTTCCAATCTGTTCCCCCTGCTCCTTTGGCTCCACTCTGTTCTGCAGTTTTCCCCATGGTTCTCCACATTTTTTCCAATCTGTTCCACCTGCTCCCTTTGGTTCCCCTCTGTTCTGCAGTGTTCCCCATGGGCCCACCTTTTTACAATCCGTTCCCCCTGCTTCCTTTGGTTCCCCTCTGTCGTGCAGTATTCCCCACGGTTCCCCACTTTTTCTAATGTGTTCCCTCTGCTCCCTTTGGTTCCCCTCTGTTCTGCAGTGTTCCCCACGGTTCCCCACTTTTTCTAATCTGTTCCCCCTGCTACTTTGTCTCCACCCTGTTCTGCAGTTTTCCCCACGTTTCCCCACATTTGCCAAACCATTCCCCCGGCTCGCATTGTTTTCATACTGTTCTGGCGCGTTCCCCACGCTTCCCCACTTTTTGACAATCTGTTCGTCCTGCTCCCTTTGGTTCCCCTCTAACTGCAGTGTCCTCCACGCTTACCAACTTTTTGCAATCCATTCCCCCTGCTCTGTTTGTTTCTCCTCTGTCCTGCATTGTCCTCGACGGTTCCCAACTTTTTGCAATCCATTCCCCCTGCTCTGTTTGTTTGCCCTCTGTTCTGCAGTGTTCCCCACAGTTCCCCACTTTTTCCAATCAGTTCCCCCTGCTCCCTTTGATTCCCCTCTGTCCTACAGTGTTCCCCATGGGCCCACCTTTTTACAATCCGTTCCCCCTGCTTCCTTTGGTTCCCCTCTGTCGTGCAGTATTCCCCACGGTTCCCCACTTTTTCTAATGTGTTCCCTCTGCTCCCTTTGCTGCCCCTCTGTTCTGCAGTGTTCCCGACGGTTCCCCACTTTTTCCAATCTGTTTCCCCTGCTACCTCTGGTTCCCCTCTGTTTTGTATTTTTCCACACTGTTCCCCACTTTTTCCAATCAGTTCCCCCTTCTTCCTTTGGTTCACCTCTGTTCTGCAGAACTCCCCACGATTCCCCACTTTTTCCAATTTGTTCCCCCTGCTCCCTTTGGTTCCCCACTGTTCTGCATTTTTCCACACGGTTCCCCACTTTTTCCAATCTGTTCCCCCTGCTCCCTTTGATTCCTCACTGTTCTCCACATTTTTTACAACCTGCACCCCCTGCTCCCTATGGTTCCCCTCTGCCTTGCAGTGTTCCCCATGGGACCCTACTTTTTCCAATCTGTTCCCCCTGCTCCTTTGGCTCCACTCTGTTCTGCAGTTTTCCCCATGGTTATCCACATTTTTTCCAATCTGTTCCACCTGCTCCCTTTGGTTCTGCAGTGTTTCCCACGGTTCCCCACTTTTTCCAATCCATTTCCCCTGCTCCCTTTTGTTCCCCTCTATTGTTCAGTGTTCCCCACGGTCCCCCACTTTTTCCAATCCGTTCCCCTGCTCCCTTTGGTTCCCCTCTGTTCTGCAGGATCCCCACGGTTCCCCATATTTTCCAAACTGTTCCCCAGGCTCGATTTCGTTTCATACTGTTCTGCAGTGTTCCCCACGATTCCCCACTTTTTTACAATTTGTTCGCCCTGCTCCCTTTGGTTCCCCTCTGTCCTGCAGTGTCCTTCACGGTTCCCAACTTTTTCCAACATGTACCTCCTGTCCCCTTTGGTTCCCCTCTGTCCTGCAGTGTCCTTCACGGTTCCCAACTTTTTCCAACATGTTCCTCCTGTCCCCTTTGGTTCCCCTCTGTCATGCAGTGTTTTCACAGTTCCCCAATTTTTTCCTATCTGTTCCCCCTGATCCCTTTGGTTCCCCTCTGTTGTGCAGTGTGCCCCAAGGTTCCCCACTTTTTCCAATCCATTCCCTCTGCTCCCTTTGGTTCCCCTCTGTTCTGCAGTGTTCCCCACAGTTCTCCACATTTCCAATTCGTTCCCCCTGCTCCCTTTGGTTCCCCACCTCTCTGCATTTTTCCACACGGTTCCCTACTTTTTTCCAATCGGTTCCCCACTTTTTCAAATCTGTTCCCCCTGCTCCCTTTGGTTCTCATCTCTTCTGCAGTGTTCCCGACGCTTCCCCACTTTTTCCAATCCGTTCCCCCTGCTCCCTTTGGTTCCCCTCTATTCTACAGTGTTCCCCACGATTCTCCACATTTTTTTACATACTGTACTCCCTTCTCCCTTTGGTTCCCCTCTGCCTTGCAGTGTTTCCCATGGGACCCCACTTTTTCCAACCTGTTCCCCTTGTTCCCTTTGGTTCCCCTCTGTCATGCAGTGTTTTCACAGTTCCCCAAATTTTTCCTATCTGTTCCCCCTGATCCCTTTGGTTCCCCTCTGTCATGCAGTGTTTTCACAGTTCCCCAATTTTTTCCTATCTGTTCCCCCTGAAACCTTTGGTTCTCCTCTGTCGTGCAGTGTTCCCCACAGTTCCCCACTTTTTCCAATCCGGTCCCTCTGCTCCCTTTGGTTCCCCTCTGTTCTGCAGCGTTCCCCACAGTCTTCCACCTTTTCCAATTCGTTCCCCCTGCTCCCTTTGGTTCCCCACCTTTCTGCATTTTTCCACACGGTTCCCTACTTTTTCCAATCGGTTCCCCACTTTTTCCAATCTGTTCCACATGCTCCCTTTGGTTCTGCTCTGTTCTGCACTGTTCCCCACAGTTACCCACTTTTTCCAATCTGTTCCCCCTGTTTCTTTGGCTCCACTCTGTTCTGCAGTTTTCCCCACGGTTCCCCACATTTTCCAAACCATTCCCCCAGCTTGCTTTGTTTTCATACTGTTCAGCAGCGTTCCCCACGGTTCCCCACTATTTTACAATCCGTTCCCCCTGTTCCCTTTGGTTCCCCTCTGTCCCGCAGTGTTCTGCACGATTCCCCACTTTTTCCAATCAGTTCCCCCTGCTCCCTTTGGTTCCCCTCTGTTCTGCAGCGTCCTCCACGTTTCCCAACTTTTTGGAATCCATTCCCCCTGCTCCGTTTGTTTGCCCTCTGTTCTGCAGTGATCCCCACAGTTCCCCACTTTTTCCACTCAGTTCCCCCTGCTCCCTTTGATTCCACTTTGTCCTACAGTGTTTCCCATCGGCCAAACATTTTACAATGCGTTCCCCCTGCTTCCTTTGGTTCCCCTCTGTCGTGCAGTGTTCCCCACGGTTCCCCAGTTTTCCAATGCTTTCCCTCTGCTCCCTTTGGTGCCCCTCTGTTCTGCAGTGTTCCCCACGGTTCCCCACTTTTTCCAATCTGTTTCCCCTGCTACCTCTGGTTGCCCTCTGTTCTGCATTTTTCCACACTGTTCCCCACTTTTGCCAATCCGTTCCCCCTGCTTCCTTTGGTTCACCTCTGTTCTGCAGATCTCTCCACGACTCCCCACTTTTTACAATCTGTTCCCCCTGCTCCCTTTGGTTCCCCTCTGTTCTGCATTGTTCCCCACGGTTCCCCACTTCTCCAAACTGTACCCCCTGCTCCCTTTGGTTCCCCTCTGTTCTGCAGTGTTCCTCACGGTTCCCCACTTTTTACAATCTGTTCTTCCTGCTCCCTTTGGTTCCCCACTGTTCTGCATTTTTCCACACGGTTCCCCACTTTTTTCCAATCTGTTCCCCCTGCTTCCTTTGATTCCCCACTGTTCTGCATTTTTCCACACGGTTCCCCACTTTTTCCAATCTGTTCCACCTGCTCCCTTTGGTTCGTCACTGTTCTGCAGTGTTCCTCACGGTTCTCCAAATTTTTTCTAATCTGTTCCCCCTTCTCCCTCTGGTTCGCCTCTGTTCAACATTTTCCACACGGTTCCCCACTTTTTCCAATCCGTTCCCCCTGCTTCATTTGGGTCCCCACTGTTCTGCAGAACTCCCCACGATTCCACACTTTTTCCAATCTGTTCCCCCTTCTCCCTTTGGTTCCTCTCTGTTCTGCATTGTTCCCCACGGGTCGCCACTTTTCCGAGTTGTTCCCCCTTCTCCCTTTGTTTCCTCTCTGTTCTGCAGTTTTCCCCACGGTTCTACAAATTTTTTCTATTCTGTTCCCATGCTCCCTTTGGTTCCCCTCTGCCCTGCAGTATCCCCCATGGTTCCTTACTTTTTCCAATCCGTTCCCCCTGCTACCTTTGGTTCCCCTCTGTTCTGCAGTGTTCCCCACAGTTACCCACTTTTTCCAATCGGTTCCCCCTGCTTCCTTTGATTACCCACTGTCATGCAGTGTTCGCCTTGGGCCCCACTTTTTGCAATCCGTTTCCCCTGCTCCCTTTGGTTCCCCTCTGTGCTGCAGTGTTCACCACGGTTCCCCACTTTTTACAACCTGTACCTCCTGCTCCCTTTGGTTCCCCTCTGAAAATGCAGTGTCCCCCATGGTTCCCCACTTATTCCAATCCGTTCCCCCTGTTCCCTTTGGTTCTCCTCTGTTCTGCAGTGTTCCCGACGCTTCCCTACTTTTTCCAATCGGTTCCCCACTTTTTCCAATCTGTTCACACTGCTCCCTTTGCATCTCCTCTGTTCTGCAATGTTCCCGACGCTTCCCCACTTTTTCCAATCCGTTCCCCCGTTCCCTTTGGTTCCCCTCTATTCTGCAGTGTTCCCCACGATTCTCCACATTTTTTTCCATCCTGTATCCCCGGCTCCCTATGGTTCCCCTCTGCATTGAAGTGTTACCCATGGGACCACACTTTTCCCAACCTGTTCCATTTGTTCCCTTTGGTTCCCCTCTGTCCTGCCATGTTCTCCACAATTATCAACTTTTTGCAATCCATTCCCCCTGCTCCGTTTGGTTCCCCTCTGTTCTGCAGTGTTCCCCATGGGCCCACCTTTTTACAATCCGTTCCCCCTGCTTCCTTTGGTTCCCCTCTGTCGTGCAGTATTCCCCACGGTTCCCCACTTTTTCTAATGTGTTCCCTCTGCTCCCTTTGGTTCCCCTCTGTTCTGCAGTGTTCCCCACGGTTCCCCACTTTTTCTAATCTGTTCCCCCTGCTACTTTGTCTCCACCCTGTTCTGCAGTTTTCCCCACGTTTCCCCACATTTGCCAAACCATTCCCCCGGCTCGCATTGTTTTCATACTGTTCTGGCGCGTTCCCCACGCTTCCCCACTTTTTGACAATCTGTTCCTCCTGCTCCCTTTGGTTCCCCTCTAACTGCAGTGTCCTCCACGCTTACCAACTTTTTGCAATCCATTCCCCCTGCTCTGTTTGTTTCTCCTCTGTCCTGCATTGTCCTCGACGGTTCCCAACTTTTTGCAATCCATTCCCCCTGCTCTGTTTGTTTGCCCTCTGTTCTGCAGTGTTCCCCACAGTTCCCCACTTTTTCCAATCAGTTCCCCCTGCTCCCTTTGATTCCCCTCTGTCCTACAGTGTTCCCCATGGGCCCACCTTTTTACAATCCGTTCCCCCTGCTTCCTTTGGTTCCCCTCTGTCGTGCAGTATTCCCCACGGTTCCCCACTTTTTCTAATGTGTTCCCTCTGCTCCCTTTGCTGCCCCTCTGTTCTGCAGTGTTCCCGACGGTTCCCCACTTTTTCCAATCTGTTTCCCCTGCTACCTCTGGTTCCCCTCTGTTTTGTATTTTTCCACACTGTTCCCCACTTTTTCCAATCAGTTCCCCCTTCTTCCTTTGGTTCACCTCTGTTCTGCAGAACTCCCCACGATTCCCCATTTTTTCCAATTTGTTCCCCCTGCTCCCTTTGGTTCCCCACTGTTCTGCATTTTTCCACACGGTTCCCCACTTTTTCCAATCTGTTCCCCCTGCTCCCTTTGATTCCTCACTGTTCTCCACATTTTTTACAACCTGCACCCCCTGCTCCCTATGGTTCCCCTCTGCCTTGCAGTGTTCCCCATGGGACCCTACTTTTTCCAATCTGCTCCCCCTGCTCCTTTGGCTCCACTCTGTTCTGCAGTTTTCCCCATGGTTCTCCACATTTTTTCCAATCTGTTCCACCTGCTCCCTTTGGTTCTGCAGTGTTTCCCACGGTTCCCCACTTTTTCCAATCCATTTCCCCTGCTCCCTTTTGTTCCCCTCTATTGTTCAGTGTTCCCCACGGTCCCCCACTTTTTCCAATCCGTTCCCCTGCTCCCTTTGGTTCCCCTCTGTTCTGCAGGATCCCCACGGTTCCCCATATTTTCCAAACTGTTCCCCAGGCTCGATTTCGTTTCATACTGTTCTGCAGTGTTCCCCACGATTCCCCACTTTTTTACAATTTGTTCGCCCTGCTCCCTTTGGTTCCCCTCTGTCCTGCAGTGTCCTTCACGGTTCCCAACTTTTTCCAACATGTACCTCCTGTCCCCTTTGGTTCCCCTCTGTCCTGCAGTGTCCTTCACGGTTCCCAACTTTTTCCAATATGTACCTCCTGTCCCCTTTGGTTCCCCTCTGTCATGCAGTGTTTTCACAGTTCCCCAATTTTTTCCTATCTGTTCCCCCTGATCCCTTTGGTTCCCCTCTGTTGTGCAGTGTGCCCAAAAGTTCCCCACTTTTTCCAATCCATTCCCTCTGCTCCCTTTGGTTCCCCACAGTTCTCCACATTTCCAATTCGTTCCCCCTGCTCCCTTTGGTTCCCCACCTCTCTACATTTTTCCACACGGTTCCCTACTTTTTTCCAATCGGTTCCCCACTTTTTCAAATCTGTTCCCCCTGCTCCCTTTGGTTCTCATCTCTTCTGCAGTGTTCCCGACGCTTCCCCACTTTTTCCAATCCGTTCCCCCTGCTCCCTTTGGTTCCCCTCTATTCTACAGTGTTCCCCACGATTCTCCACATTTTTTTACATACTGTACTCCCTTCTCCCTTTGGTTCCCCTCTGCCTTGCAGTGTTACCCATGGGACCCCACTTTTTCCAACCTGTTCCCCTTGTTCCCTTTGGTTCCCCTCTGTCATGCAGTGTTTTCACAGTTCCCCAAATTTTTCCTATCTGTTCCCCCTGATCCCTTTGGTTCCCCTCTGTCATGCAGTGTTTTCACAGTTCTCCACCTTTTCCAATTCGTTCCCCCTGCTCCCTTTGGTTCCCCACCTTTCTGCATTTTTCCACACGGTTCCCTACTTTTTCCAATCGGTTCCCCACTTTTTCCAATCTGTTCCACCTGCTCCCTTTGGTTCTGCTCTGTTCTGCACTGTTCCCCACAGTTACCCACTTTTTCCAATCTGTTCCCCCTGTTTCTTTGGCTCCACTCTGTTCTGCAGTTTTCCCCACGGTTCCCCACATTTTCCAAACCATTCCCCCAGCTTGCTTTGTTTTCATACTGTTCAGCAGCGTTCCCCACGGTTCCCCACTATTTTACAATCCGTTCCCCCTGTTCCCTTTGGTTCCCCTCTGTCCCGCAGTGTTCTGCACGATTCCCCACTTTTTCCAATCAGTTCCCCCTGCTCCCTTTGGTTCCCCTCTGTTCTGCAGCGTCCTCCACGTTTCCCAACTTTTTGGAATCCATTCCCCCTGCTCCGTTTGTTTGCCCTCTGTTCTGCAGTGATCCCCACTGTTCCCCACTTTTTCCACTCAGTTCCCCCTGCTCCCTTTGATTCCACTTTGTCCTACAGTGTTTCCCATCGGCCAAACATTTTACAATGCGTTCCCCCTGCTTCCTTTGGTTCCCCTCTGTCGTGCAGTGTTCCCCACGGTTCCCCAGTTTTCCAATGCTTTCCCTCTGCTCCCTTTGGTGCCCCTCTGTTCTGCAGTGTTCCCCACGGTTCCCCACTTTTTCCAATCTGTTTCCCCTGCTACCTCTGGTTGCCCTCTGTTCTGCATTTTTCCACACTGTTCCCCACTTTTGCCAATCCGTTCCCCCTGCTTCCTTTGGTTCACCTCTGTTCTGCAGATCTCTCCACGACTCCCCACTTTTTACAATCTGTTCCCCCTGCTCCCTTTGGTTCCCCTCTGTTCTGCATTGTTCCCCACGGTTCCCCACTTCTCCAAACTGTACCCCCTGCTCCCTTTGGTTCCCCTCTGTTCTGCAGTGTTCCTCACGGTTCCCCACTTTTTACAATCTGTTCTTCCTGCTCCCTTTGGTTCCCCACTGTTCTGCATTTTTCCACACGGTTCCCCACTTTTTTCCAATCTGTTCCCCCTGCTTCCTTTGATTCCCCACTGTTCTGCATTTTTCCACACGGTTCCCCACTTTTTCCAATCTGTTCCACCTGCTCCCTTTGGTTCGTCACTGTTCTGCAGTGTTCCTCACGGTTCTCCAAATTTTTTCTAATCTGTTCCCCCTTCTCCCTCTGGTTCGCCTCTGTTCAACATTTTTCCACAGGGTTCCCCACTTTTTCCAATCCGTTCCCCCTGCTTCATTTGGGTCCCCACTGTTCTGCAGAACTCCCCACGATTCCACACTTTTTCCAATCTGTTCCCCCTTCTCCCTTTGGTTCCTCTCTGTTCTGCATTGTTCCCCACGGGTCGCCACTTTTCCGAGTTGTTCCCCCTTCTCCCTTTGTTTCCTCTCTGTTCTGCAGTTTTCCCCACAGTTCTACAAATTTTTTCTATTCTGTTCCCATGCTCCCTTTGGTTCCCCTCTGCCCTGCAGTATCCCCCATGGTTCCTTACTTTTTCCAATCCGTTCCCCCTGCTACCTTTGGTTCCCCTCTGTTCTGCAGTGTTCCCCACAGTTACCCACTTTTTCCAATCGGTTCCCCCTGCTTCCTTTGATTACCCACTGTCATGCAGTGTTCGCCTTGGGCCCCACTTTTTGCAATCCGTTTCCCCTGCTCCCTTTGGTTCCCCTCTGTGCTGCAGTGTTCACCACGGTTCCCCACTTTTTACAACCTGTACCTCCTGCTCCCTTTGGTTCCCCTCTGAAAATGCAGTGTCCCCCATGGTTCCCCACTTATTCCAATCCGTTCCCCCTGTTCCCTTTGGTTCTCCTCTGTTCTGCAGTGTTCCCGACGCTTCCCTACTTTTTCCAATCGGTTCCCCACTTTTTCCAATCTGTTCACACTGCTCCCTTTGCATCTCCTCTGTTCTGCAATGTTCCCGACGCTTCCCCACTTTTTCCAATCGGTTCCCCACTTTTTCCAATCTGTTCCACCTGCTCCCTTTGGTTCTGCTCTGTTCTGCACTGTTCCCCACAGTTACCCACTTTTTCCAATCTGTTCCCCCTGTTTCTTTGGCTCCACTCTGTTCTGCAGTTTTCCCCACGGTTCCCCACATTTTCCAAACCATTCCCCCAGCTTGCTTTGTTTTCATACTGTTCAGCAGCGTTCCCCACGGTTCCCCACTATTTTACAATCCGTTCCCCCTGTTCCCTTTGGTTCCCCTCTGTCCCGCAGTGTTCTGCACGATTCCCCACTTTTTCCAATCAGTTCCCCCTGCTCCCTTTGGTTCCCCTCTGTTCTGCAGCGTCCTCCACGTTTCCCAACTTTTTGGAATCCATTCCCCCTGCTCCGTTTGTTTGCCCTCTGTTCTGCAGTGATCCCCACAGTTCCCCACTTTTTCCACTCAGTTCCCCCTGCTCCCTTTGATTCCACTTTGTCCTACAGTGTTTCCCATCGGCCAAACATTTTACAATGCGTTCCCCCTGCTTCCTTTGGTTCCCCTCTGTCGTGCAGTGTTCCCCACAGTTCCCCAGTTTTCCAATGCTTTCCCTCTGCTCCCTTTGGTGCCCCTCTGTTCTGCAGTGTTCCCCACGGTTCCCCACTTTTTCCAATCTGTTTCCCCTGCTACCTCTGGTTGCCCTCTGTTCTGCATTTTTCCACACTGTTCCCCACTTTTGCCAATCCGTTCCCCCTGCTTCCTTTGGTTCACCTCTGTTCTGCAGACCTCTCCACGACTCCCCACTTTTTACAATCTGTTCCCCCTGCTCCCTTTGGTTCCCCTCTGTTCTGCATTGTTCCCCACGGTTCCCCACTTCTCCAAACTGTACCCCCTGCTCCCTTTGGTTCCCCTCTGTTCTGCAGTGTTCCTCACGGTTCCCCACTTTTTACAATCTGTTCTTCCTGCTCCCTTTGGTTCCCCACTGTTCTGCATTTTTCCACACGGTTCCCCACTTTTTTCCAATCTGTTCCCCCTGCTTCCTTTGATTCCCCACTGTTCTGCATTTTTCCACACGGTTCCCCACTTTTTCCAATCTGTTCCACCTGCTCCCTTTGGTTCGTCACTGTTCTGCAGTGTTCCTCACGGTTCTCCAAATTTTTTCTAATCTGTTCCCCCTTCTCCCTCTGGTTCGCCTCTGTTCAACATTTTTCCACACGGTTCCCCACTTTTTCCAATCCGTTCCCCCTGCTTCATTTGGGTCCCCACTGTTCTGCAGAACTCCCCACGATTCCACACTTTTTCCAATCTGTTCCCCCTTCTCCCTTTGGTTCCTCTCTGTTCTGCATTGTTCCCCACGGGTCGCCACTTTTCCGAGTTGTTCCCCCTTCTCCCTTTGTTTCCTCTCTGTTCTGCAGTTTTCCCCACAGTTCTACAAATTTTTTCTATTCTGTTCCCATGCTCCCTTTGGTTCCCCTCTGCCCTGCAGTATCCCCCATGGTTCCTTACTTTTTCCAATCCGTTCCCCCTGCTACCTTTGGTTCCCCTCTGTTCTGCAGTGTTCCCCACAGTTACCCACTTTTTCCAATCGGTTCCCCCTGCTTCCTTTGATTACCCACTGTCATGCAGTGTTCGCCTTGGGCCCCACTTTTTGCAATCCGTTTCCCCTGCTCCCTTTGGTTCCCCTCTGTGCTGCAGTGTTCACCACGGTTCCCCACTTTTTACAACCTGTACCTCCTGCTCCCTTTGGTTCCCCTCTGAAAATGCAGTGTCCCCCATGGTTCCCCACTTATTCCAATCCGTTCCCCCTGTTCCCTTTGGTTCTCCTCTGTTCTGCAGTGTTCCCGACGCTTCCCTACTTTTTCCAATCGGTTCCCCACTTTTTCCAATCTGTTCACACTGCTCCCTTTGCATCTCCTCTGTTCTGCAATGTTCCCGACGCTTCCCCACTTTTTCCAATCCGTTCCCCCGTTCCCTTTGGTTCCCCTCTATTCTGCAGTGTTCCCCACGATTCTCCACATTTTTTTCCATCCTGTATCCCCGGCTCCCTATGGTTCCCCTCTGCATTGAAGTGTTACCCATGGGACCACACTTTTCCCAACCTGTTCCACTTGTTCCCTTTGGTTCCCCTCTGTCCTGCCATGTTCTCCACAATTATCAACTTTTTGCAATCCATTCCCCCTGCTCCGTTTGGTTCCCCTCTGTTCTGCAGTGTTCCCCATGGGCCCACCTTTTTACAATCCGTTCCCCCTGCTTCCTTTGGTTCCCCTCTGTCGTGCAGTATTCCCCACGGTTCCCCACTTTTTCTAATGTGTTCCCTCTGCTCCCTTTGGTTCCCCTCTGTTCTGCAGTGTTCCCCACGGTTCCCCACTTTTTCTAATCTGTTCCCCCTGCTACTTTGTCTCCACCCTGTTCTGCAGTTTTCCCCACGTTTCCCCACATTTGCCAAACCATTCCCCCGGCTCGCATTGTTTTCATACTGTTCTGGCGCGTTCCCCACGCTTCCCCACTTTTTGACAATCTGTTCGTCCTGCTCCCTTTGGTTCCCCTCTAACTGCAGTGTCCTCCACGCTTACCAACTTTTTGCAATCCATTCCCCCTGCTCTGTTTGTTTCTCCTCTGTCCTGCATTGTCCTCGACGGTTCCCAACTTTTTGCAATCCATTCCCCCTGCTCTGTTTGTTTGCCCTCTGTTCTGCAGTGTTCCCCACAGTTCCCCACTTTTTCCAATCAGTTCCCCCTGCTCCCTTTGATTCCCCTCTGTCCTACAGTGTTCCCCATGGGCCCACCTTTTTACAATCCGTTCCCCCTGCTTCCTTTGGTTCCCCTCTGTCGTGCAGTATTCCCCACGGTTCACCACTTTTTCTAATGTGTTCCCTCTGCTCCCTTTGCTGCCCCTCTGTTCTGCAGTGTTCCCGACGGTTCCCCACTTTTTCCAATCTGTTTCCCCTGCTACCTCTGGTTCCCCTCTGTTTTGTATTTTTCCACACTGTTCCCCACTTTTTCCAATCAGTTCCCCCTTCTTCCTTTGGTTCACCTCTGTTCTGCAGAACTCCCCACGATTCCCCACTTTTTCCAATTTGTTCCCCCTGCTCCCTTTGGTTCCCCACTGTTCTGCATTTTTCCACACGGTTCCCCACTTTTTCCAATCTGTTCCCCCTGCTCCCTTTGATTCCTCACTGTTCTCCACATTTTTTACAACCTGCACCCCCTGCTCCCTATGGTTCCCCTCTGCCTTGCAGTGTTCCCCATGGGACCCTACTTTTTCCAATCTGTTCCCCCTGCTCCATTGGCTCCACTCTGTTCTGCAGTTTTCCCCATGGGACCCTACTTTTTCCAATCTGTTCCACCTGCTCCCTTTGGTTCTGCAGTGTTTCCCACGGTTCCCCACTTTTTCCAATCCATTTCCCCTGCTCCCTTTTGTTCCCCTCTATTGTTCAGTGTTCCCCACGGTCCCCCACTTTTTCCAATCCGTTCCCCTGCTCCCTTTGGTTCCCCTCTGTTCTGCAGGATCCCCACGGTTCCCCATATTTTCCAAACTGTTCCCCAGGCTCGATTTCGTTTCATACTGTTCTGCAGTGTTCCCCACGATTCCCCACTTTTTTACAATTTGTTCGCCCTGCTCCCTTTGGTTCCCCTCTGTCCTGCAGTGTCCTTCACGGTTCCCAACTTTTTCCAACATGTACCTCCTGTCCCCTTTGGTTCCCCTCTGTCCTGCAGTGTCCTTCACGGTTCCCAACTTTTTCCAACATGTTCCTCCTGTCCCCTTTGGTTCCCCTCTGTCATGCAGTGTTTTCACAGTTCCCCAATTCTTTCCTATCTGTTCCCCCTGATCCCTTTGGTTCCCCTCTGTTGTGCAGTGTGCCCCAAGGTTCCCCACTTTTTCCAATCCATTCCCTCTGCTCCCTTTGGTTCCCCTCTGTTCTGCAGTGTTCCCCACAGTTCTCCACATTTCCAATTCGTTCCCCCTGCTCCCTTTGGTTCCCCACCTCTCTGCATTTTTCCACACGGTTCCCTACTTTTTTCCAATCGGTTCCCCACTTTTTCAAATCTGTTCCCCCTGCTCCCTTTGGTTCTCATCTCTTCTGCAGTGTTCCCGACGCTTCCCCACTTTTTCCAATCCGTTCCCCCTGCTCCCTTTGGTTCCCCTCTATTCTACAGTGTTCCCCACGATTCTCCACATTTTTTTACATACTGTACTCCCTTCTCCCTTTGGTTCCCCTCTGCCTTGCAGTGTTACCCATGGGACCCCACTTTTTCCAACCTGTTCCCCTTGTTCCCTTTGGTTCCCCTCTGTCATGCAGTGTTTTCACAGTTCCCCAAATTTTTCCTATCTGTTCCCCCTGATCCCTTTGGTTCCCCTCTGTCATGCAGTGTTTTCACAGTTCCCCAATTTTTTCCTATCTGTTCCCCCTGAAACCTTTGGTTCTCCTCTGTCGTGCAGTGTTCCCCACAGTTCCCCACTTTTTCCAATCCGGTCCCTCTGCTCCCTTTGGTTCCCCTCTGTTCTGCAGTGTTCCCCACAGTTCTCCACCTTTTCCAATTCGTTCCCCCTGCTCCCTTTGGTTCCCCACCTTTCTGCATTTTTCCACACGGTTCCCTACTTTTTCCAATCGGTTCCCCACTTTTTCCAATCTGTTCCACCTGCTCCCTTTGGTTCTGCTCTGTTCTGCACTGTTCCCCACAGTTACCCACTTTTTCCAATCTGTTCCCCCTGTTTCTTTGGCTCCACTCTGTTCTGCAGTTTTCCCCACGGTTCCCCACATTTTCCAAACCATTCCCCCAGCTTGCTTTGTTTTCATACTGTTCAGCAGCGTTCCCCACGGTTCCCCACTTTTTTACAATCCGTTCCCCCTGTTCCCTTTGGTTCCCCTCTGTCCCGCAGTGTTCTGCACGATTCCCCACTTTTTCCAATCAGTTCCCCCTGCTCCCTTTGGTTCCCCTCTGTTCTGCAGCGTCCTCCACGTTTCCCAACTTTTTGGAATCCATTCCCCCTGCTCCGTTTGTTTGCCCTCTGTTCTGCAGTGTTCCCCACAGTTCCCCACTTTTTCCACTCAGTTCCCCCTGCTCCCTTTGATTCCACTTTGTCCAACAGTGTTTCCCATCGGCCAAACATTTTACAATGCGTTCCCCCTGCTTCCTTTGGTTCCCCTCTGTCGTGCAGTGTTCCCCACGGTTCCCCAGTTTTCCAATGCTTTCCCTCTGCTCCCTTTGGTGCCCCTCTGTTCTGCAGTGTTCCCCACGGTTCCCCACTTTTTCCAATCTGTTTCCCCTGCTACCTCTGGTTGCCCTCTGTTCTGCATTTTTCCACACTGTTCCCCACTTTTGCCAATCCGTTCCCCCTGCTTCCTTTGGTTCACCTCTGTTCTGCAGATCTCTCCACGACTCCCCACTTTTTACAATCTGTTCCCCCTGCTCCCTTTGGTTCCCCTCTGTTCTGCATTGTTCCCCACGATTCCCCACTTCTCCAAACTGTACCCCCTGCTCCCTTTGGTTCCCCTCTGTTCTGCAGTGTTCCTCACGGTTCCCCACTTTTTACAATCTGTTCTTCCTGCTCCCTTTGGTTCCCCACTGTTCTGCATTTTTCCACACGGTTCCCCACTTTTTTCCAATCTGTTCCCCCTGCTTCCTTTGATTCCCCACTGTTCTGCATTTTTCCACACGGTTCCCCACTTTTTCCAATCTGTTCCACCTGCTCCCTTTGGTTCGTCACTGTTCTGCAGTGTTCCTCACGGTTCTCCAAATTTTTTCTAATCTGTTCCCCCTTCTCCCTCTGGTTCGCCTCTGTTCAACATTTTTCCACACGGTTCCCCACTTTTTCCAATCCGTTCCCCCTGCTTCATTTGGGTCCCCACTGTTCTGCAGAACTCCCCACGATTCCACACTTTTTCCAATCTGTTCCCCCTTCTCCCTTTGGTTCCTCTCTGTTCTGCATTGTTCCCCACGGGTCGCCACTTTTCCGAGTTGTTCCCCCTTCTCCCTTTGTTTCCTCTCTGTTCTGCAGTTTTCCCCACGGTTCTACAAATTTTTTCTATTCTGTTCCCATGCTCCCTTTGGTTCCCCTCTGCCCTGCAGTATCCCCCATGGTTCCTTACTTTTTCCAATCCGTTCCCCCTGCTACCTTTGGTTCCCCTCTGTTCTGCAGTGTTCCCCACAGTTACCCACTTTTTCCAATCGGTTCCCCCTGCTCCCTTTGTTTACCCACTGTCATGCAGTGTTCGCCTTGGGCCCCACTTTTTGCAATCCGTTTCCCCTGCTCCCTTTGGTTCCCCTCTGTGCTGCAGTGTTCACCACGGTTCCCCACTTTTTACAACCTGTACCTCCTGCTCCCTTTGGTTCCCCTCTGAAAATGCAGTGTCCCCCATGGTTCCCCACTTATTCCAATCCGTTCCCCCTGTTCCCTTTGGTTCTCCTCTGTTCTGCAGTGTTCCCGACGCTTCCCTACTTTTTCCAATCGGTTCCCCACTTTTTCCAATCTGTTCACACTGCTCCCTTTGCATCTCCTCTGTTCTGCAATGTTCCCGACGCTTCCCCACTTTTTCCAATCCGTTCCCCCGTTCCCTTTGGTTCCCCTCTATTCTGCAGTGTTCCCCACGATTCTCCACATTTTTTTCCATCCTGTATCCCCGGCTCCCTATGGTTCCCCTCTGCATTGAAGTGTTACCCATGGGACCACACTTTTCCCAACCTGTTCCACTTGTTCCCTTTGGTTCCCCTCTGTCCTGCCATGTTCTCCACAATTATCAACTTTTTGCAATCCATTCCCCCTGCTCCGTTTGGTTCCCCTCTGTTCTGCAGTGTTCCCCACGGTTCCCCACTTTTTCCAATCTGTTCCCCCTGCTGCTTTGGCTCCACTCTGTTCTGCAGTTTTCAACACGTTTCCCCACATTTGCCAAACCATTCCCCCGGCTCGCATTGTTTTCATACTGTTCTGGCGCGTTCCCCACGCTTCCCCACTTTTTGACAATCTGTTCGTGCTGCTCCCTTTGGTTCCCCTCTAACTGCAGTGTCCTCCACGCTTACCAACTTTTTGCAATCCATTCCCCCTGCTCTGTTTGTTTCTCCTCTGTCCTGCATTGTCCTCGACGGTTCCCAACTTTTTGCAATCCATTCCCCCTGCTCTGTTTGTTTGCCCTCTGTTCTGCAGTGTTCCCCACAGTTCCCCACTTTTTCCAATCAGTTCCCCCTGCTCCCTTTGATTCCCCTCTGTCCTACAGTGTTCCCCATGGGCCCACCTTTTTACAATCCGTTCCCCCTGCTTCCTTTGGTTCCCCTCTGTCGTGCAGTATTCCCCACGGTTCCCCACTTTTTCTAATGTGTTCCCTCTGCTCCCTTTGGTTCCCCTCTGTTCTGCAGTGTTCCCCACGGTTCCCCACTTTTTCTAATCTGTTCCCCCTGCTACTTTGTCTCCACCCTGTTCTGCAGTTTTCCCCACGTTTCCCCACATTTGCCAAACCATTCCCCCGGCTCGCATTGTTTTCATACTGTTCTGGCGCGTTCCCCACGCTTCCCCACTTTTTGACAATCTGTTCGTCCTGCTCCCTTTGGTTCCCCTCTAACTGCAGTGTCCTCCACGCTTACCAACTTTTTGCAATCCATTCCCCCTGCTCTGTTTGTTTCTCCTCTGTCCTGCATTGTCCTCCACGGTTCCCAACTTTTTGCAATCCATTCCCCCTGCTCTGTTTGTTTGCCCTCTGTTCTGCAGTGTTCCCCACAGTTCCCCACTTTTTCCAATCAGTTCCCCCTGCTCCCTTTGATTCCCCTCTGTCCTACAGTGTTCCCCATGGGCCCACCTTTTTACAATCCGTTCCCCCTGCTTCCTTTGGTTCCCCTCTGTCGTGCAGTATTCCCCACGGTTCCCCACTTTTTCTAATGTGTTCCCGCTGCTCCCTTTGCTGCCCCTCTGTTCTGCAGTGTTCCCGACGGTTCCCCACTTTTTCCAATCTGTTTCCCCTGCTACCTCTGGTTCCCCTCTGTTTTGTATTTTTCCACACTGTTCCCCACTTTTTCCTATCAGTTCCCCCTTCTTCCTTTGGTTCACCTCTGTTCTGCAGAAATCCCCACGTTTCCCCACTTTTTCCAATTTGTTCCCCCTGCTCCCTTTGGTTCCCCACTGTTCTGCATTTTTCCACACGGTTCCCCACTTTTTCCAATCTGTTCCCCCTGCTCCCTTTGTTTCCTCACTGTTCTCCACATTTTTAACAACCTGCACCCCCTGCTCCCTATGGTTCCCCTCTGCCTTGCAGTGTTCCCCATGGGACCCTACTTTTTCCAATCTGTTCCCCCTGCTCCTTTGGCTCCACTCTGTTCTGCAGTTTTCCCCATGGTTCTCCACATTTTTTCCAATCTGTTCCACCTGCTCCCTTTGGTTCTGCAGTGTTTCCCACGGTTCCCCACTTTTTCCAATCCATTTCCCCTGCTCCCTTTTGTTCCCCTCTATTGTTCAGTGTTCCCCACGGTCCCCCACTTTTTCCAATCCGTTCCCCTGCTCCCTTTGGTTCCCCTCTGTTCTGCAGGATCCCCACGGTTCCCCATATTTTCCAAACTGTTCCCCAGGCTCGATTTCGTTTCATACTGTTCTGCAGTGTTCCCCACGATTCCCCACTTTTTTACAATTTGTTCGCCCTGCTCCCTTTGGTTCCCCTCTGTCCTGCAGTGTCCTTCACGGTTCCCAACTTTTTCCAACATGTACCTCCTGTCCCCTTTGGTTCCCCTCTGTCCTGCAGTGTCCTTCACGGTTCCCAACTTTTTCCAACATGTACCTCCTGTCCCCTTTGGTTCCCCTCTGTCATGCAGTGTTTTCACAGTTCCCCAATTTTTTCCTGTCTGTTCCCCCTGATCCCTTTGGTTCCCCTCTGTTGTGCAGTGTGCCCCAAGGTTCCCCACTTTTTCCAATCCATTCCCTCTGCTCCCTTTGGTTCCCCTCTGTTCTGCAGTGTTCCCCACAGTTCTCCACCTTTTCCAATTCGTTCCCCCTGCTCCCTTTGGTTCCCCACCTCTCTGCATTTTTCCACACGGTTCCCTACTTTTTTCCAATCGGTTCCCCACTTTTTCAAATCTGTTCCCCCTGCTCCCTTTGGTTCTCATCTCTTCTGCAGTGTTCCCGACGCTTCCCCACTTTTTCCAATCCGTTCCCCCTGCTCCCTTTGGTTCCCCTCTATTCTACAGTGTTCCCCACGATTCTCCACATTTTTTTACATACTGTACTCCCTTCTCCCTTTGGTTCCCCTCTGCCTTGCAGTGTTACCCATGGTTCACCACTTTTTCCAACCTGTTCCCCTTGTTCCCTTTGGTTCCCCTCTGTCCTTCAGTGTTCTCCAGTGTTCCCAACTTTTTGCAATCCATTGCCCCTGCTCCGTTTGGTTCCCCTCTGTTTTGTAGTGTTCCCCACGGTTCCCCACTTTTTCCAATCTGTTCCCCCTGCTCCTTTGTCTCCACTCTTTTCTGCAGTTTTCCCCACGGTTCCCCACATTTTCCAAACCATTCCCCCGCCTCGCTTTGGTTTCATACTGTTCTGCAGCGTTCCCCACGGTTCCCCACTTTTTTACAAGCTGTTTGCCCTGCTCCTTTTGGTTCCCCCCTGTTCTGCATTGTCCTCCACGGTTCCCAACTTTTTGGAATCCATTCCCCCTGTTCCATTTGTTTGCCCTCTGTTCTGCAGTGTTCCCCACAGTTCCCCACTTTTTCCAATCATTTCCCCCTGCTCCCTTTGATTCCCCTCTGTCCTACAGTGTTCCCCATCGGCGCAACTTTTTACAATCCGTTCCCCCTGCTTCCTTTGGTCCACCTCTTTTCTGCAGTGTTCCCCACGGTTCCCCACTTTTTCCAATGCATTCCCTCTGCTCCCTTTGGTGCCCCTCTGTTCTGCAGTGTTCCCCACGGTTCCCCACATTTTCCAATCTGTTCCCCCTGATCCCTTTGGTTCACCTCTGTTCTGCAGTTTTCCCCACGGTTCCCCACATTTTCCAAACCATTCCCCCGGCTTGCTTTGTTTTCATACTGTTCTGCAGCGTTCCCCACGGTTCCCCACTTTTTTACAATCTGTTCGCCCTGCTCCCTTTGGTTCCCCTCTGTTCTGCAGTGTCCTCCACGTTTCCCAACTTTTTGGAATCCATTCCCCCTGCTCCGTTTGTTTCCCTCTGTTCTGCAGTGTTCCCCACAGTTTCCCACTTTTTCCAATCAGTTCCCCCTGCTCCCTTTGATTCCCCTCTGTCCAACAGTGTTGCCCATCGGCCCAACCTTTTACAATCAGTTCCCCCTGCTTCCTTTGGTTCCCCTCTGTCGTGCAGTGTTCCCCACGGTTCCCCAGTTTTCCAATGCGTTCCCTCTGCTCCCTTTGGTGTCCCTCTGTTCTGCAGTGTTCCCTACGGTTCCCCACTTTTTCCAATCTGTTTCCCCTGCTACCTCTGGTTGACCTCTGTTCTGCGTTTTTCCACACTGTTCCCCGCTTTTTCCAATCCGTTCCCCCTGCTTCCTTTGGTTCACCTCTGTTCTGCAGTATGCCCCACGGTTCCCCACATTTTCCAATCCGTTCCCTCTGCTCCCTTTGGTTCCCCTCGGTTCTGCAGTGTTCCCCACAGTTCTCCACCATTTCCAATTTGTTCCCCCTGCTCCCTTTGGTTCCCCACCTTTCTGTATTTTTACATACTGTTCCCTACTTTTTCCAATCGGTTCCCCACTATTTCCAATCTGTTCCCCCTGCTCCCTTTGGTTCTCCTCTGTTCTGCAGTGTTCCCCACGATACTCCACATTTTTTTCCATCCTGTAACCCCTGCTCCCTATGGTTCCCCTCTGCCTTGCAGTGTTACCCATGGGACACCACTTTTTCCAACCTGTTCCCCTTGTTCCCTTTGGTTCCCCTCTGTCCTTCCGTGGGGCAATCCGTTGCCCCTGCTCCATTTGGTTCCCCTCTGTTCTGCAGTGTTCCCCACGGTTCACCCTGGTTCCATTCTGTTCCCCCTGCTCCTTTGGCTCCACTCTGTTCTGCAGTTTTCCCCACGGTTCCCCACATTTTCTAAACCATTCCCCCGGCTTCCTTTGTTTTCATACTGTTCAGCAGCATTCCCCACGGTTATCCACTTTTCTACAATCTGTTCCCCCTGCTCCCTTAGGTTCCCCTCTGTTCTGCAGTGTCCTCCACGTTTACCAACTTTTTGCAATCCATTCCCCCTGCTCCGTTTGTTTGCCCTCTGTTCTGCAGTGTTCCCCACAGTTCCCCACTTTTTCCAATCAGTTCCCCCTGCTCCCTTTGATTCCCCTTTGTCCTACAGTGTTCCCCATCGGCCAACCTTTTTACAATCCGTTCCCCCTGCTTCCTTTGGTTCCCCTCTGTCGTGCAGTGTTCCCCACGGTTCCCCAGTTTTCTAATGCGTTCCCTCTGCTCCCTTTGGTTCCCCTCTGTTCTGCAGTGTTCCCCACGTTTCCCCATTTTTTCCAATCTGTTTCCCCTGCTACCTCTGGTTGCCCTCTGTTCTGCATTTTTCCACACTGTTCCCCACTTTTGCCAATCCGTTCCCCCTGCTTCCTTTGGTTCACCTCTGTTCTGCAGACCTCTCCACGACTCCCCACTTTTTACAATCTGTTCCCCCTGCTCCCTTTGGTTCCCCTCTGTTCTGCATTGTTCCCCACGGTTCCCCACTTCTCCAAACTGTACCCCCTGCTCCCTTTGGTTCCCCTCTGTTCTGCAGTGTTCCTCACGGTTCCCCACTTTTTACAATCTGTTCTTCCTGCTCCCTTTGGTTCCCCACTGTTCTGCATTTTTCCACACGGTTCCCCACTTTTTTCCAATCTGTTCCCCCTGCTTCCTTTGATTCCCCACTGTTCTGCATTTTTCCACACGGTTCCCCACTTTTTCCAATCTGTTCCACCTGCTCCCTTTGGTTCGTCACTGTTCTGCAGTGTTCCTCACGGTTCTCCAAATTTTTTCTAATCTGTTCCCCCTTCTCCCTCTGGTTCGCCTCTGTTCAACATTTTTCCACACGGTTCCCCACTTTTTCCAATCCGTTCCCCCTGCTTCATTTGGGTCCCCACTGTTCTGCAGAACTCCCCACGATTCCACACTTTTTCCAATCTGTTCCCCCTTCTCCCTTTGGTTCCTCTCTGTTCTGCATTGTTCCCCACGGGTCGCCACTTTTCCGAGTTGTTCCCCCTTCTCCCTTTGTTTCCTCTCTGTTCTGCAGTTTTCCCCACAGTTCTACAAATTTTTTCTATTCTGTTCCCATGCTCCCTTTGGTTCCCCTCTGCCCTGCAGTATCCCCCATGGTTCCTTACTTTTTCCAATCCGTTCCCCCTGCTACCTTTGGTTCCCCTCTGTTCTGCAGTGTTCCCCACAGTTACCCACTTTTTCCAATCGGTTCCCCCTGCTTCCTTTGATTACCCACTGTCATGCAGTGTTCGCCTTGGGCCCCACTTTTTGCAATCCGTTTCCCCTGCTCCCTTTGGTTCCCCTCTGTGCTGCAGTGTTCACCACGGTTCCCCACTTTTTACAACCTGTACCTCCTGCTCCCTTTGGTTCCCCTCTGAAAATGCAGTGTCCCCCATGGTTCCCCACTTATTCCAATCCGTTCCCCCTGTTCCCTTTGGTTCTCCTCTGTTCTGCAGTGTTCCCGACGCTTCCCTACTTTTTCCAATCGGTTCCCCACTTTTTCCAATCTGTTCACACTGCTCCCTTTGCATCTCCTCTGTTCTGCAATGTTCCCGACGCTTCCCCACTTTTTCCAATCCGTTCCCCCGTTCCCTTTGGTTCCCCTCTATTCTGCAGTGTTCCCCACGATTCTCCACATTTTTTTCCATCCTGTATCCCCGGCTCCCTATGGTTCCCCTCTGCATTGAAGTGTTACCCATGGGACCACACTTTTCCCAACCTGTTCCACTTGTTCCCTTTGGTTCCCCTCTGTCCTGCCATGTTCTCCACAATTATCAACTTTTTGCAATCCATTCCCCCTGCTCCGTTTGGTTCCCCTCTGTTCTGCAGTGTTCCCCATGGGCCCACCTTTTTACAATCCGTTCCCCCTGCTTCCTTTGGTTCCCCTCTGTCGTGCAGTATTCCCCACGGTTCCCCACTTTTTCTAATGTGTTCCCTCTGCTCCCTTTGGTTCCCCTCTGTTCTGCAGTGTTCCCCACGGTTCCCCACTTTTTCTAATCTGTTCCCCCTGCTACTTTGTCTCCACCCTGTTCTGCAGTTTTCCCCACGTTTCCCCACATTTGCCAAACCATTCCCCCGGCTCGCATTGTTTTCATACTGTTCTGGCGCGTTCCCCACGCTTCCCCACTTTTTGACAATCTGTTCGTCCTGCTCCCTTTGGTTCCCCTCTAACTGCAGTGTCCTCCACGCTTACCAACTTTTTGCAATCCATTCCCCCTGCTCTGTTTGTTTCTCCTCTGTCCTGCATTGTCCTCGACGGTTCCCAACTTTTTGCAATCCATTCCCCCTGCTCTGTTTGTTTGCCCTCTGTTCTGCAGTGTTCCCCACAGTTCCCCACTTTTTCCAATCAGTTCCCCCTGCTCCCTTTGATTCCCCTCTGTCCTACAGTGTTCCCCATGGGCCCACCTTTTTACAATCCGTTCCCCCTGCTTCCTTTGGTTCCCCTCTGTCGTGCAGTATTCCCCACGGTTCCCCACTTTTTCTAATGTGTTCCCTCTGCTCCCTTTGCTGCCCCTCTGTTCTGCAGTGTTCCCGACGGTTCCCCACTTTTTCCAATCTGTTTCCCCTGCTACCTCTGGTTCCCCTCTGTTTTGTATTTTTCCACACTGTTCCCCACTTTTTCCAATCAGTTCCCCCTTCTTCCTTTGGTTCACCTCTGTTCTGCAGAACTCCCCACGATTCCCCACTTTTTCCAATTTGTTCCCCCTGCTCCCTTTGGTTCCCCACTGTTCTGCATTTTTCCACACGGTTCCCCACTTTTTCCAATCTGTTCCCCCTGCTCCCTTTGATTCCTCACTGTTCTCCACATTTTTTACAACCTGCACCCCCTGCTCCCTATGGTTCCCCTCTGCCTTGCAGTGTTCCCCATGGGACCCTACTTTTTCCAATCTGTTCCCCCTGCTCCATTGGCTCCACTCTGTTCTGCAGTTTTCCCCATGGGACCCTACTTTTTCCAATCTGTTCCACCTGCTCCCTTTGGTTCTGCAGTGTTTCCCACGGTTCCCCACTTTTTCCAATCCATTTCCCCTGCTCCCTTTTGTTCCCCTCTATTGTTCAGTGTTCCCCACGGTCCCCCACTTTTTCCAATCCGTTCCCCTGCTCCCTTTGGTTCCCCTCTGTTCTGCAGGATCCCCACGGTTCCCCATATTTTCCAAACTGTTCCCCAGGCTCGATTTCGTTTCATACTGTTCTGCAGTGTTCCCCACGATTCCCCACTTTTTTACAATTTGTTCGCCCTGCTCCCTTTGGTTCCCCTCTGTCCTGCAGTGTCCTTCACGGTTCCCAACTTTTTCCAACATGTACCTCCTGTCCCCTTTGGTTCCCCTCTGTCCTGCAGTGTCCTTCACGGTTCCCAACTTTTTCCAACATGTTCCTCCTGTCCCCTTTGGTTCCCCTCTGTCATGCAGTGTTTTCACAGTTCCCCAATTCTTTCCTATCTGTTCCCCCTGATCCCTTTGGTTCCCCTCTGTTGTGCAGTGTGCCCCAAGGTTCCCCACTTTTTCCAATCCATTCCCTCTGCTCCCTTTGGTTCCCCTCTGTTCTGCAGTGTTCCCCACAGTTCTCCACATTTCCAATTCGTTCCCCCTGCTCCCTTTGGTTCCCCACCTCTCTGCATTTTTCCACACGGTTCCCTACTTTTTTCCAATCGGTTCCCCACTTTTTCAAATCTGTTCCCCCTGCTCCCTTTGGTTCTCATCTCTTCTGCAGTGTTCCCGACGCTTCCCCACTTTTTCCAATCCGTTCCCCCTGCTCCCTTTGGTTCCCCTCTATTCTACAGTGTTCCCCACGATTCTCCACATTTTTTTACATACTGTACTCCCTTCTCCCTTTGGTTCCCCTCTGCCTTGCAGTGTTACCCATGGGACCCCACTTTTTCCAACCTGTTCCCCTTGTTCCCTTTGGTTCCCCTCTGTCATGCAGTGTTTTCACAGTTCCCCAAATTTTTCCTATCTGTTCCCCCTGATCCCTTTGGTTCCCCTCTGTCATGCAGTGTTTTCACAGTTCCCCAATTTTTTCCTATCTGTTCCCCCTGAAACCTTTGGTTCTCCTCTGTCGTGCAGTGTTCCCCACAGTTCCCCACTTTTTCCAATCCGGTCCCTCTGCTCCCTTTGGTTCCCCTCTGTTCTGCAGTGTTCCCCACAGTTCTCCACCTTTTCCAATTCGTTCCCCCTGCTCCCTTTGGTTCCCCACCTTTCTGCATTTTTCCACACGGTTCCCTACTTTTTCCAATCGGTTCCCCACTTTTTCCAATCTGTTCCACCTGCTCCCTTTGGTTCTGCTCTGTTCTGCACTGTTCCCCACAGTTACCCACTTTTTCCAATCTGTTCCCCCTGTTTCTTTGGCTCCACTCTGTTCTGCAGTTTTCCCCACGGTTCCCCACATTTTCCAAACCATTCCCCCAGCTTGCTTTGTTTTCATACTGTTCAGCAGCGTTCCCCACGGTTCCCCACTTTTTTACAATCCGTTCCCCCTGTTCCCTTTGGTTCCCCTCTGTCCCGCAGTGTTCTGCACGATTCCCCACTTTTTCCAATCAGTTCCCCCTGCTCCCTTTGGTTCCCCTCTGTTCTGCAGCGTCCTCCACGTTTCCCAACTTTTTGGAATCCATTCCCCCTGCTCCGTTTGTTTGCCCTCTGTTCTGCAGTGTTCCCCACAGTTCCCCACTTTTTCCACTCAGTTCCCCCTGCTCCCTTTGATTCCACTTTGTCCAACAGTGTTTCCCATCGGCCAAACATTTTACAATGCGTTCCCCCTGCTTCCTTTGGTTCCCCTCTGTCGTGCAGTGTTCCCCACGGTTCCCCAGTTTTCCAATGCTTTCCCTCTGCTCCCTTTGGTGCCCCTCTGTTCTGCAGTGTTCCCCACGGTTCCCCACTTTTTCCAATCTGTTTCCCCTGCTACCTCTGGTTGCCCTCTGTTCTGCATTTTTCCACACTGTTCCCCACTTTTGCCAATCCGTTCCCCCTGCTTCCTTTGGTTCACCTCTGTTCTGCAGATCTCTCCACGACTCCCCACTTTTTACAATCTGTTCCCCCTGCTCCCTTTGGTTCCCCTCTGTTCTGCATTGTTCCCCACGATTCCCCACTTCTCCAAACTGTACCCCCTGCTCCCTTTGGTTCCCCTCTGTTCTGCAGTGTTCCTCACGGTTCCCCACTTTTTACAATCTGTTCTTCCTGCTCCCTTTGGTTCCCCACTGTTCTGCATTTTTCCACACGGTTCCCCACTTTTTTCCAATCTGTTCCCCCTGCTTCCTTTGATTCCCCACTGTTCTGCATTTTTCCACACGGTTCCCCACTTTTTCCAATCTGTTCCACCTGCTCCCTTTGGTTCGTCACTGTTCTGCAGTGTTCCTCACGGTTCTCCAAATTTTTTCTAATCTGTTCCCCCTTCTCCCTCTGGTTCGCCTCTGTTCAACATTTTTCCACACGGTTCCCCACTTTTTCCAATCCGTTCCCCCTGCTTCATTTGGGTCCCCACTGTTCTGCAGAACTCCCCACGATTCCACACTTTTTCCAATCTGTTCCCCCTTCTCCCTTTGGTTCCTCTCTGTTCTGCATTGTTCCCCACGGGTCGCCACTTTTCCGAGTTGTTCCCCCTTCTCCCTTTGTTTCCTCTCTGTTCTGCAGTTTTCCCCACGGTTCTACAAATTTTTTCTATTCTGTTCCCATGCTCCCTTTGGTTCCCCTCTGCCCTGCAGTATCCCCCATGGTTCCTTACTTTTTCCAATCCGTTCCCCCTGCTACCTTTGGTTCCCCTCTGTTCTGCAGTGTTCCCCACAGTTACCCACTTTTTCCAATCGGTTCCCCCTGCTCCCTTTGTTTACCCACTGTCATGCAGTGTTCGCCTTGGGCCCCACTTTTTGCAATCCGTTTCCCCTGCTCCCTTTGGTTCCCCTCTGTGCTGCAGTGTTCACCACGGTTCCCCACTTTTTACAACCTGTACCTCCTGCTCCCTTTGGTTCCCCTCTGAAAATGCAGTGTCCCCCATGGTTCCCCACTTATTCCAATCCGTTCCCCCTGTTCCCTTTGGTTCTCCTCTGTTCTGCAGTGTTCCCGACGCTTCCCTACTTTTTCCAATCGGTTCCCCACTTTTTCCAATCTGTTCACACTGCTCCCTTTGCATCTCCTCTGTTCTGCAATGTTCCCGACGCTTCCCCACTTTTTCCAATCCGTTCCCCCGTTCCCTTTGGTTCCCCTCTATTCTGCAGTGTTCCCCACGATTCTCCACATTTTTTTCCATCCTGTATCCCCGGCTCCCTATGGTTCCCCTCTGCATTGAAGTGTTACCCATGGGACCACACTTTTCCCAACCTGTTCCACTTGTTCCCTTTGGTTCCCCTCTGTCCTGCCATGTTCTCCACAATTATCAACTTTTTGCAATCCATTCCCCCTGCTCCGTTTGGTTCCCCTCTGTTCTGCAGTGTTCCCCACGGTTCCCCACTTTTTCCAATCTGTTCCCCCTGCTGCTTTGGCTCCACTCTGTTCTGCAGTTTTCAACACGTTTCCCCACATTTGCCAAACCATTCCCCCGGCTCGCATTGTTTTCATACTGTTCTGGCGCGTTCCCCACGCTTCCCCACTTTTTGACAATCTGTTCGTGCTGCTCCCTTTGGTTCCCCTCTAACTGCAGTGTCCTCCACGCTTACCAACTTTTTGCAATCCATTCCCCCTGCTCTGTTTGTTTCTCCTCTGTCCTGCATTGTCCTCGACGGTTCCCAACTTTTTGCAATCCATTCCCCCTGCTCTGTTTGTTTGCCCTCTGTTCTGCAGTGTTCCCCACAGTTCCCCACTTTTTCCAATCAGTTCCCCCTGCTCCCTTTGATTCCCCTCTGTCCTACAGTGTTCCCCATGGGCCCACCTTTTTACAATCCGTTCCCCCTGCTTCCTTTGGTTCCCCTCTGTCGTGCAGTATTCCCCACGGTTCCCCACTTTTTCTAATGTGTTCCCTCTGCTCCCTTTGGTTCCCCTCTGTTCTGCAGTGTTCCCCACGGTTCCCCACTTTTTCTAATCTGTTCCCCCTGCTACTTTGTCTCCACCCTGTTCTGCAGTTTTCCCCACGTTTCCCCACATTTGCCAAACCATTCCCCCGGCTCGCATTGTTTTCATACTGTTCTGGCGCGTTCCCCACGCTTCCCCACTTTTTGACAATCTGTTCGTCCTGCTCCCTTTGGTTCCCCTCTAACTGCAGTGTCCTCCACGCTTACCAACTTTTTGCAATCCATTCCCCCTGCTCTGTTTGTTTCTCCTCTGTCCTGCATTGTCCTCCACGGTTCCCAACTTTTTGCAATCCATTCCCCCTGCTCTGTTTGTTTGCCCTCTGTTCTGCAGTGTTCCCCACAGTTCCCCACTTTTTCCAATCAGTTCCCCCTGCTCCCTTTGATTCCCCTCTGTCCTACAGTGTTCCCCATGGGCCCACCTTTTTACAATCCGTTCCCCCTGCTTCCTTTGGTTCCCCTCTGTCGTGCAGTATTCCCCACGGTTCCCCACTTTTTCTAATGTGTTCCCGCTGCTCCCTTTGCTGCCCCTCTGTTCTGCAGTGTTCCCGACGGTTCCCCACTTTTTCCAATCTGTTTCCCCTGCTACCTCTGGTTCCCCTCTGTTTTGTATTTTTCCACACTGTTCCCCACTTTTTCCTATCAGTTCCCCCTTCTTCCTTTGGTTCACCTCTGTTCTGCAGAAATCCCCACGTTTCCCCACTTTTTCCAATTTGTTCCCCCTGCTCCCTTTGGTTCCCCACTGTTCTGCATTTTTCCACACGGTTCCCCACTTTTTCCAATCTGTTCCCCCTGCTCCCTTTGTTTCCTCACTGTTCTCCACATTTTTAACAACCTGCACCCCCTGCTCCCTATGGTTCCCCTCTGCCTTGCAGTGTTCCCCATGGGACCCTACTTTTTCCAATCTGTTCCCCCTGCTCCTTTGGCTCCACTCTGTTCTGCAGTTTTCCCCATGGTTCTCCACATTTTTTCCAATCTGTTCCACCTGCTCCCTTTGGTTCTGCAGTGTTTCCCACGGTTCCCCACTTTTTCCAATCCATTTCCCCTGCTCCCTTTTGTTCCCCTCTATTGTTCAGTGTTCCCCACGGTCCCCCACTTTTTCCAATCCGTTCCCCTGCTCCCTTTGGTTCCCCTCTGTTCTGCAGGATCCCCACGGTTCCCCATATTTTCCAAACTGTTCCCCAGGCTCGATTTCGTTTCATACTGTTCTGCAGTGTTCCCCACGATTCCCCACTTTTTTACAATTTGTTCGCCCTGCTCCCTTTGGTTCCCCTCTGTCCTGCAGTGTCCTTCACGGTTCCCAACTTTTTCCAACATGTACCTCCTGTCCCCTTTGGTTCCCCTCTGTCCTGCAGTGTCCTTCACGGTTCCCAACTTTTTCCAACATGTACCTCCTGTCCCCTTTGGTTCCCCTCTGTCATGCAGTGTTTTCACAGTTCCCCAATTTTTTCCTGTCTGTTCCCCCTGATCCCTTTGGTTCCCCTCTGTTGTGCAGTGTGCCCCAAGGTTCCCCACTTTTTCCAATCCATTCCCTCTGCTCCCTTTGGTTCCCCTCTGTTCTGCAGTGTTCCCCACAGTTCTCCACCTTTTCCAATTCGTTCCCCCTGCTCCCTTTGGTTCCCCACCTCTCTGCATTTTTCCACACGGTTCCCTACTTTTTTCCAATCGGTTCCCCACTTTTTCAAATCTGTTCCCCCTGCTCCCTTTGGTTCTCATCTCTTCTGCAGTGTTCCCGACGCTTCCCCACTTTTTCCAATCCGTTCCCCCTGCTCCCTTTGGTTCCCCTCTATTCTAGTGTTCCCCACGATTCTCCACATTTTTTTACATACTGTACTCCCTTCTCCCTTTGGTTCCCCTCTGCCTTGCAGTGTTACCCATGGTTCACCACTTTTTCCAACCTGTTCCCCTTGTTCCCTTTGGTTCCCCTCTGTCCTTCAGTGTTCTCCAGTGTTCCCAACTTTTTGCAATCCATTGCCCCTGCTCCGTTTGGTTCCCCTCTGTTTTGTAGTGTTCCCCACGGTTCCCCACTTTTTCCAATCTGTTCCCCCTGCTCCTTTGTCTCCACTCTTTTCTGCAGTTTTCCCCACGGTTCCCCACATTTTCCAAACCATTCCCCCGCCTCGCTTTGGTTTCATACTGTTCTGCAGCGTTCCCCACGGTTCCCCACTTTTTTACAAGCTGTTTGCCCTGCTCCTTTTGGTTCCCCCCTGTTCTGCATTGTCCTCCACGGTTCCCAACTTTTTGGAATCCATTCCCCCTGTTCCATTTGTTTGCCCTCTGTTCTGCAGTGTTCCCCACAGTTCCCCACTTTTTCCAATCATTTCCCCCTGCTCCCTTTGATTCCCCTCTGTCCTACAGTGTTCCCCATCGGCGCAACTTTTTACAATCCGTTCCCCCTGCTTCCTTTGGTCCACCTCTTTTCTGCAGTGTTCCCCACGGTTCCCCACTTTTTCCAATGCATTCCCTCTGCTCCCTTTGGTGCCCCTCTGTTCTGCAGTGTTCCCCACGGTTCCCCACATTTTCCAATCTGTTCCCCCTGATCCCTTTGGTTCACCTCTGTTCTGCAGTTTTCCCCACGGTTCCCCACATTTTCCAAACCATTCCCCCGGCTTGCTTTGTTTTCATACTGTTCTGCAGCGTTCCCCACGGTTCCCCACTTTTTTACAATCTGTTCGCCCTGCTCCCTTTGGTTCCCCTCTGTTCTGCAGTGTCCTCCACGTTTCCCAACTTTTTGGAATCCATTCCCCCTGCTCCGTTTGTTTCCCTCTGTTCTGCAGTGTTCCCCACAGTTTCCCACTTTTTCCAATCAGTTCCCCCTGCTCCCTTTGATTCCCCTCTGTCCAACAGTGTTGCCCATCGGCCCAACCTTTTACAATCAGTTCCCCCTGCTTCCTTTGGTTCCCCTCTGTCGTGCAGTGTTCCCCACGGTTCCCCAGTTTTCCAATGCGTTCCCTCTGCTCCCTTTGGTGTCCCTCTGTTCTGCAGTGTTCCCTACGGTTCCCCACTTTTTCCAATCTGTTTCCCCTGCTACCTCTGGTTGACCTCTGTTCTGCGTTTTTCCACACTGTTCCCCGCTTTTTCCAATCCGTTCCCCCTGCTTCCTTTGGTTCACCTCTGTTCTGCAGTATGCCCCACGGTTCCCCACATTTTCCAATCCGTTCCCTCTGCTCCCTTTGGTTCCCCTCGGTTCTGCAGTGTTCCCCACAGTTCTCCACCATTTCCAATTTGTTCCCCCTGCTCCCTTTGGTTCCCCACCTTTCTGTATTTTTACATACTGTTCCCTACTTTTTCCAATCGGTTCCCCACTATTTCCAATCTGTTCCCCCTGCTCCCTTTGGTTCTCCTCTGTTCTGCAGTGTTCCCCACGATACTCCACATTTTTTTCCATCCTGTAACCCCTGCTCCCTATGGTTCCCCTCTGCCTTGCAGTGTTACCCATGGGACACCACTTTTTCCAACCTGTTCCCCTTGTTCCCTTTGGTTCCCCTCTGTCCTTCCGTGGGGCAATCCGTTGCCCCTGCTCCATTTGGTTCCCCTCTGTTCTGCAGTGTTCCCCACGGTTCACCCTGGTTCCATTCTGTTCCCCCTGCTCCTTTGGCTCCACTCTGTTCTGCAGTTTTCCCCACGGTTCCCCACATTTTCTAAACCATTCCCCCGGCTTCCTTTGTTTTCATACTGTTCAGCAGCATTCCCCACGGTTATCCACTTTTCTACAATCTGTTCCCCCTGCTCCCTTAGGTTCCCCTCTGTTCTGCAGTGTCCTCCACGTTTACCAACTTTTTGCAATCCATTCCCCCTGCTCCGTTTGTTTGCCCTCTGTTCTGCAGTGTTCCCCACAGTTCCCCACTTTTTCCAATCAGTTCCCCCTGCTCCCTTTGATTCCCCTTTGTCCTACAGTGTTCCCCATCGGCCAACCTTTTTACAATCCGTTCCCCCTGCTTCCTTTGGTTCCCCTCTGTCGTGCAGTGTTCCCCACGGTTCCCCAGTTTTCTAATGCGTTCCCTCTGCTCCCTTTGGTTCCCCTCTGTTCTGCAGTGTTCCCCACGTTTCCCCATTTTTTCCAATCTGTTTCCCCTGCTACCTCTTGTTGCCCTCTGTTCTGCATTTTTCCACACTGTTCCCCACTTTTGCCCATCCGTTCCCCCTGCTTCCTTTGGTTCACCTCTGTTCTGCCGATCTCTCCAAGAATCCCCACTTTTTCCAATCAGTTCCCCCTGCTCCCTTTGGTTCCCCTCTGTTCTGCATTGTTCCCCACGGTTCCCCACTTCTCCAAACTGTACCCCCTGCTCCCTTTGGTTCCCCTCTGTTCTGCAGTGTTCCTCACGGTTCCCCACTTTTTCCAATCTGTTCTTCCTGCTCCCTTTGGTTCCCCACTGTTCTGCATTTTTCCACACGGTTCCCCACTTTTTCCAATCTGTTCCCCCTGCTTCCTTTGCATCCCCACTGTTCTGCCTTTTTCCACACGGTTCCCCACTTTTTCCAATCTGTTCCACCTGCTCCCTTTGGTTCCTCACTGTTCTGCAGTGTTCCCCACGGTTCTCCAAATTTTTTCTAATCTGTTCCCCCTTCTCCCTCTGGTTCACCTCTCTTCTACATTTTTCCACACGGTTCCCCATTTTTTCCAATCCGTTCCCCCTGCTCCCTTTGTTCCACCTCTTTTCTGCAAAGCTCCCCACGGTCCAGTTTTTCGAATCCTTTCCCCCTGCTCCCTTTGTGTCCCCACTGTTCTGCAGAACTCCCCACGATTCCCCACTTTTTCCAATCTGTTCCCCCTTCTCCCTTTGGTTCCTCTCTGTTCTGCAGTTTTCCCCACGGTTCTCCAAATTTTTTCTAATCTGTTCCCATGCTCCCTTTGGTTCCCCTCTGCCCTGCAGTGTCCCCCATAGTTCCTTACTTTTTCCAATCCGTTCCCCCTGCTCCCTTTGATTACACTCTGTCATGCAGTGTTCGCGATGGGCCCCACTTTTTGCAATCCGTTTCCCCTGCTTCCTTTGGTTCCCCTCTGTGCTGCAGTGTTCACCACGGTTCCCCACTTTTTACAACCTGTACCTCCTGCTCCCTTTGCTTCCCCTCTGTCATGCAGTGTTCCCCACGGTTCCCCACTTTTTCCAATCCGTTCCCTCTGCTGCCTTTGGTTCCCCTCTGTTCTGTAGTGTGCCCCACAGTTCTCCACCTTTTCCAATTCGTTCCCCCTGCTCCCTTTGGTTACCCTCTATTCTGCAGTGTTCCCCACGATTCTCCACATTTTTTTCCATCCTGTACCCCCGGCTCCCTATGGTTCCCCTCTGCATTGAAGTGTTACCCATGGGACCACACTTTTCCCAACCTGTTCCCCTTGTTCCCTTTGGTTCCCCTCTGTCCTGCCATATTCTCCACAGTTATCAACTTTTTGCAATCCATTCCCCCTGCTCCGTTTGGTTCCCCGCTGTTCTGCAGTGTTCCCCACGGTTCCGCACTTTTTCCAATCTGTTCCCCCTGCTCCTTTGGCTCCACTCTGTTCTGCAGTTTTCCACACGTTTCCCCACATTTTCCAAACCATTCCCCCGGCTCGCATTGTTTTCATACTGTTCTGGCGCGTTCCCAACGGTTCCCCACTTTTTGACAATCTGTTCGTCCTGCTCCCTTTGGTTCCCCTCTATCT
Source organism: Narcine bancroftii (assembly GCF_036971445.1). Taxonomy (NCBI): domain Eukaryota; kingdom Metazoa; phylum Chordata; class Chondrichthyes; order Torpediniformes; family Narcinidae; genus Narcine; species Narcine bancroftii. The sequence continues at coordinate 288,831 of NW_027211899.1, forward strand.
GCAGTGTCCTCCACGCTTACCAACTTTTTGCAATCCATTCCCCCTGCTCTGTTTGTTTCTCCTCTGTCCTGCATTGTCCTCCACGGTTCCCAACTTTTTGCAATGCATTCCACCTGCTCCGTTTGTTTGCCCTCTGTTCTGCAGTGTTACCCACAGTTCCCCACTTTTTCCAATCAGTACCCCCTGCTCCCTTTGATTCCCCTCTGTCCTACAGTGTTCCCCATGGGCCCAACTTTTCACAATCCGTCCCCCCTGCTTCCTTTGGTTCCCCTCTGTCGTGCAGTATTCCCCACGGTTCCCCACTTTTTCTAATGTGTTCCCTCTGCTCCCTTTGGTGCCCCTCTGTTCTGCAGTGTTCCCGACGGTTCCCCACTTTTTCCAATCTGTTTCCCCTGCTACCTCTGTTTCCCCTCTGTTCTGCATTTTTCCACACTGTTCCCCACTTTTTCCAATCCGTCCCCCTTCTTCCTTTGGTTCACCTCTGTTATGCAGAACTCCCCACGATTCCCCACTTTTGCCAATTTGTTCCCCCTGCTCCCTTTGGTTCCCCACTGTTCTGCATTTTTCCACACGGTTCCCCACTTTTTCCAATCTGTTCCCCTGCTCCCTTTGATTCCTCACTGTCTCCACATTTTTTCCTACCTGCACCCACTGCTCCCTATAGTTCCCCTCTGCCTTGCAGTGTTCCGCATGGGACCCCACTTTTTGCAATCTGTTCCCCCTGCTCCTTTGGCTCCACTCTGTTCTGCAGTTTTCCCCATGGTTCTCCAGATTTTTTCCAATCTGTTCCACCTGCTCCCTTTGGTTCTGCAGTGTTTCCCACTGTTCCCCACTTTTTCCAATCCATTTCCCCTGCTCCCTTTGGTTCCCCTCTATTGTTCAGTGTTCCCCACGGTTCCCAACTTTTTCCAATCCGTTCCCCTGCTCCCTTTGGTTCCCCTCTGTTCTGCAGTGATCCCCACGGTTCCCCACGTTTTGCAAACTGTTCCCCCGGCTCGCTTTGGTTTCATACTGTTCTGCAGTGTTCCCCACGGTTCCCCACTTTTTTACAATCTGTTCGCCCTGCTCCCTTTGGTTCCCCTCTGTCCTGCAGTATCCTTCACAGTTCCCCACTTTTTCCAACATGTACCTCCTGTTCCCTTTGGTATCCCTCTGTCATGCAGCATTTTCACAGTTCCCCAATTTTTTCCTATCTGTTCCCCCTGATCCCTTTGGTTCCCCTCTGACGTGCTGTGTGCCCCAAGGTTCCCCACTTTTTCCAATCCGTTCCTTCTGATCCCTTTGGTTCCCCTCAGTTCTGCAGTTTTCCCCACAGTTCTCCACCTTTTCCAATTCGTTCCCCCTGCTCCCTTTGATTCCCCACCTTTCTGCATTTTTCCACACGATTCCCTACTTTTTTCCAATCGGTTCCCCAATTTTTCAAATCTGTTCCCCCTGCTCCCTTTGGTTCTCCTCTCTTCTGCAGTGTTCCCGACGCTTCCCCACTTTTTCCAATCCGTTCCCCCTGCTCCCTTTGGGGTCCCACTATTCTACAGTGTTCCCCACGATTCTCCACATTTTTTTACATACTGTACCCCCGCTCCCTATGGTACCCCTCTGCCTTGCAGTGTTACCCATGGGACACCACTTTTTCCAACCTGTTCCGCTTGTTCCCTTTGGTTCCCCTCTGTCCTTCCGTATTTTCCAGGGTCCCAACTTTTTGCAATCCGTTGCCCCTGCTCCGTTTGGTTCCCCTCTGTTTTGTAGTGTTCCCCGCGGTTCCCCACTGTTTCCAATCTGTTCCCCCTGCTCCTTTGTCTCCACTCTGTTCTGCAGTTTTCCCCACGGTTCCCCACATTTTCCAAACCATTCCCCCGGCTCGCTTTGGTTTCATACTGTTCTGCAGCGTTCCCCACGGTTCCCCACTTTTTTACAAGCTGTTTGCCCTGCTCCTTTTGGTTCCCCCCTGTTCTGCATTGTCCTCCACGGTCCCAACTTTTTGGAATCCATTCCCCCTGTTCCGTTTGTTTGCCCTCTGTTCTGCAGTGTTCCCCACGGTTCCCCACTTTTTCCAATGCATTCCCTCTGCTCCCTTTGGTGCCCCTCTGTTCTGCAGTGTTCCCCACGGTTCCCCACTTTTTCCAATCTGTTCGCCCTGCTCCCTTTGGTTCCCCTCTGTCCTGCAGTGTCCTCCACGGTTCCCCACTTTTTCCAACCTGTACCTCCTGCTCCCTTTGATTCCCCTCTGCCCTACAGTGTTCCCCATCGGCCCAACTTTTTACAATCCGTTCCCCCTGCTTCCTTTGGTTCCCCTCTGTCGTGCAGTGTTCCCCACGGTTCCCCAGTTTTCCAATGCGTTCCCTCTGCTCCCTTTGGTGCCCCTCTGTTCTGCAGTGTTCCCCACAGTTCCCCACTTTTTCCAATCAGTTCCCCCTGCTCCCTTTTATTCCCCTCTGTCCTACAGTGTTCCCCACGGTTCCCCACTTTTTCCAATCCGTTCTCTCTGCTCCCTTTGGTTCCCCTCTGTTCTGCAGTGTTCCCCACAGTTCTCCACCTTTTCCAATTCGTTCCCACTGCTCCCTTTGGTTCCCCACCTTTCTGCATTTTTTCACACGTTTCCCTACTTTTTCCAATCGGTTCCCCACTTTTTCCAATCTGTTTCCCCTGCTCCCTTTGGTTCTCCTCTGTTCTGCAGTGTTCCCGACGCTTCCCCACTTTTTCCAATCCGTTCCCCCTGCTCCCTTTGGTTCCACTCTATTCTGCAGTATTCCCCACGATTCTCCACATTTTTTTCCATCCTGTACCCCCGGCTCCCTATGATTTCCCTCTGCATTCCAGTGTTACCCATGGGACCACACTTTTTCCAACCTTTTCCCCTTGTTCCCTTTGGTTCCCCTCTGTCCTGCCGTGTTCTCCACAGTTATCAACTTTTTGCAATCCGTTCCCCCTGCTCCATTTGGTTCCCCTCTGTTCTGCAGTGTTCCCCACGGTTCCCCACTTTTTCCAATCTGTCCCCCTGCTCCTTTGGCTCCACTCTGTTCTGCAGTTTTCCACATGTTTCCCCACATTTTCCAAACCATTCCCCCGGCTCGCTTTGGTTTCATACTGTTCTGCAGTGTTCCCCACGTTTCCCTACTTTTTTACAATCTGTTCACCCTGCTCCCTTTGGTTCCCCTCTGTTCTGCAGTGTCCTCCACGCTTACCAACTTTTTGCAATCCATTCCCCCTGCTCTGTTTGTTTCCCCTCTGTCCTGCATTGTCCACCACGGTTCCCAACTTTTTGGAATCATATTCCCCTGCTCCCTTTGATTCGCCTCTGTCCTACAGTGTTCCCCATGGGCCCAACTTTTTACAATCCGTTCCCCCTGCTTCCTTTGGTTCCCCTCTGTCGTCCAATATTCCCCACGGTTCCCCACTTATTCCAATGTGTTCCCTGTGCTCCCTTTGGTGCCCCTCTTTTCTGCAGTGTTCCCCACTTTTTCCAATCTGTTCCTCCTGCTCCCTTTGATTCCTCACTGTTCTCCACATTTTTTCCAACATGCACCCCCTGTTCTCTATGGTTCCCCTCTGCCCTGCAGTGTCCCCCATGGTTCCCCACTTTTTCCAATCCGTTCCCCCTGTTCCCTTTTGTTTGCCTCTGTTCTGCAGTGTTCCCGACGCTTCCCCACTTTTTCCAATCCATTCCCCCTGCTCCCTTTGGTTCCCCTCTATTCTGCATTGTTACCCACATTTCTCCACATTTTTTCCATCCTGTACCCCCTGCTCCCTATGAATCCCCTCTGCCTTGCAGTGTTCCCAATGGGACCCCACTTTTTCCAATCTGTTCCCCCTGGTCCTTTCGCTCCACTCTGTTCTGCAGTTTTCCCCATGGTTCTCCACATTTTTTCCAAACTGTTCCACCTGCTCCCTTTGGTTCTGCAGTGCTTCCCACGGTTCCCCACTTTTTCCAATCCATTTCCCCTGCTCCCTTTGGTTCCCCTCTATTGTTCAGTGTTCCCCACGGTTCCCCACTTTTTCCAATCCGTTTCCCTGCTCCCTTTGGTTCCCCTCTGTTCTGCAGTGATCCCCACGTTTCCCAACATTTTCCAAACTGTTCCCCCGGCTCGCTTTGGTTTCATACTCTTCTGCAGTGTTCCCCACGGTTCCCCACTTTTTTACAATCTGTTCGCCCTGCTCCCTTTGGTTCCCCTCTGTCCTGCAGTGTCCTCCACGGTTCCCCACTTTTTCCAATCCATTCCCCCTGCTTCCTTTGGTCCACCTCTTTTCTGCAGTGTTCCCCACGGTTCCCCACTTTTTCCAATGCATTCCCTCTGCTCCCTTTGGTGCCCCTCTGTTCTGCAGTGTTCCCCACTTTTTCCAATCTGTTCGCCCTGCTCCCTTTGGTTCCCCTCTGTCCTGCAGTGTCCTCCACGTTTCCCCACTTTTTCCAACCTGTACCTCCTGCTCCCTTTGATTCCCCTCTGCCCTACAGTGTTCCCCATCGGCCCAACTTTTTACAATCCGTTCCCCCTGCTTCCTTTGGTTCCCCTCTGTCGTGCAGTGTTCCCCACGGTTCTCCAGTTTTCCAATGCGTTCCCTCTGCTCCCTTTGGTGCCCCTCTGTTCTGCAGTGTTCCCCACGGTTCCCACTTTTTCCAATCTGTTTCCCCTGCTACCTCTGGTTGCCCTCTGTTCTGCATTTTTCCACACTTTTCCCCACTTTTGCCAATCCGTTCCCCCTGCGTCCTTTGGTTCACCTCTGTTCTGCAGATCTCTCCACGAATCCCCACTTTTTCAAATCTGTTCCCCCTGCTCCCTTTGGTTCCCCTCTGTGCTGCAGTTTTCTCCACGGTTCCCCACTTTTTCCAACCTGTACCTCCTGCTCCCTTTGGTTCCCCTCTGTCATGCAGTGTTCCCCTCGGTTCCCCACTTTTTCCAATCCGTTCCCTCTGCTCCCTTTGGTTCCCCTCTCTTCTGCAGTGTTCCCCACAGTTCTCCACCTTTTCCAATTCGTTCCGCCTGCTCCCTTTGGTTCCCCACCTTTCTGCATTTTTCCACACGTTTCCCTACTTTTTCCAATCTGTTCCCCACTTTTTCCAATCTGTTTCCCCTGCTCACTTTGGTTCTCCTCTGTTCTGCAGTGTTCCCGACACTTCCACACTTTTTCCAATCCGTTCCCCCTGCTCCCTTTGGTTCCCCTCTATTCTGCAGTGTTCCCCACGATTCTCCACATTTTTTTCCGTCCTGTACCCCCGGCTCCCTATGATTCCCTTCTGCATTCCAGTGTTACCCATGGGACCACATTTTTTCCAACCTGTTCCCCTTGTTCCCTTTGGTTCCCCTCTGTCCTGCCGTGTTCTCCACAGTTATCAACTTTTTCAATCCGTTCCCCCTGCTCCGTTTGGTTCCCCTCTGTTCTGCAGTGATCCTCACGGTTCCCCACATTTTCGAAACTGTTCGCCCGGCTCGCCTTGGTTTCATACACTTCTGCAGTGTTCCCCACGGTTCCCCACTTTTTTACAATCTGTTCGCCCTGCTCCCTTTGGTTCCCCTCTGTCCTGCAGTGTCCTCCACGGTTCCCCACTTTTTCCAACCTGTACCTCCTGTTCCCTTTGGTTCCCCTCTGTCATGCAGTGTTTTCACAGTTCCCCAATTTTTTCCTGTCTGTTCCCCCTGATCCCTTTGGTTCCCCTCTGCCATTCAGTGTGCCCCACGGTTCCCCACTTTTTCCAATCCGTTCCCTCTGCTCCCTTTGGTGTCCCTCTGTTCTGCAGTGTTCCCCACGGTTCCCCACTTTTTCCAATCTGTATCCCCTGCTACCTCTGGTTCACCTCTGTTCTGCAGAATTCCCCACGATTCCCCACTTTTTCCAATCTGTTCCCCGTGCTCCCTTTGGTTCCCCTCTCTTCTGCATTGTTCCCCATGGTTCCCCACTTTTCCGAACTGTACCCCCTGCTCCCTTTGGTTCACCTCTGTTCTGCAGTGTTCCTCACGGTTCCCCACTTTTTCCAATCTGTTCCACCTGCACCCTTTGATTCACCTCTGTTCTGCAGTGTTGCCCACTGTTCTCAACTTTTTCCAATCTGTTCCTCCTGCTCCCTTTGGTTCCCCACTGTTCTGCATTTTTGCACACGGTTCCCCACTTTTTCAAAACTGTTCCCTCTGCTCCCTTTGTTTCCTCACTGTTCTGCAGTTTTCCTCACGGTTCTCCACATATTTCGAACCTCTACCCCCTGCTCCCTATGGATCCCCTCTGCCCTGCAGTTTCACCCATGGTTCCCCACTTTTTCCAATCCGTTCCCCCTGTTCCCTTTGGTTCGCCTTTGTTCTGCAGTGTTCCCGATACTTCCCCACTTTTTCCAATCCGTTCCCCCTGCTCCCTCTTGTTCCCCTCTATTCTGCAGTGTTCCCCACGATTCTCCACATTTTTTCCTTCCTGTCCCCCCTGCTCCCTTTGGTTCCCCACTGTTGTGCATTTTTGTACACGGTACCCCACTTCTTCTAATCTGTTCCTCCTGCACCCTTTGTTTCCCCACTGTTCTGCATTTTTCCACACGGTTCCCCACTTTTTCCAATCTGTTCCCCCTGCTCCCTTTGGTTCCTCACTGTTCTGCAGTGTTCCCCACGGTTCCCCAATTTTTCCAAATCGTTCCCCTGATCCCTTTGGTTCCCCTCTGTTCTGCAGTGATCCCCACGGTTCCCCACATTTTCCAAACTGTTCCCCCTGCTCGCTTTGGTTTCATACTGTTCTGCAGTGTTCCCCAGGGTTCCCCACTTTTTTACAATCTGTTCGCCCTGTTCCCTTTGGTTCCCCTCTGTCCTGCAGTGTTCTTCACGTTCTCCACTTTTTCCAATCAGTTTCCCCTGCTCCCTTTGATTCCGCTCTGTCCTCCAGCGTTCCCCATGGGCCTCACTTTTTGCAATCCGTTCCCCCTGCTCCTTTGGCTCCACTCTGTTCTGCAGTTTTCCCCATGGTTCCCCACATTTTGCAATCCATTCCCCCTGCTCCGTTTGTTTCCCCTCTGTTCTGCAGTGTTACCCACAGTTCCCCACTTTTTCCAATCATTACCCACTGCTCCCTTTTATTCCCCTCTGTCCTGCAGTGTTCCCCATGGGCCCCACTTTTTCCAATCTGTCCCCCCTGCTCCCTTTGGTTCCCCTCTGTTCTGCATTGTTCCCCACGGTTCCCCACTTTTCCAAACTGTACCCCCTGCTCCCTTTGGTGTCCCTCTGTTCTGCAGTGTTCCTCACGGTTCCCCACTTTTTCCAATCTGTTCTTCCTGCTCCCTTTGGTTCCCCACTGTTCTGCATTTTTCCACACGGTTCCCCACTTTTTCCAATCTGTTACCCCTGCTCCCTTTGGTTCCTCACTGTTCTGCAGTGTTCCTCACGGTTCTCCACATTTTTTGTAACCTGTACCCGGTGCTCCCTTTGCTTCCCCTCTGTTCTGCATTGTTCCCCAGAGTTCTATATCTTTTCCAATCCATTCCCCCTGCTCCCTTTGGTTCCTCACTGTTCTGCAGTGTTCCCCACGGTTCTCCAAATTTTTTCTAATCTGTTCCCCCTTCTCCCTCTGGTTCGCCTCTGTTCTACATTTTTCCACAAGGTTCCCCATTTTTTCCAATCCGTTCCCCCTGCTTCCTTTGGTCCACCTGTTTTCTGCAGAGTTCCCCACGGTCCACTTTTTCGAATCCTTTCCCCCTGCTCCCTTTGGGTCCCCACTGTTCTGCAGAACTCCCCACGATTCCCCACTTTTTCCAATCTGTTCCCCCTTCTCCCTTTGGTTCCTCTCTGTTCTGCATTGTTCCCCACGGGTCCGCACTTTTCCGAGCTGTTCCCCCTGCTCCCTTTGGTTCCGCTCTGTTCTGCAGTTTTCCCCACGGTTCTCCAAATTTTTTCTAATCTGTTCCCATGCTCCCTTTGGTTCCCGTCTGCCCTGCAGTGTCCCCCATGGTTCCCCACTTTTTCCAATCCGTTCCCCCTGCTACCTTTGGTTCCCCTCTTTTCTGCAGTGTTTCCCACAGTTCCCAAATTTTTCCAATCGGTTCCACCTGCTCCCATTGATTACGCTCTGTCATGCAGTGTTCGCCATGGGCCCCACTTTTTGCAATTCTTTTCCCCTGCTCACTGTTGTTCCCATCTGTGCTGCAGTGTTCTCCACGGTTCCCCACTTTTTACAATCTGTCCCCCTGCTCCTTTGGCTCCACTCTGTTCTGCAGTTTTCCACATGTTTCCCCACATTTTCCAAACCATTCCCCCGGCTCGCTTTGGTTTCATACTGTTCTGCAGTGTTCCCCACGTTTCCCTACTTTTTTACAATCTGTTCACCCTGCTCCCTTTGGTTCCCCTCTGTTCTGCAGTGTCCTCCACGCTTACCAACTTTTTGCAATCCATTCCCCCTGCTCTGTTTGTTTCCCCTCTGTCCTGCATTGTCCACCACGGTTCCCAACTTTTTGGAATCATATTCCCCTGCTCCCTTTGATTCGCCTCTGTCCTACAGTGTTCCCCATGGGCCCAACTTTTTACAATCCGTTCCCCCTGCTTCCTTTGGTTCCCCTCTGTCGTCCAATATTCCCCACGGTTCCCCACTTATTCCAATGTGTTCCCTGTGCTCCCTTTGGTGCCCCTCTTTTCTGCAGTGTTCCCCACTTTTTCCAATCTGTTCCTCCTGCTCCCTTTGATTCCTCACTGTTCTCCACATTTTTTCCAACATGCACCCCCTGTTCTCTATGGTTCCCCTCTGCCCTGCAGTGTCCCCCATGGTTCCCCACTTTTTCCAATCCGTTCCCCCTGTTCCCTTTTGTTTGCCTCTGTTCTGCAGTGTTCCCGACGCTTCCCCACTTTTTCCAATCCATTCCCCCTGCTCCCTTTGGTTCCCCTCTATTCTGCATTGTTACCCACATTTCTCCACATTTTTTCCATCCTGTACCCCCTGCTCCCTATGAATCCCCTCTGCCTTGCAGTGTTCCCAATGGGACCCCACTTTTTCCAATCTGTTCCCCCTGGTCCTTTCGCTCCACTCTGTTCTGCAGTTTTCCCCATGGTTCTCCACATTTTTTCCAAACTGTTCCACCTGCTCCCTTTGGTTCTGCAGTGCTTCCCACGGTTCCCCACTTTTTCCAATCCATTTCCCCTGCTCCCTTTGGTTCCCCTCTATTGTTCAGTGTTCCCCACGGTTCCCCACTTTTTCCAATCCGTTTCCCTGCTCCCTTTGGTTCCCCTCTGTTCTGCAGTGATCCCCACGTTTCCCAACATTTTCCAAACTGTTCCCCCGGCTCGCTTTGGTTTCATACTCTTCTGCAGTGTTCCCCACGGTTCCCCACTTTTTTACAATCTGTTCGCCCTGCTCCCTTTGGTTCCCCTCTGTCCTGCAGTGTCCTCCACGGTTCCCCACTTTTTCCAATCCATTCCCCCTGCTTCCTTTGGTCCACCTCTTTTCTGCAGTGTTCCCCACGGTTCCCCACTTTTTCCAATGCATTCCCTCTGCTCCCTTTGGTGCCCCTCTGTTCTGCAGTGTTCCCCACTTTTTCCAATCTGTTCGCCCTGCTCCCTTTGGTTCCCCTCTGTCCTGCAGTGTCCTCCACGTTTCCCCACTTTTTCCAACCTGTACCTCCTGCTCCCTTTGATTCCCCTCTGCCCTACAGTGTTCCCCATCGGCCCAACTTTTTACAATCCGTTCCCCCTGCTTCCTTTGGTTCCCCTCTGTCGTGCAGTGTTCCCCACGGTTCTCCAGTTTTCCAATGCGTTCCCTCTGCTCCCTTTGGTGCCCCTCTGTTCTGCAGTGTTCCCCACGGTTCCCACTTTTTCCAATCTGTTTCCCCTGCTACCTCTGGTTGCCCTCTGTTCTGCATTTTTCCACACTTTTCCCCACTTTTGCCAATCCGTTCCCCCTGCGTCCTTTGGTTCACCTCTGTTCTGCAGATCTCTCCACGAATCCCCACTTTTTCAAATCTGTTCCCCCTGCTCCCTTTGGTTCCCCTCTGTGCTGCAGTTTTCTCCACGGTTCCCCACTTTTTCCAACCTGTACCTCCTGCTCCCTTTGGTTCCCCTCTGTCATGCAGTGTTCCCCTCGGTTCCCCACTTTTTCCAATCCGTTCCCTCTGCTCCCTTTGGTTCCCCTCTCTTCTGCAGTGTTCCCCACAGTTCTCCACCTTTTCCAATTCGTTCCGCCTGCTCCCTTTGGTTCCCCACCTTTCTGCATTTTTCCACACGTTTCCCTACTTTTTCCAATCTGTTCCCCACTTTTTCCAATCTGTTTCCCCTGCTCACTTTGGTTCTCCTCTGTTCTGCAGTGTTCCCGACACTTCCACACTTTTTCCAATCCGTTCCCCCTGCTCCCTTTGGTTCCCCTCTATTCTGCAGTGTTCCCCACGATTCTCCACATTTTTTTCCGTCCTGTACCCCCGGCTCCCTATGATTCCCTTCTGCATTCCAGTGTTACCCATGGGACCACATTTTTTCCAACCTGTTCCCCTTGTTCCCTTTGGTTCCCCTCTGTCCTGCCGTGTTCTCCACAGTTATCAACTTTTTCAATCCGTTCCCCCTGCTCCGTTTGGTTCCCCTCTGTTCTGCAGTGATCCTCACGGTTCCCCACATTTTCGAAACTGTTCGCCCGGCTCGCCTTGGTTTCATACACTTCTGCAGTGTTCCCCACGGTTCCCCACTTTTTTACAATCTGTTCGCCCTGCTCCCTTTGGTTCCCCTCTGTCCTGCAGTGTCCTCCACGGTTCCCCACTTTTTCCAACCTGTACCTCCTGTTCCCTTTGGTTCCCCTCTGTCATGCAGTGTTTTCACAGTTCCCCAATTTTTTCCTGTCTGTTCCCCCTGATCCCTTTGGTTCCCCTCTGCCATTCAGTGTGCCCCACGGTTCCCCACTTTTTCCAATCCGTTCCCTCTGCTCCCTTTGGTGTCCCTCTGTTCTGCAGTGTTCCCCACGGTTCCCCACTTTTTCCAATCTGTATCCCCTGCTACCTCTGGTTCACCTCTGTTCTGCAGAATTCCCCACGATTCCCCACTTTTTCCAATCTGTTCCCCGTGCTCCCTTTGGTTCCCCTCTCTTCTGCATTGTTCCCCATGGTTCCCCACTTTTCCGAACTGTACCCCCTGCTCCCTTTGGTTCACCTCTGTTCTGCAGTGTTCCTCACGGTTCCCCACTTTTTCCAATCTGTTCCACCTGCACCCTTTGATTCACCTCTGTTCTGCAGTGTTGCCCACTGTTCTCAACTTTTTCCAATCTGTTCCTCCTGCTCCCTTTGGTTCCCCACTGTTCTGCATTTTTGCACACGGTTCCCCACTTTTTCAAAACTGTTCCCTCTGCTCCCTTTGTTTCCTCACTGTTCTGCAGTTTTCCTCACGGTTCTCCACATATTTCGAACCTCTACCCCCTGCTCCCTATGGATCCCCTCTGCCCTGCAGTTTCACCCATGGTTCCCCACTTTTTCCAATCCGTTCCCCCTGTTCCCTTTGGTTCGCCTTTGTTCTGCAGTGTTCCCGATACTTCCCCACTTTTTCCAATCCGTTCCCCCTGCTCCCTCTTGTTCCCCTCTATTCTGCAGTGTTCCCCACGATTCTCCACATTTTTTCCTTCCTGTCCCCCCTGCTCCCTTTGGTTCCCCACTGTTGTGCATTTTTGTACACGGTACCCCACTTCTTCTAATCTGTTCCTCCTGCACCCTTTGTTTCCCCACTGTTCTGCATTTTTCCACACGGTTCCCCACTTTTTCCAATCTGTTCCCCCTGCTCCCTTTGGTTCCTCACTGTTCTGCAGTGTTCCCCACGGTTCCCCAATTTTTCCAAATCGTTCCCCTGATCCCTTTGGTTCCCCTCTGTTCTGCAGTGATCCCCACGGTTCCCCACATTTTCCAAACTGTTCCCCCTGCTCGCTTTGGTTTCATACTGTTCTGCAGTGTTCCCCAGGGTTCCCCACTTTTTTACAATCTGTTCGCCCTGTTCCCTTTGGTTCCCCTCTGTCCTGCAGTGTTCTTCACGTTCTCCACTTTTTCCAATCAGTTTCCCCTGCTCCCTTTGATTCCGCTCTGTCCTCCAGCGTTCCCCATGGGCCTCACTTTTTGCAATCCGTTCCCCCTGCTCCTTTGGCTCCACTCTGTTCTGCAGTTTTCCCCATGGTTCCCCACATTTTGCAATCCATTCCCCCTGCTCCGTTTGTTTCCCCTCTGTTCTGCAGTGTTACCCACAGTTCCCCACTTTTTCCAATCATTACCCACTGCTCCCTTTTATTCCCCTCTGTCCTGCAGTGTTCCCCATGGGCCCCACTTTTTCCAATCTGTCCCCCCTGCTCCCTTTGGTTCCCCTCTGTTCTGCATTGTTCCCCACGGTTCCCCACTTTTCCAAACTGTACCCCCTGCTCCCTTTGGTGTCCCTCTGTTCTGCAGTGTTCCTCACGGTTCCCCACTTTTTCCAATCTGTTCTTCCTGCTCCCTTTGGTTCCCCACTGTTCTGCATTTTTCCACACGGTTCCCCACTTTTTCCAATCTGTTACCCCTGCTCCCTTTGGTTCCTCACTGTTCTGCAGTGTTCCTCACGGTTCTCCACATTTTTTGTAACCTGTACCCGGTGCTCCCTTTGCTTCCCCTCTGTTCTGCATTGTTCCCCAGAGTTCTATATCTTTTCCAATCCATTCCCCCTGCTCCCTTTGGTTCCTCACTGTTCTGCAGTGTTCCCCACGGTTCTCCAAATTTTTTCTAATCTGTTCCCCCTTCTCCCTCTGGTTCGCCTCTGTTCTACATTTTTCCACAAGGTTCCCCATTTTTTCCAATCCGTTCCCCCTGCTTCCTTTGGTCCACCTGTTTTCTGCAGAGTTCCCCACGGTCCACTTTTTCGAATCCTTTCCCCCTGCTCCCTTTGGGTCCCCACTGTTCTGCAGAACTCCCCACGATTCCCCACTTTTTCCAATCTGTTCCCCCTTCTCCCTTTGGTTCCTCTCTGTTCTGCATTGTTCCCCACGGGTCCGCACTTTTCCGAGCTGTTCCCCCTGCTCCCTTTGGTTCCGCTCTGTTCTGCAGTTTTCCCCACGGTTCTCCAAATTTTTTCTAATCTGTTCCCATGCTCCCTTTGGTTCCCGTCTGCCCTGCAGTGTCCCCCATGGTTCCCCACTTTTTCCAATCCGTTCCCCCTGCTACCTTTGGTTCCCCTCTTTTCTGCAGTGTTTCCCACAGTTCCCAAATTTTTCCAATCGGTTCCACCTGCTCCCATTGATTACGCTCTGTCATGCAGTGTTCGCCATGGGCCCCACTTTTTGCAATTCTTTTCCCCTGCTCACTGTTGTTCCCATCTGTGCTGCAGTGTTCTCCACGGTTCCCCACTTTTTACAACCTGTAGCTCCTGCTCCCTTTGGTTCCCCTCTGTCATGCAGTGTTCCCCACGGTTCCCCACTTTTTCCAACCTATACCTCCTGCTCCCTTTGGTGCCCCTCTGTTCTGCAGTGTTGCCCACGGTTCCCCACTTTTTCCAATCTGTTTCCCCTGCTACCTCCGGTTCCCCTCTGTTCTGCATTTTTCTACACTGTTCCCCACTTTTTCCAATCCGATCCCCCTGCTTCCTTTGGTTCACCTCTGTTCTGCAGAACTCCCCACGATTCCCCACTTTTTCCAATCTGTTCCCCCTGCTCCCTCTGGTTCCTCTCTTTTCTGCATTTTTCCACACTGTTCCCCACTTATGCCAATCCGTTCCCCCTGCTTCATTTGGTTCCCCTCTGTCCTGCAGTGTCCTCCACGGTTCCCCACTTTTTTCAACCTGTACCTCCTGTTCCCTATGGTTCCCCACTGTCATGCAGTGTTTTCACAGTACCCCAATTTTTTCCTATCTGTTCCCCCTGATCCCTTTGGTTCCCCTCTGTCGTGCAGTGTGCCCCACGGTTCCCCACTTTTTCCAATCCGTTCCCTCTGCTCCCTTTGGTTACCCTCTGTTCTACAGTGTTCCCCACAGTTCTCCACCTTTTCCAATTCTTTCCCCCTGCTCCCTTTGGTTCCCCACCTTTCTGCATTTTTCCACACGGTTCCCCACTTTTTCCAATATGTTCCCCCTGCTCCCTTTGATTCCTCACTGTTCTCCACATTTTTTCCAACCTGCACCCCCTGTTATCTATGGTTCCCCTCTGCCCTGCAGTGTCCCCCATGGTTCCCCACTTTTTCCAATCCGTTCCCCCTGTTCCCTTTTGTTTACCTCTGTTCTGCAGTGTTCCCGACGCTTCCCCACTTTTTCCAATTCGTTCCCCATGCTCCCTTTGGTTCCCCTCTATTCTGCATTGTTACCCACGTTTCTCCACATATTTTTCAATCCTGTACCCCCTGCTCCCTATGGTTCCCCTCTGCCTTGCACTTTTCCCCATGGGACCCCACTTTTTCCAATCTGTTCCCCCTGCTCCCTTTGGTTCCCCTCTGTTCTGCATTGTTCCCCACGGTTCACCACTTTTCCGAACTGTACCCCCTGCTCCCTTTGGTTCACCTCTGTTCTGCAGTGTTCCTCACGGTTCCCCACTTTTTCCAATCTGTTCCCCCTGCACCCTTTGATTCACCTCTGTTCTGCAGTGTTGCCCACTGTTCTCAACTTTTTCCAATCTGTTCCTCCTGCTCCCTTTGGTTCCCCACTGTTCTGCATTTTTGCACACGGTTCCCCACTTTTTCAAAACTGTTCCCTCTGCTCCCTTTGGTTCCTCACTGTTCTGCAGTTTTCCTCACGGTTCTCCACATATTTCCAACCTCTACCCCTCTGCCCTGCAGTTTCCCCCATGGTTCCCCACTTTTTCCAATCAGTTCCCCCTGTTCCCTTTGGTTCGCCTTTGTTCTGCAGTGTTCCCGACGCTTCCACACTTTTTCCAATCCGTTCCCCCTGCTCCCTCTGGTTCCCCTCTATTCTGCAGTGTTCCCCACGATTCTCCACATTTTTTTCCTTCCTGTCCCCCCTGCTCCCTTTGGTTCCCCACTGTTGTGCATTTTTGTACACGGTACCCCACTTCTTCTAATCTGTTCCTCCTGCAGCCTTTGTTTCCCCACTGTTCTGCATTTTTCCACACGGTTCCCCACTTTTTCCAATCTATTCCCCCTGCTCCCTTTGGTTCCTCACTGTTCTGCAGTGTTCCCCACGGTTCCCCACTTTTTCCAAATCGTTCCCCTGCTCCCTTTGGTTCCCCTCTGTTCTGCAGTGATCTCCACGGTTCCCCACATTTTCCAAACTGTTCCCCCTGCTCGCTTTGGTTTCATACTGTTCTGCAGTGTTCCCCAGGGTTCCCCACTTTTTTACAATCTGTTCGCCCTGTTCCCTTTGGTTCCCCTCTGTCCTGCAGTGTCCTCCACGGTTCCCCACTTTTTCCAACCTGTACCTCCTGCTCCCTTTGGTTCCCCTCTGTCATGCAGTGTTTTCACAGTTCCCAAATTTTTTCCTATCTATTCGCCCTGATCCCTTTGGTTCCCCTCTGTCGTGCAGTGTTCCCCACGGTTCCCCACTTTTTCCAATCCGTTCCCTCTGCTCCCTTTGGTTCCCCTTTGTTCTGCAGTGTTCCCCACAGTTCTCCACCTTTTCCAATTCGTTCCCCCTGCTCCCTTTGGTTCCCCACCTTTCTGCATTTTTCCACACGGTTCCCTACTTTTTCCAATCGGTTCCCCACTTTTTCCAATCTCTTCCCCCTGCTTCCTTTGGTTCTGCTCTGTTCTGCAGTGTTCCCCACAGTTCCCCACTTTTTCCAATCTGTTCCCCCTGCTCCTTTAGCTCCACTCCGTTCTGCAGTTTTCCCCACGGTTCCCCACATTTTCCAAACCATTCCCACGGCTCGCTTTGGTTTCATACTGTTCTGCAGCGTTCCCCACGGTTCCCCACTATTTTACAATCTATTCGCCCTGCTCCCTTTGGTTCCCCTCTGTTCTACAGTGTCCTCCACGCTTCCCAACTTTTTGCTATCCATTCCCCCTGCTCTGTTTGTTTCCCCACTGTTCTGCATTTTTCCACACGGTTCCCCACTTTTTCCAATCTGTTCCCCCTGCTCCCTTTGGTTCCTCACTGTTCTGCAGTGTTCCTCATGGTTCTCCACATTTTTTCCAACCTGTAGCCCCTGCTCCCTATGGTTCCCCTCTGCCCTGCAGTATTCCCCATGGTTTCCCACTTTTTCCAATCCGTTCGCCCTGTTCCCTTTGGTTCCCCTCTGTCCTTCCGTGTTCTCCACGGTTCCCAACTTTTTGCAATCCATTGCCCCTGCTCCGTATGGTTCCCCTCTGTTCTGCAGTGTTCCCCACGGTTCCCCCTTTTTCCATTCTGTTTCCCCTGCTCTTTTGGCTCCACTCTGTTCTGCAGTTTTTCCCACGGTTCCCCACATTTTCCAAACCATTCCCCCGGCTTGCTTTGTTTTCATACTGTTCTGCAGCATTCCCCACGGTTCCCCACTTTTTGCAATCCAATACCCCCTGCTCTGTTTGTTTCCCCTCTGTCCTGCATTGTCCTCCACGGTTCCCAACTTTTTGCAATCCATTCCCCCTGCTCTGTTTGTTTCCCCTCTGTCCTGCATTGTCTTCCATGGTTCCAAACATTTTGCAATCCATTCCTCCTGCTCCGTTTGTTTGCCCTCTGTTCTGCAGTGTTCCCCACAGTTCCCCACTTTTTCCAATCAGTTCCCCCTGCTCCCTTTGATTCCCCTCTGTCCTACAGTGTTCCCCACGGTTCCCCACTTTTTCCAATCCGTTCTCTCTGCTCCCTTTGGTTCCCCTCTGTTCTGCAGTGTTCCCCACAGTTCTCCACCTTTTCCAATTCGTTCCCACTGCTCCCTTTGGTTCCCCACCTTTCTGCATTTTTTCACACGTTTCCCTACTTTTTCCAATCGGTTCCCCACTTTTTCCAATCTGTTTCCCCTGCTCCCTTTGGTTCTCCTCTGTTCTGCAGTGTTCCCGACGCTTCCCCACTTTTTCCAATCCGTTCCCCCTGCTCCCTTTGGTTCCACTCTATTCTGCAGTATTCCCCACGATTCTCCACATTTTTTTCCATCCTGTACCCCCGGCTCCCTATGATTTCCCTCTGCATTCCAGTGTTACCCATGGGACCACACTTTTTCCAACCTTTTCCCCTTGTTCCCTTTGGTTCCCCTCTGTCCTGCCGTGTTCTCCACAGTTATCAACTTTTTGCAATCCGTTCCCCCTGCTCCATTTGGTTCCCCTCTGTTCTGCAGTGTTCCCCACGGTTCCCCACTTTTTCCAATCTGTCCCCCTGCTCCTTTGGCTCCACTCTGTTCTGCAGTTTTCCACATGTTTCCCCACATTTTCCAAACCATTCCCCCGGCTCGCTTTGGTTTCATACTGTTCTGCAGTGTTCCCCACGTTTCCCTACTTTTTTACAATCTGTTCACCCTGCTCCCTTTGGTTCCCCTCTGTTCTGCAGTGTCCTCCACGCTTACCAACTTATTGCAATCCATTCCCCCTGCTCTGTTTGTTTCCCCTCTGTCCTGCATTGTCCACCACGGTTCCCAACTTTTTGGAATCATATTCCCCTGCTCCCTTTGATTCGCCTCTGTCCTACAGTGTTCCCCATGGGCCCAACTTTTTACAATCCGTTCCCCCTGCTTCCTTTGGTTCCCCTCTGTCGTCCAATATTCCCCACGGTTCCCCACTTATTCCAATGTGTTCCCTGTGCTCCCTTTGGTGCCCCTCTTTTCTGCAGTGTTCCCCACTTTTTCCAATCTGTTTCCCCTGCTTCCTTTGGTTCACCTCTGTTCTGCAGAATTCCCCACGATTCCCCACTTTTTCCAATCTGTTCCCCCTGCTCCCTTTGGTTCCCCACTGTTCTGCATTTTTCCACACAGTTCCCCACTTTTTCCAATATGTTCCTCCTGCTCCCTTTGATTCCTCACTGTTCTCCACATTTTTTCCAACATGCACCCCCTGCTCTCTATGGTTCCCCTCTGCCCTGCAGTGTCCCCCATGGTTCCCCACTTTTTCCAATCCGTTCCCCCTGTTCCCTTTTGTTTGCCTCTGTTCTGCAGTGTTCCCGACACTTCCCCACTTTTTCCAATCCATTCCCCCTGCTCCCTTTGGTTCCCCTCTATTCTGCATTGTTACCCACATTTCTCCACATTTTTTCCATCCTGTACCCCCTGCTCCCTATGAATCCCCTCTGCCTTGCAGTGTTCCCAATGGGACCCCACTTTTTCCAATCTGTTCCCCCTGGTCCTTTCGCTCCACTCTGTTCTGCAGTTTTCCCCATGGTTCTCCACATTTTTTCCAAACTGTTCCACCTGCTCCCTTTGGTTCTGCAGTGCTTCCCACGGTTCCCCACTTTTTCCAATCCATTTCCCCTGCTCCCTTTGGTTCCCCTCTATTGTTCAGTGTTCCCCACGGTTCCCCACTTTTTCCAATCCGTTTCCCTGCTCCCTTTGGTTCCCCTCTGTTCTGCAGTGATCCCCACGTTTCCCAACATTTTCCAAACTGTTCCCCCGGCTCGCTTTGGTTTCATACTCTTCTGCAGTGTTCCCCACGGTTCCCCACTTTTTTACAATCTGTTCGCCCTGCTCCCTTTGGTTCCCCTCTGTCCTGCAGTGTCCTCCACGGTTCCCCACTTTTTCCAACCTGTACCTCCTGTTCCCTTTGGTTCCCCTCTGTCATGCAGTGTTTTCACAGTTCCCCAATTTTTTCCTATCTGTTCCCCCTGATCCCTTTGGTTCCCCTCTATCATGCAGTGTGCCCCACGGTTCCCCACTTTTTCCAATCCGTTCCCTCTGCTCCCTTTGGTTCCCCTCTGTTCTGCAGTGTTCCCCACAGTTCTCCACCTTTTCCAATTCGTTCCCCCTGCTCCCTTTAGTCCCCACCTTTCTGCATTTTTCCACATGGTTCCCTACTTTTTCCAATCGGTTTCCCACTTTTTCCAATCTGTTCCCCCTGCTCCCTTTGGTTCTCCTCTGTTCTGCAGTGTTCCCGACGCTTCCCCACTTTTTCCAATCCGTTCCCCCTGCTCCCTTTGGTTCCCCTCTATTCTACATTGTTCCCCACGATTCTCCACATTTTTTTACATACTGTACCCCCTGCTCCCTATGGTTCCCCTCTGCCTTGCAGTGTTACCCATGGGACACCACTTTTTCCAACCTGTTCCCCTTGTTCCCTTTGGTTCCCCTCTGTCCTTCCGTGTTCTCCACGGTTCCCAACTTTTTGCAATCCGTTGCCCCTGCTCCGTTTGGTTCCACTCTGTTCTGCAGTGTTCCCCACGGTTCCCCACTTTTTCCAATCTGTTCCCCCTGCTCCTTTGTCTCAACTCTGTTCTGCAGGTTTCCCCACGGTTCCCCACATTTTCCAAACCATTCCCCCGGCTCGCTTTGGTTTCATACTGTTCTGCAGCGTTCCCCACGGTTCCCCACTTTTTTACAAACTGTTTGCCCTGCTCCCTTTGGCTTCCCCTGTTCTGCATTGTCCTCCACAGTTCCAAACTTTTTGCAATCCATTCCCCCTGTTCCATTGTTTGCCCTCTGTTCTGCAGTGTTCCCCACTGTTCCCCACTTTTTCCAATCAGTTCCCCCTGCTCCCTTTGATTCCCCTCTGTCCTACAGTGTTCCCCATTGGCGCAACATTTTACAATCCGTTCCCCCTGCTTCCTTTGGTTCCCCTCTGTCCTACAGTGTTCCCCATTGGCGCAACATTTTACAATCCGTTCCCCCTGCTTCCTTTGGTTCCACTCTGTCGTGCAGCGTTCCCCACGTTTCCCCACTTTTTCCAATACATTCCCACTGCTCCCTTTGGTGCCCCTCTGTTCTGCAGTGTTCCCCACGGTTCCCCACTTTTTCCAATCTGTTTTCCCTGCTACCTCCGGGTCCCCTCTGTTCTGCATTTTTCTACACTGTTCCCCACTTTTTCCAATCCGATCCCCCTGCTTCCTTTGGTTCACCTCTGTTCTGCAGAACTCCCCACGATTCCCCACTTTTTCCAATCTGTTCCCCCTGCTCCCTTTGGTTCCCCTCTGTTCTGCATTGTTCCCCACGGTTCACCACTTTTCCGAACTGTACCCCCTGCTCCCTTTGGTTCACCTCTGTTCTGCAGTTTTCCTCACGGTTCCCCACTTTTTCCAATCTGTTCCCCCTGCACCCTTTGATTCACCTCTGTTCTGCAGTGTTGCCCACTGTTCTCAACTTTTTCCAATCTGTTCCTCCTGCTCCCTTTGGTTCCCCACTGTTCTGCATTTTTGCACACGGTTCCCCACTTTTTCAAAACTGTTCCCCCTGCTCCCTTTGGTTCCTCACTGTTCTGCGGTTTTCCTCACGGTTCTCCACATTTTTCAAACCTGTACCCCCTGCTCCCTATGGTTCCCCTCTGCCCTGCAGTGTCCCCCATTGTTCCCCACTTTTTCCAATCCGTTCCCCCTGTTCCCTTTGGTTCGCCTCTGTTCTGCAGTGTTCCCGACGCTTCCACACTTTTTCCAATCCATTCCCCCTGCTCCCTTTGATTCCCCTCTGTCCTACAGTGTTCCCCATGGGCCCACCTTTTTCCAATCCATTCCCCCTGCTCCCTTTGGTTCCCCACTGTTCTGCATTTTTCCACACGGTTCCCCACTTTTTCCAATCTGTTCCCCCTGCTCCCTTTGTTTCCTCACTGTTCTCCACATTTTTAACAACCTGCACCCCCTGCTCCCTATGGTTCCCCTCTGCCTTGCAGTGTTCCCCATGGGACCCTACTTTTTCCAATCTGTTCCCCCTGCTCCTTTGGCTCCACTCTGTTCTGCAGTTTTCCCCATGGTTCTCCACATTTTTTCCAATCTGTTCCACCTGCTCCCTTTGGTTCTGCAGTGTTTCCCACTGTTCCCCACTTTTTCCAATCCATTTCCCCTGCTCCCTTTTGTTCCCCTCTATTGTTCAGTGTTCCCCACGGTCCCCCACTTTTTCCAATCCGTTCCCCTGCTTCATTTGGTTCCCCTCTGTCCTGCAGTGTCCTCCACGGTTCCCCACTTTTTTCAACCTGTACCTCCTGTTCCCTATGGTTCCCCACTGTCATGCAGTGTTTTCACAGTACCCCAATTTTTTCCTATCTGTTCCCCCTGATCCCTTTGGTTCCCCTCTGTCGTGCAGTGTGCCCCACGGTTCCCCACTTTTTCCAATCCGTTCCCTCTGCTCCCTTTGGTTACCCTCTGTTCTACAGTGTTCCCCACAGTTCTCCACCTTTTCCAATTCTTTCCCCCTGCTCCCTTTGGTTCCCCACCTTTCTGCATTTTTCCACACGGTTCCCCACTTTTTCCAATATGTTCCCCCTGCTCCCTTTGATTCCTCACTGTTCTCCACATTTTTTCCAACCTGCACCCCCTGTTATCTATGGTTCCCCTCTGCCCTGCAGTGTCCCCCATGGTTCCCCACTTTTTCCAATCCGTTCCCCCTGTTCCCTTTTGTTTACCTCTGTTCTGCAGTGTTCCCGACGCTTCCCCACTTTTTCCAATTCGTTCCCCATGCTCCCTTTGGTTCCCCTCTATTCTGCATTGTTACCCACGTTTCTCCACATATTTTTCAATCCTGTACCCCCTGCTCCCTATGGTTCCCCTCTGCCTTGCACTTTTCCCCATGGGACCCCACTTTTTCCAATCTGTTCCCCCTGCTCCCTTTGGTTCCCCTCTGTTCTGCATTGTTCCCCACGGTTCACCACTTTTCCGAACTGTACCCCCTGCTCCCTTTGGTTCACCTCTGTTCTGCAGTGTTCCTCACGGTTCCCCACTTTTTCCAATCTGTTCCCCCTGCACCCTTTGATTCACCTCTGTTCTGCAGTGTTGCCCACTGTTCTCAACTTTTTCCAATCTGTTCCTCCTGCTCCCTTTGGTTCCCCACTGTTCTGCATTTTTGCACACGGTTCCCCACTTTTTCAAAACTGTTCCCTCTGCTCCCTTTGGTTCCTCACTGTTCTGCAGTTTTCCTCACGGTTCTCCACATATTTCCAACCTCTACCCCTCTGCCCTGCAGTTTCCCCCATGGTTCCCCACTTTTTCCAATCAGTTCCCCCTGTTCCCTTTGGTTCGCCTTTGTTCTGCAGTGTTCCCGACGCTTCCACACTTTTTCCAATCCGTTCCCCCTGCTCCCTCTGGTTCCCCTCTATTCTGCAGTGTTCCCCACGATTCTCCACATTTTTTTCCTTCCTGTCCCCCCTGCTCCCTTTGGTTCCCCACTGTTGTGCATTTTTGTACACGGTACCCCACTTCTTCTAATCTGTTCCTCCTGCAGCCTTTGTTTCCCCACTGTTCTGCATTTTTCCACACGGTTCCCCACTTTTTCCAATCTATTCCCCCTGCTCCCTTTGGTTCCTCACTGTTCTGCAGTGTTCCCCACGGTTCCCCACTTTTTCCAAATCGTTCCCCTGCTCCCTTTGGTTCCCCTCTGTTCTGCAGTGATCTCCACGGTTCCCCACATTTTCCAAACTGTTCCCCCTGCTCGCTTTGGTTTCATACTGTTCTGCAGTGTTCCCCAGGGTTCCCCACTTTTTTACAATCTGTTCGCCCTGTTCCCTTTGGTTCCCCTCTGTCCTGCAGTGTCCTCCACGGTTCCCCACTTTTTCCAACCTGTACCTCCTGCTCCCTTTGGTTCCCCTCTGTCATGCAGTGTTTTCACAGTTCCCAAATTTTTTCCTATCTATTCGCCCTGATCCCTTTGGTTCCCCTCTGTCGTGCAGTGTTCCCCACGGTTCCCCACTTTTTCCAATCCGTTCCCTCTGCTCCCTTTGGTTCCCCTTTGTTCTGCAGTGTTCCCCACAGTTCTCCACCTTTTCCAATTCGTTCCCCCTGCTCCCTTTGGTTCCCCACCTTTCTGCATTTTTCCACACGGTTCCCTACTTTTTCCAATCGGTTCCCCACTTTTTCCAATCTCTTCCCCCTGCTTCCTTTGGTTCTGCTCTGTTCTGCAGTGTTCCCCACAGTTCCCCACTTTTTCCAATCTGTTCCCCCTGCTCCTTTAGCTCCACTCCGTTCTGCAGTTTTCCCCACGGTTCCCCACATTTTCCAAACCATTCCCACGGCTCGCTTTGGTTTCATACTGTTCTGCAGCGTTCCCCACGGTTCCCCACTATTTTACAATCTATTCGCCCTGCTCCCTTTGGTTCCCCTCTGTTCTACAGTGTCCTCCACGCTTCCCAACTTTTTGCTATCCATTCCCCCTGCTCTGTTTGTTTCCCCACTGTTCTGCATTTTTCCACACGGTTCCCCACTTTTTCCAATCTGTTCCCCCTGCTCCCTTTGGTTCCTCACTGTTCTGCAGTGTTCCTCATGGTTCTCCACATTTTTTCCAACCTGTAGCCCCTGCTCCCTATGGTTCCCCTCTGCCCTGCAGTATTCCCCATGGTTTCCCACTTTTTCCAATCCGTTCGCCCTGTTCCCTTTGGTTCCCCTCTGTCCTTCCGTGTTCTCCACGGTTCCCAACTTTTTGCAATCCATTGCCCCTGCTCCGTATGGTTCCCCTCTGTTCTGCAGTGTTCCCCACGGTTCCCCCTTTTTCCATTCTGTTTCCCCTGCTCTTTTGGCTCCACTCTGTTCTGCAGTTTTTCCCACGGTTCCCCACATTTTCCAAACCATTCCCCCGGCTTGCTTTGTTTTCATACTGTTCTGCAGCATTCCCCACGGTTCCCCACTTTTTGCAATCCAATACCCCCTGCTCTGTTTGTTTCCCCTCTGTCCTGCATTGTCCTCCACGGTTCCCAACTTTTTGCAATCCATTCCCCCTGCTCTGTTTGTTTCCCCTCTGTCCTGCATTGTCTTCCATGGTTCCAAACATTTTGCAATCCATTCCTCCTGCTCCGTTTGTTTGCCCTCTGTTCTGCAGTGTTCCCCACAGTTCCCCACTTTTTCCAATCAGTTCCCCCTGCTCCCTTTGATTCCCCTCTGTCCTACAGTGTTCCCCACGGTTCCCCACTTTTTCCAATCCGTTCTCTCTGCTCCCTTTGGTTCCCCTCTGTTCTGCAGTGTTCCCCACAGTTCTCCACCTTTTCCAATTCGTTCCCACTGCTCCCTTTGGTTCCCCACCTTTCTGCATTTTTTCACACGTTTCCCTACTTTTTCCAATCGGTTCCCCACTTTTTCCAATCTGTTTCCCCTGCTCCCTTTGGTTCTCCTCTGTTCTGCAGTGTTCCCGACGCTTCCCCACTTTTTCCAATCCGTTCCCCCTGCTCCCTTTGGTTCCACTCTATTCTGCAGTATTCCCCACGATTCTCCACATTTTTTTCCATCCTGTACCCCCGGCTCCCTATGATTTCCCTCTGCATTCCAGTGTTACCCATGGGACCACACTTTTTCCAACCTTTTCCCCTTGTTCCCTTTGGTTCCCCTCTGTCCTGCCGTGTTCTCCACAGTTATCAACTTTTTGCAATCCGTTCCCCCTGCTCCATTTGGTTCCCCTCTGTTCTGCAGTGTTCCCCACGGTTCCCCACTTTTTCCAATCTGTCCCCCTGCTCCTTTGGCTCCACTCTGTTCTGCAGTTTTCCACATGTTTCCCCACATTTTCCAAACCATTCCCCCGGCTCGCTTTGGTTTCATACTGTTCTGCAGTGTTCCCCACGTTTCCCTACTTTTTTACAATCTGTTCACCCTGCTCCCTTTGGTTCCCCTCTGTTCTGCAGTGTCCTCCACGCTTACCAACTTATTGCAATCCATTCCCCCTGCTCTGTTTGTTTCCCCTCTGTCCTGCATTGTCCACCACGGTTCCCAACTTTTTGGAATCATATTCCCCTGCTCCCTTTGATTCGCCTCTGTCCTACAGTGTTCCCCATGGGCCCAACTTTTTACAATCCGTTCCCCCTGCTTCCTTTGGTTCCCCTCTGTCGTCCAATATTCCCCACGGTTCCCCACTTATTCCAATGTGTTCCCTGTGCTCCCTTTGGTGCCCCTCTTTTCTGCAGTGTTCCCCACTTTTTCCAATCTGTTTCCCCTGCTTCCTTTGGTTCACCTCTGTTCTGCAGAATTCCCCACGATTCCCCACTTTTTCCAATCTGTTCCCCCTGCTCCCTTTGGTTCCCCACTGTTCTGCATTTTTCCACACAGTTCCCCACTTTTTCCAATATGTTCCTCCTGCTCCCTTTGATTCCTCACTGTTCTCCACATTTTTTCCAACATGCACCCCCTGCTCTCTATGGTTCCCCTCTGCCCTGCAGTGTCCCCCATGGTTCCCCACTTTTTCCAATCCGTTCCCCCTGTTCCCTTTTGTTTGCCTCTGTTCTGCAGTGTTCCCGACACTTCCCCACTTTTTCCAATCCATTCCCCCTGCTCCCTTTGGTTCCCCTCTATTCTGCATTGTTACCCACATTTCTCCACATTTTTTCCATCCTGTACCCCCTGCTCCCTATGAATCCCCTCTGCCTTGCAGTGTTCCCAATGGGACCCCACTTTTTCCAATCTGTTCCCCCTGGTCCTTTCGCTCCACTCTGTTCTGCAGTTTTCCCCATGGTTCTCCACATTTTTTCCAAACTGTTCCACCTGCTCCCTTTGGTTCTGCAGTGCTTCCCACGGTTCCCCACTTTTTCCAATCCATTTCCCCTGCTCCCTTTGGTTCCCCTCTATTGTTCAGTGTTCCCCACGGTTCCCCACTTTTTCCAATCCGTTTCCCTGCTCCCTTTGGTTCCCCTCTGTTCTGCAGTGATCCCCACGTTTCCCAACATTTTCCAAACTGTTCCCCCGGCTCGCTTTGGTTTCATACTCTTCTGCAGTGTTCCCCACGGTTCCCCACTTTTTTACAATCTGTTCGCCCTGCTCCCTTTGGTTCCCCTCTGTCCTGCAGTGTCCTCCACGGTTCCCCACTTTTTCCAACCTGTACCTCCTGTTCCCTTTGGTTCCCCTCTGTCATGCAGTGTTTTCACAGTTCCCCAATTTTTTCCTATCTGTTCCCCCTGATCCCTTTGGTTCCCCTCTATCATGCAGTGTGCCCCACGGTTCCCCACTTTTTCCAATCCGTTCCCTCTGCTCCCTTTGGTGCCCCTCTGTTCTGCAGTGTTCCCCACGGTTCCCCACTTTTTCCAATCTGTTTTCCCTGCTACCTCCGGGTCCCCTCTGTTCTGCATTTTTCTACACTGTTCCCCACTTTTTCCAATCCGATCCCCCTGCTTCCTTTGGTTCACCTCTGTTCTGCAGAACTCCCCACGATTCCCCACTTTTTCCAATCTGTTCCCCCTGCTCCCTTTGGTTCCCCTCTGTTCTGCATTGTTCCCCACGGTTCACCACTTTTCCGAACTGTACCCCCTGCTCCCTTTGGTTCACCTCTGTTCTGCAGTTTTCCTCACGGTTCCCCACTTTTTCCAATCTGTTCCCCCTGCACCCTTTGATTCACCTCTGTTCTGCAGTGTTGCCCACTGTTCTCAACTTTTTCCAATCTGTTCCTCCTGCTCCCTTTGGTTCCCCACTGTTCTGCATTTTTGCACACGGTTCCCCACTTTTTCAAAACTGTTCCCCCTGCTCCCTTTGGTTCCTCACTGTTCTGCGGTTTTCCTCACGGTTCTCCACATTTTTCAAACCTGTACCCCCTGCTCCCTATGGTTCCCCTCTGCCCTGCAGTGTCCCCCATTGTTCCCCACTTTTTCCAATCCGTTCCCCCTGTTCCCTTTGGTTCGCCTCTGTTCTGCAGTGTTCCCGACGCTTCCACACTTTTTCCAATCCATTCCCCCTGCTCCCTTTGATTCCCCTCTGTCCTACAGTGTTCCCCATGGGCCCACCTTTTTCCAATCCATTCCCCCTGCTCCCTTTGGTTCCCCACTGTTCTGCATTTTTCCACACGGTTCCCCACTTTTTCCAATCTGTTCCCCCTGCTCCCTTTGTTTCCTCACTGTTCTCCACATTTTTAACAACCTGCACCCCCTGCTCCCTATGGTTCCCCTCTGCCTTGCAGTGTTCCCCATGGGACCCTACTTTTTCCAATCTGTTCCCCCTGCTCCTTTGGCTCCACTCTGTTCTGCAGTTTTCCCCATGGTTCTCCACATTTTTTCCAATCTGTTCCACCTGCTCCCTTTGGTTCTGCAGTGTTTCCCACTGTTCCCCACTTTTTCCAATCCATTTCCCCTGCTCCCTTTTGTTCCCCTCTATTGTTCAGTGTTCCCCACGGTCCCCCACTTTTTCCAATCCGTTCCCCTGCTCCCTTTGGTTCCCCTCTGTTCTGCAGGATCCCCACGGTTCCCCATATTTTCCAAACTGTTCCCCAGGCTCGATTTCGTTTCATACTGTTCTGCAGTGTTCCCCACGATTCCCCACTTTTTTACAATTTGTTCGCCCTGCTCCCTTTGGTTCCCCTCTGTCCTGCAGTGTCCTTCACGGTTCCCAACTTTTTCCAACATGTACCTCCTGTCCCCTTTGGTTCCCCTCTGTCCTGCAGTGTCCTTCACGGTTCCCAACTTTTTCCAACATGTACCTCCTGTCCCCTTTGGTTCCCCTCTGTCATGCAGTGTTTTCACAGTTCCCCAATTTTTTCCTGTCTGTTCCCCCTGATCCCTTTGGTTCCCCTCTGTTGTGCAGTGTGCCCCAAGGTTCCCCACTTTTTCCAATCCATTCCCTCTGCTCCCTTTGGTTCCCCTCTGTTCTGCAGTGTTCCCCACAGTTCTCCACCTTTTCCAATTCGTTCCCCCTGCTCCCTTTGGTTCCCCACCTCTCTGCATTTTTCCACACGGTTCCCTACTTTTTTCCAATCGGTTCCCCACTTTTTCAAATCTGTTCCCCCTGCTCCCTTTGGTTCTCATCTCTTCTGCAGTGTTCCCGACGCTTCCCCACTTTTTCCAATCCGTTCCCCCTGCTCCCTTTGGTTCCCCTCTATTCTACAGTGTTCCCCACGATTCTCCACATTTTTTTACATACTGTACTCCCTTCTCCCTTTGGTTCCCCTCTGCCTTGCAGTGTTACCCATGGTTCACCACTTTTTCCAACCTGTTCCCCTTGTTCCCTTTGGTTCCCCTCTGTCCTTCCGTGTTCTCCAGTGTTCCCAACTTTTTGCAATCCATTGCCCCTGCTCCGTTTGGTTCCCCTCTGTTTTGTAGTGTTCCCCACGGTTCCCCACTTTTTCCAATCTGTTCCCCCTGCTCCTTTGTCTCCACTCTTTTCTGCAGTTTTCCCCACGGTTCCCCACATTTTCCAAACCATTCCCCCGCCTCGCTTTGGTTTCATACTGTTCTGCAGCGTTCCCCACGGTTCCCCACTTTTTTACAAGCTGTTTGCCCTGCTCCTTTTGGTTCCCCCCTGTTCTGCATTGTCCTCCACGGTTCCCAACTTTTTGGAATCCATTCCCCCTGTTCCATTTGTTTGCCCTCTGTTCTGCAGTGTTCCCCACAGTTCCCCACTTTTTCCAATCATTTCCCCCTGCTCCCTTTGATTCCCCTCTGTCCTACAGTGTTCCCCATCGGCGCAACTTTTTACAATCCGTTCCCCCTGCTTCCTTTGGTCCACCTCTTTTCTGCAGTGTTCCCCACGGTTCCCCACTTTTTCCAATGCATTCCCTCTGCTCCCTTTGGTGCCCCTCTGTTCTGCAGTGTTCCCCACGGTTCCCCACATTTTCCAATCTGTTCCCCCTGATCCCTTTGGTTCACCTCTGTTCTGCAGTTTTCCCCACGGTTCCCCACATTTTCCAAACCATTCCCCCGGCTTGCTTTGTTTTCATACTGTTCTGCAGCGTTCCCCACGGTTCCCCACTTTTTTACAATCTGTTCGCCCTGCTCCCTTTGGTTCCCCTCTGTTCTGCAGTGTCCTCCACGTTTCCCAACTTTTTGGAATCCATTCCCCCTGCTCCGTTTGTTTCCCTCTGTTCTGCAGTGTTCCCCACAGTTTCCCACTTTTTCCAATCAGTTCCCCCTGCTCCCTTTGATTCCCCTCTGTCCAACAGTGTTGCCCATCGGCCCAACCTTTTACAATCAGTTCCCCCTGCTTCCTTTGGTTCCCCTCTGTCGTGCAGTGTTCCCCACGGTTCCCCAGTTTTCCAATGCGTTCCCTCTGCTCCCTTTGGTGTCCCTCTGTTCTGCAGTGTTCCCTACGGTTCCCCACTTTTTCCAATCTGTTTCCCCTGCTACCTCTGGTTGACCTCTGTTCTGCGTTTTTCCACACTGTTCCCCGCTTTTTCCAATCCGTTCCCCCTGCTTCCTTTGGTTCACCTCTGTTCTGCAGTATGCCCCACGGTTCCCCACATTTTCCAATCCGTTCCCTCTGCTCCCTTTGGTTCCCCTCGGTTCTGCAGTGTTCCCCACAGTTCTCCACCATTTCCAATTTGTTCCCCCTGCTCCCTTTGGTTCCCCACCTTTCTGTATTTTTACATACTGTTCCCTACTTTTTCCAATCGGTTCCCCACTATTTCCAATCTGTTCCCCCTGCTCCCTTTGGTTCTCCTCTGTTCTGCAGTGTTCCCCACGATACTCCACATTTTTTTCCATCCTGTAACCCCTGCTCCCTATGGTTCCCCTCTGCCTTGCAGTGTTACCCATGGGACACCACTTTTTCCAACCTGTTCCCCTTGTTCCCTTTGGTTCCCCTCTGTCCTTCCGTGGGGCAATCCGTTGCCCCTGCTCCATTTGGTTCCCCTCTGTTCTGCAGTGTTCCCCACGGTTCACCCTGGTTCCATTCTGTTCCCCCTGCTCCTTTGGCTCCACTCTGTTCTGCAGTTTTCCCCACGGTTCCCCACATTTTCTAAACCATTCCCCCGGCTTCCTTTGTTTTCATACTGTTCAGCAGCATTCCCCACGGTTATCCACTTTTCTACAATCTGTTCCCCCTGCTCCCTTAGGTTCCCCTCTGTTCTGCAGTGTCCTCCACGTTTACCAACTTTTTGCAATCCATTCCCCCTGCTCCGTTTGTTTGCCCTCTGTTCTGCAGTGTTCCCCACAGTTCCCCACTTTTTCCAATCAGTTCCCCCTGCTCCCTTTGATTCCCCTTTGTCCTACAGTGTTCCCCATCGGCCAACCTTTTTACAATCCGTTCCCCCTGCTTCCTTTGGTTCCCCTCTGTCGTGCAGTGTTCCCCACGGTTCCCCAGTTTTCTAATGCGTTCCCTCTGCTCCCTTTGGTTCCCCTCTGTTCTGCAGTGTTCCCCACGTTTCCCCATTTTTTCCAATCTGTTTCCCCTGCTACCTCTTGTTGCCCTCTGTTCTGCATTTTTCCACACTGTTCCCCACTTTTGCCCATCCGTTCCCCCTGCTTCCTTTGGTTCACCTCTGTTCTGCAGATCTCTCCAAGAATCCCCACTTTTTCCAATCAGTTCCCCCTGCTCCCTTTGGTTCCCCTCTGTTCTGCATTGTTCCCCACGGTTCCCCACTTCTCCAAACTGTACCCCCTGCTCCCTTTGGTTCCCCTCTGTTCTGCAGTGTTCCTCACGGTTCCCCACTTTTTCCAATCTGTTCTTCCTGCTCCCTTTGGTTCCCCACTGTTCTGCATTTTTCCACACGGTTCCCCACTTTTTCCAATCTGTTCCCCCTGCTTCCTTTGCATCCCCACTGTTCTGCCTTTTTCCACACGGTTCCCCACTTTTTCCAATCTGTTCCACCTGCTCCCTTTGGTTCCTCACTGTTCTGCAGTGTTCCCCACGGTTCTCCAAATTTTTTCTAATCTGTTCCCCCTTCTCCCTCTGGTTCACCTCTCTTCTACATTTTTCCACACGGTTCCCCATTTTTTCCAATCCGTTCCCCCTGCTCCCTTTGTTCCACCTCTTTTCTGCAAAGCTCCCCACGGTCCAGTTTTTCGAATCCTTTCCCCCTGCTCCCTTTGTGTCCCCACTGTTCTGCAGAACTCCCCACGATTCCCCACTTTTTCCAATCTGTTCCCCCTTCTCCCTTTGGTTCCTCTCTGTTCTGCAGTTTTCCCCACGGTTCTCCAAATTTTTTCTAATCTGTTCCCATGCTCCCTTTGGTTCCCCTCTGCCCTGCAGTGTCCCCCATAGTTCCTTACTTTTTCCAATCCGTTCCCCCTGCTCCCTTTGATTACACTCTGTCATGCAGTGTTCGCGATGGGCCCCACTTTTTGCAATCCGTTTCCCCTGCTTCCTTTGGTTCCCCTCTGTGCTGCAGTGTTCACCACGGTTCCCCACTTTTTACAACCTGTACCTCCTGCTCCCTTTGCTTCCCCTCTGTCATGCAGTGTTCCCCACGGTTCCCCACTTTTTCCAATCCGTTCCCTCTGCTGCCTTTGGTTCCCCTCTGTTCTGTAGTGTGCCCCACAGTTCTCCACCTTTTCCAATTCGTTCCCCCTGCTCCCTTTGGTTACCCTCTATTCTGCAGTGTTCCCCACGATTCTCCACATTTTTTTCCATCCTGTACCCCCGGCTCCCTATGGTTCCCCTCTGCATTGAAGTGTTACCCATGGGACCACACTTTTCCCAACCTGTTCCCCTTGTTCCCTTTGGTTCCCCTCTGTCCTGCCATATTCTCCACAGTTATCAACTTTTTGCAATCCATTCCCCCTGCTCCGTTTGGTTCCCCGCTGTTCTGCAGTGTTCCCCACGGTTCCGCACTTTTTCCAATCTGTTCCCCCTGCTCCTTTGGCTCCACTCTGTTCTGCAGTTTTCCACACGTTTCCCCACATTTTCCAAACCATTCCCCCGGCTCGCATTGTTTTCATACTGTTCTGGCGCGTTCCCAACGGTTCCCCACTTTTTGACAATCTGTTCGTCCTGCTCCCTTTGGTTCCCCTCTATCTGCAGTGTCCTCCACGCTTACCAACTTTTTGCAATCCATTCCCCCTGCTCTGTTTGTTTCTCCTCTGTCCTGCATTGTCCTCCACGGTTCCCAACTTTTTGCAATGCATTCCACCTGCTCCGTTTGTTTGCCCTCTGTTCTGCAGTGTTACCCACAGTTCCCCACTTTTTCCAATCAGTACCCCCTGCTCCCTTTGATTCCCCTCTGTCCTACAGTGTTCCCCATGGGCCCAACTTTTTACAATCCGTCCCCCCTGCTTCCTTTGGTTCCCCTCTGTCGTGCAGTATTCCCCACGGTTCCCCACTTTTTCTAATGTGTTCCCTCTGCTCCCTTTGGTGCCCCTCTGTTCTGCAGTGTTCCCGACGGTTCCCCACTTTTTCCAATCTGTTTCCCCTGCTACCTCTGTTTCCCCTCTGTTCTGCATTTTTCCACACTGTTCCCCACTTTTTCCAATCCGTCCCCCTTCTTCCTTTGGTTCACCTCTGTTATGCAGAACTCCCCACGATTCCCCACTTTTGCCAATTTGTTCCCCCTGCTCCCTTTGGTTCCCCACTGTTCTGCATTTTTCCACACGGTTCCCCACTTTTTCCAATCTGTTCCCCTGCTCCCTTTGATTCCTCACTGTCTCCACATTTTTTCCAACCTGCACCCACTGCTCCCTATAGTTCCCCTCTGCCTTGCAGTGTTCCGCATGGGACCCCACTTTTTGCAATCTGTTCCCCCTGCTCCTTTGGCTCCACTCTGTTCTGCAGTTTTCCCCATGGTTCTCCAGATTTTTTCCAATCTGTTCCACCTGCTCCCTTTGGTTCTGCAGTGTTTCCCACTGTTCCCCACTTTTTCCAATCCATTTCCCCTGCTCCCTTTGGTTCCCCTCTATTGTTCAGTGTTCCCCACGGTTCCCAACTTTTTCCAATCCGTTCCCCTGCTCCCTTTGGTTCCCCTCTGTTCTGCAGTGATCCCCACGGTTCCCCACATTTTGCAAACTGTTCCCCCGGCTCGCTTTGGTTTCATACTGTTCTGCAGTGTTCCCCACGGTTCCCCACTTTTTTACAATCTGTTCGCCCTGCTCCCTTTGGTTCCCCTCTGTCCTGCAGTATCCTTCACGGTTCCCCACTTTTTCCAACATGTACCTCCTGTTCCCTTTGGTATCCCTCTGTCATGCAGCATTTTCACAGTTCCCCAATTTTTTCCTATCTGTTCCCCCTGATCCCTTTGGTTCCCCTCTGACGTGCTGTGTGCCCCAAGGTTCCCCACTTTTTCCAATCCGTTCCTTCTGATCCCTTTGGTTCCCCTCAGTTCTGCAGTTTTCCCCACAGTTCTCCACCTTTTCCAATTCGTTCCCCCTGCTCCCTTTGATTCCCCACCTTTCTGCATTTTTCCACACGATTCCCTACTTTTTTCCAATCGGTTCCCCAATTTTTCAAATCTGTTCCCCCTGCTCCCTTTGGTTCTCCTCTCTTCTGCAGTGTTCCCGACGCTTCCCCACTTTTTCCAATCCGTTCCCCCTGCTCCCTTTGGGGTCCCACTATTCTACAGTGTTCCCCACGATTCTCCACATTTTTTTACATACTGTACCCCCGCTCCCTATGGTACCCCTCTGCCTTGCAGTGTTACCCATGGGACACCACTTTTTCCAACCTGTTCCGCTTGTTCCCTTTGGTTCCCCTCTGTCCTTCCGTATTTTCCAGGGTCCCAACTTTTTGCAATCCGTTGCCCCTGCTCCGTTTGGTTCCCCTCTGTTTTGTAGTGTTCCCCGCGGTTCCCCACTGTTTCCAATCTGTTCCCCCTGCTCCTTTGTCTCCACTCTGTTCTGCAGTTTTCCCCACGGTTCCCCACATTTTCCAAACCATTCCCCCGGCTCGCTTTGGTTTCATACTGTTCTGCAGCGTTCCCCACGGTTCCCCACTTTTTTACAAGCTGTTTGCCCTGCTCCTTTTGGTTCCCCCCTGTTCTGCATTGTCCTCCACGGTCCCAACTTTTTGGAATCCATTCCCCCTGTTCCGTTTGTTTGCCCTCTGTTCTGCAGTGTTCCCCACGGTTCCCCACTTTTTCCAATGCATTCCCTCTGCTCCCTTTGGTGCCCCTCTGTTCTGCAGTGTTCCCCACGGTTCCCCACTTTTTCCAATCTGTTCGCCCTGCTCCCTTTGGTTCCCCTCTGTCCTGCAGTGTCCTCCACGGTTCCCCACTTTTTCCAACCTGTACCTCCTGCTCCCTTTGATTCCCCTCTGCCCTACAGTGTTCCCCATCGGCCCAACTTTTTACAATCCGTTCCCCCTGCTTCCTTTGGTTCCCCTCTGTCGTGCAGTGTTCCCCACGGTTCCCCAGTTTTCCAATGCGTTCCCTCTGCTCCCTTTGGTGCCCCTCTGTTCTGCAGTGTTCCCCACAGTTCCCCACTTTTTCCAATCAGTTCCCCCTGCTCCCTTTTATTCCCCTCTGTCCTACAGTGTTCCCCACGGTTCCCCACTTTTTCCAATCCGTTCTCTCTGCTCCCTTTGGTTCCCCTCTGTTCTGCAGTGTTCCCCACAGTTCTCCACCTTTTCCAATTCGTTCCCACTGCTCCCTTTGGTTCCCCACCTTTCTGCATTTTTTCACACGTTTCCCTACTTTTTCCAATCGGTTCCCCACTTTTTCCAATCCGTTCCCCCTGCTCCCTTTGGTTCCACTCTATTCTGCAGTATTCCCCACGATTCTCCACATTTTTTTCCATCCTGTACCCCCGGCTCCCTATGATTTCCCTCTGCATTCCAGTGTTACCCATGGGACCACACTTTTTCCAACCTTTTCCCCTTGTTCCCTTTGGTTCCCCTCTGTCCTGCCGTGTTCTCCACAGTTATCAACTTTTTGCAATCCGTTCCCCCTGCTCCATTTGGTTCCCCTCTGTTCTGCAGTGTTCCCCACGGTTCCCCACTTTTTCCAATCTGTCCCCCTGCTCCTTTGGCTCCACTCTGTTCTGCAGTTTTCCACATGTTTCCCCACATTTTCCAAACCATTCCCCCGGCTCGCTTTGGTTTCATACTGTTCTGCAGTGTTCCCCACGTTTCCCTACTTTTTTACAATCTGTTCACCCTGCTCCCTTTGGTTCCCCTCTGTTCTGCAGTGTCCTCCACGCTTACCAACTTTTTGCAATCCATTCCCCCTGCTCTGTTTGTTTCCCCTCTGTCCTGCATTGTCCACCACGGTTCCCAACTTTTTGGAATCATATTCCCCTGCTCCCTTTGATTCGCCTCTGTCCTACAGTGTTCCCCATGG
Organism: Narcine bancroftii; assembly: GCF_036971445.1. Lineage (NCBI taxonomy): Eukaryota > Metazoa > Chordata > Chondrichthyes > Torpediniformes > Narcinidae > Narcine > Narcine bancroftii. The sequence goes on from NW_027211899.1 coordinate 323,613, forward strand.
GCCCAACTTTTTACAATCCGTTCCCCCTGCTTCCTTTGGTTCCCCTCTGTCGTCCAATATTCCCCACGGTTCCCCACTTATTCCAATGTGTTCCCTGTGCTCCCTTTGGTGCCCCTCTTTTCTGCAGTGTTCCCCACTTTTTCCAATCTGTTCCTCCTGCTCCCTTTGATTCCTCACTGTTCTCCACATTTTTTCCAACATGCACCCCCTGTTCTCTATGGTTCCCCTCTGCCCTGCAGTGTCCCCCATGGTTCCCCACTTTTTCCAATCCGTTCCCCCTGTTCCCTTTTGTTTGCCTCTGTTCTGCAGTGTTCCCGACGCTTCCCCACTTTTTCCAATCCATTCCCCCTGCTCCCTTTGGTTCCCCTCTATTCTGCATTGTTACCCACATTTCTCCACATTTTTTCCATCCTGTACCCCCTGCTCCCTATGAATCCCCTCTGCCTTGCAGTGTTCCCAATGGGACCCCACTTTTTCCAATCTGTTCCCCCTGGTCCTTTCGCTCCACTCTGTTCTGCTGTTTTCCCCATGGTTCTCCACATTTTTTCCAAACTGTTCCACCTGCTCCCTTTGGTTCTGCAGTGCTTCCCACGGTTCCCCACTTTTTCCAATCCATTTCCCCTGCTCCCTTTGGTTCCCCTCTATTGTTCAGTGTTCCCCACGGTTCCCCACTTTTTCCAATCCGTTTCCCTGCTCCCTTTGGTTCCCCTCTGTTCTGCAGTGATCCCCACGTTTCCCAACATTTTCCAAACTGTTCCCCCGGCTCGCTTTGGTTTCATACTCTTCTGCAGTGTTCCCCACGGTTCCCCACTTTTTTACAATCTGTTCGCCCTGCTCCCTTTGGTTCCCCTCTGTCCTGCAGTGTCCTCCACGGTTCCCCACTTTTTCCAATCCATTCCCCCTGCTTCCTTTGGTCCACCTCTTTTCTGCAGTGTTCCCCACGGTTCCCCACTTTTTCCAATGCATTCCCTCTGCTCCCTTTGGTGCCCCTCTGTTCTGCAGTGTTCCCTACTTTTTCCAATCTGTTCGCCCTGCTCCCTTTGGTTCCCCTCTGTCCTGCAGTGTCCTCCACGTTTCCCCACTTTTTCCAACCTGTACCTCCTGCTCCCTTTGATTCCCCTCTGCCCTACAGTGTTCCCCATCGGCCCAACTTTTTACAATCCGTTCCCCCTGCTTCCTTTGGTTCCCCTCTGTCGTGCAGTGTTCCCCACGGTTCTCCAGTTTTCCAATGCGTTCCCTCTGCTCCCTTTGGTGCCCCTCTGTTCTGCAGTGTTCCCCACGGTTCCCCACTTTTTCCAATCTGTTTCCCCTGCTACCTCTGGTTGCCCTCTGTTCTGCATTTTTCCACACTTTTCCCCACTTTTGCCAATCCGTTCCCCCTGCGTCCTTTGGTTCACCTCTGTTCTGCAGATCTCTCCACGAATCCCCACTTTTTCAAATCTGTTCCCCCTGCTCCCTTTGGTTCCCCTCTGTGCTGCAGTTTTCTCCACGGTTCCCCACTTTTTCCAACCTGTACCTCCTGCTCCCTTTGGTTCCCCTCTGTCATGCAGTGTTCCCCTCGGTTCCCCACTTTTTCCAATCCGTTCCCTCTGCTCCCTTTGGTTCCCCTCTCTTCTGCAGTGTTCCCCACAGTTCTCCACCTTTTCCAATTCGTTCCGCCTGCTCCCTTTGGTTCCCCACCTTTCTGCATTTTTCCACACGTTTCCCTACTTTTTCCAATCTGTTCCCCACTTTTTCCAATCTGTTTCCCCTGCTCACTTTGGTTCTCCTCTGTTCTGCAGTGTTCCCGACACTTCCACACTTTTTCCAATCCGTTCCCCCTGCTCCCTTTGGTTCCCCTCTATTCTGCAGTGTTCCCCACGATTCTCCACATTTTTTTCCGTCCTGTACCCCCGGCTCCCTATGATTCCCTTCTGCATTCCAGTGTTACCCATGGGACCACATTTTTTCCAACCTGTTCCCCTTGTTCCCTTTGGTTCCCCTCTGTCCTGCCGTGTTCTCCACAGTTATCAACTTTTTCAATCCGTTCCCCCTGCTCCGTTTGGTTCCCCTCTGTTCTGCAGTGATCCTCACGGTTCCCCACATTTTCGAAACTGTTCGCCCGGCTCGCCTTGGTTTCATACACTTCTGCAGTGTTCCCCACGGTTCCCCACTTTTTTACAATCTGTTCGCCCTGCTCCCTTTGGTTCCCCTCTGTCCTGCAGTGTCCTCCACGGTTCCCCACTTTTTCCAACCTGTACCTCCTGTTCCCTTTGGTTCCCCTCTGTCATGCAGTGTTTTCACAGTTCCCCAATTTTTTCCTGTCTGTTCCCCCTGATCCCTTTGGTTCCCCTCTGCCATTCAGTGTGCCCCACGGTTCCCCACTTTTTCCAATCCGTTCCCTCTGCTCCCTTTGGTGTCCCTCTGTTCTGCAGTGTTCCCCACGGTTCCCCACTTTTTCCAATCTGTATCCCCTGCTACCTCTGGTTCACCTCTGTTCTGCAGAATTCCCCACGATTCCCCACTTTTTCCAATCTGTTCCCCGTGCTCCCTTTGGTTCCCCTCTCTTCTGCATTGTTCCCCATGGTTCCCCACTTTTCCGAACTGTACCCCCTGCTCCCTTTGGTTCACCTCTGTTCTGCAGTGTTCCTCACGGTTCCCCACTTTTTCCAATCTGTTCCACCTGCACCCTTTGATTCACCTCTGTTCTGCAGTGTTGCCCACTGTTCTCAACTTTTTCCAATCTGTTCCTCCTGCTCCCTTTGGTTCCCCACTGTTCTGCATTTTTGCACACGGTTCCCCACTTTTTCAAAACTGTTCCCTCTGCTCCCTTTGTTTCCTCACTGTTCTGCAGTTTTCCTCACGGTTCTCCACATATTTCGAACCTCTACCCCCTGCTCCCTATGGATCCCCTCTGCCCTGCAGTTTCACCCATGGTTCCCCACTTTTTCCAATCCGTTCCCCCTGTTCCCTTTGGTTCCCCTCTATTCTGCAGTGTTCCCCACGATTCTCCACATTTTTTCCTTCCTGTCCCCCCTGCTCCCTTTGGTTCCCCACTGTTGTGCATTTTTGTACACGGTACCCCACTTCTTCTAATCTGTTCCTCCTGCACCCTTTGTTTCCCCACTGTTCTGCATTTTTCCACACGGTTCCCCACTTTTTCCAATCTGTTCCCCCTGCTCCCTTTGGTTCCTCACTGTTCTGCAGTGTTCCCCACGGTTCCCCAATTTTTCCAAATCGTTCCCCTGATCCCTTTGGTTCCCCTCTGTTCTGCAGTGATCCCCACGGTTCCCCACATTTTCCAAACTGTTCCCCCTGCTCGCTTTGGTTTCATACTGTTCTGCAGTGTTCCCCAGGGTTCCCCACTTTTTTACAATCTGTTCGCCCTGTTCCCTTTGGTTCCCCTCTGTCCTGCAGTGTTCTGCACGTTCTCCACTTTTTCCAATCAGTTTCCCCTGCTCCCTTTGATTCCGCTCTGTCCTCCAGCGTTCCCCATGGGCCTCACTTTTTGCAATCCGTTCCCCCTGCTCCTTTGGCTCCACTCTGTTCTGCAGTTTTCCCCATGGTTCCCCACATTTTGCAATCCATTCCCCCTGCTCCGTTTGTTTCCCCTCTGTTCTGCAGTGTTACCCACAGTTCCCCACTTTTTCCAATCATTACCCACTGCTCCCTTTTATTCCCCTCTGTCCTGCAGTGTTCCCCATGGGCCCCACTTTTTCCAATCTGTCCCCCCTGCTCCCTTTGGTTCCCCTCTGTTCTGCATTGTTCCCCACGGTTCCCCACTTTTCCAAACTGTACCCCCTGCTCCCTTTGGTGTCCCTCTGTTCTGCAGTGTTCCTCACGGTTCCCCACTTTTTCCAATCTGTTCTTCCTGCTCCCTTTGGTTCCCCACTGTTCTGCATTTTTCCACACGGTTCCCCACTTTTTCCAATCTGTTACCCCTGCTCCCTTTGGTTCCTCACTGTTCTGCAGTGTTCCTCACGGTTCTCCACATTTTTTGTAACCTGTACCCGGTGCTCCCTTTGCTTCCCCTCTGTTCTGCATTGTTCCCCAGAGTTCTATATCTTTTCCAATCCATTCCCCCTGCTCCCTTTGGTTCCTCACTGTTCTGCAGTGTTCCCCACGGTTCTCCAAATTTTTTCTAATCTGTTCCCCCTTCTCCCTCTGGTTCGCCTCTGTTCTACATTTTTCCACAAGGTTCCCCATTTTTTCCAATCCGTTCCCCCTGCTTCCTTTGGTCCACCTGTTTTCTGCAGAGTTCCCCACGGTCCACTTTTTCGAATCCTTTCCCCCTGCTCCCTTTGGGTCCCCACTGTTCTGCAGAACTCCCCACGATTCCCCACTTTTTCCAATCTGTTCCCCCTTCTCCCTTTGGTTCCTCTCTGTTCTGCATTGTTCCCCACGGGTCCGCACTTTTCCGAGCTGTTCCCCCTGCTCCCTTTGGTTCCGCTCTGTTCTGCAGTTTTCCCCACGGTTCTCCAAATTTTTTCTAATCTGTTCCCATGCTCCCTTTGGTTCCCGTCTGCCCTGCAGTGTCCCCCATGGTTCCCCACTTTTTCCAATCCGTTCCCCCTGCTACCTTTGGTTCCCCTCTTTTCTGCAGTGTTTCCCACAGTTCCCAAATTTTTCCAATCGGTTCCACCTGCTCCCATTGATTACGCTCTGTCATGCAGTGTTCGCCATAGGCCCCACTTTTTGCAATTCTTTTCCCCTGCTCACTGTTGTTCCCATCTGTGCTGCAGTGTTCTCCACGGTTCCCCACTTTTTACAACCTGTAGCTCCTGCTCCCTTTGGTTCCCCTCTGTCATGCAGTGTTCCCCACGGTTCCCCACTTTTTCCAACCTATACCTCCTGCTCCCTTTGGTGCCCCTCTGTTCTGCAGTGTTGCCCACGGTTCCCCACTTTTTCCAATCTGTTTCCCCTGCTACCTCCGGTTCCCCTCTGTTCTGCATTTTTCTACACTGTTCCCCACTTTTTCCAATCCGATCCCCCTGCTTCCTTTGGTTCACCTCTGTTCTGCAGAACTCCCCACGATTCCCCACTTTTTCCAATCTGTTCCCCCTGCTCCCTCTGGTTCCTCTCTTTTCTGCATTTTTCCACACTGTTCCCCACTTATGCCAATCCGTTCCCCCTGCTTCATTTGGTTCCCCTCTGTCCTGCAGTGTCCTCCACGGTTCCCCACTTTTTTCAACCTGTACCTCCTGTTCCCTATGGTTCCCCACTGTCATGCAGTGTTTTCACAGTACCCCAATTTTTTCCTATCTGTTCCCCCTGATCCCTTTGGTTCCCCTCTGTCGTGCAGTGTGCCCCACGGTTCCCCACTTTTTCCAATCCGTTCCCTCTGCTCCCTTTGGTTACCCTCTGTTCTGCAGTGTTCCCCACAGTTCTCCACCTTTTCCAATTCTTTCCCCCTGCTCCCTTTGGTTCCCCACCTTTCTGCATTTTTCCACACGGTTCCCCACTTTTTCCAATATGTTCCCCCTGCTCCCTTTGATTCCTCACTGTTCTCCACATTTTTTCCAACCTGCACCCCTGTTATCTATGGTTCCCCTCTGCCCTGCAGTGTCCCCCATGGTTCCCCACTTTTTCCAATCCGTTCCCCCTGTTCCCTTTTGTTTACCTCTGTTCTGCAGTGTTCCCGACGCTTCCCCACTTTTTCCAATTCGTTCCCCATGCTCCCTTTGGTTCCCCTCTATTCTGCATTGTTACCCACGTTTCTCCACATATTTTTCAATCCTGTACCCCCTGCTCCCTATGGTTCCCCTCTGCCTTGCACTTTTCCCCATGGGACCCCACTTTTTCCAATCTGTTCCCCCTGCTCCCTTTGGTTCCCCTCTGTTCTGCATTGTTCCCCACGGTTCACCACTTTTCCGAACTGTACCCCCTGCTCCCTTTGGTTCACCTCTGTTCTGCAGTGTTCCTCACGGTTCCCCACTTTTTCCAATCTGTTCCCCCTGCACCCTTTGATTCACCTCTGTTCTGCAGTGTTGCCCACTGTTCTCAACTTTTTCCAATCTGTTCCTCCTGCTCCCTTTGGTTCCCCACTGTTCTGCATTTTTGCACACGGTTCCCCACTTTTTCAAAACTGTTCCCTCTGCTCCCTTTGGTTCCTCACTGTTCTGCAGTTTTCCTCACGGTTCTCCACATATTTCCAACCTCTACCCCTCTGCCCTGCAGTTTCCCCCATGGTTCCCCACTTTTTCCAATCAGTTCCCCCTGTTCCCTTTGGTTCGCCTTTGTTCTGCAGTGTTCCCGACGCTTCCACACTTTTTCCAATCCGTTCCCCCTGCTCCCTCTGGTTCCCCTCTATTCTGCAGTGTTCCCCACGATTCTCCACATTTTTTTCCTTCCTGTCCCCCCTGCTCCCTTTGGTTCCCCACTGTTGTGCATTTTTGTACACGGTACCCCACTTCTTCTAATCTGTTCCTCCTGCAGCCTTTGTTTCCCCACTGTTCTGCATTTTTCCACACGGTTCCCCACTTTTTCCAATCTATTCCCCCTGCTCCCTTTGGTTCCTCACTGTTCTGCAGTGTTCCCCACGGTTCCCCACTTTTTCCAAATCGTTCCCCTGCTCCCTTTGGTTCCCCTCTGTTCTGCAGTGATCTCCACGGTTCCCCACATTTTCCAAACTGTTCCCCCTGCTCGCTTTGGTTTCATACTGTTCTGCAGTGTTCCCCAGGGTTCCCCACTTTTTTACAATCTGTTCGCCCTGTTCCCTTTGGTTCCCCTCTGTCCTGCAGTGTCCTCCACGGTTCCCCACTTTTTCCAACCTGTACCTCCTGCTCCCTTTGGTTCCCCTCTGTCATGCAGTGTTTTCACAGTTCCCAAATTTTTTCCTATCTATTCGCCCTGATCCCTTTGGTTCCCCTCTGTCGTGCAGTGTTCCCCACGGTTCCCCACTTTTTCCAATCCGTTCCCTCTGCTCCCTTTGGTTCCCCTTTGTTCTGCAGTGTTCCCCACAGTTCTCCACCTTTTCCAATTCGTTCCCCCTGCTCCCTTTGGTTCCCCACCTTTCTGCATTTTTCCACACGGTTCCCTACTTTTTCCAATCGGTTCCCCACTTTTTCCAATCTCTTCCCCCTGCTTCCTTTGGTTCTGCTCTGTTCTGCAGTGTTCCCCACAGTTCCCCACTTTTTCCAATCTGTTCCCCCTGCTCCTTTAGCTCCACTCCGTTCTGCAGTTTTCCCCACGGTTCCCCACATTTTCCAAACCATTCCCACGGCTCGCTTTGGTTTCATACTGTTCTGCAGCGTTCCCCACGGTTCCCCACTATTTTACAATCTATTCGCCCTGCTCCCTTTGGTTCCCCTCTGTTCTACAGTGTCCTCCACACTTCCCAACTTTTTGCTATCCATTCCCCCTGCTCTGTTTGTTTCCCCACTGTTCTGCATTTTTCCACACGGTTCCCCACTTTTTCCAATCTGTTCCCCCTGCTCCCTTTGGTTCCTCACTGTTCTGCAGTGTTCCTCATGGTTCTCCACATTTTTTCCAACCTGTAGTCCCTGCTCCCTATGGTTCCCCTCTGCCCTGCAGTATTCCCCATGGTTTCCCACTTTTTCCAATCCGTTCGCCCTGTTCCCTTTGGTTCCCCTCTGTCCTTCCGTGTTCTCCACGGTTCCCAACTTTTTGCAATCCATTGCCCCTGCTCCGTATGGTTCCCCTCTGTTCTGCAGTGTTCCCCACGGTTCCCCCTTTTTCCATTCTGTTTCCCCTGCTCTTTTGGCTCCACTCTGTTCTGCAGTTTTTCCCACGGTTCCCCACATTTTCCAAACCATTCCCCCGGCTTGCTTTGTTTTCATACTGTTCTGCAGCATTCCCCACGGTTCCCCACTTTTTGCAATCCAATACCCCCTGCTCTGTTTGTTTCCCCTCTGTCCTGCATTGTCCTCCACGGTTCCCAACTTTTTGCAATCCATTCCCCCTGCTCTGTTTGTTTCCCCTCTGTCCTGCATTGTCTTCCATGGTTCCAAACATTTTGCAATCCATTCCTCCTGCTCCGTTTGTTTGCCCTCTGTTCTGCAGTGTTCCCCACAGTTCCCCACTTTTTCCAATCAGTTCCCCCTGCTCCCTTTGATTCCCCTCTGTCCTACAGTGTTCCCCACGGTTCCCCACTTTTTCCAATCCGTTCTCTCTGCTCCCTTTGGTTCCCCTCTGTTCTGCAGTGTTCCCCACAGTTCTCCACCTTTTCCAATTCGTTCCCACTGCTCCCTTTGGTTCCCCACCTTTCTGCATTTTTTCACACGTTTCCCTACTTTTTCCAATCGGTTCCCCACTTTTTCCAATCTGTTTCCCCTGCTCCCTTTGGTTCTCCTCTGTTCTGCAGTGTTCCCGACGCTTCCCCACTTTTTCCAATCCGTTCCCCCTGCTCCCTTTGGTTCCACTCTATTCTGCAGTATTCCCCACGATTCTCCACATTTTTTTCCATCCTGTACCCCCGGCTCCCTATGATTTCCCTCTGCATTCCAGTGTTACCCATGGGACCACACTTTTTCCAACCTTTTCCCCTTGTTCCCTTTGGTTCCCCTCTGTCCTGCCGTGTTCTCCACAGTTATCAACTTTTTGCAATCCGTTCCCCCTGCTCCATTTGGTTCCCCTCTGTTCTGCAGTGTTCCCCACGGTTCCCCACTTTTTCCAATCTGTCCCCCTGCTCCTTTGGCTCCACTCTGTTCTGCAGTTTTCCACATGTTTCCCCACATTTTCCAAACCATTCCCCCGGCTCGCTTTGGTTTCATACTGTTCTGCAGTGTTCCCCACGTTTCCCTACTTTTTTACAATCTGTTCACCCTGCTCCCTTTGGTTCCCCTCTGTTCTGCAGTGTCCTCCACGCTTACCAACTTATTGCAATCCATTCCCCCTGCTCTGTTTGTTTCCCCTCTGTCCTGCATTGTCCACCACGGTTCCCAACTTTTTGGAATCATATTCCCCTGCTCCCTTTGATTCGCCTCTGTCCTACAGTGTTCCCCATGGGCCCAACTTTTTACAATCCGTTCCCCCTGCTTCCTTTGGTTCCCCTCTGTCGTCCAATATTCCCCACGGTTCCCCACTTATTCCAATGTGTTCCCTGTGCTCCCTTTGGTGCCCCTCTTTTCTGCAGTGTTCCCCACTTTTTCCAATCTGTTTCCCCTGCTTCCTTTGGTTCACCTCTGTTCTGCAGAATTCCCCACGATTCCCCACTTTTTCCAATCTGTTCCCCCTGCTCCCTTTGGTTCCCCACTGTTCTGCATTTTTCCACACAGTTCCCCACTTTTTCCAATATGTTCCTCCTGCTCCCTTTGATTCCTCACTGTTCTCCACATTTTTTCCAACATGCACCCCCTGCTCTCTATGGTTCCCCTCTGCCCTGCAGTGTCCCCCATGGTTCCCCACTTTTTCCAATCCGTTCCCCCTGTTCCCTTTTGTTTGCCTCTGTTCTGCAGTGTTCCCGACGCTTCCCCACTTTTTCCAATCCATTCCCCCTGCTCCCTTTGGTTCCCCTCTATTCTGCATTGTTACCCACATTTCTCCACATTTTTTCCATCCTGTACCCCCTGCTCCCTATGAATCCCCTCTGCCTTGCAGTGTTCCCAATGGGACCCCACTTTTTCCAATCTGTTCCCCCTGGTCCTTTCGCTCCACTCTGTTCTGCAGTTTTCCCCATGGTTCTCCACATTTTTTCCAAACTGTTCCACCTGCTCCCTTTGGTTCTGCAGTGCTTCCCACGGTTCCCCACTTTTTCCAATCCATTTCCCCTGCTCCCTTTGGTTCCCCTCTATTGTTCAGTGTTCCCCACGGTTCCCCACTTTTTCCAATCCGTTTCCCTGCTCCCTTTGGTTCCCCTCTGTTCTGCAGTGATCCCCACGTTTCCCAACATTTTCCAAACTGTTCCCCCGGCTCGCTTTGGTTTCATACTCTTCTGCAGTGTTCCCCACGGTTCCCCACTTTTTTACAATCTGTTCGCCCTGCTCCCTTTGGTTCCCCTCTGTCCTGCAGTGTCCTCCACGGTTCCCCACTTTTTCCAACCTGTACCTCCTGTTCCCTTTGGTTCCCCTCTGTCATGCAGTGTTTTCACAGTTCCCCAATTTTTTCCTATCTGTTCCCCCTGATCCCTTTGGTTCCCCTCTATCATGCAGTGTGCCCCACGGTTCCCCACTTTTTCCAATCCGTTCCCTCTGCTCCCTTTGGTTCCCCTCTGTTCTGCAGTGTTCCCCACAGTTCTCCACCTTTTCCAATTCGTTCCCCCTGCTCCCTTTAGTCCCCACCTTTCTGCATTTTTCCACATGGTTCCCTACTTTTTCCAATCGGTTTCCCACTTTTTCCAATCTGTTCCCCCTGCTCCCTTTGGTTCTCCTCTGTTCTGCAGTGTTCCCGACGCTTCCCCACTTTTTCCAATCCGTTCCCCCTGCTCCCTTTGGTTCCCCTCTATTCTACATTGTTCCCCACGATTCTCCACATTTTTTTACATACTGTACCCCCTGCTCCCTATGGTTCCCCTCTGCCTTGCAGTGTTACCCATGGGACACCACTTTTTCCAACCTGTTCCCCTTGTTCCCTTTGGTTCCCCTCTGTCCTTCCGTGTTCTCCACGGTTCCCAACTTTTTGCAATCCGTTGCCCCTGCTCCGTTTGGTTCCACTCTGTTCTGCAGTGTTCCCCACGGTTCCCCACTTTTTCCAATCTGTTCCCCCTGCTCCTTTGTCTCAACTCTGTTCTGCAGGTTTCCCCACGGTTCCCCACATTTTCCAAACCATTCCCCCGGCTCGCTTTGGTTTCATACTGTTCTGCAGCGTTCCCCACGGTTCCCCACTTTTTTACAAACTGTTTGCCCTGCTCCCTTTGGCTTCCCCTGTTCTGCATTGTCCTCCACAGTTCCAAACTTTTTGCAATCCATTCCCCCTGTTCCATTGTTTGCCCTCTGTTCTGCAGTGTTCCCCACTGTTCCCCACTTTTTCCAATCAGTTCCCCCTGCTCCCTTTGATTCCCCTCTGTCCTACAGTGTTCCCCATTGGCGCAACATTTTACAATCCGTTCCCCCTGCTTCCTTTGGTTCCCCTCTGTCCTACAGTGTTCCCCATTGGCGCAACATTTTACAATCCGTTCCCCCTGCTTCCTTTGGTTCCACTCTGTCGTGCAGCGTTCCCCACGTTTCCCCACTTTTTCCAATACATTCCCACTGCTCCCTTTGGTGCCCCTCTGTTCTGCATTTTTCTACACTGTTCCCCACTTTTTCCAATCTGTTTCCCCTGCTACCTCCGGGTCCCCTCTGTTCTGCATTTTTCTACACTGTTCCCCACTTTTTCCAATCCGATCCCCCTGCTTCCTTTGGTTCACCTCTGTTCTGCAGAACTCCCCACGATTCCCCACTTTTTCCAATCTGTTCCCCCTGCTCCCTTTGGTTCCCCTCTGTTCTGCATTGTTCCCCACGGTTCACCACTTTTCCGAACTGTACCCCCTGCTCCCTTTGGTTCACCTCTGTTCTGCAGTTTTCCTCACGGTTCCCCACTTTTTCCAATCTGTTCCCCCTGCACCCTTTGATTCACCTCTGTTCTGCAGTGTTGCCCACTGTTCTCAACTTTTTCCAATCTGTTCCTCCTGCTCCCTTTGGTTCCCCACTGTTCTGCATTTTTGCACACGGTTCCCCACTTTTTCAAAACTGTTCCCCCTGCTCCCTTTGGTTCCTCACTGTTCTGCGGTTTTCCTCACGGTTCTCCACATTTTTCAAACCTGTACCCCCTGCTCCCTATGGTTCCCCTCTGCCCTGCAGTGTCCCCCATTGTTCCCCACTTTTTCCAATCCGTTCCCCCTGTTCCCTTTGGTTCGCCTCTGTTCTGCAGTGTTCCCGACGCTTCCACACTTTTTCCAATCCATTCCCCCTGCTCCCTTTGGTTCCCCTCTATTCTGCAGTGTTCCCCACGATTCTCCACATTCTTTTCCTTCCTGTACCCCCTGCTCCCTTTGGTTCCCCACTGTTCTGCATTTTTCCACACAGTTCCCCACTTTTTCCAATCTGTTCCCCCTGCTCCCTTTGGTTCCTCACTGTTCTGCAGTGTTCCCCATGGTTGCCCACTTTTTCCAATGTGTTCCCCTGCTCCCTTTGGTTCCCCTCTGTTCTGTAGTGATCCCCACGTTTCCCCACATTTTCCAAACTGTTCCCCCTGCTCGCTTTGGTTTCATACTGTTCTGCAGTGTTCCCCACAGTTCCCCACTTTTTTACAATCTGTTCGCCCTGCTCCCTTTGGTTCCCCTCTGTCCTGCAGTGTCCTCCACGGTTCCCCACTTTTTCCAACCTGTACCTCCTGCTCCCTTTGGTTCCCCTCTGTCATGCAGTGTTTTCACAGTTCCCCAATTTTTTCCTATCTGTTCCCCCTGATCCCTTTGGTTACCCTCTGTCGTGCAGTGTTCCCCACTTTTTCCAATCCGTTCCCTCTGCTCCCTTTGGTTCCCCTCTTTTCTGCAGTGTTCCCCACAGTTCTCCACCTTTTCCAATTCGTTCCCCCTGCTCCCTTTGGTTCCCCACCTTTCTGCATTTTTCCATACGGTTCCCTACTTTTTCCAATCGGTTCCCCACTTTTTCCAATCTGTTCCCCCTGCTCACTTTGGTTCTGCTCTGTTCTGCAGTGTTCCCCACAGTTCCCCACTTTTTCCAATCTGTTCCCCCTGCTCCTTTGGCTCCACTCTGTTCTGCAGTTTTCCCCACGGTTCCCCACATTTTCCAAACCATTCCCTCGGCTCGCTTTTGTTTCATACTGTTCTGCAGCGTTCCACACGGTTCGCCACTATTTTACAATCTATTCGCCCTGCTCCCTTTGGTTCCCCTCTGTTCTGCAGTGTCCTCCACGCGTCCCAAATTTTTGCAATCCATTCCCCCTGCTCTGTTTGTTTCCCCACTGTTCTGCATTTTTCCACACGGTTCCCCACTTATTCCAATCTGTTGCCCCTGCTCCCTTTGGTTCCTCACTGTTCTGCAGTGTTCCTCACGGTTCCCCACTTTTTCCAACCTGTACCTCCTGCTCCCTTTGGTTCCCCTCTGTCATGCAGTGTTCCCCTCGGTTCCCCACTTTTTCCAATCCGTTCCCTCTGCTCCCTTTGGTTCCCCTCTCTTCTGCAGTGTTCCCCACAGTTCTCCACCTTTTCCAATTCGTTCCGCCTGCTCCCTTTGGTTCCCCACCTTTCTGCATTTTTCCACACGTTTCCCTACTTTTTCCAATCTGTTCCCCACTTTTTCCAATCTGTTTCCCCTGCTCACTTTGGTTCTCCTCTGTTCTGCAGTGTTCCCGACACTTCCACACTTTTTCCAATCCGTTCCCCCTGCTCCCTTTGGTTCCCCTCTATTCTGCAGTGTTCCCCACGATTCTCCACATTTTTTTCCGTCCTGTACCCCCGGCTCCCTATGATTCCCTTCTGCATTCCAGTGTTACCCATGGGACCACATTTTTTCCAACCTGTTCCCCTTGTTCCCTTTGGTTCCCCTCTGTCCTGCCGTGTTCTCCACAGTTATCAACTTTTTCAATCCGTTCCCCCTGCTCCGTTTGGTTCCCCTCTGTTCTGCAGTGATCCTCACGGTTCCCCACATTTTCGAAACTGTTCGCCCGGCTCGCCTTGGTTTCATACACTTCTGCAGTGTTCCCCACGGTTCCCCACTTTTTTACAATCTGTTCGCCCTGCTCCCTTTGGTTCCCCTCTGTCCTGCAGTGTCCTCCACGGTTCCCCACTTTTTCCAACCTGTACCTCCTGTTCCCTTTGGTTCCCCTCTGTCATGCAGTGTTTTCACAGTTCCCCAATTTTTTCCTGTCTGTTCCCCCTGATCCCTTTGGTTCCCCTCTGCCATTCAGTGTGCCCCACGGTTCCCCACTTTTTCCAATCCGTTCCCTCTGCTCCCTTTGGTGTCCCTCTGTTCTGCAGTGTTCCCCACGGTTCCCCACTTTTTCCAATCTGTATCCCCTGCTACCTCTGGTTCACCTCTGTTCTGCAGAATTCCCCACGATTCCCCACTTTTTCCAATCTGTTCCCCGTGCTCCCTTTGGTTCCCCTCTCTTCTGCATTGTTCCCCATGGTTCCCCACTTTTCCGAACTGTACCCCCTGCTCCCTTTGGTTCACCTCTGTTCTGCAGTGTTCCTCACGGTTCCCCACTTTTTCCAATCTGTTCCACCTGCACCCTTTGATTCACCTCTGTTCTGCAGTGTTGCCCACTGTTCTCAACTTTTTCCAATCTGTTCCTCCTGCTCCCTTTGGTTCCCCACTGTTCTGCATTTTTGCACACGGTTCCCCACTTTTTCAAAACTGTTCCCTCTGCTCCCTTTGTTTCCTCACTGTTCTGCAGTTTTCCTCACGGTTCTCCACATATTTCGAACCTCTACCCCCTGCTCCCTATGGATCCCCTCTGCCCTGCAGTTTCACCCATGGTTCCCCACTTTTTCCAATCCGTTCCCCCTGTTCCCTTTGGTTCGCCTTTGTTCTGCAGTGTTCCCGATACTTCCCCACTTTTTCCAATCCGTTCCCCCTGCTCCCTCTTGTTCCCCTCTATTCTGCAGTGTTCCCCACGATTCTCCACATTTTTTCCTTCCTGTCCCCCCTGCTCCCTTTGGTTCCCCACTGTTGTGCATTTTTGTACACGGTACCCCACTTCTTCTAATCTGTTCCTCCTGCACCCTTTGTTTCCCCACTGTTCTGCATTTTTCCACACGGTTCCCCACTTTTTCCAATCTGTTCCCCCTGCTCCCTTTGGTTCCTCACTGTTCTGCAGTGTTCCCCACGGTTCCCCAATTTTTCCAAATCGTTCCCCTGATCCCTTTGGTTCCCCTCTGTTCTGCAGTGATCCCCACGGTTCCCCACATTTTCCAAACTGTTCCCCCTGCTCGCTTTGGTTTCATACTGTTCTGCAGTGTTCCCCAGGGTTCCCCACTTTTTTACAATCTGTTCGCCCTGTTCCCTTTGGTTCCCCTCTGTCCTGCAGTGTTCTGCACGTTCTCCACTTTTTCCAATCAGTTTCCCCTGCTCCCTTTGATTCCGCTCTGTCCTCCAGCGTTCCCCATGGGCCTCACTTTTTGCAATCCATTCCCCCTGCTCCTTTGGCTCCACTCTGTTCTGCAGTTTTCCCCATGGTTCCCCACATTTTGCAATCCATTCCCCCTGCTCCGTTTGTTTCCCCTCTGTTCTGCAGTGTTACCCACAGTTCCCCACTTTTTCCAATCATTACCCACTGCTCCCTTTTATTCCCCTCTGTCCTGCAGTGTTCCCCATGGGCCCCACTTTTTCCAATCTGTCCCCCCTGCTCCCTTTGGTTCCCCTCTGTTCTGCATTGTTCCCCACGGTTCCCCACTTTTCCAAACTGTACCCCCTGCTCCCTTTGGTGTCCCTCTGTTCTGCAGTGTTCCTCACGGTTCCCCACTTTTTCCAATCTGTTCTTCCTGCTCCCTTTGGTTCCCCACTGTTCTGCATTTTTCCACACGGTTCCCCACTTTTTCCAATCTGTTACCCCTGCTCCCTTTGGTTCCTCACTGTTCTGCAGTGTTCCTCACGGTTCTCCACATTTTTTGTAACCTGTACCCGGTGCTCCCTTTGCTTCCCCTCTGTTCTGCATTGTTCCCCAGAGTTCTATATCTTTTCCAATCCATTCCCCCTGCTCCCTTTGGTTCCTCACTGTTCTGCAGTGTTCCCCACGGTTCTCCAAATTTTTTCTAATCTGTTCCCCCTTCTCCCTCTGGTTCGCCTCTGTTCTACATTTTTCCACAAGGTTCCCCATTTTTTCCAATCCGTTCCCCCTGCTTCCTTTGGTCCACCTGTTTTCTGCAGAGTTCCCCACGGTCCACTTTTTCGAATCCTTTCCCCCTGCTCCCTTTGGGTCCCCACTGTTCTGCAGAACTCCCCACGATTCCCCACTTTTTCCAATCTGTTCCCCCTTCTCCCTTTGGTTCCTCTCTGTTCTGCATTGTTCCCCACGGGTCCGCACTTTTCCGAGCTGTTCCCCCTGCTCCCTTTGGTTCCGCTCTGTTCTGCAGTTTTCCCCACGGTTCTCCAAATTTTTTCTAATCTGTTCCCATGCTCCCTTTGGTTCCCGTCTGCCCTGCAGTGTCCCCCATGGTTCCCCACTTTTTCCAATCCGTTCCCCCTGCTACCTTTGGTTCCCCTCTTTTCTGCAGTGTTTCCCACAGTTCCCAAATTTTTCCAATCGGTTCCACCTGCTCCCATTGATTACGCTCTGTCATGCAGTGTTCGCCATAGGCCCCACTTTTTGCAATTCTTTTCCCCTGCTCACTGTTGTTCCCATCTGTGCTGCAGTGTTCTCCACGGTTCCCCACTTTTTACAACCTGTAGCTCCTGCTCCCTTTGGTTCCCCTCTGTCATGCAGTGTTCCCCACGGTTCCCCACTTTTTCCAACCTATACCTCCTGCTCCCTTTGGTGCCCCTCTGTTCTGCAGTGTTGCCCACGGTTCCCCACTTTTTCCAATCTGTTTCCCCTGCTACCTCCGGTTCCCCTCTGTTCTGCATTTTTCTACACTGTTCCCCACTTTTTCCAATCCGATCCCCCTGCTTCCTTTGGTTCACCTCTGTTCTGCAGAACTCCCCACGATTCCCCACTTTTTCCAATCTGTTCCCCCTGCTCCCTCTGGTTCCTCTCTTTTCTGCATTTTTCCACACTGTTCCCCACTTATGCCAATCCGTTCCCCCTGCTTCATTTGGTTCCCCTCTGTCCTGCAGTGTCCTCCACGGTTCCCCACTTTTTTCAACCTGTACCTCCTGTTCCCTATGGTTCCCCACTGTCATGCAGTGTTTTCACAGTACCCCAATTTTTTCCTATCTGTTCCCCCTGATCCCTTTGGTTCCCCTCTGTCGTGCAGTGTGCCCCACGGTTCCCCACTTTTTCCAATCCGTTCCCTCTGCTCCCTTTGGTTACCCTCTGTTCTGCAGTGTTCCCCACAGTTCTCCACCTTTTCCAATTCTTTCCCCCTGCTCCCTTTGGTTCCCCACCTTTCTGCATTTTTCCACACGGTTCCCCACTTTTTCCAATATGTTCCCCCTGCTCCCTTTGATTCCTCACTGTTCTCCACATTTTTTCCAACCTGCACCCCTGTTATCTATGGTTCCCCTCTGCCCTGCAGTGTCCCCCATGGTTCCCCACTTTTTCCAATCCGTTCCCCCTGTTCCCTTTTGTTTACCTCTGTTCTGCAGTGTTCCCGACGCTTCCCCACTTTTTCCAATTCGTTCCCCATGCTCCCTTTGGTTCCCCTCTATTCTGCATTGTTACCCACGTTTCTCCACATATTTTTCAATCCTGTACCCCCTGCTCCCTATGGTTCCCCTCTGCCTTGCACTTTTCCCCATGGGACCCCACTTTTTCCAATCTGTTCCCCCTGCTCCCTTTGGTTCCCCTCTGTTCTGCATTGTTCCCCACGGTTCACCACTTTTCCGAACTGTACCCCCTGCTCCCTTTGGTTCACCTCTGTTCTGCAGTGTTCCTCACGGTTCCCCACTTTTTCCAATCTGTTCCCCCTGCACCCTTTGATTCACCTCTGTTCTGCAGTGTTGCCCACTGTTCTCAACTTTTTCCAATCTGTTCCTCCTGCTCCCTTTGGTTCCCCACTGTTCTGCATTTTTGCACACGGTTCCCCACTTTTTCAAAACTGTTCCCTCTGCTCCCTTTGGTTCCTCACTGTTCTGCAGTTTTCCTCACGGTTCTCCACATATTTCCAACCTCTACCCCTCTGCCCTGCAGTTTCCCCCATGGTTCCCCACTTTTTCCAATCAGTTCCCCCTGTTCCCTTTGGTTCGCCTTTGTTCTGCAGTGTTCCCGACGCTTCCACACTTTTTCCAATCCGTTCCCCCTGCTCCCTCTGGTTCCCCTCTATTCTGCAGTGTTCCCCACGATTCTCCACATTTTTTTCCTTCCTGTCCCCCCTGCTCCCTTTGGTTCCCCACTGTTGTGCATTTTTGTACACGGTACCCCACTTCTTCTAATCTGTTCCTCCTGCAGCCTTTGTTTCCCCACTGTTCTGCATTTTTCCACACGGTTCCCCACTTTTTCCAATCTATTCCCCCTGCTCCCTTTGGTTCCTCACTGTTCTGCAGTGTTCCCCACGGTTCCCCACTTTTTCCAAATCGTTCCCCTGCTCCCTTTGGTTCCCCTCTGTTCTGCAGTGATCTCCACGGTTCCCCACATTTTCCAAACTGTTCCCCCTGCTCGCTTTGGTTTCATACTGTTCTGCAGTGTTCCCCAGGGTTCCCCACTTTTTTACAATCTGTTCGCCCTGTTCCCTTTGGTTCCCCTCTGTCCTGCAGTGTCCTCCACGGTTCCCCACTTTTTTCCAACCTGTACCTCCTGCTCCCTTTGGTTCCCCTCTGTCATGCAGTGTTTTCACAGTTCCCAAATTTTTTCCTATCTATTCGCCCTGATCCCTTTGGTTCCCCTCTGTCGTGCAGTGTTCCCCACGGTTCCCCACTTTTTCCAATCCGTTCCCTCTGCTCCCTTTGGTTCCCCTTTGTTCTGCAGTGTTCCCCACAGTTCTCCACCTTTTCCAATTCGTTCCCCCTGCTCCCTTTGGTTCCCCACCTTTCTGCATTTTTCCACACGGTTCCCTACTTTTTCCAATCGGTTCCCCACTTTTTCCAATCTCTTCCCCCTGCTTCCTTTGGTTCTGCTCTGTTCTGCAGTGTTCCCCACAGTTCCCCACTTTTTCCAATCTGTTCCCCCTGCTCCTTTAGCTCCACTCCGTTCTGCAGTTTTCCCCACGGTTCCCCACATTTTCCAAACCATTCCCACGGCTCGCTTTGGTTTCATACTGTTCTGCAGCGTTCCCCACGGTTCCCCACTATTTTACAATCTATTCGCCCTGCTCCCTTTGGTTCCCCTCTGTTCTACAGTGTCCTCCACACTTCCAAACTTTTTGCTATCCATTCCCCCTGCTCTGTTTGTTTCCCCACTGTTCTGCATTTTTCCACACGGTTCCCCACTTTTTCCAATCTGTTCCCCCTGCTCCCTTTGGTTCCTCACTGTTCTGCAGTGTTCCTCATGGTTCTCCACATTTTTTCCAACCTGTAGCCCCTGCTCCCTATGGTTCCCCTCTGCCCTGCAGTATTCCCCATGGTTTCCCACTTTTTCCAATCCGTTCGCCCTGTTCCCTTTGGTTCCCCTCTGTCCTTCCGTGTTCTCCACGGTTCCCAACTTTTTGCAATCCATTGCCCCTGCTCCGTATGGTTCCCCTCTGTTCTGCAGTGTTCCCCACGGTTCCCCCTTTTTCCATTCTGTTTCCCCTGCTCTTTTGGCTCCACTCTGTTCTGCAGTTTTTCCCACGGTTCCCCACATTTTCCAAACCATTCCCCCGGCTTGCTTTGTTTTCATACTGTTCTGCAGCATTCCCCACGGTTCCCCACTTTTTGCAATCCAATACCCCCTGCTCTGTTTGTTTCCCCTCTGTCCTGCATTGTCCTCCACGGTTCCCAACTTTTTGCAATCCATTCCCCCTGCTCTGTTTGTTTCCCCTCTGTCCTGCATTGTCTTCCATGGTTCCAAACATTTTGCAATCCATTCCTCCTGCTCCGTTTGTTTGCCCTCTGTTCTGCAGTGTTCCCCACAGTTCCCCACTTTTTCCAATCAGTTCCCCCTGCTCCCTTTGATTCCCCTCTGTCCTACAGTGTTCCCCACGGTTCCCCACTTTTTCCAATCCGTTCTCTCTGCTCCCTTTGGTTCCCCTCTGTTCTGCAGTGTTCCCCACAGTTCTCCACCTTTTCCAATTCGTTCCCACTGCTCCCTTTGGTTCCCCACCTTTCTGCATTTTTTCACACGTTTCCCTACTTTTTCCAATCGGTTCCCCACTTTTTCCAATCTGTTTCCCCTGCTCCCTTTGGTTCTCCTCTGTTCTGCAGTGTTCCCGACGCTTCCCCACTTTTTCCAATCCGTTCCCCCTGCTCCCTTTGGTTCCACTCTATTCTGCAGTATTCCCCACGATTCTCCACATTTTTTTCCATCCTGTACCCCCGGCTCCCTATGATTTCCCTCTGCATTCCAGTGTTACCCATGGGACCACACTTTTTCCAACCTTTTCCCCTTGTTCCCTTTGGTTCCCCTCTGTCCTGCCGTGTTCTCCACAGTTATCAACTTTTTGCAATCCGTTCCCCCTGCTCCATTTGGTTCCCCTCTGTTCTGCAGTGTTCCCCACGGTTCCCCACTTTTTCCAATCTGTCCCCCTGCTCCTTTGGCTCCACTCTGTTCTGCAGTTTTCCACATGTTTCCCCACATTTTCCAAACCATTCCCCCGGCTCGCTTTGGTTTCATACTGTTCTGCAGTGTTCCCCACGTTTCCCTACTTTTTTACAATCTGTTCACCCTGCTCCCTTTGGTTCCCCTCTGTTCTGCAGTGTCCTCCACGCTTACCAACTTATTGCAATCCATTCCCCCTGCTCTGTTTGTTTCCCCTCTGTCCTGCATTGTCCACCACGGTTCCCAACTTTTTGGAATCATATTCCCCTGCTCCCTTTGATTCGCCTCTGTCCTACAGTGTTCCCCATGGGCCCAACTTTTTACAATCCGTTCCCCCTGCTTCCTTTGGTTCCCCTCTGTCGTCCAATATTCCCCACGGTTCCCCACTTATTCCAATGTGTTCCCTGTGCTCCCTTTGGTGCCCCTCTTTTCTGCAGTGTTCCCCACTTTTTCCAATCTGTTTCCCCTGCTTCCTTTGGTTCACCTCTGTTCTGCAGAATTCCCCACGATTCCCCACTTTTTCCAATCTGTTCCCCCTGCTCCCTTTGGTTCCCCACTGTTCTGCATTTTTCCACACAGTTCCCCACTTTTTCCAATATGTTCCTCCTGCTCCCTTTGATTCCTCACTGTTCTCCACATTTTTTCCAACATGCACCCCCTGCTCTCTATGGTTCCCCTCTGCCCTGCAGTGTCCCCCATGGTTCCCCACTTTTTCCAATCCGTTCCCCCTGTTCCCTTTTGTTTGCCTCTGTTCTGCAGTGTTCCCGACGCTTCCCCACTTTTTCCAATCCATTCCCCCTGCTCCCTTTGGTTCCCCTCTATTCTGCATTGTTACCCACATTTCTCCACATTTTTTCCATCCTGTACCCCCTGCTCCCTATGAATCCCCTCTGCCTTGCAGTGTTCCCAATGGGACCCCACTTTTTCCAATCTGTTCCCCCTGGTCCTTTCGCTCCACTCTGTTCTGCAGTTTTCCCCATGGTTCTCCACATTTTTTCCAAACTGTTCCACCTGCTCCCTTTGGTTCTGCAGTGCTTCCCACGGTTCCCCACTTTTTCCAATCCATTTCCCCTGCTCCCTTTGGTTCCCCTCTATTGTTCAGTGTTCCCCACGGTTCCCCACTTTTTCCAATCCGTTTCCCTGCTCCCTTTGGTTCCCCTCTGTTCTGCAGTGATCCCCACGTTTCCCAACATTTTCCAAACTGTTCCCCCGGCTCGCTTTGGTTTCATACTCTTCTGCAGTGTTCCCCACGGTTCCCCACTTTTTTACAATCTGTTCGCCCTGCTCCCTTTGGTTCCCCTCTGTCCTGCAGTGTCCTCCACGGTTCCCCACTTTTTCCAACCTGTACCTCCTGTTCCCTTTGGTTCCCCTCTGTCATGCAGTGTTTTCACAGTTCCCCAATTTTTTCCTATCTGTTCCCCCTGATCCCTTTGGTTCCCCTCTATCATGCAGTGTGCCCCACGGTTCCCCACTTTTTCCAATCCGTTCCCTCTGCTCCCTTTGGTTCCCCTCTGTTCTGCAGTGTTCCCCACAGTTCTCCACCTTTTCCAATTCGTTCCCCCTGCTCCCTTTAGTCCCCACCTTTCTGCATTTTTCCACATGGTTCCCTACTTTTTCCAATCGGTTTCCCACTTTTTCCAATCTGTTCCCCCTGCTCCCTTTGGTTCTCCTCTGTTCTGCAGTGTTCCCGACGCTTCCCCACTTTTTCCAATCCGTTCCCCCTGCTCCCTTTGGTTCCCCTCTATTCTACATTGTTCCCCACGATTCTCCACATTTTTTTACATACTGTACCCCCTGCTCCCTATGGTTCCCCTCTGCCTTGCAGTGTTACCCATGGGACACCACTTTTTCCAACCTGTTCCCCTTGTTCCCTTTGGTTCCCCTCTGTCCTTCCGTGTTCTCCACGGTTCCCAACTTTTTGCAATCCGTTGCCCCTGCTCCGTTTGGTTCCACTCTGTTCTGCAGTGTTCCCCACGGTTCCCCACTTTTTCCAATCTGTTCCCCCTGCTCCTTTGTCTCAACTCTGTTCTGCAGGTTTCCCCACGGTTCCCCACATTTTCCAAACCATTCCCCCGGCTCGCTTTGGTTTCATACTGTTCTGCAGCGTTCCCCACGGTTCCCCACTTTTTTACAAACTGTTTGCCCTGCTCCCTTTGGCTTCCCCTGTTCTGCATTGTCCTCCACAGTTCCAAACTTTTTGCAATCCATTCCCCCTGTTCCATTGTTTGCCCTCTGTTCTGCAGTGTTCCCCACTGTTCCCCACTTTTTCCAATCAGTTCCCCCTGCTCCCTTTGATTCCCCTCTGTCCTACAGTGTTCCCCATTGGCGCAACATTTTACAATCCGTTCCCCCTGCTTCCTTTGGTTCCCCTCTGTCCTACAGTGTTCCCCATTGGCGCAACATTTTACAATCCGTTCCCCCTGCTTCCTTTGGTTCCACTCTGTCGTGCAGCGTTCCCCACGTTTCCCCACTTTTTCCAATACATTCCCACTGCTCCCTTTGGTGCCCCTCTGTTCTGCATTTTTCTACACTGTTCCCCACTTTTTCCAATCTGTTTCCCCTGCTACCTCCGGGTCCCCTCTGTTCTGCATTTTTCTACACTGTTCCCCACTTTTTCCAATCCGATCCCCCTGCTTCCTTTGGTTCACCTCTGTTCTGCAGAACTCCCCACGATTCCCCACTTTTTCCAATCTGTTCCCCCTGCTCCCTTTGGTTCCCCTCTGTTCTGCATTGTTCCCCACGGTTCACCACTTTTCCGAACTGTACCCCCTGCTCCCTTTGGTTCACCTCTGTTCTGCAGTTTTCCTCACGGTTCCCCACTTTTTCCAATCTGTTCCCCCTGCACCCTTTGATTCACCTCTGTTCTGCAGTGTTGCCCACTGTTCTCAACTTTTTCCAATCTGTTCCTCCTGCTCCCTTTGGTTCCCCACTGTTCTGCATTTTTGCACACGGTTCCCCACTTTTTCAAAACTGTTCCCCCTGCTCCCTTTGGTTCCTCACTGTTCTGCGGTTTTCCTCACGGTTCTCCACATTTTTCAAACCTGTACCCCCTGCTCCCTATGGTTCCCCTCTGCCCTGCAGTGTCCCCCATTGTTCCCCACTTTTTCCAATCCGTTCCCCCTGTTCCCTTTGGTTCGCCTCTGTTCTGCAGTGTTCCCGACGCTTCCACACTTTTTCCAATCCATTCCCCCTGCTCCCTTTGGTTCCCCTCTATTCTGCAGTGTTCCCCACGATTCTCCACATTCTTTTCCTTCCTGTACCCCCTGCTCCCTTTGGTTCCCCACTGTTCTGCATTTTTCCACACGGTTCCCCACTTTTTCCAATCTGTTCCCCCTGCTCCCTTTGGTTCCTCACTGTTCTGCAGTGTTCCCCATGGTTGCCCACTTTTTCCAATGTGTTCCCCTGCTCCCTTTGGTTCCCCTCTGTTCTGTAGTGATCCCCACGTTTCCCCACATTTTCCAAACTGTTCCCCCTGCTCGCTTTGGTTTCATACTGTTCTGCAGTGTTCCCCACAGTTCCCCACTTTTTTACAATCTGTTCGCCCTGCTCCCTTTGGTTCCCCTCTGTCCTGCAGTGTCCTCCACGGTTCCCCACTTTTTCCAACCTGTACCTCCTGCTCCCTTTGGTTCCCCTCTGTCATGCAGTGTTTTCACAGTTCCCCAATTTTTTCCTATCTGTTCCCCCTGATCCCTTTGGTTACCCTCTGTCGTGCAGTGTTCCCCACTTTTTCCAATCCGTTCCCTCTGCTCCCTTTGGTTCCCCTCTTTTCTGCAGTGTTCCCCACAGTTCTCCACCTTTTCCAATTCGTTCCCCCTGCTCCCTTTGGTTCCCCACCTTTCTGCATTTTTCCATACGGTTCCCTACTTTTTCCAATCGGTTCCCCACTTTTTCCAATCTGTTCCCCCTGCTCACTTTGGTTCTGCTCTGTTCTGCAGTGTTCCCCACAGTTCCCCACTTTTTCCAATCTGTTCCCCCTGCTCCTTTGGCTCCACTCTGTTCTGCAGTTTTCCCCACGGTTCCCCACATTTTCCAAACCATTCCCTCGGCTCGCTTTTGTTTCATACTGTTCTGCAGCGTTCCACACGGTTCGCCACTATTTTACAATCTATTCGCCCTGCTCCCTTTGGTTCCCCTCTGTTCTGCAGTGTCCTCCACGCGTCCCAAATTTTTGCAATCCATTCCCCCTGCTCTGTTTGTTTCCCCACTGTTCTGCATTTTTCCACACGGTTCCCCACTTATTCCAATCTGTTGCCCCTGCTCCCTTTGGTTCCTCACTGTTCTGCAGTGTTCCTCACGGCTCTCCACATTTTTTCCAACCTGTAGCCCCTGCTCCCTATGGTTCCCCTCTGCCCTGCAGTATTCCCCATGCTTCCCCACTTTTTCCAATCCGTTTCCCCTGTTCCCTTTGGTTCCCCTCTGTCCTGCAGTGTTCTGCACGTTCCCCACTTTTTCCAATCAGTTCCCCCTGCTCCCTTTGATTCCGCTCTGTCCTCCAGTGTTCCCCATGGGCCTCACTTTTTGCAATCCGTTCCCCCTGCTCCTTTGGCTCCACTCTGTTCTGCAGTTTTCCCCATGGTTCCCCACATTTTGCAATCCATTCCCCCTGCTCCGTTTGTTTCCCCTCTGTTCTGCAGTGTTACCCACAGTTCCCCACTTTTTCCAATCATTACCCCCTGCTCCCTTTGATTCCCCTCTGTCCTGCAGTGTTCCCCATTGTCCCCACTTTTTCCAATCTGTTCCCCCTGCTCCCTTTGGTTCCCCTCTGGTCTGCATTGTTCCCCACGGTTCCCCACTTTTCCAAACTGTACCCCCTGCTCCCTCTGGTGTCCCTCTGTTCTGCAGTGTTCCTCACGGTTCCCCACTTTTTCCAATCTGTTCTTCCTGCTCCCTTTGGTTCCCCACTGTTCTGCATTTTTCCACACGGTTCCCCACTTTTTCCAATTCTTTACCCCTGCTCCCTTTGGTTCCTCACTGTTCTGCAGTGTTCCTCACGGTTCTCCACATTTTTTGTAACCTGTACCCGGTGCTCCCTTTGCTTCCCCTCTGTTCTGCATTGTTCCCCAGAGTTCTATATCTTTTCCAATCCATTCCCCCTGCTCCCTTTGGTTCCTCACTGTTCTGCAGTGTTCCCCACGGTTCTCCAAATTTTTTCTAATCTGTTCCCCCTTCTCCCTCTGGTTCGCCTCTGTTCTACATTTTTCCACAAGGTTCCCCATTTTTTCCAATCCGTTCCCCCTGCTTCCTTTGGTCCACCTGTTTTCTGCAGAGTTCCCCACGGTCCACTTTTTCGAATCCTTTCCCCCTGCTCCCTTTGGGTCCCCACTGTTCTGCAGAACTCCCCACGATTCCCCACTTTTTCCAATCTGTTCCCCCTTCTCCCTTTGGTTCCTCTCTGTTCTGCATTGTTCCCCACGGGTCCGCACTTTTCCGAGCTGTTCCCCCTGCTCCCTTTGGTTCCGCTCTGTTCTGCAGTTTTCCCCACGGTTCTCCAAATTTTTTCTAATCTGTTCCCATGCTCCCTTTGGTTCCCGTCTGCCCTGCAGTGTCCCCCATGGTTCCCCACTTTTTCCAATCCGTTCCCCCTGCTACCTTTGGTTCCCCTCTTTTCTGCAGTGTTTCCCACAGTTCCCAAATTTTTCCAATCGGTTCCACCTGCTCCCTTTGATTACGCTCTGTCATGCAGTGTTCGCCATGGGCCCCACTTTTTGCAATTCTTTTCCCCTGCTCACTGTTGTTCCCATCTGTGCTGCAGTGTTCTCCACGGTTCCCCACTTTTTACAACCTGTAGCTCCTGCTCCCTTTGGTTCCCCTCTGTCATGCAGTGTTCCCCACGGTTCCCCACTTTTTCCAACCTGTACCTCCTGCTCCCTTTGGTGCCCCTCTGTTCTGCAGTGTTGCCCACGGTTCCCCACTTTTTCCAATCTGTTTCCCCTGCTACCTCCGGTTCCCCTCTGTTCTGCATTTTTCTACACTGTTCCCCACTTTTTCCAATCCGATCCCCCTGCTTCCTTTGGTTCACCTCTGTTCTGCAAAACTCCCCACGATTCCCCACTTTTTCCAATCTGTTCCCCCTGCTCCCTTTGGTTCCCCTCTGTTCTGCAGTGTCCTCCACGCTTACCAACTTATTGCAATCCATTCCCCCTGCTCTGTTTGTTTCCCCTCTGTCCTGCATTGTCCACCACGGTTCCCAACTTTTTGGAATCATATTCCCCTGCTCCCTTTGATTCGCCTCTGTCCTACAGTGTTCCCCATGGGCCCAACTTTTTACAATCCGTTCCCCCTGCTTCCTTTGGTTCCCCTCTGTCGTCCAATATTCCCCACGGTTCCCCACTTATTCCAATGTGTTCCCTGTGCTCCCTTTGGTGCCCCTCTTTTCTGCAGTGTTCCCCACTTTTTCCAATCTGTTTCCCCTGCTTCCTTTGGTTCACCTCTGTTCTGCAGAATTCCCCACGATTCCCCACTTTTTCCAATCTGTTCCCCCTGCTCCCTTTGGTTCCCCACTGTTCTGCATTTTTCCACACAGTTCCCCACTTTTTCCAATATGTTCCTCCTGCTCCCTTTGATTCCTCACTGTTCTCCACATTTTTTCCAACATGCACCCCCTGCTCTCTATGGTTCCCCTCTGCCCTGCAGTGTCCCCCATGGTTCCCCACTTTTTCCAATCCGTTCCCCCTGTTCCCTTTTGTTTGCCTCTGTTCTGCAGTGTTCCCGACGCTTCCCCACTTTTTCCAATCCATTCCCCCTGCTCCCTTTGGTTCCCCTCTATTCTGCATTGTTACCCACATTTCTCCACATTTTTTCCATCCTGTACCCCCTGCTCCCTATGAATCCCCTCTGCCTTGCAGTGTTCCCAATGGGACCCCACTTTTTCCAATCTGTTCCCCCTGGTCCTTTCGCTCCACTCTGTTCTGCAGTTTTCCCCATGGTTCTCCACATTTTTTCCAAACTGTTCCACCTGCTCCCTTTGGTTCTGCAGTGCTTCCCACGGTTCCCCACTTTTTCCAATCCATTTCCCCTGCTCCCTTTGGTTCCCCTCTATTGTTCAGTGTTCCCCACGGTTCCCCACTTTTTCCAATCCGTTTCCCTGCTCCCTTTGGTTCCCCTCTGTTCTGCAGTGATCCCCACGTTTCCCAACATTTTCCAAACTGTTCCCCCGGCTCGCTTTGGTTTCATACTCTTCTGCAGTGTTCCCCACGGTTCCCCACTTTTTTACAATCTGTTCGCCCTGCTCCCTTTGGTACCCCTCTGTCCTGCAGTGTCCTCCACGGTTCCCCACTTTTTCCAACCTGTACCTCCTGTTCCCTTTGGTTCCCCTCTGTCATGCAGTGTTTTCACAGTTCCCCAATTTTTTCCTATCTGTTCCCCCTGATCCCTTTGGTTCCCCTCTATCATGCAGTGTGCCCCACGGTTCCCCACTTTTTCCAATCCGTTCCCTCTGCTCCCTTTGGTTCCCCTCTGTTCTGCAGTGTTCCCCACAGTTCTCCACCTTTTCCAATTCGTTCCCCCTGCTCCCTTTAGTCCCCACCTTTCTGCATTTTTCCACATGGTTCCCTACTTTTTCCAATCGGTTTCCCACTTTTTCCAATCTGTTCCCCCTGCTCCCTTTGGTTCTCCTCTGTTCTGCAGTGTTCCCGACGCTTCCCCACTTTTTCCAATCCGTTCCCCCTGCTCCCTTTGGTTCCCCTCTATTCTACATTGTTCCCCACGATTCTCCACATTTTTTTACATACTGTACCCCCTGCTCCCTATGGTTCCCCTCTGCCTTGCAGTGTTACCCATGGGACACCACTTTTTCCAACCTGTTCCCCTTGTTCCCTTTGGTTCCCCTCTGTCCTTCCGTGTTCTCCACGGTTCCCAACTTTTTGCAATCCGTTGCCCCTGCTCCGTTTGGTTCCACTCTGTTCTGCAGTGTTCCCCACGGTTCCCCACTTTTTCCAATCTGTTCCCCCTGCTCCTTTGTCTCAACTCTGTTCTGCAGGTTTCCCCACGGTTCCCCACATTTTCCAAACCATTCCCCCGGCTCGCTTTGGTTTCATACTGTTCTGCAGCGTTCCCCACGGTTCCCCACTTTTTTACAAACTGTTTGCCCTGCTCCCTTTGGCTTCCCCTGTTCTGCATTGTCCTCCACAGTTCCAAACTTTTTGCAATCCATTCCCCCTGTTCCATTGTTTGCCCTCTGTTCTGCAGTGTTCCCCACTGTTCCCCACTTTTTCCAATCAGTTCCCCCTGCTCCCTTTGATTCCCCTCTGTCCTACAGTGTTCCCCATTGGCGCAACATTTTACAATCCGTTCCCCCTGCTTCCTTTGGTTCCCCTCTGTCCTACAGTGTTCCCCATTGGCGCAACATTTTACAATCCGTTCCCCCTGCTTCCTTTGGTTCCACTCTGTCGTGCAGCGTTCCCCACGTTTCCCCACTTTTTCCAATACATTCCCACTGCTCCCTTTGGTGCCCCTCTGTTCTGCAGTGTTCCCCACGGTTCCCCACTTTTTCCAATCTGTTTCCCCTGCTACCTCCGGGTCCCCTCTGTTCTGCATTTTTCTACACTGTTCCCCACTTTTTCCAATCCGATCCCCCTGCTTCCTTTGGTTCACCTCTGTTCTGCAGAACTCCCCACGATTCCCCACTTTTTCCAATCTGTTCCCCCTGCTCCCTTTGGTTCCCCTCTGTTCTGCATTGTTCCCCACGGTTCACCACTTTTCCGAACTGTACCCCCTGCTCCCTTTGGTTCACCTCTGTTCTGCAGTTTTCCTCACGGTTCCCCACTTTTTCCAATCTGTTCCCCCTGCACCCTTTGATTCACCTCTGTTCTGCAGTGTTGCCCACTGTTCTCAACTTTTTCCAATCTGTTCCTCCTGCTCCCTTTGCTTCCCCACTGTTCTGCATTTTTGCACACGGTTCTCCACTTTTTCAAAACTGTTCCCCCTGCTCCCTTTGGTTCCTCACTGTTCTGCGGTTTTCCTCACGGTTCTCCACATTTTTCAAACCTGTACCCCCTGCTCCCTATGGTTCCCCTCTGCCCTGAAGTGTCCCCCATTGTTCCCCACTTTTTCCAATCCGTTCCCCCTGTTCCCTTTGGTTCGCCTCTGTTCTGCAGTGTTCCCGACGCTTCCACACTTTTTCCAATCCATTCCCCCTGCTCCCTTTGGTTCCCCTCTATTCTGCAGTGTTCCCCACGATTCTCCACATTCTTTTCCTTCCTGTACCCCCTGCTCCCTTTGGTTCCCCACTGTTCTGCATTTTTCCACACGGTTCCCCACTTTTTCCAATCTGTTCCCCCTGCTCCCTTTGGTTCCTCACTGTTCTGCAGTGTTCCCCATGGTTGCCCACTTTTTCCAATGTGTTCCCCTGCTCCCTTTGGTTCCCCTCTGTTCTGTAGTGATCCCCACGTTTCCCCACATTTTCCAAACTGTTCCCCCTGCTCGCTTTGGTTTCATACTGTTCTGCAGTGTTCCCCACAGTTCCCCACTTTTTTACAATCTGTTCGCCTTGCTCCCTTTGGTTCCCCTCTGTCCTGCAGTGTCCTCCACGGTTCCCCACTTTTTCCAACCTGTACCTCCTGCTCCCTTTGGTTCCCCTCTGTCATGCAGTGTTTTCACAGTTCCCCAATTTTTTCCTATCTGTTCCCCCTGATCCCTTTGGTTACCCTCTGTCGTGCAGTGTTCCCCACTTTTTCCAATCCGTTCCCTCTGCTCCCTTTGGTTCCCCTCTTTTCTGCAGTGTTCCCCACAGTTCTCCACCTTTTCCAATTCGTTCCCCCTGCTCCCTTTGGTTCCCCACCTTTCTGCATTTTTCCATACGGTTCCCTACTTTTTCCAATCGGTTCCCCACTTTTTCCAATCTGTTCCCCCTGCTCACTTTGGTTCTGCTCTGTTCTGCAGTGTTCCCCACAGTTCCCCACTTTTTCCAATCTGTTCCCCCTGCTCCTTTGGCTCCACTCTGTTCTGCAGTTTTCCCCACGGTTCCCCACATTTTCCAAACCATTCCCTCGGCTCGCTTTTGTTTCATACTGTTCTGCAGCGTTCCACACGGTTCGCCACTATTTTACAATCTATTCGCCCTGCTCCCTTTGGTTCCCCTCTGTTCTGCAGTGTCCTCCACGCGTCCCAAATTTTTGCAATCCATTCCCCCTGCTCTGTTTGTTTCCCCACTGTTCTGCATTTTTCCACACGGTTCCCCACTTATTCCAATCTGTTCCCCCTGCTCCCTTTGGTTCCTCACTGTTCTGCAGTGTTCCTCACGGCTCTCCACATTTTTTCCAACCTGTAGCCCCTGCTCCCTATGGTTCCCCTCTGCCCTGCAGTATTCCCCATGCTTCCCCACTTTTTCCAATCCGTTTCCCCTGTTCCCTTTGGTTCCCCTCTGTCCTGCAGTGTTCTGCACGTTCCCCACTTTTTCCAATCAGTTCCCCCTGCTCCCTTTGATTCCGCTCTGTCCTCCAGTGTTCCCCATGGGCCTCACTTATTGCAATCCGTTCCCCCTGCTCCTTTGGCTCCACTCTGTTCTGCAGTTTTCCCCATGGTTCCCCACATTTTGCAATCCATTCCCCCTGCTCCGTTTGTTTCCCCTCTGTTCTGCAGTGTTACCCACAGTTCCCCACTTTTTCCAATCATTACCCCCTGCTCCCTTTGATTCCCCTCTGTCCTGCAGTGTTCCCCATTGTCCCCACTTTTTCCAATCTGTTCCCCCTGCTCCCTTTGGTTCCCCTCTGGTCTGCATTGTTCCCCACGGTTCCCCACTTTTCCAAACTGTACCCCCTGCTCCCTTTGGTGTCCCTCTGTTCTGCAGTGTTCCTCACGGTTCCCCACTTTTTCCAATCTGTTCTTCCTGCTCCCTTTGGTTCCCCACTGTTCTGCATTTTTCCACACGGTTCCCCACTTTTTCCAATTCTTTACCCCTGCTCCCTTTGGTTCCTCACTGTTCTGCAGTGTTCCTCACGGTTCTCCACATTTTTTGTAACCTGTACCCGGTGCTCCCTTTGCTTCCCCTCTGTTCTGCATTGTTCCCCAGAGTTCTATATCTTTTCCAATCCATTCCCCCTGCTCCCTTTGGTTCCTCACTGTTCTGCAGTGTTCCCCACGGTTCTCCAAATTTTTTCTAATCTGTTCCCCCTTCTCCCTCTGGTTCGCCTCTGTTCTACATTTTTCCACAAGGTTCCCCATTTTTTCCAATCCGTTCCCCCTGCTTCCTTTGGTCCACCTGTTTTCTGCAGAGTTCCCCACGGTCCACTTTTTCGAATCCTTTCCCCCTGCTCCCTTTGGGTCCCCACTGTTCTGCAGAACTCCCCACGATTCCCCACTTTTTCCAATCTGTTCCCCCTTCTCCCTTTGGTTCCTCTCTGTTCTGCATTGTTCCCCACGGGTCCGCACTTTTCCGAGCTGTTCCCCCTGCTCCCTTTGGTTCCGCTCTGTTCTGCAGTTTTCCCCACGGTTCTCAAAATTTTTTCTAATCTGTTCCCATACTCCCTTTGGTTCCCATCTGCCCTGCAGTGTCCCCCATGGTTCCCCACTTTTTCCAATCCGTTCCCCCTGCTACCTTTGGTTCCCCTCTTTTCTGAAGTGTTTCCCACAGTTCCCAAATTTTTCCAATCGGTTCCACCTGCTCCCTTTGATTACGCTCTGTCATGCAGTGTTCGCCATGGGCCCCACTTTTTGCAATTCTTTTCCCCTGCTCACTGTTGTTCCCATCTGTGCTGCAGTGTTCTCCACGGTTCCCCACTTTTTACAACCTGTAGCTCCTGCTCCCTTTGGTTCCCCTCTGTCATGCAGTGTTCCCCACGGTTCCCCACTTTTTCCAACCTGTACCTCCTGCTCCCTTTGGTGCCCCTCTGTTCTGCAGTGTTGCCCACGGTTCCCCACTTTTTCCAATCTGTTTCCCCTGCTACCTCCGGTTCCCCTCTGTTCTGCATTTTTCTACACTGTTCCCCACTTTTTCCAATCCGATCCCCCTGCTTCCTTTGGTTCACCTCTGTTCTGCAAAACTCCCCACGATTCCCCACTTTTTCCAATCTGTTCCCCCTGCTCCCTCTGGTTCCTCTCTTTTCTGCATTTTTCCACACTGTTCCCCACTTATGCCAATCCGTTCCCCCTGCTTCATTTGGTTCCCCTCTGTCCTGCAGTGTCCTCCACGGTTCCCCACTTTTTTCAACCTGTACCTCCTGTTCCCTATGGTTCCCCACTGTCATGCAGTGTTTTCACAGTACCCCAATTTTTTCCTATCTGTTCCCCCTGATCCCTTTGGTTCCCCTCTGTCGTGCAGTGTGCCCCACGGTTCCCCACTTTTTCCAATCCGTTCCCTCTGCTCCCTTTGGTTACCCTCTGTTCTGCAGTGTTCCCCACAGTTCTCCACCTTTTCCAATTCTTTCCCCCTGCTCCCTTTGGTTCCCCACCTTTCTGCATTTTTCCACACGGTTCCCCACTTTTTCCAATATGTTCCCCCTGCTCCCTTTGATTCCTCACTGTTCTCCACATTTTTTCCAACCTGCACCCCCTGTTATCTATGGTTCCCCTCTGCCCTGCAGTGTCCCCCATGGTTCCCCACTTTTTCCAATCCGTTCCCCCTGTTCCCTTTTGTTTACCTCTGTTCTGCAGTGTTCCCGACGCTTCCCCACTTTTTCCAATTCGTTCCCCATGCTCCCTTTGGTTCCCCTCTATTCTGCATTGTTACCCACGTTTCTCCACATATTTTTCAATCCTGTACCCCCTGCTCCCTATGGTTCCCCTCTGCCTTGCACTTTTCCCCATGGGACCCCACTTTTTCCAATCTGTTCCCCCTGCTCCCTTTGGTTCTCCTCTGTTCTGCATTGTTCCCCACGGTTCACCACTTTTCCGAACTGTACCCCCTGCTCCCTTTGGTTCACCTCTGTTCTGCAGTGTTCCTCACGGTTCCCCACTTTTTCCAATCTGTTCCCCCTGCACCCTTTGATTCACCTCTGTTCTGCAGTGTTGCCCACTGTTCTCAACTTTTTCCAATCTGTTCCTCCTGCTCCCTTTGGTTCCCCAATGTTCTGCATTTTTGCACACGGTTCCCCACTTTTTCAAAACTGTTCCCTCTGCTCCCTTTGGTTCCTCACTGTTCTGCAGTTTTCCTCACGGTTCTCCACATATTTCCAACCTCTACCCCTCTGCCCTGCAGTTTCCCCCATGGTTCCCCACTTTTTCCAATCAGTTCCCCCTGTTCCCTTTGGTTCGCCTTTGTTCTGCAGTGTTCCCGACGCTTCCACACTTTTTCCAATCCGTTCCCCCTGCTCCCGCTGGTTCCCCTCTTTTCTGCAGTGTTCTCCACGATTCTCCACATTTTTTTCCTTCCTGTCCCCCCTGCTCCCTTTGGTTCCCCACTGTTGTGCATTTTTGTACACGGTACCCCACTTCTTCTAATCTGTTCCTCCTGCAGCCTTTGTTTCCCCACTGTTCTGCATTTTTCCACACGGTTCCCCACTTTTTCCAATCTATTCCCCCTGCTCCCTTTGGTTCCTCACTGTTCTGCAGTGTTCCCCACGGTTCCCCACTTTTTCCAAATCGTTCCCCTGCTCCCTTTGGTTCCCCTCTGTTCTGCAGTGATCCCCACGGTTCCCCACATTTTCCAAACTGTTCCCCCTGCTCGCTTTGGTTTCATACTGTTCTGCAGTGTTCCCCAGGGTTCCCCACTTTTTTACAATCTGTTCGCCCTGTTCCCTTTGGTTCCCCTCTGTCCTGCAGTGTCCTCCACGGTTCCCCACTTTTTCCAACCTGTACCTCCTGCTCCCTTTGGTTCCCCTCTGTCATGCAGTGTTTTCACAGTTCCCAAATTTTTTCCTATCTATTCGCCCTGATCCCTTTGGTTCCCCTCTGTCGTGCAGTGTTCCCCACGGTTCCCCACTTTTTCCAATCCGTTCCCTCTGCTCCCTTTGGTTCCCCTTTGTTCTGCAGTGTTCCCCACAGTTCTCCACCTTTTCCAATTCGTTCCCCCTGCTCTGTTTGTTTCCCCACTGTTCTGCATTTTTCCACACGGTTCCCCACTTTTTCCAATCTGTTCCCCCTGCTCCCTTTGGTTCCTCACTGTTCTGCAGTGTTCCTCATGGTTCTCCACATTTTTTCCAACCTGTAGCCCCTGCTCCCTATGGTTCCCCTCTGCCCTGCAGTATTCCCCATGGTTTCCCACTTTTTCCAATCCGTTCCCCCTGTTCCCTTTGGTTCCCCTCTGTCCTTCCGTGTTCTCCACGGTTCCCAACTTTTTGCAATCCATTGCCCCTGCTCCGTATGGTTCCCCTCTGTTCTGCAGTGTTCCCCACGGTTCCCCCTTTTTCCATTCTGTTTCCCCTGCTCTTTTGGCTCCACTCTGTTCTGCAGTTTTTCCCACGGTTCCCCACATTTTCCAAACCATTCCCCCGGCTTGCTTTGTTTTCATACTGTTCTGCAGCATTCCCCACGGTTCCCCACTTTTTGCAATCCATTCCCCCTGCTCTGTTTGTTTCCCCTCTGTCCTGCATTGTCCTCCACGGTTCCCAACTTTTTGCAATCCATTCCCCCTGCTCTGTTTGTTTCCCCTCTGTCCTGCATTGTCTTCCATGGTTCCAAACATTTTGCAATCCATTCCTCCTGCTCCGTTTGTTTGCCCTCTGTTCTGCAGTGTTCCCCACAGTTCCCCACTTTTTCCAATTAGTTCCCCCTGCTCCCTTTGATTCCCCTCTGTCCTACAGTGTTCCCCACGGTTCCCCACTTTTTCCAATCCGTTCTCTCTGCTCCCTTTGGTTCCCCTCTGTTCTGCAGTGTTCCCCACAGTTCTCCACCTTTTCCAATTCGTTCCCACTGCTCCCTTTGGTTCCCCACCTTTCTGCATTTTTTCACACGTTTCCCTACTTTTTCCAATCGGTTCCCCACTTTTTCCAATCTGTTTCCCCTGCTCCCTTTGGTTCTCCTCTGTTCTGCAGTGTTCCCGACGCTTCCCCACTTTTTCCAATCCGTTCCCCCTGCTCCCTTTGGTTCCACTCTATTCTGCAGTATTCCCCACGATTCTCCACATTTTTTTCCATCCTGTACCCCCGGCTCCCTATGATTTCCCTCTGCATTCCAGTGTTACCCATGGGACCACACTTTTTCCAACCTTTTCCACTTGTTCCCTTTGGTTCCCCTCTGTCCTGCCGTGTTCTCCACAGTTATCAACTTTTTGCAATCCGTTCCCCCTGCTCCATTTGGATCCCCTCTGTTCTGCAGTGTTCCCCACGGTTCCCCACTTTTTCCAATCTGTCCCCCTGCTCCTTTGGCTCCACTCTGTTCTGCAGTTTTCCACATGTTTCCCCACATTTTCCAAACCATTCCCCCGGCTCGCTTTGGTTTCATACTGTTCTGCAGTGTTCCCCACGTTTCCCTACTTTTTTACAATCTGTTCACCCTGCTCCCTTTGGTTCCCCTCTGTTCTGCAGTGTCCTCCACGCTTACCAACTTTTTGCAATCCATTCCCCCTGCTCTGTTTGTTTCCCCTCTGTCCTGCATTGTCCACCACGGTTCCCAACTTTTTGGAATCATATTCCCCTGCTCCCTTTGATTCGCCTCTGTCCTACAGTGTTCCCCATGGGCCCAACTTTTTACAATCCGTTCCCCCTGCTTCCTTTGGTTCCCCTCTGTCGTCCAATATTCCCCACGGTTCCCCACTTATTCCAATGTGTTCCCTGTGCTCCCTTTGGTGCCCCTCTTTTCTGCAGTGTTCCCCACTTTTTCCAATCTGTTTCCCCTGCTTCCTTTGGTTCACCTCTGTTCTGCAGAATTCCCCACGATTCCCCACTTTTTCCAATCTGTTCCCCCTGCTCCCTTTGGTTCCCCACTGTTCTGCATTTTTCCACACAGTTCCCCACTTTTTCCAATATGTTCCTCCTGCTCCCTTTGATTCCTCACTGTTCTCCACATTTTTTCCAACATGCACCCCCTGCTCTCTATGGTTCCCCTCTGCCCTGCAGTGTCCCCCATGGTTCCCCACTTTTTCCAATCCGTTCCCCCTGTTCCCTTTTGTTTGCCTCTGTTCTGCAGTGTTCCCGACGCTTCCCCACTTTTTCCAATCCATTCCCCCTGCTCCCTTTGGTTCCCCTCTATTCTGCATTGTTACCCACATTTCTCCACATTTTTTCCATCCTGTACCCCCTGCTCCCTATGAATCCCCTCTGCCTTGCAGTGTTCCCAATGGGACCCCACTTTTTCCAATCTGTTCCCCCTGGTCCTTTCGCTCCACTCTGTTCTGCAGTTTTCCCCATGGTTCTCCACATTTTTTCCAAACTGTTCCACCTGCTCCCTTTGGTTCTGCAGTGCTTCCCACGGTTCCCCACTTTTTCCAATCCATTTCCCCTGCTCCCTTTGGTTCCCCTCTATTGTTCAGTGTTCCCCACGGTTCCCCACTTTTTCCAATCCGTTTCCCTGCTCCCTTTGGTTCCCCTCTGTTCTGCAGTGATCCCCACGTTTCCCAACATTTTCCAAACTGTTCCCCCGGCTCGCTTTGGTTTCATACTCTTCTGAAGTGTTCCCCACGGTTCCCCACTTTTTTACAATCTGTTCGCCCTGCTCCCTTTGGTTCCCCTCTGTCCTGCAGTGTCCTCCACGGTTCCCCACTTTTTCCAACCTGTACCTCCTGTTCCCTTTGGTTCCCCTCTGTCATGCAGTGTTTTCACAGTTCCCCAATTTTTTCCTATCTGTTCCCCCTGATCCCTTTGGTTCCCCTCTATCATGCAGTGTGCCCCACGGTTCCCCACTTTTTCCAATCCGTTCCCTCTGCTCCCTTTGGTTCCCCTCTGTTCTGCAGTGTTCCCCACAGTTCTCCACCTTTTCCAATTCGTTCCCCCTGCTCCCTTTAGTCCCCACCTTTCTGCATTTTTCCACATGGTTCCCTACTTTTTCCAGTCGGTTTCCCACTTTTTCCAATCTGTTCCCCCTGCTCCCTTTGGTTCTCCTCTGTTCTGCAGTGTTCCCGACGCTTCCCCACTTTTTCCAATCCGTTCCCCCTGCTCCCTTTGGTTCCCCTCTATTCTACATTGTTCCCCACGATTCTCCACATTTTTTTACATACTGTACCCCCTGCTCCCTATGGTTCCCCTCTGCCTTGCAGTGTTACCCATGGGACACCACTTTTTCCAACCTGTTCCCCTTGTTCCCTTTGGTTCCCCTCTGTCCTTCCGTGTTCTCCACGGTTCCCAACTTTTTGCAATCCGTTGCCCCTGCTCCGTTTGGCTCCACTCTGTTCTGCAGTGTTCCCCACGGTTCCCCACTTTTTCCAATCTGTTCCCCCTGCTCCTTTGTCTCAACTCTGTTCTGCAGGTTTCCCCACGGTTCCCCACATTTTCCAAACCATTCCCCCGGCTCGCTTTGGTTTCATACTGTTCTGCAGCGTTCCCCACGGTTCCCCACTTTTTTACAAACTGTTTGCCCTGCTCCCTTTGGCTTCCCCTGTTCTGCATTGTCCTCCACAGTTCCAAACTTTTTGCAATCCATTCCCCCTGTTCCATTGTTTGCCCTCTGTTCTGCAGTGTTCCCCACTGTTCCCCACTTTTTCCAATCATTTCACCCTGCTCCCTTTGATTCCCCTCTGTCCTACAGTGTTCCCCATTGGCGCAACATTTTACAATCCGTTCCCCCTGCTTCCTTTGGTTCCCCTCTGTCCTACAGTGTTCCCCATTGGCGCAACATTTTACAATCCGTTCCCCCTGCTTCCTTTGGTTCCACTCTGTCGTGCAGCGTTCCCCACGTTTCCCCACTTTTTCCAATACATTCCCACTGCTCCCTTTGGTGCCCCTCTGTTCTGCAGTGTTCCCCACGGTTCCCCACTTTTTCCAATCTGTTTCCCCTGCTACCTCCGGGTCCCCTCTGTTCTGCATTTTTCTACACTGTTCCCCACTTTTTCCAATCCGATCCCCCTGCTTCCTTTGGTTCACCTCTGTTCTGCAGAACTCGCCACGATTCCCCACTTTTTCCAATCTGTTCCCCCTGCTCCCTTTGGTTCCCCTCTGTTCTGCATTGTTCCCCACGGTTCACCACTTTTCTGAACTGTACCCCCTGCTCCCTTTGGTTCACCTCTGTTCTGCAGTTTTCCTCACGGTTCCCCACTTTTTCCAATCTGTTCCCCCTGCACCCTTTGATTCACCTCTGTTCTGCAGTGTTGCCCACTGTTCTCAACTTTTTCCAATCTGTTCCTCCTGCTCCCTTTGGTTCCCCACTGTTCTGCATTTTTGCACACGGTTCCCCACTTTTTCAAAACTGTTCCCCCTGCTCCCTTTGGTTCCTCACTGTTCTGCAGTTTTCCTCACGGTTCTCCACATTTTTCCAACCTGTACCCCCTGCTCCCTATGGTTCCCCTCTGCCCTGCAGTGTCCCCCATTGTTCCCCACTTTTTCCAATCCGTTCCCCCTGTTCCCTTTGGTTCGCCTCTGTTCTGCAGTGTTCCCGACGCTTCCACACTTTTTCCAATCCATTCCCCCTGCTCCCTTTGGTTCCCCTCTATTCTGCAGTGTTCCCCACGATTCTCCACATTCTTTTCCTTCCTGTACCCCCTGCTCCCTTTGGTTCCCCACTGTTCTGCATTTTTCCACACGGTTCCCCACTTTTTCCAATCTGTTCCCCCTGCTCCCTTTGGTTCCTCACTGTTCTGCAGTGTTCCCCATGGTTGCCCACTTTTTCCAATGTGTTCCCCTGCTCCCTTTGGTTCCCCTCTGTTCTGTAGTGATCCCCACGTTTCCCCACATTTTCCAAACTGTTCCCCCTGCTCGCTTTGGTTTCATACTGTTCTGCAGTGTTCCCCACAGTTCCCCACTTTTTTACAATCTGTTCGCCCTGCTCCCTTTGGTTCCCCTCTGTCCTGCAGTGTCCTCCACGGTTCCCCACTTTTTCCAACCTGTACCTCCTGCTCCCTTTGGTTCCCCTCTGTCATGCAGTGTTTTCACAGTTCCCCAATTTTTTCCTATCTGTTCCCCCTGATCCCTTTGGTTACCCTCTGTCGTGCAGTGTTCCCCACTTTTTCCAATCCGTTCCCCACTTTTTCCAATCTGTTCCCCCTGCTCACTTTGGTTCTGCTCTGTTCTGCAGTGTTCCCCACAGTTCCCCACTTTTTCCAATCTGTTCCCCCTGCTCCTTTGGCTCCACTCTGTTCTGCAGTTTTCCCCACGGTTCCCCACATTTTCCAAACCATTCCCTCGGCTCGCTTTTGTTTCATACTGTTCTGCAGCGTTCCACACGGTTCCCCACTATTTTACAATCTATTCGCCCTGCTCCCTTTGGTTCCCCTCTGTTCTGCAGCGTTCCACACGGTTCCCCACTATTTTACAATCTATTCGCCCTGCTCCCTTTGGTTCCCCTCTGTTCTGCAGTGTCCTCCACGCGTCCCAAATTTTTGCAATCCATTCCCCCTGCTCTGTTTGTTTCCCCACTGTTCTGCATTTTTCCACACGGTTCCCCACTTATTCCAATCTGTTCCCCCTGCTCCCTTTGGTTCCTCACTGTTCTGCAGTGTTCCTCACGGCTCTCCACATTTTTTCCAACCTGTAGCCCCTGCTCCCTATGGTTCCCCTCTGCCCTGCAGTATTCCCCATGCTTCCCCACTTTTTCCAATCCGTTTCCCCTGTTCCCTTTGGTTCCCCTCTGTCCTGCAGTGTTCTGCACGTTCCCCACTTTTTCCAATCAGTTCCCCCTGCTCCCTTTGATTCCGCTCTGTCCTCCAGTGTTCCCCATGGGCCTCACTTTTTGCAATCCGTTCCCCCTGCTCCTTTGGCTCCACTCTGTTCTGCAGTTTTCCCCATGGTTCCCCACATTTTGCAATCCATTCCCCCTGCTCCGTTTGTTTCCCCTCTGTTCTGCAGTGTTACCCACAGTTCCCCACTTTTTCCAATCATTACCCCCCGCTCCCTTTGATTCCCCTCTGTCCTGCAGTGTTCCCCATTGTCCCCACTTTTTCCAATCTGTTCCCCCTGCTCCCTTTGGTTCCCCTCTGGTCTGCATTGTTCCCCACGGTTCCCCACTTTTCCAAACTGTACCCCCTGCTCCCTTTGGTGTCCCTCTGTTCTGCAGTGTTCCTCACGGTTCTCCACTTTTTCCAATCTGTTCTTCTGCTCCCTTTGGTTCCCCACTGTTCTGCATTTTTCCACACGGTTCCCCACTTTTTCCAATCTGTTACCCCTGCTCCCTTTGGTTCCTCACTGTTCTGCAGTGTTCCTCACGGTTCTCCACATTTTTTGTAACCTGTACCCGCTGCTCCCTTTGCTTCCCCTCTGTTCTGCATTGTTCCCCAGAGTTCTATATCTTTTCCAATCCATTCCCCCTGCTCCCTTTGGTTCCTCACTGTTCTGCAGTGTTCCCCACGGTTCTCCAAATTTTTTCTAATCTGTTCCCCCTTCTATCTCTGGTTCGCCTCTGTTCTACATTTTTCCACAAGGTTCCCCATTTTTTCCAATCCGTTCCCCCTGCTTCCTTTGGTCCACCTGTTTTCTGCAGAGTTCCCCACGGTCCACTTTTTCGAATCCTTTCCCCCTGCTCCCTTTGGGTCCCCACTGTTCTGCAGAACTCCCCACGATTCCCCACTTTTTCCAATCTGTTCCCCCTTCTCCCTTTGGTTCCTCTCTGTTCTGCATTGTTCCCCACGGTTCCGCACTTTTCCGAGCTGTTCCCCCTGCTCCCTTTGGTTCCGCTCTGTTCTGCAGTTTTCCCCACGGTTCTCCACATTTTTTCTAATCTGTTCCCATGCTCCCTTTGGTTCCCGTCCTCCATGCAGTGTCCCCCATGGTTCCCCACTTTTTCCAATCCTTTCCCCCTGCTACCTTTGGTTCCCCTCTGTTCTGCAGTGTTCCCCACAGTTCCCAACTTTTTCCAATCTGTTCCACCTGCTCCCTTTGATTACGCTCTGTCATGCAGTGTTCGCCATGGGCCCCACTTTTTGCAATCCGTTTCCCCTGCTCACTGTTGTTCCCATCTGTGCTGCAGTGTTCTCCACGGTTCCCCACTTTTTACAACCTGTAGCTCCTGCTCCCTTTGGTTCCCCTCTGTCATGCAGTGTTCCCCACGGTTCAACACTTTTTCCAACCTGTACCTCCTGCTCCATTTGGTGCCCCTCTGTTCTGCAGAACTCCCCACGATTCCCCACTTTTTCCAATCTGTTCCCCCTGCTCCCTCTGGTTCCCCTCTTTTCTGCATTTTTCCACACTGTTCCCCACTTATGCCAATCCGTTCCCCCTGCTTCATTTGGTTCCCCTCTGTCCTGCAGTGTCCTCCACGGTTCCCCACTTTTTTCAACCTGTACCTCCTGTTCCCTATGGTTCCCCACTGTCATGCAGTGTTTTCACAGTACCCCAATTTTTTCCTATCTGTTCCCCCTGATCCCTTTGGTTCCCCTCTGTCGTGCAGTGTGCCCCACGGTTCCCCACTTTTTCCAATCCGTTCCCTCTGCTCCCTTTGGTTCCCCTCTGTTCTGCAGTGTTCCCCACAGTTCTCCACCTTTTCCAATTCTTTCCCCCTGCTCCCTTTGGTTCCCCACCTTTCTGCATTTTTCCACACGGTTCCCCACTTTTTCCAATATGTTCCCCCTGCTCCTTTTGATTCCTCACTGTTCTCCACATTTTTTCCAACCTGCACCCCCTGTTCTCTATGGTTCCCCTCTGCCCTGCAGTGTCCCCTATGGTTTCCCACTTTTTCCAATCCGTTCCCCCTGTTCCCTTTTGTTTACCTCTGTTCTGCAGTGTTCCCCACAGTTCCCCACTTTTTCCAATCAGTTCCCCCTGCTCCCTTTGGTTCCACTCTATTCTGCAGTATTCCCCACGATTCTCCACATTTTTTTCCATCCTGTACCCCCGGCTCCCTATGATTTCCCTCTGCATTCCAGTGTTACCCATGGGACCACACTTTTTCCAACCTTTTCCCCTTGTTCCCTTTGGTTCCCCTCTGTCCTGCCGTGTTCTCCACAGTTATCAACTTTTTGCAATCCGTTCCCCCTGCTCCATTTGGTTCCCCTCTGTTCTGCAGTGTTCCCCACGGTTCCCCACTTTTTCCAATCTGTCCCCCTGCTCCTTTGGCTCCACTCTGTTCTGCAGTTTTCCACATGTTTCCCCACATTTTCCAAACCATTCCCCCGGCTCGCTTTGGTTTCAAACTGTTCTGCAGTGTTCCCCACGTTTCCCTACTTTTTTACAATCTGTTCACCCTGCTCCCTTTGGTTCCCCTCTGTTCTGCAGTGTCCTCCACGCTTACCAACTTTTTGCAATCCATTCCCCCTGCTCTGTTTGTTTCCCCTCTGTCCTGCATTGTCCACCACGGTTCCCAACTTTTTGGAATCATATTCCCCTGCTCCCTTTGATTCGCCTCTGTCCTACAGTGTTCCCCATGGGCCCAACTTTTTACAATCCGTTCCCCCTGCTTCCTTTGGTTCCCCTCTGTCGTCCAATATTCCCCACGGTTCCCCACTTATTCCAATGTGTTCCCTGTGCTCCCTTTGGTGCCCCTCTTTTCTGCAGTGTTCCCCACTTTTTCCAATCTGTTTCCCCTGCTTCCTTTGGTTCACCTCTGTTCTGCAGAATTCCCCACGATTCCCCACTTTTTCCAATCTGTTCCCCCTGCTCCCTTTGGTTCCCCACTGTTCTGCATTTTTCCACACAGTTCCCCACTTTTTCCAATATGTTCCTCCTGCTCCCTTTGATTCCTCACTGTTCTCCACATTTTTTCCAACATGCACCCCCTGCTCTCTATGGTTCCCCTCTGCCCTGCAGTGTCCCCCATGGTTCCCCACTTTTTCCAATCCGTTCCCCCTGTTCCCTTTTGTTTGCCTCTGTTCTGCAGTGTTCCCGACGCTTCCCCACTTTTTCCAATCCATTCCCCCTGCTCCCTTTGGTTCCCCTCTATTCTGCATTGTTACCCACATTTCTCCACATTTTTTCCATCCTGTACCCCCTGCTCCCTATGAATCCCCTCTGCCTTGCAGTGTTCCCAATGGGACCCCACTTTTTCCAATCTGTTCCCCCTGGTCCTTTCGCTCCACTCTGTTCTGCAGTTTTCCCCATGGTTCTCCACATTTTTTCCAAACTGTTCCACCTGCTCCCTTTGGTTCTGCAGTGCTTCCCACGGTTCCCCACTTTTTCCAATCCATTTCCCCTGCTCCCTTTGGTTCCCCTCTATTGTTCAGTGTTCCCCACGGTTCCCCACTTTTTCCAATCCGTTTCCCTGCTCCCTTTGGTTCCCCTCTGTTCTGCAGTGATCCCCACGTTTCCCAACATTTTCCAAACTGTTCCCCCGGCTCGCTTTGGTTTCATACTCTTCTGAAGTGTTCCCCACGGTTCCCCACTTTTTTACAATCTGTTCGCCCTGCTCCCTTTGGTTCCCCTCTGTCCTGCAGTGTCCTCCACGGTTCCCCACTTTTTCCAACCTGTACCTCCTGTTCCCTTTGGTTCCCCTCTGTCATGCAGTGTTTTCACAGTTCCCCAATTTTTTCCTATCTGTTCCCCCT
The DNA here is from genome assembly GCF_036971445.1 of Narcine bancroftii. NCBI lineage: Eukaryota > Metazoa > Chordata > Chondrichthyes > Torpediniformes > Narcinidae > Narcine > Narcine bancroftii. The sequence goes on from NW_027211899.1 coordinate 367,192, forward strand.
GATCCCTTTGGTTCCCCTCTATCATGCAGTGTGCCCCACGGTTCCCCACTTTTTCCAATCCGTTCCCTCTGCTCCCTTTGGTTCCCCTCTGTTCTGCAGTGTTCCCCACAGTTCTCCACCTTTTCCAATTCGTTCCCCCTGCTCCCTTTAGTCCCCACCTTTCTGCATTTTTCCACATGGTTCCCTACTTTTTCCAGTCGGTTTCCCACTTTTTCCAATCTGTTCCCCCTGCTCCCTTTGGTTCTCCTCTGTTCTGCAGTGTTCCCGACGCTTCCCCACTTTTTCCAATCCGTTCCCCCTGCTCCCTTTGGTTCCCCTCTATTCTACATTGTTCCCCACGATTCTCCACATTTTTTTACATACTGTACCCCCTGCTCCCTATGGTTCCCCTCTGCCTTGCAGTGTTACCCATGGGACACCACTTTTTCCAACCTGTTCCCCTTGTTCCCTTTGGTTCCCCTCTGTCCTTCCGTGTTCTCCACGGTTCCCAACTTTTTGCAATCCGTTGCCCCTGCTCCGTTTGGCTCCACTCTGTTCTGCAGTGTTCCCCACGGTTCCCCACTTTTTCCAATCTGTTCCCCCTGCTCCTTTGTCTCAACTCTGTTCTGCAGGTTTCCCCACGGTTCCCCACATTTTCCAAACCATTCCCCCGGCTCGCTTTGGTTTCATACTGTTCTGCAGCGTTCCCCACGGTTCCCCACTTTTTTACAAACTGTTTGCCCTGCTCCCTTTGGCTTCCCCTGTTCTGCATTGTCCTCCACAGTTCCAAACTTTTTGCAATCCATTCCCCCTGTTCCATTGTTTGCCCTCTGTTCTGCAGTGTTCCCCACTGTTCCCCACTTTTTCCAATCATTTCCCCCTGCTCCCTTTGATTCCCCTCTGTCCTACAGTGTTCCCCATTGGCGCAACATTTTACAATCCGTTCCCCCTGCTTCCTTTGGTTCCCCTCTGTCCTACAGTGTTCCCCATTGGCGCAACATTTTACAATCCGTTCCCCCTGCTTCCTTTGGTTCCACTCTGTCGTGCAGCGTTCCCCACGTTTCCCCACTTTTTCCAATACATTCCCACTGCTCCCTTTGGTGCCCCTCTGTTCTGCAGTGTTCCCCACGGTTCCCCACTTTTTCCAATCTGTTTCCCCTGCTACCTCCGGGTCCCCTCTGTTCTGCATTTTTCTACACTGTTCCCCACTTTTTCCAATCCGATCCCCCTGCTTCCTTTGGTTCACCTCTGTTCTGCAGAACTCGCCACGATTCCCCACTTTTTCCAATCTGTTCCCCCTGCTCCCTTTGGTTCCCCTCTGTTCTGCATTGTTCCCCACGGTTCACCACTTTTCCGAACTGTACCCCCTGCTCCCTTTGGTTCACCTCTGTTCTGCAGTTTTCCTCACGGTTCCCCACTTTTTCCAATCTGTTCCCCCTGCACCCTTTGATTCACCTCTGTTCTGCAGTGTTGCCCACTGTTCTCAACTTTTTCCAATCTGTTCCCCCTGCTCCCTTTGGTTCCCCACTGTTCTGCATTTTTCCACACAGTTCCCCACTTTTTCCAATATGTTCCTCCTGCTCCCTTTGATTCCTCACTGTTCTCCACATTTTTTCCAACATGCACCCCCTGCTCTCTATGGTTCCCCTCTGCCCTGCAGTGTCCCCCATGGTTCCCCACTTTTTCCAATCCGTTCCCCCTGTTCCCTTTTGTTTGCCTCTGTTCTGCAGTGTTCCCGACGCTTCCCCACTTTTTCCAATCCATTCCCCCTGCTCCCTTTGGTTCCCCTCTATTCTGCATTGTTACCCACATTTCTCCACATTTTTTCCATCCTGTACCCCCTGCTCCCTATGAATCCCCTCTGCCTTGCAGTGTTCCCAATGGGACCCCACTTTTTCCAATCTGTTCCCCCTGGTCCTTTCGCTCCACTCTGTTCTGCAGTTTTCCCCATGGTTCTCCACATTTTTTCCAAACTGTTCCACCTGCTCCCTTTGGTTCTGCAGTGCTTCCCACGGTTCCCCACTTTTTCCAATCCATTTCCCCTGCTCCCTTTGGTTCCCCTCTATTGTTCAGTGTTCCCCACGGTTCCCCACTTTTTCCAATCCGTTTCCCTGCTCCCTTTGGTTCCCCTCTGTTCTGCAGTGATCCCCACGTTTCCCAACATTTTCCAAACTGTTCCCCCGGCTCGCTTTGGTTTCATACTCTTCTGAAGTGTTCCCCACGGTTCCCCACTTTTTTACAATCTGTTCGCCCTGCTCCCTTTGGTTCCCCTCTGTCCTGCAGTGTCCTCCACGGTTCCCCACTTTTTCCAACCTGTACCTCCTGTTCCCTTTGGTTCCCCTCTGTCATGCAGTGTTTTCACAGTTCCCCAATTTTTTCCTATCTGTTCCCCCTGATCCCTTTGGTTCCCCTCTATCATGCAGTGTGCCCCACGGTTCCCCACTTTTTCCAATCCGTTCCCTCTGCTCCCTTTGGTTCCCCTCTGTTCTGCAGTGTTCCCCACAGTTCTCCACCTTTTCCAATTCGTTCCCCCTGCTCCCTTTAGTCCCCACCTTTCTGCATTTTTCCACATGGTTCCCTACTTTTTCCAGTCGGTTTCCCACTTTTTCCAATCTGTTCCCCCTGCTCCCTTTGGTTCTCCTCTGTTCTGCAGTGTTCCCGACGCTTCCCCACTTTTTCCAATCCGTTCCCCCTGCTCCCTTTGGTTCCCCTCTATTCTACATTGTTCCCCACGATTCTCCACATTTTTTTACATACTGTACCCCCTGCTCCCTATGGTTCCCCTCTGCCTTGCAGTGTTACCCATGGGACACCACTTTTTCCAACCTGTTCCCCTTGTTCCCTTTGGTTCCCCTCTGTCCTTCCGTGTTCTCCACGGTTCCCAACTTTTTGCAATCCGTTGCCCCTGCTCCGTTTGGCTCCACTCTGTTCTGCAGTGTTCCCCACGGTTCCCCACTTTTTCCAATCTGTTCCCCCTGCTCCTTTGTCTCAACTCTGTTCTGCAGGTTTCCCCACGGTTCCCCACATTTTCCAAACCATTCCCCCGGCTCGCTTTGGTTTCATACTGTTCTGCAGCGTTCCCCACGGTTCCCCACTTTTTTACAAACTGTTTGCCCTGCTCCCTTTGGCTTCCCCTGTTCTGCATTGTCCTCCACAGTTCCAAACTTTTTGCAATCCATTCCCCCTGTTCCATTGTTTGCCCTCTGTTCTGCAGTGTTCCCCACTGTTCCCCACTTTTTCCAATCATTTCCCCCTGCTCCCTTTGATTCCCCTCTGTCCTACAGTGTTCCCCATTGGCGCAACATTTTACAATCCGTTCCCCCTGCTTCCTTTGGTTCCCCTCTGTCCTACAGTGTTCCCCATTGGCGCAACATTTTACAATCCGTTCCCCCTGCTTCCTTTGGTTCCACTCTGTCGTGCAGCGTTCCCCACGTTTCCCCACTTTTTCCAATACATTCCCACTGCTCCCTTTGGTGCCCCTCTGTTCTGCAGTGTTCCCCACGGTTCCCCACTTTTTCCAATCTGTTTCCCCTGCTACCTCCGGGTCCCCTCTGTTCTGCATTTTTCTACACTGTTCCCCACTTTTTCCAATCCGATCCCCCTGCTTCCTTTGGTTCACCTCTGTTCTGCAGAACTCGCCACGATTCCCCACTTTTTCCAATCTGTTCCCCCTGCTCCCTTTGGTTCCCCTCTGTTCTGCATTGTTCCCCACGGTTCACCACTTTTCCGAACTGTACCCCCTGCTCCCTTTGGTTCACCTCTGTTCTGCAGTTTTCCTCACGGTTCCCCACTTTTTCCAATCTGTTCCCCCTGCACCCTTTGATTCACCTCTGTTCTGCAGTGTTGCCCACTGTTCTCAACTTTTTCCAATCTGTTCCTCCTGCTCCCTTTGGTTCCCCACTGTTCTGCATTTTTGCACACGGTTCCCCACTTTTTCAAAACTGTTCCCCCTGCTCCCTTTGGTTCCTCACTGTTCTGCAGTTTTCCTCACGGTTCTCCACATTTTTCCAACCTGTACCCCCTGCTCCCTATGGTTCCCCTCTGCCCTGCAGTGTCCCCCATTGTTCCCCACTTTTTCCAATCCGTTCCCCCTGTTCCCTTTGGTTCGCCTCTGTTCTGCAGTGTTCCCGACGCTTCCACACTTTTTCCAATCCATTCCCCCTGCTCCCTTTGGTTCCCCTCTATTCTGCAGTGTTCCCCACGATTCTCCACATTCTTTTCCTTCCTGTACCCCCTGCTCCCTTTGGTTCCCCACTGTTCTGCATTTTTCCACACGGTTCCCCACTTTTTCCAATCTGTTCCCCCTGCTCCCTTTGGTTCCTCACTGTTCTGCAGTGTTCCCCATGGTTGCCCACTTTTTCCAATGTGTTCCCCTGCTCCCTTTGGTTCCCCTCTGTTCTGTAGTGATCCCCACGTTTCCCCACATTTTCCAAACTGTTCCCCCTGCTCGCTTTGGTTTCATACTGTTCTGCAGTGTTCCCCACAGTTCCCCACTTTTTTACAATCTGTTCGCCCTGCTCCCTTTGGTTCCCCTCTGTCCTGCAGTGTCCTCCACGGTTCCCCACTTTTTCCAACCTGTACCTCCTGCTCCCTTTGGTTCCCCTCTGTCATGCAGTGTTTTCACAGTTCCCCAATTTTTTCCTATCTGTTCCCCCTGATCCCTTTGGTTACCCTCTGTCGTGCAGTGTTCCCCACTTTTTCCAATCCGTTCCCCACTTTTTCCAATCTGTTCCCCCTGCTCACTTTGGTTCTGCTCTGTTCTGCAGTGTTCCCCACAGTTCCCCACTTTTTCCAATCTGTTCCCCCTGCTCCTTTGGCTCCACTCTGTTCTGCAGTTTTCCCCACGGTTCCCCACATTTTCCAAACCATTCCCTCGGCTCGCTTTTGTTTCATACTGTTCTGCAGCGTTCCACACGGTTCCCCACTATTTTACAATCTATTCGCCCTGCACCCTTTGGTTCCCCTCTGTTCTGCAGCGTTCCACACGGTTCCCCACTATTTTACAATCTATTCGCCCTGCTCCCTTTGGTTCCCCTCTGTTCTGCAGTGTCCTCCACGCGTCCCAAATTTTTGCAATCCATTCCCCCTGCTCTGTTTGTTTCCCCACTGTTCTGCATTTTTCCACACGGTTCCCCACTTATTCCAATCTGTTCCCCCTGCTCCCTTTGGTTCCTCACTGTTCTGCAGTGTTCCTCACGGCTCTCCACATTTTTTCCAACCTGTAGCCCCTGCTCCCTATGGTTCCCCTCTGCCCTGCAGTATTCCCCATGCTTCCCCACTTTTTCCAATCCGTTTCCCCTGTTCCCTTTGGTTCCCCTCTGTCCTGCAGTGTTCTGCACGTTCCCCACTTTTTCCAATCAGTTCCCCCTGCTCCCTTTGATTCCGCTCTGTCCTCCAGTGTTCCCCATGGGCCTCACTTTTTGCAATCCGTTCCCCCTGCTCCTTTGGCTCCACTCTGTTCTGCAGTTTTCCCCATGGTTCCCCACATTTTGCAATCCATTCCCCCTGCTCCGTTTGTTTCCCCTCTGTTCTGCAGTGTTACCCACAGTTCCCCACTTTTTCCAATCATTACCCCCCGCTCCCTTTGATTCCCCTCTGTCCTGCAGTGTTCCCCATTGTCCCCACTTTTTCCAATCTGTTCCCCCTGCTCCCTTTGGTTCCCCTCTGGTCTGCATTGTTCCCCACGGTTCCCCACTTTTCCAAACTGTACCCCCTGCTCCCTTTGGTGTCCCTCTGTTCTGCAGTGTTCCTCACGGTTCTCCACTTTTTCCAATCTGTTCTTCTGCTCCCTTTGGTTCCCCACTGTTCTGCATTTTTCCACACGGTTCCCCACTTTTTCCAATCTGTTACCCCTGCTCCCTTTGGTTCCTCACTGTTCTGCAGTGTTCCTCACGGTTCTCCACATTTTTTGTAACCTGTACCCGCTGCTCCCTTTGCTTCCCCTCTGTTCTGCATTGTTCCCCAGAGTTCTATATCTTTTCCAATCCATTCCCCCTGCTCCCTTTGGTTCCTCACTGTTCTGCAGTGTTCCCCACGGTTCTCCAAATTTTTTCTAATCTGTTCCCCCTTCTATCTCTGGTTCGCCTCTGTTCTACATTTTTCCACAAGGTTCCCCATTTTTTCCAATCCGTTCCCCCTGCTTCCTTTGGTCCACCTGTTTTCTGCAGAGTTCCCCACGGTCCACTTTTTCGAATCCTTTCCCCCTGCTCCCTTTGGGTCCCCACTGTTCTGCAGAACTCCCCACGATTCCCCACTTTTTCCAATCTGTTCCCCCTTCTCCCTTTGGTTCCTCTCTGTTCTGCATTGTTCCCCACGGTTCCGCACTTTTCCGAGCTGTTCCCCCTGCTCCCTTTGGTTCCGCTCTGTTCTGCAGTTTTCCCCACGGTTCTCCACATTTTTTCTAATCTGTTCCCATGCTCCCTTTGGTTCCCGTCCTCCATGCAGTGTCCCCCATGGTTCCCCACTTTTTCCAATCCTTTCCCCCTGCTACCTTTGGTTCCCCTCTGTTCTGCAGTGTTCCCCACAGTTCCCAACTTTTTCCAATCTGTTCCACCTGCTCCCTTTGATTACGCTCTGTCATGCAGTGTTCGCCATGGGCCCCACTTTTTGCAATCCGTTTCCCCTGCTCACTGTTGTTCCCATCTGTGCTGCAGTGTTCTCCACGGTTCCCCACTTTTTACAACCTGTAGCTCCTGCTCCCTTTGGTTCCCCTCTGTCATGCAGTGTTCCCCACGGTTCAACACTTTTTCCAACCTGTACCTCCTGCTCCATTTGGTGCCCCTCTGTTCTGCAGAACTCCCCACGATTCCCCACTTTTTCCAATCTGTTCCCCCTGCTCCCTCTGGTTCCCCTCTTTTCTGCATTTTTCCACACTGTTCCCCACTTATGCCAATCCGTTCCCCCTGCTTCATTTGGTTCCCCTCTGTCCTGCAGTGTCCTCCACGGTTCCCCACTTTTTTCAACCTGTACCTCCTGTTCCCTATGGTTCCCCACTGTCATGCAGTGTTTTCACAGTACCCCAATTTTTTCCTATCTGTTCCCCCTGATCCCTTTGGTTCCCCTCTGTCGTGCAGTGTGCCCCACGGTTCCCCACATTTTCCAATCCGTTCCCTCTGCTCCCTTTGGTTCCCCTCTGTTCTGCAGTGTTCCCCACAGTTCTCCACCTTTTCCAATTCTTTCCCCCTGCTCCCTTTGGTTCCCCACCTTTCTGCATTTTTCCACACGGTTCCCCACTTTTTCCAATATGTTCCCCCTGCTCCTTTTGATTCCTCACTGTTCTCCACATTTTTTCCAACCTGCACCCCCTGTTCTCTATGGTTCCCCTCTGCCCTGCAGTGTCCCCTATGGTTTCCCACTTTTTCCAATCCGTTCCCCCTGTTCCCTTTTGTTTACCTCTGTTCTGCAGTGTTCCCGACGCTTCCCCACTTTTTCCAATTCGTTCCCCCTGCTCCCTTTGGTTCCCCTCTATTCTGCATTGTTACCCACGTTTCTCCACATTTTTTTCCATCCTGTTCCCCCTGCTCTCTATGGTTCCCCTCTGCCTTGCAGTGTTCCCCATGGGACCCCACTTTTTCCAATCTGTTCCCCCTGCTCCCTTTTGTTCCCCTCTGTTCTGCATTGTTCCCCACGGTTCACCACATTTCTGAACTGTACCCCCTGCTCCCTTTGGTTCACCTCTGTTCTGCAGTGTTCCTCACGGTTCCCCACTTTTTCCAATCTGTTCCCCCTGCACCCTTTGATTCACCTCTGTTCTGCAGTGTTGCCCACTGTTCTCAACTTTTTCCAATCTGTTCCTCCTGCTCCCTTTGGTTCCCCACTGTTCTGCATATTTGCACACGGTTCCCCACTTTTTCAAAACTGTTCCCCCTGCTCCCTTTGGTTCCTCACTGTTCTGCAGTTTTCCTCACGGTTCTCCACATTTTTCCAACCTGTACCCCCTGCTCCCTATGGTTCCCCACTGTTCTGCAGTTTTCCACATGTTTCCCCACATTTTCCAAACCATTCCCCCGGCTCGCTTTGGTTTCATACTGTTCTGCAGTGTTCCCCACGTTTCCCTACTTTTTTACAATCTGTTCACCCTGCTCCCTTTGGTTCCCCTCTGTTCTGCAGTGTCCTCCACGCTTACCAACTTTTTGCAATCCATTCCCCCTGCTCTGTTTGTTTCCCCTCTGTCCTGCATTGTCCACCACGGTTCCCAACTTTTTGGAATCATATTCCCCTGCTCCCTTTGATTCGCCTCTGTCCTACAGTGTTCCCCATGGGCCCAACTTTTTACAATCCGTTCCCCCTGCTTCCTTTGGTTCCCCTCTGTCGTCCAATATTCCCCACGGTTCCCCACTTATTCCAATGTGTTCCCTGTGCTCCCTTTGGTGCCCCTCTTTTCTGCAGTGTTCCCCACTTTTTCCAATCTGTTTCCCCTGCTTCCTTTGGTTCACCTCTGTTCTGCAGAATTCCCCACGATTCCCCACTTTTTCCAATCTGTTCCCCCTGCTCCCTTTGGTTCCCCACTGTTCTGCATTTTTCCACACAGTTCCCCACTTTTTCCAATATGTTCCTCCTGCTCCCTTTGATTCCTCACTGTTCTCCACATTTTTTCCAACATGCACCCCCTGCTCTCTATGGTTCCCCTCTGCCCTGCAGTGTCCCCCATGGTTCCCCACTTTTTCCAATCCGTTCCCCCTGTTCCCTTTTGTTTGCCTCTGTTCTGCAGTGTTCCCGACGCTTCCCCACTTTTTCCAATCCATTCCCCCTGCTCCCTTTGGTTCCCCTCTATTCTGCATTGTTACCCACATTTCTCCACATTTTTTCCATCCTGTACCCCCTGCTCCCTATGAATCCCCTCTGCCTTGCAGTGTTCCCAATGGGACCCCACTTTTTCCAATCTGTTCCCCCTGGTCCTTTCGCTCCACTCTGTTCTGCAGTTTTCCCCATGGTTCTCCACATTTTTTCCAAACTGTTCCACCTGCTCCCTTTGGTTCTGCAGTGCTTCCCACGGTTCCCCACTTTTTCCAATCCATTTCCCCTGCTCCCTTTGGTTCCCCTCTATTGTTCAGTGTTCCCCACGGTTCCCCACTTTTTCCAATCCGTTTCCCTGCTCCCTTTGGTTCCCCTCTGTTCTGCAGTGATCCCCACGTTTCCCAACATTTTCCAAACTGTTCCCCCGGCTCGCTTTGGTTTCATACTCTTCTGAAGTGTTCCCCACGGTTCCCCACTTTTTTACAATCTGTTCGCCCTGCTCCCTTTGGTTCCCCTCTGTCCTGCAGTGTCCTCCACGGTTCCCCACTTTTTCCAACCTGTACCTCCTGTTCCCTTTGGTTCCCCTCTGTTCTGCAGTGTTCCCCACAGTTCTCCACCTTTTCCAATTCGTTCCCCCTGCTCCCTTTAGTCCCCACCTTTCTGCATTTTTCCACATGGTTCCCTACTTTTTCCAGTCGGTTTCCCACTTTTTCCAATCTGTTCCCCCTGCTCCCTTTGGTTCTCCTCTGTTCTGCAGTGTTCCCGACGCTTCCCCACTTTTTCCAATCCGTTCCCCCTGCTCCCTTTGGTTCCCCTCTATTCTACATTGTTCCCCACGATTCTCCACATTTTTTTACATACTGTACCCCCTGCTCCCTATGGTTCCCCTCTGCCTTGCAGTGTTACCCATGGGACACCACTTTTTCCAACCTGTTCCCCTTGTTCCCTTTGGTTCCCCTCTGTCCTTCCGTGTTCTCCACGGTTCCCAACTTTTTGCAATCCGTTGCCCCTGCTCCGTTTGGCTCCACTCTGTTCTGCAGTGTTCCCCACGGTTCCCCACTTTTTCCAATCTGTTCCCCCTGCTCCTTTGTCTCAACTCTGTTCTGCAGGTTTCCCCACGGTTCCCCACATTTTCCAAACCATTCCCCCGGCTCGCTTTGGTTTCATACTGTTCTGCAGCGTTCCCCACGGTTCCCCACTTTTTTACAAACTGTTTGCCCTGCTCCCTTTGGCTTCCCCTGTTCTGCATTGTCCTCCACAGTTCCAAACTTTTTGCAATCCATTCCCCCTGTTCCATTGTTTGCCCTCTGTTCTGCAGTGTTCCCCACTGTTCCCCACTTTTTCCAATCAGTTCCCCCTGCTCCCTTTGATTCCCCTCTGTCCTACAGTGTTCCCCATTGGCGCAACATTTTACAATCCGTTCCCCCTGCTTCCTTTGGTTCCCCTCTGTCCTACAGTGTTCCCCATTGGCGCAACATTTTACAATCCGTTCCCCCTGCTTCCTTTGGTTCCACTCTGTCGTGCAGCGTTCCCCACGTTTCCCCACTTTTTCCAATACATTCCCACTGCTCCCTTTGGTGCCCCTCTGTTCTGCAGTGTTCCCCACGGTTCCCCACTTTTTCCAATCTGTTTCCCCTGCTACCTCCGGGTCCCCTCTCTTCTGCATTTTTCTACACTGTTCCCCACTTTTTCCAATCCGATCCCCCTGCTTCCTTTGGTTCACCTCTGTTCTGCAGAACTCGCCACGATTCCCCACTTTTTCCAATCTGTTCCCCCTGCTCCCTTTGGTTCCCCTCTGTTCTGCATTGTTCCCCACGGTTCACCACTTTTCCGAACTGTACCCCCTGCTCCCTTTGGTTCACCTCTGTTCTGCAGTTTTCCTCACGGTTCCCCACTTTTTCCAATCTGTTCCCCCTGCACCCTTTGATTCACCTCTGTTCTGCAGTGTTGCCCACTGTTCTCAACTTTTTCCAATCTGTTCCTCCTGCTCCCTTTGGTTCCCCACTGTTCTGCATTTTTGCACACGGTTCCCCACTTTTTCAAAACTGTTCCCCCTGCTCCCTTTGGTTCCTCAGTGTTCTGCAGTTTTCCTCACGGTTCTCCACATTTTTCCAACCTGTACCCCCTGCTCCCTATGGTTCCCCTCTGCCCTGCAGTGTCCCCCATTGTTCCCCACTTTTTCCAATCCGTTCCCCCTGTTCCCTTTGGTTCGCCTCTGTTCTGCAGTGTTCCCGACGCTTCCACACTTTTTCCAATCCATTCCCCCTGCTCCCTTTGGTTCCCCTCTATTCTGCAGTGTTCCCCACGATTCTCCACATTCTTTTCCTTCCTGTACCCCCTGCTCCCTTTGGTTCCCCACTGTTCTGCATTTTTCCACACGGTTCCCCACTTTTTCCAATCTGTTCCCCCTGCTCCCTTTGGTTCCTCACTGTTCTGCAGTGTTCCCCATGGTTGACCACTTTTTCCAATGTGTTCCCCTGCTCCCTTTGGTTCCCCTCTGTTCTGTAGTGATCCCCACGTTTCCCCACATTTTCCAAACTGTTCCCCCTGCTCGCTTTGGTTTCATACTGTTCTGCAGTGTTCCCCACAGTTCCCCACTTTTTTACAATCTGTTCGCCCTGCTCCCTTTGGTTCCCCTCTGTCCTGCAGTGTCCTCCACGGTTCCCCACTTTTTCCAACCTGTACCTCCTGCTCCCTTTGGTTCCCCTCTGTCATGCAGTGTTTTCACAGTTCCCCAATTTTTTCCTATCTGTTCCCCCTGATCCCTTTGGTTACCCTCTGTCGTGCAGTGTTCCCCACTTTTTCCAATCCGTTCCCCACTTTTTCCAATCTGTTCCCCCTGCTCACTTTTGTTCTGCTCTGTTCTGCAGTGTTCCCCACAGTTCCCCACTTTTTCCAATCTGTTCCCCCTGCTCCTTTGGCTCCACTCTGTTCTGCAGTTTTCCCCACGGTTCCCCACATTTTCCAAACCATTCCCTCGGCTCTCTTTTGTTTCATACTGTTCTGCAGCGTTCCACACGGTTCCCCACTATTTTACAATCTATTCGCCCTGCTCCCTTTGGTTCCCCTCTGTTCTGCAGCGTTCCACACGGTTCCCCACTTTTTCCAATCTGTTCCCCCTGGTCCTTTCGCTCCACTCTGTTCTGCAGTTTTCCCCATGGTTCTCCACATTTTTTCCAAACTGTTCCACCTGCTCCCTTTGGTTCTGCAGTGCTTCCCACGGTTCCCCACTTTTTCCAATCCATTTCCCCTGCTCCCTTTGGTTCCCCTCTATTGTTCAGTGTTCCCCACGGTTCCCCACTTTTTCCAATCCGTTTCCCTGCTCCCTTTGGTTCCCCTCTGTTCTGCAGTGATCCCCACGTTTCCCAACATTTTCCAAACTGTTCCCCCGGCTCGCTTTGGTTTCATACTCTTCTGAAGTGTTCCCCACGGTTCCCCACTTTTTTACAATCTGTTCGCCCTGCTCCCTTTGGTTCCCCTCTGTCCTGCAGTGTCCTCCACGGTTCCCCACTTTTTCCAACCTGTACCTCCTGTTCCCTTTGGTTCCCCTCTGTTCTGCAGTGTTCCCCACAGTTCTCCACCTTTTCCAATTCGTTCCCCCTGCTCCCTTTAGTCCCCACCTTTCTGCATTTTTCCACATGGTTCCCTACTTTTTCCAGTCGGTTTCCCACTTTTTCCAATCTGTTCCCCCTGCTCCCTTTGGTTCTCCTCTGTTCTGCAGTGTTCCCGACGCTTCCCCACTTTTTCCAATCCGTTCCCCCTGCTCCCTTTGGTTCCCCTCTATTCTACATTGTTCCCCACGATTCTCCACATTTTTTTACATACTGTACCCCCTGCTCCCTATGGTTCCCCTCTGCCTTGCAGTGTTACCCATGGGACACCACTTTTTCCAACCTGTTCCCCTTGTTCCCTTTGGTTCCCCTCTGTCCTTCCGTGTTCTCCACGGTTCCCAACTTTTTGCAATCCGTTGCCCCTGCTCCGTTTGGCTCCACTCTGTTCTGCAGTGTTCCCCACGGTTCCCCACTTTTTCCAATCTGTTCCCCCTGCTCCTTTGTCTCAACTCTGTTCTGCAGGTTTCCCCACGGTTCCCCACATTTTCCAAACCATTCCCCCGGCTCGCTTTGGTTTCATACTGTTCTGCAGCGTTCCCCACGGTTCCCCACTTTTTTACAAACTGTTTGCCCTGCTCCCTTTGGCTTCCCCTGTTCTGCATTGTCCTCCACAGTTCCAAACTTTTTGCAATCCATTCCCCCTGTTCCATTGTTTGCCCTCTGTTCTGCAGTGTTCCCCACTGTTCCCCACTTTTTCCAATCAGTTCCCCCTGCTCCCTTTGATTCCCCTCTGTCCTACAGTGTTCCCCATTGGCGCAACATTTTACAATCCGTTCCCCCTGCTTCCTTTGGTTCCCCTCTGTCCTACAGTGTTCCCCATTGGCGCAACATTTTACAATCCGTTCCCCCTGCTTCCTTTGGTTCCACTCTGTCGTGCAGCGTTCCCCACGTTTCCCCACTTTTTCCAATACATTCCCACTGCTCCCTTTGGTGCCCCTCTGTTCTGCAGTGTTCCCCACGGTTCCCCACTTTTTCCAATCTGTTTCCCCTGCTACCTCCGGGTCCCCTCTCTTCTGCATTTTTCTACACTGTTCCCCACTTTTTCCAATCCGATCCCCCTGCTTCCTTTGGTTCACCTCTGTTCTGCAGAACTCGCCACGATTCCCCACTTTTTCCAATCTGTTCCCCCTGCTCCCTTTGGTTCCCCTCTGTTCTGCATTGTTCCCCACGGTTCACCACTTTTCCGAACTGTACCCCCTGCTCCCTTTGGTTCACCTCTGTTCTGCAGTTTTCCTCACGGTTCCCCACTTTTTCCAATCTGTTCCCCCTGCACCCTTTGATTCACCTCTGTTCTGCAGTGTTGCCCACTGTTCTCAACTTTTTCCAATCTGTTCCTCCTGCTCCCTTTGGTTCCCCACTGTTCTGCATTTTTGCACACGGTTCCCCACTTTTTCAAAACTGTTCCCCCTGCTCCCTTTGGTTCTTCAGTGTTCTGCAGTTTTCCTCACGGTTCTCCACATTTTTCCAACCTGTACCCCCTGCTCCCTATGGTTCCCCTCTGCCCTGCAGTGTCCCCCATTGTTCCCCACTTTTTCCAATCCGTTCCCCCTGTTCCCTTTGGTTCGCCTCTGTTCTGCAGTGTTCCCGACGCTTCCACACTTTTTCCAATCCATTCCCCCTGCTCCCTTTGGTTCCCCTCTATTCTGCAGTGTTCCCCACGATTCTCCACATTCTTTTCCTTCCTGTACCCCCTGCTCCCTTTGGTTCCCCACTGTTCTGCATTTTTCCACACGGTTCCCCACTTTTTCCAATCTGTTCCCCCTGCTCCCTTTGGTTCCTCACTGTTCTGCAGTGTTCCCCATGGTTGACCACTTTTTCCAATGTGTTCCCCTGCTCCCTTTGGTTCCCCTCTGTTCTGTAGTGATCCCCACGTTTCCCCACATTTTCCAAACTGTTCCCCCTGCTCGCTTTGGTTTCATACTGTTCTGCAGTGTTCCCCACAGTTCCCCACTTTTTTACAATCTGTTCGCCCTGCTCCCTTTGGTTCCCCTCTGTCCTGCAGTGTCCTCCACGGTTCCCCACTTTTTCCAACCTGTACCTCCTGCTCCCTTTGGTTCCCCTCTGTCATGCAGTGTTTTCACAGTTCCCCAATTTTTTCCTATCTGTTCCCCCTGATCCCTTTGGTTACCCTCTGTCGTGCAGTGTTCCCCACTTTTTCCAATCCGTTCCCCACTTTTTCCAATCTGTTCCCCCTGCTCACTTTGGTTCTGCTCTGTTCTGCAGTGTTCCCCACAGTTCCCCACTTTTTCCAATCTGTTCCCCCTGCTCCTTTGGCTCCACTCTGTTCTGCAGTTTTCCCCACGGTTCCCCACATTTTCCAAACCATTCCCTCGGCTCGCTTTTGTTTCATACTGTTCTGCAGCGTTCCACACGGTTCCCCACTATTTTACAATCTATTCGCCCTGCTCCCTTTGGTTCCCCTCTGTTCTGCAGCGTTCCACACGGTTCCCCACTATTTTACAATCTATTCGCCCTGCTCCCTTTGGTTCCCCTCTGTTCTGCAGTGTCCTCCACGCGTCCCAAATTTTTGCAATCCATTCCCCCTGCTCTGTTTGTTTCCCCACTGTTCTGCATTTTTCCACACGGTTCCCCACTTATTCCAATCTGTTCCCCCTGCTCCCTTTGGTTCCTCACTGTTCTGCAGTGTTCCTCACGGCTCTCCACATTTTTTCCAACCTGTAGCCCCTGCTCCCTATGGTTCCCCTCTGCCCTGCAGTATTCCCCATGCTTCCCCACTTTTTCCAATCCGTTTCCCCTGTTCCCTTTGGTTCCCCTCTGTCCTGCAGTGTTCTGCACGTTCCCCACTTTTTCCAATCAGTTCCCCCTGCTCCCTTTGATTCCGCTCTGTCCTCCAGTGTTCCCCATGGGCCTCACTTTTTGCAATCCGTTCCCCCTGCTCCTTTGGCTCCACTCTGTTCTGCAGTTTTCCCCATGGTTCCCCACATTTTGCAATCCATTCCCCCTGCTCCGTTTGTTTCCCCTCTGTTCTGCAGTGTTACCCACAGTTCCCCACTTTTTCCAATCATTACCCCCCGCTCCCTTTGATTCCCCTCTGTCCTGCAGTGTTCCCCATTGTCCCCACTTTTTCCAATCTGTTCCCCTGCTCCCTTTGGTTCCCCTCTGGTCTGCATTGTTCCCCACGGTTCCCCACTTTTCCAAACTGTACCCCCTGCTCCCTTTGGTGTCCCTCTGTTCTGCAGTGTTCCTCACGGTTCTCCACTTTTTCCAATCTGTTCTTCTGCTCCCTTTGGTTCCCCACTGTTCTGCATTTTTCCACACGGTTCCCCACTTTTTCCAATCTGTTACCCCTGCTCCCTTTGGTTCCTCACTGTTCTGCAGTGTTCCTCACGGTTCTCCACATTTTTTGTAACCTGTACCCGCTGCTCCCTTTGCTTCCCCTCTGTTCTGCATTGTTCCCCAGAGTTCTATATCTTTTCCAATCCATTCCCCCTGCTCCCTTTGGTTCCTCACTGTTCTGCAGTGTTCCCCACGGTTCTCCAAATTTTTTCTAATCTGTTCCCCCTTCTATCTCTGGTTCGCCTCTGTTCTACATTTTTCCACAAGGTTCCCCATTTTTTCCAATCCGTTCCCCCTGCTTCCTTTGGTCCACCTGTTTTCTGCAGAGTTCCCCACGGTCCACTTTTTCGAATCCTTTCCCCCTGCT
This sequence comes from Narcine bancroftii, assembly GCF_036971445.1. Classification (NCBI taxonomy): domain Eukaryota; kingdom Metazoa; phylum Chordata; class Chondrichthyes; order Torpediniformes; family Narcinidae; genus Narcine; species Narcine bancroftii. The sequence goes on from NW_027211899.1 coordinate 383,182, forward strand.
CCCTTTGGGTCCCCACTGTTCTGCAGAACTCCCCACGATTCCCCACTTTTTCCAATCTGTTCCCCCTTCTCCCTTTGGTTCCTCTCTGTTCTGCAGTTTTCCCCACGGTTCTCCACATTTTTTCTAATCTGTTCCCATGCTCCCTTTGGTTCCCGTCCTCCATGCAGTGTCCCCCATGGTTCCCCACTTTTTCCAATCCTTTCCCCCTGCTACCTTTGGTTCCCCTCTGTTCTGCAGTGTTCCCCACAGTTCCCAACTTTTTCCAATCTGTTCCACCTGCTCCCTTTGATTACGCTCTGTCATGCAGTGTTCGCCATGGGCCCCACTTTTTGCAATCCGTTTCCCCTGCTCACTGTTGTTCCCATCTGTGCTGCAGTGTTCTCCACGGTTCCCCACTTTTTACAACCTGTAGCTCCTGCTCCCTTTGGTTCCCCTCTGTCATGCAGTGTTCCCCACGGTTCAACACTTTTTCCAACCTGTACCTCCTGCTCCATTTGGTGCCCCTCTGTTCTGCAGTGTTGCCCACGGTTCCCCACTTTTTCCAATCTGTTTCCCCTGCTACCTCCGGTTCCCCTCTGTTCTGCACTTTTCTACACTGTTCCCCACTTTTTCCAATCCGATCCCCCTGCTTCCTTTGGTTCACCTCTGTTCTGCAGAACTCCCCACGATTCCCCACTTTTTCCAATCTGTTCCCCCTGCTCCCTCTGGTTCCCCTCTTTTCTGCATTTTTCCACACTGTTCCCCACTTATGCCAATCCGTTCCCCCTGCTTCATTTGGTTCCCCTCTGTCCTGCAGTGTCCTCCACGGTTCCCCACTTTTTTCAACCTGTACCTCCTGTTCCCTATGGTTCCCCACTGTCATGCAGTGTTTTCACAGTACCCCAATTTTTTCCTATCTGTTCCCCCTGATCCCTTTGGTTCCCCTCTGTCGTGCAGTGTGCCCCACGGTTCCCCACTTTTTCCAATCCGTTCCCTCTGCTCCCTTTGGTTCCCCTCTGTTCTGCAGTGTTCCCCACAGTTCTCCACCTTTTCCAATTCTTTCCCCCTGCTCCCTTTGGTTCCCCACCTTTCTGCATTTTTCCACACGGTTCCCCACTTTTTCCAATATGTTCCCCCTGCTCCTTTTGATTCCTCACTGTTCTCCACATTTTTTCCAACCTGCACCCCCTGTTCTCTATGGTTCCCCTCTGCCCTGCAGTGTCCCCTATGGTTTCCCACTTTTTCCAATCCGTTCCCCCTGTTCCCTTTTGTTTACCTCTGTTCTGCAGTGTTCCCGACGCTTCCCCACTTTTTCCAATTCGTTCCCCCTGCTCCCTTTGGTTCCCCTCTATTCTGCATTGTTACCCACGTTTCTCCACATTTTTTTCCATCCTGTTCCCCCTGCTCTCTATGGTTCCCCTCTGCCTTGCAGTGTTCCCCATGGGACCCCACTTTTTCCAATCTGTTCCCCCTGCTCCCTTTTGTTCCCCTCTGTTCTGCATTGTTCCTCACGGTTCACCACATTTCTGAACTGTACCCCCTGCTCCCTTTGGTTCACCTCTGTTCTGCAGTGTTCCTCACGGTTCCCCACTTTTTCCAATCTGTTCCCCCTGCACCCTTTGATTCACCTCTGTTCTGCAGTGTTGCCCACTGTTCTCAACTTTTTCCAATCTGTTCCTCCTGCTCCCTTTGGTTCCCCACTGTTCTGCATATTTGCACACGGTTCCCCACTTTTTCAAAACTGTTCCCCCTGCTCCCTTTGGTTCCTCACTGTTCTGCAGTTTTCCTCACGGTTCTCCACATTTTTCCGAACTGTACCCCCTGCTCCCTTTGGTTCACCTCTGTTCTGCAGTGTTCCTCACGGTTCCCCACTTTTTCCAATCTGTTCCCCCTGCACCCTTTGATTCACCTCTGTTCTGCAGTGTTCCCCACGTTTCCCCACATTTTCCAAACTGTTCCCCCTGCTCGCTTTGGTTTCATACTGTTCTGCAGTGTTCCCCACGGTTCCCCACATTTTTACAATCTGTTCGCCCTGCTCCCTTTGGTTCCCCTCTGTCCTGCAGTGTCCTCCACGGTTCCCCACTTTTTCCAACCTGTACCTCCTGCTCCCTTTGGTTCCCCTCTGTCATGCAGTGTTTTCACAGTTCCCAAATTTTTTCCTATCTGTTCCCCCTGATCCCTTTGGTTACCCTCTGTCGTGCAGTGTTCCCCACGGTTCCCCACTTTTTCCAATCCGTTCCCTCTGCTCCCTTTGGTTCCCCTCTTTTCTGCAGTGTTCCCCAAAGTTCTCCACCTTTTCCAATTCGTTCCCCCTGCTCCCTTTGGTTCCCCACCTTTCTGCATTTTTCCACACTGTTACCTACTTTTTCCAATCGGTTCCCCACTTTTTCCAATCTGTTCCCCCTGCTCACTTTGGTTCTGCTCTGCCCTGCAGTGTCCCCCACAGTTCCCAACTTTTTCCAATCGGTTCCACCTGCTCCCTTTGATTACGCTCTGTCATGCAGGGTTCACCATGGGCCCCACTTTTTGCAATCCGTTTCCCCTGCTCACTTTTGTTCCCATCTGTGCTGCAGTGTTCTCCACGGTTCCCCACTTTTTACAACCTGTAGCTCCTGCTCCCTTTGGTTCCCCTCTGTCATGCAGTGTTCCCCACGGTTGCCCACTTTTTCCAATCCGTTCCCTCTGCTCCCTTTGGTTCCCCTCTGTTCTGCAGTGTTCTCCACAGTTTTCCACCTTTTCCATTTCGTTCCTCCTGCTCCCTTTGGTTCCCCACCTTTCTGCATTTTTCCACACGGTTCCCTACTTTTTCCAATCGGTTCCCCACTTTTTCCAATCTGTTCCCCCTGCTCCCTTTTGTTCTCCTCTGTTCTGCAGTGTTCCCGACGCTTCCCCACTTTTTCCAATCCGTTCCCCCTGCTCCCTTTGGTTCCCCTCTGTCGTGCAGTGTTCCCCACGTTTCCCCACTTTTTCCAATGCATTCCCACTGCTCCCTTTGGTGCCCCTCTGTTCTGCAGTGTTCCCCACGGTTCTCCACTTTTTCCAATCTGTTTCCCCTGCTACCTCTGGTTCCCCTCTGTTCTGCATTTTTCTACACTGTTCCCCACTTTTTCCAATCCGATCTCCCTGTTTCCTTTGGTTCACCTCTGTTCTGCAGAACTCCCCACGATTCCCCACTTTTTCCAATCTGTTCCCCCTGCTCCCTTTGGTTCCCCTCTGTTCTGCATTGTTCCCCACGGTTCCACACTTTTCCGAACTGTACCCCCTGCTCCCTTTGGTTCACCTCTGTTCTGCAGTGTTCCTCACGGTTCCGCACTTTTTCCAATCTGTTCCCCCTGCACCCTTTGATTCACCTCTGTTCTGCAGTGTTGCCCACTGTTCTCAACTTTTTCCAATCTGTTCCTCCTGCTCCCTTTGGTTCCCCACTGTTCTGCATTTTTGCACACGGTTCCCCACTTTTTCAAAACTGTTCCCCCTGCTCCCTTTGGTTCCTCACTGCTCTGCAGTTTTCCTCACGGTTCTCCACATTTTTCCAACCTGTACCCCCTGCTCCCTATGGTTCCCCTCTGCCCTGCAGTGTTCCCCATGGTTCGCCACTTTTTCCAATCCGTTCCCACTGTTCCCTTTGGTTCGCCTCTGTTGTGCAGTGTTCCCGACGCTTCCCCACTTTTTCCCATCCGTTCCCCCTGCTCCCTTTGGTTCCCCTCTATTCTGCAGTGTTCCCCACGATTCTCCACATTCTTTTCCTTCCTGTACCTCCTGCTCCCTTTGGTTCCCCACTGTTGTGCATTTTTGCACACGTTACCCCACTTCTTCTAATCTGTTCCTCCTGCACCCTTTGTTTCCCCACTGTTCTGCATTTTTCCACACGGTTCCCCACTTTTTCCATTCTGTTCCCCCTGCTCCCTTTGGTTCCTCACTGTTCTGCAGTGTTCCCCATGGGCCCAACTTTTTACAATCCGTTCCCCCTGCTTCCTTTGGTTCCCCTCTGTCGTGCAATATTCCCCACGGTTCCCCACTTATTCTAATGTGTTCCCTGTGCTGCCTTTGGTGCCCCTCTGTTCTGCAGTGTTCCCCACTTTTTCCAATCTGTTTCCCCTGCTTCCTTTGGTTCACCTCTGTTCTGCAGAATTCCCCACGATTCCCCACTTTTTCCAATCTGTTCCCCCTGCTCCCTTTGGTTCCCCACTGTTCTGCATTTTTCCACACAGTTCCCCACTTTTTCCAATATGTTCCTCCTGCTCCCTTTGATTCCTCACTGTTCTCCACATTTTTTCCAACCTGCACCCCCTGCTCTCTATGGTTCCCCTCTGCCCTGCAGTGTCCCCCATGGTTCCCCACTTTTTCCAATCCGTTCCCCCTGTTCCCTTTTGTTTGCCTCTGTTCTGCAGTGTTCCCGACGCTTCCCCACTTTTTCCAATCCGTTCCCCCTGCTCCCTTTGGTTCCCCTCTATTCTTCATTGTTACCCACATTTCTCCACATTTTTTCCATCCTGTACCCCCTGCTCCCTATGAATCCCCTCTGCCTTGCAGTGTTCCCAATGGGACCCCACTTTTACCAATCTGTTCCCCCTGGTCCTTTCGCTCCACTCTGTTCTGCAGTTTTCCCCATGGTTCTCCACATTTTTTCCAAACTGTTCCACCTGCTCCCTTTGGTTCTGCAGTGCTTCCCACGGTTCCCCACTTTTTCCAATCCATTTCCCCTGCTCCCTGTGGTTCCCCTCTATTGTTCAGTGTTCCCCACGGTTCCCCACTTTTTCCAATCCGTTTCCCTGCTCCCTTTGGTTCCCCTCTGTTCTGCAGTGATCCCCACGGTTCCCCACATTTTCCAAACTGTTCCCCCGGCTCGCTTTGGTTTCATACTCTTCTGCAGTGTTCCCCACGGTTCCCCACTTTTTTACAATCTGTTCGCCCTGCTCCCTTTGGTTCCCCTCTGTCCTGCAGTGTCCTCCACGGTTTCCCACTTTTTCGAACCTGTTCCTCCTGTTCCCTTTGGTTCCCCTCTGTCATGCAGTGTTTTCACAGTTCCCCAATTTTTTCCAATCTGTTCCCCCTGATCCCTTTGGTTCCCCTCTATCATGCAGTGTGCCCCACGGTTCCCCACTTTTTCCAACCTGTTCCTCTTGTTCCCTTTGGTTCCCCTCTGTCCTTCCGTGTTCTCCACGGTTCCCAACTTTTTGCAATCCGTTGCCCCTGCTCCGTTTGGTTCCCCTCTGTTCTGCAGTGTTCCCCACTGTTCCCCACTTTTTCCAATCTGTTCCCCCTGCTCCTTTGTCTCCACTCTGTTCTGCAGTTTTCTCCACGGTTCCCCACATTTTCCAAACCATTCCCCCGGCTCGCTTTGGTTTCATACTGTTCTGCAGCTTTCCCCATGGTTCCCCACTTTTTTACAAACTGTTTGCCCTGCTCCCTTTGGCTTCCCCTGTTCTGCATTGTCCTCCACGGTTCCAAACTTTTTGCAATCCATTCCCCCTATTCCGTTTGTTTGCCCTCTGTTCTGCAGTGTTCCCCACTGTTCCCCACTTTTTCCAATCAGTTCCCCCTGCTCCCTTTAATTCCCCTCTGTCCTACAGTGTTCCCCATCGGCGCAACATTTTACAATCCGTTCCCCCTGCTTCCTTTGGTTCCCCTCTGTCGTGCAGTGTTCCCCACGTTTCCCCACTTTTTCCAATGCATTCCCACTGTTCCCTTTGGTGCCCCTCAGTTCTGCAGTGTTCCCCACGGTTCCCCACGTTTTCCAATCCGTTTCCCCTGCTACCTCTGGTTCCCCTCTGTTCTGCATTTTTCTACACTGTTCCCCACTTTTTCCAATCCGATCCCCCTGCTTCCTTTGGTTCACCTCTGTTCTGCAGAACTCCCCACTATTCCCCACTTTTTCCAATCTGTTCCCCCTGCTCCCTTTGGTTCCCCTCTGTTCTGCAGTGTTGCCCACTGTTCTCAACTTTTTCCAATCTGTTCCTCCTGCTCCCTTTGATTCTCCTCTGTCCTGCAGTGTTCCCCATTGTCCCCACTTTTTCCAATCTGTTCCCCCTGCTCCCTTTGGTTCCCCTCTGGTCTGCATTGTTCCCCACGGTTCACCACTTTTCCGAACTGTACCCCCTGCTCCCTTTGATTCACCTCTGTTCTGCAGTGTTGCCCACTGTTCTCAACTTTTTCCAATCTGTTCCTCCTGCTCCCTTTGGTTCCCCACTGTTCTGCATTTTTGCACACGGTTCCCCACTTTTTCAAAACTGTTCCCCCTGCTCCCTTTTGTTCCTCACTGTTCTGCAGTTTTCCTCACGGTTCTCCACATTTTTCCAACCTGTACCCCCTGCTCCCTATGGTTCCCCTCTGCCCTGCAGTGTCCCCCATTGTTCCCCACTTTTTCCAATCCGTTCCCCCTGTTCCCTTTGGTTCGCCTCTGTTCTGCAGTGTTCCCGACGCTTCCCCACTTTTCCCAATCCGTTCCCCCTGCTACCTTTGTTTTCCCTCTGTTCTGCAGTGTTCCCCACAGTTCCCAACTTTTTCCAATCGGTTCCCCCTGCTCCCTTTGATTACCCTCTGTGATGCAGTGTTCGCCATGGGCCCCACTTTTTGCAATCCGTTTCCCCTGCTCACTTTTGTTCCCATCTGTGCTGCAGTGTCCCCCATTGTTCCCCACTTTTTCCAATCTGTTCCCCCTGCTCCATTTGGTTCCTCACTGTTCTGCAGTGTTCCCCACGGCTGCCCACTTTTTCCAATGTGTTCCCCTGCTCCCTTTGGTTCCCCTCTGTTCTGTAGTGATCCCCACGTTTCCCCACATTTTCCAAACTGTTCCCCCTGCTCGATTTGGTTTCATACTGTTCTGCAGTGTTCCCCACGGTTCCCCACTTTTTTACAATCTGTTCCCCCTGCTCCCTTTGGTTCCCCTCTATTCTGCAGTGTTCCCCACGATTCTCCACATTCTTTTCCTTCCTGTACCCCCTGCTCCCTTTGGTTCCCCACTATTGTGCATTTTTGCACACGGTACCCCACTTCTTCTAATCTGTTCCTCCTGCACCCTTTGTTTCCCCACTGTTCTGCATTTTTCCACACGGTTCCCCACTTTTTCCAATCTGTTCCCCCTGCTCCATTTGGTTCCTCACTCTTCTGCAGTGTTCCCCACGGTTGCCCACTTTTTCCAATGTGTTCCCCTGCTCCCTTTGGTTCCCCTCTGTTCTGTAGTGATCCCCACGTTTCCCCACATTTTCCAAACTGTTCCCCCAGCTCGATTTGGTTTCATACTGTTCTGCAGTATTCCCCACGGTTCCCCACTTTTTTACAATCTGTTCGCCCTGCTCCCTTTGGTTCCCCTCTGTCCTGCAGTGTCCTCCACGGTTCCCCACTTTTTCCAACCTGTACCTCGTGCTCCCTTTGGTTCCCCTCTGTCATGCAGTGTTTTCACAGTTTCCCAATTTTTTCCTATCTGTTCCCCCTGATCCCTTTGGTTACCCTCTGTCGTGCAGTGTTCCCCACGGTTCCCCACTTTTTCCAATCCGTTCCCTCTGCTCCCTTTGGTTCCCCTCTGTTCTGCAGTGTTCCCCACAGTTCTCCACCTTTTCCAATTCGTTCCCCCTGCTCCCTTTGGTTCCCCACCTTTCTGCATTTTTCAACACGGTTCCCTACTTTTTCCAATCGGTTCCCCACTTTTTCCAATCTGTTCCCCCTGCTCCTTTGGCTCCACTCTGTTCTGCAGTTTTCCCCACGGTTCCCTACATTTTCCAAATAATTCCCTCGGCTCGCTTTCGTTTCATACTGTTCTGCAGCGTTTCCCACGGTTCCCCACTTTTTCCAATCTGTTTCCCCTGCTACCTCTGGTTCCCCTCTGTTCTGCATTTTTCTACACTGTTCCCCACTTTTTCCAATCCGATCCCCCTGCTTCCTTTCGTTCACCTCTGTTCTGCAGAACTCCCCACGATTCCCCACTTTTTCCAATCTGTTCCCCCTGCTCCCTTTGGTTCCCCTCTGTTCTGCATTGTTCCACACGGTTCCCCATGTTTTCCAGTCCGTTCCCCCTGCTTCCTTTGGTCCACCTGTTTTCTGCAGAGTTCCCCACGGTTCACTTTTTCGAATCCTTTCCCCCTGCTCCCTTTGGGTCCCCACTGTTCTGCAGAACTCCCCACGATTCCCCACTTTTTCCAATCTGTTCCCCCTTCTCCCTTTGGTTCCTCTCTGTTCTGCATTGTTCCCCACGGGTCCGCACTTTTCCGAGCTGTTCCCCCTCCTCCCTTTGGTTCTGCTTTGTTCTGCAGTGTTCCCCACGATTCTCCACATTCTTTTCCTTCCTGTACCTCCTGCTCCCTTTGGTTCCCCACTGTTGTGCATTTTTGCACACGTGACCCCACTTCTTCTAATCTGTTCCTCCTGCACCCTTTGTTTCCCCACTGTTCTGCATTTTTCCACACGGTTCCCCACTTTTTCCAATCTGTTCCCCCTGCTCCCTTTGGTTCCTCACTGTTCTGCAGTGTTCCCCATGGGCCCAACTTTTTACAATCCGTTCCCCCTGCTTCCTTTGTTTCCCCTCTGTCGTGCAATATTCCCCACGGTTCCCCACTTATTCTAATGTGTTCCCTGTGCTGCCTTTGGTGCCCCTCTGTTCTGCAGTGTTCCCCACTTTTTCCAATCTGTTTCCCCTGCTTCCTTTGGTTCACCTCTGTTCTGCAGAATTCCCCACGATTCCCCACGTTTTCCAATCTGTTCCCCCTGCTCCCTTTGGTTCCCCACTGTTCTGCATTTTTCCACACAGTTTCCCATTTTTTCCAATATGTTCCTCTTGCTCCCTTTGATTCCTCACTGTTCTCCACATTTTTTCCAACCTGCACCCCCTGCTCTCTATGGTTCTCCTCTGCCCTGCAGTGTCCCCCATGGTTCCCCACTTTTTCAATCTGTTCCCCCTGTTCCCTTTTGTTTGCCTCTGTTCTGCAGTGTTCCCGACGCTTCCCCACTTTTTCCAATCTGTTCCCCCTGCTCCCTTTGGTTCCCCTCTATTCTGCATTGTTACCCACATTTCTCCACATTTTTTCCATCCTGTACCCCCTGCTCCCTATGAATCCCCTCTGCCTTGCAGTGTTCCCAATGGGACCCCACTTTTTCCAATCTGTTCCCCCTGGTCCTTTCGCTCCACTCTGTTCTGCAGTTTTCCCCATGGTTCTCCACATTTTTTCCAAACTGTTCCACCTGCTCCCTTTGGTTCTGCAGTGCTTCCCACGGTTCCCCACTTTTTCCAATCCATTTCCCCTGCTCCCTTTGGTTCCCCTCTATTGTTCAGTGTTCCCCACGGTTCCCCACTTTTTCCAATCCGTTTCCCTGCTCCCTTTGGTTCCCCTCTGTTCTGCAGTGATCCCCACGGTTCCCCACATTGTCCAAACTGTTCCCCCGGCTCGCTTTGGTTTCATACTCTTCTGCAGTGTTCCCCACGGTTCCCCACTTTTTTACAATCTGTTCGCCCTGCTCCCTTTGGTTCCCCTCTGTCCTGCAGTGTCCTCCACGGTTCCCCACTTTTTCCAACCTGTTCCTCCTGTTCCCTTTGGTTCCCCTCTGTCATGCAGTGTTTTCACAGTTCCCCAATTTTTTCCAATCTGTTCCCCCTGATCCCTTTGGTTCCCCTCTATCATGCAGTGTGCCCCACGGTTCCCCACTTTTTCCAACCTGTTCCACTTGTTCCCTTTGGTTCCCCTCTGTCCTTCCGTGTTCTCCACGGTTCCCAACTTTTTGCAATCCGTTGCCCCTGCTCCGTTTGGTTCCCCTCTGTTCTGCAGTGTTCCCCACTGTTCCCCACTTTTTCCAATCTGTTCCCCCTGCTCCTTTGTCTCCACTCTGTTCTGCAGTTTCCCCACGGTTCCCCACATTTTCCAAACCATTCCCCCGGCTCGCTTTGGTTTCATACTGTTCTGCAGCGTTCCCCACGGTTCCGCACTTTTTTACAAACTGTTTGCCCTGCTCCCTTTGGCTTCCCCTGTTCTGCATTGTCCTCCACGTTCCAAACTTTTTGCAATCCATTCCCCCTGTTCCGTTTGTTTGCCCTCTGTTCTGCAGTGTTCCCCACTGTTCCCCACTTTTTCCAATCAGTTCCCCCTGCTCCCTTTAATTCCCCTCTGTCCTACAATGTTCCCCATCGGCGCAACATTTTACAATCCGTTCCCCCTGCTTCCTTTGGTTCCCCTCTGTCGTGCAGTGTTCCCCACGTTTCCCCACTTTTTCCAATGCATTCCCACTGCTCCCTTTGGTGCCCCTCAGTTCTGCAGTGTTCCCCACGGTTCCCCACGTTTTCCAATCCGTTTCCCCTGCTACCTCTGGTTCCCCTCTGTTCTGCATTTTTCTACACTGTTCCCCACTTTTTCCAATCCGATCCCCCTGCTTCCTTTGATTCACCTCTGTTCTGCAGAACTCCCCACTATTCCCCACTTTTTCCAATCTGTTCCCCCTGCTCCCTTTGGTTCCCCTCTGTTCTGCATTGTTCCCCACGGTTCACCACTTTTCCGAACTGTACCCCCTGCTCCCTTTGATTCACCTCTGTTCTGCAGTGTTGCCCACTGTTCTCAACTTTTTCCAATCTGTTCCTCCTGCTCCCTTTGGTTCCCCACTGTTCTGCATTTTTGCACACGGTTCCCCACTTTTTCAAAACTGTTCCCCCTGCTCCCTTTGGTTCCTCACTGTTCTGCAGTTTTCCTCACGGTTCTCCACATTTTTCCAACCTGTACCCCCTGCTCCCTATGGTTCCCCTCTGCCCTGCAGTGTCCCCCATTGTTCCCCACTTTTTCCAATCTGTTCCCCCTGTTCCCTTTGGTTTGCCTCTGTTCTGCAGTGTTCCCGACGCTTCCCCACTTTTTCCAATCCGTTCCCCCTGCTCCCTTTGGTTCCCCTCTATTCTGCAGTGTTCCCCACGATTCTCCACATTCTTTTCCTTCCTGTACCCCCTGCTCCCTTTGGTTCTCCACTGTTGTGCATTTTTGCACACGGTACCCCACTTCTTCTAATCTGTTCCTCCTGCACCCTTTGTTTCCCCACTGTTCTGCATTTTTCCACACGGTTCCCCACTTTTTCCAATCTGTTCCCCCTGCTCCATTTGGTTCCTCACTGTTCTGCAGTGTTCCCCACGGTTGCCCACTTTTTCCAATGTGTTCCCCTGCTCCCTTTGGTTCCCCTCTGTTCTGTAGTGATCCCCACGTTTCCCCACATTTTCCAAACTGTTCCCCCTGCTCGATTTGGTTTCATACTGTTCTGCAGTGTTCCCCACGGTTCCCCACTTTTTTACAATCTGTTCGCCCTGCTCCCTTTGGTTCCCCTCTGTCCTGCAGTGTCCTCCACGGTTCCCCACTTTTTCCAACCTGTACCTCCTGCTCCCTTTGGTTCCCCTCTGTCATGCAGTGTTTTCACAGTTCCCCAATTTTTTTCCTATCTGTTCCCCCTGATCCCTTTGGTTACCCTCTGTCGTGCAGTGTTCCCCACGGTTCCCCACTTTTTCCAATCCGTTCCCTCTGCTCCCTTTGGTTCCCCTCTGTTCTGCAGTGTTCCCCACAGTTCTCCACCTTTTCCAATTCGTTCCCCCTGCTCCCTTTGGTTCCCCACCTTTCTGCATTTTTCCACACGGTTCCCTACTTTTTCCAATCGGTTCCCCACTTTTTCCAATCTGTTCCCCCTGCTCCTTTGGCTCCACTCTGTTCTGCAGTTTTCCCCACGGTTCGCCATATTTTCCAAATCATTCCCTCGGCTCGCTTTCGTTTCATACTGTTCTGCAGCGTTTCCCACGGTTCCCGACTTTTTCCAATCTGTTTCCCCTGCTACCTCTGGTTCCCCTCTGTTCTGCATTTTTCTACACTGTTCCCCACTTTTTCCAATCCGATCCCCCTGCTTCCTTTCGTTCACCTCTGTTCTGCAGAACTCCCCACGATTCCCCACTTTTTCCAATCTGTTCCCCCTGCTCCCTTTGGTTCCCCTCTGTTCTGCATTGTTCCACACGGTTCCCCATTTTTTCCAGTCCGTTCCCCCTGCTTCCTTTGGTCCACCTGTTTTCTGCAGAGTTCCCCACGGTCCACTTTTTCGAATCCTTTCCCCCTGCTCCCTTTGGGTCCCCACTGTTCTGCAGAACTCCCCACGATTCCCCACTTTTTCCAATCTGTTCCCCCTTCTCCCTTTGGTTCCTCTCTGTTCTGCATTGTTCCCCACGGGTCCGCACTTTTCCGAGCTGTTCCCCCTGCTCCCTTTGGTTCTGCTTTGTTCTGCAGTTTTCCCCACGGTTCTCCAAATTTTTTCTAATCTGTTCCCGTGCTCCCTTTGGTTCCCGTCTGCCCTGCAGTGGCCCCCATGGTTCCCCACTTTTTCCAATCCGTTCCCCCTGCTACCTTTGGTTTCCCTCTGTTCTGCAGTGTTCCCCACAGTTCCCAACTTTTTCCAATCGGTTCCCCCTGCTCCCTTTGATTACCCTCTGTCATGCAGTGTTCGCCATGGGCCCCACTTTTTGCAATCCGTTTCCCCTGCTCACTTTTGTTCCCATCTGTGCTGCAGTGTTCTCCACGGTTCCCCACTTTTTCCAACCTGTAGCTCCTGCTACCTTTGGTTCCCCTCTGTCATGCAGTGTTCCCCACCGTTCCCCACTTTTTCCAACATGTACCTCCTGCTCCCTTTGGTGCCCCTCTGTTCTGCAGTGTTGCCCACGGTTCCCCACTTTTTCCAATCTGTTTCCCCTGCTACCTCTGGTTCCCCTCTGTTCTGCATTTTTCCACACTGTTCCCCACTTTTGCCAATCCGTTCCCCCTGCTTCCTTTGGTTCCCCTCTGTTCTGCAGTGTTCCCCACGGTTCCCCACTTTTTCTAATCTGTTCCCCCTGCTACTTTGTCTCCACCCTGTTCTGCAGTTTTCCCCACGGTTCCCCACATTTTCCAAACCATTCCCCCGGCTCGCTTTGGTTTCATACTGTTCTGCAGCATTCCCCACAGTTCCCCACTTTTTTACAAACTGTTTGCCCTGCTCCCTTTGGTTTTCCCTGTTCTGCATTGTCCTCCACGGTTCCAAACTTTTTGCAATCCATTCCCCCTGTTCCGTTTGTTTGCCCTCTGTTCTGCAGTGTCCCCCACTGTTCCCCACTTTTTCCAATCACTTCCCCCTGCTCCCTTTGATTCCCCTCTGTCCTACAGTGTTCCCCATCGGTGCAACTTTTTACAATCCGTTCCACCTGCTTCCTTTGGTTCCCCTCTGTCGTGCAGTGTTCCCCACGGTTCCCCACTTTTTCCAATCTGTTTCCCCTTCTACCTCTGCTTCCCCTCTGTTCTGCATTTTTCTACACTGTTCCCCAGTTTTTCCAATCCGATCCCCCTGCTTCCTTTCGTTCACCTCTGTTCTGCAGAACTCCCCACGATTCCCCACTTTTTCCAATCTGTTCCCCATGCTCCCTTTGGTTCCCCTCTGTTCTGCATTGTTCCACACGGTTCCCCATTTTTTCCAATCCGTTCCCCCTGCTTCCTTTGGTTCCCCTCTGTCCTGCAGTGTCCTCCACGGTTCCCCACTTTTTTCAACCTGTACCTCCTGTTCCCTTTGGTTCCCCACTGTCATGCAGTGTTTTCACAGTTCCCCAATTTTTTCCTATCTGTTCCCCCTGATCCATTTGGTTCCCCTCTGTCATGCAGTGTGCCCCACGGTTCCCCACTTTTTCCAATCCGTTCCCTCTGCTCCCTTTGGTTCCCCTCTGTTCTGCAGTGTTCCCCACAGTTCTCCACCTTTTCCAATTCTTTCCCCCTGCTCCCTTTGGTTCCCCACTTTTCTGCATTTTTCCACACGGTTCCCCACTTTTTCCAATATGTTCCCCCTGCTCCCTTTGATTCCTCACTGTTCTCCACATTTTTTCCAATCTGCAACCCCTGCTCTCTATGGTTCCCCTCTGCCCTGCAGTGTCCCCCATGGTTCCCCACTTTTTCCAATCCGTTCCCCCTGTTCCCTTTTGTTTGCCTCTGTTTTGCATTGTTACCCACGTTTCTCCACATTTTTTTCCATCCTGTACACCCTGCTCCCTATGGTTCCCCTCTGCTTTGCAGTGTTCCCCATGGGACCCCACTTTTTCCAATCTGTTCCCCCTGCTCCTTTCGCTCCACTCTGTTCTGCAGTTTTCCCCATGGTTCTCCACATTTTTTCCAAACTGTTCCACCTGCTCCCTTTGGTTCTGCAGTGTTTCCCACGGTTCCCCACTTTTTCCAATCCATTTCCCCTGCTCCCTATGGTTCCCCTCTGCCCTGCAGTGTCCCCCATTGTTCCCCACTTTTTCCAATCTGTTCCCCCTGTTCCCTTTGGTTCGCCTCTGTTCTGCAGTGTTCCCGACGCTTCCCCACTTTTTCCAATCCGTTCCCCCTGCTCCCTTTGGTTCCCCTCTATTCTGCAGTGTTCCCCACGATTCTCCACATTCTTTTCCTTCCTGTACCCCCTGCTCCCTTTGGTTCCCCACTGTTGTGCATTTTTGCACACGGTACCACACTTCTTCTAATCTGTTCCTCCTGCACCCTTTGTTTCCCCACTGTTCTGCATTTTTCCACACGGTTCCCCACTTTTTCCAATCTGTTCCCCCTGCTCCATTTGGTTCCTCACTGTTCTGCAGTGTTCCCCACGGTTGCCCACTTTTTCCAATGTGTTCCCCTGCTCCCTTTGGTTCCCCTCTGTTCTGTAGTGATCCCCACGTTTCCCCACATTTTCCAAACTGTTCCCCCTGCTCGATTTGGTTTCATACTGTTCTGCAGTGTTCCCCACGGTTCCCCACTTTTTTACAATCTGTTCGCCCTGCTCCCTTTGGTTCCCCTCTGTCCTGCAGTGTCCTCCACGGTTCCCCACTTTTTCCAACCTGTACCTCCTGCTCCCTTTGGTTCCCCTCTGTCATGCAGTGTTTTCACAGTTCCCCAATTTCTTTCCTATCTGTTCCCCCTGATCCCTTTGGTTACCCTCTGTCGTGCAGTGTTCCCCACGGTTCACCACTTTTCCGAACTGTACCCCCTGCTCCCTTTGGTTCACCTCTGTTCTGCAGTGTTCCTCACGGTTCCCCACTTTTTCCAATCTGTTTCCCCTGCACCCTTTGATTCACCTCTGTTCTGCAGTGTTGCCCACTGTTCTCAACTTTTTCTAATCTGTTCCTCCTGCTCCCTTTGGTTCCCCACTGTTCAGCATTTTTGCACACGGTTCCCCACTTTTTCAAAACTGTTCCCTCTGCTCCCTTTGGTTCCTCACTGTTCTGCAGTTTTCCTCACGGTTCTCCACATATTTCCAACCTCTACCCCTCTGCCCTGCAGTTTCCCCCATGGTTCCCCACTTTTTCCAATCAGTTCCCCCTGTTCCCTTTGGTTCGCCTTTGTTCTGCAGTGTTCCCGACGCTTTCACACTTTTTCCAATCCGTTCCCCCTGCTCCCTCATGTTCCCCTCTATTCTGCAGTGTTCCCCACGATTCTCCACATTTTTTTCCTTCCTGTCCCCCCTGCTCCCTTTGGTTCCCCACTGTTGTGCATTTTTGTACACGGTACCCCACTTCTTCTAATCTGTTCCTCCTGCAGCCTTTGTTTCCCCACTGTTCTGCATTTTTCCACACGGTTCCCCACTTTTTCCAATCTATTCCCCCTGCTCCCTTTGGTTCCTCACTGTTCTGCAGTGTTCCCCACGGTTGCCCACTTTTTCCAAATCGTTCCCCTGCTCCCTTTGGTTCCCCTCTGTTCTGCAGTGATCCCCACGGTTCCCCACATTTTCCAAACTGTTCCCCCTGCTCGCTTTGGTTTCATACTGTTCTGCAGTGTTCCCCAGGGTTCCCCACTTTTTTACAATCTGTTCGCCCTGTTCCCTTTGGTTCCCCTCTGTCCTGCAGTGTCCTCCACGGTTCCCCACTTTTTCCAACCTGTACCTCCTTCTCCCTTTGGTTCCCCTCTGTCATGCAGTGTTTTCGCAGTTCCCAAATTTTTTCCTATCTATTCGCCCTGATCCCTTTGGTTCCCCTCTGTCGTGCAGTGTTCCCCACGGTTCCCCACTTTTTCCAATCCGTTCCCTCTGCTCCCTTTGGTTCCCCTTTGTTCTGCAGTGTTCCCCACAGTTCTCCACCTTTTCCAATTCGTTCCCACTGCTCCCTTTGGTTCCCCACCTTTCTGCATTTTTCCACACGGTTCCCTACTTTTTCCAATCGGTTCCCCACTTTTTCCAATCTCTTCCCCCTGCTTCCTTTGGTTCTGCTCTGTTCTGCAGTGTTCCCCACAGTTCCCCACTTTTTCCAATCTGTTCCCCCTGCTCCTTTAGCTCCACTCCGTTCTGCAGTTTTCTCCACGGTTCCCCACATTTTCCAAACCATTCCCACGGCTCGCTTTGGTTTCATACTGTTCTGCAGCGTTCCCCACGGTTCCCCACTATTTTACAATCTATTCGCCCTGCTCCCTTTGGTTCCCCTCTGTTCTACAGTGTCCTCCACGCTTCCCAACTTTTTGCTATCCATTCCCCCTGCTCTGTTTGTTTCCCCACTGTTCTGCATTTTTCCACACGGTTCCCCACTTTTTCCAATCTGTTCCCCCTGCTCCCTTTGGTTCCTCACTGTTCTGCAGTGTTCCTCATGGTTCTCCACATTTTTTCCAACCTGTAGCCCCTGCTCCCTATGGTTCCCCTCTGCCCTGCAGTATTCCCCATGGTTTCCCACTTTTTCCAATCCGTTCCCCCTGTTCCCTTTGGTTCCCCTCTGTCCTTCCGTGTTCTCCACGGTTCCCAACTTTTTGCAATCCATTGCCCCTGCTCCGTATGTTTCCCCTCTGTTCTGCAGTGTTCCCCACGGTTCCCCCTTTTTCCATTCTGTTTCCCCTGCTCTTTTGGCTCCACTCTGTTCTGCAGTTTTTCCCACGGTTCCCCACATTTTCCAAACCATTCCCCCGGCTTGCTTTGTTTTCATACTGTTCTGCAGCATTCCCCACGGTTCCCCACTTTTTGCAATCCATTCCCCCTGCTCTGTTTGTTTCCCCTCTGTCCTGCATTGTCCTCCACGGTTCCCAACTTTTTGCAATCCATTCCCCCTGCTCTGTTTGTTTCCCCTCTGTCCTGCATTGTCTTCCACGGTTCCAAACATTTTGCAATCCATTCCTCCTGCTCCGTTTGTTTGCCCTCTGTTCTGCAGTGTTCCCCACAGTTCCCCACTTTTTCCAATCAGTTCCCCCTGCTCCCTTTGATTCCCCTCTGTCCTACAGTGTTCCCCACGGTTCCCCACTTTTTCCAATCCGTTCTCTCTGCTCCCTTTGGTTCCCCTCTGTTCTGCAGTGTTCCCCACAGTTCTCCACCTTTTCCAATTCGTTCCCACTGCTCCCTTTGGTTCCCCACCTTTCTGCATTTTTTCACACGTTTCCCTACTTTTTCCAATCGGTTCCCCACTTTTTCCAATCTGTTTCCCCTGCTCCCTTTGGTTCTCCTCTGTTCTGCAGTTTTCCCGACGCTTCCCCACTTTTTCCAATCCGTTCCCCCTGCTCCCTTTGGTTCCACTCTATTCTGCAGTATTCCCCACGATTCTCCACATTTTTTTCCATCCTGTACCCCCGGCTCCCTATGATTTCCCTCTGCATTCCAGTGTTACCCATGGGACCACACTTTTTCCAACCTTTTCCCCTTGTTCCCTTTGGTTCCCCTCTGTCCTGCCGTGTTCTCCACAGTTATCAACTTTTTGCAATCCGTTCCCCCTGCTCCATTTGGTTCCCCTCTGTTCTGCAGTGTTCCCCACGGTTCCCCACTTTTTCCAATCTGTCCCCCTGCTCCTTTGGCTCCACTCTGTTCTGCAGTTTTCCACATGTTTCCCCACATTTTCCAAACCATTCCCCCGGCTCGCTTTGGTTTCATACTGTTCTGCAGTGTTCCCCACGTTTCCCTACTTTTTTACAATCTGTTCACCCTGCTCCCTTTGGTTCCCCTCTGTTCTGCAGTGTCCTCCACGCTTACCAACTTTTTGCAATCCATTCCCCCTGCTCTGTTTGTTTCTCCTCTGTCCTGCATTGTCCACCACGGTTCCCAACTTTTTGGAATCATATTCCCCTGCTCCCTTTGATTCGCCTCTGTCCTACAGTGTTCCCCATGGGCCCAACTTTTTACAATCCGTTCCCCCTGCTTCCTTTGGTTCCCCTCTGTCGTCCAATATTCCCCACGGTTCCCCACTTATTCCAATGTGTTCCCTGTGCTCCCTTTGGTGCCCCTCTTTTCTGCAGTGTTCCCCACTTTTTCCAATCTGTTCCCCCTGCTCCCTTTGGTTCCCCACTGTTCTGCATTTTTCCACACAGTTCTCCACTTTTTCCAATATGTTCCTCCTGCTCCCTTTGATTCCTCACTGTTCTCCACATTTTTTCCAACATGCACCCCCTGCGCTCTATGGTTCCCCTCTGCCCTGCAGTGTCCCCCATGGTTCCCCACTTTTTCCAATCCGTTCCCCCTGTTCCCTTTTGTTTGCCTCTGTTCTGCAGTGTTCCCGACGCTTCCCCACTTTTTCCAATCCATTCCCCCTGCTCCCTTTGGTTCCCCTCTATTCTGCATTGTTACCCACATTTCTCCACATTTTTTCCATCCTGTACCCCCTGCTCCCTATGAATCCCCTCTGCCTTGCAGTGTTCCCAATGGGACCCCACTTTTTCCAATCTGTTCCCCCTGGTCCTTTCGCTCCACTCTGTTCTGCAGTTTTCCCCATGGTTCTCCACATTTTTTCCAAACTGTTCCACCTGCTCCCTTTGGTTCTGCAGTGCTTCCCACGGTTCCCCACTTTTTCCAATCCATTTCCCCTGCTCCCTTTGGTTCCCCTCTATTGTTCAGTGTTCCCCACGGTTCCCCACTTTTTCCAATCCGTTTCCCTGCTCCCTTTGGTTCCCCTCTGTTCTGCAGTGATCCCCACGTTTCCCAACATTTTCCAAACTGTTCCCCCGGCTCGCTTTGGTTTCATACTCTTCTGCAGTGTTCCCCACGGTTCCCCACTTTTTTACAATCTGTTCGCCCTGCTCCCTTTGGTTCCCCTCTGTCCTGCAGTGTCCTCCACGGTTCCCCACTTTTTCCAACCTGTACCTCCTGTTCCCTTTGGTTCCCCTCTGTCATGCAGTGTTTTCACAGTTCCCCAATTTTTTCCTATCTGTTCCCCCTGATCCCTTTGGTTCCCCTCTATCATGCAGTGTGCCCCACGGTTCCCCACTTTTTCCAATCCGTTCCCTCTGCTCCCTTTGGTTCCCCTCTGTTCTGCAGTGTTCCCCACAGTTCTCCACCTTTTCCAATTCGTTCCCCCTGCTCCCTTTAGTCCCCACCTTTCTGCATTTTTCCACATGGTTCCCTACTTTTTCCAATCGGTTTCCCACTTTTTCCAATCTGTTCCCCCTGCTCCCTTTGGTTCTCCTCTGTTCTGCAGTGTTCCCGACGCTTCCCCACTTTTTCCAATCCGTTCCCCCTGCTCCCTTTGGTTCCCCTCTATTCTACATTGTTCCCCACGATTCTCCACATTTTTTTACATACTGTACCCCCTGCTCCCTATGGTTCCCCTCTGCCTTGCAGTGTTACCCATGGGACACCACTTTTTCCAACCTGTTCCCCTTGTTCCCTTTGGTTCCCCTCTGTCCTTCCGTGTTCTCCACGGTTCCCAACTTTTTGCAATCCGTTGCCCCTGCTCCGTTTGGTTCCACTCTGTTCTGCAGTGTTCCCCACGGTTCCCCACTTTTTCCAATCTGTTCCCCCTGCTCCTTTGTCTCAACTCTGTTCTGCAGGTTTCCCCACGGTTCCCCACATTTTCCAAACCATTCCCCCGGCTCGCTTTGGTTTCATACTGTTCTGCAGCGTTCCCCACGGTTCCCCACTTTTTTACAAACTGTTTGCCCTGCTCCCTTTGGCTTCCCCTGTTCTGCATTGTCCTCCACAGTTCCAAACTTTTTGCAATCCATTCCCCCTGTTCCATTGTTTGCCCTCTGTTCTGCAGTGTTCCCCACTGTTCCCCACTTTTTCCAATCAGTTCCCCCTGCTCCCTTTGATTCCCCTCTGTCCTACAGTGTTCCCCATTGGCGCAACATTTTACAATCCGTTCCCCCTGCTTCCTTTGGTTCCCCTCTGTCCTACAGTGTTCCCCATTGGCGCAACATTTTACAATCCGTTCCCCCTGCTTCCTTTGGTTCCACTCTGTCGTGCAGCGTTCCCCACGTTTCCCCACTTTTTCCAATACATTCCCACTGCTCCCTTTGGTGCCCCTCTGTTCTGCAGTGTTCCCCACGGTTCCCCACTTTTTCCAATCTGTTTCCCCTGCTACCTCCGGGTCCCCTCTGTTCTGCATTTTTCTACACTGTTCCCCACTTTTTCCAATCCGATCCCCCTGCTTCCTTTGGTTCACCTCTGTTCTGCAGAACTCCCCACGATTCCCCACTTTTTCCAATCTGTTCCCCCTGCTCCCTTTGGTTCCCCTCTGTTCTGCATTGTTCCCCACGGTTCACCACTTTTCCGAACTGTACCCCCTGCTCCCTTTGGTTCACCTCTGTTCTGCAGTTTTCCTCACGGTTCCCCACTTTTTCCAATCTGTTCCCCCTGCACCCTTTGATTCACCTCTGTTCTGCAGTGTTGCCCACTGTTCTCAACTTTTTCCAATCTGTTCCTCCTGCTCCCTTTGGTTCCCCACTGTTCTGCATTTTTGCACACGGTTCCCCACTTTTTCAAAACTGTTCCCCCTGCTCCCTTCGGTTCCTCACTGTTCTGCAGTTTTCCTCACGGTTCTCCACATTTTTCCAACCTGTACCCCCTGCTCCCTATGGTTCCCCTCTGCCCTGCAGTGTCCCCCATTGTTCTCCACTTTTTCCAATCCGTTCCCCCTGTTCCCTTTGGTTCGCCTCTGTTCTGCAGTGTTCCCGACGCTTCCACACTTTTTCCAATCCATTCCCCATGCTCCCTTTGGTTCCCCTCTATTCTGCAGTGTTCCCCACGATTCTCCACATTCTTTTCCTTCCTGTACCCCCTGCTCCCTTTGGTTCCCCACTGTTCTGCATTTTTCCACACGGTTCCCCACTTTTTCCAATCTGTTCCCCCTGCTCCCTTTGGTTCCTCACTGTTCTGCAGTGTTCCCCATGGTTGCCCACTTTTTCCAATGTGTTCCCCTGCTCCCTTTGGTTCCCCTCTGTTCTGTAGTGATCCCCACGTTTCCCCACATTTTCCAAACTGTTCCCCCTGCTCGCTTTGGTTTCATACTGTTCTGCAGTGTTCCCCACAGTTCCCCACTTTTTTACAATCTGTTCGCCCTGCTCCCTTTGGTTCCCCTCTGTCCTGCAGTGTCCTCCACGGTTCCCCACTTTTTCCAACCTGTACCTCCTGCTCCCTTTGGTTCCCCTCTGTCATGCAGTGTTTTCACAGTTCCCCAATTTTTTCCTATCTGTTCCCCCTGATCCCTTTGGTTACCCTCTGTCGTGCAGTGTTCCCCACGGTTCCCCACTTTTTCCAATCCGTTCCCTCTGCTCCCTTTGGTTCCCCTCTTTTCTGCAGTGTTCCCCACAGTTCTCCACCTTTTCCAATTCGTTCCCCCTGCTCCCTTTGGTTCCCCACCTTTCTGCATTTTTCCATACGGTTCCCTACTTTTTCCAATCGGTTCCCCACTTTTTCCAATCTGTTCCCCCTGCTCACTTTGGTTCTGCTCTGTTCTGCAGTGTTCCCCACAGTTCCCCACTTTTTCCAATCTGTTCCCCCTGCTCCTTTGGCTCCACTCTGTTCTGCAGTTTTCCCCACGGTTCCCCACATTTTCCAAACCATTCCCTCGGCTCGCTTTTGTTTCATACTGTTCTGCAGCGTTCCCCACGGTTCCCCACTATTTTACAATCTATTCGCCCTGCTCCCTTTGGTTCCCCTCTGTTCTGCAGTGTCCTCCACGCGTCCCAAATTTTTGCAATCCATTCCCCCTGCTCTGTTTGTTTCCCCACTGTTCTGCATTTTTCCACACGGTTCCCCACTTATTCCAATCTGTTCCCCCTGCTACCTTTGGTTTCCCTCTGTTCTGCAGTGTTCCCCACAGTTCCCAACTTTTTCCAATCGGTTCCCCCTGCTCCCTTTGATTACCCTCTGTCATGCAGTGTTCGCCATGGGCCCCACTTTTTGCAATCCGTTTCCCCTGCTCACTTTTGTTCCCATCTGTGCTGCAGTGTTCTCCACGGTTCCCCACTTTTTCCAACCTGTAGCTCCTGCTACCTTTGGTTCCCCTCTGTCATGCAGTGTTCCCCACCGTTCCCCACTTTTTCCAACATGTACCTCCTGCTCCCTTTGGTGCCCCTCTGTTCTGCAGTGTTGCCCACGGTTCCCCACTTTTTCCAATCTGTTTCCCCTGCTACCTCTGGTTCCCCTCTGTTCTGCATTTTTCCACACTGTTCCCCACTTTTGCCAATCCGTTCCCCCTGCTTCCTTTGGTTCCCCTCTGTTCTGCAGTGTTCCCCACGGTTCCCCACTTTTTCTAATCTGTTCCCCCTGCTACTTTGTCTCCACCCTGTTCTGCAGTTTTCCCCACGGTTCCCCACATTTTCCAAACCATTCCCCCGGCTCGCTTTGGTTTCATACTGTTCTGCAGCATTCCCCACAGTTCCCCACTTTTTTACAAACTGTTTGCCCTGCTCCCTTTGGTTTTCCCTGTTCTGCATTGTCCTCCACGGTTCCAAACTTTTTGCAATCCATTCCCCCTGTTCCGTTTGTTTGCCCTCTGTTCTGCAGTGTCCCCCACTGTTCCCCACTTTTTCCAATCACTTCCCCCTGCTCCCTTTGATTCCCCTCTGTCCTACAGTGTTCCCCATCGGTGCAACTTTTTACAATCCGTTCCACCTGCTTCCTTTGGTTCCCCTCTGTCGTGCAGTGTTCCCCACGGTTCCCCACTTTTTCCAATCTGTTTCCCCTGCTACCTCTGCTTCCCCTCTGTTCTGCATTTTTCTACACTGTTCCCCAGTTTTTCCAATCCGATCCCCCTGCTTCCTTTCGTTCACCTCTGTTCTGCAGAACTCCCCACGATTCCCCACTTTTTCCAATCTGTTCCCCATGCTCCCTTTGGTTCCCCTCTGTTCTGCATTGTTCCACACGGTTCCCCATTTTTTCCAATCCGTTCCCCCTGCTTCCTTTGGTTCCCCTCTGTCCTGCAGTGTCCTCCACGGTTCCCCACTTTTTTCAACCTGTACCTCCTGTTCCCTTTGGTTCCCCACTGTCATGCAGTGTTTTCACAGTTCCCCAATTTTTTCCTATCTGTTCCCCCTGATCCATTTGGTTCCCCTCTGTCATGCAGTGTGCCCCACGGTTCCCCACTTTTTCCAATCCGTTCCCTCTGCTCCCTTTGGTTCCCCTCTGTTCTGCAGTGTTCCCCACGGTTCTCCACCTTTTCCAATTCTTTCCCCCTGCTCCCTTTGGTTCCCCACTTTTCTGCATTTTTCCACACGGTTCCCCACTTTTTCCAATATGTTCCCCCTGCTCCCTTTGATTCCTCACTGTTCTCCACATTTTTTCCAATCTGCAACCCCTGCTCTCTATGGTTCCCCTCTGCCCTGCAGTGTCCCCCATGGTTCCCCACTTTTTCCAATCCGTTCCCCCTGTTCCCTTTTGTTTGCCTCTGTTTTGCATTGTTACCCACGTTTCTCCACATTTTTTTCCATCCTGTACACCCTGCTCCCTATGGTTCCCCTCTGCTTTGCAGTGTTCCCCATGGGACCCCACTTTTTCCAATCTGTTCCCCCTGCTCCTTTCGCTCCACTCTGTTCTGCAGTTTTCCCCATGGTTCTCCACATTTTTTCCAAACTGTTCCACCTGCTCCCTTTGGTTCTGCAGTGTTTCCCACGGTTCCCCACTTTTTCCAATCCATTTCCCCTGCTCCCTATGGTTCCCCTCTGCCCTGCAGTGTCCCCCATTGTTCCCCACTTTTTCCAATCTGTTCCCCCTGTTCCCTTTGGTTCGCCTCTGTTCTGCAGTGTTCCCGACGCTTCCCCACTTTTTCCAATCCGTTCCCCCTGCTCCCTTTGGTTCCCCTCTATTCTGCAGTGTTCCCCACGATTCTCCACATTCTTTTCCTTCCTGTACCCCCTGCTCCCTTTGGTTCCCCACTGTTGTGCATTTTTGCACACGGTACCACACTTCTTCTAATCTGTTCCTCCTGCACCCTTTGTTTCCCCACTGTTCTGCATTTTTCCACACGGTTCCCCACTTTTTCCAATCTGTTCCCCCTGCTCCATTTGGTTCCTCACTGTTCTGCAGTGTTCCCCACGGTTGCCCACTTTTTCCAATGTGTTCCCCTGCTCCCTTTGGTTCCCCTCTGTTCTGTAGTGATCCCCACGTTTCCCCACATTTTCCAAACTGTTCCCCCTGCTCGATTTGGTTTCATACTGTTCTGCAGTGTTCCCCACGGTTCCCCACTTTTTTACAATCTGTTCGCCCTGCTCCCTTTGGTTCCCCTCTGTCCTGCAGTGTCCTCCACGGTTCCCCACTTTTTCCAACCTGTACCTCCTGCTCCCTTTGGTTCCCCTCTGTCATGCAGTGTTTTCACAGTTCCCCAATTTTTTTCCTATCTGTTCCCCCTGATCCCTTTGGTTACCCTCTGTCGTGCAGTGTTCCCCACGGTTCACCACTTTTCCGAACTGTACCCCCTGCTCCCTTTGGTTCACCTCTGTTCTGCAGTGTTCCTCACGGTTCCCCACTTTTTCCAATCTGTTCCCCCTGCACCCTTTGATTCACCTCTGTTCTGCAGTGTTGCCCACTGTTCTCAACTTTTTCTAATCTGTTCCTCCTGCTCCCTTTGGTTCCCCACTGTTCTGCATTTTTGCACACGGTTCCCCACTTTTTCAAAACTGTTCCCTCTGCTCCCTTTGGTTCCTCACTGTTCTGCAGTTTTCCTCACGGTTCTCCACATATTTCCAACCTCTACCCCTCTGCCCTGCAGTTTCCCCCATGGTTCCCCACTTTTTCCAATCAGTTCCCCCTGTTCCCTTTGGTTCGCCTTTGTTCTGCAGTGTTCCCGACGCTTTCACACTTTTTCCAATCCGTTCCCCCTGCTCCCTCTGGTTCCCCTCTATTCTGCAGTGTTCCCCACGATTCTCCACATTTTTTTCCTTCCTGTCCCCCCTGCTCCCTTTGGTTCCCCACTGTTGTGCATTTTTGTACACGGTACCCCACTTCTTCTAATCTGTTCCTCCTGCAGCCTTTGTTTCCCCACTGTTCTGCATTTTTCCACACGGTTCCCCACTTTTTCCAATCTATTCCCCCTGCTCCCTTTGGTTCCTCACTGTTCTGCAGTGTTCCCCACGGTTGCCCACTTTTTCCAAATCGTTCCCCTGCTCCCTTTGGTTCCCCTCTGTTCTGCAGTGATCCCCACGGTTCCCCACATTTTCCAAACTGTTCCCCCTGCTCGCTTTGGTTTCATACTGTTCTGCAGTGTTCCCCAGGGTTCCCCACTTATTCCAATCTGTTCCCCCTGCTACCTTTGGTTTCCCTCTGTTCTGCAGTGTTCCCCACAGTTCCCAACTTTTTCCAATCGGTTCCCCCTGCTCCCTTTGATTACCCTCTGTCATGCAGTGTTCGCCATGGGCCCCACTTTTTGCAATCCGTTTCCCCTGCTCACTTTTGTTCCCATCTGTGCTGCAGTGTTCTCCACGGTTCCCCACTTTTTCCAACCTGTAGCTCCTGCTACCTTTGGTTCCCCTCTGTCATGCAGTGTTCCCCACCGTTCCCCACTTTTTCCAACATGTACCTCCTGCTCCCTTTGGTGCCCCTCTGTTCTGCAGTGTTGCCCACGGTTCCCCACTTTTTCCAATCTGTTTCCCCTGCTACCTCTGGTTCCCCTCTGTTCTGCATTTTTCCACACTGTTCCCCACTTTTGCCAATCCGTTCCCCCTGCTTCCTTTGGTTCCCCTCTGTTCTGCAGTGTTCCCCACGGTTCCCCACTTTTTCTAATCTGTTCCCCCTGCTACTTTGTCTCCACCCTGTTCTGCAGTTTTCCCCACGGTTCCCCACATTTTCCAAACCATTCCCCCGGCTCGCTTTGGTTTCATACTGTTCTGCAGCATTCCCCACAGTTCCCCACTTTTTTACAAACTGTTTGCCCTGCTCCCTTTGGTTTTCCCTGTTCTGCATTGTCCTCCACGGTTCCAAACTTTTTGCAATCCATTCCCCCTGTTCCGTTTGTTTGCCCTCTGTTCTGCAGTGTCCCCCACTGTTCCCCACTTTTTCCAATCACTTCCCCCTGCTCCCTTTGATTCCCCTCTGTCCTACAGTGTTCCCCATCGGTGCAACTTTTTACAATCCGTTCCACCTGCTTCCTTTGGTTCCCCTCTGTCGTGCAGTGTTCCCCACGGTTCCCCACTTTTTCCAATCTGTTTCCCCTGCTACCTCTGCTTCCCCTCTGTTCTGCATTTTTCTACACTGTTCCCCAGTTTTTCCAATCCGATCCCCCTGCTTCCTTTCGTTCACCTCTGTTCTGCAGAACTCCCCACGATTCCCCACTTTTTCCAATCTGTTCCCCATGCTCCCTTTGGTTCCCCTCTGTTCTGCATTGTTCCACACGGTTCCCCATTTTTTCCAATCCGTTCCCCCTGCTTCCTTTGGTTCCCCTCTGTCCTGCAGTGTCCTCCACGGTTCCCCACTTTTTTCAACCTGTACCTCCTGTTCCCTTTGGTTCCCCACTGTCATGCAGTGTTTTCACAGTTCCCCAATTTTTTCCTATCTGTTCCCCCTGATCCATTTGGTTCCCCTCTGTCATGCAGTGTGCCCCACGGTTCCCCACTTTTTCCAATCCGTTCCCCCTGCTCCCTTTGGTTCCCCTCTATTCTGCAGTGTTCCCCACGATTCTCCACATTCTTTTCCTTCCTGTACCCCCTGCTCCCTTTGGTTCCCCACTGTTGTGCATTTTTGCACACGGTACCACACTTCTTCTAATCTGTTCCTCCTGCACCCTTTGTTTCCCCACTGTTCTGCATTTTTCCACACGGTTCCCCACTTTTTCCAATCTGTTCCCCCTGCTCCATTTGGTTCCTCACTGTTCTGCAGTGTTCCCCACGGTTGCCCACTTTTTCCAATGTGTTCCCCTGCTCCCTTTGGTTCCCCTCTGTTCTGTAGTGATCCCCACGTTTCCCCACATTTTCCAAACTGTTCCCCCTGCTCGATTTGGTTTCATACTGTTCTGCAGTGTTCCCCACGGTTCCCCACTTTTTTACAATCTGTTCGCCCTGCTCCCTTTGGTTCCCCTCTGTCCTGCAGTGTCCTCCACGGTTCCCCACTTTTTCCAACCTGTACCTCCTGCTCCCTTTGGTTCCCCTCTGTCATGCAGTGTTTTCACAGTTCCCCAATTTTTTTCCTATCTGTTCCCCCTGATCCCTTTGGTTACCCTCTGTCGTGCAGTGTTCCCCACGGTTCACCACTTTTCCGAACTGTACCCCCTGCTCCCTTTGGTTCACCTCTGTTCTGCAGTGTTCCTCACGGTTCCCCACTTTTTCCAATCTGTTCCCCCTGCACCCTTTGATTCACCTCTGTTCTGCAGTGTTGCCCACTGTTCTCAACTTTTTCTAATCTGTTCCTCCTGCTCCCTTTGGTTCCCCACTGTTCTGCATTTTTGCACACGGTTCCCCACTTTTTCAAAACTGTTCCCTCTGCTCCCTTTGGTTCCTCACTGTTCTGCAGTTTTCCTCACGGTTCTCCACATATTTCCAACCTCTACCCCTCTGCCCTGCAGTTTCCCCCATGGTTCCCCACTTTTTCCAATCAGTTCCCCCTGTTCCCTTTGGTTCGCCTTTGTTCTGCAGTGTTCCCGACGCTTTCACACTTTTTCCAATCCGTTCCCCCTGCTCCCTCTGGTTCCCCTCTATTCTGCAGTGTTCCCCACGATTCTCCACATTTTTTTCCTTCCTGTCCCCCCTGCTCCCTTTGGTTCCCCACTGTTGTGCATTTTTGTACACGGTACCCCACTTCTTCTAATCTGTTCCTCCTGCAGCCTTTGTTTCCCCACTGTTCTGCATTTTTCCACACGGTTCCCCACTTTTTCCAATCTATTCCCCCTGCTCCCTTTGGTTCCTCACTGTTCTGCAGTGTTCCCCACGGTTGCCCACTTTTTCCAAATCGTTCCCCTGCTCCCTTTGGTTCCCCTCTGTTCTGCAGTGATCCCCACGGTTCCCCACATTTTCCAAACTGTTCCCCCTGCTCGCTTTGGTTTCATACTGTTCTGCAGTGTTCCCCAGGGTTCCCCACTTTTTTACAATCTGTTCGCCCTGTTCCCTTTGGTTCCCCTCTGTCCTGCAGTGTCCTCCACGGTTCCCCACTTTTTCCAACCTGTACCTCCTTCTCCCTTTGGTTCCCCTCTGTCATGCAGTGTTTTCGCAGTTCCCAAATTTTTTCCTATCTATTCGCCCTGATCCCTTTGGTTCCCCTCTGTCGTGCAGTGTTCCCCACGGTTCCCCACTTTTTCCAATCCGTTCCCTCTGCTCCCTTTGGTTCCCCTTTGTTCTGCAGTGTTCCCCACAGTTCTCCACCTTTTCCAATTCGTTCCCACTGCTCCCTTTGGTTCCCCACCTTTCTGCATTTTTCCACACGGTTCCCTACTTTTTCCAATCGGTTCCCCACTTTTTCCAATCTCTTCCCCCTGCTTCCTTTGGTTCTGCTCTGTTCTGCAGTGTTCCCCACAGTTCCCCACTTTTTCCAATCTGTTCCCCCTGCTCCTTTAGCTCCACTCCGTTCTGCAGTTTTCTCCACGGTTCCCCACATTTTCCAAACCATTCCCACGGCTCGCTTTGGTTTCATACTGTTCTGCAGCGTTCCCCACGGTTCCCCACTATTTTACAATCTATTCGCCCTGCTCCCTTTGGTTCCCCTCTGTTCTACAGTGTCCTCCACGCTTCCCAACTTTTTGCTATCCATTCCCCCTGCTCTGTTTGTTTCCCCACTGTTCTGCATTTTTCCACACGGTTCCCCACTTTTTCCAATCTGTTCCCCCTGCTCCCTTTGGTTCCTCACTGTTCTGCAGTGTTCCTCATGGTTCTCCACATTTTTTCCAACCTGTAGCCCCTGCTCCCTATGGTTCCCCTCTGCCCTGCAGTATTCCCCATGGTTTCCCACTTTTTCCAATCCGTTCCCCCTGTTCCCTTTGGTTCCCCTCTGTCCTTCCGTGTTCTCCACGGTTCCCAACTTTTTGCAATCCATTGCCCCTGCTCCGTATGTTTCCCCTCTGTTCTGCAGTGTTCCCCACGGTTCCCCCTTTTTCCATTCTGTTTCCCCTGCTCTTTTGGCTCCACTCTGTTCTGCAGTTTTTCCCACGGTTCCCCACATTTTCCAAACCATTCCCCCGGCTTGCTTTGTTTTCATACTGTTCTGCAGCATTCCCCACGGTTCCCCACTTTTTGCAATCCATTCCCCCTGCTCTGTTTGTTTCCCCTCTGTCCTGCATTGTCCTCCACGGTTCCCAACTTTTTGCAATCCATTCCCCCTGCTCTGTTTGTTTCCCCTCTGTCCTGCATTGTCTTCCACGGTTCCAAACATTTTGCAATCCATTCCTCCTGCTCCGTTTGTTTGCCCTCTGTTCTGCAGTGTTCCCCACAGTTCCCCACTTTTTCCAATCAGTTCCCCCTGCTCCCTTTGATTCCCCTCTGTCCTACAGTGTTCCCCACGGTTCCCCACTTTTTCCAATCCGTTCTCTCTGCTCCCTTTGGTTCCCCTCTGTTCTGCAGTGTTCCCCACAGTTCTCCACCTTTTCCAATTCGTTCCCACTGCTCCCTTTGGTTCCCCACCTTTCTGCATTTTTTCACACGTTTCCCTACTTTTTCCAATCGGTTCCCCACTTTTTCCAATCTGTTTCCCCTGCTCCCTTTGGTTCTCCTCTGTTCTGCAGTTTTCCCGACGCTTCCCCACTTTTTCCAATCCGTTCCCCCTGCTCCCTTTGGTTCCACTCTATTCTGCAGTATTCCCCACGATTCTCCACATTTTTTTCCATCCTGTACCCCCGGCTCCTATGATTTCCCTCTGCATTCCAGTGTTACCCATGGGACCACACTTTTTCCAACCTTTTCCCCTTGTTCCCTTTGGTTCCCCTCTGTCCTGCCGTGTTCTCCACAGTTATCAACTTTTTGCAATCCGTTCCCCCTGCTCCATTTGGTTCCCCTCTGTTCTGCAGTGTTCCCCACGGTTCCCCACTTTTTCCAATCTGTCCCCCTGCTCCTTTGGCTCCACTCTGTTCTGCAGTTTTCCACATGTTTCCCCACATTTTCCAAACCATTCCCCCGGCTCGCTTTGGTTTCATACTGTTCTGCAGTGTTCCCCACGTTTCCCTACTTTTTTACAATCTGTTCACCCGGCTCCCTTTGGTTCCCCTCTGTTCTGCAGTGTCCTCCACGCTTACCAACTTTTTGCAATCCATTCCCCCTGCTCTGTTTGTTTCCCCTCTGTCCTGCATTGTCCACCACGGTTCCCAACTTTTTGGAATCATATTCCCCTGCTCCCTTTGATTCGCCTCTGTCCTACAGTGTTCCCCATGGGCCCAACTTTTTACAATCCGTTCCCCCTGCTTCCTTTGGTTCCCCTCTGTCGTCCAATATTCCCCACGGTTCCCCACTTATTCCAATGTGTTCCCTGTGCTCCCTTTGGTGCCCCTCTTTTCTGCAGTGTTCCCCACTTTTTCCAATCTGTTTCCCCTGCTTCCTTTGGTTCACCTCTGTTCTGCAGAATTCCCCACGATTCCCCACTTTTTCCAATCTGTTCCCCCTGCTCCCTTTGGTTCCCCACTGTTCTGCATTTTTCCACACAGTTCTCCACTTTTTCCAATATGTTCCTCCTGCTCCCTTTGATTCCTCACTGTTCTCCACATTTTTTCCAACATGCACCCCCTGCGCTCTATGGTTCCCCTCTGCCCTGCAGTGTCCCCCATGGTTCCCCACTTTTTCCAATCCGTTCCCCCTGTTCCCTTTTGTTTGCCTCTGTTCTGCAGTGTTCCCGACGCTTCCCCACTTTTTCCAATCCATTCCCCCTGCTCCCTTTGGTTCCCCTCTATTCTGCATTGTTACCCACATTTCTCCACATTTTTTCCATCCTGTACCCCCTGCTCCCTATGAATCCCCTCTGCCTTGCAGTGTTCCCAATGGGACCCCACTTTTTCCAATCTGTTCCCCCTGGTCCTTTCGCTCCACTCTGTTCTGCAGTTTTCCCCATGGTTCTCCACATTTTTTCCAAACTGTTCCACCTGCTCCCTTTGGTTCTGCAGTGCTTCCCACGGTTCCCCACTTTTTCCAATCCATTTCCCCTGCTCCCTTTGGTTCCCCTCTATTGTTCAGTGTTCCCCACGGTTCCCCACTTTTTCCAATCCGTTTCCCTGCTCCCTTTGGTTCCCCTCTGTTCTGCAGTGATCCCCACGTTTCCCAACATTTTCCAAACTGTTCCCCCGGCTCGCTTTGGTTTCATACTCTTCTGCAGTGTTCCCCACGGTTCCCCACTTTTTTACAATCTGTTCGCCCTGCTCCCTTTGGTTCCCCTCTGTCCTGCAGTGTCCTCCACGGTTCCCCACTTTTTCCAACCTGTACCTCCTGTTCCCTTTGGTTCCCCTCTGTCATGCAGTGTTTTCACAGTTCCCCAATTTTTTCCTATCTGTTCCCCCTGATCCCTTTGGTTCCCCTCTATCATGCAGTGTGCCCCACGGTTCCCCACTTTTTCCAATCCGTTCCCTCTGCTCCCTTTGGTTCCCCTCTGTTCTGCAGTGTTCCCCACAGTTCTCCACCTTTTCCAATTCGTTCCCCCTGCTCCCTTTAGTCCCCACCTTTCTGCATTTTTCCACATGGTTCCCTACTTTTTCCAATCGGTTTCCCACTTTTTCCAATCTGTTCCCACTGCTCCCTTTGGTTCTCCTCTGTTCTGCAGTGTTCCCGACGCTTCCCCACTTTTTCCAATCCGTTCCCCCTGCTCCCTTTGGTTCCCCTCTATTCTACATTGTTCCCCACGATTCTCCACATTTTTTTACATACTGTACCCCCTGCTCCCTATGGTTCCCCTCTGCCTTGCAGTGTTACCCATGGGACACCACTTTTTCCAACCTGTTCCCCTTGTTCCCTTTGGTTCCCCTCTGTCCTTCCGTGTTCTCCACGGTTCCCAACTTTTTGCAATCCGTTGCCCCTGCTCCGTTTGGTTCCACTCTGTTCTGCAGTGTTCCCCACGGTTCCCCACTTTTTCCAATCTGTTCCCCCTGCTCCTTTGTCTCAACTCTGTTCTGCAGGTTTCCCCACGGTTCCCCACATTTTCCAAACCATTCCCCCGGCTCGCTTTGGTTTCATACTGTTCTGCAGCGTTCCCCACGGTTCCCCACTTTTTTACAAACTGTTTGCCCTGCTCCCTTTGGCTTCCCCTGTTCTGCATTGTCCTCCACAGTTCCAAACTTTTTGCAATCCATTCCCCCTGTTCCATTGTTTGCCCTCTGTTCTGCAGTGTTCCCCACTGTTCCCCACTTTTTCCAATCAGTTCCCCCAGCTCCCTTTGATTCCCCTCTGTCCTACAGTGTTCCCCATTGGCGCAACATTTTACAATCCGTTCCCCCTGCTTCCTTTGGTTCCCCTCTGTCCTACAGTGTTCCCCATTGGCGCAACATTTTACAATCCGTTCCCCCTGCTTCCTTTGGTTCCACTCTGTCGTGCAGCGTTCCCCACGTTTCCCCACTTTTTCCAATACATTCCCACTGCTCCCTTTGGTGCCCCTCTGTTCTGCATTTTTCTACACTGTTCCCCACTTTTTCCAATCTGTTTCCCCTGCTACCTCCGGGTCCCCTCTGTTCTGCATTTTTCTACACTGTTCCCCACTTTTTCCAATCCGATCCCCCTGCTTCCTTTGGTTCACCTCTGTTCTGCAGAACTCCCCACGATTCCCCACTTTTTCCAATCTGTTCCCCCTGCTCCCTTTGGTTCCCCTCTGTTCTGCATTGTTCCCCACGGTTCACCACTTTTCCGAACTGTACCCCCTGCTCCCTTTGGTTCACCTCTGTTCTGCAGTTTTCCTCACGGTTCCCCACTTTTTCCAATCTGTTCCCCCTGCACCCTTTGATTCACCTCTGTTCTGCAGTGTTGCCCACTGTTCTCAACTTTTTCCAATCTGTTCCTCCTGCTCCCTTTGGTTCCCCACTGTTCTGCATTTTTGCACACGGTTCCCCACTTTTTCAAAACTGTTCCCCCTGCTCCCTTCGGTTCCTCACTGTTCTGCAGTTTTCCTCACGGTTCTCCACATTTTTCCAACCTGTACCCCCTGCTCCCTATGGTTCCCCTCTGCCCTGCAGTGTCCCCCATTGTTCTCCACTTTTTCCAATCCGTTCCCCCTGTTCCCTTTGGTTCGCCTCTGTTCTGCAGTGTTCCCGACGCTTCCACACTTTTTCCAATCCATTCCCCCTGCTCCCTTTGGTTCCCCTCTATTCTGCAGTGTTCCCCACGATTCTCCACATTCTTTTCCTTCCTGTACCCCCTGCTCCCTTTGGTTCCCCACTGTTCTGCATTTTTCCACACGGTTCCCCACTTTTTCCAATCTGTTCCCCCTGCTCCCTTTGGTTCCTCACTGTTCTGCAGTGTTCCCCATGGTTGCCCACTTTTTCCAATGTGTTCCCCTGCTCCCTTTGGTTCCCCTCTGTTCTGTAGTGATCCCCACGTTTCCCCACATTTTCCAAACTGTTCCCCCTGCTCGCTTTGGTTTCGTACTGTTCTGCAGTGTTCCCCACAGTTCCCCACTTTTTTACAATCTGTTCGCCCTGCTCCCTTTGGTTCCCCTCTGTCCTGCAGTGTCCTCCACGGTTCCCCACTTTTTCCAACCTGTACCTCCTGCTCCCTTTGGTTCCCCTCTGTCATGCAGTGTTTTCACAGTTCCCCAATTTTTTCCTATCTGTTCCCCCTGATCCCTTTGGTTACCCTCTGTCGTGCAGTGTTCCCCACGGTTCCCCACTTTTTCCAATCCGTTCCCTCTGCTCCCTTTGGTTCCCCTCTTTTCTGCAGTGTTCCCCACAGTTCTCCACCTTTTCCAATTCGTTCCCCCTGCTCCCTTTGGTTCCCCACCTTTCTGCATTTTTCCATACGGTTCCCTACTTTTTCCAATCGGTTCCCCACTTTTTCCAATCTGTTCCCCCTGCTCACTTTGGTTCTGCTCTGTTCTGCAGTGTTCCCCACAGTTCCCCACTTTTTCCAATCTGTTCCCCCTGCTCCTTTGGCTCCACTCTGTTCTGCAGTTTTCCCCACGGTTCCCCACATTTTCCAAACCATTCCCTCGGCTCGCTTTTGTTTCATACTGTTCTGCAGCGTTCCCCACGGTTCCCCACTATTTTACAATCTATTCGCCCTGCTCCCTTTGGTTCCCCTCTGTTCTGCAGTGTCCTCCACGCGTCCCAAATTTTTGCAATCCATTCCCCCTGCTCTGTTTGTTTCCCCACTGTTCTGCATTTTTCCACACGGTTCCCCACTTATTCCAATCTGTTCCCCCTGCTCCCTTTGGTTCCTCACTGTTCTGCAGTGTTCCTCACGGCTCTCCACATTTTTTCCAACCTGTAGCCCCTGCTCCCTATGGTTCCCCTCTGCCCTGCAGTATTCCTCATGCTTCCCCACTTTTTCCAATCCGTTTCCCCTGTTCCCTTTGGTTCCCCTCTGTCCTGCAGTGTTCTGCACGTTCCCCACTTTTTCCAATCAGTTCCCCCTGCTCCCTTTGATTCCGCTCTGTCCTCCAGTGTTCCCCATGGGCCTCACTTTTTGCAATCCGTTCCCCCTGCTCCTTTGGCTCCACTCTGTTCTGCAGTTTTCCCCATGGTTCCCCACATTTTGCAATCCATTCCCCCTGCTCCGTTTGTTTCCCCTCTGTTCTGCAGTGTTACCCACAGTTCCCCACTTTTTCCAATCATTACCCCCTGCTCCCTTTGATTCCCCTCTGTCCTGCAGTGTTCCCCATTGTCCCCACTTTTTCCAATCTGTTCCCCCTGCTCCCTTTGGTTCCCCTCTGGTCTGCATTGTTCTCCACGGTTCCCCACTTTTCCAAACTGTACCCCCTGCTCCCTTTGGTGTCCCTCTGTTCTGCAGTGTTCCTCACGGTTCTCCACTTTTTCCAATCTGTTCTTCTGCTCCCTTTGGTTCCCCACTGTTCTGCATTTTTCCACACGGTTCCCCACTTTTTCCAATCTGTTCTTCTGCTCCCTTTGGTTCCTCACTGTTCTGCAGTGTTCCTCACGGTTCTCCACATTTTTTGTAACCTGTACCCGCTGCTCCCTTTGCTTCCCCTCTGTTCTGCATTGTTCCCCAGAGTTCTATATCTTTTCCAATCCATTCCCCCTGCTCCCTTTGGTTCCTCACTGTTCTGCAGTGTTCCCCACGGTTCTCCAAATTTTTTCTAATCTGTTCCCCCTTCTATTTCTGGTTCGCCTCTGTTCTACATTTTTCCACAAGGTTCCCCATTTTTTCCAATCCGTTCCCCCTGCTTCCTTTGGTCCACCTGTTTTCTGCAGAGTTCCCCACGGTCCACTTTTTCGAATCCTTTCCCCCTGCTCCCTTTGGGTCCCCACTGTTCTGCAGAACTCCCCACGATTCCCCACTTTTTCCAATCTGTTCCCCCTTCTCCCTTTGGTTCCTCTCTGTTCTGCATTGTTCCCCACGGTTCCGCACTTTTCCGAGCTGTTCCCCCTGCTCCCTTTGGTTCCGCTCTGTTCTGCAGTTTTCCCCACGGTTCTCCACATTTTTTCTAATCTGTTCCCATGCTCTCTTTGGTTCCCGTCCTCCATGCAGTGTCCTCCATGGTTCCCCACTTTTTCCAATCCTTTCCCCCTGCTACCTTTGGTTCCCCTCTGTTCTGCAGTGTTCCCCACAGTTCCCAACTTTTTCCAATCGGTTCCACCTGCTCCCTTTGATTACGCTCTGTCATGCAGTGTTCCCCATGGGCCCCACTTTTTGCAATCCGTTTCCCCTGCTCACTGTTGTTCCCATCTGTGCTGCAGTGTTCTCCACGGTTCCCCACTTTTTACAACCTGTAGCTCCTGCTCCCTTTGGTTCCCCTCTGTCATGCAGTGTTCCCCACGGTTCAACACTTTTTCCAACCTGTACCTCCTGCTCCATTTGGTGCCCCTCTGTTCTGCAGTGTTGCCCACGGTTCCCCACTTTTTCCAATCTGTTTCCCCTGCTACCTCCGGTTCCCCTCTGTTCTGCACTTTTCTACACTGTTCCCCACTTTTTCCAATCCGATCCCCCTGCTTCCTTTGGTTCACCTCTGTTCTGCAGAACTCCCCACGATTCCCCACTTTTTCCAATCTGTTCCCCCTGCTCCCTCTGGTTCCCCTCTTTTCTGCATTTTTCCACACTGTTCCCCACTTATGCCAATCCGTTCCCCCTGCTTCATTTGGTTCCCCTCTGTCCTGCAGTGTCCTCCACGGTTCCCCACTTTTTTCAACC
This sequence comes from Narcine bancroftii, assembly GCF_036971445.1. Taxonomy (NCBI): domain Eukaryota; kingdom Metazoa; phylum Chordata; class Chondrichthyes; order Torpediniformes; family Narcinidae; genus Narcine; species Narcine bancroftii. The sequence goes on from NW_027211899.1 coordinate 419,493, forward strand.
TGTACCTCCTGTTCCCTATGGTTCCCCACTGTCATGCAGTGTTTTCACAGTACCCCAATTTTTTCCTATCTGTTTTACCTGATCCCTTTGGTTCCCCTCTGTCGTGCAGTGTGCCCCACGGTTCCCCACTTTTTCCAATCCGTTCCCTCTGCTCCCTTTGGTTCCCCTCTGTTCTGCAGTGTTCCCCACAGTTCTCCACCTTTTCCAATTCTTTCCCCCTGCTCCCTTTGGTTCCCCACCTTTCTGCATTTTTCCACACGGTTCCCCACTTTTTCCAATATGTTCCCCCTGCTCCTTTTGATTCCTCACTGTTCTCCACATTTTTTCCAACCTGCACCCCCTGTTCTCTATGGTTCCCCTCTGCCCTGCAGTGTCCCCTATGGTTTCCCACTTTTTCCAATCCGTTCCCCCTGTTCCCTTTTGTTTACCTCTGTTCTGCAGTGTTCCCGACGCTTCCCCACTTTTTCCAATTCGTTCCCCCTGCTCCCTTTGGTTCCCCTCTATTCTGCATTGTTACCCACGTTTCTCCACATTTTTTTCCATCCTGTTCCCCCTGCTCTCTATGGTTCCCCTCTGCCTTGCAGTGTTCCCCATGGGACCCCACTTTTTCCAATCTGTTCCCCCTGCTCCCTTTTGTTCCCCTCTGTTCTGCATTGTTCCCCACGGTTCACCACATTTCTGAACTGTACCCCCTGCTCCCTTTGGTTCACCTCTGTTCTGCAGTGTTCCTCACGGTTCCCCACTTTTTCCAATCTGTTCCCCCTGCACCCTTTGATTCACCTCTGTTCTGCAGTGTTGCCCACTGTTCTCAACTTTTTCCAATCTGTTCCTCCTGCTCCCTTTGGTTCCCCACTGTTCTGCATATTTGCACACGGTTCCCCACTTTTTCAAAACTGTTCCCCCTGCTCCCTTTGGTTCCTCACTGTTCTGCAGTTTTCCTCACGGTTCTCCACTTTTTTCCAACCTGTACCCCCTGCTCCCTATGGTTCCCCACTGTTCTGCATTTTTCCACACGGTTCCCCACTTTTTCCAATGTGTTCCCCTTCTCCCTTTGGTTCCCCTCTGTTCTGCAGTGTTCCCCACGTTTCCCCACATTTTCCAAACTGTTCCCCCTGCTCGCTTTGGTTTCATACTGTTCTGCAGTGTTCCCCACGGTTCCCCACATTTTTACAATCTGTTCGCCCTGCTCCCTTTGGTTCCCCTCTGTCCTGCAGTGTCCTCCACGGTTCCCCACTTTTTCCAACCTGTACCTCCTGCTCCCTTTGGTTCCCCTCTGTCATGCAGTGTTTTCACAGTTCCCAAATTTTTTCCTATCTGTTCCCCCTGATCCCTTTGGTTACCCTCTGTCGTGCAGTGTTCCCCACGGTTCCCCACTTTTTCCAATCCGTTCCCTCTGCTCCCTTTGGTTCCCCTCTTTTCTGCAGTGTTCCCCAAAGTTCTCCACCTTTTCCAATTCGTTCCCCCTGCTCCCTTTGGTTCCCCACCTTTCTGCATTTTTCCACACTGTTACCTACTTTTTCCAATCGGTTCCCCACTTTTTCCAATCTGTTCCCCCTGCTCACTTTGGTTCTGCTCTGCCCTGCAGTGTCCCCCATGGTTCCCCACTTTTTCCAATCCGTTCCCCCTGCTACCTTTGGTTCCCCTCTGTTCTGCAGTGTTCCCCACAGTTCCCAACTTTTTCCAATCGGTTCCACCTGCTCCCTTTGATTACGCTCTGTCATGCAGGGTTCACCATGGGCCCCACTGTTTGCAATCCGTTTCCCCTGCTCACTTTTGTTCCCATCTGTGCTGCAGTGTTCTCCACGGTTCCCCACTTTTTACAACCTGTAGCTCCTGCTCCCTTTGGTTCCCCTCTGTCATGCAGTGTTCCCCACGGTTCCCCACTTTTTCCAACCTGTACCTCCTGCTCCCTTTGGTGCCCCTCTGTTCTGCAGTGTTGCCCACGATTCCCCACTTTTTCCAATCTGTTTCCCCTGCTACCTCCGGTTCCCCTCTGTTCTGCATTTTTCTACACTGTTCCCCACTTTTTCCAATCCGATCCCCCTGCTTCCTTTGGTTCACCTCTGTTCTGCAGAACTCCCCACGATTCCCCACTTTTTCCAATTTGTTCCCCCTGCTCCCTCTGGTTCCCCTCTTTTCTGCATTTTTCCACACTGTTCCCCACTTATGTCAATCTGTTCCCCCTGCTTCATTTGGTTCCCCTCTCTCCTGCAGTGTCCTCCACGGTTCCCCACTTTTTTCAACCTGTACCTCCTGTTCCCTATGGTTCCCCACTGTCATGCAGTGTTTTCACAGTACCCCAATTTTTTGCTATCTGTTTCCCCTGATCCCTTTGGTTCCCCTCTGTCGTGCAGTGTGCCCCACGGTTCCCCACTTTTTCCAATCCGTTCCCTCTGCTCCCTTTGGTTCCCCTCTGTTCTGCAGTGTTCCCCAGAGTTCTCCACCTTTTCCAATTCTTTCCCCCTGCTCCCTTTGGTTCCCCACCTTTCTGCATTTTTCCACACGGTTCCCCACTTTTTCCAATATGTTCCCCCTGCTCCCTTTGATTCCTCACTGTTCTCCACATTTTTTCCAACCTGCACCCCCTGTTCTCTATGTTTCCCCTCTGCCCTGCAGTGTCCCCCATGGTTCCCCACTTTTTCCAATCCGTTCCCCCTGTTCCCTTTTGTTTACCTCTGTTCTGCAGTGTTCCCGACGCTTCCCCACTTTTTCCAATCCGTTCCCCCTGCTCCCTTTGGTTCCCCTCTATTCTGCATTGTTACCCACGTTTCTCCACATTTTTTTCCATCCTGTACCCCCTGCTCCCTATGGTTCCCCTCTGCCTTGCAGTGTTCCCCATGGGACCCCACTTTTTCCAATCTGTTCCCCCTGCTCCTTTCGCTCCACTCTGTTCTGCAGTTTTCCCCATGGTTCTCCACATTTTTTGCCAACTGTCCCACCTGCTCTCTTTGGTTCTGCATTGTTTCCCACGATTCCCCACATTTTCCAATGCATTTCCCCTGCTCCATTTGGTTCCCCTCTATTGTTCAGTGTTCCCCATGGTTCCCCAATTTTTCCAATCCGTTACCCTGCTCCCCTTGGTTCCCCTCTGTCCTGCACTGTCCTCCACGGTTCCCCACTTTTTCCAACCTGTACCTCATGTTCCCTTTGGTTCCCCTCTGTCATGCAGTGTTTTCACAGTTCCCCAATTTTTTCCTATCTGTTCCCCCTGATCCCTTTGGTTCCCCTCTGTCATGCAGTGTGCCCCACGGTTGCCCACTTTTTCCAATCCGTTCCCTCTGCTCCCTTTGGTTCCCCTCTGTTCTGCAGTGTTCCCCACAGTTTTCCACCTTTTCCATTTCGTTCCTCCTGCTCCCTTTGGTTCCCCACCTTTCTTCATTTTTCCACACGGTTCCCTACTTTTTCCAATCGGTTCCCCACTTTTTCCAATCTGTTCCCCCTGCTCCCTTTTGTTCTCCTCTGTTCTGCAGTGTTCCCGACGCTTCCCCACTTTTTCCAATCCGTTCCCCCTGCTCCCTTTGGTTCCCCTCTGTCGTGCAGTGTTCCCCACGTTTCCCCACTTTTTCAATGCATTCCCACTGCTCCCTTTGGTGCCCCTCTGTTCTGCAGTGTTCCCCACGGTTCTCCACTTTTTCCAATCTGTTTCCCCTGCTACCTCTGGTTCCCCTCTGTTCTGCATTTTTCTACACTGTTCCCCACTTTTTCCAATCCGATCCCCCTGTTTCCTTTGGTTCACCTCTGTTCTGCAGAACTCCCCACGATTCCCCACTTTTTCCAATCTGTTCCCCCTGCTCCCTTTGGTTCCCCTCTGTCCTGCAGTGTCCTCCACGGTTCCCCACTTTTTCCAACCTGTTCCTCCTGTTCCCTTTGGTTCCCCTCTGTCATGCAGTGTTTTCACAGTTCCCCAATTTTTTCCAATCTGTTCCCCCTGATCCCTTTGGTTCCCCTCTATCATGCAGTGTGCCCCACGGTTCCCCACTTTTTCCAACCTGTTCCTCTTGTTCCCTTTGGTTCCCCTCTGTCCTTCCGTGTTCTCCACGGTTCCCAACTTTTTGCAATCCGTTGCCCCTGCTCCGTTTGGTTCCCCTCTGTTCTGCAGTGTTCCCCACTGTTCCCCACTTTTTCCAATCTGTTCCCCCTGCTCCTTTGTCTCCACTCTGTTCTGCAGTTTTCCCCACGGTTCCCCACATTTTCCAAGCCATTCCCCCGGCTCGCTTTGGTTTCATACTGTTCTGCAGCTTTCCCCATGGTTCCCCACTTTTTTACAAACTGTTTGCCCTGCTCCCTTTGGCTTCCCCTGTTCTGCATTGTCCTCCACGGTTCCAAACTTTTTGCAATCCATTCCCCCTGTTCCGTTTGTTTGCCCTCTGTTCTGCAGTGTTCCCCACTGTTCCCCACTTTTTCCAATCAGTTCCCCCTGCTCCCTTTAATTCCCCTCTGTCCTACAGTGTTCCCCATCGGCGCAACATTTTACAATCCGTTCCCCCTGCTTCCTTTGGTTCCCCTCTGTCGTGCAGTGTTCCCCACGTTTCCCCACTTTTTCCAATGCATTCCCACTGTTCCCTCTGGTTCCCCTCTGTTCTGCATTTTTCTACACTGTTCCCCACTTTTTCCAATCCGATCCCCCTGCTTCCTTTGGTTCACCTCTGTTCTGCAGAACTCCCCACTATTCCCCACTTTTTCCAATCTGTTCCCCCTGCTCCCTTTGGTTCCCCTCTGTTCTGCAGTGTTGCCCACTGTTCTCAACTTTTTCCAATCTGTTCCTCCTGCTCCCTTTGATTCCCCTCTGTCCTGCAGTGTTCCCCATTGTCCCCACTTTTTCCAATATGTTCCCCCTGCTCCCTTTGGTTCCCCTCTGGTCTGCATTGTTCCCCACGGTTCACCACTTTTCCGAACTGTGCCCCCTGCTCCCTTTGATTCACCTCTGTTCTGCAGTGTTGCCCACTGTTCTCAACTTTTTCCAATCTGTTCCTCCTGCTCCCTTTGGTTCCCCACTGTTCTGCATTTTTGCACACGGTTCCCCACTTTTTCAAAACTGTTCCCCCTGCTCCCTTTGGTTCCTCACTGTTCTGCAGTTTTCCTCACGGTTCTCCACATTTTTCCAACCTGTACCCCCTGCTCCCTATGGTTACCCTCTGCCCTGCAGTGTCCCCCATTGTTCCCCACTTTTTCCAATCCGTTCCCCCTGTTCCCTTTGGTTAGCCTCTGTTCTGCAGTGTTCCCGACGCTTCCCCACTTTTTCCAATCCGTTCCCCCTGCTACCTTTGTTTTCCCTCTGTTCTGCAGTGTTCCCCACAGTTCCCAACTTTTTCCAATCGGTTCCCCCTGCTCCCTTTGATTACCCTCTGTGATGCAGTGTTCGCCATGGGCCCCACTTTTTGCAATCCGTTTCCCCTGCTCACTTTTGTTCCCATCTGTGCTGCAGTGTCCCCCATTGTTCCCCACTTTTTCCAATCTGTTCCCCCTGCTCCATTTGGTTCCTCACTGTTCTGCAGTGTTCCCCACGGCTGCCCACTTTTTCCAATGTGTTCCCCTGCTCCCTTTGGTTCCCCTCTGTTCTGTAGTGATCCCCACGTTTCCCCACATTTTCCAAACTGTTCCCCCTGCTCGATTTGGTTTCATACTGTTCTGCAGTGTTCCCCACGGTTCCCCACTTTTTTACAATCTGTTCCCCCTGCTCCCTTTGGTTCCCCTCTATTCTGCAGTGTTCCCCACGATTCTCCACATTCTTTTCCTTCCTGTACCCCCTGCTCCCTTTGGTTCCCCACTGTTGTGCATTTTTGCACACGGTACCCCACTTCTTCTAATCTGTTCCTCCTGCACCCTTTGTTTCCCCACTGTTCTGCATTTTTCCACACGGTTCCCCACTTTTTCCAATCTGTTCCCCCTGCTCCATTTGGTTCCTCACTGTTCTGCAGTGTTCCCCACGGTTGCCCACTTTTTCCAATGTGTTCCCCTGCTCCCTTTGGTTCCCCTCTGTTCTGTAGTGATCCCCACGTTTCCCCACATTTTCCAAACTGTTCCCCCTGCTCGATTTGGTTTCATACTGTTCTGCAGTGTTCCCCACGGTTCCCCACTTTTTTACAATCTGTTCGCCCTGCTCCCTTTGGTTCCCCTCTGTCCTGCAGTGTCCTCCACGGTTCCCCACTTTTTCCAACCTGTACCTCCTGCTCCCTTTGGTTCCCCTCTGTCATGCAGTGTTTTCACAGTTTCCCAATTTTTTCCTATCTGTTCCCCCTGATCCCTTTGGTTACCCTCTGTCGTGCAGTGTTCCCCACGGTTCCCCACTTTTTCCAATCCGTTCCCTCTGCTCCCTTTGGTTCCCCTCTGTTCTGCAGTGTTCCCCACAGTTCTCCACCTTTTCCAATTCGTTCCCCCTGCTCCCTTTGGTTCCCCACCTTTCTGCATTTTTCAACACGGTTCCCTACTTTTTCCAATCGGTTCCCCACTTTTTCCAATCTGTTCCCCCTGCTCCTTTGGCTCCACTCTGTTCTGCAGTTTTCCCCACGGTTCCCCACATTTTCCAAATAATTCCCTCGGCTCGCTTTCGTTTCATACTGTTCTGCAGCGTTTCCCACGGTTCCCCACTTTTTCCAATCTTTTTCCCCTGCTACCTCTGGTTCCCCTCTGTTCTGCATTTTTCTACACTGTTCCCCACTTTTTCCAATCCGATCCCCCTGCTTCCTTTCGTTCACCTCTGTTCTGCAGAACTCCCCACGATTCCCCACTTTTTCCAATCTGTTCCCCCTGCTCCCTTTGGTTCCCCTCTGTTCTGCATTGTTCCACACGGTTCCCCATTTTTTCCAGTCCGTTCCCCCTGCTTCCTTTCGTCCACCTGTTTTCTGCAGAGTTCCCCACGGTTCACTTTTTCGAATACTTTCCCCCTGCTCCCTTTGGGTCCCCACTGTTCTGCAGAACTCCCCACGATTCCCCACTTTTTCCAATCTGTTCCCCCTTCTCCCTTTGGTTCCTCTCTGTTCTGCATTGTTCCCCACGGGTCCGCACTTTTCCGAGCTGTTCCCCCTCCTCCCTTTGGTTCTGCTTTGTTCTGCAGTGTTCCCCACGATTCTCCACATTCTTTTCCTTCCTGTACCTCCTGCTCCCTTTGGTTCCCCACTGTTGTGCATTTTTGCACACGTGACCCCACTTCTTCTAATCTGTTCCTCCTGCACCCTTTGTTTCCCCACTGTTCTGCATTTTTCCACACGGTTCCCCACTTTTTCCAATCTGTTCCCCCTGCTCCCTTTGGTTCCTCACTGTTCTGCAGTGTTCCCCATGGGCCCAACTTTTTACAATCCGTTCCCCCTGCTTCCTTTGGTTCCCCTCTGTCGTGCAATATTCCCCACGGTTCCCCACTTATTCTAATGTGTTCCCTGTGCTGCCTTTGGTGCCCCTCTGTTCTGCAGTGTTCCCCACTTTTTCCAATCTGTTTCCCCTGCTTCCTTTGGTTCACCTCTGTTCTGCAGAATTCCCCACGATTCCCCACTTTTTCCAATCTGTTCCCCCTGCTCCCTTTGGTTCCCCACTGTTCTGCATTTTTCCACACAGTTTCCCACTTTTTCCAATATGTTCTTCTTGCTCTCTTTGATCCCTCACTGTTCTCCACATTTTTTCCAACCTGCACCCCTTGCTCTCTATGGTTCCCCTCTGCCCTGCAGTGTCCCCCATGGTTCCCCACTTTTTCAATCTGTTCCCCCTGTTCCCTTTTGTTTGCCTCTGTTCTGCAGTGTTCCCGACGCTTCCCCACTTTTTCCAATCTGTTCCCCCTGCTCCCTTTGGTTCCCCTCCATTCTGCATTGTTACCCACATTTCTCCACATTTTTTCCATCCTGTACCCCCTGCTCCCTATGAATCCCCTCTGCCTTGCAGTGTTCCCAATGGGACCCCACTTTTTCCAATCTGTTCCCCCTGGTCCTTTCGCTCCACTCTGTTCTGCAGTTTTCCCCATGGTTCTCCACATTTTTTCCAAACTGTTCCACCTGCTCCCTTTGGTTCTGCAGTGCTTCCCACGGTTCCCCACTTTTTCCAATCCATTTCCCCTGCTCCCTTTGGTTCCCCTCTATTGTTCAGTGTTCCCCACGGTTCCCCACTTTTTCCAATCCGTTTCCCTGCTCCCTTTGGTTCCCCTCTGTTCTGCAGTGATCCCCACGGTTCCCCACATTGTCCAAACTGTTCCCCCGGCTCGCTTTGGTTTCATACTCTTCTGCAGTGTTCCCCACGGTTCCCCACTTTTTTACAATCTGTTCGCCCTGCTCCCTTTGGTTCCCCTCTGTCCTGCAGTGTCCTCCACGGTTCCCCACTTTTTCCAACCTGTTCCTCCTGTTCCCTTTGGTTCCCCTCTGTCATGCAGTGTTTTCACAGTTCCCCAATTTTTTCCAATCTGTTCCCCCTGATCCCTTTGGTTCCCCTCTATCATGCAGTGTGCCCCACGGTTCCCCACTTTTTCCAACCTGTTCCACTTGTTCCCTTTGGTTCCCCTCTGTCCTTCCGTGTTCTCCACGGTTCCCAACTTTTTGCAATCCGTTGCCCCTGCTCCGTTTGGTTCCCCTCTGTTCTGCAGTGTTCCCCACTGTTCCCCACTTTTTCCAATCTGTTCCCCCTGCTCCTTTGTCTCCACTCTGTTCTGCAGTTTTCCCCACGGTTCCCCACATTTTCCAAACCATTCCCCCGGCTCGCTTTGGTTTCATACTGTTCTGCAGCGTTCCCCACGGTTCCGCACTTTTTTACAAACTGTTTGCCCTGCTCCCTTTGGCTTCCCCTGTTCTGCATTGTCCTCCACGTTCCAAACTTTTTGCAATCCATTCCCCCTGTTCCGTTTGTTTGCCCTCTGTTCTGCAGTGTTCCCCACTGTTCCCCACTTTTTCCAATCAGTTCCCCCTGCTCCCTTTAATTCCCCTCTGTCCTACAGTGTTCCCCATCGGCGCAACATTTTACAATCCGTTCCCCCTGCTTCCTTTGGTTCCCCTCTGTCGTGCAGTGTACCCCACGTTTCCCCACTTTTTCCAATGCATTCCCACTGCTCCCGTTGGTGCCCCTCAGTTCTGCAGTGTTCCCCACGGTTCCCCACGTTTTCCAATCCGTTTCCCCTGCTACCTCTGGTTCCCCTCTGTTCTGCATTTTTCTACACTGTTCCCCACTTTTTCCAATCCGATCCCCCTGCTTCCTTTGGTTCACCTCTGTTCTGCAGAACTCCCCACTATTCCCCACTTTTTCCAATCTGTTCCCCCTGCTCCCTTTGGTTCCCCTCTGTTCTGCATTGTTCCCCACGGTTCACCACTTTTCCGAACTGTACCCCCTGCTCCCTTTGATTCACCTCTGTTCTGCAGTGTCGCCCACTGTTCTCAACTTTTTCCAATCTGTTCCTCCTGCTCCCTTTGGTTCCCCACTGTTCTGCATTTTTGCACACGGTTCCCCACTTTTTCAAAACTGTTCCCCCTGCTCCCTTTGGTTCCTCACTGTTCTGCAGTTTTCCTCACGGTCCTCCACATTTTTCCAACCTGTACCCCCTGCTCCCTATGGTTCCCCTCTGCCCTGCAGTGTCCCCCATTGTTCCCCACTTTTTCCAATCTGTTCCCCCTGTTCCCTTTGGTTCGCCTCTGTTCTGCAGTGTTCCCGACGCTTCCCCACTTTTTCCAATCCGTTCCCCCTGCTCCCTTTGGTTCCCCTCTATTCTGCAGTGTTCCCCACGATTCTCCACATTCTTTTCCTTCCTGTACCCCCTGCTCCCTTTGGTTCCCCACTGTTGTGCATTTTTGCACACGGTACCCCACTTCTTCTAATCTGTTCCTCCTGCACCCTTTGTTTCCCCACTGTTCTGCATTTTTCCACACGGTTCCCCACTTTTTCCAATCTGTTCCCCCTGCTACATTTGGTTCCTCACTGTTCTGCAGTGTTCCCCACGGTTGCCCACTTTTTCCAATGTGTTCCCCTGCTCCCTTTGGTTCCCCTCTGTTCTGTAGTGATCCCCACGTTTCCCCACATTTTCCAAACTGTTCCCCCTGCTCGATTTGGTTTCATACTGTTCTGCAGTGTTCCCCACGGTTCCCCACTTTTTTACAATCTGTTCGCCCTGCTCCCTTTGGTTCCCCTCTGTCCTGCAGTGTCCTCCACGGTTCCCCACTTTTTCCAACCTGTACCTCGTGCTCCCTTTGGTTCCCCTCTGTCATGCAGTGTTTTCACAGTTTCCCAATTTTTTCCTATCTGTTCCCTCTGCTCCCTTTGGTTCCCCTCTGTTCTGCAGTGTTCCCCACAGTTCTCCACCTTTTCCAATTCGTTCCCCCTGCTCCCTTTGGTTCCCCACCTTTCTGCATTTTTCAACACGGTTCCCTACTTTTTCCAATCGGTTCCCCACTTTTTCCAATCTGTTCCCCCTGCTCCTTTGGCTCCACACTGTTCTGCAGTTTTCCCCACGGTTCCCCACATTTTCCAAATAATTCCCTCGGCTCGCTTTCGTTTCATACTGTTCTGCAGCGTTTCCCACGGTTCCCCACTTTTTCCAATCTGTTTCCCCTGCTACCTCTGGTTCCCCTCTGTTCTGCATTTTTCTACACTGTTCCCCACTTTTTCCAATCCGATCCCCCTGCTTCCTTTCGTTCACCTCTGTTCTGCAGAACTCCCCACGATTCCCCACTTTTTCCAATCTGTTCCCCCTGCTCCCTTTGGTTCCCCACTGTTGTGCATTTTTGCACACGTTACCCCACTTCTTCTAATCTGTTCCTCCTGCACCCTTTGTTTCCCCACTGTTCTGCATTTTTCCACACGGTTCCCCACTTTTTCCAATCTGTTCCCCCTGCTCCTTTTGGTTCCTCACTGTTCTGCAGTGTTCCCCATCGGCCCAACTTTTTACAATCCGTTCCCCCTGCTTCCTTTGGTTCCCCTGTCGTGCAATATTCCCCACGGTTCCCCACTTATTCTAATGTGTTCCCTGTGCTGCCTTTGGTGCCCCTCTGTTCTGCAGTGTTCCCCACTTTTTCCAATCTGTTTCCCCTGCTTCCTTTGGTTCACCTCTGTTCTGCAGAATTCCCCACGATTCCCCACTTTTTCCAATCTGTTCCCCCTGCTCCCTTTGGTTCCCCACTGTTCTGCATTTTTCCACACAGTTCCCCACTTTTTCCAATATGTTCCTCCTGCTCCCTTTGATTCCTCACTGTTCTCCACATTTTTTCCAACCTGCACCCCCTGCTCTCTATGGTTCCCCTCTGCCCTGCAGTGTCCCCCATGGTTCCCCACTTTTTCCAATCTGTTCCCCCTGTTCCCTTTTGTTTGCCTCTGTTCTGCACTGTTCCCGACGCTTCCCCACTTTTTCCAATCCGTTCCCCCTGCTCCCTTTGGTTCCCCTCTATTCTTCATTGTTACCCACATTTCTCCACATTTTTTCCATCCTGTACCCCCTGCTCCCTATGAATCCCCTCTGCCTTGCGGTGTTCCCAATGGGACCCCACTTTTACCAATCTGTTCCCCCTGGTCCTTTCGCTCCACTCTGTTCTGCAGTTTTCCCCATGGTTCTCCACATTTTTTCCAAACTGTTCCATCTGCTCCCTTTGGTTCTGCAGTGCTTCCCACGGTTCCCCACTTTTTCCAATCCATTTCCCCTGCTCCCTGTGGTTCCCCTCTATTGTTCAGTGTTCCCCACGGTTCCCCACTTTTTCCAATCCGTTTCCCTGCTCCCTTTGGTTCCCCTCTGTCCTGCAGTGTCCTCCACGGTTCCCCACTTTTTCCAACCTGTTCCTCCTGTTCCCTTTGGTTCCCCTCTGTCATGCAGTGTTTTCACAGTTCCCCAATTTTTTCCAATCTGTTCCCCCTGATCCCTTTGGTTCCCCTCTATCATGCAGTGTGCCCCACGGTTCCCCACTTTTTCCAACCTGTTCCTCTTGTTCCCTTTGGTTCCCCTCTGTCCTTCCGTGTTCTCCACGGTTCCCAACTTTTTGCAATCCGTTGCCCCTGCTCCGTTTGGTTCCCCTCTGTTCTGCAGTGTTCCCCACTGTTCCCCACTTTTTCCAATCTGTTCCCCCTGCTCCTTTGTCTCCACTCTGTTCTGCAGTTTTCCCCACGGTTCCCCACATTTTCCAAACCATTCCCCCGGCTCGCTTTGGTTTCATACTGTTCTGCAGCTTTCCCCATGGTTCCCCACTTTTTTACAAACTGTTTGCCCTGCTCCCTTTGGCTTCCCCTGTTCTGCATTGTCCTCCACGGTTCCAAACTTTTTGCAATCCATTCCCCCTGTTCCGTTTGTTTGCCCTCTGTTCTGCAGTGTTCCCCACTGTTCCCCACTTTTTCCAATCAGTTCCCCCTGCTCCCTTTAATTCCCCTCTGTCCTACAGTGTTCCCCATCGGCGCAACATTTTACAATCCGTTCCCCCTGCTTCCTTTGGTTCCCCTCTGTCGTGCAGTGTTCCCCACGTTTCCCCACTTTTTCCAATGCATTCCCACTGTTCCCTTTGGTGCCCCTCAGTTCTGCAGTGTTCCCCACGGTTCCCCACGTTTTCCAATCCGTTTCCCCTGCTACCTCTGGTTCCCCTCTGTTCTGCATTTTTCTACACTGTTCCCCACTTTTTCCAATCCGATCCCCCTGCTTCCTTTGGTTCACCTCTGTTCTGCAGAACTCCCCACTATTCCCCACTTTTTCCAATCTGTTCCCCCTGCTCCCTTTGGTTCCCCTCTGTTCTGCAGTGTTGCCCACTGTTCTCAACTTTTTCCAATCTGTTCCTCCTGCTCCCTTTGATTCCCCTCTGTCCTGCAGTGTTCCCCATTGTCCCCACTTTTTCCAATATGTTCCCCCTGCTCCCTTTGGTTCCCCTCTGGTCTGCATTGTTCCCCACGGTTCACCACTTTTCCGAACTGTACCCCCTGCTCCCTTTGATTCACCTCTGTTCTGCAGTGTTGCCCACTGTTCTCAACTTTTTCCAATCTGTTCCTCCTGCTCCCTTTGGTTCCCCACTGTTCTGCATTTTTGCACACGGTTCCCCACTTTTTCAAAACTGTTCCCCCTGCTCCCTTTGGTTCCTCACTGTTCTGCAGTTTTCCTCACGGTTCTCCACATTTTTCCAACCTGTACCCCCTGCTCCCTATGGTTCCCCTCTGCCCTGCAGTGTCCCCCATTGTTCCCCACTTTTTCCAATCCGTTCCCCCTGTTCCCTTTGGTTCGCCTCTGTTCTGCAGTGTTCCCGACGCTTCCCCACTTTTTCCAATCCGTTCCCCCTGCTACCTTTGTTTTCCCTCTGTTCTGCAGTGTTCCCCACAGTTCCCAACTTTTTCCAATCGGTTCCCCCTGCTCCCTTTGATTACCCTCTGTGATGCAGTGTTCGCCATGGGCCCCACTTTTTGCAATCCGTTTCCCCTGCTCACTTTTGTTCCCATCTGTGCTGCAGTGTCCCCCATTGTTCCCCACTTTTTCCAATCTGTTCCCCCTGCTCCATTTGGTTCCTCACTGTTCTGCAGTGTTCCCCACGGCTGCCCACTTTTTCCAATGTGTTCCCCTGCTCCCTTTGGTTCCCCTCTGTTCTGTAGTGATCCCCACGTTTCCCCACATTTTCCAAACTGTTCCCCCTGCTCGATTTGTTTTCATACTGTTCTGCAGTGTTCCCCACGGTTCCCCACTTTTTTACAATCTGTTCCCCCTGCTCCCTTTGGTTCCCCTCTATTCTGCAGTGTTCCCCACGATTCTCCACATTCTTTTCCTTCCTGTACCCCCTGCTCCCTTTGGTTCCCCACTGTTGTGCATTTTTGCACACGGTACCCCACTTCTTCTAATCTGTTCCTCCTGCACCCTTTGTTTCCCCACTGTTCTGCATTTTTCCACACGGTTCCCCACTTTTTCCAATCTGTTCCCCCTGCTCCATTTGGTTCCTCACTGTTCTGCAGTGTTCCCCACGGTTGCCCACTTTTTCCAATGTGTTCCCCTGCTCCCTTTGGTTCCCCTCTGTTCTGTAGTGATCCCCACGTTTCTCCACATTTTCCAAACTGTTCCCCCTGCTCGATTTGGTTTCATACTGTTCTGCAGTGTTCCCCACGGTTCCCCACTTTTTTACAATCTGTTCGCCCTGCTCCCTTTGGTTCCCCTCTGTCCTGCAGTGTCCTCCACGGTTCCCCACTTTTTCCAACCTGTACCTCCTGCTCCCTTTGGTTCCCCTCTGTCATGCAGTGTTTTCACAGTTTCCCAATTTTTTCCTATCTGTTCCCCCTGATCCCTTTGGTTACCCTCTGTCGTGCAGTGTTCCCCACGGTTCCCCACTTTTTCCAATCCGTTCCCTCTGCTCCCTTTGGTTCCCCTCTGTTCTGCAGTGTTCCCCACAGTTCTCCACCTTTTCCAATTCGTTCCCCCTGCTCCCTTTGGTTCCCCACCTTTCTGCATTTTTCAACACGGTTCCCTACTTTTTCCAATCGGTTCCCCACTTTTTCCAATCTGTTCCCCCTGCTCCCTTGGCTCCACTCTGTTCTGCAGTTTACCCCACGGTTCCCCACATTTTCCAAATAATTCCCTCGGCTCGCTTTCGTTTCATACTGTTCTGCAGCGTTTCCCACGGTTCCCCACTTTTTCCAATCTGTTTCCCCTGCTACCTCTGGTTCCCCTCTGTTCTGCATTTTTCTACACTGTTCCCCACTTTTTCCAATCCGATCCCCCTGCTTCCTTTCGTTCACCTCTGTTCTGCAGAACTCCCCACGATTCCCCACTTTTTCCAATCTCTTCCCCCTGCTCCCTTTGGTTCCCCTCTGTTCTGCATTGTTCCACACGGTTCCCCATTTTTTCCAGTCCGTTCCCCCTGCTTCCTTTGGTCCACCTGTTTTCTGCAGAGTTCCCCACGGTTCACTTTTTCGAATCCTTTCCCCCTGCTCCCTTTGGGTCCCCACTGTTCTGCAGAACTCCCCACGATTCCCCACTTTTTCCAATCTGTTCCCCCTTCTCCCTTTGGTTCCTCTCTGTTCTGCATTGTTCCCCACGGGTCCGCACTTTTCCGAGCTGTTCCCCCTCCTCCCTTTGGTTCTGCTTTGTTCTGCAGTGTTCCCCACGATTCTCCACATTCTTTTCCTTCCTGTACCTCCTGCTCCCTTTGGTTCCCCACTGTTGTGCATTTTTGCACACGTGACCCCACTTCTTCTAATCTGTTCCTCCTGCACCCTTTGTTTCCCCACTGTTCTGCATTTTTCCACACGGTTCCCCACTTTTTCCAATCTGTACCCCCTGCTCCCTTTGGTTCCTCACTGTTCTGCAGTGTTCCCCATGGGCCCAACTTTTTACAATCCGTTCCCCCTGCTTCCTTTGGTTCCCCTCTGTCGTGCAATATTCCCCACGGTTCCCCACTTATTCTAATGTGTTCCCTGTGCTGCCTTTGGTGCCCCTCTGTTCTGCAGTGTTCCCCACTTTTTCCAATCTGTTTCCCCTGCTTCCTTTGGTTCACCTCTGTTCTGCAGAATTCCCCACGATTCCCCACTTTTTCCAATCTGTTCCCCCTGCTCCCTTTGGTTCCCCACTGTTCTGCATTTTTCCACACAGTTTCCCACTTTTTCCAATATGTTCTTCTTGCTCCCTTTGATTCCTCACTGTTCTCCACATTTTTTCCAACCTGCACCCCCTGCTCTCTATGGTTCCCCACTGTTCTGCAGTGTTCCCCACTTTTTCCAATCTGTTTCCCCTGCTTCCTTTGGTTCACCTCTGTTCTGCAGAACTCCCCACTATTCCCCACTTTTTCCAATCTGTACCCCCTGCTCCCTTTGATTCACCTCTGTTCTGCAGTGTCGCCCACTGTTCTCAACTTTTTCCAATCTGTTCCTCCTGCTCCCTTTGGTTCCCCACTGTTCTGCATTTTTGCACACGGTTCCCCACTTTTTCAAAACTGTTCCCCCTGCTCCCTTTGGTTCCTCACTGTTCTGCAGTTTTCCTCACGGTTCTCCACATTTTTCCAACCTGTACCCCCTGCTCCCTATGGTTCCCCTCTGCCCTGCAGTGTCCCCCATTGTTCCCCACTTTTTCCAATCTGTTCCCCCTGTTCCCTTTGGTTCGCCTCTGTTCTGCAGTGTTCCCGACGCTTCCCCACTTTTTCCAATCCGTTCCCCCTGCTCCCTTTGGTTCCCCTCTATTCTGCAGTGTTCCCCACGATTCTCCACATTCTTTTCCTTCCTGTACCCCCTGCTCCCTTTGGTTCCCCACTGTTGTGCATTTTTGCACACGGTACCCCACTTCTTCTAATCTGTTCCTCCTGCACCCTTTGTTTCCCCACTGTTCTGCATTTTTCCACACGGTTCCCCACTTTTTCCAATCTGTTCCCCCTGCTACATTTGGTTCCTCACTGTTCTGCAGTGTTCCCCACGGTTTCCCACTTTTTCCAATGTGTTCCCCTGCTCCCTTTGGTTCCCCTCTGTTCTGTAGTGATCCCCACGTTTCCCCACATTTTCCAAACTGTTCCCCCTGCTCGATTTGGTTTCATACTGTTCTGCAGTGTTCCCCACGGTTCCCCACTTTTTTACAATCTGTTCGCCCTGCTCCCTTTGGTTCCCCTCTGTCCTGCAGTGTCCTCCACGGTTCCCCACTTTTTCCAACCTGTACCTCGTGCTCCCTTTGGTTCCCCTCTGTCATGCAGTGTTTTCACAGTTTCCCAATTTTTTCCTATCTGTTCCCCCTGATCCCTTTGGTTACCCTCTGTCGTGCAGTGTTCCCCACGGTTCCCCACTTTTTCCAATCCGTTCCCTCTGCTCCCTTTGGTTCCCTTCTGTTCTGCAGTGTTCCCCACAGTTCTCCACCTTTTCCAATTCGTTCCCCCTGCTCCCTTTGGTTCCCCACCTTTCTGCATTTTTCAACACGGTTCCCTACTTTTTCCAATCGGTTCCCCACTTTTTCCAATCTGTTCCCCCTGCTCCTTTGGCTCCACTCTGTTCTGCAGTTTTCCCCATGGTTCCCCACATTTTCCAAATAATTCCCTCGACTCGCTTTCGTTTCATACTGTTCTGCAGCGTTTCCCACGGTTCCCCACTTTTTCCAATCTGTTTCCCCTGCTACCTCTGGTTCCCCTCTGTTCTGCATTTTTCTACACTGTTCCCCACTTTTTCCAATCCGATCCCCCTGCTTCCTTTCGTTCACCTCTGTTCTGCAGAACTCCCCACGATTCCCCACTTTTTCCAATCTGTTCCCCCTGCTCCCTTTGGTTCCCCACTGTTGTGCATTTTTGCACACGTTACCCCACTTCTTCTAATCTGTTCCTCCTGCACCCTTTGTTTCCCCACTGTTCTGCATTTTTCCACACGGTTCCCCACTTTTTCCAATCTGTTCCCCCTGCTCCTTTTGGTTCCTCACTGTTCTGCAGTGTTCCCCATCGGCCCAACTTTTTACAATCCGTTCCCCCTGCTTCCTTTGGTTCCCCTCTGTCGTGCAATATTCCCCACGGTTCCCCACTTATTCTAATGTGTTCCCTGTGCTGCCTTTGGTGCCCCTCTGTTCTGCAGTGTTCCCCACTTTTTCCAATCTGTTTCCCCTGCTTCCTTTGGTTCACCTCTGTTCTGCAGAATTCCCCACGATTCCCCACTTTTTCCAATCTGTTCCCCCTGCTCCCTTTTGTTCTCCTCTGTTCTGCAGTGTTCCCGACGCTTCCCCACTTTTTCCAATCCGTTCCCCCTGCTCCCTTTGGTTCCCCTCTGTCGTGCAGTGTTCCCCACGTTTCCCCACTTTTTCAATGCATTCCCACTGCTCCCTTTGGTGCCCCTCTGTTCTGCAGTGTTCCCCACGGTTCTCCACTTTTTCCAATCTGTTTCCCCTGCTACCTCTGGTTCCCCTCTGTTCTGCATTTTTCTACACTGTTCCCCACTTTTTCCAATCCGATCCCCCTGTTTCCTTTGGTTCACCTCTGTTCTGCAGAACTCCCCACGATTCCCCACTTTTTCCAATCTGTTCCCCCTGCTCCCTTTGGTTCCCCTCTGTCCTGCAGTGTCCTCCACGGTTCCCCACTTTTTCCAACCTGTTCCTCCTGTTCCCTTTGGTTCCCCTCTGTCATGCAGTGTTTTCACAGTTCCCCAATTTTTTCCAATCTGTTCCCCCTGATCCCTTTGGTTCCCCTCTATCATGCAGTGTGCCCCACGGTTCCCCACTTTTTCCAACCTGTTCCTCTTGTTCCCTTTGGTTCCCCTCTGTCCTTCCGTGTTCTCCACGGTTCCCAACTTTTTGCAATCCGTTGCCCCTGCTCCGTTTGGTTCCCCTCTGTTCTGCAGTGTTCCCCACTGTTCCCCACTTTTTCCAATCTGTTCCCCCTGCTCCTTTGTCTCCACTCTGTTCTGCAGTTTTCCCCACGGTTCCCCACATTTTCCAAGCCATTCCCCCGGCTCGCTTTGGTTTCATACTGTTCTGCAGCTTTCCCCATGGTTCCCCACTTTTTTACAAACTGTTTGCCCTGCTCCCTTTGGCTTCCCCTGTTCTGCATTGTCCTCCACGGTTCCAAACTTTTTGCAATCCATTCCCCCTGTTCCGTTTGTTTGCCCTCTGTTCTGCAGTGTTCCCCACTGTTCCCCACTTTTTCCAATCAGTTCCCCCTGCTCCCTTTAATTCCCCTCTGTCCTACAGTGTTCCCCATCGGCGCAACATTTTACAATCCGTTCCCCCTGCTTCCTTTGGTTCCCCTCTGTCGTGCAGTGTTCCCCACGTTTCCCCACTTTTTCCAATGCATTCCCACTGTTCCCTCTGGTTCCCCTCTGTTCTGCATTTTTCTACACTGTTCCCCACTTTTTCCAATCCGATCCCCCTGCTTCCTTTGGTTCACCTCTGTTCTGCAGAACTCCCCACTATTCCCCACTTTTTCCAATCTGTTCCCCCTGCTCCCTTTGGTTCCCCTCTGTTCTGCAGTGTTGCCCACTGTTCTCAACTTTTTCCAATCTGTTCCTCCTGCTCCCTTTGATTCCCCTCTGTCCTGCAGTGTTCCCCATTGTCCCCACTTTTTCCAATATGTTCCCCCTGCTCCCTTTGGTTCCCCTCTGGTCTGCATTGTTCCCCACGGTTCACCACTTTTCCGAACTGTGCCCCCTGCTCCCTTTGATTCACCTCTGTTCTGCAGTGTTGCCCACTGTTCTCAACTTTTTCCAATCTGTTCCTCCTGCTCCCTTTGGTTCCCCACTGTTCTGCATTTTTGCACACGGTTCCCCACTTTTTCAAAACTGTTCCCCCTGCTCCCTTTGGTTCCTCACTGTTCTGCAGTTTTCCTCACGGTTCTCCACATTTTTCCAACCTGTACCCCCTGCTCCCTATGGTTACCCTCTGCCCTGCAGTGTCCCCCATTGTTCCCCACTTTTTCCAATCCGTTCCCCCTGTTCCCTTTGGTTAGCCTCTGTTCTGCAGTGTTCCCGACGCTTCCCCACTTTTTCCAATCCGTTCCCCCTGCTACCTTTGTTTTCCCTCTGTTCTGCAGTGTTCCCCACAGTTCCCAACTTTTTCCAATCGGTTCCCCCTGCTCCCTTTGATTACCCTCTGTGATGCAGTGTTCGCCATGGGCCCCACTTTTTGCAATCCGTTTCCCCTGCTCACTTTTGTTCCCATCTGTGCTGCAGTGTCCCCCATTGTTCCCCACTTTTTCCAATCTGTTCCCCCTGCTCCATTTGGTTCCTCACTGTTCTGCAGTGTTCCCCACGGCTGCCCACTTTTTCCAATGTGTTCCCCTGCTCCCTTTGGTTCCCCTCTGTTCTGTAGTGATCCCCACGTTTCCCCACATTTTCCAAACTGTTCCCCCTGCTCGATTTGGTTTCATACTGTTCTGCAGTGTTCCCCACGGTTCCCCACTTTTTTACAATCTGTTCCCCCTGCTCCCTTTGGTTCCCCTCTATTCTGCAGTGTTCCCCACGATTCTCCACATTCTTTTCCTTCCTGTACCCCCTGCTCCCTTTGGTTCCCCACTGTTGTGCATTTTTGCACACGGTACCCCACTTCTTCTAATCTGTTCCTCCTGCACCCTTTGTTTCCCCACTGTTCTGCATTTTTCCACACGGTTCCCCACTTTTTCCAATCTGTTCCCCCTGCTCCATTTGGTTCCTCACTGTTCTGCAGTGTTCCCCACGGTTGCCCACTTTTTCCAATGTGTTCCCCTGCTCCCTTTGGTTCCCCTCTGTTCTGTAGTGATCCCCACGTTTCCCCACATTTTCCAAACTGTTCCCCCTGCTCGATTTGGTTTCATACTGTTCTGCAGTGTTCCCCACGGTTCCCCACTTTTTTACAATCTGTTCGCCCTGCTCCCTTTGGTTCCCCTCTGTCCTGCAGTGTCCTCCACGGTTCCCCACTTTTTCCAACCTGTACCTCCTGCTCCCTTTGGTTCCCCTCTGTCATGCAGTGTTTTCACAGTTTCCCAATTTTTTCCTATCTGTTCCCCCTGATCCCTTTGGTTACCCTCTGTCGTGCAGTGTTCCCCACGGTTCCCCACTTTTTCCAATCCGTTCCCTCTGCTCCCTTTGGTTCCCCTCTGTTCTGCAGTGTTCCCCACAGTTCTCCACCTTTTCCAATTCGTTCCCCCTGCTCCCTTTGGTTCCCCACCTTTCTGCATTTTTCAACACGGTTCCCTACTTTTTCCAATCGGTTCCCCACTTTTTCCAATCTGTTCCCCCTGCTCCTTTGGCTCCACTCTGTTCTGCAGTTTTCCCCACGGTTCCCCACATTTTCCAAATAATTCCCTCGGCTCGCTTTCGTTTCATACTGTTCTGCAGCGTTTCCCACGGTTCCCCACTTTTTCCAATCTTTTTCCCCTGCTACCTCTGGTTCCCCTCTGTTCTGCATTTTTCTACACTGTTCCCCACTTTTTCCAATCCGATCCCCCTGCTTCCTTTCGTTCACCTCTGTTCTGCAGAACTCCCCACGATTCCCCACTTTTTCCAATCTGTTCCCCCTGCTCCCTTTGGTTCCCCTCTGTTCTGCATTGTTCCACACGGTTCCCCATTTTTTCCAGTCCGTTCCCCCTGCTTCCTTTCGTCCACCTGTTTTCTGCAGAGTTCCCCACGGTTCACTTTTTCGAATACTTTCCCCCTGCTCCCTTTGGGTCCCCACTGTTCTGCAGAACTCCCCACGATTCCCCACTTTTTCCAATCTGTTCCCCCTTCTCCCTTTGGTTCCTCTCTGTTCTGCATTGTTCCCCACGGGTCCGCACTTTTCCGAGCTGTTCCCCCTCCTCCCTTTGGTTCTGCTTTGTTCTGCAGTGTTCCCCACGATTCTCCACATTCTTTTCCTTCCTGTACCTCCTGCTCCCTTTGGTTCCCCACTGTTGTGCATTTTTGCACACGTGACCCCACTTCTTCTAATCTGTTCCTCCTGCACCCTTTGTTTCCCCACTGTTCTGCATTTTTCCACACGGTTCCCCACTTTTTCCAATCTGTTCCCCCTGCTCCCTTTGGTTCCTCACTGTTCTGCAGTGTTCCCCATGGGCCCAACTTTTTACAATCCGTTCCCCCTGCTTCCTTTGGTTCCCCTCTGTCGTGCAATATTCCCCACGGTTCCCCACTTATTCTAATGTGTTCCCTGTGCTGCCTTTGGTGCCCCTCTGTTCTGCAGTGTTCCCCACTTTTTCCAATCTGTTTCCCCTGCTTCCTTTGGTTCACCTCTGTTCTGCAGAATTCCCCACGATTCCCCACTTTTTCCAATCTGTTCCCCCTGCTCCCTTTGGTTCCCCACTGTTCTGCATTTTTCCACACAGTTTCCCACTTTTTCCAATATGTTCTTCTTGCTCTCTTTGATCCCTCACTGTTCTCCACATTTTTTCCAACCTGCACCCCTTGCTCTCTATGGTTCCCCTCTGCCCTGCAGTGTCCCCCATGGTTCCCCACTTTTTCAATCTGTTCCCCCTGTTCCCTTTTGTTTGCCTCTGTTCTGCAGTGTTCCCGACGCTTCCCCACTTTTTCCAATCTGTTCCCCCTGCTCCCTTTGGTTCCCCTCCATTCTGCATTGTTACCCACATTTCTCCACATTTTTTCCATCCTGTACCCCCTGCTCCCTATGAATCCCCTCTGCCTTGCAGTGTTCCCAATGGGACCCCACTTTTTCCAATCTGTTCCCCCTGGTCCTTTCGCTCCACTCTGTTCTGCAGTTTTCCCCATGGTTCTCCACATTTTTTCCAAACTGTTCCACCTGCTCCCTTTGGTTCTGCAGTGCTTCCCACGGTTCCCCACTTTTTCCAATCCATTTCCCCTGCTCCCTTTGGTTCCCCTCTATTGTTCAGTGTTCCCCACGGTTCCCCACTTTTTCCAATCCGTTTCCCTGCTCCCTTTGGTTCCCCTCTGTTCTGCAGTGATCCCCACGGTTCCCCACATTGTCCAAACTGTTCCCCCGGCTCGCTTTGGTTTCATACTCTTCTGCAGTGTTCCCCACGGTTCCCCACTTTTTTACAATCTGTTCGCCCTGCTCCCTTTGGTTCCCCTCTGTCCTGCAGTGTCCTCCACGGTTCCCCACTTTTTCCAACCTGTTCCTCCTGTTCCCTTTGGTTCCCCTCTGTCATGCAGTGTTTTCACAGTTCCCCAATTTTTTCCAATCTGTTCCCCCTGATCCCTTTGGTTCCCCTCTATCATGCAGTGTGCCCCACGGTTCCCCACTTTTTCCAACCTGTTCCACTTGTTCCCTTTGGTTCCCCTCTGTCCTTCCGTGTTCTCCACGGTTCCCAACTTTTTGCAATCCGTTGCCCCTGCTCCGTTTGGTTCCCCTCTGTTCTGCAGTGTTCCCCACTGTTCCCCACTTTTTCCAATCTGTTCCCCCTGCTCCTTTGTCTCCACTCTGTTCTGCAGTTTTCCCCACGGTTCCCCACATTTTCCAAACCATTCCCCCGGCTCGCTTTGGTTTCATACTGTTCTGCAGCGTTCCCCACGGTTCCGCACTTTTTTACAAACTGTTTGCCCTGCTCCCTTTGGCTTCCCCTGTTCTGCATTGTCCTCCACGTTCCAAACTTTTTGCAATCCATTCCCCCTGTTCCGTTTGTTTGCCCTCTGTTCTGCAGTGTTCCCCACTGTTCCCCACTTTTTCCAATCAGTTCCCCCTGCTCCCTTTAATTCCCCTCTGTCCTACAGTGTTCCCCATCGGCGCAACATTTTACAATCCGTTCCCCCTGCTTCCTTTGGTTCCCCTCTGTCGTGCAGTGTACCCCACGTTTCCCCACTTTTTCCAATGCATTCCCACTGCTCCCGTTGGTGCCCCTCAGTTCTGCAGTGTTCCCCACGGTTCCCCACGTTTTCCAATCCGTTTCCCCTGCTACCTCTGGTTCCCCTCTGTTCTGCATTTTTCTACACTGTTCCCCACTTTTTCCAATCCGATCCCCCTGCTTCCTTTGGTTCACCTCTGTTCTGCAGAACTCCCCACTATTCCCCACTTTTTCCAATCTGTTCCCCCTGCTCCCTTTGGTTCCCCTCTGTTCTGCATTGTTCCCCACGGTTCACCACTTTTCCGAACTGTACCCCCTGCTCCCTTTGATTCACCTCTGTTCTGCAGTGTCGCCCACTGTTCTCAACTTTTTCCAATCTGTTCCTCCTGCTCCCTTTGGTTCCCCACTGTTCTGCATTTTTGCACACGGTTCCCCACTTTTTCAAAACTGTTCCCCCTGCTCCCTTTGGTTCCTCACTGTTCTGCAGTTTTCCTCACGGTCCTCCACATTTTTCCAACCTGTACCCCCTGCTCCCTATGGTTCCCCTCTGCCCTGCAGTGTCCCCCATTGTTCCCCACTTTTTCCAATCTGTTCCCCCTGTTCCCTTTGGTTCGCCTCTGTTCTGCAGTGTTCCCGACGCTTCCCCACTTTTTCCAATCCGTTCCCCCTGCTCCCTTTGGTTCCCCTCTATTCTGCAGTGTTCCCCACGATTCTCCACATTCTTTTCCTTCCTGTACCCCCTGCTCCCTTTGGTTCCCCACTGTTGTGCATTTTTGCACACGGTACCCCACTTCTTCTAATCTGTTCCTCCTGCACCCTTTGTTTCCCCACTGTTCTGCATTTTTCCACACGGTTCCCCACTTTTTCCAATCTGTTCCCCCTGCTACATTTGGTTCCTCACTGTTCTGCAGTGTTCCCCACGGTTGCCCACTTTTTCCAATGTGTTCCCCTGCTCCCTTTGGTTCCCCTCTGTTCTGTAGTGATCCCCACGTTTCCCCACATTTTCCAAACTGTTCCCCCTGCTCGATTTGGTTTCATACTGTTCTGCAGTGTTCCCCACGGTTCCCCACTTTTTTACAATCTGTTCGCCCTGCTCCCTTTGGTTCCCCTCTGTCCTGCAGTGTCCTCCACGGTTCCCCACTTTTTCCAACCTGTACCTCGTGCTCCCTTTGGTTCCCCTCTGTCATGCAGTGTTTTCACAGTTTCCCAATTTTTTCCTATCTGTTCCCTCTGCTCCCTTTGGTTCCCCTCTGTTCTGCAGTGTTCCCCACAGTTCTCCACCTTTTCCAATTCGTTCCCCCTGCTCCCTTTGGTTCCCCACCTTTCTGCATTTTTCAACACGGTTCCCTACTTTTTCCAATCGGTTCCCCACTTTTTCCAATCTGTTCCCCCTGCTCCTTTGGCTCCACACTGTTCTGCAGTTTTCCCCACGGTTCCCCACATTTTCCAAATAATTCCCTCGGCTCGCTTTCGTTTCATACTGTTCTGCAGCGTTTCCCACGGTTCCCCACTTTTTCCAATCTGTTTCCCCTGCTACCTCTGGTTCCCCTCTGTTCTGCATTTTTCTACACTGTTCCCCACTTTTTCCAATCCGATCCCCCTGCTTCCTTTCGTTCACCTCTGTTCTGCAGAACTCCCCACGATTCCCCACTTTTTCCAATCTGTTCCCCCTGCTCCCTTTGGTTCCCCACTGTTGTGCATTTTTGCACACGTTACCCCACTTCTTCTAATCTGTTCCTCCTGCACCCTTTGTTTCCCCACTGTTCTGCATTTTTCCACACGGTTCCCCACTTTTTCCAATCTGTTCCCCCTGCTCCTTTTGGTTCCTCACTGTTCTGCAGTGTTCCCCATCGGCCCAACTTTTTACAATCCGTTCCCCCTGCTTCCTTTGGTTCCCCTGTCGTGCAATATTCCCCACGGTTCCCCACTTATTCTAATGTGTTCCCTGTGCTGCCTTTGGTGCCCCTCTGTTCTGCAGTGTTCCCCACTTTTTCCAATCTGTTTCCCCTGCTTCCTTTGGTTCACCTCTGTTCTGCAGAATTCCCCACGATTCCCCACTTTTTCCAATCTGTTCCCCCTGCTCCCTTTGGTTCCCCACTGTTCTGCATTTTTCCACACAGTTCCCCACTTTTTCCAATATGTTCCTCCTGCTCCCTTTGATTCCTCACTGTTCTCCACATTTTTTCCAACCTGCACCCCCTGCTCTCTATGGTTCCCCTCTGCCCTGCAGTGTCCCCCATGGTTCCCCACTTTTTCCAATCTGTTCCCCCTGTTCCCTTTTGTTTGCCTCTGTTCTGCAGTGTTCCCGACGCTTCCCCACTTTTTCCAATCCGTTCCCCCTGCTCCCTTTGGTTCCCCTCTATTCTTCATTGTTACCCACATTTCTCCACATTTTTTCCATCCTGTACCCCCTGCTCCCTATGAATCCCCTCTGCCTTGCGGTGTTCCCAATGGGACCCCACTTTTACCAATCTGTTCCCCCTGGTCCTTTCGCTCCACTCTGTTCTGCAGTTTTCCCCATGGTTCTCCACATTTTTTCCAAACTGTTCCATCTGCTCCCTTTGGTTCTGCAGTGCTTCCCACGGTTCCCCACTTTTTCCAATCCATTTCCCCTGCTCCCTGTGGTTCCCCTCTATTGTTCAGTGTTCCCCACGGTTCCCCACTTTTTCCAATCCGTTTCCCTGCTCCCTTTGGTTCCCCTCTGTCCTGCAGTGTCCTCCACGGTTCCCCACTTTTTCCAACCTGTTCCTCCTGTTCCCTTTGGTTCCCCTCTGTCATGCAGTGTTTTCACAGTTCCCCAATTTTTTCCAATCTGTTCCCCCTGATCCCTTTGGTTCCCCTCTATCATGCAGTGTGCCCCACGGTTCCCCACTTTTTCCAACCTGTTCCTCTTGTTCCCTTTGGTTCCCCTCTGTCCTTCCGTGTTCTCCACGGTTCCCAACTTTTTGCAATCCGTTGCCCCTGCTCCGTTTGGTTCCCCTCTGTTCTGCAGTGTTCCCCACTGTTCCCCACTTTTTCCAATCTGTTCCCCCTGCTCCTTTGTCTCCACTCTGTTCTGCAGTTTTCCCCACGGTTCCCCACATTTTCCAAACCATTCCCCCGGCTCGCTTTGGTTTCATACTGTTCTGCAGCTTTCCCCATGGTTCCCCACTTTTTTACAAACTGTTTGCCCTGCTCCCTTTGGCTTCCCCTGTTCTGCATTGTCCTCCACGGTTCCAAACTTTTTGCAATCCATTCCCCCTGTTCCGTTTGTTTGCCCTCTGTTCTGCAGTGTTCCCCACTGTTCCCCACTTTTTCCAATCAGTTCCCCCTGCTCCCTTTAATTCCCCTCTGTCCTACAGTGTTCCCCATCGGCGCAACATTTTACAATCCGTTCCCCCTGCTTCCTTTGGTTCCCCTCTGTCGTGCAGTGTTCCCCACGTTTCCCCACTTTTTCCAATGCATTCCCACTGTTCCCTTTGGTGCCCCTCAGTTCTGCAGTGTTCCCCACGGTTCCCCACGTTTTCCAATCCGTTTCCCCTGCTACCTCTGGTTCCCCTCTGTTCTGCATTTTTCTACACTGTTCCCCACTTTTTCCAATCCGATCCCCCTGCTTCCTTTGGTTCACCTCTGTTCTGCAGAACTCCCCACTATTCCCCACTTTTTCCAATCTGTTCCCCCTGCTCCCTTTGGTTCCCCTCTGTTCTGCAGTGTTGCCCACTGTTCTCAACTTTTTCCAATCTGTTCCTCCTGCTCCCTTTGATTCCCCTCTGTCCTGCAGTGTTCCCCATTGTCCCCACTTTTTCCAATATGTTCCCCCTGCTCCCTTTGGTTCCCCTCTGGTCTGCATTGTTCCCCACGGTTCACCACTTTTCCGAACTGTACCCCCTGCTCCCTTTGATTCACCTCTGTTCTGCAGTGTTGCCCACTGTTCTCAACTTTTTCCAATCTGTTCCTCCTGCTCCCTTTGGTTCCCCACTGTTCTGCATTTTTGCACACGGTTCCCCACTTTTTCAAAACTGTTCCCCCTGCTCCCTTTGGTTCCTCACTGTTCTGCAGTTTTCCTCACGGTTCTCCACATTTTTCCAACCTGTACCCCCTGCTCCCTATGGTTCCCCTCTGCCCTGCAGTGTCCCCCATTGTTCCCCACTTTTTCCAATCCGTTCCCCCTGTTCCCTTTGGTTCGCCTCTGTTCTGCAGTGTTCCCGACGCTTCCCCACTTTTTCCAATCCGTTCCCCCTGCTACCTTTGTTTTCCCTCTGTTCTGCAGTGTTCCCCACAGTTCCCAACTTTTTCCAATCGGTTCCCCCTGCTCCCTTTGATTACCCTCTGTGATGCAGTGTTCGCCATGGGCCCCACTTTTTGCAATCCGTTTCCCCTGCTCACTTTTGTTCCCATCTGTGCTGCAGTGTCCCCCATTGTTCCCCACTTTTTCCAATCTGTTCCCCCTGCTCCATTTGGTTCCTCACTGTTCTGCAGTGTTCCCCACGGCTGCCCACTTTTTCCAATGTGTTCCCCTGCTCCCTTTGGTTCCCCTCTGTTCTGTAGTGATCCCCACGTTTCCCCACATTTTCCAAACTGTTCCCCCTGCTCGATTTGTTTTCATACTGTTCTGCAGTGTTCCCCACGGTTCCCCACTTTTTTACAATCTGTTCCCCCTGCTCCCTTTGGTTCCCCTCTATTCTGCAGTGTTCCCCACGATTCTCCACATTCTTTTCCTTCCTGTACCCCCTGCTCCCTTTGGTTCCCCACTGTTGTGCATTTTTGCACACGGTACCCCACTTCTTCTAATCTGTTCCTCCTGCACCCTTTGTTTCCCCACTGTTCTGCATTTTTCCACACGGTTCCCCACTTTTTCCAATCTGTTCCCCCTGCTCCATTTGGTTCCTCACTGTTCTGCAGTGTTCCCCACGGTTGCCCACTTTTTCCAATGTGTTCCCCTGCTCCCTTTGGTTCCCCTCTGTTCTGTAGTGATCCCCACGTTTCTCCACATTTTCCAAACTGTTCCCCCTGCTCGATTTGGTTTCATACTGTTCTGCAGTGTTCCCCACGGTTCCCCACTTTTTTACAATCTGTTCGCCCTGCTCCCTTTGGTTCCCCTCTGTCCTGCAGTGTCCTCCACGGTTCCCCACTTTTTCCAACCTGTACCTCCTGCTCCCTTTGGTTCCCCTCTGTCATGCAGTGTTTTCACAGTTTCCCAATTTTTTCCTATCTGTTCCCCCTGATCCCTTTGGTTACCCTCTGTCGTGCAGTGTTCCCCACGGTTCCCCACTTTTTCCAATCCGTTCCCTCTGCTCCCTTTGGTTCCCCTCTGTTCTGCAGTGTTCCCCACAGTTCTCCACCTTTTCCAATTCGTTCCCCCTGCTCCCTTTGGTTCCCCACCTTTCTGCATTTTTCAACACGGTTCCCTACTTTTTCCAATCGGTTCCCCACTTTTTCCAATCTGTTCCCCCTGCTCCCTTGGCTCCACTCTGTTCTGCAGTTTACCCCACGGTTCCCCACATTTTCCAAATAATTCCCTCGGCTCGCTTTCGTTTCATACTGTTCTGCAGCGTTTCCCACGGTTCCCCACTTTTTCCAATCTGTTTCCCCTGCTACCTCTGGTTCCCCTCTGTTCTGCATTTTTCTACACTGTTCCCCACTTTTTCCAATCCGATCCCCCTGCTTCCTTTCGTTCACCTCTGTTCTGCAGAACTCCCCACGATTCCCCACTTTTTCCAATCTCTTCCCCCTGCTCCCTTTGGTTCCCCTCTGTTCTGCATTGTTCCACACGGTTCCCCATTTTTTCCAGTCCGTTCCCCCTGCTTCCTTTGGTCCACCTGTTTTCTGCAGAGTTCCCCACGGTTCACTTTTTCGAATCCTTTCCCCCTGCTCCCTTTGGGTCCCCACTGTTCTGCAGAACTCCCCACGATTCCCCACTTTTTCCAATCTGTTCCCCCTTCTCCCTTTGGTTCCTCTCTGTTCTGCATTGTTCCCCACGGGTCCGCACTTTTCCGAGCTGTTCCCCCTCCTCCCTTTGGTTCTGCTTTGTTCTGCAGTGTTCCCCACGATTCTCCACATTCTTTTCCTTCCTGTACCTCCTGCTCCCTTTGGTTCCCCACTGTTGTGCATTTTTGCACACGTGACCCCACTTCTTCTAATCTGTTCCTCCTGCACCCTTTGTTTCCCCACTGTTCTGCATTTTTCCACACGGTTCCCCACTTTTTCCAATCTGTACCCCCTGCTCCCTTTGGTTCCTCACTGTTCTGCAGTGTTCCCCATGGGCCCAACTTTTTACAATCCGTTCCCCCTGCTTCCTTTGGTTCCCCTCTGTCGTGCAATATTCCCCACGGTTCCCCACTTATTCTAATGTGTTCCCTGTGCTGCCTTTGGTGCCCCTCTGTTCTGCAGTGTTCCCCACTTTTTCCAATCTGTTTCCCCTGCTTCCTTTGGTTCACCTCTGTTCTGCAGAATTCCCCACGATTCCCCACTTTTTCCAATCTGTTCCCCCTGCTCCCTTTGGTTCCCCACTGTTCTGCATTTTTCCACACAGTTTCCCACTTTTTCCAATATGTTCTTCTTGCTCCCTTTGATTCCTCACTGTTCTCCACATTTTTTCCAACCTGCACCCCCTGCTCTCTATGGTTCCCCACTGTTCTGCAGTGTTCCCCACTTTTTCCAATCTGTTTCCCCTGCTTCCTTTGGTTCACCTCTGTTCTGCAGAACTCCCCACTATTCCCCACTTTTTCCAATCTGTACCCCCTGCTCCCTTTGATTCACCTCTGTTCTGCAGTGTCGCCCACTGTTCTCAACTTTTTCCAATCTGTTCCTCCTGCTCCCTTTGGTTCCCCACTGTTCTGCATTTTTGCACACGGTTCCCCACTTTTTCAAAACTGTTCCCCCTGCTCCCTTTGGTTCCTCACTGTTCTGCAGTTTTCCTCACGGTTCTCCACATTTTTCCAACCTGTACCCCCTGCTCCCTATGGTTCCCCTCTGCCCTGCAGTGTCCCCCATTGTTCCCCACTTTTTCCAATCTGTTCCCCCTGTTCCCTTTGGTTCGCCTCTGTTCTGCAGTGTTCCCGACGCTTCCCCACTTTTTCCAATCCGTTCCCCCTGCTCCCTTTGGTTCCCCTCTATTCTGCAGTGTTCCCCACGATTCTCCACATTCTTTTCCTTCCTGTACCCCCTGCTCCCTTTGGTTCCCCACTGTTGTGCATTTTTGCACACGGTACCCCACTTCTTCTAATCTGTTCCTCCTGCACCCTTTGTTTCCCCACTGTTCTGCATTTTTCCACACGGTTCCCCACTTTTTCCAATCTGTTCCCCCTGCTACATTTGGTTCCTCACTGTTCTGCAGTGTTCCCCACGGTTTCCCACTTTTTCCAATGTGTTCCCCTGCTCCCTTTGGTTCCCCTCTGTTCTGTAGTGATCCCCACGTTTCCCCACATTTTCCAAACTGTTCCCCCTGCTCGATTTGGTTTCATACTGTTCTGCAGTGTTCCCCACGGTTCCCCACTTTTTTACAATCTGTTCGCCCTGCTCCCTTTGGTTCCCCTCTGTCCTGCAGTGTCCTCCACGGTTCCCCACTTTTTCCAACCTGTACCTCGTGCTCCCTTTGGTTCCCCTCTGTCATGCAGTGTTTTCACAGTTTCCCAATTTTTTCCTATCTGTTCCCCCTGATCCCTTTGGTTACCCTCTGTCGTGCAGTGTTCCCCACGGTTCCCCACTTTTTCCAATCCGTTCCCTCTGCTCCCTTTGGTTCCCTTCTGTTCTGCAGTGTTCCCCACAGTTCTCCACCTTTTCCAATTCGTTCCCCCTGCTCCCTTTGGTTCCCCACCTTTCTGCATTTTTCAACACGGTTCCCTACTTTTTCCAATCGGTTCCCCACTTTTTCCAATCTGTTCCCCCTGCTCCTTTGGCTCCACTCTGTTCTGCAGTTTTCCCCACGGTTCCCCACATTTTCCAAATAATTCCCTCGACTCGCTTTCGTTTCATACTGTTCTGCAGCGTTTCCCACGGTTCCCCACTTTTTCCAATCTGTTTCCCCTGCTACCTCTGGTTCCCCTCTGTTCTGCATTTTTCTACACTGTTCCCCACTTTTTCCAATCCGATCCCCCTGCTTCCTTTCGTTCACCTCTGTTCTGCAGAACTCCCCACGATTCCCCACTTTTTCCAATCTGTTCCCCCTGCTCCCTTTGGTTCCCCACTGTTGTGCATTTTTGCACACGTTACCCCACTTCTTCTAATCTGTTCCTCCTGCACCCTTTGTTTCCCCACTGTTCTGCATTTTTCCACACGGTTCCCCACTTTTTCCAATCTGTTCCCCCTGCTCCTTTTGGTTCCTCACTGTTCTGCAGTGTTCCCCATCGGCCCAACTTTTTACAATCCGTTCCCCCTGCTTCCTTTGGTTCCCCTCTGTCGTGCAATATTCCCCACGGTTCCCCACTTATTCTAATGTGTTCCCTGTGCTGCCTTTGGTGCCCCTCTGTTCTGCAGTGTTCCCCACTTTTTCCAATCTGTTTCCCCTGCTTCCTTTGGTTCACCTCTGTTCTGCAGAATTCCCCACGATTCCCCACTTTTTCCAATCTGTTCCCCCTGCTCCCTTTGGTTCCCCACTGTTCTGCATTTTTCCACACAGTTCCCCACTTTTTCCAATATGTTCCTCCTGCTCCCTTTGATTCCTCACTGTTCTCCACATTTTTTCCAACCTGCACCCCCTGCTCTCTATGGTTCCCCTCTGCCCTGCAGTGTCCCCCATGGTTCCCCACTTTTTCCAATCTGTTCCCCCTGTTCCCTTTTGTTTGCCTCTGTTCTGCAGTGTTCCCGACGCTTCCCCACTTTTTCCAATCCGTTCCCCCTGCTCCCTTTGGTTCCCCTCTATTCTTCATTGTTACCCACATTTCTCCACATTTTTTCCATCCTGTACCCCCTGCTCCCTATGAATCCCCTCTGCCTTGCAGTGTTCCCAATGGGACCCCACTTTTACCAATCTGTTCCCCCTGGTCCTTTCGCTCCACTCTGTTCTGCAGTTTTCCCCATGGTTCTCCACATTTTTTCCAAACTGTTCCACCTGCTCCCTTTGGTTCTGCAGTGCTTCCCACGGTTCCCCACTTTTTCCAATCCATTTCCCCTGCTCCCTGTGGTTCCCCTCTATTGTTCAGTGTTCCCCACGGTTCCCCACTTTTTCCAATCCGTTTCCCTGCTCCCTTTGGTTCCCCTCTGTCCTGCAGTGTCCTCCACGGTTCCCCACTTTTTCCAACCTGTTCCTCCTGTTCCCTTTGGTTCCCTCTGTCATGCAGTGTTTTCACAGTTCCCCAATTTTTTCCAATCTGTTCCCCCTGATCCCTTTGGTTCCCCTCTATCATGCAGTGTGCCCCACGGTTCCCCACTTTTTCCAACCTGTTCCTCTTGTTCCCTTTGGTTCCCCTCTGTCCTTCCGTGTTCTCCACGGTTCCCAACTTTTTGCAATCCGTTGCCCCTGCTCCGTTTGGTTCCCCTCTGTTCTGCAGTGTTCCCCACTGTTCCCCACTTTTTCCAATCTGTTCCCCCTGCTCCTTTGTCTCCACTCTGTTCTGCAGTTTTCCCCACGGTTCCCCACATTTTCCAAACCATTCCCTCGGCTCGCTTTGGTTTCATACTGTTCTGCAGCTTTCCCCATGGTTCCCCACTTTTTTACAAACTGTTTGCCCTGCTCCCTTTGGCTTCCCCTGTTCTGCATTGTCCTCCACGGTTCCAAACTTTTTGCAATCCATTCCCCCTGTTCCGTTTGTTTGCCCTCTGTTCTGCAGTGTTCCCCACTGTTCCCCACTTTTTCCAATCAGTTCCCCCTGCTCCCTTTAATTCCCCTCTGTCCTACAGTGTTCCCCATCGGCGCAACATTTTACAATCCGTTCCCCCTGCTTCCTTTGGTTCCCCTCTGTCGTGCAGTGTTCCCCACGTTTCCCCACTTTTTCCAATGCATTCCCACTGTTCCCTTTGGTGCCCCTCAGTTCTGCAGTGTTCCCCACGGTTCCCCACGTTTTCCAATCCGTTTCCCCTGCTACCTCTGGTTCCCCTCTGTTCTGCATTTTTCTACACTGTTCCCCACTTTTTCCAATCCGATCCCCCTGCTTCCTTTGGTTCACCTCTGTTCTGCAGAACTCCCCACTATTCCCCACTTTTTCCAATCTGTTCCCCCTGCTCCCTTTGGTTCCCCTCTGTTCTGCAGTGTTGCCCACTGTTCTCAACTTTTTCCAATCTGTTCCTCCTGCTCCCTTTGATTCCCCTCTGTCCTGCAGTGTTCCCCATTGTCCCCACTTTTTCCAATATGTTCCCCCTGCTCCCTTTGGTTCCCCTCTGGTCTGCATTGTTCCCCACGGTTCACCACTTTTCCGAACTGTACCCCCTGCTCCCTTTGATTCACCTCTGTTCTGCAGTGTTGCCCACTGTTCTCAACTTTTTCCAATCTGTTCCTCCTGCTCCCTTTTGTTCCCCACTGTTCTGCATTTTTGCACACGGTTCCCCACTTTTTCAAAACTGTTCCCCCTGCTCCCTTTGGTTCCTCACTGTTCTGCAGTTTTCCTCACGGTTCTCCACATTTTTCCAACCTGTACCCCCTGCTCCCTATGGTTCCCCTCTGCCCTGCAGTGTCCCCCATTGTTCCCCACTTTTTCCAATCCGTTCCCCCTGTTCCCTTTGGTTCGCCTCTGTTCTGCAGTGTTCCCGACGCTTCCCCACTTTTTCCAATCCGTTCCCCCTGCTACCTTTGTTTTCCCTCTGTTCTGCAGTGTTCCCCACAGTTCCCAACTTTTTCCAATCGGTTCCCCCTGCTCCCTTTGATTACCCTCTGTGATGCAGTGTTCGCCATGGGCCCCACTTTTTGCAATCCGTTTCCCCTGCTCACTTTTGTTCCCATCTGTGCTGCAGTGTCCCCCATTGTTCCCCACTTTTTCCAATCTGTTCCCCCTGCTCCATTTGGTTCCTCACTGTTCTGCAGTGTTCCCCACGGCTGCCAACTTTTTCCAATGTGTTCCCCTGCTCCCTTTGGTTCCCCTCTGTTCTGTAGTGATCCCCACGTTTCCACACATTTTCCAAACTGTTCCCCCTGCTCGATTTCGTTTCATACTGTTCTGCAGTGTTCCCCACGGTTCCCCACTATTTTACAATCTGTTCCCCCTGCTCCCTTTGGTTCCCCTCTATTCTGCAGTGTTCCCCACGATTCTCCACATTCTTTTCCTTCCTGTACCCCCTGCTCCCTTTGGTTCCCCACTGTTGTGCATTTTTGCACACGGTACCCCACTTCTTCTAATCTGTTCCTCCTGCACCCTTTGTTTCCCCACTGTTCTGCATTTTTCCACACGGTTCCCCACTTTTTCCAATCTGTTCCCCCTGCTCCATTTGGTTCCTCACTGTTCTGCAGTGTTCCCCACGGTTGCCCACTTTTTCCAATGTGTTCCCCTGCTCCCTTTGGTTCCCCTCTGTTCTGTAGTGATCCCCACGTTTCCCCACATTTTCCAAACTGTTCCCCCTGCTCGATTTGGTTTCATACTGTTCTGCAGTGTTCCCCACGGTTCCCCACTTTTTTACAATCTGTTCGCCCTGCTCCCTTTGGTTCCCCTCTGTCCTGCAGTGTCCTCCACGGTTCCCCACTTTTTCCAACCTGTACCTCCTGCTCCCTTTGGTTCCCCTCTGTCATGCAGTGTTTTCACAGTTCCCCAATTTTTTTCCTATCTGTTCCCCCTGATCCCTTTGGTTACCCTCTGTCGTGCAGTGTTCCCCACGGTTCCCCACTTTTTCCAATCCGTTCCCTCTGCTCCCTTTGGTTCCCCTCTGTTCTGCAGTGTTCCCCACAGTTCTCCACCTTTTCCAATTCGTTCCCCCTGCTCCCTTTGGTTCCCCACCTTTCTGCATTTTTCCACACGGTTCCCTACTTTTTCCAATCGGTTCCCCACTTTTTCCAATCTGTTCCCCCTGCTCCTTTGGCTCCACTCTGTTCTGCAGTTTTCCCCACGGTTCGCCATATTTTCCAAATCATTCCCTCGGCTCGCTTTCGTTTCATACTGTTCTGCAGCGTTTCCCACGGTTCCCCACTTTTTCCAATCAGTTCCCCATGCTCCGTTTGGTTCCCCTCTGTTCTGCAGTGTTCCCCACGGTTCCCCACTTTTTGACAATCTGTTCGCCCTGCTCCCTTTGTTTCGCCTCTGTTCTGCAGTGTTCCCGACGCTTCCCCACTTTTTCCAATCCGTTCCCCCTGCTCCCTTTGGTTCCCCTCTATTCTGCAGTGTTCCCCACGATTCTCCACATTCTTTTCCTTCCTGTACCCCCTGCTCCCTTTGGTTCCCCACTGTTGTGCATTTTTGCACACGGTACCCCACTTCTTCTAATCTGTTCCTCCTGCACCCTTTGTTTCCCCACTGTTCTGCATTTTTCCACACGGTTCCCCACTTTTTCCAATCTGTTCCCCCTGCTCCATTTGGTTCCTCACTGTTCTGCAGTGTTCCCCACGGTTGCCCACTTTTTCCAATGTGTTCCCCTGCTCCCTTTGGTTCCCCTCTGTTCTGTAGTGATCCCCACGTTTCCCCACATTTTCCAAACTGTTCCCCCTGCTCGATTTGGTTTCATACTGTTCTGCAGTGTTCCCCACGGTTCCCCACTTTTTTACAATCTGTTCGCCCTGCTCCCTTTGGTTCCCCTCTGTCCTGCAGTGTCCTCCACGGTTCCCCACTTTTTCCAACCTGTACCTCCTGCTCCCTTTGGTTCCCCTCTGTCATGCAGTGTTTTCACAGTTCCCCAATTTTTTTCCTATCTGTTCCCCCTGATCCCTTTGCTTACCCTCTGTCGTGCAGTGTTCCCCACGGTTCCCCACTTTTTCCAATCCGTTCCCTCTGCTCCCTTTGGTTCCCCTCTGTTCTGCAGTGTTCCCCACAGTTCTCCACCTTTTCCAATTCGTTCCCCCTGCTCCCTTTGGTTCCCCACCTTTCTGCATTTTTCCACACGGTTCCCTACTTTTTCCAATCGGTTCCCCACTTTTTCCAATCTGTTCCCCCTGCTCCTTTGGCTCCACTCTGTTCTGCAGTTTTCGCCACGGTTCGCCATATTTTCCAAATCATTCCCTCGGCTCGCTTTCGTTTCATACTGTTCTGCAGCGTTTCCCACGGTTCCCCACTTTTTCCAATCTGTTCCCCATTCTCCCTTTGGTTCCCCTCTGTTCTGCAGTGTTCCCCACGGTTCCCCACTTTTTGACAATCTGTTCGCCCTGCTCCCTTTGTTTCGCCTCTGTTCTGCAGTGTTCCCGACGCTTCCCCACTTTTTCCAATCCGTTCCCCCTGCTCCCTTTGGTTCCCCTCTATTCTGCAGTGTTCCCCACGATTCTCCACATTCTTTTCCTTCCTGTACCCCCTGCTCCCTTTGGTTCCCCACTGTTGTGCATTTTTGCACACGGTACCCCACTTCTTCTAATCTGTTCCTCCTGCACCCTTTGTTTCCCCACTGTTCTGCATTTTTCCACACGGTTCCCCACTTTTTCCAATCTGTTCCCCCTGCTCCATTTGGTTCCTCACTGTTCTGCAGTGTTCCCCACGGTTGCCCACTTTTTCCAATGTGTTCCCCTGCTCCCTTTGGTTCCCCTCTGTTCTGCAGTGATCCCCACGGTTCCCCACATTGTCCAAACTGTTCCCCCGGCTCGCTTTGGTTTCATACTCTTCTGCAGTGTTCCCCACGGTTCCCCACTTTTTTACAATCTGTTCGCCCTGCTCCCTTTGGTTCCCCTCTGTCCTGCAGTGTCCTCCACGGTTCCCCACTTTTTCCAACCTGTTCCTCCTGTTCCCTTTGGTTCCCCTCTGTCATGCAGTGTTTTCACAGTTCCCCAATTTTTTCCAATCTGTTCCCCCTGATCCCTTTGGTTCCCCTCTATCATGCAGTGTGCCCCACGGTTCCCCACTTTTTCCAACCTGTTCCACTTGTTCCCTTTGGTTCCCCTCTGTCCTTCCGTGTTCTCCACGGTTCCCAACTTTTTGCAATCCGTTGCCCCTGCTCCGTTTGGTTCCCCTCTGTTCTGCAGTGTTCCCCACTGTTCCCCACTTTTTTCCAATCTGTTCCCCCTGCTCCTTTGTCTCCACTCTGTTCTGCAGTTTTCCCCACGGTTCCCCACATTTTCCAAACCATTCCCCCGGCTCGCTTTGGTTTCATACTGTTCTGCAGCGTTCCCCACGGTTCCGCACTTTTTTACAAACTGTTTGCCCTGCTCCCTTTGGCTTCCCCTGTTCTGCATTGTCCTCCACGTTCCAAACTTTTTGCAATCCATTCCCCCTGTTCCGTTTGTTTGCCCTCTGTTCTGCAGTGTTCCCCACTGTTCCCCACTTTTTCCAATCAGTTCCCCCTGCTCCCTTTAATTCCCCTCTGTCCTACAGTGTTCCCCATCGGCGCAACATTTTACAATCCGTTCCCCCTGCTTCCTTTGGTTCCCCTCTGTCGTGCAGTGTTCCCCACGTTTCCCCACTTTTTCCAATGCATTCCCACTGCTCCCTTTGGTGCCCCTCAGTTCTGCAGTGTTCCCCACGGTTCCCCACGTTTTCCAATCCGTTTCCCCTGCTACCTCTGGTTCCCCTCTGTTCTGCATTTTTCTACACTGTTCCCCACTTTTTCCAATCCGATCCCCCTGCTTCCTTTGGTTCACCTCTGTTCTGCAGAACTCCCCACTATTCCCCACTTTTTTCAATCTGTTCCCCCTGCTCCCTTTGGTTCCCCTCTGTTCTGCATTGTTCCCCACGGTTCACCACTTTTCCGAACTGTACCCCCTGCTCCCTTTGATTCACCTCTGTTCTGCAGTGTCGCCCACTGTTCTCAACATTTTCCAATCTGTTCCTCCTGCTCCCTTTGGTTCCCCACTGTTCTGCATTTTTGCACACGGTTCCCCACTTTTTCAAAACTGTTCCCCCTGCTCCCTTTGGTTCCTCACTGTTCTGCAGTTTTCCTCACGGTTCTCCACATTTTTCCAACCTGTACCCCCTGCTCCCTATGGTTCCCCTCTGCCCTGCAGTGTCCCCCATTGTTCCCCACTTTTTCCAATCTGTTCCCCCTGTTCCCTTTGGTTCGCCTCTGTTCTGCAGTGTTCCCGACGCTTCCCCACTTTTTCCAATCCGTTCCCCCTGCTCCCTTTGGTTCCCCTCTATTCTGCAGTGTTCCCCACGATTCTCCACATTCTTTTCCTTCCTGTACCCCCTGCTCCCTTTGGTTCCCCACTGTTGTGCATTTTTGCACACGGTACCCCACTTCTTCTAATCTGTTCCTCCTGCACCCTTTGTTTCCCCACTGTTCTGCATTTTTCCACACGGTTCCCCACTTTTTCCAATCTGTTCCCCCTGCTACATTTGGTTCCTCACTGTTCTGCAGTGTTCCCCACGGTTGCCCACTTTTTCCAATGTGTTCCCCTGCTCCCTTTGGTTCCCCTCTGTTCTGTAGTGATCCCCACGTTTCCCCACATTTTCCAAACTGTTCCCCCTGCTCGATTTGGTTTCATACTGTTCTGCAGTGTTCCCCACGGTTCCCCACTTTTTTACAATCTGTTCGCCCTGCTCCCTTTGGTTCCCCTCTGTCCTGCAGTGTCCTCCACGGTTCCCCACTTTTTCCAACCTGTACCTCGTGCTCCCTTTGGTTCCCCTCTGTAATGCAGTGTTTTCACAGTTTCCCAATTTTTTCCTATCTGTTCCCCCTGATCCCTTTGGTTACCCTCTGTCGTGCAGTGTTCCCCACGGTTCCCCACTTTTTCCAATCCGTTCCCTCTGCTCCCTTTGGTTCCCCTCTGTTCTGCAGTGTTCCCCACAGTTCTCCACCTTTTCCAATTCGTTCCCCCTGCTCCCTTTGGTTCCCCACCTTTCTGCATTTTTCAACACGGTTCCCTACTTTTTCCAATCGGTTCCCCACTTTTTCCAATCTGTTCCCCCTGCTCCTTTGGCTCCACTCTGTTCTGCAGTTTTCCCCACGGTTCCCCACATTTTCCAAATAATTCCCTCGGCTCGCTTTCGTTTCATACTGTTCTGCAGCGTTTCCCACGGTTCCCCACTTTTTCCAATCTGTTTCCCCTGCTACCTCTGGTTCCCCTCTGTTCTGCATTTTTCTACACTGTTCCCCACTTTTTCCAATCCGATCCCCCTGCTTCCTTTCGTTCACCTCTGTTCTGCAGAACTCCCCACGATTCCCCACTTTTTCCAATCTGTTCCCCCTGCTCCCTTTGGTTCCCCTCTGTTCTGCATTGTTCCACACGGTTCCCCATTTTTTCCAGTCCGTTCCCCCTGCTTCCTTTGGTCCACCTGTTTTCTGCAGAGTTCCCCACGGTTCACTTTTTCGAATCCTTTCCCCCTGCTCCCTTTGGGTCCCCACTGTTCTGCAGAACTCCCCACGATTCCCCACTTTTTCCAATCTGTTCCCCCTTCTCCCTTTGGTTCCTCTCTGTTCTGCATTGTTCCCCACGGGTCCGCACTTTTCCGAGCTGTTCCCCCTCCTCCCTTTGGTTCTGCTTTGTTCTGCAGTGTTCCCCACGATTCTCCACATTCTTTTCCTTCCTGTACCTCCTGCTCCCTTTGGTTCCCCACTGTTGTGCATTTTTGCACACGTGACCCCACTTCTTCTAATCTGTTCCTCCTGCACCCTTTGTTTCCCCACTGTTCTGCATTTTTCCACACGGTTCCCCACTTTTTCCAATCTGTTCCCCCTGCTCCCTTTGGTTCCTCACTGTTCTGCAGTGTTCCCCATGGGCCCAACTTTTTACAATCCGTTCCCCCTGCTTCCTTTGATTCCTCACTGTTCTCCACATTTTTTCCAACCTGCACCCCCTGCTCTCTATGGTTCCCCTCTGCCCTGCAGTGTCCCCCATGGTTCCCCACTTTTTCAATCTGTTCCCCCTGTTCCCTTTTGTTTGCCTCTGTTCTGCAGTGTTCCCGACGCTTCCCCACTTTTTCCAATCTGTTCCCCCTGCTCCCTTTGGTTCCCCTCTATTCTGCATTGTTACCCACATTTCTCCACATTTTTTCCATCCTGTACCCCCTGCTCCCTATGAATCCCCTCTGCCTTGCAGTGTTCCCAATGGGACCCCACTTTTTCCAATCTGTTCCCCCTGGTCCTTTCGCTCCACTCTGTTCTGCAGTTTTCCCCATGGTTCTCCACATTTTTTCCAAACTGTTCCACCTGCTCTCTTTGGTTCTGCAGTGCTTCCCACGGTTCCCCACTTTTTCCAATCCATTTCCCCTGCTCCCTTTGGTTCCCCTCTATTGTTCAGTGTTCCCCACGGTTCCCCACTTTTTCCAATCCGTTTCCCTGCTCCCTTTGGTTCCCCTCTGTTCTGCAGTGATCCCCACGGTTCCCCACATTGTCCAAACTGTTCCCCCGGCTCGCTTTGGTTTCATACTCTTCTGCAGTGTTCCCCACGGTTCCCCACTTTTTTACAATCTGTTCGCCCTGCTCCCTTTGGTTCCCCTCTGTCCTGCAGTGTCCTCCACGGTTCCCCACTTTTTCCAACCTGTTCCTCCTGTTCCCTTTGGTTCCCCTCTGTCATGCAGTGTTTTCACAGTTCCCCAATTTTTTCCAATCTGTTCCCCCTGATCCCTTTGGTTCCCCTCTATCATGCAGTGTGCCCCACGGTTCCCCACTTTTTCCAACCTGTTCCACTTGTTCCCTTTGGTTCCCCTCTGTCCTTCCGTGTTCTCCACGGTTCCCAACTTTTTGCAATCCGTTGCCCCTGCTCCGTTTGGTTCCCTTCTGTTCTGCAGTGTTCCCCACTGTTCCCCACTTTTTCCAATCTGTTCCCCCTGCTCCTTTGTCTCCACTCTGTTCTGCAGTTTTCCCCACGGTTCCCCACATTTTCCAAACCATTCCCCCGGCTCGCTTTGGTTTCATACTGTTCTGCAGCGTTCCCCACGGTTCCGCACTTTTTTACAAACTGTTTGCCCTGCTCCCTTTGGCTTCCCCTGTTCTGCATTGTCCTCCACGTTCCAAACTTTTTGCAATCCATTCCCCCTGTTCCGTTTGTTTGCCCTCTGTTCTGCAGTGTTCCCCACTGTTCCCCACTTTTTCCAATCAGTTCCCCCTGCTCCCTTTAATTCCCCTCTGTCCTACAGTGTTCCCCATCGGCGCAACATTTTACAATCCGTTCCCCCTGCTTCCTTTGGTTCCCCTCTGTCGTGCAGTGTTCCCCACGTTTCCCCACTTTTTCCAATGCATTCCCACTGCTCCCTTTGGTGCCCCTCAGTTCTGCAGTGTTCCCCACGGTTCCCCACGTTTTCCAATCCGTTTCCCCTGCTACCTCTGGTTCCCCTCTGTTCTGCATTTTTCTACACTGTTCCCCACTTTTTCCAATCCGATCCCCCTGCTTCCTTTGGTTCACCTCTGTTCTGCAGAACTCCCCACTATTCCCCACTTTTTCCAATCTGTTCCCCCTGCTCCCTTTGGTTCCCCTCTGTTCTGCATTGTTCCCCACGGTTCACCACTTTTCCGAACTGTACCCCCTGCTCCCTTTGATTCACCTCTGTTCTGCAGTGTTGCCCACTGTTCTCAACTTTTTCCAATCTGTTCCTCCTGCTCCCTTTGGTTCCCCACTGTTCTGCATTTTTGCACACGGTTCCCCACTTTTTCAAAACTGTTCCCCCTGCTCCCTTTGGTTCCTCACTGTTCTGCAGTTTTCCTCACGGTTCTCCACATTTTTCCAACCTGTACCCCCTGCTCCCTATGGTTCCCCTCTGCCCTGCAGTGTCCCCCATTGTTCCCCACTTTTTCCAATCTGTTCCCCCTGTTCCCTTTGGTTCGCCTCTGTTCTGCAGTGTTCCCGACGCTTCCCCACTTTTTCCAATCCGTTCCCCCTGCTCCCTTTGGTTCCCCTCTATTCTGCAGTGTTCCCCACGATTCTCCACATTCTTTTCCTTCCTGTACCCCCTGCTCCCTTTGGTTCCCCACTGTTGTGCATTTTTGCACACGGTACCCCACTTCTTCTAATCTGTTCCTCCTGCACCCTTTGTTTCCCCACTGTTCTGCATTTTTCCACACGGTTCCCCACTTTTTCCAATCTGTTCCCCCTGCTCCATTTGGTTCCTCACTGTTCTGCAGTGTTCCCCACGGTTGCCCACTTTTTCCAATGTGTTCCCCTGCTCCCTTTGGTTCCCCTCTGTTCTGTAGTGATCCCCACGTTTCCCCACATTTTCCAAACTGTTCCCCCTGCTCGATTTGGTTTCATACTGTTCTGCAGTGTTCCCCACGGTTCCCCACTTTTTTACAATCTGTTCGCCCTGCTCCCTTTGGTTCCCCTCTGTCCTGCAGTGTCCTCCACGGTTCCCCACTTTTTCCAACCTGTACCTCCTGCTCCCTTTGGTTCCCCTCTGTCATGCAGTGTTTTCACAGTTCCCCAATTTTTTTCCTATCTGTTCCCCCTGATCCCTTTGGTTACCCTCTGTCGTGCAGTGTTCCCCACGGTTCCCCACTTTTTCCAATCCGTTCCCTCTGCTCCCTTTGGTTCCCCTCTGTTCTGCAGTGTTCCCCACAGTTCTCCACCTTTTCCAATTCGTTCCCCCTGCTCCCTTTGGTTCCCCACCTTTCTGCATTTTTCCACACGGTTCCCTACTTTTTCCAATCGGTTCCCCACTTTTTCCAATCTGTTCCCCCTGCTCCTTTGGCTCCACTCTGTTCTGCAGTTTTCCCCACGGTTCGCCATATTTTCCAAATCATTCCCTCGGCTCGCTTTCGTTTCATACTGTTCTGCAGCGTTTCCCATGGTTCCCGACTTTTTCCAATCTGTTTCCCCTGCTACCTCTGGTTCCCCTCTGTTCTGCATTTTTCTACACTGTTCCCCACTTTTTCCAATCCGATCCCCCTGCTTCCTTTCGTTCACCTCTGTTCTGCAGAACTCCCCACGATTCCCCACTTTTTCCAATCTGTTCCCCCTGCTCCCTTTGGTTCCCCTCTGTTCTGCATTGTTCCACACGGTTCCCCATTTTTTCCAGTCCGTTCCCCCTGCTTCCTTTGGTCCACCTGTTTTCTGCAGAGTTCCCCACGGTCCACTTTTTCGAATCCTTTCCCCCTGCTCCCTTTGGGTCCCCACTGTTCTGCAGAACTCCCCACGATTCCCCACTTTTTCCAATCTGTTCCCCCTTCTCCCTTTGGTTCCTCTCTGTTCTGCATTGTTCCCCACGGGTCCGCACTTTTCCGAGCTGTTCCCCCTGCTCCCTTTGGTTCTGCTTTGTTCTGCAGTTTTCCCCACGGTTCTCCAAATTTTTTCTAATCTGTTCCCATGCTCCCTTTGGTTCCCGTCTGCCCTGCAGTGGCCCCCATGGTTCCCCACTTTTTCCAATCCGTTCCCCCTGCTACCTTTGGTTTCCCTCTGTTCTGCAGTGTTCCCCACAGTTCCCAACTTTTTCCAATCGGTTCCCCCTGCTCCCTTTGATTACCCTCTGTCATGCAGTGTTCGCCATGGGCCCCACTTTTTGCAATCCGTTTCCCCTGCTCACTTTTGTTCCCATCTGTGCTGCAGTGTTCTCCACGGTTCCCCACTTTTTACAACCTGTACCTCCTGCTACCTTTGGTTCCCCTCTGTCATGCAGTGTTCCCCACGGTTCCCCACTTTTTCCAACATGTACCTCCTGCTCCCTTTGGTGCCCCTCTGTTCTGCAGTGTTGCCCACGGTTCCCCACTTTTTCCAATCTGTTTCCCCTGCTACCTCTGGTTCCCCTCTGTTCTGCATTTTTCCACACTGTTCCCCACTTTTGCCAATCCGTTCCCCCTGCTTCCTTTGGTTCCCCTCTGTTCTGCAGTGTTCCCCACGGTTCCCCACTTTTTCTAATCTGTTCCCCCTGCTACTTTGTCTCCACCCTGTTCTGCAGTTTTCCCCACGGTTCCCCACATTTTCCAAACCATTCCCCCGGCTCGCTTTGGTTTCATACTGTTCTGCAGCATTCCCCACGGTTCCCCACTTTTTTACAAACTGTTTGCCCTGCTCCCTTTGGTTTTCCCTGTTCTGCATTGTCCTCCACGGTTCCAAACTTTTTGCAATCCATTCCCCCTGTTCCGTTTGTTTGCCCTCTGTTCTGCAGTGTCCCCCACTGTTCCCCACTTTTTCCAATCACTTCCCCCTGCTCCCTTTGATTCCCCTCTGTCCTACAGTGTTCCCCATCGGTGCAACTTTTTACAATCCATTCCACCTGCTTCCTTTGGTTCCCCTCTGTCGTGCAGTGTTCCCCACGGTTCCCCACTTT
Organism: Narcine bancroftii; assembly: GCF_036971445.1. Lineage (NCBI taxonomy): Eukaryota > Metazoa > Chordata > Chondrichthyes > Torpediniformes > Narcinidae > Narcine > Narcine bancroftii. The sequence continues at coordinate 463,732 of NW_027211899.1, forward strand.
TTCCAATCTGTTTCCCCTGCTACCTCTGCTTCCCCTCTGTTCTGCATTTTTCTACACTGTTCCCCAGTTTTTCCAATCCGATCCCCCTGCTTCCTTTCGTTCACCTCTGTTCTGCAGAACTCCCCACGATTCCCCACTTTTTCCAATCTGTTCCCCATGCTCCCTTTGGTTCCCCTCTGTTCTGCATTGTTCCACACGGTTCCCCATTTTTTCCAATCCGTTCCCCCTGCTTCCTTTGGTTCCCCTCTGTCCTGCAGTGTCCTCCACGGTTCCCCACTTTTTTCAACCTGTACCTCCTGTTCCCTTTGGTTCCCCACTGTCATGCAGTGTTTTCACAGTTCCCCAATTTTTTCCTATCTGTTCCCCCTGATCCATTTGGTTCCCCTCTGTCATGCAGTGTGCCCCACGGTTCCCCACTTTTTCCAATCCGTTCCCTCTGCTCCCTTTGGTTCCCCTCTGTTCTGCAGTGTTCCCCACAGTTCTCCACCTTTTCCAATTCTTTCCCCCTGCTCCCTTTGGTTCCCCACTTTTCTGCATTTTTCCACACGGTTCCCCACTTTTTCCAATATGTTCCCCCTGCTCCCTTTGATTCCTCACTGTTCTCCACATTTTTTCCAATCTGCAACCCCTGCTCTCTATGGTTCCCCTCTGCCCTGCAGTGTCCCCCATGGTTCCCCACTTTTTCCAATCCGTTCCCCCTGTTCCCTTTTGTTTGCCTCTGTTTTGCATTGTTACCCACGTTTCTCCACATTTTTTTCCATCCTGTACACCCTGCTCCCTATGGTTCCCCTCTGCTTTGCAGTGTTCCCCATGGGACCCCACTTTTTCCAATCTGTTCCCCCTGCTCCTTTCGCTCCACTCTGTTCTGCAGTTTTCCCCATGGTTCTCCACATTTTTTCCAAACTGTTCCACCTGCTCCCTTTGGTTCTGCAGTGTTTCCCACGGTTCCCCACTTTTTCCAATCCATTTCCCCTGCTCCCTATGGTTCCCCTCTGCCCTGCAGTGTCCCCCATTGTTCCCCACTTTTTCCAATCTGTTCCCCCTGTTCCCTTTGGTTCGCCTCTGTTCTGCAGTGTTCCCGACGCTTCCCCACTTTTTCCAATCCGTTCCCCCTGCTCCCTTTGGTTCCCCTCTATTCTGCAGTGTTCCCCACGATTCTCCACATTCTTTTCCTTCCTGTACCCCCTGCTCCCTTTGGTTCCCCACTGTTATGCATTTTTGCACACGGTACCCCACTTCTTCTAATCTGTTCCTCCTGCACCCTTTGTTTCCCCACTGTTCTGCATTTTTCCACACGGTTCCCCACTTTTTCCAATCTGTTCCCCCTGCTCCATTTGGTTCCTCACTGTTCTGCAGTGTTCCCCACGGTTGCCCACTTTTTCCAATGTGTTCCCCTGCTCCCTTTGGTTCCCCTCTGTTCTGTAGTGATCCCCACGTTTCCCCACATTTTCCAAACTGTTCCCCCTGCTCGATTTGGTTTCATACTGTTCTGCAGTGTTCCCCACGGTTCCCCACTTTTTTACAATCTGTTCGCCCTGCTCTCTTTGGTTCCCCTCTGTCCTGCAGTGTCCTCCACGGTTCCCCACTTTTTCCAACCTGTACCTCCTGCTCCCTTTGCTTCCCCTCTGTCATGCAGTGTTTTCACAGTTCCCCAATTTTTTTCCTATCTGTTCCCCCTGATCCCTTTGTTTACCCTCTGTCGTGCAGTGTTCCCCACGGTTCCCCACTTTTTCCAATCTGTTTCCCCTGCTACCTCTGGTTCCCCTCTGTTCTGCATTTTTCCACACTGTTCCCCACCTTTTCCATTTCGTTCCCCCTGCTCCCTTTGGTTCCCCACCTTTCTGCATTTTTCCACACGGTTCCCTACTTTTTCCAATCGGTTCCCCACTTTTTCCAATCTGTTCCCCCTGCTCCCTTTGGTTCTCCTCTGTTCTGCAGTGTTCCCGACGCTTCCCCACTTTTTCCAATCCGTTCCCCCTGCTCCCTTTGGTTCCCCTCTGTCGTGCAGTGTTCCCCACGTTTCCCCACTTTTTCCAATGCATTCCCACTGCTCCCTTTGGTGCCCCTCTGTTCTGCAGTGTTCCTCACGGTTCCCCACTTTTTCCAATCTGTTTCCCCTGCTACCTCTGGTTCCCCTCTGTTCTGCATTTTTCTACACTGTTCCCCACTTTTTCCAATCCGATCCCCCTGTTTCCTTTGGTTCACCTCTGTTCTGCAGAACTCCCCACGATTCCCCACTTTTTCCAATCTGTTCCCCCTGCTCCCTTTGGTTCCCCTCTGTTCTGCATTGTTCCCCACGGTTCCCCACTTTTCCGAACTGTACCCCCTGCTCCCTTTGGTTCACCTCTGTTCTGCAGTGTTCCTCACGGTTCCCCACTTTTTCCAATCTGTTCCCCCTGCACCCTTTGATTCACCTCTGTTCTGCAGTGTTGCCCACTGTTCTCAACTTTTTCCAATCTGTTCCTCCTGCTCCCTTTGGTTCCCCACTGTTCTGCATTTTTGCACACGGTTCCCCACTTTTTCAAAACTGTTCCCCCTGCTCCCTTTGGTTCCTCACTGCTCTGCAGTTTTCCTCACGGTTCTCCACATTTTTCCAACCTGTACCCCCTGCTCCCTATGGTTCCCCTCTGCCCTGCAGTTTTCCCCATGGTTCGCCACTTTTTCCAATCCATTCCCACTCTTCCCTTTGGTTCGCCTCTGTTCTGCAGTGTTCCCGACGCTTCCCCACTTTTTCCCATCCGTTCCCCCTGCTCCCTTTGGTTCCCCTCTATTCTGCAGTGTTCCCCACGATTCTCCACATTCTTTTCCTTCCTGTACCTCCTGCTCCCTTTGGTTCCCCACTGTTGTGCATTTTTGCACACGTTACCCCACTTCTTCTAATCTGTTCCTCCTGCACCCTTTGTTTCCCCACTGTTCTGCATTTTTCCACACGGTTCCCCACTTTTTCCAATCTGTTCCCCCTGCTCCCTTTGGTTCCTCACTGTTCTGCAGTGTTCCCCATGGGCCCAACTTTTTACAATCCGTTCCCCCTGCTTCCTTTGGTTCCCCTCTGTCGTGCAATATTCCCCACGGTTCCCCACTTATTCTAATGTGTTCCCTGTGCTGCCTTTGGTGCCCCTCTGTTCTGCAGTGTTCCCCACTTTTTCCAATCTGTTTCCCCTGCTTCCTTTGGTTCACCTCTGTTCTGCAGAATTCCCCACGATTCCCCACTTTTTCCAATCTGTTCCCCCTGCTCCCTTTGGTTCCCCACTGTTCTGCATTTTTCCACACAGTTCCCCACTTTTTCCAATATGTTCCTCCTGCTCCCTTTGATTCCTCACTGTTCTCCACATTTTTTCCAACCTGCACCCCCTGCTCTCTATGGTTCCCCTCTGCCCTGCAGTGTCCCCCATGGTTCCCCACTTTTTCCAATCCGTTCCCCCTGTTCCCTTTTGTTTGCCTCTGTTCTGCAGTGTTCCCGACGCTTCCCCACTTTTTCCAATCCGTTCCCCCTGCTCCCTTTGGTTCCCCTCTATTCTGCATTGTTACCCACATTTCTCCACATTTTTTCCATCCTGTACCCCCTGCTCCCTATGAATCCCCTCTGCCTTGCAGTGTTCCCAATGGGACCCCACTTTTACCAATCTGTTCCCCCTGGTCCTTTCGCTCCACTCTGTTCTGCAGTTTTCCCCATGGTTCTCCACATTTTTTCCAAACTGTTCCACCTGCTCCCTTTGGTTCTGCAGTGCTTCCCACGGTTCCCCACTTTTTCCAATCCATTTCCCCTGCTCCCTATGGTTCCCCTCTATTGTTCAGTGTTCCCCACTGTTCCCCACTTTTTCCAATCCGTTTCCCTGCTCCCTTTGGTTCCCCTCTGTTCTGCAGTGATCCCCACGGTTCCCCACATTTTCCAAACTGTTCCCCCGGCTCGCTTTGGTTTCATACTCTTCTGCAGTGTTCCCCACTGTTCCCCACTTTTTTACAATCTGTTCGCCCTGCTCCCTTTGGTTCCCCTCTGTCCTGCAGTGTCCTCCACGGTTCCCCACTTTTTCCAACCTGTTCCTCCTGTTCCCTTTGGTTCCCCACTGTCATGCAGTGTTTTCACAGTTCCCCAATTTTTTCCAATCTGTTCCCCCTGATCCCTTTGGTTCCCCTCTATCATGCAGTGTCCCCCACGGTTCCCCACTTTTTCCAACCTGTTCCTCTTGTTCCCTTTGGTTCCCCTCTGTCCTTCCGTGTTCTCCACGGTTCCCAACTTTTTGCAATCCGTTGCCCCTGCTCCGTTTGGTTCCCCTCTGTTCTGCAGTGTTCCCCACTGTTCCCCACTTTTTCCAATCTGTTCCCCCTGCTCCTTTGTCTCCACTCTGTTCTGCAGTTTTACCCACGGTTCCCCACATTTTCCAAACCATTCCCCCGGCTCGCTTTGGTTTCATACTGTTCTGCAGCTTTCCCCACGGTTCCCCACTTTTTTACAAACTGTTTGCCCTGCTCCCTTTGGCTTCCCCTGTTCTGCATTGTCCTCCACGGTTCCAAACTTTTTGCAATCCATTCCCCCTGTTCCGTTTGTTTGCCCTCTGTTCTGCAGTGTTCCCCACTGTTCCCCACTTTTTCCAATCAGTTCCCCCTGCTCCCTTTAATTCCCCTCTGTCCTACAGTGTTCCCCATCGGCGCAACATTTTACAATCCGTTCCCCCTGCTTCCTTTGGTTCCCCTCTGCCCTGCAGTTTTCCCCATGGTTCGCCACTTTTTCCAATCCGTTCCCACTCTTCCCTTTGGTTCGCCTCTGTTCTGCAGTGTTCCCGACGCTTCCCCACTTTTTCCCATCCGTTCCCCCTGCTCCCTTTGGTTCCCCTCTATTCTGCAGTGTTCCCCACGATTCTCCACATTCTTTTCCTTCCTGTACCTCCTGCTCCCTTTGGTTCCCCACTGTTGTGCATTTTTGCACACGTTACCCCACTTCTTCTAATCTGTTCCTCCTGCACCCTTTGTTTCCCCACTGTTCTGCATTTTTCCACACGGTTCCCCACTTTTTCCAATCTGTTCCCCCTGCTCCCTTTGGTTCCTCACTGTTCTGCAGTGTTCCCCATGGGCCCAACTTTTTACAATCCGTTCCCCCTGCTTCCTTTGGTTCCCCTCTGTCGTGCAATATTCCCCACGGTTCCCCACTTATTCTAATGTGTTCCCTGTGCTGCCTTTGGTGCCCCTCTGTTCTGCAGTGTTCCCCACTTTTTCCAATCTGTTTCCCCTGCTTCCTTTGGTTCACCTCTGTTCTGCAGAATTCCCCACGATTCCCCACTTTTTCCAATCTGTTCCCCCTGCTCCCTTTGGTTCCCCACTGTTCTGCATTTTTCCACACAGTTCCCCACTTTTTCCAATATGTTCCTCCTGCTCCCTTTGATTCCTCACTGTTCTCCACATTTTTTCCAACCTGCACCCCCTGCTCTCTATGGTTCCCCTCTGCCCTGCAGTGTCCCCCATGGTTCCCCACTTTTTCCAATCCGTTCCCCCTGTTCCCTTTTGTTTGCCTCTGTTCTGCAGTGTTCCCGACGCTTCCCCACTTTTTCCAATCCGTTCCCCCTGCTCCCTTTGGTTCCCCTCTATTCTGCATTGTTACCCACATTTCTCCACATTTTTTCCATCCTGTACCCCCTGCTCCCTATGAATCCCCTCTGCCTTGCAGTGTTCCCAATGGGACCCCACTTTTACCAATCTGTTCCCCCTGGTCCTTTCGCTCCACTCTGTTCTGCAGTTTTCCCCATGGTTCTCCACATTTTTTCCAAACTGTTCCACCTGCTCCCTTTGGTTCTGCAGTGCTTCCCACGGTTCCCCACTTTTTCCAATCCATTTCCCCTGCTCCCTATGGTTCCCCTCTATTGTTCAGTGTTCCCCACTGTTCCCCACTTTTTCCAATCCGTTTCCCTGCTCCCTTTGGTTCCCCTCTGTTCTGCAGTGATCCCCACGGTTCCCCACATTTTCCAAACTGTTCCCCCGGCTCGCTTTGGTTTCATACTCTTCTGCAGTGTTCCCCACTGTTCCCCACTTTTTTACAATCTGTTCGCCCTGCTCCCTTTGGTTCCCCTCTGTCCTGCAGTGTCCTCCACGGTTCCACACTTTTTCCAACCTGTTCCTCCTGTTCCCTTTGGTTCCCCACTGTCATGCAGTGTTTTCACAGTTCCCCAATTTTTTCCAATCTGTTCCCCCTGATCCCTTTGGTTCCCCTCTATCATGCAGTGTCCCCCACGGTTCCCCACTTTTTCCAACCTGTTCCTCTTGTTCCCTTTGGTTCCCCTCTGTCCTTCCGTGTTCTCCACGGTTCCCAACTTTTTGCAATCCGTTGCCCCTGCTCCGTTTGGTTCCCCTCTGTTCTGCAGTGTTCCCCACTGTTCCCCACTTTTTCCAATCTGTTCCCCCTGCTCCTTTGTCTCCACTCTGTTCTGCAGTTTTACCCACGGTTCCCCACATTTTCCAAACCATTCCCCCGGCTCGCTTTGGTTTCATACTGTTCTGCAGCTTTCCCCACGGTTCCCCACTTTTTTACAAACTGTTTGCCCTGCTCCCTTTGGCTTCCCCTGTTCTGCATTGTCCTCCACGGTTCCAAACTTTTTGCAATCCATTCCCCCTGTTCCGTTTGTTTGCCCTCTGTTCTGCAGTGTTCCCCACTGTTCCCCACTTTTTCCAATCAGTTCCCCCTGCTCCCTTTAATTCCCCTCTGTCCTACAGTGTTCCCCATCGGCGCAACATTTTACAATCCGTTCCCCCTGCTTCCTTTGGTTCCCCTCTGCCCTGCAGTTTTCCCCATGGTTCGCCACTTTTTCCAATCCGTTCCCACTCTTCCCTTTGGTTCGCCTCTGTTCTGCAGTGTTCCCGACGCTTCCCCACTTTTTCCCATCCGTTCCCCCTGCTCCCTTTGGTTCCCCTCTATTCTGCAGTGTTCCCCACGATTCTCCACATTCTTTTCCTTCCTGTACCTCCTGCTCCCTTTGGTTCCCCACTGTTGTGCATTTTTGCACACGTTACCCCACTTCTTCTAATCTGTTCCTCCTGCACCCTTTGTTTCCCCACTGTTCTGCATTTTTCCACACGGTTCCCCACTTTTTCCAATCTGTTCCCCCTGCTCCCTTTGGTTCCTCACTGTTCTGCAGTGTTCCCCATGGGCCCAACTTTTTACAATCCGTTCCCCCTGCTTCCTTTGGTTCCCCTCTGTCGTGCAATATTCCCCACGGTTCCCCACTTATTCTAATGTGTTCCCTGTGCTGCCTTTGGTGCCCCTCTGTTCTGCAGTGTTCCCCACTTTTTCCAATCTGTTTCCCCTGCTTCCTTTGGTTCACCTCTGTTCTGCAGAATTCCCCACGATTCCCCACTTTTTCCAATCTGTTCCCCCTGCTCCCTTTGGTTCCCCACTGTTCTGCATTTTTCCACACAGTTCCCCACTTTTTCCAATATGTTCCTCCTGCTCCCTTTGATTCCTCACTGTTCTCCACATTTTTTCCAACCTGCACCCCCTGCTCTCTATGGTTCCCCTCTGCCCTGCAGTGTCCCCCATGGTTCCCCACTTTTTCCAATCCGTTCCCCCTGTTCCCTTTTGTTTGCCTCTGTTCTGCAGTGTTCCCGACGCTTCCCCACTTTTTCCAATCCGTTCCCCCTGCTCCCTTTGGTTCCCCTCTATTCTGCATTGTTACCCACATTTCTCCACATTTTTTCCATCCTGTACCCCCTGCTCCCTATGAATCCCCTCTGCCTTGCAGTGTTCCCAATGGGACCCCACTTTTACCAATCTGTTCCCCCTGGTCCTTTCGCTCCACTCTGTTCTGCAGTTTTCCCCATGGTTCTCCACATTTTTTCCAAACTGTTCCACCTGCTCCCTTTGGTTCTGCAGTGCTTCCCACGGTTCCCCACTTTTTCCAATCCATTTCCCCTGCTCCCTATGGTTCCCCTCTATTGTTCAGTGTTCCCCACTGTTCCCCACTTTTTCCAATCCGTTTCCCTGCTCCCTTTGGTTCCCCTCTGTTCTGCAGTGATCCCCACGGTTCCCCACATTTTCCAAACTGTTCCCCCGGCTCGCTTTGGTTTCATACTCTTCTGCAGTGTTCCCCACTGTTCCCCACTTTTTTACAATCTGTTCGCCCTGCTCCCTTTGGTTCCCCTCTGTCCTGCAGTGTCCTCCACGGTTCCCCACTTTTTCCAACCTGTTCCTCCTGTTCCCTTTGGTTCCCCACTGTCATGCAGTGTTTTCACAGTTCCCCAATTTTTTCCAATCTGTTCCCCCTGATCCCTTTGGTTCCCCTCTATCATGCAGTGTCCCCCACGGTTCCCCACTTTTTCCAACCTGTTCCTCTTGTTCCCTTTGGTTCCCCTCTGTCCTTCCGTGTTCTCCACGGTTCCCAACTTTTTGCAATCCGTTGCCCCTGCTCCGTTTGGTTCCCCTCTGTTCTGCAGTGTTCCCCACTGTTCCCCACTTTTTCCAATCTGTTCCCCCTGCTCCTTTGTCTCCACTCTGTTCTGCAGTTTTCCCCACGGTTCCCCACATTTTCCAAACCATTCCCCCGGCTCGCTTTGGTTTCATACTGTTCTGCAGCTTTCCCCACGGTTCCCCACTTTTTTACAAACTGTTTGCCCTGCTCCCTTTGGCTTCCCCTGTTCTGCATTGTCCTCCACGGTTCCAAACTTTTTGCAATCCATTCCCCCTGTTCCGTTTGTTTGCCCTCTGTTCTGCAGTGTTCCCCACTGTTCCCCACTTTTTCCAATCAGTTCCCCCTGCTCCCTTTAATTCCCCTCTGTCCTACAGTGTTCCCCATCGGCGCAACATTTTACAATCCGTTCCCCCTGCTTCCTTTGGTTCCCCTCTGTCGTGCAGTGTTCCCCACGGTTCCCCACGTTTTCCAATCCGTTTCCCCTGCTACCTCTGGTTCCCCTCTGTTCTGCATTTTTCTACACTGTTCCCCACTTTTTCCAATCCGATCCCCCTGCTTCCTTTGGTTCACCTCTGTTCTGCAGAACTCCCCACGATTCCCCACTTTTTCCAATCTGTTCCCCCTGCTCCCTTTGGTTCCCCTCTGTTCTGCATTGTTCCACACGGTTCCCCATTTTTTCCAGTCCGTTCCCCCTGCTTCCTTTGGTCCACCTGTTTTCTGCAGAGTTCCCCACGGTTCACTTTTTCGAATCCTTTCCCCCTGCTCCCTTTGGGTCCCCACTGTTCTGCAGAACTCCCCACGATTCCCCACTTTTTCCAATCTGTTCCCCCTTCTCCCTTTGGTTCCTCTCTGTTCTGCATTGTTCCCCACGGGTCCGCACTTTTCCGAGCTGTTCCCCCTCCTCCCTTTGGTTCTGCTTTGTTCTGCAGTGTTCCCCACGATTCTCCACATTCTTTTCCTTCCTGTACCTCCTGCTCCCTTTGGTTCCCCACTGTTGTGCATTTTTGCACACGTGACCCCACTTCTTCTAATCTGTTCCTCCTGCACCCTTTGTTTCCCCACTGTTCTGCATTTTTCCACACGGTTCCCCACTTTTTCCAATCTGTTCCCCCTGCTCCCTTTGGTTCCTCACTGTTCTGCAGTGTTCCCCATGGGCCCAACTTTTTACAATCCGTTCCCCCTGCTTCCTTTGATTCCTCACTGTTCTCCACATTTTTTCCAACCTGCACCCCCTGCTCTCTATGGTTCCCCTCTGCCCTGCAGTGTCCCCCATGGTTCCCCACTTTTTCAATCTGTTCCCCCTGTTCCCTTTTGTTTGCCTCTGTTCTGCAGTGTTCCCGACGCTTCCCCACTTTTTCCAATCTGTTCCCCCTGCTCCCTTTGGTTCCCCTCTATTCTGCATTGTTACCCACATTTCTCCACATTTTTTCCATCCTGTACCCCCTGCTCCCTATGAATCCCCTCTGCCTTGCAGTGTTCCCAATGGGACCCCACTTTTTCCAATCTGTTCCCCCTGGTCCTTTCGCTCCACTCTGTTCTGCAGTTTTCCCCATGGTTCTCCACATTTTTTCCAAACTGTTCCACCTGCTCTCTTTGGTTCTGCAGTGCTTCCCACGGTTCCCCACTTTTTCCAATCCATTTCCCCTGCTCCCTTTGGTTCCCCTCTATTGTTCAGTGTTCCCCACGGTTCCCCACTTTTTCCAATCCGTTTCCCTGCTCCCTTTGGTTCCCCTCTGTTCTGCAGTGATCCCCACGGTTCCCCACATTGTCCAAACTGTTCCCCCGGCTCGCTTTGGTTTCATACTCTTCTGCAGTGTTCCCCACGGTTCCCCACTTTTTTACAATCTGTTCGCCCTGCTCCCTTTGGTTCCCCTCTGTCCTGCAGTGTCCTCCACGGTTCCCCACTTTTTCCAACCTGTTCCTCCTGTTCCCTTTGGTTCCCCTCTGTCATGCAGTGTTTTCACAGTTCCCCAATTTTTTCCAATCTGTTCCCCCTGATCCCTTTGGTTCCCCTCTATCATGCAGTGTGCCCCACGGTTCCCCACTTTTTCCAACCTGTTCCACTTGTTCCCTTTGGTTCCCCTCTGTCCTTCCGTGTTCTCCACGGTTCCCAACTTTTTGCAATCCGTTGCCCCTGCTCCGTTTGGTTCCCCTCTGTTCTGCAGTGTTCCCCACTGTTCCCCACTTTTTCCAATCTGTTCCCCCTGCTCCTTTGTCTCCACTCTGTTCTGCAGTTTTCCCCACGGTTCCCCACATTTTCCAAACCATTCCCCCGGCTCGCTTTGGTTTCATACTGTTCTGCAGCGTTCCCCACGGTTCCGCACTTTTTTACAAACTGTTTGCCCTGCTCCCTTTGGCTTCCCCTGTTCTGCATTGTCCTCCACGTTCCAAACTTTTTGCAATCCATTCCCCCTGTTCCGTTTGTTTGCCCTCTGTTCTGCAGTGTTCCCCACTGTTCCCCACTTTTTCCAATCAGTTCCCCCTGCTCCCTTTAATTCCCCTCTGTCCTACAGTGTTCCCCATCGGCGCAACATTTTACAATCCGTTCCCCCTGCTTCCTTTGGTTCCCCTCTGTCGTGCAGTGTTCCCCACGTTTCCCCACTTTTTCCAATGCATTCCCACTGCTCCCTTTGGTGCCCCTCAGTTCTGCAGTGTTCCCCACGGTTCCCCACGTTTTCCAATCCGTTTCCCCTGCTACCTCTGGTTCCCCTCTGTTCTGCATTTTTCTACACTGTTCCCCACTTTTTCCAATCCGATCCCCCTGCTTCCTTTGGTTCACCTCTGTTCTGCAGAACTCCCCACTATTCCCCACTTTTTCCAATCTGTTCCCCCTGCTCCCTTTGGTTCCCCTCTGTTCTGCATTGTTCCCCACGGTTCACCACTTTTCCGAACTGTACCCCCTGCTCCCTTTGATTCACCTCTGTTCTGCAGTGTTGCCCACTGTTCTCAACTTTTTCCAATCTGTTCCTCCTGCTCCCTTTGGTTCCTCACTGTTCTGCAGTTTTCCTCACGGTTCTCCACATTTTTCCAACCTGTACCCCCTGCTCCCTATGGTTCCCCTCTGCCCTGCAGTGTCCCCCATTGTTCCCCACTTTTTCCAATCTGTTCCCCCTGTTCCCTTTGGTTCGCCTCTGTTCTGCAGTGTTCCCGACGCTTCCCCACTTTTTCCAATCCGTTCCCCCTGCTCCCTTTGGTTCCCCTCTATTCTGCAGTGTTCCCCACGATTCTCCACATTAATTTCCTTCCTGTACCCCCTGCTCCCTTTGGTTCCCCACTGTTGTGCATTTTTGCACACGGTACCCCACTTCTTCTAATCTGTTCCTCCTGCACCCTTTGTTTCCCCACTGTTCTGCATTTTTCCACACGGTTCCCCACTTTTTCCAATCTGTTCCCCCTGCTCCATTTGGTTCCTCACTGTTCTGCAGTGTTCCCCACGGTTGCCCACTTTTTCCAATGTGTTCCCCTGCTCCCTTTGGTTCCCCTCTGTTCTGTAGTGATCCCCACGTTTCCCCACATTTTCCAAACTGTTCCCCCTGCTCGATTTGGTTTCATACTGTTCTGCAGTGTTCCCCACGGTTCCCCACTTTTTTACAATCTGTTCGCCCTGCTCCCTTTGGTTCCCCTCTGTCCTGCAGTGTCCTCCACGGTTCCCCACTTTTTCCAACCTGTACCTCCTGCTCCCTTTGGTTCCCCTCTGTCATGCAGTGTTTTCACAGTTCCCCAATTTTTTTCCTATCTGTTCCCCCTGATCCCTTTGGTTACCCTCTGTCGTGCAGTGTTCCCCACGGTTCCCCACTTTTTCCAATCCGTTCCCTCTGCTCCCTTTGGTTCCCCTCTGTTCTGCAGTGTTCCCCACAGTTCTCCACCTTTTCCAATTCGTTCCCCCTGCTCCCTTTGGTTCCCCACCTTTCTGCATTTTTCCACACGGTTCCCTACTTTTTCCAATCGGTTCCCCACTTTTTCCAATCTGTTCCCCCTGCTCCTTTGGCTCCACTCTGTTCTGCAGTTTTCCCCACGGTTCGCCATATTTTCCAAATCATTCCCTCGGCTCGCTTTCGTTTCATACTGTTCTGCAGCGTTTCCCACGGTTCCCGACTTTTTCCAATCTGTTTCCCCTGCTACCTCTGGTTCCCCTCTGTTCTGCATTTTTCTACACTGTTCCCCACTTTTTCCAATCCGATCCCCCTGCTTCCTTTCGTTCACCTCTGTTCTGCAGAACTCCCCACGATTCCCCACTTTTTCCAATCTGTTCCCCCTGCTCCCTTTGGTTCCCCTCTGTTCTGCATTGTTCCACACGGTTCCCCATTTTTTCCAGTCCGTTCCCCCTGCTTCCTTTGGTCCACCTGTTTTCTGCAGAGTTCCCCACGGTCCACTTTTTCGAATCCTTTCCCCCTGCTCCCTTTGGGTCCCCACTGTTCTGCAGAACTCCCCACGATTCCCCACTTTTTCCAATCTGTTCCCCCTTCTCCCTTTGGTTCCTCTCTGTTCTGCATTGTTCCCCACGGGTCCGCACTTTTCCGAGCTGTTCCCCCTGCTCCCTTTGGTTCTGCTTTGTTCTGCAGTTTTCCCCACGGTTCTCCAAATTTTTTCTAATCTGTTCCCATGCTCCCTTTGGTTCCCGTCTGCCCTGCAGTGGCCCCCATGGTTCCCCACTTTTTCCAATCCGTTCCCCCTGCTACCTTTGGTTTCCCTCTGTTCTGCAGTGTTCCCCACAGTTCCCAACTTTTTCCAATCGGTTCCCCCTGCTCCCTTTGATTACCCTCTGTCATGCAGTGTTCGCCATGGGCCCCACTTTTTGCAATCCGTTTCCCCTGCTCACTTTTGTTCCCATCTGTGCTGCAGTGTTCTCCACGGTTCCCCACTTTTTACAACCTGTACCTCCTGCTACCTTTGGTTCCCCTCTGTCATGCAGTGTTCCCCACGGTTCCCCACTTTTTCCAACATGTACCTCCTGCTCCCTTTGGTGCCCCTCTGTTCTGCAGTGTTGCCCACGGTTCCCCACTTTTTCCAATCTGTTTCCCCTGCTACCTCTGGTTCCCCTCTGTTCTGCATTTTTCCACACTGTTCCCCACTTTTGCCAATCCGTTCCCCCTGCTTCCTTTGGTTCCCCTCTGTTCTGCAGTGTTCCCCACGGTTCCCCACTTTTTCTAATCTGTTCCCACTGCTACTTTGTCTCCACCCTGTTCTGCAGTTTTCCCCACGGTTCCCCACATTTTCCAAACCATTCCCCCGGCTCGCTTTGGTTTCATACTGTTCTGCAGCATTCCCCACGGTTCCCCACTTTTTTACAAACTGTTTGCCCTGCTCCCTTTGGTTTTCCCTGTTCTGCATTGTTCTCCACGGTTCCAAACTTTTTGCAATCCATTCCCCCTGTTCCGTTTGTTTGCCCTCTGTTCTGCAGTGTCCCCCACTGTTCCCCACTTTTTCCAATCACTTCCCCCTGCTCCCTTTGATTCCCCTCTGTCCTACAGTGTTCCCCATCGGTGCAACTTTTTACAATCCATTCCACCTGCTTCCTTTGGTTCCCCTCAGTCGTGCAGTGTTCCCCACGGTTCCCCACTTTTTCCAATCTGTTTCCCCTGCTACCTCTGCTTCCCCTCTGTTCTGCATTTTTCTACACTGTTCCCCAGTTTTTCCAATCCGATCCCCCTGCTTCCTTTCGTTCACCTCTGTTCTGCAGAACTCCCCACGATTCCCCACTTTTTCCAATCTGTTCCCCATGCTCCCTTTGGTTCCCCTCTGTTCTGCATTGTTCCACACGGTTCCCCATTTTTTCCAATCCGTTCCCCCTGCTTCCTTTGGTTCCCCTCTGTCCTGCAGTGTCCTCCACGGTTCCCCACTTTTTTCAACCTGTACCTCCTGTTCCCTTTGGTTCCCCACTGTCATGCAGTGTTTTCACAGTTCCCCAATTTTTTCCTATCTGTTCCCCCTGATCCATTTGGTTCCCCTCTGTCATGCAGTGTGCCCCACGGTTCCCCACTTTTTCCAATCCGTTCCCTCTGCTCCCTTTGGTTCCCCTCTGTTCTGCAGTGTTCCCCACAGTTCTCCACCTTTTCCAATTCTTTCCCCCTGCTCCCTTTGGTTCCCCACTTTTCTGCATTTTTCCACACGGTTCCCCACTTTTTCCAATATGTTCCCCCTGCTCCCTTTGATTCCTCACTGTTCTCCACATTTTTTCCAATCTGCAACCCCTGCTCTCTATGGTTCCCCTCTGCCCTGCAGTGTCCCCCATGGTTCCCCACTTTTTCCAATCCGTTCCCCCTGTTCCCTTTTGTTTGCCTCTGTTTTGCATTGTTACCCACGTTTCTCCACATTTTTTTCCATCCTGTACACCCTGCTCCCTATGGTTCCCCTCTGCTTTGCAGTGTTCCCCATGGGACCCCACTTTTTCCAATCTGTTCCCCCTGCTCCTTTCGCTCCACTCTGTTCTGCAGTTTTCCCCATGGTTCTCCACATTTTTTCCAAACTGTTCCACCTGCTCCCTTTGGTTCTGCAGTGTTTCCCACGGTTCCCCACTTTTTCCAATCCATTTCCCCTGCTCCCTATGGTTCCCCTCTGCCCTGCAGTGTCCCCCATTGTTCCCCACTTTTTCCAATCTGTTCCCCCTGTTCCCTTTGGTTCGCCTCTGTTCTGCAGTGTTCCCGACGCTTCCCCACTTTTTCCAATCCGTTCCCCCTGCTCCCTTTGGTTCCCCTCTATTCTGCAGTGTTCCCCACGATTCTCCACATTCTTTTCCTTCCTGTACCCCCTGCTCCCTTTGGTTCCCCACTGTTATGCATTTTTGCACACGGTACCCCACTTCTTCTAATCTGTTCCTCCTGCACCCTTTGTTTCCCCACTGTTCTGCATTTTTCCACACGGTTCCCCACTTTTTCCAATCTGTTCCCCCTGCTCCATTTGGTTCCTCACTGTTCTGCAGTGTTCCCCACGGTTGCCCACTTTTTCCAATGTGTTCCCCTGCTCCCTTTGGTTCCCCTCTGTTCTGTAGTGATCCCCACGTTTCCCCACATTTTCCAAACTGTTCCCCCTGCTCGATTTGGTTTCATACTGTTCTGCAGTGTTCCCCACGGTTCCCCACTTTTTTACAATCTGTTCGCCCTGCTCTCTTTGGTTCCCCTCTGTCCTGCAGTGTCCTCCACGGTTCCCCACTTTTTCCAACCTGTACCTCCTGCTCCCTTTGCTTCCCCTCTGTCATGCAGTGTTTTCACAGTTCCCCAATTTTTTTCCTATCTGTTCCCCCTGATCCCTTTGTTTACCCTCTGTCGTGCAGTGTTCCCCACGGTTCCCCACTTTTTCCAATCTGTTTCCCCTGCTACCTCTGGTTCCCCTCTGTTCTGCATTTTTCCACACTGTTCCCCACCTTTTCCATTTCGTTCCCCCTGCTCCCTTTGGTTCCCCACCTTTCTGCATTTTTCCACACGGTTCCCTACTTTTTCCAATCGGTTCCCCACTTTTTCCAATCTGTTCCCCCTGCTCCCTTTGGTTCTCCTCTGTTCTGCAGTGTTCCCGACGCTTCCCCACTTTTTCCAATCCGTTCCCTCTGCTCCCTTTGGTTCCCCTCTGTCGTGCAGTGTTCCCCACGTTTCCCCACTTTTTCCAATGCATTCCCACTGCTCCCTTTGGTGCCCCTCTGTTCTGCAGTGTTCCTCACGGTTCCCCACTTTTTCCAATCTGTTTCCCCTGCTACTTCTGGTTCCCCTCTGTTCTGCATTTTTCTACACTGTTCCCCACTTTTTCCAATCCGATCCCCCTGTTTCCTTTGGTTCACCTCTGTTCTGCAGAACTCCCCACGATTCCCCACTTTTTCCAATCTGTTCCCCCTGCTCCCTTTGGTTCCCCTCTGTTCTGCATTGTTCCCCACGGTTCCCCACTTTTCCGAACTGTACCCCCTGCTCCCTTTGGTTCACCTCTGTTCTGCAGTGTTCCTCACGGTTCCCCACTTTTTCCAATCTGTTCCCCCTGCACACTTTGATTCACCTCTGTTCTGCAGTGTTGCCCACTGTTCTCAACTTTTTCCAATCTGTTCCTCCTGCTCCCTTTGGTTCCCCACTGTTCTGCATTTTTGCACACGGTTCCCCACTTTTTCAAAACTGTTCCCCCTGCTCCCTTTGGTTCCTCACTGCTCTGCAGTTTTCCTCACGGTTCTCCACATTTTTCCAACCTGTACCCCCTGCTCCCTATGGTTCCCCTCTGCCCTGCAGTTTTCCCCATGGTTCGCCACTTTTTCCAATCCGTTCCCACTGTTCCCTTTGGTTCGCCTCTGTTCTGCAGTGTTCCCGACGCTTCCCCACTTTTTCCCATCCGTTCCCCCTGCTCCCTTTGGTTCCCCTCTATTCTGCAGTGTTCCCCACGATTCTCCACATTCTTTTCCTTCCTGTACCTCCTGCTCCCTTTGGTTCCCCACTGTTGTGCATTTTTGCACACGTTACCCCACTTCTTCTAATCTGTTCCTCCTGCACCCTTTGTTTCCCCACTGTTCTGCATTTTTCCACACGGTTCCCCACTTTTTCCAATCTGTTCCCCCTGCTCCCTTTGGTTCCTCACTGTTCTGCAGTGTTCCCCATGGGCCCAACTTTTTACAATCCGTTCCCCCTGCTTCCTTTGGTTCCCCTCTGTCGTGCAATATTCCCCACGGTTCCCCACTTATTCTAATGTGTTCCCTGTGCTGCCTTTGGTGCCCCTCTGTTCTGCAGTGTTCCCCACTTTTTCCAATCTGTTTCCCCTGCTTCCTTTGGTTCACCTCTGTTCTGCAGAATTCCCCACGATTCCCCACTTTTTCCAATCTGTTCCCCCTGCTCCCTTTGGTTCCCCACTGTTCTGCATTTTTCCACACAGTTCCCCACTTTTTCCAATATGTTCCTCCTGCTCCCTTTGATTCCTCACTGTTCTCCACATTTTTTCCAACCTGCACCCCCTGCTCTCTATGGTTCCCCTCTGCCCTGCAGTGTCCCCCATGGTTCCCCACTTTTTCCAATCCGTTCCCCCTGTTCCCTTTTGTTTGCCTCTGTTCTGCAGTGTTCCCGACGCTTCCCCACTTTTTCCAATCCGTTCCCCCTGCTCCCTTTGGTTCCCCTCTATTCTGCATTGTTACCCACATTTCTCCACATTTTTTCCATCCTGTACCCCCTGCTCCCTATGAATCCCCTCTGCCTTGCAGTGTTCCCAATGGGACCCCACTTTTACCAATCTGTTCCCCCTGGTCCTTTCGCTCCACTCTGTTCTGCAGTTTTCCCCATGGTTCTCCACATTTTTTCCAAACTGTTCCACCTGCTCCCTTTGGTTCTGCAGTGCTTCCCACGGTTCCCCACTTTTTCCAATCCATTTCCCCTGCTCCCTATGGTTCCCCTCTATTGTTCAGTGTTCCCCACTGTTCCCCACTTTTTCCAATCCGTTTCCCTGCTCCCTTTGGTTCCCCTCTGTTCTGCAGTGATCCCCACGGTTCCCCACATTTTCCAAACTGTTCCCCCGGCTCGCTTTGGTTTCATACTCTTCTGCAGTGTTCCCCACTGTTCCCCACTTTTTTACAATCTGTTCGCCCTGCTCCCTTTGGTTCCCCTCTGTCCTGCAGTGTCCTCCACGGTTCCCCACTTTTTCCAACCTGTTCCTCCTGTTCCCTTTGGTTCCCCTCTGTCATGCAGTGTTTTCACAGTTCCCCAATTTTTTCCAATCTGTTCCCCCTGATCCCTTTGGTTCCCCTCTATCATGCAGTGTCCCCCACGGTTCCCCACTTTTTCCAACCTGTTCCTCTTGTTCCCTTTGGTTCCCCTCTGTCCTTCCGTGTTCTCCACGGTTCCCAACTTTTTGCAATCCGTTGCCCCTGCTCCGTTTGGTTCCCCTCTGTTCTGCAGTGTTCCCCACTGTTCCCCACTTTTTCCAATCTGTTCCCCCTGCTCCTTTGTCTCCACTCTGTTCTGCAGTTTTCCCCACGGTTCCCCACATTTTCCAAACCATTCCCCCGGCTCGCTTTGGTTTCATACTGTTCTGCAGCTTTCCCCACGGTTCCCCACTTTTTTACAAACTGTTTGCCCTGCTCCCTTTGGCTTCCCCTGTTCTGCATTGTCCTCCACGGTTCCAAACTTTTTGCAATCCATTCCCCCTGTTCCGTTTGTTTGCCCTCTGTTCTGCAGTGTTCCCCACTGTTCCCCACTTTTTCCAATCAGTTCCCCCTGCTCCCTTTAATTCCCCTCTGTCCTACAGTGTTCCCCATCGGCGCAACATTTTACAATCCGTTCCCCCTGCTTCCTTTGGTTCCCCTCTGTCGTGCAGTGTTCCCCAAGGTTCCCCACGTTTTCCAATCCGTTTCCCCTGCTACCTCTGGTTCCCCTCTGTTCTGCATTTTTCTACACTGTTCCCCACTTTTTCCAATCCGATCCCCCTGCTTCCTTTGGTTCACCTCTGTTCTGCAGAACTCCCTACTATTCCCCACTTTTTCCAATCTGTTCCCCCTGCTCCCTTTGGTTCCCCTCTATTCTGCATTGTTACCCACATTTCTCCACATTTTTTCCATCCTGTACCCCCTGCTCCCTATGAATCCCCTCTGCCTTGCAGTGTTCCCAATGGGACCCCACTTTTACCAATCTGTTCCCCCTGGTCCTTTCGCTCCACTCTGTTCTGCAGTTTTCCCCATGGTTCTCCACATTTTTTCCAAACTGTTCCACCTGCTCCCTTTGGTTCTGCAGTGCTTCCCACGGTTCCCCACTTTTTCCAATCCATTTCCCCTGCTCCCTATGGTTCCCCTCTATTGTTCAGTGTTCCCCACTGTTCCCCACTTTTTCCAATCCGTTTCCCTGCTCCCTTTGGTTCCCCTCTGTTCTGCAGTGATCCCCACGGTTCCCCACATTTTCCAAACTGTTCCCCCGGCTCGCTTTGGTTTCATACTCTTCTGCAGTGTTCCCCACTGTTCCCCACTTTTTTACAATCTGTTCGCCCTGCTCCCTTTGGTTCCCCTCTGTCCTGCAGTGTCCTCCACGGTTCCCCACTTTTTCCAACCTGTTCCTCCTGTTCCCTTTGGTTCCCCTCTGTCATGCAGTGTTTTCACAGTTCCCCAATTTTTTCCAATCTGTTCCCCCTGATCCCTTTGGTTCCCCTCTATCATGCAGTGTCCCCCACGGTTCCCCACTTTTTCCAACCTGTTCCTCTTGATCCCTTTGGTTCCCCTCTGTCCTTCCGTGTTCTCCACGGTTCCCAACTTTTTGCAATCCGTTGCCCCTGCTCCGTTTGGTTCCCCTCTGTTCTGCAGTGTTCCCCACTGTTCCCCACTTTTTCCAATCTGTTCCCCCTGCTCCTTTGTCTCCACTCTGTTCTGCAGTTTTCCCCACGGTTCCCCACATTTTCCAAACCATTCCCCCGGCTCGCTTTGGTTTCATACTGTTCTGCAGCTTTCCCCACGGTTCCCCACTTTTTTACAAACTGTTTGCCCTGCTCCCTTTGGCTTCCCCTGTTCTGCATTGTCCTCCACGGTTCCAAACTTTTTGCAATCCATTCCCCCTGTTCCGTTTGTTTGCCCTCTGTTCTGCAGTGTTCCCCACTGTTCCCCACTTTTTCCAATCAGTTCCCCCTGCTCCCTTTAATTCCCCTCTGTCCTACAGTGTTCCCCATCGGCGCAACATTTTACAATCCGTTCCCCCTGCTTCCTTTGGTTCCCCTCTGTCGTGCAGTGTTCCCCACGTTTCCCCACTTTTTCCAATGCATTCCCACTGTTCCCTTTGGTGCCCCTCAGTTCTGCAGTGTTCCCCACGGTTCCCCACGTTTTCCAATCCGTTTCCCCTGCTACCTCTGGTTCCCCTCTGTTCTGCATTTTTCTACACTGTTCCCCACTTTTTCCAATCCGATCCCCCTGCTTCCTTTGGTTCACCTCTGTTCTGCAGAACTCCCTACTATTCCCCACTTTTTCCAATCTGTTCCCCCTGCTCCCTTTGGTTCCCCTCTGTTCTGCATTGTTCCCCACGGTTCACCACTTTTCCGAACTGTACCCCCTGCTCCCTTTGATTCACCTCTGTTCTGCAGTGTTGCCCACTGTTCTCAACTTTTTCCAATCTGTTCCTCCTGCTCCCTTTGGTTCCCCACTGTTCTGCATTTTTGCACACGGTTCGCCACTTTTTCAAAACTGTTCCCCCTGCTCCCTTTGGTTCCTCACTGTTCTGCAGTTTTCCTCACGGTTCTCCACATTTTTCCAACCTGTACCCCCTGCTCCCTATGGTTCCCCTCTGCCCTGCAGTGTCCCCCATTGTTCCCCACTTTTTCCAATCCGTTCCCCCTGTTCCCTTTGGTTCGCCTCTGTTCTGCAGTGTTCCCGACGCTTCCCCACTTTTTCCAATCCGTTCCCCCTGCTACCTTTGGTTTCCCTCTGTTCTGCAGTGTTCCCCACAGTTCCCAACTTTTTCCAATCGGTTCCCCCTGCTCCCTTTGATTACCCTCTGTGATGCAGTGTTCGCCATGGGCCCCACTTTTTGCAATCCGTTTCCCCTGCTCACTTTTGTTCCCATCTGTGCTGCAGTGTCCCCCATTGTTCCCCACTTTTTCCAATCTGTTCCCCCTGCTCCATTTGGTTCCTCACTGTTCTGCAGTGTTCCCCACGGTTGCCCACTTTTTCCAATGTGTTCCCCTGCTCCCTTTGGTTCCCCTCTGTTCTGTAGTGATCCCCACGTTTCCCCACATTTTCCAAACTGTTCCCCCTGCTCGATTTGGTTTCATACTGTTCTGCAGTGTTCCCCACGGTTCCCCACTTTTTTACAATCTGTTCCCCCTGCTCCCTTTGGTTCCCCTCTATTCTGCAGTGTTCCCCACGATTCTCCACATTCTTTTCCTTCCTGTACCCCCTGCTCCCTTTGGTTCCCCACTGTTGTGCATTTTTGCACACGGTACCCCACTTCTAATCTGTTCCTCCTGCACCCTTTGTTTCCCCACTGTTCTGCATTTTTCCACACGGTTCCCCACTTTTTCCAATCTGTTCCCCCTGCTCCATTTGGTTCCTCACTGTTCTGCAGTGTTCCCCACGGTTGCCCACTTTTTCCAATGTGTTCCCCTGCTCCCTTTGGTTCCCCTCTGTTCTGTAGTGATCCCCACGTTTCCCCACATTTTCCAAACTGTTCCCCCTGCTCGATTTGGTTTCATACTGTTCTGCAGTGTTCCCCACGGTTCCCCACTTTTTTACAATCTGTTCGCCCTGCTCCCTTTGGTTCCCCTCTGTCCTGCAGTGTCCTCCACGGTTCCCCACTTTTTCCAACCTGTACCTCCTGCTCCCTTTGGTTCCCCTCTGTCATGCAGTGTTTTCACAGTTTCCCAATTTTTTCCTATCTGTTCCCCCTGATCCCTTTGGTTACCCTCTGTCGTGCAGTGTTCCCCACGGTTCCCCACTTTTTCCAATCCGTTCCCTCTGCTCCCTTTGGTTCCCCTCTGTTCTGCAGTGTTCCCCACAGTTCTCCACCTTTTCCAATTCGTTCCCCCTGCTCCCTTTGGTTCCCCACCTTTCTGCATTTTTCAACACGGTTCCCTACTTTTTCCAATCGGTTCCCCACTTTTTCCAATCTGTTCCCCCTGCTCCTTTGGCTCCACTCTGTTCTGCAGTTTTCCCCACGGTTCCCCACATTTTCCAAATAATTCCCTCGGCACGCTTTCGTTTCATACTGTTCTGCAGCGTTTCCCACGGTTCCCCACTTTTTCCAATCTGTTTCCCCTGCTACCTCTGGTTCCCCTCTGTTCTGCATTTTTCTACACTGTTCCCCACTTTTTCCAATCCGATCCCCCTGCTTCCTTTTGTTCACCTCTGTTCTGCAGAACTCCCCACGATTCCCCACTTTTTCCAATCTGTTCCCCCTGCTCCCTTTGGTTCCCCTCTGTTCTGCATTGTTCCACACGGTTCCCCATTTTTTCCAGTCCGTTCCCCCTGCTTCCTTTGGTCCACCTGTTTTCTGCAGAGTTCCCCACGGTTCACTTTTTCGAATCCTTTCCCCCTGCTCCCTTTGGGTCCCCACTGTTCTGCAGAACTCCCCACGATTCCCCACTTTTTCCAATCTGTTCCCCCTCCTCCCTTTGGTTCTGCTTTGTTCTGCAGTGTTCCCCACGATTCTCCACATTCTTTTCCTTCCTGTACCTCCTGCTCCCTTTGGTTCCCCACTGTTGTGCATTTTTGCACACGTGACCCCACTTCTTCTAATCTGTTCCTCCTGCACCCTTTGTTTCCCCACTGTTCTGCATTTTTCCACACGGTTCCCCACTTTTTCCAATCTGTTCCCCCTGCTCCGTTTGGTTCCTCACTGTTTTGCAGTGTTCCCCATGGGCCCAACTTTTTACAATCCGTTCCCCCTGCTTCCTTTGGTTCCCCTCTGTCGTGCAATATTCCCCACGGTTCCCCACTTATTCTAATGTGTTCCCTGTGCTGCCTTTGGTGCCCCTCTGTTCTGCAGTGTTCCCCACTTTTTCCAATCTGTTTCCCCTGCTTCCTTTGGTTCACCTCTGTTCTGCAGAATTCCCCACGATTCGCCACTTTTTCCAATCTGTTCCCCCTGCTCCCTTTGGTTCCCCACTGTTCTGCATTTTTCCACACAGTTTCCCACTTTTTCCAATATGTTCCTCTTGCTCCCTTTGATTCCTCACTGTTCTCCACATTTTTTCCAACCTGCACCCCCTGCTCTCTATGGTTCCCCTCTGCCCTGCAGTGTCCCCCATGGTTCCCCACTTTTTCCAATCCGTTCCCCCTGTTCCCTTTTGTTTGCCTCTGTCCTGCAGTGTCCTCCACGGTTCCCCACTTTTTCCAACCTGTTCCTCCTGTTCCCTTTGGTTCCCCTCTGTCATGCAGTGTTTTCACAGTTCCCCAATTTTTTCCAATCTGTTCCCCCTGATCCCTTTGGTTCCCCTCTATCATGCAGTGTGCCCCACGGTTCCCCACTTTTTCCAACCTGTTCCACTTGTTCCCTTTGGTTCCCCTCTGTCCTTCCGTGTTCTCCACGGTTCCCAACTTTTTGCAATCCGTTGCCCCTGCTCCGTTTGGTTCCCCTCTGTTCTGCAGTGTTCCCCACTGTTCCCCACTTTTTCCAATCTGTTCCCCCTGCTCCTTTGTCTCCACTCTGTTCTGCAGTTTTCCCCACGGTTCCCCACATTTTCCAAACCATTCCCCCGGCTCGCTTTGGTTTCATACTGTTCTGCAGCGTTCCCCACGGTTCCGCACTTTTTTACAAACTGTTTGCCCTGCTCCCTTTGGCTTCCCCTGTTCTGCATTGTCCTCCACGTTCCAAACTTTTTGCAATCCATTCCCCCTGTTCCGTTTGTTTGCCCTCTGTTCTGCAGTGTTCCCCACTGTTCCCCACTTTTTCCAATCAGTTCCCCCTGCTCCCTTTAAATCCCCTCTGTCCTACAGTGTTCCCCATCGGCGCAACATTTTACAATCCGTTCCCCCTGCTCCCTTTGTTTCCCTCTGTCCTGCAGTGTCCTCCACGGTTCCCCACTTTTTCCAACCTGTACCTCCTGCTCCCTTTGGTTCCCCTCTGTCATGCAGTGTTTTCACAGTTTCCCAATTTTTTCCTATCTGTTCCCCCTGCTACCTCTGGTTCCCCTCTGTTCTGCTTTTTTCTACACTGTTCCCCACTTTTTCCAATCCGATCCCCCTGCTTCCTTTGGTTCACCTCTGTTCTGCAGAACTCCCCACTATTCCCCACTTTTTCCAATCTGTTCCCCCTGCTCCCTTTGGTTCCCCTCTGTTCTGCATTGTTCCCCACGGTTCACCACTTTTCCGAACTGTACCCCCTGCTCCCTTTGATTCACCTCTGTTCTGCAGTGTTCCCACTGTTCTCAACTTTTTCCAATCTGTTCCTCCTGCTCCCTTTGGTTCCCCACTGTTCTGCATTTTTGCACACGGTTCCCCACTTTTTCAAAACTGTTCCCCCTGCTCCCTTTGGTTCCTCACTGTTCTGCAGTTTTCCTCACGGTTCTCCACATTTTTCCAACCTGTACCCCCTGCTCCCTATGGTTCCCCTCTGCCCTGCAGTGTCCCCCATTGTTCCCCACTTTTTCCAATCTGTTCCCCCTGTTCCCTTTGGTTCGCCTCTGTTCTGCAGTGTTCCCGACGCTTCCCCACTTTTTCCAATCCGTTCCCCCTGCTCCCTTTGGTTCCCCTCTATTCTGCAGTGTTCCCCACGATTCTCCACATTCTTTTCCTTCCTGTACCCCCTGCTCCCTTTGGTTCCCCACTGTTGTGCATTTTTGCACACGGTACCCCACTTCTTCTAATCTGTTCCTCCTGCACCCTTTGTTTCCCCACTGTTCTGCATTTTTCCACACGGTTCCCCACTTTTTCCAATCTGTTCCCCCTGCTCCATTTGGTTCCTCACTGTTCTGCAGTGTTCCCCACGGTTGCCCACTTTTTCCAATGTGTTCCCCTGCTCCCTTTGGTTCCCCTCTGTTCTGTAGTGATCCCCACGTTTCCCCACATTTTCCAAACTGTTCCCCCTGCTCGATTTGGTTTCATACTGTTCTGCAGTGTTCCCCACGGTTCCCCACTTTTTTACAATCTGTTCGCCCTGCTCCCTTTGGTTCCCCTCTGTCCTGCAGTGTCCTCCACGGTTCCCCACTTTTTCCAACCTGTACCTCCTGCTCCCTTTGGTTCCCCTCTGTCATGCAGTGTTTTCACAGTTCCCCAATTTTTTTCCTATCTGTTCCCCCTGATCCCTTTGGTTACCCTCTGTCGTGCAGTGTTCCCCACGGTTCCCCACTTTTTCCAATCCGTTCCCTCTGCTCCCTTTGGTTCCCCTCTGTTCTGCAGTGTTCCCCACAGTTCTCCACCTTTTCCAATTCGTTCCCCCTGCTCCCTTTGGTTCCCCACCTTTCTGCATTTTTCCACACGGTTCCCTACTTTTTCCAATCGGTTCCCCACTTTTTCCAATCTGTTCCCCCTGCTCCTTTGGCTCCACTCTGTTCTGCAGTTTTCCCCACGGTTCGCCATATTTTCCAAATCATTCCCTCGGCTCGCTTTCGTTTCATACTGTTCTGCAGCGTTTCCCACGGTTCCCGACTTTTTCCAATCTGTTTCCCCTGCTACCTCTGGTTCCCCTCTGTTCTGCATTTTTCTACACTGTTCCCCACTTTTTCCAATCCGATCCCCCTGCTTCCTTTCGTTCACCTCTGTTCTGCAGAACTCCCCACGATTCCCCACTTTTTCCAATCTGTTCCCCCTGCTCCCTTTGGTTCCCCTCTGTTCTGCATTGTTCCACACGGTTCCCCATTTTTTCCAGTCCGTTCCCCCTGCTTCCTTTGGTCCACCTGTTTTCTGCAGAGTTCCCCACGGTCCACTTTTTCGAATCCTTTCCCCCTGCTCCCTTTGGGTCCCCACTGTTCTGCAGAACTCCCCACGATTCCCCACTTTTTCCAATCTGTTCCCCCTTCTCCCTTTGGTTCCTCTCTGTTCTGCATTGTTCCCCACGGGTCCGCACTTTTCTGAGCTGTTCCCCCTGCTCCCTTTGGTTCTGCTTTGTTCTGCAGTTTTCCCCACGGTTCTCCAAATTTTTTCTAATCTGTTCCCATGCTCCCTTTGGTTCCCGTCTGCCCTGCAGTGGCCCCCATGGTTCCCCATTTTTTCCAATCCGTTCCCCCTGCTACCTTTGGTTTCCCTCTGTTCTGCAGTGTTCCCCACAGTTCCCAACTTTTTCCAATCGGTTCCCCCTGCTCCCTTTGATTACCCTCTGTCATGCAGTGTTCGCCATGGGCCCCACATTTTGCAATCCGTTTCCCCTGCTCACTTTTGTTCCCATCTGTGCTGCAGTGTTCTCCACGGTTCCCCACTTTTTCCAACCTGTAACTCCTGCTACCTTTGGTTCCCCTCTGTCATGCAGTGTTCCCCACCGTTCCCCACTTTTTCCAACATGTACCTCCTGCTCCCTTTGGTGCCCCTCTGTTCTGCAGTGTTGCCCACGGTTCCCCACTTTTTCCAATCTGTTTCCCCTGCTACCTCTGGTTCCCCTCTGTTCTGCATTTTTCCACACTGTTCCCCACTTTTGCCAATCCGTTCCCCCTGCTTCCTTTGGTTCCCCTCTGTTCTGCAGTGTTCCCCACGGTTCCCCACTTTTTCTAATCTGTTCCCCCTGCTACTTTGTCTCCACCCTGTTCTGCAGTTTTCCCCACGGTTCCCCACATTTTCCAAACCATTCCCCCGGCTCGCTTTGGTTTCATACTGTTCTGCAGCATTCCCCACGGTTCCCCACTTTTTTACAAACTGTTTGCCCTGCTCCCTTTGGTTTTCCCTGTTCTGCATTGTCCTCCACGGTTCCAAACTTTTTGCAATCCATTCCCCCTGTTCCGTTTGTTTGCCCTCTGTTCTGCAGTGTCCCCCACTGTTCCCCACTTTTTCCAATCACTTCCCCCTGCTCCCTTTGATTCCCCTCTGTCCTACAGTGTTCCCCATCGGTGCAACTTTTTACAATCCGTTCCACCTGCTTCCTTTGGTTCCCCTCTGTCGTGCAGTGTTCCCCACGGTTCCCCACTTTTTCCAATCTGTTTCCCCTGCTACCTCTGCTTCCCCTCTGTTCTGCATTTTTCTACACTGTTCCCCAGTTTTTCCAATCCGATCCCCCTGCTTCCTTTCGTTCACCTCTGTTCTGCAGAACTCCCCACGATTCCCCACTTTTTCCAATCTGTTCCCCATGCTCCCTTTGGTTCCCCTCTGTTCTGCATTGTTCCACACGGTTCCCCATTTTTTCCAATCCGTTCCCCCTGCTTCCTTTGGTTCCCCTCTGTCCTGCAGTGTCCTCCACGGTTCCCCACTTTTTTCAACCTGTACCTCCTGTTCCCTTTGGTTCCCCACTGTCATGCAGTGTTTTCACAGTTCCCCAATTTTTTCCTATCTGTTCCCCCTGATCCATTTGGTTCCCCTCTGTCATGCAGTGTGCCCCACGGTTCCCCACTTTTTCCAATCCGTTCCCTCTGCTCCCTTTGGTTCCCCTCTGTTCTGCAGTGTTCCCCACAGTTCTCCACCTTTTCCAATTCTTTCCCCCTGCTCCCTTTGGTTCCCCACTTTTCTGCATTTTTCCACACGGTTCCCCACTTTTTCCAATATGTTCCCCCTGCTCCCTTTGATTCCTCACTGTTCTCCACATTTTTTCCAATCTGCAACCCCTGCTCTCTATGGTTCCCCTCTGCCCTGCAGTGTCCCCCATGGTTCCCCACTTTTTCCAATCCGTTCCCCCTGTTCCCTTTTGTTTGCCTCTGTTTTGCATTGTTACCCACGTTTCTCCACATTTTTTTCCATCCTGTACACCCTGCTCCCTATGGTTCCCCTCTGCTTTGCAGTGTTCCCCATGGGACCCCACTTTTTCCAATCTGTTCCCCCTGCTCCTTTCGCTCCACTCTGTTCTGCAGTTTTCCCCATGGTTCTCCATGTTTTTTCCAAACTGTTCCACCTGCTCCCTTTGGTTCTGCAGTGTTTCCCACTGTTCCCCACTTTTTCCAATCCATTTCCCCTGCTCCCTATGGTTCCCCTCTGCCCTGCAGTGTCCCCCATTGTTCCCCACTTTTTCCAATCTGTTCCCCCTGTTCCCTTTGGTTCGCCTCTGTTCTGCAGTGTTCCCGACGCTTCCCCACTTTTTCCAATCCGTTCCCCCTGCTCCCTTTGGTTCCCCTCTATTCTGCAGTGTTCCCCACGATTCTCCACGTTCTTTTCCTTCCTGTACCCCCTGCTCCCTTTGGTTCCCCACTGTTGTGCATTTTTGCACACGGTACCCCACTTCTTCTAATCTGTTCCTCCTGCACCCTTTGTTTCCCCACTGTTCTGCATTTTTCCACACGGTTCCCCACTTTTTCCAATCTGTTCCCCCTGCTCCATTTGGTTCCTCACTGTTCTGCAGTGTTCCCCACGGTTGCCCACTTTTTCCAATGTGTTCCCTTGCTCCCTTTGGTTCCCCTCTGATCTGTAGTGATCCCCACGTTTCCCCACATTTTCCAAACTGTTCCCCCTGCTCGATTTGGTTTCATACTGTTCTGCAGTGTTCCCCACGGTTCCCCACTTTTTTACAATCTGTTCGCCCTGCTCCCTTTGGTTCCCCTCTGTCCTGCAGTGTCCTCCACGGTTCCCCACTTTTTCCAACCTGTACCTCCTGCTCCCTTTGGTTCCCCTCTGTCATGCAGTGTTTTCACAGTTTCCCAATTTTTTTCCTATCTGTTCCCCCTGATCCCTTTGGTTACCCTCTGTCGTGCAGTGTTCCCCACGGTTCCCCACTTTTTCCAATCCGTTCCCTCTGCTCCCTTTGGTTCCCCTCTGTTCTGCAGTGTTCCCCACAGTTCTCCACCTTTTCCAATTCGTTCCCCCTGCTCCCTTTGGTTCCCCACCTTTCTGCATTTTTCCACACGGTTCCCTACTTTTTCCAATCGGTTCCCCACTTTTTCCAATCTGTTCCCCGTGCTCCTTTGGCTCCACTCTGTTCTGCAGTTTTCCCCACGGTTCGCCATATTTTCCAAATCATTCCCTCGGCTCGCTTTCGTTTCATACTGTTCTGCAGCGTTTCCCACGGTTCCCCACTTTTTCCAATCTGTTCCCCATGCTCCCTTTTGTTCCACTCTGTTCTGCATTGTTCCCCACGGTTCCCCACTTTTTGACAATCTTTCGCCCTGCTCCCTTTGTTTCGCCTCTGTTCTGCAGTGTTCCCGACGCTTCCCCACTTTTTCCAATCCGTTCCCCCTGCTCCCTTTGGTTCCCCTCTATTCTGCAGTGTTCCCCACGATTCTCCAAATTCTTTTCCTTCCTGTACCCCCTGCTCCCTTTGGTTCCCCACTGTTGTGCATTTTTGCACATGGTACCCCACTTCTTCTAATCTATTCCTCCTGCACCCTTTGTTTCCCCACTGTTCTGCATTTTTCCACACGGTTCCCCACTTTTTCCAATCTGTTCCCCCTGCTCCATTTGGTTCCTCACTGTTCTGCAGTGTTCCCCACGGTTGTCCACTTTTTCCAATGTGTTCCCCTGCTCCCTTTGGTTCCCCTCTGTTCTGTAGTGATCCCCACGTTTCCCCACATTTTCCAAACTGTTCCCCCTGCTCGATTTGGTTTCATACTGTTCTGCAGTGTTCCCCACGGTTCCCCACTTTTTTACAATCTGTTCGCCCTGCTCCCTTTGGTTCCCCTCTGTCCTGCAGTGTCCTCCACGGTTCCCCACTTTTTCCAACCTGTACCTCCTGCTCCCTTTGGTTCCCCTCTGTCATGCAGTGTTTTCACAGTTCCCCAATTTTTTTCCTATCTGTTCCCCCTGATCCCTTTGGTTACCCTCTGTCGTGCAGTGTTCCCCACGGTTCCCCACTTTTTCCAATCCGTTCCCTCTGCTCCCTTTGGTTCCCCTCTGTTCTGCAGTGTTCCCCACAGTTCTCCACCTTTTCCAATTCGTTCCCCTTGCTCCCTTTGGTTCCCCACCTTTCTGCATTTTTCCACACGGTTCCCTACTTTTTCCAATCGGTTCCCCACTTTTTCCAATCTGTTCCCCCTGCTCCTTTGGCTCCACTCTGTTCTGCAGTTTTCCCCACGGTTCCCCACATTTTCCAAATCATTCCCTCGGCTCGCTTTCGTTTCATACTGTTCTGCAGCGTTTCCCACGGTTCCCCACTTTTTCCAATCTGTTTCCCCTGCTACCTCTGGTTCCCCTCTGTTCTGCATTTTTCTACACTGTTCCCCACTTTTTCCAATCCGATCCCCCTGCTTCCTTTCGTTCACCTCTGTTCTGCAGAACTCCCCACGATTCCCCACTTTTTCCAATCTGTTCCCCCTGCTCCCTTTGGTTCCCCTCTGTTCTGCATTGTTCCACACGGTTCCCCATTTTTTCCAGTCCGTTCCCCCTGCTTCCTTTGGTCCACCTGTTTTCTGCAGAATTCCCCACGGTCCACTTTTTCGAATCCTTTCCCCCTGCTCCCTTTGGGTCCCCACTGTTCTGCAGAACTCCCCACGATTCCCCACTTTTTCCAATCTGTTCCCCCTTCTCCCTTTGGTTCCTCTCTGTTCTGCATTGTTCCCCACGGGTCCGCACTTTTCCGAGCTGTTCCCCCTGCTCCCTTTGGTTCTGCTTTGTTCTGCAGTTTTCCCCACGGTTCTGCAAATTTTTTCTAATCTGTTCCCATGCTCCCTTTGGTTCCCGTCTGCCCTGCAGTGGCCCCCATGGTTCCCCACTTTTTCCAATCCGTTTCCCCTGCTACCTTTGGTTTCCCTCTGTTCTGCAGTGTTCCCCACAGTTCCCAACTTTTTCCAATCGGTTCCCCCTGCTCCCTTTGATTACCCTCTGTCATGCAGTGTTCGCCATGGGCCCCACTTTTTGCAATCCGTTTCCCCTGCTCACTTTTGTTCCCATCTGTGCTGCAGTGTTCTCCACGGTTCCCCACTTTTTCCAACCTGTACCTCCTGCTACCTTTGGTTCCCCTCTGTCATGCAGTGTTCCCCACGGTTCCCCACTTTTTCCAACATGTACCTCCTGCTCCCTTTGGTGCCCCTCTGTTCTGCAGTGTTACCCACGGTTCCCCACTTTTCCAATCTGTTTCCCCTGCTACCTCTGGTTCCCCTCTGTTCTGCATTTTTCCACACTGTTCCCCACTTTTGCCAATCCGTTCCCCCTGCTTCCTTTGGTTCCCCTCTGTTCTGCAGTGTTCCCCACGGTTCCCCACTTTTTCTAATCTGTTCCCCCTGCTACTTTGTCTCCACCCTGTTCTGCAGTTTTCCCCACGGTTCCCCACTTTTTTACAAACTGTTTGCCCTGCTCCCTTTGGTTTTCCCTGTTCTGCATTGTCCTCCACGGTTCCAAACTTTTTGCAATCCATTCCCCCTGTTCCGTTTGTTTGCCCTCTGTTCTGCAGTGTCCCCCACTGTTCCCCACTTTTTCCAATCACTTCCCCCTGCTCCCTTTGATTCCCCTCTGTCCTACAGTGTTCCCCATCGGTGCAACTTTTTACAATCCGTTCCACCTGCTTCCTTTGGTTCCCCTCTGTCGTGCAGTGTTCCCCACGGTTCCCCACTTTTTCCAATCTGTTTCCCCTGCTACCTCTGCTTCCCCTCTGTTCTGCATTTTTCTACACTGTTCCCCAGTTTTTCCAATCCGATCCCCCTGCTTCCTTTCGTTCACCTCTGTTCTGCAGAACTCCCCACGATTCCCCACTTTTTCCAATCTGTTCCCCATGCTCCCTTTGGTTCCCCTCTGTTCTGCATTGTTCCACGCGGTTCCCCATTTTTTCCAATCCGTTCCCCCTGCTTCCTTTGGTTCCCCTCTGTCCTGCAGTGTCCTCCACGGTTCCCCACTTTTTTCAACCTGTACCTCCTGTTCCCTTTGGTTCCCCACTGTCATGCAGTGTTTTCACAGTTCCCCAATTTTTTCCTATCTGTTCCCCCTGATCCATTTGGTTCCCCTCTGTCATGCAGTGTGCCCCACGGTTCCCCACTTTTTCCAATCCGTTCCCTCTGCTCCCTTTGGTTCCCCTCTGTTCTGCAGTGTTCCCCACAGTTCTCCACCTTTTCCAATTCTTTCCCCCTGCTCCCTTTGGTTCCCCACTTTTCTGCATTTTTCCACACGGTTCCCCACTTTTTCCAATATGTTCCCCCTGCTCCCTTTGATTCCTCACTGTTCTCCACATTTTTTCCAATCTGCAACCCCTGCTCTCTATGGTTCCCCTCTGCCCTGCAGTGTCCCCCATGGTTCCCCACTTTTTCCAATCCGTTCCCCCTGTTCCCTTTTGTTTGCCTCTGTTTTGCATTGTTACCCACGTTTCTCCACATTTTTTTCCATCCTGTACACCCTGCTCCCTATGGTTCCCCTCTGCTTTGCAGTGTTCCCCATGGGACCCCACTTTTTCCAATCTGTTCCCCCTGCT
Organism: Narcine bancroftii; assembly: GCF_036971445.1. Classification (NCBI taxonomy): domain Eukaryota; kingdom Metazoa; phylum Chordata; class Chondrichthyes; order Torpediniformes; family Narcinidae; genus Narcine; species Narcine bancroftii. The sequence continues at coordinate 495,938 of NW_027211899.1, forward strand.
CCTTTCGCTCCACTCTGTTCTGCAGTTTTCCCCATGGTTCTCCACATTTTTTCCAAACTGTTCCACCTGCTCCCTTTGGTTCTGCAGTGTTTCCCACGGTTCCCCACTTTTTCCAATCCATTTCCCCTGCTCCCTATGGTTCCCCTCTGCCCTGCAGTGTCCCCCATTGTTCCCCACTTTTTCCAATCTGTTCCCCCTGTTCCCTTTGGTTCGCCTCTGTTCTGCAGTGTTCCCGACGCTTCCCCACTTTTTCCAATCAGTTCCCCCTGCTCCCTTTGGTTCCCCTCTATTCTGCAGTGTTCCCCACGATTCTCCACATTCTTTTCCTTCCTGTACCCACTGCTCCCTTTGGTTCCCCACTGTTGTGCATTTTTGCACACGGTACCCCACTTCTTCTAATCTGTTCCTCCTGCACCCTTTGTTTCCCCACTGTTCTGCATTTTTCCACACGGTTCCCCACTTTTTCCAATCTGTTCCCCCTGCTCCATTTGGTTCCTCACTGTTCTGCAGTGTTCCCCACGGTTGCCCACTTTTTCCAATGTGTTCCCCTGCTCCCTTTGGTTCCCCTCTGTTCTGTAGTGATCCCCACGTTTCCCCACATTTTCCAAACTGTTCCCCCTGCTCGATTTGGTTTCATACTGTTCTGCAGTGTTCCCCACGGTTCCCCACTTTTTTACAATCTGTTCGCCCTGCTCTCTTTGGTTCCCCTCTGTCCTGCAGTGTCCTCCACGGTTCCCCACTTTTTCCAACCTGTACCTCCTGCTCCCTTTGGTTCCCCTCTGTCATGCAGTGTTTTCACAGTTCCCCAATTTTTTTCATATCTGTTCCCCCTGATCCCTTTGGTTACCCTCTGTCGTGCAGTGTTCCCCACGGTTCCCCACTTTTTCCAATCCGTTCCCTCTGCTCCCTTTGGTTCCCCTCTGTTCTGCAGTGTTCCCCACAGTTCTCCACCTATTCCAATTCGTTCCCCCTGCTCCCTTTGGTTCCCCACCTTTCTGCATTTTTCCACACGGTTCCCTACTTTTTCCAATCGGTTCCCCACTTTTTCCAATCTGTTCCCCCTGCTCCTTTGGCTCCACTCTGTTCTGCAGTTTTCCCCACGGTTCGCCACATTTTCCAAATCATTCCCTCGGCTCGCTTTCGTTTCATACTGTTCTGCAGCGTTTCCCACGGTTCCCCACTTTTTCCAATCTGTTTCCCCTGCTACCTCTGGTTCCCCTCTGTTCTGCATTTTTCTACACTGTTCCCCACTTTTTCCAATCCGATCCCCCTGCTTCCTTTCGTTCACCTCTGTTCTGCAGAACTCCCCACGATTCCCCACTTTTTCCAATCTGTTCCCATGCTCCCTTTGGTTCCCGTCTGCCCTGCAGTGGCCCCCATGGTTCCCCACTTTTTCCAATCCGTTCCCCCTGCTACCTTTGGTTCCCCTCTGTTCTGTAGTGATCCCCACGTTTCCCCACATTTTCCAAACTGTTCCCCCTGCTCGATTTGGTTTCATACTGTTCTGCAGTGTTCCCCACGGTTCCCCACTTTTTTACAATCTGTTCGCCCTGCTCTCTTTGGTTCCCCTCTGTCCTGCAGTGTCCTCCACGGTTCCCCACTTTTTCCAACCTGTACCTCCTGCTCCCTTTGGTTTCCCTCTGTCATGCAGTGTTTTCACAGTTCCCCAATTTTTTTCCTATCTGTTCCCCCTGATCCCTTTGGTTACCCTCTGTCGTGCAGTGTTCCCCACGGTTCCCCACTTTTTCCAATCCGTTCCCTCTGCTCCCTTTGGTTCCCCTCTGTTCTGCAGTGTTCCCCACAGTTCTCCACCTTTTCCAATTCGTTCCCCCTGCTCCCTTTGGTTCCCCACCTTTCTGCATTTTTCCACACGGTTCCCTACTTTTTCCAATCGGTTCCCCACTTTTTCCAATCTGTTCCCCCTGCTCCTTTGGCTCCACTCTGTTCTGCAGTTTTCCCCACGGTTCGCCACATTTTCCAAATCATTCCCTCGGCTCGCTTTCGTTTCATACTGTTCTGCAGCGTTTCCCACGGTTCCCCACTTTTTCCAATCTGTTTCCCCTGCTACCTCTGGTTCCCCTCTGTTCTGCATTTTTCTACACAGTTCCCCACTTTTTCCAATCCGATCCCCCTGCTTCCTTTCGTTCACCTCTGTTCTGCAGAACTCCCCACGATTCCCCACTTTTTCCAATCTGTTCCCCCTGCTCCCTTTGGTTCCCCTCTGTTCTGCATTGTTCCACACGGTTCCCCATTTTTTCCAGTCCGTTCCCCCTGCTTCCTTTGGTCCACCTGTTTTCTGCAGAGTTCCCCACGGTCCACTTTTTCGAATCCTTTCCCCCTGCTCCCTTTGGGTCCCCACTGTTCTGCAGAACTCCCCACGATTCCCCACTTTTTCCAATCTGTTCCCCCTTCTCCCTTTGGTTCCTCTCTGTTCTGCATTGTTCCCCACGGGTCCGCACTTTTCCGAGCTGTTCCCCCTGCTCCCTTTGGTTCTGCTTTGTTCTGCAGTTTTCCCCACGGTTCTGCAAATTTTTTCTTATCTGTTCCCATGCTCCCTTTGGTTCCTGTCTGCCCTGCAGTGGCCCCCATGGTTCCCCACTTTTTCCAATCCGTTCCCCCTGCTACCTTTGGTTTCCCTCTGTTCTGCAGTGTTCCCCACAGTTCCCAACTTTTTCCAATCGGTTCCCCCTGCTCCCTTTGATTACCCTCTGTGATGCAGTGTTCGCCATGGGCCCCACTTTTTGCAATCCGTTTCCCCTGCTCACTTTTGTTCCCATCTGTGCTGCAGTGTCCCCCATTGTTCCCCACTTTTTCCAATCTGTTCCCCCTGCTCCATTTGGTTCCTCACTGTTCTGCAGTGTTCCCCACGGTTGTCCACTTTTTCCAATGTGTTCCCCTGCTCCCTTTGGTTCCCCTCTGTTCTGTAGTGATCCCCACGTTTCCCCACATTTTCCAAAATGTTCCCCCTGCTCGATTTGGTTTCATACTGTTCTGCAGTGTTCCCCACGGTTCCCCACTTTTTTACAATCCGTTCCCCCTGCTTCCTTTGGTTCTCCTCTGTCCTGCAGTGTCCTCCACGGTTCCCCACTTTTTCCAACCTGTACCTCCTGCTCCCTTTGGTTCCCCTCTGTCATGCAGTGTTTTCACAGTTCCCCAATTTTTTCCTATCTGTTCCCCCTGCTCCTTTGGCTCCACTCTGTTCTGCAGTTTTCCCCACGGTTCGCCACATTTTCCAAATCATTCCCTCGGCTCGCTTTCGTTTCATACTGTTCTGCAGCGTTTCCCACGGTTCCCCACTTTTTCCAATCTGTTTCCCCTGCTACCTCTGGTTCCCCTCTGTTCTGCATTTTTCTACACTGTTCCCCACTTTTTCCAATCCAATCCCCCTGCTTCCTTTCGTTCACCTCTGTTCTGCAGAACTCCCCACGATTCCCCACTTTTTCCAATCTGTTCCCCCTGCTCCCTTTGGTTCCCCTCTGTTCTGCATTGTTCCACACGGTTCCCCATTTTTTCCAGTCCGTTCCCCCTGCTTCCTTTGGTCCACCTGTTTTCTGCAGAGTTCCCCACGGTCCACTTTTTCGAATCCTTTCCCCCTGCTCCCTTTGGGTCCCCACTGTTCTGCAGAACTCCCCACGATTCCCCACTTTTTCCAATCTGTTCCCCCTTCTCCCTTTGGTTCCTCTCTGTTCTGCATTGTTCCCCACGGGTCCGCACTTTTCCGAGCTGTTCCCCCTGCTCCCTTTGGTTCTGCTTTGTTCTGCAGTTTTCCCCACGGTTCTGCAAATTTTTTCTAATCTGTTCCCATGCTCCCTTTGGTTCCCGTCTGCCCTGCAGTGGCCCCCATGGTTCCCCACTTTTTCCAATCCGTTCCCCCTGCTACCTTTGGTTTCCCTCTGTTCTGCAGTGTTCCCCACAGTTCCCAACTTTTTCCAATCGGTTCCCCCTGCTCCCTTTGATTACCCTCTGTCATGCAGTGTTCGCCATGGGCCCCACTTTTTGCAATCCGTTTCCCCTGCTCACTTTTGTTCCCATCTGTGCTGCAGTGTTCTCCACGGTTCCCCACTTTTTACAACCTGTACCTCCTGCTACCTTTGGTTCCCCTCTGTCATGCAGTGTTCCCCACGGTTCCCCACTTTTTCCAACATGTACCTCCTGCTCCCTTTGGTGCCCCTCTGTTCTGCAGTGTTGCCCACGGTTCCCCACTTTTCCAATCTGTTTCCCCTGCTACCTCTGGTTCCCCTCTGTTCTGCATTTTTCCACACTGTTCCCCACTTTTGCCAATCCGTTCCCCCTGCTTCCTTTGGTTCCCCTCTGTTCTGCAGTGTTCCCCACGGTTCCCCACTTTTTCTAATCTGTTCCCCCTGCTACTTTGTCTCCACCCTGTTCTGCAGTTTTCCCCACGGTTCCCCACATTTTCCAAACCATTCCCCCAGCTCGCTTTGGTTTCATACTGTTCTGCAGCATTCACCACGGTTCCCCACTTTTTTACAAACTGTTTGCCCTGCTCCCTTTGGTTTTCCCTGTTCTGCATTGTCCTCCACGGTTCCAAACTTTTTGCAATCCATTCCCCCTGTTCCGTTTGTTTGCCCTCTGTTCTGCAGTGTCCCCCACTGTTCCCCACTTTTTCCAATCACTTCCCCCTGCTCCCTTTGATTCCCCTCTGTCCTACAGTGTTCCCCATCGGTGCAACTTTTTACAATCCGTTCCACCTGCTTCCTTTGGTTCCCCTCTGTCGTGCAGTGTTCCCCACGGTTCCCCACTTTTTCCAATCTGTTTCCCCTGCTACCTCTGCTTCCCCTCTGTTCTGCATTTTTCTACACTGTTCCCCAGTTTTTCCAATCCGATCCCCCTGCTTCCTTTCGTTCACCTCTGTTCTGCAGAACTCCCCACGATTCCCCACTTTTTCCAATCTGTTCCCCATGCTCCCTTTGGTTCCCCTCTGTTCTGCATTGTTCCACACGGTTCCCCATTTTTTCCAATCCGTTCCCTCTGCTTCCTTTGGTTCCCCTCTGTCCTGCAGTGTCCTCCACGGTTCCCCACTTTTTTCAACCTGTACCTCCTGTTCCCTTTGGTTCCCCACTGTCATGCAGTGTTTTCACAGTTCCCCAATTTTTTCCTATCTGTTCCCCCTGATCCATTTGGTTCCCCTCTGTCATGCAGTGTGCCCCACGGTTCCCCACTTTTTCCAATCCGTTCCCTCTGCTCCCTTTGGTTCCCCTCTGTTCTGCAGTGTTCCCCACAGTTCTCCACCTTTTCCAATTCTTTCCCCCTGCTCCCTTTGGTTCCCCACTTTTCTGCATTTTTCCACACGGTTCCCCACTTTTTCCAATATGTTCCCCCTGCTCCCTTTGATTCCTCACTGTTCTCCACATTTTTTCCAATCTGCAACCCCTGCTCTCTATGGTTCCCCTCTGCCCTGCAGTGTCCCCCATGGTTCCCCACTTTTTCCAATCCGTTCCCCCTGTTCCCTTTTGTTTGCCTCTGTTTTGCATTGTTACCCACGTTTCTCCACATTTTTTTTCCATCCTGTACACCCTGCTCCCTATGGTTCCCCTCTGCTTTGCAGTGTTCCCCATGGGACCCCACTTTTTCCAATCTGTTCCCCCTGCTCCTTTCGCTCCACTCTGTTCTGCAGTTTTCCCCATGGTTCTCCACATTTTTTCCAAACTGTTCCACCTGCTCCCTTCGGTTCTGCAGTGTTTCCCACGGTTCCCCACTTTTTCCAATCCATTTCCCCTGCTCCCTATGGTTCCCCTCTGCCCTGCAGTGTCCCCCATTGTTCCCCACTTTTTCCAATCTGTTCCCCCTGTTCCCTTTGGTTCGCCTCTGTTCTGCAGTGTTCCCGACTCTTCCCCACTTTTTCCAATCCGTTCCCCCTGCTCCCTTTGGTTCCCCTCTATTCTGCAGTGTTCCCCACGATTCTCCACATTCTTTTCCTTCCTGTACCCCCTGCTCCCTTTGGTTCCCCACTGTTGTGCATTTTTGCACACGGTACCCCACTTCTTCTAATCTGTTCCTCCTGCACCCTTTGTTTCCCCACTGTTCTGCATTTTTCCACACGGTTCCCCACTTTTTCCAATCTGTTCCCCCTGCTCCATTGGGTTCCTCACTGTTCTGCAGTGTTCCCCACGGTTGCCCACTTTTTCCAATGTGTTCCCCTGCTCCCTTTGGTTCCCCTCTGTTCTGTAGTGATCCCCACGTTTCCCCACATTTTCCAAACTGTTCCCCCTGCTCGATTTGGTTTCATACTGTTCTGCAGTGTTCCCCACGGTTCCCCACTTTTTTACAATCTGTTCGCCCTGCTCCCTTTGGTTCCCCTCTGTCCTGCAGTGTCCTCCACGGTTCCCCACTTTTTCCAACCTGTACCTCCTGCTCCCTTTGGTTCCCCTCTGTCATGCAGTGTTTTCACAGTTCCCCAATTTTTTCCTATCTGTTCCCCCTGATCCCTTTGGTTACCCTCTATCGTGCAGTGTTCCCCACGGTTCCCCACTTTTTCCAATCCGTTCCCTCTGCTCCCTTTGGTTCCCCTCTGTTCTGCAGTGTTCCCCACAGTTCTCCACCTTTTCCAATTCGTTCCCCCTGCTCCCTTTGGTTCCCCACCTTTCTGCATTTTTCCACACGGTTCCCTACTTTTTCCAATCGGTTCCCCACTTTTTCCAATCTGTTCCCCCTGCTCCTTTGGCTCCACTCTGTTCTGCAGTTTTCCCCACGGTTCGCCACATTTTCCAAATCATTCCCTCGGCTCGCTTTCGTTTCATACTGTTCTGCAGCGTTTCGCACGGTTCCCCACTTTTTCCAATCTGTTTCCCCTGCTACCTCTGGTTCCCCTCTGTTCTGCATTTTTCTACACTGTTCCCCACTTTTTCCAATCCGATCCCCCTGCTTCCTTTCGTTCACCTCTGTTCTGCAGAACTCCCCACGATTCCCCACTTTTTCCAATCTGTTCCCCCTGCTCCCTTTGGTTCCCCTCTGTTCTGCATTGTTCCACACGGTTCCCCATTTTTTCCAGTCCGTTCCCCCTGCTTCCTTTGGTCCACCTGTTTTCTGCAGAGTTCCCCACGGTCCACTTTTTCGAATCCTTTCCCCCTGCTCCCTTTGGGTCCCCACTGTTCTGCAGAACTCCCCACGATTCCCCACTTTTTCCAATCTGTTCCCCCTTCTCTCTTTGGTTCCTCTCTGTTCTGCATTGTTCCCCACGGGTCCGCACTTTTCCGAGCTGTTCCCCCTGCTCCCTTTGGTTCTGCTTTGTTCTGCAGTTTTCCCCACGGTTCTCCAAATTTTTTCTAATCTGTTCCCATGCTCCCTTTGGTTCCCGTCTGCCCTGCAGTGGCCCCCATGGTTCCCCACTTTTTCCAATCCGTTCCCCCTGCTACCTTTGGTTTCCCTCTGTTCTGCAGTGTTCCCCACAGTTCCCAACTTTTTCCAATCGGTTCCCCCTGCTCCCTTTGATTACCCTCTGTGATGCAGTGTTCGCCATGGGCCCCACTTTTTGCAATCCGTTTCCCCTGCTCACTTTTGTTCCCATCTGTGCTGCAGTGTTCTCCACGGTTCCCCACTTTTTCCAACCTGTACCAACTGCTACCTTTGGTTCCCCTCTGTCATGCAGTGTTCCCCACGTTTCCCCACTTTTTCCAACATGTACCTCCTGCTCCCTTTGGTGCCCCTCTGTTCTGCAGTGTTGCCCACGTTTCCCCACTTTTTCCAATCTGTTTCCCCTGCTACCTCTGGTTCCCCTCTGTTCTGCATTTTTCCACACTGTTCCCCACTTTTGCCAATCCGTTCCCCCTGCTTCCTTTGGTTCCCCTCTGTTCTGCAGTGTTCCCCACGGTTCCCCACTTTTTCTAATCTGTTCCCCCTGCTACTTTGTCTCCACCCTGTTCTGCAGTTTTCCCCACGGTTCCCCACATTTTCCAAACCATTCCCCCGGCTCGCTTTGGTTTCATACTGTTCCGCAGCATTCCCCACGGTTCCCCACTTTTTTACAAACTGTTTGCCCTGCTCCCTTTGGTTTTCCCTGTTCTGCATTGTCCTCCACGGTTCCAAACTTTTTGCAATCCATTCCCCCTGTTCCGTTTGTTTGCCCTCTGTTCTGCAGTGTCCCCCACTGTTCCCCACTTTTTCCAATCACTTCCCCCTGCTCCCTTTGATTCCCCTCTGTCCTACAGTGTTCCCCATCGGTGCAACTTTTTACAATCCGTTCCACCTGCTTCCTTTGGTTCCCCTCTGTCGTGCAGTGTGCCCCACGGTTCCCCACTTTTTCCAATCCGTTCCCTCTGCTCCCTTTGGTTGCCCTCTGTTCTGCAGTGTTCCCCACAGTTCTCCACCTTTTCCAATTCTTTCCCCCTGCTCCCTTTGGTTCCCCACTTTTCTGCATTTTTCCACACGGTTCCCCACTTTTTCCAATATGTTCCCCCTGCTCCCTTTGATTCCTCACTGTTCTCCACATTTTTTCCAATCTGCAACCCCTGCTCTCTATGGTTCCCCTCTGCCCTGCAGTGTCCCCCATGGTTCCCCACTTTTTCCAATCCGTTCCCCCTGTTCCCTTTTGTTTGCCTCTGTTTTGCATTGTTACCCACGTTTCTCCACATTTTTTTCCATCCTGTACACCCTGCTCCCTATGGTTCCCCTCTGCTTTGCAGTGTTCCCCATGGGACCCCACTTTTTCCAATCTGTTCCCCCTGCTCCTTTCGCTCCACTATCTTCTGCAGTTTTCCCCATGGTTTTCCACATTTTTTCCAAACTGTTCCACCTGCTCCCTTTGGTTCTGCAGTGTTTCCCACGGTTCCCCACTTTTTCCAATCCATTTCCCCTGCTCCCTATGGTTCCCCTCTGCCCTGCAGTGTCCCCCATTGTTCCCCACTTTTTCCAATCTGTTCCCCCTGTTCCCTTTGGTTCGCCTCTGTTCTGCAGTGTTCCCGACGCTTCCCCACTTTTTCCAATCCGTTCCCCCTGCTCCCTTTGGTTCCCCTCTATTCTGCAGTGTTCCCCACGATTCTCCACATTCTTTTCCTTCCTGTACCCCCTGCTCCCTTTGGTTCCCCACTGTTGTGCATTTTTGCACACGGTACCCCACTTCTTCTAATCTGTTCCTCCTGCACCCTTTGTTTCCCCACTGTTCTGCATTTTTCCACACGGTTCCCCACTTTTTCCAATCTGTTCCCCCTGCTCCATTTGGTTCCTCACTGTTCTGCAGTGTTCCCCACGGTTGCCCACTTTTTCCAATGTGTTCCCCTGCTCCCTTTGGTTCCCCTCTGTTCTGTAGTGATCCCCACGTTTCCCCACATTTTCCAAACTGTTCCCCCTGCTCGATTTGGTTTCATACTGTTCTGCAGTGTTCCCACGGTTCCCCACTGTTTTACAATCTGTTCGCCCTGCTCTCTTTGGTTCCCCTCTGTCCTGCAGTGTCCTCCACGGTTCCCCACTTTTTCCAACCTGTACCTCCTGCTCCCTTTGGTTCCCCTCTGTCATGCAGTGTTTTCACAGTTCCCCAATTTTTTTCCTATCTGTTCCCCCTGATCCCTTTGGTTACCCTCTGTCGTGCAGTGTTCCCCACGGTTCCCCACTTTTTCCAATCCGTTCCCTCTGCTCCCTTTGGTTCCCCTCTGTTCTGCAGTGTTCCCCACAGTTCTCCACCTTTTCCAATTCGTTCCCCCTGCTCCCTTTGGTTCCCCACCTTTCTGCATTTTTCCACACGGTTCCCTACTTTTTCTAATCGGTTCCCCACTTTTTCCAATCTGTTCCCCCTGCTCCTTTGGCTCCACTCTGTTCTGCAGTTTTCCCCACGGTTCGCCACATTTTCCAAATCATTCCCTCGGCTCGCTTTCGTTTCATACTGTTCTGCAGCGTTTCCCACGGTTCCCCACTTTTTCCAATCTGTTTCCCCTGCTTCCTTTCGTTCACCTCTGTTCTGCAGAACTCCCCACGATTCCCCACTTTTTCCAATCTGTTCCCCCTGCTCCCTTTGGTTCCCCTCTGTTCTGCATTGTTCCACACGGTTCCCCATTTTTTCCAGTCCGTTCCCCCTGCTTCCTTTGGTCCACCTGTTTTCTGCAGAGTTCCCCACGGTCCACTTTTTCGAATCCTTTCCCCCTGCTCCCTTTGGGTCCCCACTGTTCTGCAGAACTCCCCACGATTCCCCACTTTTTCCAATCTGTTCCCCCTTCTCCCTTTGGTTCCTCTCTGTTCTGCATTGTTCCCCACGGGTCCGCACTTTTCCGAGCTGTTCCCCCTGCTCCCTTTGGTTCTGCTTTGTTCTGCAGTTTTCCCCACGGTTCTGCAAATTTTTTCTTATCTGTTCCCATGCTCCCTTTGGTTCCTGTCTGCCCTGCAGTGGCCCCCATGGTTCCCCACTTTTTCCAATCCGTTCCCCCTGCTACCTTTTGTTTCCCTCTGTTCTGCAGTGTTCCCCACAGTTCCCAACTTTTTCCAATCGGTTCCCCCTGCTCCCTTTGATTACCCTCTGTGATGCAGTGTTCGCCATGGGCCCCACTTTTTGCAATCCGTTTCCCCTGCTCACTTTTGTTCCCATCTGTGCTGCAGTGTCCCCCATTGTTCCCCACTTTTTCCAATCTGTTCCCCCTGCTCCATTTGGTTCCTCACTGTTCTGCAGTGTTCCCCACGGTTGTCCACTTTTTCCAATGTGTTCCCCTGCTCCCTTTGGTTCCCCTCTGTTCTGTAGTGATCCCCACGTTTCCCCACATTTTCCAAAATGTTCCCCCTGCTCGATTTGGTTTCATACTGTTCTGCAGTGTTCCCCACGGTTCCCCACTTTTTTACAATCCGTTCCCCCTGCTTCCTTTGGTTCTCCTCTGTCCTGCAGTGTCCTCCACGGTTCCCCACTTTTTCCAACCTGTACCTCCTGCTCCCTTTGGTTCCCCTCTGTCATGCAGTGTTTTCACAGTTCCCCAATTTTTTCCTATCTGTTCCCCCTGCTCCTTTGGCTCCACTCTGTTCTGCAGTTTTCCCCACGGTTCGCCACATTTTCCAAATCATTCCCTCGGCTCGCTTTCGTTTCATACTGTTCTGCAGCGTTTCCCACGGTTCCCCACTTTTTCCAATCTGTTTCCCCTGCTACCTCTGGTTCCCCTCTGTTCTGCATTTTTCTACACTGTTCCCCACTTTTTCCAATCCAATCCCCCTGCTTCCTTTCGTTCACCTCTGTTCTGCAGAACTCCCCACGATTCCCCACTTTTTCCAATCTGTTCCCCCTGCTCCCTTTGGTTCCCCTCTGTTCTGCATTGTTCCACACGGTTCCCCATTTTTTCCAGTCCGTTCCCCCTGCTTCCTTTGGTCCACCTGTTTTCTGCAGAGTTCCCCACGGTCCACTTTTTCGAATCCTTTCCCCCTGCTCCCTTTGGGTCCCCACTGTTCTGCAGAACTCCCCACGATTCCCCACTTTTTCCAATCTGTTCCCCCTTCTCCCTTTGGTTCCTCTCTGTTCTGCATTGTTCCCCACGGGTCCGCACTTTTCCGAGCTGTTCCCCCTGCTCCCTTTGGTTCTGCTTTGTTCTGCAGTTTTCCCCACGGTTCTGCAAATTTTTTCTAATCTGTTCCCATGCTCCCTTTGGTTCCCGTCTGCCCTGCAGTGGCCCCCATGGTTCCCCACTTTTTCCAATCCGTTCCCCCTGCTACCTTTGGTTTCCCTCTGTTCTGCAGTGTTCCCCACAGTTCCCAACTTTTTCCAATCGGTTCCCCCTGCTCCCTTTGATTACCCTCTGTCATGCAGTGTTCGCCATGGGCCCCACTTTTTGCAATCCGTTTCCCCTGCTCACTTTTGTTCCCATCTGTGCTGCAGTGTTCTCCACGGTTCCCCACTTTTTACAACCTGTACCTCATGCTACCTTTGGTTCCCCTCTGTCATGCAGTGTTCCCCACGGTTCCCCACTTTTTCCAACATGTACCTCCTGCTCCCTTTGGTGCCCCTCTGTTCTGCAGTGTTGCCCACGGTTCCCCACTTTTCCAATCTGTTTCCCCTGCTACCTCTGGTTCCCCTCTGTTCTGCATTTTTCCACACTGTTCCCCACTTTTGCCAATCCGTTCCCCCTGCTTCCTTTGGTTCCCCTCTGTTCTGCAGTGTTCCCCACGGTTCCCCACTTTTTCTAATCTGTTCCCCCTGCTACTTTGTCTCCACCCTGTTCTGCAGTTTTCCCCACGGTTCCCCACATTTTCCAAACCATTCCCCCAGCTCGCTTTGGTTTCATACTGTTCTGCAGCATTCACCACGGTTCCCCACTTTTTTACAAACTGTTTGCCCTGCTCCCTTTGGTTTTCCCTGTTCTGCATTGTCCTCCACGGTTCCAAACTTTTTGCAATCCATTCCCCCTGTTCCGTTTGTTTGCCCTCTGTTCTGCAGTGTCCCCCACTGTTCCCCACTTTTTCCAATCACTTCCCCCTGCTCCCTTTGATTCCCCTCTGTCCTACAGTGTTCCCCATCGGTGCAACTTTTTACAATCCGTTCCACCTGCTTCCTTTGGTTCCCCTCTGTCGTGCAGTGTTCCCCACGGTTCCCCACTTTTTCCAATCTGTTTCCCCTGCTACCTCTGCTTCCCCTCTGTTCTGCATTTTTCTACACTGTTCCCCAGTTTTTCCAATCCGATCCCCCTGCTTCCTTTCGTTCACCTCTGTTCTGCAGAACTCCCCACGATTCCCCACTTTTTCCAATCTGTTCCCCATGCTCCCTTTGGTTCCCCTCTGTTCTGCATTGTTCCACACGGTTCCCCATTTTTTCCAATCCGTTCCCTCTGCTTCCTTTGGTTCCCCTCTGTCCTGCAGTGTCCTCCACGGTTCCCCACTTTTTTCAACCTGTACCTCCTGTTCCCTTTGGTTCCCCACTGTCATGCAGTGTTTTCACAGTTCCCCAATTTTTTCCTATCTGTTCCCCCTGATCCATTTGGTTCCCCTCTGTCATGCAGTGTGCCCCACGGTTCCCCACTTTTTCCAATCCGTTCCCTCTGCTCCCTTTGGTTCCCCTCTGTTCTGCAGTGTTCCCCACAGTTCTCCACCTTTTCCAATTCTTTCCCCCTGCTCCCTTTGGTTCCCCACTTTTCTGCATTTTTCCACACGGTTCCCCACTTTTTCCAATATGTTCCCCCTGCTCCCTTTGATTCCTCACTGTTCTCCACATTTTTTCCAATCTGCAACCCCTGCTCTCTATGGTTCCCCTCTGCCCTGCAGTGTCCCCCATGGTTCCCCACTTTTTCCAATCCGTTCCCCCTGTTCCCTTTTGTTTGCCTCTGTTTTGCATTGTTACCCACGTTTCTCCACATTTTTTTTCCATCCTGTACACCCTGCTCCCTATGGTTCCCCTCTGCTTTGCAGTGTTCCCCATGGGACCCCACTTTTTCCAATCTGTTCCCCCTGCTCCTTTCGCTCCACTCTGTTCTGCAGTTTTCCCCATGGTTCTCCACATTTTTTCCAAACTGTTCCACCTGCTCCCTTCGGTTCTGCAGTGTTTCCCACGGTTCCCCACTTTTTCCAATCCATTTCCCCTGCTCCCTATGGTTCCCCTCTGCCCTGCAGTGTCCCCCATTGTTCCCCACTTTTTCCAATCTGTTCCCCCTGTTCCCTTTGGTTCGCCTCTGTTCTGCAGTGTTCCCGACTCTTCCCCACTTTTTCCAATCCGTTCCCCCTGCTCCCTTTGGTTCCCCTCTATTCTGCAGTGTTCCCCACGATTCTCCACATTCTTTTCCTTCCTGTACCCCCTGCTCCCTTTGGTTCCCCACTGTTGTGCATTTTTGCACACGGTACCCCACTTCTTCTAATCTGTTCCTCCTGCACCCTTTGTTTCCCCACTGTTCTGCATTTTTCCACACGGTTCCCCACTTTTTCCAATCTGTTCCCCCTGCTCCATTGGGTTCCTCACTGTTCTGCAGTGTTCCCCACGGTTGCCCACTTTTTCCAATGTGTTCCCCTGCTCCCTTTGGTTCCCCTCTGTTCTGTAGTGATCCCCACGTTTCCCCACATTTTCCAAACTGTTCCCCCTGCTCGATTTGGTTTCATACTGTTCTGCAGTGTTCCCCACGGTTCCCCACTTTTTTACAATCTGTTCGCCCTGCTCCCTTTGGTTCCCCTCTGTCCTGCAGTGTCCTCCACGGTTCCCCACTTTTTCCAACCTGTACCTCCTGCTCCCTTTGGTTCCCCTCTGTCATGCAGTGTTTTCACAGTTCCCCAATTTTTTCCTATCTGTTCCCCCTGATCCCTTTGGTTACCCTCTATCGTGCAGTGTTCCCCACGGTTCCCCACTTTTTCCAATCCGTTCCCTCTGCTCCCTTTGGTTCCCCTCTGTTCTGCAGTGTTCCCCACAGTTCTCCACCTTTTCCAATTCGTTCCCCCTGCTCCCTTTGGTTCCCCACCTTTCTGCATTTTTCCACACGGTTCCCTACTTTTTCCAATCGGTTCCCCACTTTTTCCAATCTGTTCCCCCTGCTCCTTTGGCTCCACTCTGTTCTGCAGTTTTCCCCACGGTTCGCCACATTTTCCAAATCATTCCCTCGGCTCGCTTTCGTTTCATACTGTTCTGCAGCGTTTCGCACGGTTCCCCACTTTTTCCAATCTGTTTCCCCTGCTACCTCTGGTTCCGCTCTGTTCTGCATTTTTCTACACTGTTCCCCACTTTTTCCAATCCGATCCCCCTGCTTCCTTTCGTTCACCTCTGTTCTGCAGAACTCCCCACGATTCCCCACTTTTTCCAATCTGTTCCCCCTGCTCCCTTTGGTTCCCCTCTGTTCTGCATTGTTCCACACGGTTCCCCATTTTTTCCAGTCCGTTCCCCCTGCTTCCTTTGGTCCACCTGTTTTCTGCAGAGTTCCCCACGGTCCACTTTTTCGAATCCTTTCCCCCTGCTCCCTTTGGGTCCCCACTGTTCTGCAGAACTCCCCACGATTCCCCACTTTTTCCAATCTGTTCCCCCTTCTCTCTTTGGTTCCTCTCTGTTCTGCATTGTTCCCCACGGGTCCGCACTTTTCCGAGCTGTTCCCCCTGCTCCCTTTGGTTCTGCTTTGCTCTGCAGTTTTCCCCACGGTTCTCCAAATTTTTTCTAATCTGTTCCCATGCTCCCTTTGGTTCCCGTCTGCCCTGCAGTGGCCCCCATGGTTCCCCACTTTTTCCAATCCGTTCCCCCTGCTACCTTTGGTTTCCCTCTGTTCTGCAGTGTTCCCCACAGTTCCCAACTTTTTCCAATCGGTTCCCCCTGCTCCCTTTGATTACCCTCTGTGATGCAGTGTTCGCCATGGGCCCCACTTTTTGCAATCCGTTTCCCCTGCTCACTTTTGTTCCCATCTGTGCTGCAGTGTTCTCCACGGTTCCCCACTTTTTCCAACCTGTACCAACTGCTACCTTTGGTTCCCCTCTGTCATGCAGTGTTCCCCACGTTTCCCCACTTTTTCCAACATGTACCTCCTGCTCCCTTTGGTGCCCCTCTGTTCTGCAGTGTTGCCCACGTTTCCCCACTTTTTCCAATCTGTTTCCCCTGCTACCTCTGGTTCCCCTCTGTTCTGCATTTTTCCACACTGTTCCCCACTTTTGCCAATCCGTTCCCCCTGCTTCCTTTGGTTCCCCTCTGTTCTGCAGTGTTCCCCACGGTTCCCCACTTTTTCTAATCTGTTCCCCCTGCTACTTTGTCTCCACCCTGTTCTGCAGTTTTCCCCACGGTTCCCCACATTTTCCAAACCATTCCCCCGGCTCGCTTTGGTTTCATACTGTTCTGCAGCATTCCCCACGGTTCCCCACTTTTTTACAAACTGTTTGCCCTGCTCCCTTTGGTTTTCCCTGTTCTGCATTGTCCTCCACGGTTCCAAACTTTTTGCAATCCATTCCCCCTGTTCCGTTTGTTTGCCCTCTGTTCTGCAGTGTCCCCCACTGTTCCCCACTTTTTCCAATCACTTCCCCCTGCTCCCTTTGATTCCCCTCTGTCCTACAGTGTTCCCCATCGGTGCAACTTTTTACAATCCGTTCCACCTGCTTCCTTTGGTTCCCCTCTGTCGTGCAGTGTGCCCCACGGTTCCCCACTTTTTCCAATCCGTTCCCTCTGCTCCCTTTGGTTGCCCTCTGTTCTGCAGTGTTCCCCACAGTTCTCCACCTTTTCCAATTCTTTCCCCCTGCTCCCTTTGGTTCCCCACTTTTCTGCATTTTTCCACACGGTTCCCCACTTTTTCCAATATGTTCCCCCTGCTCCCTTTGATTCCTCACTGTTCTCCACATTTTTTCCAATCTGCAACCCCTGCTCTCTATGGTTCCCCTCTGCCCTGCAGTGTCCCCCATGGTTCCCCACTTTTTCCAATCCGTTCCCCCTGTTCCCTTTTGTTTGCCTCTGTTTTGCATTGTTACCCACGTTTCTCCACATTTTTTTCCATCCTGTACACCCTGCTCCCTATGGTTCCCCTCTGCTTTGCAGTGTTCCCCATGGGACCCCACTTTTTCCAATCTGTTCCCCCTGCTCCTTTCGCTCCACTATGTTCTGCAGTTTTCCCCATGGTTTTCCACATTTTTTCCAAACTGTTCCACCTGCTCCCTTTGGTTCTGCAGTGTTTCCCACGGTTCCCCACTTTTTCCAATCCATTTCCCCTGCTCCCTATGGTTCCCCTCTGCCCTGCAGTGTCCCCCATTGTTCCCCACTTTTTCCAATCTGTTCCCCCTGTTCCCTTTGGTTCGCCTCTGTTCTGCAGTGTTCCCGATGCTTCCCCACTTTTTCCAATCCGTTCCCCCTGCTCCCTTTGGTTCCCCTCTATTCTGCAGTGTTCCCCACGATTCTCCACATTCTTTTCCTTCCTGTACCCCCTGCTCCCTTTGGTTCCCCACTGTTGTGCATTTTTGCACACGGTACCCCACTTCTTCTAATCTGTTCCTCCTGCACCCTTTGTTTCCCCACTGTTCTGCATTTTTCCACACGGTTCCCCACTTTTTCCAATCTGTTCCCCCTGCTCCATTTGGTTCCTCACTGTTCTGCAGTGTTCCCCACGGTTGCCCACTTTTTCCAATGTGTTCCCCTGCTCCCTTTGGTTCCCCTCTGTTCTGTAGTGATCCCCACGTTTCCCCACATTTTCCAAACTGTTCCCCCTGCTCGATTTGGTTTCATACTGTTCTGCAGTGTTCCCACGGTTCCCCACTGTTTTACAATCTGTTCGCCCTGCTCTCTTTGGTTCCCCTCTGTCCTGCAGTGTCCTCCACGGTTCCCCACTTTTTCCAACCTGTACCTCCTGCTCCCTTTGGTTCCCCTCTGTCATGCAGTGTTTTCACAGTTCCCCAATTTTTTTCCTATCTGTTCCCCCTGATCCCTTTGGTTACCCTCTGTCGTGCAGTGTTCCCCACGGTTCCCCACTTTTTCCAATCCGTTCCCTCTGCTCCCTTTGGTTCCCCTCTGTTCTGCAGTGTTCCCCACAGTTCTCCACCTTTTCCAATTCGTTCCCCCTGCTCCCTTTGGTTCCCCACCTTTCTGCATTTTTCCACACGGTTCCCTACTTTTTCTAATCGGTTCCCCACTTTTTCCAATCTGTTCCCCCTGCTCCTTTGGCTCCACTCTGTTCTGCAGTTTTCCCCACGGTTCGCCACATTTTCCAAATCATTCCCTCGGCTCGCTTTCGTTTCATACTGTTCTGCAGCGTTTCCCACGGTTCCCCACTTTTTCCAATCTGTTTCCCCTGCTACCTCTGGTTCCCCTCTGTTCTGCATTTTTCTACACTGTTCCCCACTTTTTCCAATCCGATCCCCCTGCTTCCTTTCGTTCACCTCTGTTCTGCAGAACTCCCCACGATTCCCCACTTTTTCCAATCTGTTCCCCCTGCTACCTTTGGTTTCCCTCTGTTCTGCAGTGTTCCCCACAGTTCCCAACTTTTTCCAATCGGTTCCCCCTGCTCCCTTTGATTACCCTCTGTGATGCAGTGTTCGCCATGGGCCCCACTTTTTGCAATCCGTTTCCCCTGCTCACTTTTGTTCCCATCTGTGCTGCAGTGTCCCCCATTGTTCCCCACTTTTTCCAATCTGTTCCCCCTGCTCCATTTGGTTCCTCACTGTTCTGCAGTGTTCCCCACGGTTGCCCACTTTTTCCAATGTGTTCCCCTGCTCCCTTTGGTTCCCCTCTGTTCTGTAGTGATCCCCACGTTTCCCCACATTTTCCAAACTGTTCCCCCTGCTCGATTTGGTTTCATACTGTTCTGCAGTGTTCCCCACGGTTCCCCACTTTTTTACAATCCGTTCCCCCTGCTTCCTTTGGTTCTCCTCTGTCCTGCAGTGTCCTCCACGGTTCCCCACTTTTTCCAACCTGTACCTCCTGCTCCCTTTGGTTCCCCTCTGTCATGCAGTGTTTGCACAGTTCCCCAATTTTTTCCTATCTGTTCCCCCTGATCCCTTTGGTTACCCTCTGTCGTGCAGTGTTCCCCACGGTTCCCCACTTTTTCCAATCCGTTCCCTCTGCTCCCTTTGGTTCCCCTCTGTTTTGGAGTGTTCCCCACAGTTCTCCACCTTTTCCAATTCGTTCCCCTTGCTCCCTTTGGTTCCCCACCTTTCTGCATTTTTCCACACGGTTCCCTACTTTTTCCAATCGGTTCCCCACTTTTTCCAATCTGTTCCCCCTGCTCCTTTGGCTCCACTCTGTTCTGCAGTTTTCCCCACGGTTCGCCACATTTTCCAAATCATTCCCTCGGCTCGCTTTCGTTTCATACTGTTCTGCAGCGTTTCCCACGGTTCCCCACTTTTTCCAATCTGTTTCCCCTGCTACCTCTGGTTCCCCTCTGTTCTGCATTTTTCTACACTGTTCCCCACTTTTTCCAATCCAATCCCCCTGCTTCCTTTCGTTCACCTCTGTTCTGCAGAACTCCCCACGATTCCCCACTTTTTCCAATCTGTTCCCCCTGCTCCCTTTGGTTCCCCTCTGTTCTGCATTGTTCCACACGGTTCCCCATTTTTTCCAGTCCGTTCCCCCTGCTTCCTTTGGTCCACCTGTTTTCTGCAGAGTTCCCCACGGTCCACTTTTTCGAATCCTTTCCCCCTGCTCCCTTTGGGTCCCCACTGTTCTGCAGAACTCCCCACGATTCCCCACTTTTTCCAATCTGTTCCCCCTTCTCCCTTTGGTTCCTCTCTGTTCTGCATTGTTCCCCACGGGTCCGCACTTTTCCGAGCTGTTCCCCCTGCTCCCTTTGGTTCTGCTTTGTTCTGCAGTTTTCCCGACGGTTCTGCAAATTTTTTCTAATCTGTTCCCATGCTCCCTTTGGTTCCCGTCTGCCCTGCAGTGGCCCCCATGTTTCCCCACTTTTTCCAATCCGTTCCCCCTGCTACCTTTGGTTTCCCTCTGTTCTGCAGTGTTCCCCACAGTTCCCAACTTTTTCCAATCGGTTCCCCCTGCTCCCTTTGATTACCCTCTGTCATGCAGTGTTCGCCATGGGCCCCACTTTTTGCAATCCGTTTCCCCTGCTCACTTTTGTTCCCATCTGTGCTGCAGTGTTCTCCACGGTTCCCCACTTTTTCCAACCTGTACCTCCTGCTACCTTTGGTTCCCCTCTGTCATGCAGTGTTCCCCACGGTTCCCCACTTTTTCCAACATGTACCTCCTGCTCCCTTTGGTGCCCCTCTGTTCTGCAGTGTTGCCCACGGTTCCCCACTTTTCCAATCTGTTTCCCCTGCTACCTCTGGTTCCCCTCTGTTCTGCATTTTTCCACACTGTTCCCCACTTTTGCCAATCCGTTCCCCCTGCTTCCTTTGGTTCCCCTCTGTTCTGCAGTGTTCCCCACGGTTCCCCACTTTTTCTAATCTGTTCCCCCTGCTACTTTGTCTCCACCCTGTTCTGCAGTTTTCCCCACGGTTCCCCACATTTTCCAAACCATTCCCCCGGCTCGCTTTGGTTTCATACTGTTCTGCAGCATTCCCCACGGTTCCCCACTTTTTTACAAACTGTTTGCCCTGCTCCCTTTGGTTTTCCCTGTTCTGCATTGTCCTCCACGGTTCCAAACTTTTTGCAATCCATTCCCCCTGTTCCGTTTGTTTGCCCTCTGTTCTGCAGTGTCCCCCACTGTTCCCCACTTTTTCCAATCACTTCCCCCTGCTCCCTTTGATTCCCCTCTGTCCTACAGTGTTCCCCATCGGTGCAACTTTTTACAATCCGTTCCACCTGCTTCCTTTGGTTCCCCTCTGTCGTGCAGTGTTCCCCACGGTTCCCCACTTTTTCCAATCTGTTTCCCCTGCTACCTCTGCTTCCCCTCTGTTCTGCATTTTTCTACACTGTTCCCCAGTTTTTCCATCCGATCCCCCTGCTTCCTTTCGTTCACCTCTGTTCTGCAGAACTCCCCACGATTCCCCACTTTTTCCAATCTGTTCCCCATGCTCCCTTTGGTTCCCCTCTGTTCTGCATTGTTCCACACGGTTCCCCATTTTTTCCAACTCCGTTCCCTCTGCTTCCTTTGGTTCCCCTCTGTCCTGCAGTGTCCTCCACGGTTCCCCACTTTTTTCAACCTGTACCTCCTGTTCCCTTTGGTTCCCCACTGTCATGCAGTGTTTTCACAGTTCCCCAATTTTTTCCTATCTGTTCCCCCTGATCCATTTGGTTCCCCTCTGTCATGCAGTGTGCCCCTCGGTTCCCCACTTTTTCCAATCCGTTCCCTCTGCTCCCTTTGGTTCCCCTCTGTTCTGCAGTGTTCCCCACAGTTCTCCACCTTTTCCAATTCTTTCCCCCTGCTCCCTTTGGTTCCCCACTTTTCTGCATTTTTCCACACGGTTCCCCACTTTTTCCAATATGTTCCCCCTGCTCCCTTTGATTCCTCACTGTTCTCCACATTTTTTCCAATCTGCAACCCCTGCTCTCTATGGTTCCCCTCTGCCCTGCAGTGTCCCCCATGGTTCCCCACTTTTTCCAATCCGTTCCCCCTGTTCCCTTTTGTTTGCCTCTGTTTTGCATTGTTACCCACGTTTCTCCACATTTTTTTTCCATCCTGTACACCCTGCTCCCTATGGTTCCCCTCTGCTTTGCAGTGTTCCCCATGGGACCCCACTTTTTCCAATCTGTTCCCCCTGCTCCTTTCGCTCCACTCTGTTCTGCAGTTTTCCCCATGGTTCTCCACATTTTTTCCAAACTGTTCCACCTGCTCGATTTGGTTTCATACTGTTCTGCAGTGTTCCCCACGGTTCCCCACTTTTTTACAATCCGTTCTCCCTGCTTCCTTTGGTTCTCCTCTGTCCTGCAGTGTCCTCCACGGTTCCCCACTTTTTCCAACCTGTACCTCCTGCTCCCTTTGGTTCCCCTCTGTCATGCAGTGTTTTCACAGTTCCCCAATTTTTTCCTATCTGTTCCCCCTGCTCCTTTGGCTCCACTCTGTTCTGCAGTTTTCCCCACGGTTCGCCACATTTTCCAAATCATTCCCTCGGCTCGCTTTCGTTTCATACTGTTCTGCAGCGTTTCCCACGGTTCCCCACTTTTTCCAATCTGTTTCCCCTGCTACCTCTGGTTCCCCTCTGTTCTGCATTTTTCTACACTGTTCCCCACTTTTTCCAATCCAATCCCCCTGCTTCCTTTCGTTCACCTCTGTTCTGCAGAACTCCCCACGATTCCCCACTTTTTCCAATCTGTTCCCCCTGCTCCCTTTGGTTCCCCTCTGTTCTGCATTGTTCCACACGGTTCCCCATTTTTTCCAGTCCGTTCCCCCTGCTTCCTTTGGTCCACCTGTTTTCTGCAGAGTTCCCCACGGTCCACTTTTTCGAATCCTTTCCCCCTGCTCCCTTTGGGTCCCCACTGTTCTGCAGAACTCCCCACGATTCCCCACTTTTTCCAATCTGTTCCCCCTTCTCCCTTTGGTTCCTCTCTGTTCTGCATTGTTCCCCACGGGTCCGCACTTTTCCGAGCTGTTCCCCCTGCTCCCTTTGGTTCTGCTTTGTTCTGCAGTTTTCCCCACGGTTCTGCAAATTTTTTCTAATCTGTTCCCATGCTCCCTTTGGTTCCCGTCTGCCCTGCAGTGGCCCCCATGGTTCCCCACTTTTTCCAATCCGTTCCCCCTGCTACCTTTGGTTTCCCTCTGTTCTGCAGTGTTCCCCACAGTTCCCAACTTTTTCCAATCGGTTCCCCCTGCTCCCTTTGATTACCCTCTGTCATGCAGTGTTCGCCATGGGCCCCACTTTTTGCAATCCGTTTCCCCTGCTCACTTTTGTTCCCATCTGTGCTGCAGTGTTCTCCACGGTTCCCCACTTTTTCCAACCTGTACCTCCTGCTACCTTTGGTTCCCCTCTGTCATGCAGTGTTCCCCACGGTTCCCCACTTTTTCCAACATGTACCTCCTGCTCCCTTTGGTGCCCCTCTGTTCTGCAGTGTTGCCCACGGTTCCCCACTTTTCCAATCTGTTTCCCCTGCTACCTCTGGTTCCCCTCTGTTCTGCATTTTTCCACACTGTTCCCCACTTTTGCCAATCCGTTCCCCCTGCTTCCTTTGGTTCCCCTCTGTTCTGCAGTGTTCCCCACGGTTCCCCACTTTTTCTAATCTGTTCCCCCTGCTACTTTGTCTCCACCCTGTTCTGCAGTTTTCCCCACGGTTCCCCACATTTTCCAAACCATTCCCCCAGCTCGCTTTGGTTTCATACTGTTCTGCAGCATTCACCACGGTTCCCCACTTTTTTACAAACTGTTTGCCCTGCTCCCTTTGGTTTTCCCTGTTCTGCATTGTCCTCCACGGTTCCAAACTTTTTGCAATCCATTCCCCCTGTTCCGTTTGTTTGCCCTCTGTTCTGCAGTGTCCCCCACTGTTCCCCACTTTTTCCAATCACTTCCCCCTGCTCCCTTTGATTCCCCTCTGTCCTACAGTGTTCCCCATCGGTGCAACTTTTTACAATCCGTTCCACCTGCTTCCTTTGGTTCCCCTCTGTCGTGCAGTGTTCCCCACGGTTCCCCACTTTTTCCAATCTGTTTCCCCTGCTACCTCTGCTTCCCCTCTGTTCTGCATTTTTCTACACTGTTCCCCAGTTTTTCCAATCCGATCCCCCTGCTTCCTTTCGTTCACCTCTGTTCTGCAGAACTCCCCACGATTCCCCACTTTTTCCAATCTGTTCCCCATGCTCCCTTTGGTTCCCCTCTGTTCTGCATTGTTCCACACGGTTCCCCATTTTTTCCAATCCGTTCCCTCTGCTTCCTTTGGTTCCCCTCTGTCCTGCAGTGTCCTCCACGGTTCCCCACTTTTTTCAACCTGTACCTCCTGTTCCCTTTGGTTCCCCACTGTCATGCAGTGTTTTCACAGTTCCCCAATTTTTTCCTATCTGTTCCCCCTGATCCATTTGGTTCCCCTCTGTCATGCAGTGTGCCCCACGGTTCCCCACTTTTTCCAATCCGTTCCCTCTGCTCCCTTTGGTTCCCCTCTGTTCTGCAGTGTTCCCCACAATTCTCCACCTTTTCCAATTCTTTCCCCCTGCTCCCTTTGGTTCCCCACTTTTCTGCATTTTTCCACACGGTTCCCCACTTTTTCCAATATGTTCCCCCTGCTCCCTTTGATTCCTCACTGTTCTCCACATTTTTTCCAATCTGCAACCCCTGCTCTCTATGGTTCCCCTCTGCCCTGCAGTGTCCCCCATGGTTCCCCACTTTTTCCAATCCGTTCCCCCTGTTCCCTTTTGTTTGCCTCTGTTTTGCATTGTTACCCACGTTTCTCCACATTTTTTTTCCATCCTGTACACCCTGCTCCCTATGGTTCCCCTCTGCTTTGCAGTGTTCCCCATGGGACCCCACTTTTTCCAATCTGTTCCCCCTGCTCCTTTCGCTCCACTCTGTTCTGCAGTTTTCCCCATGGTTCTCCACATTTTTTCCAAACTGTTCCACCTGCTCCCTTCGGTTCTGCAGTGTTTCCCACGGTTCCCCACTTTTTCCAATCCATTTCCCCTGCTCCCTATGGTTCCCCTCTGCCCTGCAGTGTCCCCCATTGTTCCCCACTTTTTCCAATCTGTTCCCCCTGTTCCCTTTGGTTCGCCTCTGTTCTGCAGTGTTCCCGACTCTTCCCCACTTTTTCCAATCCGTTCCCCCTGCTCCCTTTGGTTCCCCTCTATTCTGCAGTGTTCCCCACGATTCTCCACATTCTTTTCCTTCCTGTACCCCCTGCTCCCTTTGGTTCCCCACTGTTGTGCATTTTTGCACACGGTACCCCACTTCTTCTAATCTGTTCCTCCTGCACCCTTTGTTTCCCCACTGTTCTGCATTTTTCCACACGGTTCCCCACTTTTTCCAATCTGTTCCCCCTGCTCCATTGGGTTCCTCACTGTTCTGCAGTGTTCCCCACGGTTGCCCACTTTTTCCAATGTGTTCCCCTGCTCCCTTTGGTTCCCCTCTGTTCTGTAGTGATCCCCACGTTTCCCCACATTTTCCAAACTGTTCCCCCTGCTCGATTTGGTTTCATACTGTTCTGCAGTGTTCCCCACGGTTCCCCACTTTTTTACAATCTGTTCGCCCTGCTCCCTTTGGTTCCCCTCTGTCCTGCAGTGTCCTCCACGGTTCCCCACTTTTTCCAACCTGTACCTCCTGCTCCCTTTGGTTCCCCTCTGTCATGCAGTGTTTTCACAGTTCCCCAATTTTTTCCTATCTGTTCCCCCTGATCCCTTTGGTTACCCTCTATCGTGCAGTGTTCCCCACGGTTCCCCACTTTTTCCAATCCGTTCCCTCTGCTCCCTTTGGTTCCCCTCTGTTCTGCAGTGTTCCCCACAGTTCTCCACCTTTTCCAATTCGTTCCCCCTGCTCCCTTTGGTTCCCCACCTTTCTGCATTTTTCCACACGGTTCCCTACTTTTTCCAATCGGTTCCCCACTTTTTCCAATCTGTTCCCCCTGCTCCTTTGGCTCCACTCTGTTCTGCAGTTTTCCCCACGGTTCGCCACATTTTCCAAATCATTCCCTCGGCTCGCTTTCGTTTCATACTGTTCTGCAGCGTTTCGCACGGTTCCCCACTTTTTCCAATCTGTTTCCCCTGCTACCTCTGGTTCCCCTCTGTTCTGCATTTTTCTACACTGTTCCCCACTTTTTCCAATCCGATCCCCCTGCTTCCTTTCGTTCACCTCTGTTCTGCAGAACTCCCCACGATTCCCCACTTTTTCCAATCTGTTCCCCCTGCTCCCTTTGGTTCCCCTCTGTTCTGCATTGTTCCACACGGTTCCCCATTTTTTCCAGTCCGTTCCCCCTGCTTCCTTTGGTCCACCTGTTTTCTGCAGAGTTCCCCACGGTCCACTTTTTCGAATCCTTTCCCCCTGCTCCCTTTGGGTCCCCACTGTTCTGCAGAACTCCCCACGATTCCCCACTTTTTCCAATCTGTTCCCCCTTCTCCCTTTGGTTCCTCTCTGTTCTGCATTGTTCCCCACGGGTCCGCACTTTTCCGAGCTGTTCCCCCTGCTCCCTTTGGTTCTGCTTTGTTCTGCAGTTTTCCCCACGGTTCTCCAAATTTTTTCTAATCTGTTCCCATGCTCCCTTTGGTTCCCGTCTGCCCTGCAGTGGCCCCCATGGTTCCCCACTTTTTCCAATCCGTTCCCCCTGCTACCTTTGGTTTCCCTCTGTTCTGCAGTGTTCCCCTCAGTTCCCAACTTTTTCCAATCGGTTCCCCCTGCTCCCTTTGATTACCCTCTGTGATGCAGTGTTCGCCGTGGGCCCCACTTTTTGCAATCCGTTTCCCCTGCTCACTTTTGTTCCCATCTGTGCTGCAGTGTTCTCCACGGTTCCCCACTTTTTCCAACCTGTACCAACTGCTACCTTTGGTTCCCCTCTGTCATGCAGTGTTCCCCACGTTTCCCCACTTTTTCCAACATGTACCTCCTGCTCCCTTTGGTGCCCCTCTGTTCTGCAGTGTTGCCCACGTTTCCCCACTTTTTCCAATCTGTTTCCCCTGCTACCTCTGGTTCCCCTCTGTTCTGCATTTTTCCACACTGTTCCCCACTTTTGCCAATCCGTTCCCCCTGCTTCCTTTGGTTCCCCTCTGTTCTGCAGTGTTCCCCACGGTTCCCCACTTTTTCTAATCTGTTCCCCCTGCTACTTTGTCTCCACCCTGTTCTGCAGTTTTCCCCACGGTTCCCCACATTTTCCAAACCATTCCCCCGGCTCGCTTTGGTTTCATACTGTTCTGCAGCATTCCCCACGGTTCCCCACTTTTTTACAAACTGTTTGCCCTGCTCCCTTTGGTTTTCCCTGTTCTGCATTGTCCTCCACGGTTCCAAACTTTTTGCAATCCATTCCCCCTGTTCCGTTTGTTTGCCCTCTGTTCTGCAGTGTCCCCCACTGTTCCCCACTTTTTCCAATCACTTCCCCCTGCTCCCTTTGATTCCCCTCTGTCCTACAGTGTTCCCCATCGGTGCAACTTTTTACAATCCGTTCCACCTGCTTCCTTTGGTTCCCCTCTGTCGTGCAGTGTGCCCCACGGTTCCCCACTTTTTCCAATCCGTTCCCTCTGCTCCCTTTGGTTGCCCTCTGTTCTGCAGTGTTCCCCACAGTTCTCCACCTTTTCCAATTCTTTCCCCCTGCTCCCTTTGGTTCCCCACTTTTCTGCATTTTTCCACACGGTTCCCCACTTTTTCCAATATGTTCCCCCAGCTCCCTTTGATTCCTCACTGTTCTCCACATTTTTTCCAATCTGCAACCCCTGCTCTCTATGGTTCCCCTCTGCCCTGCAGTGTCCCCCATGGTTCCCCACTTTTTCCAATCCGTTCCCCCTGTTCCCTTTTGTTTGCCTCTGTTTTGCATTGTTACCCACGTTTCTCCACATTTTTTTCCATCCTGTACACCCTGCTCCCTATGGTTCCCCTCTGCTTTGCAGTGTTCCCCATGGGACCCCACTTTTTCCAATCTGTTCCCCCTGCTCCTTTCGCTCCACTATGTTCTGCAGTTTTCCCCATGGTTTTCCACATTTTTTCCAAACTGTTCCACCTGCTCCCTTTGGTTCTGCAGTGTTTCCCACGGTTCCCCACTTTTTCCAATCCATTTCCCCTGCTCCCTATGGTTCCCCTCTGCCCTGCAGTGTCCCCCATTGTTCCCCACTTTTTCCAATCTGTTCCCCCTGTTCCCTTTGGTTCGCCTCTGTTCTGCAGTGTTCCCGACGCTTCCCCACTTTTTCCAATCCGTTCCCCCTGCTCCCTTTGGTTCCCCTCTATTCTGCAGTGTTCCCCACGATTCTCCACATTCTTTTCCTTCCTGTACCCCCTTCTCCCTTTGGTTCCCCACTGTTGTGCATTTTTGCACACGGTACCCCACTTCTTCTAATCTGTTCCTCCTGCACCCTTTGTTTCCCCACTGTTCTGCATTTTTCCACACGGTTCCCCACTTTTTCCAATCTGTTCCCCCTGCTCCATTTGGTTCCTCACTGTTCTGCAGTGTTCCCCACGGTTGCCCACTTTTTCCAATGTGTTCCCCTGCTCCCTTTGGTTCCCCTCTGTTCTGTAGTGATCCCCACGTTTGCCCACATTTTCCAAACTGTTCCCCCTGCTCGATTTGGTTTCATACTGTTCTGCAGTGTTCCCCACGGTTCCCCACTTTTTTACAATCTGTTCGCCCTGCTCTCTTTGGTTCCCCTCTGTCCTGCAGTGTCCTCCACGGTTCCCCACTTTTTCCAACCTGTACCTCCTGCTCCCTTTGGTTCCCCTCTGTCATGCAGTGTTTTCACAGTTCCCCAATTTTTTTCCTATCTGTTCCCCCTGATCCCTTTGGTTACCCTCTGTCGTGCAGTGTTCCCCACGGTTCCCCACTTTTTCCAATCCGTTCCCTCTGCTCCCTTTGGTTCCCCTCTGTTCTGCAGTGTTCCCCACAGTTCTCCACCTTTTCCAATTCGTTCCCCCTGCTCCCTTTGGTTCCCCACCTTTCTGCATTTTTCCACACGGTTCCCTACTTTTTCCAATCGGTTCCCCACTTTTTCCAATCTGTTCCCCCTGCTCCTTTGGCTCCACTCTGTTCTGCAGTTTTCCCCACGGTTCGCCACATTTTCCAAATCATTCCCTCGGCTCGCTTTCGTTTCATACTGTTCTGCAGCGTTTCCCACGGTTCCCCACTTTTTCCAATCTGTTTCCCCTGCTACCTCTGGTTCCCCTCTGTTCTGCATTTTTCTACACTGTTCCCCACTTTTTCCAATCCGATCCCCCTGCTTCCTTTCGTTCACCTCTGTTCTGCAGAACTCCCCACGATTCCCCACTTTTTCCAATCTGTTCCCCCTGCTACCTTTGGTTTCCCTCTGTTCTGCAGTGTTCCCCACAGTTCCCAACTTTTTCCAATCGGTTCCCCCTGCTCCCTTTGATTACCCTCTGTGATGCAGTGTTCGCCATGGGCCCCACTTTTTGCAATCCGTTTCCCCTGCTCACTTTTGTTCACATCTGTGCTGCAGTGTCCCCCATTGTTCCCCACTTTTTCCAATCTGTTCCCCCTGCTCCATTTGGTTCCTCACTGTTCTGCAGTGTTCCCCACGGTTGCCCACTTTTTCCAATGTGTTCCCCTGCTCCCTTTGGTTCCCCTCTGTTCTGTAGTGATCCCCACGTTTCCCCACATTTTCCAAACTGTTCCCCCTGCTCGATTTGGTTTCATACTGTTCTGCAGTGTTCCCCACGGTTCCCCACTTTTTTACAATCCGTTCCCCCTGCTTCCTTTGGTTCTCCTCTGTCCTGCAGTGTCCTCCACGGTTCCCCACTTTTTCCAACCTGTACCTCCTGCTCCCTTTGGTTCCCCTCTGTCATGCAGTGTTTGCACAGTTCCCCAATTTTTTCCTATCTGTTCCCCCTGATCCCTTTGGTTACCCTCTGTCGTGCAGTGTTCCCCACGGTTCCCCACTTTTTCCAATCCGTTCCCTCTGCTCCCTTTGGTTCCCCTCTGTTCTGGAGTGTTCCCCACAGTTCTCCACCTTTTCCAATTCGTTCCCCTTGCTCCCTTTGGTTCCCCACCTTTCTGCATTTTTCCACACGGTTCCCTACTTTTTCCAATCGGTTCCCCACTTTTTCCAATCTGTTCCCCCTGCTCCTTTGGCTCCACTCTGTTCTGCAGTTTTCCCCACGGTTCGCCACATTTTCCAAATCATTCCCTCGGCTCGCTTTCGTTTCATACTGTTCTGCAGCGTTTCCCACGGTTCCCCACTTTTTCCAATCTGTTTCCCCTGCTACCTCTGGTTCCCCTCTGTTCTGCATTTTTCTACACTGTTCCCCACTTTTTCCAATCCAATCCCCCTGCTTCCTTTCGTTCACCTCTGTTCTGCAGAAATCCCCACGATTCTCCACTTTTTCCAATCTGTTCCCCCTGCTCCCTTTGGTTCCCCTCTGTTCTGCATTGTTCCACACGGTTCCCCATTTTTTCCAGTCCGTTCCCCCTGCTTCCTTTGGTCCACCTGTTTTCTGCAGAGTTCCCCACGGTCCACTTTTTCGAATCCTTTCCCCCTGCTCCCTTTGGGTCCCCACTGTTCTGCAGAACTCCCCACGATTCCCCACTTTTTCCAATCTGTTCCCCCTTCTCCCTTTGGTTCCTCTCTGTTCTGCATTGTTCCCCACGGGTCCGCACTTTTCCGAGCTGTTCCCCCTGCTCCCTTTGGTTCTGCTTTGTTCTGCAGTTTTCCCCACGGTTCTGCAAATTTTTTCTAATCTGTTCCCATGCTCCCTTTGGTTCCCGTCTGCCCTGCAGTGGCCCCCATGGTTCCCCACTTTTTCCAATCCGTTCCCCCTGCTACCTTTGGTTTCCCTCTGTTCTGCAGTGTTCCCCACAGTTCCCAACTTTTTCCAATCGGTTCCCCCTGCTCCCTTTGATTACCCTCTGTCATGCAGTGTTCGCCATGGGCCCCACTTTTTGCAATCCGTTTCCCCTGCTCACTTTTGTTCCCATCTGTGCTGCAGTGCTCTCCACGGTTCCCCACTTTTTCCAACCTGTACCTCCTGCTACCTTTGGTTCCCCTCTGTCATGCAGTGTTCCCCACGGTTCCCCACTTTTTCCAACATGTACCTCCTGCTCCCTTTGGTGCCCCTCTGTTCTGCAGTGTTGCCCACGGTTCCCCACTTTTCCAATCTGTTTCCCCTGCTACCTCTGGTTCCCCTCTGTTCTGCATTTTTCCACACTGTTCCCCACTTTTGCCAATCCGTTCCCCCTGCTTCCTTTGGTTCCCCTCTGTTCTGCAGTGTTCCCCACGGTTCCCCACTTTTTCTAATCTGTTCCCCCTGCTACTTTGTCTCCACCCTGTTCTGCAGTTTTCCCCACGGTTCCCCACATTTTCCAAACCATTCCCCCGGCTCGCTTTGGTTTCATACTGTTCTGCAGCATTCCCCACGGTTCCCCACTTTTTTACAAACTGTTTGCCCTGCTCCCTTTGGTTTTCCCTGTTCTGCATTGTCCTCCACGGTTCCAAACTTTTTGCAATCCATTCCCCCTGTTCCGTTTGTTTGCCCTCTGTTCTGCAGTGTCCCCCACTGTTCCCCACTTTTTCCAATCACTTCCCCCTGCTCCCTTTGATTCCCCTCTGTCCTACAGTGTTCCCCATCGGTGCAACTTTTTACAATCCGTTCCACCTGCTTCCTTTGGTTCCCCTCTGTCGTGCAGTGTTCCCCACGGTTCCCCACTTTTTCCAATCTGTTTCCCCTGCTACCTCTGCTTCCCCTCTGTTCTGCATTTTTCTACACTGTTCCCCAGTTTTTCCAATCCGATCCCCCTGCTTCCTTTCGTTCACCTCTGTTCTGCAGAACTCCCCACGATTCCCCACTTTTTCCAATCTGTTCCCCATGCTCCCTTTGGTTCCCCTCTGTTCTGCATTGTTCCACACGGTTCCCCATTTTTTCCAATCCGTTCCCTCTGCTTCCTTTGGTTCCCCTCTGTCCTGCAGTGTCCTCCACGGTTCCCCACTTTTTTCAACCTGTACCTCCTGTTCCCTTTGGTTCCCCACTGTCATGCAGTGTTTTCACTGTTCCCCAATTTTTTCCTATCTGTTCCCCCTGATCCATTTGGTTCCCCTCTGTCATGCAGTGTGCCCCACGGTTCCCCACTTTTTCCAATCCGTTCCCTCTGCTCCCTTTGGTTCCCCTCTGTTCTGCAGTGTTCCCCACAGTTCTCCACCTTTTCCAATTCTTTCCCCCTGCTCCCTTTGGTTCCCCACTTTTCTGCATTTTTCCACACGGTTCCCCACTTTTTCCAATATGTTCCCCCTGCTCCCTTTGATTCCTCACTGTTCTCCACATTTTTTCCAATCTGCAACCCCTGCTCTCTATGGTTCCCCTCTGCCCTGCAGTGTCCCCCATGGTTCCCCACTTTTTCCAATCCGTTCCCCCTGTTCCCTTTTGTTTGCCTCTGTTTTGCATTGTTACCCACGTTTCTCCACATTTTTTTTCCATCCTGTACACCCTGCTCCCTATGGTTCCCCTCTGCTTTGCAGTGTTCCCCATGGGACCCCACTTTTTCCAATCTGTTCCCCCTGCTCCTTTCGCTCCACTCTGTTCTGCAGTTTTCCCCATGGTTCTCCACATTTTTTCCAAACTGTTCCACCTGCTCCCTTCGGTTCTGCAGTGTTTCCCACGGTTCCCCACTTTTTCCAATCCATTTCCCCTGCTCCCTATGGTTCCCCTCTGCCCTGCAGTGTCCCCCATTGTTCCCCACTTTTTCCAATCTGTTCCCCCTGTTCCCTTTGGTTCGCCTCTGTTCTGCAGTGTTCCCGACGCTTCCCCACTTTTTCCAATCCGTTCCCCCTGCTCCCTTTGGTTCCCCTCTATTCTGCAGTGTTCCCCACGATTCTCCACATTCTTTTCCTTCCTGTACCCCCTGCTCCCTTTGGTTCCCCACTGTTGTGCATTTTTGCACACGGTACCCCACTTCTTCTAATCTGTTCCTCCTGCACCCTTTGTTTCCCCACTGTTCTGCATTTTTCCACACGGTTCCCCACTTTTTCCAATCTGTTCCCCCTGCTCCATTGGGTTCCTCACTGTTCTGCAGTGTTCCCCACGGTTGCCCACTTTTTCCAATGTGTTCCCCTGCTCCCTTTGGTTCCCCTCTGTTCTGTAGTGATCCCCACGTTTCCCCACATTTTCCAAACTGTTCCCCCTGCTCGATTTGGTTTCATACTGTTCTGCAGTGTTCCCCACGGTTCCCCACTTTTTTACAATCTGTTCGCCCTGCTCCCTTTGGTTCCCCTCTGTCCTGCAGTGTCCTCCACGGTTCCCCACTTTTTCCAACCTGTACCTCCTGCTCCCTTTGGTTCCCCTCTGTCATGCAGTGTTTTCACAGTTCCCCAATTTTTTCCTATCTGTTCCCCCTGATCCCTTTGGTTACCCTCTATCGTGCAGTGTTCCCCACGGTTCCCCACTTTTTCCAATCCGTTCCCTCTGCTCCCTTTGGTTCCCCTCTGTTCTGCAGTGTTCCCCACAGTTCTCCACCTTTTCCAATTCGTTCCCCCTGCTCCCTTTGGTTCCCCACCTTTCTGCATTTTTCCACACGGTTCCCTACTTTTTCCAATCGGTTCCCCACTTTTTCCAATCTGTTCCCCCTGCTCCTTTGGCTCCACTCTGTTCTGCAGTTTTCCCCACGGTTCGCCACATTTTCCAAATCATTCCCTCGGCTCGCTTTCGTTTCATACTGTTCTGCAGCGTTTCGCACGGTTCCCCACTTTTTCCAATCTGTTTCCCCTGCTACCTCTGGTTCCCCTCTGTTCTGCATTTTTCTACACTGTTCCCCACTTTTTCCAATCCGATCCCCCTGCTTCCTTTCGTTCACCTCTGTTCTGCAGAACTCCCCACGATTCCCCACTTTTTCCAATCTGTTCCCCCTGCTCCCTTTGGTTCCCCTCTGTTCTGCATTGTTCCACACGGTTCCCCATTTTTTCCAGTCCGTTCCCCCTGCTTCCTTTGGTCCACCTGTTTTCTGCAGAGTTCCCCACGGTCCACTTTTTCGAATCCTTTCCCCCTGCTCCCTTTGGGTCCCCACTGTTCTGCAGAACTCCCCACGATTCCCCACTTTTTCCAATCTGTTCCCCCTTCTCCCTTTGGTTCCTCTCTGTTCTGCATTGTTCCCCACGGGTCCGCACTTTTCCGAGCTGTTCCCCCTGCTCCCTTTGGTTCTGCTTTGTTCTGCAGTTTTCCCCACGGTTCTCCAAATTTTTTCTAATCTGTTCCCATGCTCCCTTTGGTTCCCGTCTGCCCTGCAGTGGCCCCCATGGTTCCCCACTTTTTCCAATCCGTTCCCCCTGCTACCTTTGGTTTCCCTCTGTTCTGCAGTGTTCCCCACAGTTCCCAACTTTTTCCAATCGGTTCCCCCTGCTCCCTTTGATTACCCTCTGTGATGCAGTGTTCGCCATGGGCCCCACTTTTTGCAATCCGTTTCCCCTGCTCACTTTTGTTCCCATCTATGCTGCAGTGTTCTCCACGGTTCCCCACTTTTTCCAACCTGTACCAACTGCTACCTTTGGTTCCCCTCTGTCATGCAGTGTTCCCCACGGTTCCCCACTTTTTCCAACATGTACCTCCTGCTCCCTTTGGTGCCCCTCTGTTCTGCAGTGTTGCCCACGTTTCCCCACTTTTTCCAATCTGTTTCCCCTGCTACCTCTGGTTCCCCTCTGTTCTGCATTTTTCCACACTGTTCCCCACTTTTGCCAATCCGTTCCCCCTGCTTCCTTTGGTTCCCCTCTGTTCTGCAGTGTTCCCCACGGTTCCCCACTTTTTCTAATCTGTTCCCCCTGCTACTTTGTCTCCACCCTGTTCTGCAGTTTTCCCCACGGTTCCCCACATTTTCCAAACCATTCCCCCGGCTCGCTTTGGTTTCATACTGTTCTGCAGCATTCCCCACGGTTCCCCACTTTTTTACAAACTGTTTGCCCTGCTCCCTTTGGTTTTCCCTGTTCTGCATTGTCCTCCACGGTTCCAAACTTTTTGCAATCCATTCCCCCTGTTCCGTTTGTTTGCCCTCTGTTCTGCAGTGTCCCCCACTGTTCCCCACTTTTTCCAATCACTTCCCCCTGCTCCCTTTGATTCCCCTCTGTCCTACAGTGTTCCCCATCGGTGCAACTTTTTACAATCCGTTCCACC
Source organism: Narcine bancroftii (assembly GCF_036971445.1). NCBI lineage: Eukaryota > Metazoa > Chordata > Chondrichthyes > Torpediniformes > Narcinidae > Narcine > Narcine bancroftii. The sequence continues at coordinate 529,874 of NW_027211899.1, forward strand.
TGCTTCCTTTGGTTCCCCTCTGTCGTGCAGTGTGCCCCACGGTTCCCCACTTTTTCCAATCCGTTCCCTCTGCTCCCTTTGGTTGCCCTCTGTTCTGCAGTGTTCCCCACAGTTCTCCACCTTTTCCAATTCTTTCCCCCTGCTCCCTTTGGTTCCCCACTTTTCTGCATTTTTCCACACGGTTCCCCACTTTTTCCAATATGTTCCCCCTGCTCCCTTTGATTCCTCACTGTTCTCCACATTTTTTCCAATCTGCAACCCCTGCTCTCTATGGTTCCCCTCTGCCCTGCAGTGTCCCCCATGGTTCCCCACTTTTTCCAATCCGTTCCCCCTGTTCCCTTTTGTTTGCCTCTGTTTTGCATTGTTACCCACGTTTCTCCACATTTTTTTCCATCCTGTACACCCTGCTCCCTATGGTTCCCCTCTGCTTTGCAGTGTTCCCCATGGGACCCCACTTTTTCCAATCTGTTCCCCCTGCTCCTTTCGCTCCACTATGTTCTGCAGTTTTCCCCATGGTTTTCCACATTTTTTCCAAACTGTTCCACCTGCTCCCTTTGGTTCTGCAGTGTTTCCCACGGTTCCCCACTTTTTCCAATCCATTTCCCCTGCTCCCTATGGTTCCCCTCTGCCCTGCAGTGTCCCCCATGGTTCCCCACTTTTTCCAATCCGTTCCCCCTGTTCCCTTTTGTTTGCCTCTGTTTTGCATTGTTACCCACGTTTCTCCACATTTTTTTTCCATCCTGTACACCCTGCTCCCTATGGTTCCCCTCTGCTTTGCAGTGTTCCCCATGGGACCCCACTTTTTCCAATCTGTTCCCCCTGCTCCTTTCGCTCCACTCTGTTCTGCAGTTTTCCCCATGGTTCTCCACATTTTTTCCAAACTGTTCCACCTGCTCCCTTCGGTTCTGCAGTGTTTCCCACGGTTCCCCACTTTTTCCAATCCATTTCCCCTGCTCCCTATGGTTCCCCTCTGCCCTGCAGTGTCCCCCATTGTTCCCCACTTTTTCCAATCTGTTCCCCCTGTTCCCTTTGGTTCGCCTCTGTTCTGCAGTGTTCCCGACGCTTCCCCACTTTTTCCAATCCGTTCCCCCTGCTCCCTTTGGTTCCCCTCTATTCTGCAGTGTTCCCCACGATTCTCCACATTCTTTTCCTTCCTGTACCCCCTGCTCCCTTTGGTTCCCCACTGTTGTGCATTTTTGCACACGGTACCCCACTTCTTCTAATCTGTTCCTCCTGCACCCTTTGTTTCCCCACTGTTCTGCATTTTTCCACACGGTTCCCCACTTTTTCCAATCTGTTCCCCCTGCTCCATTGGGTTCCTCACTGTTCTGCAGTGTTCCCCACGGTTGCCCAATTTTTTCAATGTGTTCCCCTGCTCCCTTTGGTTCCCCTCTGTTCTGTAGTGATCCCCACGTTTCCCCACATTTTCCAAACTGTTCCCCCTGCTCGATTTGGTTTCATACTGTTCTGCAGTGTTCCCCACGGTTCCCCACTTTTTTACAATCTGTTCGCCCTGCTCCCTTTGGTTCCCCTCTGTCCTGCAGTGTCCTCCACGGTTCCCCACTTTTTCCAACCTGTACCTCCTGCTCCCTTTGGTTCCCCTCTGTCATGCAGTGTTTTCACAGTTCCCCAATTTTTTCCTATCTGTTCCCCCTGATCCCTTTGGTTACCCTCTATCGTGCAGTGTTCCCCACGGTTCCCCACTTTTTCCAATCCGTTCCCTCTGCTCCCTTTGGTTCCCCTCTGTTCTGCAGTGTTCCCCACAGTTCTCCACCTTTTCCAATTCGTTCCCCCTGCTCCCTTTGGTTCCCCACCTTTCTGCATTTTTCCACACGGTTCCCTACTTTTTCCAATCGGTTCCCCACTTTTTCCAATCTGTTCCCCCTGCTCCTTTGGCTCCACTCTGTTCTGCAGTTTTCCCCACGGTTCGCCACATTTTCCAAATCATTCCCTCGGCTCGCTTTCGTTTCATACTGTTCTGCAGCGTTTCGCACGGTTCCCCACTTTTTCCAATCTGTTTCCCCTGCTACCTCTGGTTCCCCTCTGTTCTGCATTTTTCTACACTGTTCCCCACTTTTTCCAATCCGATCCCCCTGCTTCCTTTCGTTCACTTCTGTTCTGCAGAACTCCCCACGATTCCCCACTTTTTCCAATCTGTTCCCCCTGCTCCCTTTGGTTCCCCTCTGTTCTGCATTGTTCCACACGGTTCCCCATTTTTTCCAGTCCGTTCCCCCTGCTTCCTTTGGTCCACCTGTTTTCTGCAGAGTTCCCCACGGTCCACTTTTTCGAATCCTTTCCCCCTGCTCCCTTTGGGTCCCCACTGTTCTGCAGAACTCCCCACGATTCCCCACTTTTTCCAATCTGTTCCCCCTTCTCCCTTTGGTTCCTCTCTGTTCTGCATTGTTCCCCACGGGTCCGCACTTTTCCGAGCTGTTCCCCCTGCTCCCTTTGGTTCTGCTTTGTTCTGCAGTTTTCCCCACGGTTCTCCAAATTTTTTCTAATCTGTTCCCATGCTCCCTTTGGTTCCCGTCTGCCCTGCAGTGGCCCCCATGGTTCCCCACTTTTTCCAATCCGTTCCCCCTGCTACCTTTGGTTTCCCTCTGTTCTGCAGTGTTCCCCACAGTTCCCAACTTTTTCCAATCGGTTCCCCCTGCTCCCTTTGATTACCCTCTGTGATGCAGTGTTCGCCATGGGCCCCACTTTTTGCAATCCGTTTCCCCTGCTCACTTTTGTTCCCATCTATGCTGCAGTGTTCTCCACGGTTCCCCACTTTTTCCAACCTGTACCAACTGCTACCTTTGGTTCCCCTCTGTCATGCAGTGTTCCCCACGGTTCCCCACTTTTTCCAACATGTACCTCCTGCTCCCTTTGGTGCCCCTCTGTTCTGCAGTGTTGCCCACGTTTCCCCACTTTTTCCAATCTGTTTCCCCTGCTACCTCTGGTTCCCCTCTGTTCTGCATTTTTCCACACTGTTCCCCACTTTTGCCAATCCGTTCCCCCTGCTTCCTTTGGTTCCCCTCTGTTCTGCAGTGTTCCCCACGGTTCCCCACTTTTTCTAATCTGTTCCCCCTGCTACTTTGTCTCCACCCTGTTCTGCAGTTTTCCCCACGGTTCCCCACATTTTCCAAACCATTCCCCCGGCTCGCTTTGGTTTCATACTGTTCTGCAGCATTCCCCACGGTTCCCCACTTTTTTACAAACTGTTTGCCCTGCTCCCTTTGGTTTTCCCTGTTCTGCATTGTCTTCGACGGTTCCAAACTTTTTGCAATCCATTCCCCCTGTTCCGTTTGTTTGCCCTCTGTTCTGCAGTGTCCCCCACTGTTCCCCACTTTTTCCAATCACTTCCCCCTGCTCCCTTTGATTCCCCTCTGTCCTACAGTGTTCCCCATCGGTGCAACTTTTTCCAATCCGTTCCACCTGCTTCCTTTGGTTCCCCTCTGTCGTGCAGTGTGCCCCACGGTTCCCCACTTTTTCCAATCCGTTCCCTCTGCTCCCTTTGGTTGCCCTCTGTTCTGCAGTGTTCCCCACAGTTCTCCACCTTTTCCAATTCTTTCCCCCTGCTCCCTTTGGTTCCCCACTTTTCTGCATTTTTCCACACGGTTCCCCACTTTTTCCAATATGTTCCCCCTGCTCCCTTTGATTCCTCACTGTTCTCCACATTTTTTCCAATCTGCAACCCCTGCTCTCTATGGTTCCCCTCTGCCCTGCAGTGTCCCCCATGGTTCCCCACTTTTTCCAATCCGTTCCCCCTGTTCCCTTTTGTTTGCCTCTGTTTTGCATTGTTACCCACGTTTCTCCACATTTTTTTCCATCCTGTACACCCTGCTCCCTATGGTTCCCCTCTGCTTTGCAGTGTTCCCCATGGGACCCCACTTTTTCCAATCTGTTCCCCCTGCTCCTTTCGCTCCACTATGTTCTGCAGTTTTCCCCATGGTTTTCCACATTTTTTCCAAACTGTTCCACCTGCTCCCTTTGGTTCTGCAGTGTTTCCCACGGTTCCCCACTTTTTCCAATCCATTTCCCCTGCTCCCTATGGTTCCCCTCTGCCCTGCAGTGTCCCCCATTGTTCCCCACTTTTTCCAATCTGTTCCCCCTGTTCCCTTTGGTTCGCCTCTGTTCTGCAGTGTTCCCGACGCTTCCCCACTTTTTCCAATCCGTTCCCCCTGCTCCCTTTGGTTCCCCTCTATTCTGCAGTGTTCCCCACGATTCTCCACATTCTTTTCCTTCCTGTACCCCCTGCTCCCTTTGGTTCCCCACTGTTGTGCATTTTTGCACACGGTACCCCACTTCTTCTAATCTGTTCCTCCTGCACCCTTTGTTTCCCCACTGTTCTGCATTTTTCCACACGGTTCCCCACTTTTTCCAATCTGTTCCCCCTGCTCCATTTGGTTCCTCACTTTTCTGCAGTGTTCCCCACGGTTGCCCACTTTTTCCAATGTGTTCCCCTGCTCCCTTTGGTTCCCCTCTGTTCTGTAGTGCTCCCCACGTTTCCCCACATTTTCCAAACTGTTCCCCCTGCTCGATTTGGTTTCATACTGTTCTGCAGTGTTCCCCACGGTTCCCCACTTTTTTACAATCTGTTCGCCCTGCTCTCTTTGGTTCCCCTCTGTCCTGCAGTGTCCTCCACGGTTCCCCACTTTTTCCAACCTGTACCTCCTGCTCCCTTTGGTTCCCCTCTGTCATGCAGTGTTTTCACAGTTCCCCAATTTTTTTCCTATCTGTTCCCCCTGATCCCTTTGGTTACCCTCTGTCGTGCAGTGTTCCCCACGGTTCCCCACTTTTTCCAATCCGTTCCCTCTGCTCCCTTTGGTTCCCCTCTGTTCTGCAGTGTTCCCCACAGTTCTCCACCTTTTCCAATTCGTTCCCCCTGCTCCCTTTGGTTCCCCACCTTTCTGCATTTTTCCACACGGTTCCCTACTTTTTCCAATCGGTTCCCCACTTTTTCCAATCTGTTCCCCCTGCTCCTTTGGCTCCACTCTGTTCTGCAGTTTTCCCCACGGTTCGCCACATTTTCCAAATCATTCCCTCGGCTCGCTTTCGTTTCATACTGTTCTGCAGCGTTTCCCACGGTTCCCCACTTTTTCCAATCTGTTTCCCCTGCTACCTCTGGTTCCCCTCTGTTCTGCATTTTTCTACACTGTTCCCCACTTTTTCCAATCCGATCCCCCTGCTTCCTTTCGTTCACCTCTGTTCTGCAGAACTCCCCACGATTCCCCACTTTTTCCAATCTGTTCCCCCTGCTCCCTATGGTTCCCCTCTGTTCTGCATTGTTCCACACGGTTCCCCATTTTTTCCAGTCCGTTCCCCCTGCTTCCTTTGGTCCACCTGTTTTCTGCAGAGTTCCCCACGGTCCACTTTTTCGAATCCTTTCCCCCTGCTCCCTTTGGGTCCCCACTGTTCTGCAGAACTCCCCACGATTCCCCACTTTTTCCAATCTGTTCCCCCTTCTCCCTTTGGTTCCTCTCTGTTCTGCATTGTTCCCCACGGGTCCGCACTTTTCCGAGCTGTTCCCCCTGCTCCCTTTGGTTCTGCTTTGTTCTGCAGTTTTCCCCACGGTTCTCCAAATTTTTTCTAATCTGTTCCCATGCTCCCTTTGGTTCCCGTCTGCCCTGCAGTGGCCCCCATGGTTCCCCACTTTTTCCAATCCGTTCCCCCTGCTACCTTTGGTTTCCCTCTGTTCTGCAGTGTTCCCCACAGTTCCCAACTTTTTCCAATCGGTTCCCCCTGCTCCCTTTGATTACCCTCTGTGATGCAGTGTTCGCCATGGGCCCCACTTTTTGCAATCCGTTTCCCCTGCTCACTTTTGTTCCCATCTGTGCTGCAGTGTCCCCCATTGTTCCCCACTTTTTCCAATCTGTTCCCCCTGCTCCATTTGGTTCCTCACTGTTCTGCAGTGTTCCCCACGGTTGCCCACTTTTTCCAATGTGTTCCCCTGCTCCCTTTGGTTCCCCTCTGTTCTGTAGTGATCCCCACGTTTCCCCACATTTTCCAAACTGTTCCCCCTGCTCGATTTGGTTTCATACTGTTCTGCAGTGTTCCCCACGGTTCCCCACTTATTACAATCCGTTCCCCCTGCTTCCTTTGGTTCTCCTCTGTCCTGCAGTGTCCTCCACGGTTCCCCACTTTTTCCAACCTGTACCTCCTGCTCCCTTTGGTTCCCCTCTGTCATGCAGTGTTTTCACAGTTCCCCAATTTTTTCCTATCTGTTCCCCCTGATCCCTTTGGTTACCCTCTGTCGTGCAGTGTTCCCCACGGTTCCCCACTTTTTCCAATCCGTTCCCTCTGCTCCCTTTGGTTCCCCTCTGTTCTGCAGTGTTCCCCACAGTTCTCCACCTTTTCCAATTCGTTCCCCCTGCTCCCTTTGGTTCCCCACCTTTCTGCATTTTTCCACACGGTTCCCTACTTTTTCCAATCGGTTCCCCACTTTTTCCAATCTGTTCCCCCTGCTCCTTTGGCTCCACTCTGTTCTGCAGTTTTCCCCACGGTTCGCCATATTTTCCAAATCATTCCCTCGGCTCGCTTTCGTTTCATACTGTTCTGCAGCGTTTCCCACGGTTCCCCACTTTTTCCAATCTGTTTCCCCTGCTACCTCTGGTTCCCCTCTGTTCTGCATTTTTCTACACTGTTCCCCACTTTTTCCAATCCGATCCCCCTGCTTCCTTTCGTTCACCTCTGTTCTGCAGAACTCCCCACGATTCCCCACTTTTTCCAATCTGTTCCCCCTGCTCCCTTTGGTTCCCCTCTGTTCTGCATTGTTCCACACGGTTCCCCATTTTTTCCAGTCCGTTCCCCCTGCTTCCTTTTGTCCACCTGTTTTCTGCAGAGTTCCCCACGGTCCACTTTTTCGAATCCTTTCCCCCTGCTCCCTTTGGGTCCCCACTGTTCTGCAGAACTCCCCACGATTCCCCACTTTTTCCAATCTGTTCCCCCTTCTCCCTTTGGTTCCTCTCTGTTCTGCATTGTTCCCCACGGGTCCGCACTTTTCCGAGCTGTTCCCCCTGCTCCCTTTGGTTCTGCTTTGTTCTGCAGTTTTCCCCACGGTTCTCCAAATTTTTTCTAATCTGTTCCCATGCTCCCTTTGGTTCCCGTCTGCCCTGCAGTGGCCCCCATGGTTCCCCACTTTTTCCAATCCGTTCCCCCTGCTACCTTTGGTTTCCCTCTGTTCTGCAGTGTTCCCCACAGTTCCCAACTTTTTCCAATCGGTTCCCCCTGCTCCCTTTGATTACCCTCTGTGATGCAGTGTTCGCCATGGGCCCCACTTTTTGCAATCCGTTTCCCCTGCTCACTTTTGTTCCCATCTGTGCTGCAGTGTCCCCCATTGTTCCCCACTTTTTCCAATCTGTTCCCCCTGCTCCATTTGGTTCCTCACTGTTCTGCAGTGTTCCCCACGGTTGCCCACTTTTTCCAATGTGTTCCCCTGCTCCCTTTGGTTCCCCTCTGTTCTGTAGTGATCCCCACGTTTCCCCACATTTTCCAAACTGTTCCCCCTGCTCGATTTGGTTTCATACTGTTCTGCAGTGTTCCCCACGGTTCCCCACTTTTTTACAATCCGTTCCCCCTGCTTCCTTTGGTTCCCCTCTGTCCTGCAGTGTCCTCCACGGTTCCCCACTTTTTCCAACCTGTACCTCCTGCTCCCTTTGGTTCCCCTCTGTCATGCAGTGTTTTCACAGTTCCCCAATTTTTTCCTATCTGTTCCCCCTGATCCCTTTGGTTACCCTCTGTCGTGCAGTGTTCCCCACGGTTCCCCACTTTTTCCAATCCGTTCCCTCTGCTCCCTTTGGTTCCCCTCTGTTCTGCAGTGTTCCCCACAGTTCTCCACCTTTTCCAATTCGTTCCCCTTGCTCTCTTTGGTTCCCCACCTTTCTGCATTTTTCCACACGGTTCCCTACTTTTTCCAATCGGTTCCCCACTTTTTCCAATCTGTTCCCCCTGCTCCTTTGGCTCCACTCTGTTCTGCAGTTTTCCCCACGGTTCGCCACATTTTCCAAATCATTCCCTCGGCTCGCTTTCGTTTCATACTGTTCTGCAGCGTTTCCCACGGTTCCCCACTTTTTCCAATCTGTTTCCCCTGCTACCTCTGGTTCCCCTCTGTTCTGCATTTTTCTACACTGTTCCCCACTTTTTCCAATCCAATCCCCCTGCTTCCTTTCGTTCACCTCTGTTCTGCAGAACTCCCCACGATTCCCCACTTTTTCCAATCTGTTCCCCCTGCTCCCTTTGGTTCCCCTCTGTTCTGCATTGTTCCACACGGTTCCACATTTTTTCCAGTCCGTTCCCCCTGCTTCCTTTGGTCCACCTGTTTTCTGCAGAGTTCCCCACGGTCCACTTTTTCGAATCCTTTCCCCCTGCTCCCTTTGGGTCCCCACTGTTCTGCAGAACTCCCCACGATTCCCCACTTTTTCCAATCTGTTCCCCCTTCTCCCTTTGGTTCCTCTCTGTTCTGCATTGTTCCCCACGGGTCCGCACTTTTCCGAGCTGTTCCCCCTGCTCCCTTTGGTTCTGCTTTGTTCTGCAGTTTTCCCCACGGTTCTCCAAATTTTTTCTAATCTGTTCCCATGCTTCCTTTGGTTCCCGTCTGCCCTGCAGTGGCCCCCATGGTTCCCCACTTTTTCCAATCCGTTCCCCCTGCTACCTTTGGTTTCCCTCTGTTCTGCAGTGTTCCCCACAGTTCCCAACTTTTTCCAATCGGTTCCCCCTGCTCCCTTTGATTACCCTCTGTGATGCAGTGTTCGCCATGGGCCCCACTTTTTGCAATCCGTTTCCCCTGCTCACTTTTGTTCCCATCTGTGCTGCAGTGTCCCCCATTGTTCCCCACTTTTTCCAATCTGTTCCCCCTGCTCCATTTGGTTCCTCACTGTTCTGCAGTGTTCCCCACGGTTGCCCACTTTTTCCAATGTGTTCCCCTGCTCCCTTTGGTTCCCCTCTGTTCTGTAGTGATCCCCACGTTTCCCCACATTTTCCAAACTGTTCCCCCTGCTCGATTTGGTTTCATACTGTTCTGCAGTGTTCCCCACGGTTCCCCACTTTTTTACAATCCGTTCCCCCTGCTTTCTTTGGTTCCCCTCTGTCCTGCAGTGTCCTCCACGGTTCCCCACTTTTTCCAACCTGTACCTCCTGCTCCCTTTGGTTCCCCTCTGTCATGCAGTGTTTTCACAGTTCCCCAATTTTTTCCTATCTGTTCCCCCTGATCCCTTTGGTTACCCTCTGTCGTGCAGTGTGCCCCACGGTTCCCCACTTTTTCCAATCCGTTCCCTCTGCTCCCTTTGGTTCCCCTCTGTTCTGCAGTGTTCCCCACAGTTCTCCACCTTTTCCAATTCTTTCCCCCTGCTCCCTTTGGTTCCCCACTTTTCTGCATTTTTCCACACGGTTCCCCACTTTTTCCAATATGTTCCCCCTGCTCCCTTTGATTCCTCACTGTTCTCCACATTTTTTCCAATCTGCAACCCCTGCTCTCTATGGTTCCCCTCTGCCCTGCAGTGTCCCCCATGGTTCCCCACTTTTTCCAATCCGTTCCCCCTGTTCCCTTTTGTTTGCCTCTGTTTTGCATTGTTACCCACGTTTCTCCACATTTTTTTCCATCCTGTACACCCTGCTCCCTATGGTTCCCCTCTGCCCTGCAGTGTCCCCCATGGTTCCCCACTTTTTCCAATCTGTTCCCCCTGCTCCTTTCGCTCCACTCTGTTCTGCAGTTTTCCCCATGGTTCTCCACATTTTTTCCAAACTGTTCCACCTGCTCCCTTCGGTTCTGCAGTGTTTCCCACGGTTCCCCACTTTTTCCAATCCATTTCCCCTGCTCCCTATGGTTCCCCTCTGCCCTGCAGTGTCCCCCATTGTTCCCCACTTTTTCCAATCTGTTCCCCCTGTTCCCTTTGGTTCGCCATTGTTCTGCAGTGTTCCCGACGCTTCCCCACTTTTTCCAATCCGTTCCCCCTGCTCCCTTTGGTTCCCCTCTATTCTGCAGTGTTCCCCACGATTCTCCACATTCTTTTCCTTCCTGTACCCCCTGCTCCCTTTGGTTCCCCACTGTTCTGCATTTTTCCACACGGTTCCCCACTTTTTCCAATCTGTTCCCCCTGCTCCATTTGGTTCCTCACTGTTCTGCAGTGTTCCCCACGGTTGCCCACTTTTTCCAATGTGTTCCCCTGCTCCCTTTGGTTCCCCTCTGTTCTGTAGTGATCCCCACGTTTCCCCACATTTTCCAAACTGTTCCCCCTGCTCGATTTGGTTTCATACTGTTCTGCAGTGTTCCCCACGGTTCCCCACTTTTTTACAATCTGTTCGCCCTGCTCTCTTTGGTTCCCCTCTGTCCTGCAGTGTTCTCCACGGTTCCCCACTTTTTCCAACCTGTACCTCCTGCTCCCTTTGGTTCCCCTCTGTCATGCAGTGTTTTCACAGTTCCCCAATTTTTTTCCTATCTGTTCCCCCTGATCCCTTTGGTTACCCTCTGTCGTGCAGTGTTCCCCACGGTTCCCCACTTTTTCCAATCCGTTCCCTCTGCTCCCTTTGGTTCCCCTCTGTTCTGCAGTGTTCCCCACAGTTCTCCACCTTTTCCAATTCGTTCCCCCTGCTCCCTTTGGTTCCCCACCTTTCTGCATTTTTCCACACGGTTCCCTACTTTTTCCAATCGGTTCCCCACTTTTTCCAATCTGTTCCCCCTGCTCCTTTGGCTCCACTCTGTTCTGCAGTTTTCCCCACGGTTCGCCACATTTTCCAAATCATTCCCTCGGCTCGCTTTCGTTTCATACTGTTCTGCAGCGTTTCCCACGGTTCCCCACTTTTTCCAATCTGTTTCCCCTGCTACCTCTGGTTCCCCTCTGTTCTGCATTTTTCTACACTGTTCCCCACTTTTTCCAATCCGATCCCCCTGCTTCCTTTCGTTCACCTCTGTTCTGCAGAACTCCCCACGATTCCCCACTTTTTCCAATCTGTTCCCCCTGCTCCCTTTGGTTCCCCTCTGTTCTGCATTGTTCCACACGGTTCCCCATTTTTTCCAGTCCGATCCCCCTGCTTCCTTTGGTCCACCTGTTTTCTGCAGAGTTCCCCACGGTCCACTTTTTCGAATCCTTTCCCCCTGCTCCCTTTGGGTCCCCACTGTTCTGCAGAACTCCCCACGATTCCCCACTTTTTCCAATCTGTTCCCCCTTCTCCCTTTGGTTCCTCTCTGTTCTGCATTGTTCCCCACGGGTCCGCACTTTTCCGAGCTGTTCCCCCTGCTCCCTTTGGTTCTGCTTTGTTCTGCAGTTTTCCCCACGGTTCTCCAAATTTTTTCTAATCTGTTCCCATGCTCCCTTTGGTTCCCGTCTGCCCTGCAGTGGCCCCCATGGTTCCCCACTTTTTCCAATCCGTTCCCCCTGCTACCTTTGGTTTCCCTCTGTTCTGCAGTGTTCCCCACAGTTCCCAACTTTTTCCAATCGGTTCCCCCTGCTCCCTTTGATTACCCTCTGTCATGCAGTGTTCGCCATGGGCCCCACTTTTTGCAATCCGTTTCCCCTGCTCACTTTTGTTCCCATCTGTGCTGCAGTGTCCCCCATTGTTCCCCACTTTTTCCAATCTGTTCCCCCTGCTCCATTTGGTTCCTCACTGTTCTGCAGTGTTCCCCACGGTTGCCCACTTTTTCCAATGTGTTCCCCTGCTCCCTTTGGTTCCCCTCTGTTCTGTAGTGATCCCCACGTTTCCCCACATTTTCCAAACTGTTCCCCCTGCTCGATTTGGTTTCATACTGTTCTGCAGTGTTCCCCACGGTTCCCCACTTTTTTACAATCCGTTTCCCCTGCTTCCTTTGGTTCCCCTCTGTCCTGCAGTGTCCTCCACGGTTCCCCACTTTTTCCAACCTGTACCTCCTGCTCCCTTTGGTTCCCCTCTGTCATGCAGTGTTTTCACAGTTCCCCAATTTTTTCCTATCTGTTCCCCCTGATCCCTTTGGTTACCCTCTGTCGTGCAGTGTTTTCCACGGTTCCCCACTTTTTCCAATCCGTTCCCCCTGCTTCCTTTGGTCCACCTGTTTTCTGCAGAGTTCCCCACGGTCCACTTTTTCGAATCCTTTCCCCCTGCTCCCTTTGGGTCCCCACTGTTCTGCAGAACTCTCCACGATTCCCCACTTTTTCCAATCCGTTCCCTCTGCTCCCTTTGGTTCCCCTCTGTTCTGCAGTGTTCCCCACAGTTCTCCACCTTTTCCAATTCGTTCCCCTTGCTCCCTTTGGTTCCCCACCTTTCTGCATTTTTCCACACGGTTCCCTACTTTTTCCAATCGGTTCCCCACTTTTTCCAATCTGTTCCCCCTGCTCCTTTGGCTCCACTCTGTTCTGCAGTTTTCCCCACGGTTCCCCACTTTTTCCAATCTGTTTCCCCTGCTACCTCTGGTTCCCCTCTGTTCTGCATTTTTCTACACTGTTCCCCACTTTTTCCAATCCAATCCCCCTGCTTCCTTTCGTTCACCTCTGTTCTGCAGAACTCCCCACGATTCCCCACTTTTTCCAATCTGTTCCCCCTGCTCGCTTTGGTCACCCTCTGTTCTGCATTGTTCCACACGGTTCCCCATTTTTTCCAGTCCGTTCCCCCTGCTTCCTTTGGTCCACCTGTTTTCTGCAGAGTTCCCCACGGTCCACTTTTTCGAATCCTTTCCCCCTGCTCCCTTTGGGTCCCCACTGTTCTGCAGAACTCTCCACGATTCCCCACTTTTTCCAATCTGTTCCCCCTTCTCCCTTTGGTTCCTCTCTGTTCTGCATTGTTCCCCACGGGTCCGCACTTTTCCGAGCTGTTCCCCCTGCTCCCTTTGGTTCTGCTTTGTTCTGCAGTTTTCCCCACGGTTCTGCAAATTTTTTCTAATCTGTTCCCATGCTCCCTTTGGTTCCCGTCTGCCCTGCAGTGGCCCCCATGGTTCCCCACTTTTTCCAATCCGTTCCCCCTGCTACCTTTGGTTTCCCTCTGTTCTGCAGTGTTCCCCACAGTTCCCAACGTTTTCCAATCGGTTCCCCCTGCTCCCTTTGATTACCCTCTGTCATGCAGTGTTCGCCATGGGCCCCACTTTTTGCAATCCATTTCCCCTGCTCACTTTTGTTCCCATCTGTGCTGCAGTGTTCTCCACGGTTCCCCACTTTTTCCAACCTGTACCTCCTGCTACCTTTGGTTCCCCTCTGTCATGCAGTGTTCCCCACGGTTCCCCACTTTTTCCAACATGTACCTCCTGCTCCCTTTGGTGCCCCTCTGTTCTGCAGTGTTGCCCACGGTTCCCCACTTTTCCAATCTGTTTCCCCTGCTACCTCTGGTTCCCCTCTGTTCTGCATTTTTCCACACTGTTCCCCACTTTTGCCAATCCGTTCCCCCTGCTTCCTTTGGTTCCCCTCTGTTCTGCAGTGTTCCCCACGGTTCCCCACTTTTTCTAATCTGTTCCCCCTGCTACTTTGTCTCCACCCTGTTCTGCAGTTTTCCCCACGGTTCCCCACATTTTCCAAACCATTCCCCCGGCTCGCTTTGGTTTCATACTGTTCTGCAGCATTCCCCACGGTTCCCCACTTTTTTACAAACTGTTTGCCCTGCTCCCTTTGGTTTTCCCTGTTCTGCATTGTCCTCCACGGTTCCAAACTTTTTGCAATCCATTCCCCCTGTTCCGTTTGTTTGCCCTCTGTTCTGCAGTGTCCCCCACTGTTCCCCACTTTTTCCAATCACTTCCCCCTGCTCCCTTTGATTCCCCTCTGTCCTACAGTGTTCCCCATCGGTGCAACTTTTTACAATCCGTTCCACCTGCTTCCTTTGGTTCCCCTCTGTCGTGCAGTGTTCCCCACGGTTCCCCACTTTTTCCAATCTGTTTCCCCTGCTACCTCTGCTTCCCCTCTGTTCTGCATTTTTCTACACTGTTCCCCAGTTTTTCCAATCCGATCCCCCTGCTTCCTTTGGTTCCCCTCTGTCCTGCAGTGTCCTCCACGGTTCCCCACTTTTTTCAACCTGTACCTCCTGTTCCCTTTGGTTCCCCACTGTCATGCAGTGTTTTCACAGTTCCCCAATTTTTTCCTATCTGTTCCCCCTGATCCATTTGGTTCCCCTCTGTCATGCAGTGTGCCCCACGGTACCCCACTTTTTCCAATCCGTTCCCTCTGCTCCCTTTGGTTCCCCTCTGTTCTGCAGTGTTCCCCACAGTTCTCCACCTTTTCCAATTCTTTCCCCCTGCTCCCTTTGGTTCCCCACTTTTCTGCATTTTTCCACACGGTTCCCCACTTTTTCCAATATGATCCCCCTGCTCCCTTTGATTCCTCACTGTTCTCCACATTTTTTCCAATCTGCAACCCCTGCTCTCTATGGTTCCCCTCTGCCCTGCAGTGTCCCCCATGGTTCCCCACTTTTTCCAATCCGTTCCCCCTGTTCCCTTTTGTTTGCCTCTGTTTTGCATTGTTACCCACGTTTCTCCACATTTTTTTCCATCCTGTACACCCTGCTCTCTATGGTTCCCCTCTGCTTTGCAGTGTTCCCCATGGGACCCCACTTTTTCCAATCTGTTCCCCCTGCTCCTTTCGCTCCACTCTGTTCTGCAGTTTTCCCCATGGTTCTCCACATTTTTTCCAAACTGTTCCACCTGCTCCCTTCGGTTCTGCAGTGTTTCCCACGGTTCCCCACTTTTTCCAATCCATTTCCCCTGCTCCCTATGGTTCCCCTCTGCCCTGCAGTGTCCCCCATTGTTCCCCACTTTTTCCAATCTGTTCCCCCTGTTCCCTTTGGTTCGCCTCTGTTCTGCAGTGTTCCAGACGCTTCCCCACTTTTTCCAATCCGTTCCCCCTGCTCCCTTTGGTTCCCCTCTATTCTGCAGTGTTCCCCACGATTCTCCACATTCTTTTCGTTCCTGTACCCCCTGCTCCCTTTGGTTCCCCACTGTTGTGCATTTTTGCACACGGTACCCCACTTCTTCTAATCTGTTCCTCCTGCACCCTTTGTTTCCCCACTGTTCTGCATTTTTCCACACGGTTCCCCACTTTTTCCAATCTGTTCCCCCTGCTCCATTGGGTTCCTCACTGTTCTGCAGTGTTCCCCACGGTTGCCCACTTTTTCCAATGTGTTCCCCTGCTCCCTTTGGTTCCCCTCTGTTCTGTAGTGATCCCCACGTTTCCCCACATTTTCCAAACTGTTCCCCCTGCTCGATTTGGTTTCATACTGTTCTGCAGTGTTCCCCACGGTTCCCCACTTTTTTACAATCTGTTGGCCCTGCTCCCTTTGGTTCCCCTCTGTCCTGCAGTGTCCTCCACGGTTCCCCACTTTTTCCAACCTGTACCTCCTGCTCCCTTTGGTTCCCCTCTGTCATGCAGTGTTTTCACAGTTCCCCAATTTTTTCCTATCTGTTCCCCCTGATCCCTTTGGTTACCCTCTATCGTGCAGTGTTCCCCACGGTTCCCCACTTTTTCCAATCCGTTCCCTCTGCTCCCTTTGGTTCCCCTCTGTTCTGCAGTGTTCCCCACAGTTCTCCACCTTTTCCAATTCGTTCCCCCTGCTCCCTTTGGTTCCCCACCTTTCTGCATTTTTCCACACGGTTCCCTACTTTTTCCAATCGGTTCCCCACTTTTTCCAATCTGATCCCCCTGCTCCTTTGGCTCCACTCTGTTCTGCAGTTTTCCCCACGGTTCGCCACATTTTCCAAATCATTCCCTCGGCTCGCTTTCGTTTCATACTGTTCTGCAGCGTTTCCCACGGTTCCCCACTTTTTCCAATCTGTTTCCCCTGCTACCTCTGGTTCCCCTCTGTTCTGCATTTTTCTACACTGTTCCCCACTTTTTCCAAACCGATCCCCCTGCTTCCTTTCGTTCACCTCTGTTCAGCAGAACTCCCCACGATTCCCCACTTTTTCCAATTTGTTCCCCCTGCTCCCTTTGGTTCCCCTCTGTTCTGCATTGTTCCACACGGTTCCCCATTTTTTCCAGTCCGTTCCCCCTGCTTCCTTTGGTCCACCTGTTTTCTGCAGAGTTCCCCACGGTCCACTTTTTCGAATCCTTTCCCCCTGCTCCCTTTGGGTCCCCACTGTTCTGCAGAACTCCCCACGATTCCCCACTTTTTCCAATCTGTTCCCCCTTCTCCCTTTGGTTCCTCTGTTCTGCATTGTTCCCCACGGGTCCGCACTTTTCCGAGCTGTTCCCCCTGCTCCCTTTGGTTCTGCTTTGTTCTGCAGTTTTCCCCACGGTTCTCCAAATTTTTTCTAATCTGTTCCCATGCTCCCTTTGGTTCCCGTCTGCCCTGCAGTGGCCCCCATGGTTCCCCACTTTTTCCAATCCGTTCCCCCTGCTACCTTTGGTTTCCCTCTGTTCTGCAGTGTTCCCCACAGTTCCCAACTTTTTCCAATCGGTTCCCCCTGCTCCCTTTGATTACCCTCTGTGCTGCAGTGTTCTCCACGGTTCCCCACTTTTTCCAACCTGTACCAACTGCTACCTTTGGTTCCCCTCTGCCATGCAGTGTTCCCCACGGTTCCCCACTTTTTCCAACATGTACCTCCTGCTCCCTTTGGTGCCCCTCTGTTCTGCAGTGTTGCCCACGGTTCCCCACTTTTTCCAATCTGTTTCCCCTGCTACCTCTGGTTCCCCTCTGTTCTGCATTTTTCCACACTGTTCCCCACTTTTGCCAATCCGTTCCCCCTGCTTCCTTTGGTTCCCCTCTGTTCTGCAGTGTTCCCCACGGTTCCCCACTTTTTCTAATCTGTTCCCCCTGCTACTTTGTCTCCACCCTGTTCTGCAGTTTTCCCCACGGTTCCCCACATTTTCCAAACCATTCCCCCGGCTCGCTTTGGTTTCATACTGTTCTGCAGCATTCCCCACGGTTCCCCACTTTTTTACAAACTGTTTGCCCTGCTCCCTTTGGTTTTCCCTGTTCTGCATTGTCCTCCACGGTTCCAAACTTTTTGCAATCCATTCCCCCTGTTCCGTTTGTTTGCCCTCTGTTCTGCAGTGTCCCCCACTGTTCCCCACTTTTTCCAATCACTTCCCCCTGCTCCCTTTGATTCCCCTCTGTCCTACAGTGTTCCCCATCGGTGCAACTTTTTACAATCCGTTCCACCTGCTTCCTTTGGTTCCCCTCTGTCGTGCAGTGTTCCCCACGGTTCCCCACTTTTTCCAATCTGTTTCCCCTGCTACCTCTGCTTCCCCTCTGTTCTGCATTTTTCTACACTGTTCCCCAGTTTTTCCAATCCGATCCCCCTGCTTCCTTTCGTTCACCTCTGTTCTGCAGAACTCCCCACGATTCCCCACTTTTTCCAATCTGTTCCCCATGCTCCCTTTGGTTCCCCTCTGTTCTGCATTGTTCCACACGGTTCCCCATTTTTTCCAATCCGTTCCCCCTGCTTCCTTTGGTTCCCCTCTGTCCTGCAGTGTCCTCCACGGTTCCCCACTTTTTTCAACCTGTACCTCCTGTTCCCTTTGGTTCCCCACTGTCATGCAGTGTTTTCACAGTTCCCCAATTTTTTCCAATCTGTTCCCCCTGATCCATTTGGTTCCCCTCTGTCATGCAGTGTGCCCCACGGTTCCCCACTTTTTCCAATCCGTTCCCTCTGCTCCCTTTGGTTCCCCTCTGTTCTGCAGTGTTCCCCACAGTTCTCCACCTTTTCCAATTCTTTCCCCCTGCTCCCTTTGGTTCCCCACTTTTCTGCATTTTTCCACACGGTTCCCCACTTTTTCCAATATGTTCCCCCTGCTCCCTTTGATTCCTCACTGTTCTCCACATTTTTTCCAATCTGCAACCCCTGCTCTCTATGGTTCCCCTCTGCCCTGCAGTGTCCCCCATGGTTCCCCACTTTTTCCAATCCGTTCCCCCTGTTCCCTTTTGTTTGCCTCTGTTTTGCATTGTTACCCACGTTTCTCCACATTTTTTTCCATCCTGTACACCCTGCTCCCTATGGTTCCCCTCTGCTTTGCAGTGTTCCCCATGGGACCCCACTTTTTCCAATCTGTTCCCCCTGCTCCTTTCGCTCCACTCTGTTCTGCAGTTTTCCCCATGGTTCTCCACATTTTTTCCAAACTGTTCCACCTGCTCCCTTTGGTTCTGCAGTGTTTCCCACGGTTCCCCACTTTTTCCAATCCATTTCCCCTGCTCCCTTTGGTTCCCCTCTATTGTTCAGTGTTCCCCACGGTTCCCCACTTTTTCCAATCCGTTCCCCTGCTCCCTTTGGTTCCCCTCTGTTCTGCAGTGATCCCCACGGTTCCCCACATTTTCCAAACTGTTCCCCCGGCTCGCTTTGGTTTCATACTCTTCTGCAGTGTTCCCCACGGTTCCCCACTTTTTTACAATCTGTTCGCCCTGCTCCCTTTGGTTCCCCTCTGTTCTGCATTGTTCCCCACGGTTCCCCACTTTTCCGAACTGTACCCCCTGTTCCCTTTGGTTCACCTCTGTTCTGCAGTGTTCCTCACGGTTCCCCACTTTTTCCAATCTGTTCCCCCTGCACCCTTTGATTCACCTCTGTTCTGCAGTGTTGCCCACTGTTCTCAACTTTTTCCAAACCGTTCCCCCTGCTCCCTTTGGTTCCCCACCTTTCTGTATTTTTCCACACGGTTACCTACTTTTTCCAATCGGTTCCCCACTTTTTCCAATCTGTTCCCCCTGCTCCCTTTGGTTCTCCTCTGTTCTGCAGTGTTCCCGACGCTTCCCCACTTTTTCCAATCCGTTCCCCCTGCTCCCTTTTGTTCCCCTCTATTCTACAGTGTGCCCCACGATTCTCCACATTTTTTTACATACTGTACCCCCTGCTCCCTATGGTTCCCCTCTGCCTTGCAGTGTTACCCATGGGACACCACTTTTTCCAACCTGTTCCCCTTGTTCCCTTTGGTTCCCCTCTGTTCTGCATTTTTCCCCACGGTTCCCCACTTTTCCGAACTGTACCCCCTGCTCCGTTTGGTTCCCCTCTGTTCTGCAGTGTTCCCCATGGTTCCCCACTTTTTCCAATCTGTTCCCCCTGCTCCTTTGTCTCAACTCTGTTCTGCAGTTTTCCCCACGGTTCCATACATTTTCCAAACCATTCCCCCGGCTCGCTTTGGTTTCATACTGTTCTGCAGCGTTCCCCACAGTTCCCCACTTTTTTACAAACTGTTTGCCCTGCTCCCTTTGGTTTCCCCTGTTCTGCATTGTCCTCCACGGTTCCAAACTTTTTGCAATCCATTCCCCCTGTTCCGTTTGTTTTCCCTCTGTTCTGCAGTGTTCCCCACTGTTCACCACTTTTTCCAATCAGTTCCCCCTGCTCCCTTTGATTCCCCTCTGTCCTACAGTGTTCCCCATCGGCGCAACATTTTACAATCCGTTCCCCCTGCTTCCTTTGGTTCACCTCTGTTCTGCAGAACTCCCCACGATTCCCCACTTTTTCCAATCTGTTCCCTCTGCTCCCTTTGGTTCCCCTCTGTTCTGCATTGTTCCCCACGGTTCCCCACTTTTCCGAACTGTACCCCCTGCTCCCTTTGGTGCCCCTCTGTTCTGCAGTGTTGCCCACGGTTCCCCACTTTTCCAATCTGTTTCCCCTGCTACCTCTGGTTCCCCTCTGTTCTGCATTTTTCCACACTGTTCCCCACTTTTGCCAATCCGTTCCCACTGCTTCCTTTGGTTCCCCTCTGTTCTGCAGTGTTCCCCACGGTTCCCCACTGTTTCTAATCTGTTCCCCCTGCTACTTTGTCTCCACCCTGTTCTGCAGTTTTCCCCACGGTTCCCCACATTTTCCAAACCATTCCCCCGGCTCGCTTTGGTTTCATACTGTTCTGCAGAACTCCCCACGATTCCCCACTTTTTCCAATCTGTTCCCCCTGCTCCCTTTGGTTCCCCTCTGTTCTGCATTGTTCCACACGGTTCCCCATTTTTTCCAGTCCGTTCCCCCTGCTTCCTTTGGTCCTCCTGTTTTCTGCAGAGTTCCCCACGGTCCACTTTTTCGAATCCTTTCCCCCTGCTCCCTTTGGGTCCCCACTGTTCTGCAGAACTCCCCACGATTCCCCACTTTTTCCAATCTGTTCCCCCTTCTCCCTTTGGTTCCTCTCTGTTCTGCATTGTTTCCCACGGGTCCGCACTTTTCCGAGCTGTTCCCCCTGCTCCCTTTGGTTCTGCTTTGTTCTGCAGTTTTCCCCACGGTTCTCCAAATTTTTTCTAATCTGTTCCCATGCTCCCTTTGGTTCCCGTCTGCCCTGCCGTGGCCCCCATGGTTCCCCACTTTTTCCAATCCGTTCCCCCTGCTACCTTTGGTTTCCCTCTGTTCTGCAGTGTTCCCCACAGTTCCCAACTTTTTCCTATCGGTTCCCCCTGCTCCCTTTGATTACCCTCTGTCATGCAGTGTTCGCCATGGGCCCCACTTTTTGCAATCCGTTTCCCCTGCTCACTTTTGTTCCCATCTGTGCTGCAATGTTCTCCACGGTTCCCCACTTTTTCCAACCTGTACCTCCTGCTACCTTTGGTTCCCCTCTGTCATGCAGTGTTCCCCACGGTTCCCCACTTTTTCCAACATGTACCTCCTGCTCCCTTTGGTGCCCCTCTGTTCTGCAGTGTTGCCCACGGTTCCAAACTTTTTGCAATCCATTCCCCCTGTTCCGTTTGTTTGCCCTCTGTTCTGCAGTGTCCCCCACTGTTCCCCACTTTTTCCAATCACTTCCCCCTGCTCCCTTTGATTCCCCTCTGTCCTACAGTGTTTCCCATCGGTGCAACTTTTTACAATCCGTTCCACCTGCTTCCTTTGGTTCCCCTCTGTCGTGCAGTGTTCCCCATGGTTCCCCACTTTTTCCAATCTGTTTCCCCTGCTACCTCTGCTTCCCCTCTGTTCTGCATTTTTCTACACTGTTCCCCAGTTTTTCCAATCCGATCCCCCTGCTTCCTTTCGTTCACCTCTGTTCTGCAGAACTCCCCACGATTCCCCACTTTTTCCAATCTGTTCCCCCTTCTCCCTTTGGTTCCTCTCTGTTCTGCATTGTTTCCCACGGGTCCGCACTTTTCCGAGCTGTTCCCCCTGCTCCCTTTGGTTCTGCTTTGTTCTGCAGTTTTCCCCACGGTTCTGCAAATTTTTTCTAATCTGTTCCCATGCTCCCTTTGGTTCCCGTCTGCCCTGCAGTGGCCCCCATGGTTCCCCACTTTTTCCAATCCGTTCCCCCTGCTACCTTTGGTTTCCCTCTGTTCTGCAGTGTTCCCCACAGTTCCCAACTTTTTCCAATCGGTTCCCCCTGCTCCCTTTGATTACCCTCTGTCATGCAGTGTTCGCCATGGGCCCCACTTTTTGCAATCCGTTTCCCCTGCTCACTTTTGTTCCCATCTGTGCTGCAGTGTTCTCCACGGTTCCCCACTTTTTCCAACCTGTACCTCCTGCTACCTTTGGTTCCCCTCTGTCATGCAGTGTTCCCCACGGTTCCCCACTTTTTCCAACATGTACCTCCTGCTCCCTTTGGTGCCCCTCTGTTCTGCAGTGTTGCCCACGGTTCCCCACTTTTTCCAATCTGTTTCCCCTGCTACCTCTGGTTCCCCTCTGTTCTGCATTTTTCCACACTGTTCCCCACTTTTGCCAATCCGTTCCCCCTGCTTCCTTTGGTTCCCCTCTGTTCTGCAGTGTTCCCCACGGTTCCCCACTTTTTCTAATCTGTTCCCCCTGCTACTTTGTCTCCACCCTGTTCTGCAGTTTTCCCCACGGTTCCCCACATTTTCCAAACCATTTCCCCGGCTCGCTTTGGTTTCATACTGTTCTGCAGCATTCCCCACGGTTCCCCACTTTTTTACAAACTGTTTGCCCTGCTCCCTTTGGTTTTCCCTGTTCTGCATTGTCCTCCACGGTTCCAAACTTTTTGCAATCCATTCCCCCTGTTCCGTTTGTTTGCCCTCTGTTCTGCAGTGTCCCCCACTGTTCCCCACTTTTTCCAATCACTTCCCCCTGCTCCCTTTGATTCCCCTCTGTCCTACAGTGTTCCCCATCGGTGCAACTTTTTACAATCCGTTCCACCTGCTTCCTTTGGTTCCCCTCTGTCGTGCAGTGTTCCCCATGGTTCCCCACTTTTTCCAATCTGTTTCCCCTGCTACCTCTGCTTCCCCTCTGTTCTGCATTTTTCTACACTGTTCCCCAGTTTTTCCAATCCGATCCCCCTGCTTCCTTTCGTTCACCTCTGTTCTGCAGAACTCCCCACGATTCCCCACTTTTTCCAATCTGTTCCCCATGCTCCCTTTGGTTCCCCTCTGTTCTGCATTGTTCCACACGGTTCCCCATTTTTTCCAATCCGTTCCCCCTGCTTCCTTTGGTTCCCCTCTGTCCTGCAGTGTCCTCCACGGTTCCCCACTTTTTTCAACCTGTACCTCCTGTTCCCTTTGGTTCCCCACTGTCATGCAGTGTTTTCACAGTTCCCCAATTTTTTCCTATCTGTTCCCCCTGATCCATTTGGTTCCCCTCTGTCATGCAGTGTGCCCCACGGTTCCCCACTTTTTCCAATCCATTCCCTCTGCTCCCTTTGGTTCCCCTCTGTTCTGCAGTGTTCCCCACAGTTCTCCACCTTTTCCAATTCTTTCCCCCTGCTCCCTTTGGTTCCCCACTTTTCTGCATTTTTCCACACGGTTCCCCACTTTTTCCAATATGTTCCCCCTGCTCCCTTTGATTCCTCACTGTTCTCCACATTTTTTCCAATCTGCAACCCCTGCTCTCTATGGTTCCCCTCTGCCCTGCAGTGTCCCCCATGGTTCCCCACTTTTTCCAATCCGTTCCCCCTGTTCCCTTTTGTTTGCCTCTGTTTTGCATTGTTACCCACGATTCTCCACATTTTTTTCCATCCTGTACACCCTGCTCCCTATGGTTCCCCTCTGCTTTGCAGTGTTCCCCATGGGACCCCACTTTTTCCAATGTGTTCCCCTGCTCCCTTTGGTTCCCCTCTGTTCTGTAGTGATCCCCACGTTTCCCCACATTTTCCAAACTGTTCCCCCTGCTCGATTTGGTTTCATACTGTTCTGCAGTGTTCCCCACGGTTCCCCACTTTTTTACAATCCGTTCCCCCTGCTTCCTTTGGTTCCCCTCTGTCCTGCAGTGTCCTCCACGGTTCCCCACTTTTTCCAACCTGTACCTCCTGCTCCCTTTGGTTCCCCTCTGTCATGCAGTGTTTTCACAGTTCCCCAATTTTTTCCTATCTGTTCCCCCTGATCCCTTTGGTTACCCTCTGTCGTGCAGTGTTCCCCACGGTTCCCCACTTTTTCCAATCCGTTCCCTCTGCTCCCTTTGGTTCCCCTCTGTTCTGCAGTGTTCCCCACAGTTCTCCACCTTTTCCAATTCATTCCCCTTGCTCTCTTTGGTTCCCCACCTTTCTGCATTTTTCCACACGGTTCCCTACTTTTTCCAATCGGTTCCCCACTTTTTCCAATCTGTTCCCCCTGCTCCTTTGGCTCCACTCTGTTCTGCAGTTTTCCCCACGGTTCGCCACATTTTCCAAATCATTCCCTCGGCTCGCTTTCGTTTCATACTGTTCTGCAGCGTTTCCCACGGTTCCCCACTTTTTCCAATCTGTTTCCCCTGCTACCTCTGGTTCCCCTCTGTTCTGCATTTTTCTACACTGTTCCCCACTTTTTCCAATCCAATCCCCCTGCTTCCTTTCGTTCACCTCTGTTCTGCAGAACTCCCCACGGTTCCCCATTTTTTCCAGTCCGTTCCCCCTGCTTCCTTTGGTCCACCTGTTTTCTGCAGAGTTCCCCACGGTCCACTTTTTCGAATCCTTTCCCCCTGCTCCCTTTGGGTCCCCACTGTTCTGCAGAACTCCCCACGATTCCCCACTTTTTCCAATCTGTTCCCCCTTCTCCCTTTGGTTCCACTCTGTTCTGCATTGTTCCCCACGGGTCCGCACTTTTCCGAGCTGTTCCCCCTGCTCCCTTTGGTTCTGCTTTGTTCTGCAGTTTTCCCCACGGTTCTCCAAATTTTTTCTAATCTGTTCCCATGCTTCCTTTGGTTCCCGTCTGCCCTGCAGTGGCCCCCATGGTTCCCCATTTTTTCCAATCCGTTCCCCCTGCTTCCTTTGGTTCCCCTCTTTCCTGCAGTGTCCTCCACGGTTCCCCACTTTTTTCAACCTGTACCTCCTGTTCCCTTTGGTTCCCCACTGTCATGCAGTGTTTTCACAGTTCCCCAATTTTTTCCTATCTGTTCCCCCTGATCCATTTGGTTCCCCTCTGTCATGCAGTGTGCCCCACGGTTCCCCACTTTTTCCAATCCGTTCCCTCTGCTCCCTTTGGTTCCCCTCTGTTCTGCAGTGTTCCCCACAGTTCTCCACCTTTTCCAATTCTTTCCCCCTGCTCCCTTTGGTTCCCCACTTTTCTGCATTTTTCCACACGGTTCCCCACTTTTTCCAATATGTTCCCCCTGCTCCCTTTGATTCCTCACTGTTCTCCACATTTTTTCCAATCTGCAACCCCTGCTCTCTATGGTTCCCCTCTGCCCTGCAGTGTCCCCCATGGTTCCCCACTTTTTCCAATCCGTTCCCCCTGTTCCCTTTTGTTTGCCTCTGTTTTGCATTGTTACCCACGTTTCTCCACATTTTTTTTCCATCCTGTACACCCTGCTCCCTATGGTTCCCCTCTGCTTTGCAGTGTTCCCCATGGGACCCCACTTTTTCCAATCTGTTCCCCCTGCTCCTTTCGCTCCACTCTGTTCTGCAGTTTTCCCCATGGTTCTCCACATTTTTTCCAAACTGTTCCACCTGCTCCCTTCGGTTCTGCAGTGTTTCCCACGGTTCCCCACTTTTTCCAATCCATTTCCCCTGCTCCCTATGGTTCCCCTCTGCCCTGCAGTGTCCCCCATTGTTCCCCACTTTTTCCAATCTGTTCCCCCTGTTCCCTTTGGTTCGCCTCTGTTCTGCAGTGTTCCCGACGCTTCCCCACTTTTTCCAATCCGTTCCCCCTGCTCCCTTTGGTTCCCCTCTATTCTGCAGTGTTCCCCACGATTCTCCACATTCTTTTCGTTCCTGTACCCCCTGCTCCCTTTGGTTCCCCACTGTTGTGCATTTTTGCACACGGTACCCCACTTCTTCTAATCTGTTCCTCCTGCACCCTTTGTTTCCCCACTGTTCTGCATTTTTCCACACGGTTCCCCACTTTTTCCAATCTGTTCCCCCTGCTCCATTGGGTTCCTCACTGTTCTGCAGTGTTCCCCACGGTTGCCCACTTTTTCCAATGTGTTCCCCTGCTCCCTTTGGTTCCCCTCTGTTCTGTAGTGATCCCCACGTTTCCCCACATTTTCCAAACTGTTCCCCCTGCTCGATTTGGTTTCATACTGTTCTGCAGTGTTCCCCACGGTTCCCCACTTTTTTACAATCTGTTGGCCCTGCTCCCTTTGGTTCCCCTCTGTCCTGCAGTGTCCTCCACGGTTCCCCACTTTTTCCAACCTGTACCTCCTGCTCCCTTTGGTTCCCCTCTGTCATGCAGTGTTTTCACAGTTCCCCAATTTTTTCCTATCTGTTCCCCCTGATCCCTTTGGTTACCCTCTATCGTGCAGTGTTCCCCACGGTTCCCCACTTTTTCCAATCCGTTCCCTCTGCTCCCTTTGGTTCCCCTCTGTTCTGCAGTGTTCCCCACAGTTCTCCACCTTTTCCAATTCGTTCCCCCTGCTCCCTTTGGTTCCCCACCTTTCTGCATTTTTCCACACGGTTCCCTACTTTTTCCAATCGGTTCCCCACTTTTTCCAATCTGATCCCCCTGCTCCTTTGGCTCCACTCTGTTCTGCAGTTTTCCCCACGGTTCGCCACATTTTCCAAATCATTCCCTCGGCTCGCTTTCGTTTCATACTGTTCTGCAGCGTTTCCCACGGTTCCCCACTTTTTCCAATCTGTTTCCCCTGCTACCTCTGGTTCCCCTCTGTTCTGCATTTTTCTACACTGTTCCCCACTTTTTCCAAACCGATCCCCCTGCTTCCTTTCGTTCACCTCTGTTCAGCAGAACTCCCCACGATTCCCCACTTTTTCCAATCTGTTCCCCCTGCTCCCTTTGGTTCCCCTCTGTTCTGCATTGTTCCACACGGTTCCCCATTTTTTCCAGTCCGTTCCCCCTGCTTCCTTTGGTCCACCTGTTTTCTGCAGAGTTCCCCACGGTCCACTTTTTCGAATCCTTTCCCCCTGCTCCCTTTGGGTCCCCACTGTTCTGCAGAACTCCCCACGATTCCCCACTTTTTCCAATCTGTTCCCCCTTCTCCCTTTGGTTCCTCTCTGTTCTGCATTGTTCCCCACGGGTCCGCACTTTTCCGAGCTGTTCCCCCTGCTCCCTTTGGTTCTGCTTTGTTCTGCAGTTTTCCCCACGGTTCTCCAAATTTTTTCTAATCTGTTCCCATGCTCCCTTTGGTTCCCGTCTGCCCTGCAGTGGCCCCCATGGTTCCCCACTTTTTCCAATCCGTTCCCCCTGCTACCTTTGGTTTCCCTCTGTTCTGCAGTGTTCCCCACAGTTCCCAACTTTTTCCAATATGTTCCCCCTGCTCCCTTTGATTCCTCACTGTTCTCCACATTTTTTCCAATCTGCAACCCCTGCTCTCTATGGTTCCCCTCTGCCCTGCAGTGTCCCCCATGGTTCCCCACTTTTTCCAATCCGTTCCCCCTGTTCCCTTTTGTTTGCCTCTGTTTTGCATTGTTACCCACGTTTCTCCACATTTTTTTCCATCCTGTACACCCTGCTCCCTATGGTTCCCCTCTGCTTTGCAGTGTTCCCCATGGGACCCCACTTTTTCCAATCTGTTCCCCCTGCTCCTTTCGCTCCACTCTGTTCTGCAGTTTTCCCCATGGTTCTCCACATTTTTTCCAAACTGTTCCACCTGCTCCCTTTGGTTCTGCAGTGTTTCCCACGGTTCCCCACTTTTTCCAATCCATTTCCCCTGCTCCCTTTGGTTCCCCTCTATTGTTCAGTGTTCCCCACGGTTCCCCACTTTTTCCAATCCGTTCCCCTGCTCCCTTTGGTTCCCCTCTGTTCTGCAGTGATCCCCACGGTTCCCCACATTTTCCAAACTGTTCCCCCGGCTCGCTTTGGTTTCATACTCTTCTGCAGTGTTCCCCACGGTTCCCCACTTTTTTACAATCTGTTCGCCCTGCTCCCTTTGGTTCCCCTCTGTTCTGCATTGTTCCCCACGGTTCCCCACTTTTCCGAACTGTACCCCCTGTTCCCTTTGGTTCACCTCTGTTCTGCAGTGTTCCTCACGGTTCCCCACTTTTTCCAATCTGTTCCCCCTGCACCCTTTGATTCACCTCTGTTCTGCAGTGTTGCCCACTGTTCTCAACTTTTTCCAAACCGTTCCCCCTGCTCCCTTTGGTTCCCCACCTTTCTGTATTTTTCCACACGGTTACCTACTTTTTCCAATCGGTTCCCCACTTTTTCCAATCTGTTCCCCCTGCTCCCTTTGGTTCTCCTCTGTTCTGCAGTGTTCCCGACGCTTCCCCACTTTTTCCAATCCGTTCCCCCTGCTCCCTTTTGTTCCCCTCCATTCTACAGTGTTCCCCACGATTCTCCACATTTTTTTACATACTGTACCCCCTGCTCCCTATGGTTCCCCTCTGCCTTGCAGTGTTACCCATGGGACACCACTTTTTCCAACCTGTTCCCCTTGTTCCCTTTGGTTCCCCTCTGTTCTGCATTTTTCCCCACGGTTCCCCACTTTTCCGAACTGTACCCCCTGCTCCGTTTGGTTCCCCTCTGTTCTGCAGTGTTCCCCACGGTTCCCCACTTTTTCCAATCTGTTCCCCCTGCTCCTTTGTCTCAACTCTGTTCTGCAGTTTTCCCCACGGTTCCCCACATTTTCCAAACCATTCCCCCGGCTCGCTTTGGTTTCATACTGTTCTGAAGCGTTCCCCACAGTTCCCCATTTTTTTACAAACTGTTTGCCCTGCTCCCTTTGGTTTCCCCTGTTCTGCATTGTCCTCCACGGTTCCAAACTTTTTGCAATCCATTCCCCCTGTTCCGTTTGTTTGCCCTCTGTTCTGCAGTGTTCCACATCGGCGCAACATTTTACAATCCGTTCCCCCTGCTTCCTTTGGTTCCCCTCTGTCGTGCAGTGTTCCCCACGTTTCCCCACTTTTTCCAATGCATTCCCCCTGCTTCCTTTGGTTCACCTCTGTTCTGCAGAACTCCCCACGATTCCCCACTTTTTCCAATCTGTTCCCCCTGCTCCCTTTGGTTCCCCTCTGTTCTGCATTTTTCCCCACGGTTCCCCACTTTTCCGAACTGTACCCCCTGTTCCCTTTGGTTCACCTCTGTTCTGCAGTGTTCCTCACGGTTCCCCACTTTTTCCAATCTGTTCCCCCTGCACCCTTTGATTCACCTCTGTTCTGCAGTGTTGCCCACTGTTCTCAACTTTTTCCAAACCGTTCCCCCTGCTCCCTTTGGTTCCCCACCTTTCTGTATTTTTCCACACGGTTACCTACTTTTTCCAATCGGTTCCCCACTTTTTCCAATCTGTTCCCCCTGCTCCCTTTGGTTCTCCTCTGTTCTGCAGTGTTCCCGACGCTTCCCCACTTTTTCCAATCCGTTCCCCCTGCTCCCTTTTGTTCCCCTCTATTCTACAGTGTTCCCCACGATTCTCCACATTTTTTTACATACTGTACCCCCTGCTCCCTATGGTTCCCCTCTGCCTTGCAGTGTTACCCATGGGACACCACTTTTTCCAACCTGTTCCTCTTGTTCCCTTTGGTTCCCCACTGTTCTGCATTTTTCCCCACGGTTCCCCACTTTTCCGAACTGTACCCCCTGCTCCGTTTGGTTCCCCTCTGTTCTGCAGTGTTCCCCACGGTTCCCCACTTTTTCCAATCTGTTCCCCCTGCTCCTTTGTCTCCACTCTGTTCTGCAGTTTTCCCCACGGTTCCCCACATTTTCCAAACCATTCCCCCGGCTCGCTTTGGTTTCATACTGTTCTGAAGCGTTCCCCACAGTTCCCCATTTTTTTACAAACTGTTTGCCCTGCTCCCTTTGGTTTCCCCTGTTCTGCATTGTCCTCCACGGTTCCAAACTTTTTGCAATCCATTCCCCCTGTTCCGTTTGTTTGCCCTCTGTTCTGCAGTGTTCCCCACTGTTCACCACTTTTTCCAATCAGTTCCCCCTGCTCCCTTTGATTCCCCTCTGTCCTACAGTGTTCCACATCGGCGCAACATTTTACAATCCGTTCCCCCTGCTTCCTTTGGTTCCCCTCTGTCGTGCAGTGTTCCCCACGTTTCCCCACTTTTTCCAATGCATTCCCCCTGCTTCCTTTGGTTCACCTCTGTTCTGCAGAACTCCCCACGATTCCCCACTTTTTCCAATCTGTTCCCCCTGCTCCCTTTGGTTCCCCTCTGTTCTGCATTTTTCCCCACGGTTCCCCACTTTTCCGAACTGTACCCCCTGCTCCCTTTGGTTCACCTCTGTTCTGAAGTGTTCCTCACGGTTCCCCACTTTTTCCAATCTGTTCCCCCTGCACCCTTTGATTCACCTCTGTTCTGCAGTGTTGCCCACTGTTCTCAACTTTTTCCAATCCGTTCCCCCTGCTCCCTTTGGTTCCCCTCTATTCTACAGTGTTCCCCACGATTCTCCACATTTTTTTACATACTGTACCCCCTGCTCCCTATGGTTCCCCTCTGTCTTGCAGTGTTACCCATGGGACACCACTTTTTCCAACCTGTTCCCCTTGTTCCCTTTGGTTCCCCTCTGTCCTTCCGTGTTCTCCACGGTTCCCAACATTTTGCAATCCGTTTCCCCTGCTTCGTTTGGTTCCCCTCTGTTCTGCAGTGTTCCCCACGGTTCCCCACTTTTTCCAATCTGTTCCCCCTGCTCCTTTGTCTCAACTCTGTTCTGCAGTTTTCCCCACGGTTCCATACATTTTCCAAACCATTCCCCCGGCTCGCTTTGGTTTCATACTGTTCTGCAGCGTTCCCCACAGTTCCCCACTTTTTTACAAACTGTTTGCCCTGCTCCCTTTGGTTTCCCCTGTTCTGCATTGTCCTCCACGGTTCCAAACTTTTTGCAATCCATTCCCCCTGTTCCGTTTGTTTGCCCTCTGTTCTGCAGTGTCCCCCACTGTTCCCCACTTTTTCCAATCAGTTCCCCCTGCTCCCTTTGATTCCCCTCTGTCCTACAGTGTTCCCCATCGGCGCAACATTTTACAATCCGTTCCCCCTGCTTCCTTTGGTTCACCTCTGTCGTGCAGTGTTCCCCACGTTTCCCCACTTTTTCCAATGCATTCCCCCTGCTTCCTTTGGTTCACCTCTGTTCTGCAGAACTCCCCACGATTCCCCACTTTTTCCAATCTGTTCCCCCTGCTCCCTTTGGTTCCCCTCTGTTCTGCATTGTTCCCCACGGTTCCCCACTTTTCCGAACTGTACCCCCTGCTCCCTTTGGTGCCCCTCTGTTCTGCAGTGTTGCCCACGGTTCCCCACTTTTCCAATCTGTTTCCCCTGCTACCTCTGGTTCCCCTCTGTTCTGCATTTTTCCACACTGTTCCCCACTTTTGCCAATCCGTTCCCACTGCTTCCTTTGGTTCCCCTCTGTTCTGCAGTGTTCCCCACGGTTCCCCACTGTTTCTAATCTGTTCCCCCTGCTACTTTGTCTCCACCCTGTTCTGCAGTTTTCCCCACGGTTCCCCACATTTTCCAAACCATTCCCCCGGCTCGCTTTGGTTTCATACTGTTCTGCAGAACTCCCCACGATTCCCCACTTTTTCCAATCTGTTCCCCCTGCTCCCTTTGGTTCCCCTCTGTTCTGCATTGTTCCACACGGTTCCCCATTTTTTCCAGTCCGTTCCCCCTGCTTCCTTTGGTCCTCCTGTTTTCTGCAGAGTTCCCCACGGTCCACTTTTTCGAATCCTTTCCCCCTGCTCCCTTTGGGTCCCCACTGTTCTGCAGAACTCCCCACGATTCCCCACTTTTTCCAATCTGTTCCCCCTTCTCCCTTTGGTTCCTCTCTGTTCTGCATTGTTTCCCACGGGTCCGCACTTTTCCGAGCTGTTCCCCCTGCTCCCTTTGGTTCTGCTTTGTTCTGCAGTTTTCCCCACGGTTCTCCAAATTTTTTCTAATCTGTTCCCATGCTCCCTTTGGTTCCCGTCTGCCCTGCCGTGGCCCCCATGGTTCCCCACTTTTTCCAATCCGTTCCCCCTGCTACCTTTGGTTTCCCTCTGTTCTGCAGTGTTCCCCACAGTTCCCAACTTTTTCCAATCGGTTCCCCCTGCTCCCTTTGATTACCCTCTGTCATGCAGTGTTCGCCATGGGCCCCACTTTTTGCAATCCGTTTCCCCTGCTCACTTTTGTTCCCATCTGTGCTGCAATGTTCTCCACGGTTCCCCACTTTTTCCAACCTGTACCTCCTGCTACCTTTGGTTCCCCTCTGTCATGCAGTGTTCCCCACGGTTCCCCACTTTTTCCAACATGTACCTCCTGCTCCCCTTGGTGCCCCTCTGTTCTGCAGTGTTGCCCACGGTTCCAAACTTTTTGCAATCCATTCCCCCTGTTCCGTTTGTTTGCCCTCTGTTCTGCAGTGTCCCCCACTGTTCCCCACTTTTTCCAATCACTTCCCCCTGCTCCCTTTGATTCCCCTCTGTCCTACAGTGTTTCCCATCGGTGCAACTTTTTACAATCCGTTCCACCTGCTTTCTTTGGTTCCCCTCTGTCGTGCAGTGTTCCCCATGGTTCCCCACTTTTTCCAATCTGTTTCCCCTGCTAACTCTGCTTCCCCTCTGTTCTGCATTTTTCTACACTGTTCCCCAGTTTTTCCAATCCGATCCCCCTGCTTCCTTTCGTTCACCTCTGTTCTGCAGAACTCCCCACGATTCCCCACTTTTTCCAATCTGTTCCCCCTTCTCCCTTTGGTTCCTCTCTGTTCTGCATTGTTCCCCACGGGTCCGCACTTTTCCGAGCTGTTCCCCCTGCTCCCTTTGGTTCTGCTTTGTTCTGCAGTTTTCCCCACGGTTCTGCAAATTTTTTCTAATCTGTTCCCATGCTCCCTTTGGTTCCCGTCTGCCCTGCAGTGGCCCCCATGGTTCCCCACTTTTTCCAATCCGTTCCCCCTGCTACCTTTGGTTTCCCTCTGTTCTGCAGTGTTCCCCACAGTTCCCAACTTTTTCCAATCGGTTCCCCCTGCTCCCTTTGATTACCCTCTGTCATGCAGTGTTCGCCATGGGCCCCACTTTTTGCAATCCGTTTCCCCTGCTCACTTTTGTTCCCATCTGTGCTGCAGTGTTCTCCACGGTTCCCCACTTTTTCCAACCTGTACCTCCTGCTACCTTTGGTTCCCCTCTGTCATGCAGTGTTCCCCACGGTTCCCCACTTTTTCCAACATGTACCTCCTGCTCCCTTTGGTGCCCCTCTGTTCTGCAGTGTTGCCCACGGTTCCCCACTTTTTCCAATCTGTTTCCCCTGCTACCTCTGGTTCCCCTCTGTTCTGCATTTTTCCACACTGTTCCCCACTTTTGCCAATCCGTTCCCCCTGCTTCCTTTGGTTCCCCTCTGTTCTGCAGTGTTCCCCACGGTTCCCCACTTTTTCTAATCTGTTCCCCCTGCTACTTTGTCTCCACCCTGTTCTGCAGTTTTCCCCACGGTTCCCCACATTTTCCAAACCATTTCCCCGGCTCGCTTTGGTTTCATACTGTTCTGCAGCATTCCCCACGGTTCCCCACTTTTTTACAAACTGTTTGCCCTGCTCCCTTTGGTTTTCCCTGTTCTGCATTGTCCTCCACGGTTCCAAACTTTTTGCAATCCATTCCCCCTGTTCCGTTTGTTTGCCCTCTGTTCTGCAGTGTCCCCCACTGTTCCCCACTTTTTCCAATCACTTCCCCCTGCTCCCTTTGATTCCCCTCTGTCCTACAGTGTTCCCCATCGGTGCAACTTTTTACAATCCGTTCCACCTGCTTCCTTTGGTTCCCCTCTGTCGTGCAGTGTTCCCCATGGTTCCCCACTTTTTCCAATCTGTTTCCCCTGCTACCTCTGCTTCCCCTCTGTTCTGCATTTTTCTACACTGTTCCCCAGTTTTTCCAATCCGATCCCCCTGCTTCCTTTCGTTCACCTCTGTTCTGCAGAACTCCCCACGATTCCCCACTTTTTCCAATCTGTTCCCCATGCTCCCTTTGGTTCCCCTCTGTTCTGCATTGTTCCACACGGTTCCCCATTTTTTCCAATCCGTTCCCCCTGCTTCCTTTGGTTCCCCTCTGTCCTGCAGTGTCCTCCACGGTTCCCCACTTTTTTCAACCTGTACCTCCTGTTCCCTTTGGTTCCCCACTGTCATGCAGTGTTTTCACAGTTCCCCAATTTTTTCCTATCTGTTCCCCCTGATCCATTTGGTTCCCCTCTGTCATGCAGTGTGCCCCACGGTTCCCCACTTTTTCCAATCCGTTCCCTCTGCTCCCTTTGGTTCCCCTCTGTTCTGCAGTGTTCCCCACAGTTCTCCACCTTTTCCAATTCTTTCCCCCTGCTCCCTTTGGTTCCCCACTTTTCTGCATTTTTCCACACGGTTCCCCACTTTTTCCAATATGTTCCCCCTGCTCCCTTTGATTCCTCACTGTTCTCCACATTTTTTCCAATCTGCAACCCCTGCTCTCTATGGTTCCCCTCTGCCCTGCAGTGTCCCCCATGGTTCCCCACTTTTTCCAATCCGTTCCCCCTGTTCCCTTTTGTTTGCCTCTGTTTTGCATTGTTACCCACGATTCTCCACATTTTTTTCCATCCTGTACACCCTGCTCCCTATGGTTCCCCTCTGCTTTGCAGTGTTCCCCATGGGACCCCACTTTTTCCAATCTGTTCCCCCTGCTCCTTTCGCTCCACTCTGTTCTGCAGTTTTCCCCATGGTTCTCCACATTTTTTCCAAACTGTTCCACCTGCTCCCTTTGGTTCTGCAGTGTCCCCCATTGTTCCCCACTTTTTCCAATCTGTTCCCCCTGCTCCATTTGGTTCCTCACTGTTCTGCAGTGTTCCCCACGGTTGCCCACTTTTTCCAATGTGTTCCCCTGCTCCCTTTGGTTCCCCTCTGTTCTGTAGTGATCCCCACGTTTCCCCACATTTTCCAAACTGTTCCCCCTGCTCGATTTGGTTTCATACTGTTCTGCAGTGTTCCCCACGGTTCCCCACTTTTTTACAATCCGTTCCCCCTGCTTCCTTTGGTTCCCCTCTGTCCTGCAGTGTCCTCCACGGTTCCCCACTTTTTCCAACCTGTACCTCCTGCTCCCTTTGGTTCCCCTCTGTCATGCAGTGTTTTCACAGTTCCCCAATTTTTTCCTATCTGTTCCCCCTGATCCCTTTGGTTACCCTCTGTCGTGCAGTGTTCCCCACGGTTCCCCACTTTTTCCAATCCGTTCACTCTGCTCCCTTTGGTTCCCCTCTGTTCTGCAGTGTTCCCCACAGTTCTCCACCTTTTCCAATTCATTCCCCTTGCTCTCTTTGGTTCCCCACCTTTCTGCATTTTTCCACAAGGTTCCCTACTTTTTCCAATCGGTTCCCCACTTTTTCCAATCTGTTCCCCCTGCTCCTTTGGCTCCACTCTGTTCTGCAGTTTTCCCCACGGTTCGCCACATTTTCCAAATCATTCCCTCGGCTCGCTTTCGTTTCATACTGTTCTGCAGCGTTTCCCACGGTTCCCCACTTTTTCCAATCTGTTTCCCCTGCTACCTCTGGTTCCCCTCTGTTCTGCATTTTTCTACACTGTTCCCCACTTTTTCCAATCCAATCCCCCTGCTTCCTTTCGTTCACCTCTGTTCTGCAGAACTCCCCACGGTTCCCCATTTTTTCCAGTCCGTTCCCCATGCTTCCTTTGGTCCACCTGTTTTCTGCAGAGTTCCCCACGGTCCACTTTTTCGAATCCTTTCCCCCTGCTCCCTTTGGGTCCCCACTGTTCTGCAGAACTCCCCACGATTCCCCACTTTTTCCAATCTGTTCCCCCTTCTCCCTTTGGTTCCTCTCTGTTCTGCATTGTTCCCCACGGGTCCGCACTTTTCCGAGCTGTTCCCCCTGCTCCCTTTGGTTCTGCTTTGTTCTGCAGTTTTCCCCACGGTTCTCCAAATTTTTTCTAATCTGTTCCCATGCTTCCTTTGGTTCCCGTCTGCCCTGCAGTGGCCCCCATGGTTCCCCATTTTTTCCAATCCGTTCCCCCTGCTTCCTTTGGTTCCCCTCTGTCCTGCAGTGTCCTCCACGGTTCCCCACTTTTTTCAACCTGTACCTCCTGTTCCCTTTGGTTCCCCACTGTCATGCAGTGTTTTCACAGTTCCCCAATTTTTTCCTATCTGTTCCCCCTGATCCATTTGGTTCCCCTCTGTCATGCAGTGTGCCCCACGGTTCCCCACTTTTTCCAATCCGTTCCCTCTGCTCCCTTTGGTTCCCCTCTGTTCTGCAGTGTTCCCCACAGT
This sequence comes from Narcine bancroftii, assembly GCF_036971445.1. Lineage (NCBI taxonomy): Eukaryota > Metazoa > Chordata > Chondrichthyes > Torpediniformes > Narcinidae > Narcine > Narcine bancroftii. The sequence goes on from NW_027211899.1 coordinate 565,122, forward strand.
TCTCCACCTTTTCCAATTCTTTCCCCCTGCTCCCTTTGGTTCCCCACTTTTCTGCATTTTTCCACACGGTTCCCCACTTTTTCCAATATGTTCCCCCTGCTCCCTTTGATTCCTCACTGTTCTCCACATTTTTTCCAATCTGCAACCCCTGCTCTCTATGGTTCCCCTCTGCCCTGCAGTGTCCCCCATGGTTCCCCACTTTTTCCAATCCGTTCCCCCTGTTCCCTTTTGTTTGCCTCTGTTTTGCATTGTTACCCACGTTTCTCCACATTTTTTTTCCATCCTGTACACCCTGCTCCCTATGGTTCCCCTCTGCTTTGCAGTGTTCCCCATGGAACCCCACTTTTTCCAATCTGTTCCCCCTGCTCCTTTCGCTCCACTCTGTTCTGCAGTTTTCCCCATGGTTCTCCACATTTTTTCCAAACTGTTCCACCTGCTCCCTTCGGTTCTGCAGTGTTTCCCACGGTTCCCCACTTTTTCCAATCCATTTCCCCTGCTCCCTATGGTTCCCCTCTGCCCTGCAGTGTCCCCCATTGTTCCCCACTTTTTCCAATCTGTTCCCCCTGTTCCCTTTGGTTCGCCTCTGTTCTGCAGTGTTCCCGACGCTTCCCCACTTTTTCCAATCCGTTCCCCCTGCTCCCTTTGGTTCCCCTCTATTCTGCAGTGTTCCCCACGATTCTCCACATTCTTTTCGTTCCTGTACCCCCTGCTCCCTTTGGTTCCCCACTGTTGTGCATTTTTGCACACGGTACCCCACTTCTTCTAATCTGTTCCTCCTGCACCCTTTGTTTCCCCACTGTTCTGCATTTTTCCACACGGTTCCCCACTTTTTCCAATCTGTTCCCCCTGCTCCATTGGGTTCCTCACTGTTCTGCAGTGTTCCCCACGGTTGCCCACTTTTTCCAATGTGTTCCCCTGCTCCCTTTGGTTCCCCTCTGTTCTGTAGTGATCCCCACGTTTCCCCACATTTTCCAAACTGTTCCCCCTGCTCGATTTGGTTTCATACTGTTCTGCAGTGTTCCCCACGGTTCCCCACTTTTTTACAATCTGTTGGCCCTGCTCCCTTTGGTTCCCCTCTGTCCTGCAGTGTCCTCCACGGTTCCCCACTTTTTCCAACCTGTACCTCCTGCTCCCTTTGGTTCCCCTCTGTCATGCAGTGTTTTCACAGTTCCCCAATTTTTTCCTATCTGTTCCCCCTGATCCCTTTGGTTACCCTCTATCGTGCAGTGTTCCCCACGGTTCCCCACTTTTTCCAATCCGTTCCCTCTGCTCCCTTTGGTTCCCCTCTGTTCTGCAGTGTTCCCCACAGTTCTCCACCTTTTCCAATTCGTTCCCCCTGCTCCCTTTGGTTCCCCACCTTTCTGCATTTTTCCACACGGTTCCCTACTTTTTCCAATCGGTTCCCCACTTTTTCCAATCTGATCCCCCTGCTCCTTTGGCTCCACTCTGTTCTGCAGTTTTCCCCACGGTTCGCCACATTTTCCAAATCATTCCCTCGGCTCGCTTTCGTTTCCTACTGTTCTGCAGCGTTTCCCACGGTTCCCCACTTTTTCCAATCTGTTTCCCCTGCTACCTCTGGTTCCCCTCTGTTCTGCATTTTTCTACACTGTTCCCCACTTTTTCCAAACCGATCCCCCTGCTTCCTTTCGTTCACCTCTGTTCAGCAGAACTCCCCACGATTCCCCACTTTTTCCAATCTGTTCCCCCTGCTCCCTTTGGTTCCCCTCTGTTCTGCATTGTTCCACACGGTTCCCCATTTTTTCCAGTCCGTTCCCCCTGCTTCCTTTGGTCCACCTGTTTTCTGCAGAGTTCCCCACGGTCCACTTTTTCGAATCCTTTCCCCCTGCTCCCTTTGGGTCCCCACTGTTCTGCAGAACTCCCCACGATTCCCCACTTTTTCCAATCTGTTCCCCCTTCTCCCTTTGGTTCCTCTCTGTTCTGCATTGTTCCCCACGGGTCCGCACTTTTCCGAGCTGTTCCCCCTGCTCCCTTTGGTTCTGCTTTGTTCTGCAGTTTTCCCCACGGTTCTCCAAATTTTTTCTAATCTGTTCCCATGCTCCCTTTGGTTCCCGTCTGCCCTGCAGTGGCCCCCATGGTTCCCCACTTTTTCCAATCCGTTCCCCCTGCTACCTTTGGTTTCCCTCTGTTCTGCAGTGTTCCCCACAGTTCCCAACTTTTTCCAATCGGTTCCCCCTGCTCCCTTTGATTACCCTCTGTCATGCAGTGTTCGCCATGGGCCCCACTTTTTGCAATCCGTTTCCCCTGCTCACTTTTGTTCCCATCTGTGCTGCAGTGTTCTCCACGGTTCCCCACTTTTTCCAACCTGTACCAACTGCTACCTTTGGTTCCCCTCTGCCATGCAGTGTTCCCCACGGTTCCCCACTTTTTCCAACATGTACCTCCTGCTCCCTTTGGTGCCCCTCTGTTCTGCAGTGTTGCCCACGGTTCCCCACTTTTTCCAATCTGTTTCCCCTGCTACCTCTGGTTCCCCTCTGTTCTGCATTTTTCCACACTGTTCCCCACTTTTGCCAATCCGTTCCCCCTACTTCCTTTGGTTCCCCTCTGTTCTGCAGTGTTCCCCACGGTTCCCCACTTTTTCTAATCTGTTCCCCCTGCTACTTTGTCTCCACCCTGTTCTGCAGTTTTCCCCACGGTTCCCCACATTTTCCAAACCATTCCCCCGGCTCGCTTTGGTTTCATACTGTTCTGCAGCATTCCCCACGGTTCCCCACTTTTTTACAAACTGTTTGCCCTGCTCCCTTTGGTTTTCCCTGTTCTGCATTGTCCTCCACGGTTCCAAACTTTTTGCAATCCATTCCCCCTGTTCCGTTTGTTTGCCCTCTGTTCTGCAGTGTCCCCCACTGTTCCCCACTTTTTCCAATCACTTCCCCCTGCTCCCTTTGATTCCCCTCTGTCCTACAGTGTTCCCCATCGGTGCAACTTTTTACAATCCGTTCCACCTGCTTCCTTTGGTTCCCCTCTGTCGTGCAGTGTTCCCCACGGTTCCCCACTTTTTCCAATCTGTTTCCCCTGCTACCTCTGCTTCCCCTCTGTTCTGCATTTTTCTACACTGTTCCCCAGTTTTTCCAATCCGATCCCCCTGCTTCCTTTCGTTCACCTCTGTTCTGCAGAACTCCCCACGATTCCCCACTTTTTCCAATCTGTTCCCCATGCTCCCTTTGGTTCCCCTCTGTTCTGCATTGTTCCACACGGTTCCCCAATTTTTTCCTATCTGTTCCCCCTGATCCATTTGGTTCCCCTCTGTCATGCAGTGTGCCCCACGGTTCCCCACTTTTTCCAATCCGTTCCCTCTGCTCCCTTTGGTTCCCCTCTGTTCTGCAGTGTTCCCCACAGTTCTCCACCTTTTCCAATTCTTTCCCCCTGCTCCCTTTGGTTCCCCACTTTTCTGCATTTTTCCACACGGTTCCCCACTTTTTCCAATATGTTCCCCCTGCTCCCTTTGATTCCTCACTGTTCTCCACATTTTTTCCAATCTGCAACCCCTGCTCTCTATGGTTCCCCTCTGCCCTGCAGTGTCCCCCATGGTTCCCCACTTTTTCCAATCCGTTCCCCCTGTTCCCTTTTGTTTGCCTCTGTTTTGCATTGTTACCCACGTTTCTCCACATTTTTTTCCATCCTGTACACCCTGCTCCCTATGGTTCCCCTCTGCTTTGCAGTGTTCCCCATGGGACCCCACTTTTTCCAATCTGTTCCCCCTGCTCCTTTCGCTCCACTCTGTTCTGCAGTTTTCCCCATGGTTCTCCACATTTTTTCCAAACTGTTCCACCTGCTCCCTTTGGTTCTGCAGTGTTTCCCACGGTTCCCCACTTTTTCCAATCCATTTCCCCTGCTCCCTTTGGTTCCCCTCTATTGTTCAGTGTTCCCCACGGTTCCCCACTTTTTCCAATCCGTTCCCCTGCTCCCTTTGGTTCCCCTCTGTTCTGCAGTGATCCCCACGGTTCCCCACATTTTCCAAACTGTTCCCCCGGCTCGCTTTGGTTTCATACTCTTCTGCAGTGTTCCCCACGGTTCCCCACTTTTTTACAATCTGTTCGCCCTGCTCCCTTTGGTTCCCCTCTGTTCTGCATTGTTCCCCACGGTTCCCCACTTTTCTGAACTGTACCCCCTGTTCCCTTTGGTTCACCTCTGTTCTGCAGTGTTCCTCACGGTTCCCCACTTTTTCCAATCTGTTCCCCCTGCACCCTTTGATTCACCTCTGTTCTGCAGTGTTGCCCACTGTTCTCAACTTTTTCCAAACCGTTCCCCCTGCTCCCTTTGGTTCCCCACCTTTCTGTATTTTTCCACACGGTTACCTACTTTTTCCAATCGGTTCCCCACTTTTTCCAATCTGTTCCCCCTGCTCCCTTTGGTTCTCCTCTGTTCTGCAGTGTTCCCGACGCTTCCCCACTTTTTCCAATCCGTTCCCCCTGCTCCCTTTTGTTCCCCTCTATTCTACAGTGTTCCCCACGATTCTCCACATTTTTTTACATACTGTACCCCCTGCTCCCTATGGTTCCCCTCTGCCTTGCAGTGTTACCCATGGGACACCACTTTTTCCAACCTGTTCCCCTTGTTCCCTTTGGTTCCCCTCTGTTCTGCATTTTTCCCCACGGTTCCCCACTTTTCCGAACTGTACCCCCTGCTCCGTTTGGTTCCCCTCTGTTCTGCAGTGTTCCCCACGGTTCCCCACTTTTTCCAATCTGTTCCCCCTGCTCCTTTGTCTCAATTCTGTTCTGCAGTTTTCCCCACGGTTCCCCACATTTTCCAAACCATTCCCCCGGCTCGCTTTGGTTTCATACTGTTCTGAAGCATTCCCCACAGTTCCCCATTTTTTTACAAACTGTTTGCCCTGCTCCCTTTGGTTTCCCCTGTTCTGCATTGTCCTCCACGGTTCCAAACTTTTTGCAATCCATTCCCCCTGTTCCGTTTGTTTGCCCTCTGTTCTGCAGTGTTCCCCACTGTTCCCCACTTTTTCCAATCAGTTCCCCCTGCTCCCTTTGATTCCCCTCTGTCCTACAGTGTTCCACATCGGCGCAACATTTTACAATCCGTTCCCCCTGCTTCCTTTGGTTCCCCTCTGTCGTGCAGTGTTCCCCACGTTTCCCCACTTTTTCCAATGCATTCCCCCTGCTTCCCTTGGTTCACCTCTGTTCTGCAGAACTCCCCACGATTCCCCACTTTTTCCAATCTGTTCCCCCTGCTCCCTTTGGTTCCCCTCTGTTCTGCATTTTTCCCCACGGTTCCCCACTTTTCCGAACTGTACCCCCTGTTCCCTTTGGTTCACCTCTGTTCTGCAGTGTTCCTCACGGTTCCCCACTTTTTCCAATCTGTCCCCCCTGCACCCTTTGATTCACCTCTGTTCTGCAGTGTTGCCCACTGTTCTCAACTTTTTCCAAACCGTTCCCCCTGCTCCCTTTGGTTCCTTACCTTTCTGTATTTTTCCACACGGTTACCTACTTTTTCCAATCGGTTCCCCACTTTTTCCAATCTGTTCCCCCTGCTCCCTTTGGTTCTCCTCTGTTCTGCAGTGTTCCCGACGCTTCCCCACTTTTTCCAATCCGTTCCCCCTGCTCCCTTTTGTTTCCCTCTATTCTACAGTGTTCCCCACGATTCTCCACATTTTTTTACATACTGTACCCCCTGCTCCCTATGGTTCCCCTCTGCCTTGCAGTGTTACCCATGGGACACCACTTTTTCCAACCTGTTCCTCTTGTTCCCTTTGGTTCCCCTCTGTTCTGCATTTTTCCCCACGGTTCCCCACTTTTCCGAACTGTACCCCCTGCTCCGTTTTGTTCCCCTCTGTTCTGCAGTGTTCCCCACGGTTCCCCACTTTTTCCAATCTGTTCCCCCTGCTCCTTTGTCTCAACTCTGTTCTGCAGTTTTCCCCACGGTTCCCCACATTTTCCAAACCATTCCCCCGGCTCGCTTTGGTTTCATACTGTTCTGAAGCGTTCCCCACAGTTCCCCATTTTTTTACAAACTGTTTGCCCTGCTCCCTTTGGTTTCCCCTGTTCTGCATTGTCCTCCACGGTTCCAAACTTTTTGCAATCCATTCCCCCTGTTCCGTTTGTTTGCCCTCTGTTCTGCAGTGTTCCCCACTGTTCACCACTTTTTCCAATCAGTTCCCCCTGCTCCCTTTGATTCCCCTCTGTCCTACAGTGTTCCACATCGGCGCAACATTTACAATCCGTTCCCCCTGCTTCCTTTGGTTCCCCTCTGTCGTGCAGTGTTCCCCACGTTTCCCCACTTTTTCCAATGCATTCCCCCTGCTTCCTTTGGTTCACCTCTGTTCTGCAGAACTCCCCACGATTCCCCACTTTTTCCAATCTGTTCCCCCTGCTCCCTTTGGTTCCCCTCTGTTCTGCATTTTTCCCCACGGTTCCCCACTTTTCCGAACTGTACCCCCTGCTCCCTTTGGTTCACCTCTGTTCTGAAGTGTTCCTCACGGTTCACCACTTTTTCCAATCTGTTCCCCCTGCACCCTTTGATTCACCTCTGTTCTGCAGTGTTGCCCACTGTTCTCAACTTTTTCCAATCCGTTCCCCCTGCTCCCTTTGGTTCCCCTCTATTCTACAGTGTTCCCCACGATTCTCCACATTTTTTTACATACTGTACCCCCTGCTCCCTATGGTTCCCCTCTGCCTTGCAGTGTTACCCATGGGACACCACTTTTTCCAACCTGTTCCCCTTGTTCCCTTTGGTTCCCCTCTGTCCTTCCGTGTTCTCCACGGTTCCCAACATTTTGCAATCTGTTTCCCCTGCTTCGTTTGGTTCCCCTCTCTTCTGCAGTGTTCCCCACGGTTCCCCACTTTTTCCAATCTGTTCCCCCTGCTCCTTTGTCTCAACTCTGTTCTGCAGTTTTCCCCACGGTTCCATACATTTTCCAAACCATTCCCCCGGCTCGCTTTGGTTTCATACTGTTCTGCAGCGTTCCCCACAGTTCCCCACTTTTTTACAAACTGTTTGCCCTGCTCCCTTTGGTTTCCCCTGTTCTGCATTGTCCTCCACGGTTCCAAACTTTTTGCAATCCATTCCCCCTGTTCCGTTTGTTTGCCCTCTGTTCTGCAGTGTCCCCCACTGTTCCCCACTTTTTCCAATCAGTTCCCCCTGCTCCCTTTGATTCCCCTCTGTCCTACAGTGTTCCCCATCGGCGCAACATTTTACAATCCGTTCCCCCTGCTTCCTTTGGTTCACCTCTGTCGTGCAGTGTTCCCCACGTTTCCCCACTTTTTCCAATGCATTCCCCCTGCTTCCTTTGGTTCACCTCTGTTCTGCAGAACTCCCCACGATTCCCCACTTTTTCCAATCTGTTCCCCCTGCTCCCTTTGGTTCCCCTCTGTTCTGCATTGTTCCCCACGGTTCCCCACTTTTGCGAACTGTACCCCCTGCTCCCTTTGGTGCCCCTCTGTTCTGCAGTGTTGCCCACGGTTCCCCACTTTTCCAATCTGTTTCCCCTGCTACCTCTGGTTCCCCTCTGTTCTGCATTTTTCCACACTGTTCCCCACTTTTGCCAATCCGTTCCCACTGCTTCCTTTGGTTCCCCTCTGTTCTGCAGTGTTCCCCACGGTTCCCCACTGTTTCTAATCTGTTCCCCCTGCTACTTTGTCTCCACCCTGTTCTGCAGTTTTCCCCACGGTTCCCCACATTTTCCAAACCATTCCCCCGGCTCGCTTTGGTTTCATACTGTTCTGCAGAACTCCCCACGATTCCCCACTTTTTCCAATCTGTTCCCCCTGCTCCCTTTGGTTCCCCTCTGTTCTGCATTGTTCCACACGGTTCCCCATTTTTTCCAGTCCGTTCCCCCTGCTTCCTTTGGTCCTCCTGTTTTCTGCAGAGTTCCCCACGGTCCACTTTTTCGAATCCTTTTCCCCTGCTCCCTTTGGGTCCCCACTGTTCTGCAGAACTCCCCACGATTCCCCACTTTTTCCAATCTGTTCCCCCTTCTCCCTTTGGTTCCTCTCTGTTCTGCATTGTTTCCCACGGGTCCGCACTTTTCCGAGCTGTTCCCCCTGCTCCCTTTGGTTCTGCTTTGTTCTGCAGTTTTCCCCACGGTTCTCCAAATTTTTTCTAATCTGTTCCCATGCTCCCTTTGGTTCCCGTCTGCCCTGCCGTGGCCCCCATGGTTCCCCACTTTTTCCAATCCGTTCCCCCTGCTACCTTTGGTTTCCCTCTGTTCTGCAGTGTTCCCCACAGTTCCCAACTTTTTCCAATCGGTTCCCCCTGCTCCCTTTGATTACCCTCTGTCATGCAGTGTTCGCCATGGGCCCCACTTTTTGCAATCCGTTTCCCCTGCTCACTTTTGTTCCCATCTGTGCTGCAGTGTTCTCCACGGTTCCCCACTTTTTCCAACCTGTACCTCCTGCTACCTTTGGTTCCCCTCTGTCATGCAGTGTTCCCCACGGTTCCCCACTTTTTCCAACATGTACCTCCTGCTCCCTTTGGTGCCCCTCTGTTCTGCAGTGTTGCCCACGGTTCCCCACTTTTTCCAATCTGTTTCCCCTGCTACCTCTGGTTCCCCTCTGTTCTGCATTTTTCCACACTGTTCCCCACTTTTGCCAATCCGTTCCCCCTGCTTCCTTTGGTTCCCCTCTGTTCTGCAGTGTTCCCCACGGTTCCCCACTTTTTCTAATCTGTTCCCCCTGCTACTTTGTCTCCACCCTGTTCTGCAGTTTTCCCCACGGTTCCCCACATTTTCCAAACCATTCCCCCGGCTCGCTTTGGTTTCATACTGTTCTGCAGCATTCCCCACGGTTCCCCACTTTTTTACAAACTGTTTGCCCTGCTCCCTTTGGTTTTCCCTGTTCTGCATTGTCCTCCACGGTTCCAAACTTTTTGCAATCCATTCCCCCTGTTCCGTTTGTTTGCCCTCTGTTCTGCAGTGTCCCCCACTGTTCCCCACTTTTTCCAATCACTTCCCCCTGCTCCCTTTGATTCCCCTCTGTCCTACAGTGTTCCCCATCGGTGCAACTTTTTACAATCCGTTCCACCTGCTTCCTTTGGTTCCCCTCTGTCGTGCAGTGTTCCCCATGGTTCCCCACTTTTTCCAATCTGTTTCCCCTGCTACCTCTGCTTCCCCTCTGTTCTGCATTTTTCTACACTGTTCCCCAGTTTTTCCAATCCGATCCCCCTGCTTCCTTTCGTTCACCTCTGTTCTGCAGAACTCCCCACGATTCCCCACTTTTTCCAATCTGTTCCCCATGCTCCCTTTGGTTCCCCTCTGTTCTGCATTGTTCCACACGGTTCCCCATTTTTTCCAATCCGTTCCCCCTGCTTCCTTTGGTTCCCCTCTGTCCTGCAGTGTCCTCCACGGTTCCCCACTTTTTTCAACCTGTACCTCCTGTTCCCTTTGGTTCCCCACTGTCATGCAGTGTTTTCACAGTTCCCCAATTTTTTCATATCTGTTCCCCCTGATCCATTTGGTTCCCCTCTGTCATGCAGTGTGCCCCACGGTTCCCCACTTTTTCCAATCCGTTCCCTCTGCTCCCTTTGGTTCCCCTCTGTTCTGCAGTGTTCCCCACAGTTCTCCACCTTTTCCAATTCTTTCCCCCTGCTCCCTTTGGTTCCCCACTTTTCTGCATTTTTCCACACGGTTCCCCACTTTTTCCAATCCGTTCCCTCTGCTCCCTTTGGTTCCTCTCTGTTCTGCATTGTTTCCCACGGGTCCGCACTTTTCCGAGCTGTTCCCCCTGCTCCCTTTGGTTCTGCTTTGTTCTGCAGTTTTTCCCACGGTTCTGCAAATTTTTTCTAATCTGTTCCCATGCTCCCTTTGGTTCCCGTCTGCCCTGCAGTGGCCCCCATGGTTCCCCACTTTTTCCAATCCGTTCCCCCTGCTACCTTTGGTTTCCCTCTGTTCTGCAGTGTTCCCCACAGTTCCCAACTTTTTCCAATCGGTTCCCCCTGCTCCCTTTGATTACCCTCTGTCATGCAGTGTTCGCCATGGGCCCCACTTTTTGCAATCCGTTTCCCCTGCTCACTTTTGTTCCCATCTGTGCTGCAGTGTTCTCCACGGTTCCCCACTTTTTCCAACCTGTACCTCCTGCTACCTTTGGTTCCCCTCTGTCATGCAGTGTTCCCCACGGTTCCCCACTTTTTCCAACATGTACCTCCTGCTCCCTTTGGTGCCCCTCTGTTCTGCAGTGTTGCCCACGGTTCCCCACTTTTTCCAATCTGTTTCCCCTGCTACCTCTGGTTCCCCTCTGTTCTGCATTTTTCCACACTGTTCCCCACTTTTGCCAATCCGTTCCCCCTGCTTCCTTTGGTTCCCCTCTGTTCTGCAGTGTTCCCCACGGTTCCCCACTTTTTCTAATCTGTTCCCCCTGCTACTTTGTCTCCACCCTGTTCTGCAGTTTTCCCCACGGTTCCCCACATTTTCCAAACCATTCCCCCGGCTCGCTTTGGTTTCATACTGTTCTGCAGCATTCCCCACGGTTCCCCACTTTTTTACAAACTGTTTGCCCTGCTCCCTTTGGTTTTCCCTGTTCTGCATTGTCCTCCACGGTTCCAAACTTTTTGCAATCCATTCCCCCTGTTCCGTTTGTTTGCCCTCTGTTCTGCAGTGTCCCCCACTGTTCCCCACTTTTTCCAATCACTTCCCCCTGCTCCCTTTGATTCCCCTCTGTCCTACAGTGTTCCCCATCGGTGCAACTTTTTACAATCCGTTCCACCTGCTTCCTTTGGTTCCCCTCTGTCGTGCAGTGTTCCCCATGGTTCCCCACTTTTTCCAATCTGTTTCCCCTGCTACCTCTGCTTCCCCTCTGTTCTGCATTTTTCTACACTGTTCCCCAGTTTTTCCAATCCGATCCCCCTGCTTCCTTTCCTTCACCTCTGTTCTGCAGAACTCCCCACGATTCCCCACTTTTTCCAATCTGTTCCCCATGCTCCCTTTGGTTCCCCTCTGTTCTGCATTGTTCCACACGGTTCCCCATTTTTTCCAATCCGTTCCCCCTGCTTCCTTTGGTTCCCCTCTGTCCTGCAGTGTCCTCCACGGTTCCCCACTTTTTTCAACCTGTACCTCCTGTTCCCTTTGGTTCCCCACTGTCATGCAGTGTTTTCACAGTTCCCCAATTTTTTCCTATCTGTTCCCCCTGATCCATTTGGTTCCCCTCTGTCATGCAGTGTGCCCCACGGTTCCCCACTTTTTCCAATCCGTTCCCTCTGCTCCCTTTGGTTCCCCTCTGTTCTGCAGTGTTCCCCACAGTTCTCCACCTTTTCCAATTCTTTCCCCCTGCTCCCTTTGGTTCCCCACTTTTCTGCATTTTTCCACACGGTTCCCCACTTTTTCCAATATGTTCCCCCTACTCCCTTTGATTCCTCACTGTTCTCCACATTTTTTCCAATCTGCAACCCCTGCTCTCTATGGTTCCCCTCTGCCCTGCAGTGTCCCCCATGGTTCCCCACTTTTTCCAATCCGTTCCCCCTGTTCCCTTTTGTTTGCCTCTGTTTTGCATTGTTACCCACGATTCTCCACATTTTTTTCCATCCTGTACACCCTGCTCCCTATGGTTCCCCTCTGCTTTGCAGTGTTCCCCATGGGACCCCACTTTTTCCAATCTGTTCCCCCTGCTCCTTTCGCTCCACTCTGTTCTGCAGTTTTCCCCATGGTTCTCCACATTTTTTCCAAACTGTTCCACCTGCTCCCTTTGGTTCTGCAGTGTTTCCCACGGTTCCCCACTTTTTCCAATCCATTTCCCCTGCTCCCTTTGGTTCCCCTCTATTGTTCAGTGTTCCCCACGGTTCCCCACTTTTTCCAATCTGTTCCCCTGCTCCCTTTGGTTCCCCTCTGTTCTGCAGTGATCCCCACGGTTCCCCACATTTTCCAAACTGTTCCCCCGGCTCGCTTTGGTTTCATACTCTTCTGCAGTGTTCCCCACGGTTCCCCACTTTTTTACAATCTGTTCGCCCTGCTCCCTTTGGTTTCCCTCTGTTCTGCATTGTTCCCCACGGTTCCCCACTTTTCCGAACTATACCCCCTGCTCCCTTTGGTTCACCTCTGTTCTGCAGTGTTCCTCACGGTTCCCCACTTTTTCCAATCTGTTCCCCCTGCACCCTTTGATTCACCTCTGTTCTGCAGTGTTGCCCACTGTTCTCAACTTTTTCCAATCCGTTCCCCCTGCTCCCTTTGGTTCCCCACCTTTCTGTATTTTTCCACACGGTTACCTACTTTTTCCAATCGGTTCCCCACTTTTTCCAATCTGTTCCCCCTGCTCCCTTTGGTTCTCCTCTGTTCTGCAGTGTTCCCGACGCTTCCCCACTTTTTCCAATCCGTTCCCCCTGCTCTCTTTTGTTCCCCTCTATTCTACAGTGTTCCCCACGATTCTCCACATTTTTTTACATGCTGTACCCCCTGCTCCCTATGGTTCCCCTCTGCCTTGCAGTGTTACCCATGGGACACCACTTTTTCCAACCTGTTCCCCTTGTTCCCTTTGGTTCCCCTCTGTCCTTCCGTGTTCTCCACGGTTCCCAACTTTTTGCAATCCGTTGCCCCTGCTCCGTTTGGTTCCCCTCTGTCCTGCATTGTTCCCCACGGTTCCCCACTTTTCCGAACTGTACCCCCTGCTCCCTTTGGTTCACCTCTGTTCTGCAGTGTTCCTCATGGTTCCCCACTTTTTCCAATCTGTTCCCCCTGCACCCTTTGATTCACCTCTGTTCTGCAGTGTTGCCCACTGTTTTCAACTTTTTCCAATCTGTTCCTCCTGCTCCCTTTGGTTCCCCACTGTTCTGCATTTTTGCACACGGTTCCCCACTTTTTCAAATCTGTTCCCCCTGCTCCCTTTGGTTCCTCAGTGTTCTGCAGTTTTCCTCACGGTTCTCCACATTTTTCCAACCTCTACCCCTGCTCCCTATGGTTCCCCTCTGCCCTGCAGTGTTCCCCACGGTTCCCCACTTTTTTACAATCTGTTCGCCCTGCTCCCTTTGGTTCCCCTCTGTCCTGCAGTGTCCTCCACGGTTCCCCACTTTTTCGAACCTGTACCTCCTGCTCCCTTTGGTTCCCCTCTGTCATGCAGTGTTTTCACAGTTCCCAAATTTTTTCCTATCTGTTCCCCCTGATCCCTTTGGTTCCGCTCTGTCATGCACTGTTCCCCACGTTTCCCCACTTTTTCCAATCCGTTCCCTCTGCTCCCTTTGGTTCCCCTCTGTTCTGCAGTGTCCTCCACGCTTACCAACTTTTTGCAATCCATTCCCCCTGCTCTGTTTGTTTCCCCTCTGTCCTGCATTGTCCTCCACGGTTCCCACCTTTTTGCAATCCATTCCCCCTGCTCCGTTTGTTTGCCCTCTGTTCTGTAGTGTTCCCCACAGTTCCCCACTTTTTTCAATCAGTTCCCCCTGCTCCCATTGATTCCCCTCTGTCCTACAGTGTTCCCCATCGGCCCAACGTTTTACAATCCGTTCCCCCTGCATCCTTTGGTTCCCCTCTGTCGTGCAGTGTTCCCCACGGTTCCCCAGTTTGCAATGTGTTCCCTCTGCTCCCTTTGGAGCCCCTCTGTTCTGCAGTGTTCCCCACGGTTCCCCACTTTTTCCAATCTGTTTCCCCTGATACCTCTGGTTCCCCTCTGTTCTGCATTTTTCCACACGGTTCCCCACTTTTTCCAATCAGTTCCCCCTGCTCCCATTGATTCCCCTCTGTCCTACAGTGTTCCCCATCGGCGCAACTTTTTACAATCCGTTCCCCCTGCTTCCTTTGGTTCCCCTCTGTCGTGCAGTGTTCCCCACGGTTCCCCACTTTTTCAAATGCTTTCCCTCTGCTCCCTTTGGTGCCCCTCTGTTCTGCAGTGTTCCCCACGGTTCCCCACTTTTTCCAATCTGTTCCCTCTGATCCCTTTGGTTCCCCTCTGTTCTACAGTTTTCCCCACGGTTCCCCACATTTTCGAAACCATTCACCCGGCTTGCTTTGTTTTCATACTGTTCTGCAGCGTTCCCCACGGTTCCCCACTTTTTTACAATCTGTTCGCCCTGCTTCCTTTGGTTCCCCTCTGTTCTGCAGTGTCCTCCACGCTTACCAACTTTTTGCAATCCATTCCCCCTGCTCCGTTTGTTTCTCCTCTGTTCTGCAGTGTTCCCCACAGTTCCCCACTTTTTCCAATCAGTTCCCCCTGCTTCCTTTGATTCCCCTTTGTCCTACAGTGTTCCCCATCGGCCAAACCTTTTACAATCAGTTTCCCCTGCTTCCTTTGGTTACCCTCTGTCGTGCAGTGTTCCCCACGGTTCCCCAGTTTTCCAATGCGTTCCCTCTGCTCCCTTTGGTGCCCCTCTATCTGCAGTGTCCTCCACGCTTACCAACTTTTTGCAATCCATTCCCCCTGCTCTGTTTGTTTCCCGTCTGTCCTGCATTGTCCTCAACAGTTATCAACTTTTTGCAATCCATTCCACCTGCTCTGTTTGTTTCCCATCTGTCCTGCATTGTCTTCCACGGTTCCCAACATTTTGCAATCCATTCCTCCTGCTCTGTTTGTTTGCCCTCTGTTCTGAAGTGTTCCCCACAGTTCCCCACTTTTTACAATCCGTTTCCCCTGCTTCCTTTGGTTCCCCTCTGTCATGCAGTGTTCCCCACGGTTCCCCACTTTTTCCAATCTGTTCCCCCTGCTTCCTTTGGTTCACCTCTGTTCTGCAGTGTGCCCCACGGTTCCCCACATTTTCCAATCTGTTCCCTCTGCTCCCTTTGGTTCCCCTCTGTTCTGCAGTGTTCCCCACAGTTCTCCACCATTTCCAATTCGTTCCCCCTGCTCCCTTTGGTTCCCCACCTTTCTGTATTTTTCCACACGGTTCCCTACTTTTTCCAATCGGTTCCCCACTTTTTCCAATCTGTTCCCCCTGCTCCCTTTGGTTCTCCTCTGTTCTGCAGTGTTTCCGACGCTTCCCCACTTTTTCCAATCCGTTCCCCCTGTTCCCTTTGGTTCCCCTCTATTCTACAGTGTTCCTCACGATTCTCCACATTTTTTTCCATCCTGAACCCCTGGATCCCTATGGTTCCCCTCTGCATTGAAGTATTACCCATGGCACCACACTTTTTGCAACCTGTTCCCCTTGTTCCCTTTGGTTCCCCTCTGTCCTGCCGTGTTCTCCACAGTTATCAACTTTTTGCAATCCGTTCCTCCTGCTCCGTTTGGTTCCCCTCTGTTCTGCAGTGTTCGCCACGGTTCCCCACTTTTTCCAATCTGTTCCCCCTGCTCCTTTGGCTCCACTCTGTTCTGCAATTTTCCACACGTTTCCCCACATTTTCCAAACCATTTCCCCGGCTCGCATTGTTTTCATACTGTTCTGGCGCGTTCCCCATGGTTCCCCACTTTTTTACAATATGTTCGTCCTGCTCCCTTTGGATCCCCTCTATCTGCAGTGTCCTCCACGCTTACCAACTTTTTGCAATCCATTCCCCCTGCTCTAATTGTTTCCCCTCTGTCCTGCAGTGTCCTCCACGCTTACCAACATTTTGCAATCCATTCCCCCTGCTCCGTTTGTTTGCCCTCTGTTCTGCAGTGTTACCCACAGTTCCCCACTTTTTCCAATTAGTTCCCCCTGCTCCCTTTGATTCCCCACGGTTCCCCACTTTTTCCAATGTGTTCCCTCTGCTCCCTTTGGTGCCCCTCTGTTCTGCAGTGTTCCCCACGGTTCCCCACTTTTTCCAATCTGTTTCCCCTGCTACCTCTGTTTCCCCTATGTTCTGCATTTTTCCACACGGTTCCCCACTTTTTCCAATCAGTTCCCCCTGCTCCTTTTGATTCCCCTCTGTCCTACAGTGTTCCCCATCGGCGCAACTTTTTACAATCCGTTCCCCCTGCTTCCTTTGGTTCCCCTCTGTCATGCAGTGTTCCCCACGGTTCCCCACTTTTTCCAATGCATTCCCTCTGCTCCCTTTGGTGCCCCTCTGTTCTGCAGTGTTCGCCACGTTTCCCCACTTTTTCCAATCTGTTCCCACTGATCCCTTTGGTTCCCCTCTGTTCTGCAGTTTTCCCCACGGTTCCCCACATTTTCCAAACCAATTCCCCCGGCTTGCTTTGTTTTCATACTATTCTGCAGCGTTCCCCACGGTACAATCTTTCGCCCTGCTCCTTTGGTTCCCCTCTGTTCTGCAGCGTCCTCCACGCTTACCAACATTTTGCAATCCATTCCCCCTGCTCCGTTTGTTTGCCCTCTGTTCTGCAGTGTTACCCACAGTTCCCCACTTTTTCCAATTAGTTCCCCCTGCTCCCTTTGATTCCCCTTTGTCCTACAGTGTTCCCCATCGGCCCAACGTTTTACAATCCGTTCCCCCTGCTTCCTTTGGTTCCCCTCTGTCGTGCAGTGTTCCCCACGGTTCCCCAGTTTTCCAATGCATTCCCTCTGCTCCCTTTGGTGCCCCTCTGTACTGCAGTGTTCCCCACGGTTCCCCACTTTTTCCAATCTGTTTCCCCTGCTACCTCTGGTTGCCGTCTGTTCTGCATTTTTCCACACTGTTCCCCACTTTTTCCAATCCGTTCCCCCTGCTTCCTTTTGTTCACCTCTGTTCTGCAGTGTGCCCCACGGTTCCCCACATTTTCCAATCCGTTCCCTCTGCTCCCTTTGGTTCCCCTCTGTTCTGCAGTGTTCCCCACAGTTCTCCACCATTTCCAATTCGTTCCCCCTGCTCCCTTTGGTTCCCCACCTTTCTGTATTTTTCCACACGGTTCCCTACTTTTTCCAATCGGTTCCCCACTTTTTCCAATCTGTTCCCCCTTCTCCCTTTGGTTCACCTCTGTTCTGCAGTGTTCCCGACGCTTCCCCACTTTTTCCAATACGTTCCCCCTGCTCCCTTTGGTTCCCCTCTATTCTACAGTGTTCCCATCGATACTCCACATTTTTTTCCATCCTGTAACCCCTGCTCCCTATGGTTCCCCTCTGCCTTGCAGTGTTACCCATGGGACACCACTTTTTCCAACCTGTTCCCCTTGTTCCCTTTGGTTCCCCTCTGTCCTTCCGTGTTCTCCACGGTTCCCAACTTTTTGCAATCCGTTGGCCCTGCTCCGTTTGGTTCCCCTCTGTTCTGCAGTGTTCCCCACGGTTCCCCCTTTTTCCATTCTGTTCCCCCTGCTCTTTTGGCTCCCCTCTGTTCTGCATTTTTCCCCACGGTTCCCCACATTTTCCAAACCATTCCCCCGGCTTGCTTTGTTTTCATACTGTTCTGCAGCATTCCCCACGGTTCCCCACTTTTTTACAATCTGTTCGCCCTGCTCCCTTTGGTTCCCCTCTGTTCTGCAGTGTCCTCCACGCTTACCAACTTTTTGCAATCCATTCCCCCTGCTCCGTTTGTTTGCCCTCTGTTCTGCAGTGTTCCCCACAGTTCCCCACATTTTCCAATCAGTTCCCCCTGCTCCCTTTGATTCCCCTTTGTCCTACAGTGTTCCCCATCGGCCAAACTTTTTACTGTCCGTTTCCCCTGCTTCCTTTGGTTCCCCTCTGTCCTGCATTGTCCTCCACGCTTACCAACTTTTTGCAATCCATTCCGCCTGCTCTATTTGTTTCCCCTCTGTCCTGCATTGTCTTCCACGGTTCCCAACATTTTGCAATCCATTCCTCCTGCTCCGTTTGTTTGCCCTCTGTTCTGAAGTGTTCCCCACAGTTCCCCACTTTTTCCAATCAGTTCCCCCTGCTCCCTTTTATTCCCCTCTGTCCTACAGTGTTCCCCATGGGCCCAACGTTTTACAATCTGTTACCCCTGCTTCCTTTGGTTCCCCTCTGTCGTGCAGTATTCCCCACGGTTCCCCACCTTTTCCAATTCGTTCCCCCTGCTCCCTTTGGTTCCCCACCTTTCTGCATTTTTCCACACGGTTCCCTACTTTTTCCAATCGGTTCCCCACTTTTTCCAATCTGTTACCTCTGCTCCCTTTGGTTCCCCTCTGTTCTGCAGTGTTCCCCACAGTTCTCCACCATTTCCAATTCGTTTTCCCTGCTCCCTTTGGTTCCCCACCTTTCTGTATTTTTCCACATGGTTCTTTTCTTTTTCCAATCGGTTCCCCACTTTTTCAAATCCGTTCACCCTGCTCCCTTTGGTTATCCTCTGTTCTGCAGTGTTCCCGACGCTTCCCCACTTTTTCCAATCCGTTCCCCCTGCTCCCTTTGGTTCCCCTCTATTCTACAGTGTTCCCCACGATTCTCCAAATTTTTTCCATCCTGTACCCCCGGATCCCTATGGTTCCCCTCTGCATTGAAGTGTTACCCATGGCACCACACTTTTTCCAACCTGTTCTCCTTGTTCCCTTTGGTTCCCCTCTGTCCTGCCGTGTTCTCCACAGTTATCATCTTTTTGCAATCCGTTCCCCCTGCTCCGTTTGGTTCCCCTCTGTTCTGCAGTGTTCCCCACGGTTCCCAACTTTTTCCAATCTGTTCCCCCTGCTCCTTTGGCTCCACTCTGTTCTGTAATTTTCCACACGTTTCCCCACATTTTCCAAACCATTCCCCCGGCTCGCATTGTTTTCATACTGTTCTGGCGCGTTCCCCACGGTTCCCCACTTTTTTACAATCTGTTCGTCCTGCTCCCTTTGGATCCCCTCTATCTGCAGTGTCCTGCACGCTTACCAACTTTTTGCAATCCATTCCCCCTGCTCTGTTTGTTTCCCCTCTGTCCTGCATTGTCCTCCACGGTTCCCAACTTTTTGCAATCCATTCCCCCTGCTCTGTTTGTTTCCCCTCTGTCCTGCATTGTCTTCCACGGTTCCCAACATTTTGCAATCCATTCCTCCTGCTCCGTTTGTTTGCCCTCTGTTCTGCATTGTTCCCCACAGTTCCCCACTTTTTCCAATCAGTTCCCCCTGCTCCCATTGATTCCCCTCTGTCCTACAGTGTTCCCCATCGGCACAACTTTTTACATTCAGTTCCCCCTGCTTCCTTTGTTTCCCCTCTGTCGTGCAGTGTTCCCCACTGTTCCCCACTTTTTCCAATGCATTCCCTCTGCTCCCTTTGGTGCCCCTCTGTTCTGCAGTGTTCCCCACGGTTCCTCACATTTTCCAATCTGTTCCCTCTGATCCCTTTGGTTTCCCTCTGTTCTGCAGTTTTCCCCACGGTTCCCCACATTTTCCAAACCATACCCCCGGCTTGCTTTGTTTTCATACTGTTCTGCAGCTTTCCCCACGGTTCCCCACTTTTTTACAATCTGTTCGCCCTGCTCCCTTTGGTTCCCCTCTGTTCTGCAGTGTCCTCCACGCTTACCAACTTTTTGCAATCCATTCCCCCTGCTCTGGTTGTTTCACCTCTGTCCTGCATTGTCCTCCACGGTTCCCAACTTTTTGCAATCCATTCCCCCTGCTCCGTTTGATTGCCCTCTGTCCTACAGTGTTCCCCATCGGCCCAACGTTTTACAATCCGTTCCCCCTGCTTCCTTTGGTTCCCCTCTGTCGTGCTGTGTTCCCCATGGTTCCCCAGTTTTCCAATGCGTTCCCTCTGCTCCCTTTGGTGCCCCTCTGTTCTGCAGTGTTCCCCACGGTTCGCCACTTTTTCCAATCTGTTTCCCCTGCTACCTTTGGTTTCCCTCTGTTCTGCATTTTTCCACACTGTTCCCCACTTTTTCCAATCCGTTCCCCCTGCTTCCTTTGGTTCACCTCTGTTCTGCAGTGTGCCCCACAATTCCCCACTTTTTCCAATCTGTTCCCCCTGCTCCCTTTGGTTCCCCACCTGTTCCCTACTGATCCCAACTGTTCCCTTTAGTTCCTCACTTTTCCCCACTGTTTCCCATTTTTGTCTCTGTTCCACATCTGTTCACCACCATTACTGACTGTTCCCCACTATTCCCCTATATTCCCCATCAGTCCCCCATCTGTTCCCCACTGTTCCTCCTATTCCCCAATTTTCACACTGTTCCCCTTATTTCCCATCAGTTACCCACTTTTCTCCACTGTTCTCCCGTTCTCCACAGTTCGCTATCTATTACCCACTGTTACTCATTCTTCCCTTTGACCCCTCAGTTTCCCACCAGTTCCCATGGTTCCCCACTGTTCCCCATCAGTTCCCCATCTGTTCCCCACTGTTATCCAGCTGTTTCCCACCACTTCCCCACTTTTCACCACTGTTCCACATGGTTCCCCACTTTTCCCCTCATTTCCCAATCTGTTCCCCACTGTTCCCACATTCTCCACAATTCAATATCTGTTCCCCATTGCTCCCCCCTATTTGTCTCTGTTCCACTGTTCTCCACTGTTCCTCAGTGATCCCTACTTTTCCCCATCTCTTCCTTCTGTACCTCAATTTTCCCACTGTTGCCCACTATACACCACTGTTCCCTAATTGTGCCCCGTGTTTCCCACTGTTCTTCACACTTCTCCATCTGACACACACTTTTGACCACTGTTCCCCACATTCTCCAATGTTCGCATTCTGTTCCCCACTGCTCTCCCCATTACCCTGTATACCCAACTGTTACTCATTCTTCCCCTCTTTCCCACTATCTCCCGCAGTTCCTCACTGTTCCCCACTTCTCTCCATCTATTCTAAACTGTTCCCTACTCTTCCACTCTGTTCACCACTGTTCCCCTCTGTGCTTTACTTTTCCCCTCTGTTCCCAACTGTTCCCCATTTCTCCCACTTTCCCCTATTGTTCCTCACTGTTCCCGACTGTTCCCCACAGATCCCAACTGTTACCCACTGCACCCCATGTTTCCCATTGTTGCCCATCAGATGCTCCTCTTTTTCCCATCTGTGACCTAAATTTCCACACTGTTTCCCGCAGTTCTCCACTGTTCACCATCTGTTCCCCACTGCTCCCCACTGTCCTCAACAGTTCCCCAGTTTTCACCAATGTTTCCCAGAGTTGCTCACAGTTCCACAGCTGTTCGACGCATGTTCCCCATAGTTCCCCACATTTATCCACTGTTCACTAATGTTCCACATCAGTTCCCCATCTGTTCTAAACTGTTTCCCACTGTCCCTCATCTTTTCCCCACTGTTCCCCACCGTTTTCCTACTGTTCCAAACCTGTTCCCACTGTTCCCCAGCTATTCCACACCTGTTCACCACTGTTCCTCAACTGTCTCCCACCAATTCCCCACTTTTCCCCCATTCTCCATCATTCACCATCTCTTCCACACTGTTCCCCTGCTCCCTACAGTTCGCCTCTGTTTTCCAGCTGTTCACCAATTTTTCCACTGTACCCTACTGTTCCACCTCTTTACTCCACAGTTCATCACTGTCCCCCACTGTTCTTCACCTGTTCCCAAATGTTCCCTACTCTTCTCCACCAATCCCAACTGTTTCCTACCAGTTTCCCACCTGTTTCCCCATGGTTCCCCACTGTTCCCCATCAGTTCCCCTCTGTTCTCCAGCTGTTCCCGAACAGTTCTCTACTGTTTCACATCTGTTTCCCACAGTTCTGCACTGTAGCCCATTGTTCTTCACCTCTTCCCCAACTTTCCCCACTGTTCTCCACCAATCCCAACTGTTTTCTAGCAGTATCCCACCTATTACCCACAGTTCCCCACTGATTCCCATCAGTTCCCCATCTGTTCCCCTGCTCCCTTTTGTTCCCCTCTGTTCTGCAGTGTTCCCCACTCTTTCCCATCTGTTCCCCTTTCCTCATTGTTCCACCCTGCTCCCCAATATTCCCGTGTTCTCCATTTTACTGCAGTGATCACCACGGTTCCACACCATTCCCTACTTTTCCCCACACTTGATCTCATGACAAGATCTACCTTGGAGAAAGCACAGAAATTGTGCAGATGGGCAGCGACATCTTGCATATGAGGTATAGGGTATCTGTCGGCTGTAGTTATTGATCCTACGGTAATCACTGCAGGGTCTCCATCCACCTGTTTTCTTGGGTACCATGTTTAACAGTGATGCCCAAGGACTGTTGGAGTGCTGAATGATACCTAATTCCTCAATTGCAGTTCACTCTGCCCTTGCCTGCGCAGTTTATCAGGTGGAAGATGACAAACCCTGACGTCATTTGGTGGGCCTGAAGTGTCTATGTAATGGGACACACCCTGGGCTGTTTAGGAGATATTGAAATTAGGTGAGAGAGTACAGGGAAATTCGTTGAGCAGAGCAGCATGTGCACATTTGTTCAAGGTATGCACCCCGAGGTGGGAAACTCTCCCTTTGCTGCATCCCAGAGGGTATGTTTGAAAAGTGGTAGCAGGAACCAATTTCCTCCACTTCACATCTACTGGCAAGTCATGGGACCTTAAAAAATCTGCACCCAAAATAGGCTGTGCAATGGAAGCCAATAGGCAATTCCAATGGAAGGTCACACCTCCTATCCCAATCGTGGCCTATCCTGTGCCAAAGCAGAGAATTTTCATCCCATTTGTGTTTGAAGAGTCAGGTGGTGTTGTTTATGTGGGTTTTATTTCAAAATAGGTTGGTGGGAGCAAACGGACTTCAGCACTCGTGTCTACAATGAACCTGTGCTTACCAGCGCAGTCTTGGAAGATACAATGGGACGTACTTGTGCCAGCTGCCATGGCCATAAATGGTAGACGGCCTTATCGTTTCCTGCATTTTTTCTGTAATATGTACATGTCGGGACACATTTATGGGCATTTTTTCCACCAACAGCCATGGTAAAAACACCATTCTCACCGCCTGTCAGCATGTTCATCCTTCTTTGACTGAACTGAAGATATAGTTGGCTCATAGGACACGGGATATGGATCTGCTGTGAAAACAGTCTGTACGTGAGCAGACTCTAGCGTTGGAGTGTGATCCAGCCTGTCAGTCTCCTGCACTACGTCATGGGGATGGTGGAAATCCATGTTAATGATTGGTATTGTGACACGACATGGGAGTTTGGACAGGAATAGAGTCTCAAAAAGTAAACAATGAGAATAACCATCTGCTAATGCGAGCATCTCATTCATTAAATCGGATAGATTCCTGTTACCTAGGTCCTCCATATTTAAAAGTCGTGCTCATGTCTAGTCAATTCCAGCGAGTCCAGGAAAAATTGGCGGAACCTGGTTTACTGGTTTTCTGCCAGGGGATTGGCAACATATTCTATTACTTGAGACGCTGCAGCAGTGTCCGATGCACCTATTACATGGCAGAATTTCATGTCCTCTGCCATTATGCCACAAGACAAATCTGGGTTTCAGCCTGATTAAGCCATACCCGAGGTTGATGTGTCCAGAAAGGAGGCAAATGAAGTTCCACCACATTAACTGCAGCCGTGATGGCAACAGCTGCTGCCGTCCTTGTGTCCATGGTAACTGGAGATTCAAGCTTCCCTGAATCTTGCATTTGGGGTCCCCAATCGTAGCGGCGACTTCGGTAGAGCTACTAAAGTAATACACACACAAACACACACACACCAAGTTAGTCAACACAAGACTGCTTTATTCAGACTTTACAGACTTCTTTTAGGAATGGTGGGGAACAGTGAGGGAACAGTGGGGAACAGAGGGGAAAAGTGGTGTATAGTGGGCAACAGAGGTGAAAATTGAGGAATGAAAGGAAGAGATGAGGAAAAGTGGGGATCGCTGAGGAACAATGGAGAACAGTGGGGAACAGAGACAAATGGGAGGAACAGTGGAGAACAGATTGGGAAATGAGGGGAAGAGTGGGGAATCATGGGGAACGGTGGTGAATAGTGGGGAACTGGTGGGGAACAGCTGGGGAATAGTGGGGAACAGGTGTACCACATCTGTTCCACCCTGTTGCCCATTCTTCACAATGTTCCCCACTTTGCCCCATCTGTTCCCCACTGATCCCCATTTATCCTAGCCCATAAGTATGACATTCCTTAAATGGCAATTATTACCCCTTCTGGGCTTTTTGAATTTCTTAGGATGCCACTTGGGTTGAAGAATGCTATTCAAACCTGCCAGCAGCTTATTGGCACTTAGGGCAGATATTTAGAATTCCCTTAAATCTACTTGGAAAACATCTGGTAAAAACAATGGCGTCATGAATATTCTGTCCAGACCGACTGTATATCATATTCAGGATGAGACTGATATTCCTGAATTAGCCAGTGTCCAGGCAATGGACCCCGATGGTCAGCCATATAGTACGACCATGACTAACTTGGACATACTGCAGGTGGCATCACAACTGGGCAGCCAACCTTACTTTGTGACATGTCTTTGGGCTACATTAGACCAGTGATTCCGGCATCTTGGAGGCAACACATTTTTGACCAGATACACACCTTGTCTCATCCGTCCATCAGAACATCTGTCAAGCTCATGTCAAATAAATATGTATGGCATGGACTAAAAAAGGGTGTTGCATAATGGGTCTGCACAGGTACCTCCTGCCAGACTGCCAAAATTCAGCGGCACAATAAGGCACCTCTTCAACATTTCCCGGTGGTACACAGGCGGTTGGAACACGTGCATGTGGACCTGCTTGGATCATTGCCATTATCTCAAATTTTGAAATACATTCTAACAGTCATAGAACGTTTCACACGCTGGTCAGAGGCTGTCCCGTTGCCATCCAGTGACACTGAGACAAGGGCAAGAGCATTCACTGTCGATCGGATGGCTAGATTTGGTTTTCCGACACACATTACTTCAGATCATTGAGCACGTTTCTACTGGCAACTGAAGTCCGCACTTAAGGCCTGACTCACCAGTCCCAATTAGGTCGATGAGTTGCCATGGATTCTATTCGGAGTGCACATCTCTTCAAAGGAAGATATGTCGCATTGTCCACAGAGATGGTTGATGGTACAGTTCTTACAGTTTCATGGGACATTCATTTCACAACCAACTCTGACCTGAATTTCCTTCACAGCTTTGACATGGAGTCATGATCAGCAAACTTTTTCCTACCCACTGGCATGGATCACCTAAACAGAATGTGCCCCACCATTCCTGGACGCTGATTTTGTTTTTGTGCGCGGACAGGTCCCAGGAGCGCCATTACAATTAACGTATGAGGGCCCTTTCCATGTGGTGAAGAAGGATGGGCTTGTGTATACTTTGGACATAAGGGGACATTCACAGCTGTTTAGTGTAGACTCAAGCCTGCCCATGTGAAGCCCGCTTCACCTATTTCAGTGCCCCCAGCCCAGACGGCGAGGGGGTCCACCTCAGGTGCATGCAGCTGATGTTTTAGTTTCTGTGAAGGTTCTGGGGGGGAACTGGGTGGTTTAGCAGCTGTGTAGTGGGCCGAGCGGGTAAGGTTCTTTGGCACGCGAGTGAAAATATAAGACAGACAGTTGGGAACTCATCCATTTAATTGACTGTCCACACGTGGTGCTTCGTGGCGAGGAACGGCACGTTGATCTGTGGATTCTCCTGCCGGATGGCACGGGACACTCACACGGCTTCATTTAAATCTGCGGTCCTGTGGTTCAGAAGCAAACTCATAATGATGTCCCATGGAGCCCAGGACACACTAAATCAAAGAAGCCTGTAAAGTCTGAATAAAGCAGTCTTGTGTTGACTAACCTGGAGTGTGTGTGTGGGTGTGTTGCTTTAGTAGCCCTATCGAAGTAGCCGCTACATGTATAAATATTTGGGATGATTATCCCACTTACAGGATACTTTTCTTCCATCTCACAGCCTGTGGGAAGAAGCTATTCCCCAGCCTGGCAGTCCTGATTTTGATGATGGACATGGTTAAAGATGCTGTGCACTGGATGGAAATGGTCTTTTTACAATTCCTTGAGCCCTATTTAAACAACACTCCCAGTAAATGTCATCTACAGAAGAAAGGGAGACCCCAGTGATCCTCACAACTCTTTGCATCATTCCTGTCTGATGCTTTACAGCTACTAGACCATCCAATGATGCAGCCAGACAGGAGACTCAACTGCGCTCCTGTAAAATCTCAGGATGAGAGCCGTTGGCCTTGACCTCCTCAGTCTCCTTGTGTGGTTTAGGCACTTCCTGACCAATAAGGAGGTGTGATTGTTTTGTGTATTAATACATGTTCTGTATAGATGTAACAATCTTTAGTGGAGAGAATTACTCATTGTACTTCAGGGCGTACAATCAGGTACAGAATGTCCTTAAATAGCCATTTGGCCCAGATGTCTATTCAGTCCAAGAATACTTTCAATCTCAGGGAGATTTTGAACAATAACACCATTCATTTTGCAACAAGCGCAACTTAATTTTGCCAGTTGTTCAATGGCAAGCGACATGGGGAAAACACCACTGTCAACTCTTCTACCTTAAAGGAGTAATTTTATTCAAATGGGCAGTAGATCAAGAGATGGAAACTGAAATCAGACAGAGGTGAGTGATTGGTTAAAATTAGAAACATTCGTATTCATGCTATAGAGTTTAAGGCTGCCCAGGAGGAATATAATATGTTTTCTTTAAGTTTGTGTGCCCTCAGCCTGGCAAAGGATGGGGCCAACAGTCATGTTGCTGGAAGGGTTTGAGAAATGATATGGTAGGCCACAGGAAGCTCAAGGTTAGATCCACAGAGCACAGGTGTTTAGCAAAATGGCTACCCAGTCTGTATTTGGTCTTGGTGATATCGAGGTCAACTGAGTCGACCAAATGTAGTAGATTAGGTTGGATGGGGTGCATGTGAAACAGTGCCTCACCTGGAAGGTCTGATTGTGGCCTTGGATGGAGGTGGCAGGAAATGGAGGGACAAGTTTGGAAATTTCTGCAATTCCAAAGGGGAGTGCGTCAGGTGGTGGTGGGTGGAGAGGGAAGTGCTGTCAAGGGAGAGGGAAGTGCTCTTGAGGGAGTCACAGAAAGACGTGCCCCTGTGAAAAGAGGATCTGAGTGGAGTGGGTTAGATGTAGCAGGTTAGAGAATGGTGCTGAAGTTGGAAGTGTTCAAGGATAATGTGTCAGATGTGGCAGCTGATGGGTGGTAAGCGAGAAATCTGAGGATTCTGTCCTTGTTCTGCCGGAGAGGAGGTGGGGTAAGGGCAGAAAGAAAATTGGAGATATGGGTGCAGGCTTTATGGGGGAATCTGCATTTATTGAAGAAATAAGACATTTTGGGTGTTCTGGAGTAGAAAACCTCCTTGGGACTTTTACAAGCCCAGAGGACCCAAAACCTCGCAGCAATAGAAAATCACCAAGACAAAAGATACTTAAACAAACGTCATTTTTAATTTTCTTTAAACAAAAAAACAGGATCAAACTTTAACTTATCACTATTAACTTAACAGCCTTACATTGCCCCGTTCTAATTCTCAGTGCAGGTGTATTTAATGTGCATAAAGTTCTTTGACACAACTCCATGTTCACTGGTGTCTATCAATTCTTATACTGTGCAAAGAATTCAACATTTATGAATTTGCACCAAGCTCTGGTGCTTAAAAGTGAATGGTTACCCCTCCAGGAAGGCTCTTGTTGGTTTCAGAGAGGGATTTCTTGCTCATTGGACACACAAAAACTGATTCCCTCTGATCAGCCACTTTGGGGTCTTGTCAATGAAACCCGTCACGGTTTTCCAAATGATCACCTCTTCTGCAGGTCACCATAGAGTTCCTTTTGTTTTCCTTATTTCAGGTGAAACACTCAGGCCAGCCATTTCCTATAGTTTGGATTAAAAGTTTTTCAACAGGCTGAACTGAGAACTCACAAACCGTCTTCAGCTTGCCATCTCTCTATTAGAAAAAGCATATTTGGTCTCTCCTCTATGCTTGCAAAAGCACATGACCTTCTTAGAACAGCAAACTGCAACCAGCCAGATTACTGCACTGGACCCAAACTTCTGAGTCCATTCATCAGTTGATTTAAAATCAATAATCCATTTACACCTGCTTTTGAAATTCTTCAGCAAAGCAGTCTCCTTGTTTTGTCTTTGCAAAGGCTCTTGGCACCTGAATGACTCTCTATCAGCAAAGCTCTTGCATTTTAAATAAGAGCTGTTTTGTGAAGTGTTTGTGTTTGTTTGTGGCCTCCACGACTCCTACAATAATCTCTTTCAAAAACATATCAATATACAATGTGGTGTCCTTGCAAAAAAATAAAGTGGGAAGAGGTATAATCCAGGTAGCTCTGGTGACTGGAGTTTGTAATAGTTTGAAACTTGAACCTCTCTCTCTATTTACTGTCATATAATTAAAAAGTGTCTTATCACACAAAATTGCCTTTTTCCTGCTGTGAGGCAGACAGATTCGCCATTGATTTTAATTATCTTTAAATATGAATATGGAATTACACTTCAACTTATGACTGTTTTACTACTTTAAATTACTTTACTTAACTTACCCCCCTTCTAATTCTAAGTGCACGTGTGTGTAATGTGTGTGTAAGTTCAGAAAAGTTCTTTGGTTCACAGTCCAATCTCACTTCTCATTCCTCAAAGTTCACTGGTTGCAGGCCATTCTTATACTGTGCACAGAATTTAACATATGTAAAATTCACCAGGCTTTGGTGCTCGAAAGGTAAAAAAAACATTACAGTTCAGGAAGGTTCTTGCTGGTTTTCAGAGAGAGGTGTGTTGTTCAGGGAAGTATTAGGGTGTTTCTGACTCGTCGTATCTGCATCTGAATTCTGATATCTCTTCAGAAAAGCTCTGATAGCTTTAGCATGGAGCAGAGCTGAGCCAGGACTTTGGAGGTATTTAAGGGAGTGTGTGGGCAGGGTTTGTTCTGGACCAACAATCTCACCAAATGACTCTGCTTGAAATCAAGATTCAAACCATTTTGAGGAATACAACAGGAATTGTTCAACAAAAGCCTGAGTTTTCTTTCAATAGTGGAAATGATTTTTTTTTAAAAGCCCGTTAATATTCCTGATACAGATCTTTGTATTTATCTTTCAGGTTGCTATCTGTTGTTAACTTGGAGGCCTTTAATGAGGTGACTGGGAGGAATCTTTGCTTTAACCCAGCAGTTCTCTTGCAATTTTCCAGCTGTAGGATGAGGTGCAGTTGCTTGCAAGTTTAGCAAGTGGGATTAAGATGTGAAACTGCAAGTCACAGCACCATTTTTGTTTTTGAAAATGCAAATATGAAAATTTTAACTTTGGTCTCCTTGGTTTGCTTAAGTTTACAGAGGAGACGTTGGGTCAAGCTGAGAAGAGAGAGTTGGATGCCCATTTGGTGAAGCTGCACAGGCAAAAAAGAAAACACAAAACGAGGGACTGAAAAAATAATGAAGCAAACTGAAGAGCTGTTGCAACCAAACCCAAGTAAAGAATTTAATTTTGTGAGGCGTACTTTAGAGACCAAATGATTTGGGCTTTTAATGGTGACCTATTTAAATGAACAAAATCTGATTAGAATTTAACTTTATGGAAAGTTTGGAAGTTGCCACAAGAAAAATGGAGCATATAAATTAGATGTTGTAATGAAGAGAAATTAACAATACAATGAGCCTTGTGTCATAGTCTCTACCTCAGTCTACCACAGTTAAACCTTCTCCCCATTGTGAACTTGGTGTCACAGTATCAAACACAGTTTATCGTACATTACTGTTCAACCGTATGACGGATGTGAACCCAGTGTCACAATATTTGACACAGTTTATCGTTCATCACTGTTTAAACTCATTCCCTCTATTCAACTAGTGTCACAGTATCCATCTCAATTTACCGTACATCACCATTAAACTTTCTCCCCACTGTGAACCTGGGGTCACAGTATTTGACACAGTTCATCGTTCATTACTGTGACAGCTTCTCGCACTGTGAACCTAAGATCAAAGTATCTTGCACAGTTTATCGTCCAGCAGTGATTGACCTTCTCCCCATTGTGAATCCGGTTTCACAGTATCTGCCTCTGTCTTCTGTTCATCACTATTAAACCACTCCCCACAGTGAATCCGGTGTCACAGTATCTCATGGAGTTTATAGTATCTGTCTCAGTCTGCCGTACATCACCATTAAACCATCTCTCCACAGTGAACCCGGTGTCATAATATCTGGAACTGTTTATCGTGTATCACTGTTAAACATTCTCATTACTGTGAACCCGGTGTCACAGTATCTGACGTAGTTTATTGTACATCAATGTTGAACCTTCTCCCCACTGTGAAACTGGGGTCATAGTATATGCCAGAGTTTATTATACATCACCATTAAAACTTCATAATATTGTGAACATCATGTCACAGTATTGCCACAATTTATCATACATCACTGTTCATCCTTCTCCCCACTGTAAACCCATTGTCTCTCTATCTGCCACAGATTATCGTACATCGCCATTAAACCTCTTTCCCCTTTGAACCTTCTGTCAAAATATCTGCTACACATAATACTACACTGTTAAATCCACTAACAAATGGTTATCAGGTGTCACAGAACCTGGGACTGTTTATCGTACTGTTAAATCTTCCACCACTGTGAACTCAATGTCACAGTATCTGTCTCACTCTAACAAACATCATAAAACCTTCTCCTCACTGTGAACCTGGTGTCTCTGCATCTGCCATAATGTATCATCTTTGGCTTGGCTTCGCGGACGAAGATTTATGGAGGGGGTAAAAAGTCCACGTCAGCTGCAGGCTCGTTTGTGGCTGACAAGTCCGATGCGGGACAGGCAGACACGATTGCAGCGGTTTCAAGGGAAAATTGGTTGGTTGGGGTTGGGTGTTGGGTTTTTCCTCCTTTGCCTTTTGTCAGTGAGGTGGGCTCTGCAGTCTTCTTCAAAGGAGGTTGCTGCCCGCCAAACTGTGAGGCGCCAAGATGCACGGTTTGAGGCGTTATCAGCCCACTGGCGGTGGTCAATGTGGCAGGCACAAAGAGATTTCTTTAGGCAGTCCTTGTACCTTTTCTTTGGTGCACCTCTGTCACGGTGGCCAGTGGAGACCTCGCCATATAACACGATCTTGGGAAGGCGATGGTCCTCCATTCTGGAGACGTGACCCATCCAGCGCAGCTGGATCTTCAGCAGCGTGGACTCGATGCTGTCGACCTCTGCCATCTCGAGTACTTCGACGTTAGGGGTGTAAGCGCTCGAATGGATGTTGAGGATGGAGCGGAGACAACGCTGGTGGAAGCGTTCTAGGAGCCGTAGGTGGTGCCGGTAGAGGACCCATGATTCGGAGCCGAACAGGAGTGTGGGTATGACAACGGCTCTGTATACGCTTATCTTTGTGAGGTTTTTCAGTTGGTTGTTTTTCCAGACTTGTAATCTTCCAAAGGCGCTATTTGCCTTGGCGAGTCTGTTGTCTATCTCAATGTATCATATATCACTGTTAAACCTACTCACTACTGTGTACCTGGTGTGAACAGTATCTGTCAAAGTGTACCATACATCCTCATTAAACATTCTCCCCACTGTGTAACTGGTGTCACAGTATCTGCCTCAGTCTGCCATACATCACCATTGTTTTATCTCTCAAATGTGAATCCAGTGTCACAGTATTTGCTACATTATATTGGACATCACTGTTAAACCTTCTCACTGCTGCTGTGAACCCTGTCTCACAGTATCTTCCTCATTCTTCCGTATATCACCGTTAAACCTTCTGCCCGGTGAACCCGGTGTAACATTATTTGCCTATGTCTGCCATGCATCACCGTTAAACCTTCTCACTACTGTGAGCCCAGTGTCTGAGTACCTGCCTCAGTCAACCATATACCACCATTGAACATTCTCACGTCTGTGAACTTGGTGTCTCAGTATCTGTCACAGTTTATCTTACAGCACCGTTAAACCTTATGCCAACTGGAAACCTCTTGTCAGAGTTTCTGCCACAGTTTATTGTACAAAACTGTAAACTTTCTCCCCACTGTGAACCCAGTGTAAC
This sequence comes from Narcine bancroftii, assembly GCF_036971445.1. Lineage (NCBI taxonomy): Eukaryota > Metazoa > Chordata > Chondrichthyes > Torpediniformes > Narcinidae > Narcine > Narcine bancroftii. The sequence goes on from NW_027211899.1 coordinate 596,682, forward strand.
GGTCTCTGCCTCAGTCTGCCGAACATCACCATTAAACCTTCTTACTGTGAACATGGTGTTACAGTATCTGACACAGTTTATCGCACATCACTTTTTAACCATTTCACTACTGTGAACACAGTGTCACAAAATATGCCTGAGTCTCTCCACTTTAAACTCGGTCACCATATCCACCAAAGTTTATCGTACGTCACTATTTAAACTTCTCAACACTGTGAAACCTTTGTCACAGGATCTGTCTAACATCACCGTTAATCTTTCTCCCCACTATGAGACCCGTGTTACTGTATTTGGCACAGTTTATTGTACATCACTGTTAAACCCTCTCAACACTGTGTACCTGGTATCATAATATCTGCTTCAGTTTACAGTACATCACTGTTAAACCATCTCCTAACTGTCAAATTGGAGTCACTGCATCTGGCAGGAAGACCATTCTACATCCGGCATCTGGCAGGTGGACCATTGGAAATCCGACATATTGAAGAAGAACCATTCCAGATCCAGCAACTGGCAGGAAGACCATTCTCCTTCTTGCTTCTGGCAGGCAGACTATTCCTCATCCAGCATATGTCAGATGGACCATTCTATATCGGACATTTTCCAGGAAGGCCATTCCACATCATGAATCTGACAGGCAGAACATTCCACATCCGGCATCTGGCAAAGGACCATTCCACATTCTGTAAGTTGCTAGCAGTCCATTCCACATCCAGAAACTGGCACAAAGTCCATTCCACATCCGGATTCTCACATGAGGACCATTCCACCTCCAACATTTGGCAGGTGTACCATTCCACATCCGGAATCTGGCAGAGGAACATTCCACATCCAGCATCTGACAGGCAGAACATTCCACATCCGGCATCTGGCAAAGGACCATTCCACATTCTGTAAGTTGCTAGCAGTCCATTCCACATCCAGAAACTGGCACGAAGTCCATTCCACATCCGGATTCTCACATGAGGACCATTCCACCTCCAACATTTGGCAGGTGTACCATTCCACATCCGGAATCTGGCAGAGGAACATTCCACATCCAGCATCTGACAGGCAGACCATTCCACATCCGGCATCTGGCAGGCAGTCAATTCTAAATCTGGCATCTCGTTGGCAGACCAGTCCAAATCTGGCATCTGGCAGGCCAACCGCTCCACATTCAGCATCTGGCAGGAATACCATTCCACATCTGGCATTTGGCAGCAAACCAATCCACATCTGGCAATTGAAAGCTGGACCATTCCACATCTGGCATTCTACAGGAGTACCATTCTACAATCGGCATCTGGCAGGCAGACAATTTCACATCAGGCATTTTTCAGGCAGACCATTCCATATCTGGCATCTGTCGACCATTCAACATCCAGTGTTTGGCAGGTGGACCATTTCACATCTGGCATCTGTTAATTGGACAATTTCACATCTGGCAGTAGGACCATACCATATCTGGCACCTGGTAGGTGGACCATTCTGTCTGCAATTTGTCAGGATGACCATTCCACCTCTGCATCTGGCAGGTGGACTATTCCACATTAACATCAGCCAGGCAGGACATTCCACATCTGTCATCTGGCAGGAGGACAATTCCACCTCTGATATCTGGCAAGTGGACAATTTCACATCTGAAATCTGGTAGGCAGACAATTCCACATCTGGCATCTGACAGGATGACCATTCAACCTCAGGCATCTGGCAGATGGACTATTCCACTACAGCATCAGCCAGGTGGCTCATTCCACATCCAGCATCTGGCAGGAGTACCATTATACATTCAGCATCTGGCAGGCATACCATTTGACAGGCATTTTTCAGATGGATCATTCCATATCTGGTATCTGTCGACCATTCACCATCCAGCATCTGGCAGGTGGACCATTTCACATCTGGCATCTGTCAAGTGAACCATTCCACATATGGCAGGAGGACAATACCATATCTGGCACCTTCTAGGCGGACCATTCCACATTTGCAATTTGTCAGGATGACCATTCAACCTCCAGCATCTGGCAGGTGGACTATTCCACACCAGCATCAGCCACGCAGACCATTCCACATCTGGCATCTGGCATGAATTCCATTCCACATCCAGCATCTGTCCAGAAGATAATTCTACATTTGGCATATGGCCGGTGAACCATTACACATCTGGCAACTGGCAAGTGGACGTTTCCATATCCAGCAAATGGCAGGAAGCTGATATGACATTTGACATCTGACATGCAGACCATTCTGCATCCGGCATCTGACAAGTGGTCCATTCCAAATCCGGCATCTCTCAGGTAGACCATTGCACATCTGGCATCTGTCAGGTAGACTAGTCAATATCTGACCTCAAGTGGGTGGACAATGCCACATCTGGCATCTGGCCAGACGACCACTCCACATCCTGCATCTAGGAAAAACACCATTCCACATCTGGCATCTGACAGCAAACCATTCCTCATCCGGCAACTGTGGTCTATTCCACTCCAGCAAACTATTCCTCATCTGGCAACGTGGTCTATTCCACTCCAGCATCAGCCAGGCGGACCATTCCATATCTTTCATCAGTCAGGTCCATCATTCCACATCTAGCAACTGGGAGGCGGACCAGACCATTACACATCTGGCATCTCTCAGGCGGTCCATTCTACATCTGGCATCTGGTAGGCGGACCATTCAACATCTGGCATGTGGCAGGAGGACCATTCCACCTCCGGCATCTGTCTGGTGGACCATTCCACATCCAGCAACTGGCATGCGGAACATTCCACATGTGGCATCTGGCAGGAGGACTATTCCACATGCCATCTGGCAGGAGGTCCTTTCCAAATCTGGCATCTGACCAGAAGATCATTCCACATCTAGCATCTGGCAAGTGGACCATTCCACCCGGCATCTGGCAGGTGGACCATTCCACATCCGGCAACTGCCAGTTGGACTGTTTGACATCTGACATCTTTAAGGAAGACCATTCCACATCTCGCATTTGGCAGGAGGACTATTCCATTTAAGGCATCTGGCAGGCGGAACTTTCCAAACCTGGCATCTGGCCATAAGACCATTCTACATCTGGCATCTGGCAGGCGGACCATTCCACATCCAGCATCTGGCAGGTTGACCATTCCACATCCAGCATCTGGCAGGTTGACCATTTCACATCCAGCATCTGGCAGGTGGTCCATTCCACATCCGGTATATGGCAGGCGGACCATTCCACGTCCAGCATCTTGCATATGGACTATTCCACATCCGGCATCCTGAAGTGCTCTCGGCAATGGGTAAAGTAGTACCTCTCACTTTGTTCGTTTTAGATTGGTCACAATGTTTGAGCTTCTGAAAGAAAACAGACACACACACTGAGAGCACTTTAGTTTATACAAAACTTTATTACTAAATGTGAAGCTGAATTCAAAGTACAATATCACATCTCCAGGTCACACTGATAAAATTACTCACATAACAAGCTTACGCTGTGGGACTCAGGAACATAAAATGTACAATATGGGATTTACAAAGAAAACATGATTATACAGTGGAACTCACTCACGTAACAAGGTTACACTGTGGAACTCACTAACAAAACATTTTCAATGTCGAACCCAGTGATATAACAAGGTCAGAATGTGGGACTCACTCACATAACAAGGTAGGACGGTGGGTAAAAATTACATCACGTTCCTTCTGTGGAACTCATTCAAATAACAAAGTTAAGTTGTGTAATCCCCCTCAATAAGAAAATTAAACTGTGGGAATCTCTCATATAATAGGTTTGCAATGTGGAACTCACTAGCACATCAATATCACACTGTGGAACTAACTCAAATAGCAAGGTCACACTGTGAAAGTCACCAACATAACAATCTCACACTTTGGTACACTTTACTTAACAAGGTTACACAGTGCAACTCATTAACATAACATGGCTGGAATGTGGAATTCACACACATAACCATCCACATTGTGAAAATTGTTCATATCAAAAGGTCACACTGTAAAAACCACTCACTTTACATTTTCAATCTCGAACTCACTGACATAACAAGGTGAAACTGTGGGACTCACTCACAGAACAAGTTCACCCTGTTTGACTAACTCACTTTAATGTTTACACAGTAGAACTCGCTCACATAACATGATAACACTATGGGAATACCTCAAATAACAAGGTCACACTGTGGAACTGACTAACAAAATGTTTACATGGTGGGAATCTCACACATAACAACGTCACACTGTCAAACTCACTAACATACCAATTTTACACTCTGAGATTCACTAACTAGAGGTTGACAGTGTGGAATTCACTCCCATCACTCACATAACACGGTTACACTGTGGGACTCAGGAACATAAAATGTATAATATGGGATTTACAAAGAAAACATGATTATACAGTGGAACTCACTCACGTAACAAGGTTACACTGTGGAACTCACTAACAAAACATTTTCAATGTCGAACACCAGTGATATAACAAGGTCAGAATGTGGGACTCAATCACATAACAAGGTTAGACGGCAGGTAAAAATCACATCACATGTTCATTCTGTGGAACTCATTCACATTGTGGAATCCCCCTCAATAAGAAAGTTAAACTGTGGAAATCTCTCACATAATAAGTTTACAATGTGGAACTCATGACCTCAGCAATGTCACACTGTGGAACTGATTCACATAACAAGGTCAAATTGTGGGACTCACTCACGTAACATTTACAATGTGGGATTCTCTAAGTAAACCAAATTATACTGTGCAACTCTCACACATAACAAATTTACACCATTGAACTATCTCACATGACATTTTCAAATGTCAAATACACTGACATAAAAAGTTCATTCTGTGGAACTCATTCACCTCCTCAATAAGAAGGTGAAATAAACTGTGGGAATATCTCACATAATAAATTTACCCTTTGGAACTCACTAGAACACCAAGGTCACAGTGTTGAAGTGACTAACATAACAAGCTCACACTGGTACTCAATTAGTTCACAAGGTTTCACTGTGGGCCTCACTGACATAACATGGTTTGAATGTGGAACTCACTCACAGAACCAGTCCGCACTGTGAAAATCATTCCTATCACCAGGTCACACTGTGAAAATCACTCACTTTACATTTTCAATGTCGAACTCACTGACATAACAGGTCAAACTGTGCGACTCACTCACAGAACATGAGAACACTATGGGAATCCCTCAAATAACAATGTTACACCGTGAAACTGACCCAGATAACAAGCTTACACTGTGGAACTCTCTCACATAAAAAATTTACACTGTGGGAATCACTAACATAACATTTTCAATATAGAATTTAGTGAAATTACAAGGTCACACTGTGTAAATTATTCACAAAACAAGTTTACACTGTGGGAGTCACTAACATGAAGTTTACAATATGGGATTCACGAAGTGAACAAAATTATACTGTGCAACTCTCTCACATGACAATGTTACACTGTGGAACTAACTCACGTAACACATTTACACTGTGGGAATCACACACATTACAATGTCACAATGTCAAATTCACTCACATTACAAGATCAAATTGTGGTACACACTCACCGAACAAGGTCACACTATGGAACTCACTCACCTAAAAAATTTGCACTGAGGAACTCACTAACATAACATTTTCAATATCGAATTTAGCAAAATTACAAGAAAACACTGTGAAACTACGACACATAACAATTTTACATGGTGGAAATCACTCACATAACAAGGTTACACTGTGTAAATTACTCACACAACAAGTTTACACTGTGGGACACACTCACCTAAAAAGGTTACACTGAGGAACTCACTAACAACACATTTTCAATATCAAATTTAGCGAAATTAAAAGGTAACATTGTGAAACTCACTTACTACAGAACAAGCTTATCACATTGTCAAACTCACTCTATACCAATGTTACACTCTGATACTCACTAAGTAGATAGGTTGACACTGTGGAATTCACTTCCATAACAACGTCTCACTTTAAAACTCTCTCATATTACAAGGTCAAATGGTGGGACACACTGACATAACAAGGTCACACTGTGTAAATTACTCACACAACAAGTTTACACTGTGGGACACACTAACATATTGCTTAGAATATGGGTTTCACTAAGTAAACAAAAGTATACTGTGCAACTCTCTCACATGACGTTTACACTGTAGAACTGATTCACATGACACTGTTACACTGTGGAACTCACTCACAAAACAAGGTAATACTGTGTAACTCACTCACCTAAATAGGTTTCACTGAAGAACTCACTAACATCACATTTTCAATATCGAATTTAGCGAAATTAAAAGGTAACACTGTGAAACTCAGACACATAACAAGTTTACACGGTGGGAATCTCACACATAACAATGTCACACTGTCATACTCACTCTGTACCAATGTTACACTCTGAAGCTCACTAACTAGACAGGTTGACACTAGAATTCACTTCCATAACAACGTCACACTTTGAAACTCTCTCATATTACAAGGTCAAATGGTGAGACTCACTCACACTGTGGAACACACTCACCTAAAAAATTTCCACTGAGGAACTCACCAACATAACTTTTATAATATCGAATTTAGCCAAATTACAAGGTTACACTGTGAAACTCAGACACATAACAAGTTTACATGGTGGGAATAAATCACATCACACAAAGTAAATTACTCACACAACAAGTTTACATTGAGGGACACACTAACACATAGATAGTTTAGAATATGGGTTTCACTAAGAAAACAAAATTATACTGTGCAACTCTCTCACGTGATAGTTTAGAATATGGGTTTCAATAAGTAAACAAAATTATACTGTGCAATTCTCTCACACGACAAGTTTACACTGTGGAACTGACTAACATGACACGGTTACACTCTTTAAAACACTCACATAAAAATGTTGCACTGAGTTTTTATCTATCGGATTTAGCGAAATTACAAGGTTACAGTGTGAAACTCACACACATAACAAGTTTACACTGTGGGACTAACTCACATGAAGTTTACAATATGGGATACCCCAAGTAAACAAAATTATACGGTGCAACTCTCTCACACGACGTTTACACTGTGGAAATGACTCACATAACACGGTTACACTGTGGAACTCACAAACATCACATTTTCAATGTCGAATTTAGCAAAATTACAAGGTTACACTGTGAAACTCAGACACATAACAAGTTTACATGGTGGGAATCAATCACATGACAAGGTCACATTATGTAAATTACTCACAGAAGTTTACACTGTGGGACACACTAACATATAGTTTAGAATATGGGTTTCACTAGGTAAACAAAATTATACTGTGCAACTCTCTGACTTGACAAGTTTACACTGTGGAACTGACTCACATAACATTTTCAATATCGAATTTAGCAAAATTACAAGGTTAGACTGTGAAACTCAGACAAATAACAAGTTTACATGGTGGGAATCACTCACATAATAAGGTCACACTGTCTAAATTACTCACACAACAAGTTTACACTGTGGGACACACTAACATATAGTTTGGAATATGGGTTACGCTAAGTCAACAAAATTATACTGTGCAACTCTCTCATATGACAAGTTTACACTGTGGAACTGACTCACATAACACGGTTACACTGTGGAACTCACTCACTTAACAAATTTATACTGTCAATCTCCGGATGTGGATTTGTTTGCTGCCAAATGCCAGATGTGGAATGGTACTCCTGCCAGATACTGAATGTGGAGTGGTTGGCCTGCCAGTTGCCAGATTTGGACTGGTCTGCCAGTGAGATGCCGGATTTAGAATTAACTACCTGCCAGATGCTAGATGTGGAATGGTCTGCCTGTAAGATGCTGAATCTGGTATCATCTTCCTGCCATTTGCTGGACATGAACTGCTCTGCCTAACAGATGCCAGATGTGGAATTGTCCATCTGGAAGATGCTGGATGTGGAATGTTCCTCTGACACATTCCGGATTTGGAATGGTACATATGCCAGATGGTCCTCATGTGAGAATGTGGATGTACAATATAATTCGTACCAGATGCAAGATGTGGAATTGTCCACCTGCAAGATGTCGGAGGTATAATTGTCCACCTGCGAGACGCCAGATGTGGAATATTCCACCTGCCAGATGCCGGAGGTGGAATGGTCCTTCTGTGAGAATCCGGATGTGGAATGGACTTTGTACCAGATGCCGGACGTTTAATGGTACAGCGGCGAGATGCCGGATGTAGAATGATCTTCTGGACGGATGCCAGATGTGGAATGAAATTCGTGCCAGATGCCAGATGTGAAATGGTATGCTTGTCAGTTGCAGGATGTGGAATGGTCCTCTGCCAGATGCTGGATATGGAATGGTCTGCCTGGCTGATGCTGGAGTGGAATAGACCACCTGCCAGTTGCAGGATGGGAAATGGTTTGCTGCCGGATGCCAGATGTAGAATGGTTTTCTTTTCCCAGATGCAGGATGTGGAGTGGTCGGCCTGCCAGATGCCAGATGTGGCATTCTCCACCCACTTGATGCCAGATATTGACTAGTCTGCCTGATAGATGCCAGATGTGGACTGGTCTGCCAGTGAGATGTCGCATTTAGAATTGACTACCTGCCAGATGCTGGATGTGGAATGGTCTGCCTGTAAGATGCTGAATCTGGTATCATCTTCCTGCCATTTGCTGGAATTGGACTGCTCAGCCTAACAGATGATGGATGTGGAATTGTCCACCTGGAAGATGCTGGATGTGGAATGTTCCTCTGACACATTCCGGATGTGGAATGGCACATCTGCCAGATGCCAGAGGTGGAATGTTCCTCATGTGAGACTCTGGTTGTACAATATAATTCGTGCCAGATGCCAGATATGGAATTGTATGCTTGCCAGATCCCGGAGGTGGAATGATCCTTCTGTGAGAATCCGGATGTGGAATGGACTTCATGACAGATGCTGGATGTGAAATGGTACAGCGGCGAGATGCCAGAGTAGAATGATCTTCTGGACAGATACCGGATGTGGAATGGAATTCGTGCCAGATGCCAGATGTGAAATGATACAACGGCGAGTTTACAGTGTGGGACTCACTCACCTAAAAAGGTTACACTGAGGAACTCACTAACAAAACATGTTCAATATCGAATTTAGCAAAATTACAAGGTAACACTGTGAAACTCACCCGCATAACAAGTTTACACTGTGGGAATCTCACACATAACAATGTCACACTGTCAAACTCACTCTCTAGCAATGTTACACTCTGAGGCCCACTAACTAGACAGGCTGACACTGTGGAATTCACTTCCATAACAATGTCACACTTTCAAACTCACTGACATTACAAGTTTACTCTGTGGGAATTTCTCACATAATAAGGTCAATTTGTGGGACTCACATAATATGGTCACACTGTGAAAATTACCCACATAACAAATTTACACTGTGGGACTCACTAACATAAAGTTTACAATATGGGATGCCCTAAATACCCAAAATTATACTGTGGAACTCTCTAACATAACACGGTTACACTGTGGAACACACACACCTGAACATGTTTCATTGAGGAACTCACTAACATAACATGTTCAATATCGAATTTGGCAAAATTACAAGGTAACACTGTGAAACACACCCACATAACAAGTTTACACTGTGGGAATCTCACACATAACAATGTCACACAGTCAAACTCACTCTCTACCAATGTTACACTCTGAGGCTCACTAACTAGACAGGTTGACACTGTGGAATTCACTTCCATAACAACGTCACACTTTCAAACTCTCTCATATAACAAGGTCAAGCGGTGGGACTCACTCACACAACAAATTTATACTGTCCATCGCCAGATGTGGATTTGTTTGCTGCCAAATGCCAGATTTGGAATGGTACTCCTGCCAGATACTGAATGTGGAGTGTTTGGCCTGCCAGATGCCAGATTTGGACTGGTCTGCCAGTGAGATGCCGGATTTAGAATTGACTACCTGCCACATGCTAGATGTGGAATGGTCTGCCAGTAAGATGCTGAATCTGGTATAATCTTCCTGCCATTTGCTGGACATGGACTGCTCTGCCTAACAGATGCCAGATGTGGAATTGTCCATCTGGAAGATGCTGGATGTGGAATGTTCCTCTGACACATTCCGGATTTGGAATGGTACATCTGCCAGATGGTCCTCATGTGAGAATGTGGATGTACAATATAATTCGTGCCAGATGCTAGATGTGGAATTGTGCACCTGCAAGATGTCGGAGGTATAATTGTCCACCTGCAAGACGGCAGATGTGGAATGTTCCACCTGCCAGATGCCGGAGGTAGAATGGTCCTTCTGTGAGAATCCGGATGTGGAATGGACTTTGTACCAGATGCCGGACGTGTAATGGTACAGCGGCGAGATGCCGGATGTAGAATGATCTTCTGGACGGATGCCGGATGTGGAATGAAATTCGTGCCAGATGCCAGATGTGAAATGGTATGCTTGTCAGTTGCAGGATGTGGAATGGTCCTCTGCCAGATGCTGGATATGGAATGGTCTGCCTGGCTGATGCTGGAGTGGAATAGACCATCTGCCAGTTGCAGGATGGGGAATGGATTGCTGCTAGATGCCAGATGTAGAATGGTATTTTTTCTCCCAGATGCAGGATGTGGAGTGGTCGGCCTGCCAGATGCCAGATGTGGCATTGTCCATCCACTTGATGCCAGATATTGACTAGTCTGCCTGATAGATGCCAGATGTGGACTGGTCTGCCAGCGAGATGCCGCATTTAGAATCGACTACCTGCCAGATGCTGGATGTGGAATGGTCTGCCTGTAAGATGCTGAATCTGGTATCATCTTCCTGCCATTTGCTGGAATTGGACTGCTCAGCCTAACAGATGATGGATGTGGAATTGTCCACCTGGAAGATGCTGGATGTGGAATGTTCGTCTGACACATTCCGGATGTGGAATGGTACATCTGCCAGATGCCGGAGGTCGAATGTTCCTCATGTGAGACTCTGGAATTACAATATAATTCGTGCCAGATGCCAGATGTGGAATTGTATGCTTGCCAGATCCCGGAGGTGGAATTGTCCACCTGCAAAAGCCCAAATGTGGAATGGTCTGCCTGCCAGATGCCAGATGTGGAATGGTACACCTGCCAAATGCCAGATGCGGAATGGTCCACCTTCCAGATGCCGGAGGTGGAATGGTCCTTCTGTGAGAATCCGGATGTGGAATGGACTTCCTGACAGATGCTGGATGTGTAATGGTACAGCGGCGAGATGCCAGAGTAGAATGATCTTCAGGACAGATACCAGATGTGGAATGGAATTCGTGCCAGATGCCAGATGTGAAAGTGTACAGCGGCGAGTTTACAGTGTGGGACTCACTCACCTAAAAAGGTTACACTGAGGAATTCACTAACATAACATTTTCAATGTCGAATTTAGCGAATCACAAGGTAACACTGTGAAACTCAACCACATAACAAGTTTACATGGTGAGAATCTCACATATAACAATGTCACACTGTCGAACACACTCTATGCCAATGTTACACTCTGAGGCCCACTAAGTAGAGAGGTTGACACTGTGGAATTCACTTCCATAACAATGTCACACTTTCAAACTCACTGACATTACAAGGTCAAATGGTGAGACTCACTCACACTGTGGAACACACTCACCTAAAAAAGTTGCACTGAGGAACTCACCAACAAACAATATTGAATTTAGCAAAATTACAAGGTTACACAGTGAAACTCAGACACATAACAAGTTTACATGGTGGGAATCACTCACATAACAAGGTCACACTGTGTAAATGACTCACACAACAAGTTTACACTGTGGGACTAACTCACATGAAGTTTACAATATGGGATTCCCCAAGTGAACAAAATTATACGGTGCAACTCTCTCACACGACAAGTTTACACTGTGGAAATAACTCACATAACATGGTTACACTGTGGGAATCTCTCACCTAAAAAGGTTACACTGAGGAACTCATTAAAATCACATTTTGAATATCGAATTTAGCGAAATTAAAAGGTAACTCTGTGAAACTCAGACACATAACAAGTTTACACGGTGGGACTCTCACACATAACAATGTCACATTGTCAAACTCACTCTATGCCAATGTTACACTCTGAGGCCCACTAAGTAGACAGGTTGACACTGTGGAATTCACTTCCATAACAATGTTAAACTTTCAAACTCACTGACATTACAAGGTCAAATGGTGAGACTCACTCACACTGTGGAACACACTCACCTAATAAAGTTGCACTGAGGAACTCACTAACATAACATTTTCAATACTGAATTTAGCAAAATTACAAGGTTACACTGTGAAACTCACCCACATAAAAAATTTACACCTTGGGAATCTCACACATAAAATGTCACACTGTCGAACTCACTCCATACCAATGTTACACCCTGAGACTCACTAAGTAGAAAGGTTGACACTATGGAAATCACTTCAATAACAATGTCACACTTTCAAACTCACTCACAAAACAAATTTAAACTCTGGGAATCTCTCACATAATAAGGTGAATTTGTGGGACTCACATAATAAGGTCACACTGTGTAAATCACTCACATAACAAATTTACACTGTGGGACTCACTAACATAAAGTTTACAATATGGGATTCCCTCAGTACCCAAAATTATACTGTGCAACTCTCTCACATGAAAAGTTTACACTGTGGAACACACTCACCTAAAAAAGTTGCACTGAGGAACTCACTAACATAACTTTTTCAATGTCGAATTTAGCAAAATTACAAGCTTAGACTGTGAAACTCAGACACATAACAAGTTTACATGGTGGGAATCAATCACATGACAAGGTCACACTATGTAAATTACTCACTGAAGTTTACACTGTGGGACACACTAACATATAGTTTGGAATATAGGTTACACTAAGTAAACAAAATTATACTGTGCAACTCTCTCATATGACAGGTTTACACTGTGGAACTGACTCACATAACACGGTTACACTGGGGAACTCACTCACATAACAAATTTATACTGTCAATCGCCAGATGTGGATTTGTTTGCTGCCAAATGCCAGATGTGGAATGGTACTCCTGCCAGATACTAAATGTGGAATGGTTGGCCTGCCAGATGCCAGATTTGGACTGGTCTGCCAGTGAGATGCCGGATTTAGCATTGACTACCTGCCAGATGCTAGATATGGAATGGTCTGCCTGTAAGTTGCTGAATCTGGTATCATCTTCCTGCCATTTGCTGGAATTGGACTGCTCAGCCTAACAGATGATGGATGTGGAATTGTCCATCTGGAAGATGCTGGATGTGGAATGTTCCTCTGACACATTCCGGATTTGGAATGGTATATCTGCCAGATGGTCCTCATGTGAGAATGTGGATGTACAATATAATTCGTGCCAGATGCTAGATGTGGAATTGCCCACCTGCAAGATATCGGAGGTATAATTGTCCACCTGCGAGTCGCCAGATGTGGAATGTTCCACCTGCCAGATGCCGGAGGTAGAATGGTCCTTCTGTGAGAATCCGGATGTGGAATGGACTTTGTACCAGATGCCGGACGTGTAATGGTACAGCGGCGAGATGCCAGAGTAGAATGATCTTCTGGACAGTTACCGGATGTGGAATGGAATTCGTGCCAGATGCCGGATGTGAAATGGTACAGCGGTGAATTTACAGTGTGGGACTCACTCACCTAAAAAGGTTGCACTGAGGAACTCACGAACATAACTTTTTCAATATCGCATTTAGTAAAATTACAGGGTTACGCTGTGAAACTCAGACACATAACAAGTTTACATGGTGGGAATCACTCACAATAAGGTCACACTGTGTAAATCATTCACAAATCAAGTTAACACTGTGGGACTCACTTACATGAAGTTTACAATATGGGATTCCCTAAGTGAACAAAATTGGACTTTGAAACTCTCTAACATGACAAGTTTCCACTGTGGAACTGACTCACATAACACGGTAACACTGTGTAATTCGCTCACTTTAAACGGTTACACTGTGGAACTCACCTAAAAAGGTTACACTGAGGAACTGACTAACATAACATTTTCAATATCGAATTTAGCAAAATTACAAGGTTACACTGTGAAACTCAGATACATAACAGGTTTACATGGTGGGAATCTCTCACACAACAAGGTCAAATTTTGGGACTCACATAATAAGGTCACACTGTGTAAATGACTCCCATAACAAGTTTACATTGTGGGACTCACTCACCTAAAAAGGTTACACTGAGGAACTCATTAACATCACATTTTCAATATCGAATTTAGCGAAATTAAAAGGTAACACTGTGAAACTCAGACACATAACAAGTTTACATGGTGGGACTCTCACACATAACAATGTCACATTTTCAAACTCACTGACATTACAAGTTTACTCTGTGGGAATTTCTCACATAAAAAGGTCAATTTGTGGGACTCACATAATTAGGTCACATTGTGAAAATTACTCAGAGAACAAATTTACACTGTGGGACTCACTAACATAAAGTTTACAATAAGGGATGCCCTAAGTACCCAAAATTATACTGTGGAACTCTCCAAAATAACACGGTTACACTGTGGAACACACTCACCTAAACATGTTTCATTGAGGAACTCATTAATATAACATGTTCAATATCGAATTTAGCAAAATTACAAGGTTAGACTGTGAAACTCACCCACATAACAAATTTACACTGTGGGAATCTCACACATAACAATGTCACACAATCAAACTCACTCTCTCCAATGTTAAACTCTGAGGCTCACTAATTAGACAGGTTGACACTGTGGAATTCACTTCCATAACAACGTCACACTTTCAAACTCTCTCATATAACAAGGTCAAACGGTGGGACTCACTCACATTACAAGGTCACACTGTGTAAATTACATAACAAGTTTACACTGTGGGACACACTAACATATAGTTTAGAATATGAGTTTCACAAAGTAAACAAAATTATACTGTGCATTTCTCTTACATGACGTTTACACTGTGGAAATGACTCACATAACACGGTTACACTGTGGAACTCATCTACATCACACGGTTACAAAGTGGAACTCACTCACATAACAAGGTTATACTGTGGAACTCACTCACCTAAAAAAGTTGCACTGAGGAACTCACTAATATAACTTTTTCAATTTCGAATTTAGCAAAATTACATGGTTACACTGTGAAAATCAGGCACATAACCAGTTTACATGGTGGGAATCACTCACACAACAAGGTCAAATTTTGGGACTCACATAATAGGGTCACACTGTGTAAGTTACTCCCATAACAAGTTTACACCATGGGACTTACTCACCTAAAAAGATTACACTGAGGAACTCATTAACATCACATTTTCAAAATCGAATTTAGCGAAATTAAAAGGTAACACTGTGAAACTCAGACACATAACAAGTTTCCACGTTGGGACTCTCACACATAACAATGTCACACAGTCAAACTCACTCTATACCAATGTTACACTCTGAGGCTCACTAACTAGACAGGTTGACACTGTGGAATTCACTTCCATAACAACGTCACACTTTCAAACTCTCTCATATAACAAGGTCAAACGGTGGGACTCACTCACATAACAAGGTCACACTGTGTAAATTACATAACACGGTTACACTGTGGAACTCACTCACCTAAAAAAGTTGCACTGAGGAACTCGCGAACAAACAATATCGAATTTAGCAAAATTACAAGGTTACAGTGAAACTCAGACACATTACAAGTTTACATGGTGGGAATCACTCACATAATAAGGTCACACTGTGTAAATTACTCACACAACAAGTTTACTCTGTGGGACACACTAACATATAGTTTGGAATATGGGTTACACTAAGTAAACAAAATTATACTGTGCAACTCTCTCATATGACAAGTTTACACTGTGGAACTGACTCACATAACAAGTTTATACTGTCCATCGCCGGATGTGGATTTGTTTGCTGCCAAATGCCAGATGTGGAATGGTACTCCTACCAGATTCTGAATGTGGAGTGGTTGGCCTGCCAGATGCCAGATTTGGACTGGTCTGCCAGTGAGATGCCGGATTTAGCATTGACTACCTGCCAGATGCTAGATATGGAATGGTCTGCCTGTAAGATGCTGAATCTGGTATCATCTTCCTGCCATTTGCTGGACATGGACTGCTCTGCCTAACAGATGCCAGATGTGGAATTGTCCATCTGGAAGATGCTGGATGTGGAATGTTCCTCTGACACATTCCAGATTTGGAATGGTACATCTGCCAGATGGTCCTCATGTGAGAATGTGGATATACAATATAATTCGTGCCAGATGCTAGATGTGGAATTGTGCACCTGCAAGATGTCGGAGGTATAATTGTCCACCTGCGAGACGGCAGATGTGGAATGTTCCACCTGCCAGATGCCGGAGGTGGAATGGTCCTTCTGTGAGAATCCGGATGTGGAATGGACTTTGTACCAGATGCCGGACGTGTAATGGTATAGCGGCGAGATGCCGGATGTAGAATGATCTTCTGGACGGATGCCGGATCTGGAATGAAATTCGTGCCAGATGCCAGATGTGAAATGGTATGCTTGTCAGTTTCAGGATGTGGAATGGTCCTCTGCCAGATGCTGGATATGGAATGGTCTGCCTGGCTGATGCTGGTGTGGAATAGACCACCTGCCAGTTGCAGGATGGGGAATGGTTTGCTGCCAGATGCCAGATATAGAATGTTTTTTTTTCCCAGATGCAGCATGTGGAGTGGTCGGACTGCCTGATGCCAGATGTGGCATTGTCCACCCACTTGATGCCAAATATTGACTAGTCTGCCTGATAGATGCCAGATGTGGACTGGTCTGCCAGCGAGATGCCGCATTTAGAATTGACTACCTGCCAGATGCTGGATGTGGAATGGTCTGCCTGTAAGATGCTGAATCTGGTATCATCTTCCTGCCATTTGCTGGAATTGGATTGCTCTGCCTAACAGATGCAAGATGTGGAATTGTCCATCTGGAAGATGCTGGATGTGGAATGTTCCTCTGACACATTCCGGATTTGGAATGGTACATCTGCCAGATGGTCCTCATGTGAGAATGTGGATGTACAATATAATTCGTGCCAGATGCTAGATGTGGAATTGTGCACCTGCAAGATGTCGGAGGTATAATTGTCCACCTGCAAGACGGCAGATGTGGAATGTTCCACCTGCCAGATGCCGGAGGTGGAATGGTCCTTCTGTGAGAATCCGGATGTGGATTGGACTTTGTACCAGATGGCGGACATGTAATGGTATAGCGGCGAGATGCCGGATGTAGAATGATCTTCTGGACGGATGCCGGATCTGGAATGAAATTCGTTCCAGATGCCAGATGTGAAATGGTATGCTTGTCAGTTTCAGGATGTGGAATGGTCCTCTGCCAGATGCTGGATATGGAATGGTCTGCCTGGCTGATGCTGGTGTGGAATAGACCACCTGCCAGTTGCAGGATGGGGAATGGTTTGCTGCCAGATGCCAGATATAGAATATTTTTTTTTTCCCAGATGCAGCATGTGGAGTGGTCGGACTGCCTGATGCCAGATGTGGCATTGTCCACCCACTTAATGCCAAATATTGACTAGTCTGCCTGATAGATGCCAGATGTGGACTGGTCTGCCAGCGAGATGCCGCATTTAGAATTGACTACCTGCCAGATGCTGGATGTGGAATGGTCTGCCTGTAAGATGCTGAATCTGGTATCATCTTCCTGCCATTTGCTGGAAATGGACTGCTCAGCCTAACAGATGATGGATGTGGAATTGTCCACCTGGAAGATGCTGATGTGGAATGTTCCTCTGACACATTCCGCATGTGGAATGGTACATCTGCCAGATGCCGGAGGTGGAATGTTCCTCATATGAGGCTCTGGATGTACAATATAATTTGTGCCAGATGCCAGATGTGGAAATGTATGCTTGCCAGATCCCGGAGTTGGAATTGTCCACCTGCAAACACCCAAATGTGGAATGGTCTGCCTGCCAGATGCCAGATGTGGAACGGTCCTTCTGTGAGAATCTGGATGTGGAATGGACTTCATGACAGATGCTGGATGTGTAATGGTACAGCGGAGAGATGCCAGAGCAGAATGATCTTCTGGACAATATACCGGATGTGGAATTGAATTCATGCCAGATGCCAGATTTGAAATGGTACAGCAGTGAGTTTACAGTGTGGAACTCACTCACCTAAAAAGGTCACGCTGACGAATTCACTAACGTAACATTTTCAAAGTCGAATTTAGCGAAATACAAGGTAACACTGTGAAACTCACCCACATAACAAGTTTACACGGTGGGAATCTCACATATAACAATGTAACACTGTCGAACACACTCCATACCAATGTTACACTCTGATACTCACTAAGTAGAAAGGTTGACACTATGGAAATCACTTCGATAACAATGTCACACTTTCAAACTCACTCACATAACAAGTTTACACTCTGGGAATCTCTCACATAATAAGGTGAATTTGTGGGATGCACATAATAAGGTCACACTTTGTAAATTACTCACAGAACAAATTCACACTGTGGGACTCACTAACATAAAGTTTACAATATGGGATGCCCTAAGTACCCAAAATTATACTGTGGAACTCTCCAAAATAACACGGTTACACTGTGGAACACACTCACCTAAACATGTTTCATTGAGGAACTCACTAACATAACATGTTCAATATCGAATTTAGCAAAATTACAAGGTAACACTGTGAAACTCACCCACATAACAAGTTTACACTGTGGGAATCTCACACATAACAATGTCACACAGTCAAACTCACTCTCTACCAGTGTTACACTCTGAGGCTCACTAACTAGACAGGTTGACACTGTGGAATTCACTTCCATAACAACGTCACACATTCAAACTCTCTCAGATAACAAGGGCAAACGGTGGGACTCACTCACATAATAAGGTCACACTGTGTAAATTACATAACACGGTTACACTGTGGAACTCACTCACCTAAAAAAGTTGCACTGAGGAACTCACGTACAAACAATATCGAATTTAGCAAAATTATAAGGTTACACAGTGAAACTCAGACACATTACAAGTTTACATGGTGGGAATCACTCACAGAATAAGGTCACACAGTCTTAATTACTCACACAACAAGTTTACTCTGTGGGACACACTAACATATAGTTTGGAATATGGGTTACACTAAGTAAACAAAATTATACTGTGCAACTCTCTCATATGACAAGTTTACACTGTGGAACTGACTCACATAACACGGTTACACTGTGGAACTCACTCACGTAACAAATTTATACTGTCAATCGCCGGATGTGGATTTGTTAGCTGCCAAATGCCAGATGTAGAATGGTACTCCTGCCAGATTCTGAATGTGGAGTGGTTGGCCTGCCAGATGCCAGATTTGGACTGGTCTGCCAGTGAGATGCGGATTTAAAATTGACTACCTGCCAGATGCTAGATGTGGAATGGTCCACCTGCCAGATGCCGGAGGTGGAATGGTCCTTCTGTGAGAATCCGGATGTGGAATGGACTTCCTGACAGATGCTGGATGTGTAATGGTACAGCGGCGAGATGCCAGAGTAGAATGATCTTCAGGACAGATACCAGATGTGGAATGGAATTCGTGCCAGATGCCAGATGTGAAAGTGTACAGCGGCGAGTTTACAGTGTGGGACTCACTCACCTAAAAAGGTTGCCCTGAGGAATTCACTAACGTAACATTTTCAATGTCGAATTTAGCGAAATACAAGGTAACACTGTGAAACTCACCCACATAACAAGTTTACACGGTGGGAATCTCACATATAACAATGTAACACTGTCGAACACACTCCATACCAATGTTATACCCTGATACTCACTAAGTAGAAAGGTTGACACTATGGAAATCACTTCGATAACAATGTCACACTTTCAAACTCACTCACATAACAAGTTTACACTCTGGGAATCTCTCACATAATAAGGTGAATTTGTGGGATGCACATAATAAGGTCACACTGTGTAAATTACTCACAGAACATATTTACACTGTGGGACTCACTAACATAAAGTTTACAATATGGGATTCCCTAAGTACCCAAAATTATACTGTGCAAATCTCTCACATGACAAGTTTACACTGTGGAACTCACTCACATAACAAGTTTACACTGTGGAACTCACTCACCTAAAAAAGTTCCACTGAGGAACTCACTAATATAACTTTTTCAATTTCGAATTTAGCAAAATTACAAGGTTACACTGTGAAACTCAGGCTCATAATCAGTTTACATGGTGGGAATCACTCACACAACAAGGTCAAATTTTGGGACTCACATAATACGGTCACACTGTGTAAGTTACTCCCATAACAAGTTTACACCATGGGACTTACTCACCTAAAAAGATTACACTGAGGAACTCATTAACATCACATTTTCAAAATCGAATTTAGCGAAATTAAAAGGTAACACTGTGAAACTCAGACACATAACAAGTTTACACGGTGGGACTCTCACACATAACAATGTCACACTGTCAAACTCACTCTATACCAATGTTATACTCTGAGGTCCACTAACTAGACAGGTTGACATTGTGGAATTCACTTCCATAACAATGTCACACTTTCAAACTCACTGACATTACAAGGTCAAATGGTGAGACTCACTCACACTGTGGAACACACTCACCTAAAAAAGTTGCACTGAGGAACTCACTAAGATAACATTTTCAATACTGAATTTTGCAAAATTACAAGGTTACACTGTGAAACTCACCCACATAACAAATTTACACCTTGGGAATTTCACACATAATATGTCACACTGTCGAACGCACTCCATACCAATGTTACACCCTGAAACTCACTAAGTAGAAAGGTTGACACTGTGGAAATCACTTCTATAACAATGTCACACTTTCAAACTCACTGACATTACAAGTTTACTCTGTGGGAATTTCTCACATAATAAGGACAACTTGTGGGACTAACATAATAAGGTCACACTGTGAAAATTACTCACGTAACAAATTTACACTGTGGGACTCACTAACATAAAGTTTACAATATGGGATGCCCTAAATACCCAAAATTATACTGTGGAACTCTCCAACATAACACGGTTACACTGTGGAACACACACACCAGAACATGTTTCATTGAGGAACTCACTAACATAACATGTTCAATATCGAATTTAGCAAAATTACAAGGTAACACTGTGAAACACACCCACATAACAAGTTTACACTGTGGGAATCTCACACACAACAATGTCACACAGTCAAACTCACTCTCTACCAATGTTACACTCTGAGGCTCACTAACTAGACAGTTTGACACTGTGGAATTCACTTCCATAACAACGTTGCACTTTCAAACTCTCTCATTTAACAAGGTCAAACGGTGGGACTCACTCACATAACAAGGTCACACTGTGTAAATTACATAACACGGTTACACTGTGGAACTCACTCACCTAAAAAATTTGCACTGAGGAACTCACGTACAAACAATATCGAATTTAGCAAAATTATAAGGTTACACAGTGAAACTCAGACACATCACAAGTTTACATGGTGGGAATCACTCACAGAATAAGGTCACACAGTCTTAATTACTCACACAACAAGTTTACTCTGTGGGACACACTAACATATAGTTTGGAATATGGGTTACACTAAGTAAACAAAATTATACTGTGCAACTCTCTCATATGACAAGTTTACACTGTGGAACTGACTCACATAACACGGTTACACTGTGGAACTCACTCACATAACAAATTTATACTGTCCATCGCCGGATGTGGATTTGTTTGCTGCCAAATGCCAGATGTGGAATGGTACTCCTGCCAGATACTGAATGTGGAGTGTTTGGCCTGCCAGATGCCAGATTTGGACTGGTCTGCCAGTGAGATGCCGGATTTAGAATTGACTACCTGCCACATGCTAGATGTGGAATGGTCTGCCAGTAAGATGCTGAATCTGGTATCATCTTCCTGCCATTTGCTGGACATGGACTGCTCTGCCTAACAGATGCAAGATGTGGAATTGTCCATCTGGAAGATGCTGGATGTGGAATGATCCTCTGACACATTCCGGATTTGGAATGGTACATCTGCCAGATGGTCCTCATGTAAGAATGTGGATGTACAATATAATTCGTGCCAGATGCTAGATGTGGAATTGTCCACCTGCAAGATGTCGGAAGGATAATTGTCCACCTGCGAGTCGCCAGATGTGGAATGTTCCACCTGCCAGATGCCGGAGGTGGAATGGTCCTTCTGTGAGAATCCGGATGTGGAATGGACTTTGTACCAGATGCCGGACGTGTAATCGTACATCGGCGAGATGCCGGATGTATAATGATCTTCTGGACGGGATGCCGGATGTGGAATGAAAATCGTGCCAGATGCCAGATGTGAAATGGTATGCTTGTCAGTTTCAGGATGTGGAATGGTCCCCTGCCAGATGCTGGCTATGGAATGGTCTGCCTGGCTGATGCTGGAGTGGAATAGACCACCTGCTAGTTGCAGGATGGGGAATGGTTTGCTGCCAGATTCCAGATGTAGTATGGGTTTTTTTCCCCCAGATTCAGGATGTGGAGTGGTCGGCCTGCCAGATGCCAGATGTGGAATTGTCCACCCACTTGATGCCAGATATTGACTAGTCTACCTGATAGATGCCAGATGTGGACTGGTCGCTAGCGAGATGCCTCATTTAGAATTGACTACCTGCCAGATGCTGGATGTGGAATGGTCTGCCTGTAAGATGCTGAATCTGGTATCATCTTCCTGCCATTTGCTGGAATTGGACTGCTCAGCCTAACAGATGATGGATGTGGAATTGTCCACCTGGAAGATGCTGGATGTGGAATGTTCCTCTGACACATTCTGGATGTGGAATGGTACATCTGCCAGATGCCGGAGGTGGAATGTTCGTCATGTGAGACTCTGGATCTACAATATAATTCGTGCCAGATGCCAGATGTGGAATTGTATGCTTGCCAGATTCCGGAGGTGGAATTGTCCACCTGCAAAAGCCCAAATGTGGAATGGTCTGCCTGCCAGATGCCAGATGTGGAATGGTCCACCTGCCAGATGCCAGATATGGAATGGTCCACCTGCCAGATGCCGGAGGTGGAATGGTCCTTCTGTGTGAATCCGGATGTGGAATGGACTTCATGACAGTTGCTGGATGTGTAATGGTACAGCGGCGAGATGCCAGAGTAGAATGATCTTCTGGACAGATACCGGATGTGGAATGGAATTCGTGCTAGATGCCAGATGTGAAATGGTACAGCGGCGAGTTTACAGTGTGCGACTCACTCACCTAAAAAGGTTGCCCTGAGGAATTCACTAACGAAACATTTTCAATGTCGAATTTAGTGAAATACAAGGTAACACTGTGAAACTCACCCACATAACAAGTTTACATGGTGGGAATCTCACATATAACAATGTAACACTGTCGAACACACTCCATACCAATGTTACACCCTGATACTCACTAAGTAGAAAGGTTGACACTATGGAAATCACTTTGATAACAATGTCACACTTTCAAACTCACTCACATAACAAGTTTACACTCTGGGAATCTCTCACATAATAAGGTGAATTTGTGGGATGCACATAATAAGGTCACACTTTGTAAATTACTCACAGAACAAATTCACACTGTGGGACTCACTAACATAAAGTTTACAATATGGGATGCCCTAAGTACCCAAAATTATACTGTGGAACTCTCCAAAATAACACGGTTACACTGTGGAACACACTCACCTAAACATGTTTCATTGAGGAACTCACTAACATAACATGTTCAATATCGAATTTAGCAAAATTACAAGGTAACACTGTGAAACTCACCCACATAACAAGTTTACACTGTGGGAATCTCACACATAACAATGTCACACAGTCAAACTCACTCTCTACCAGTGTTACACTCTGAGGCTCACTAACTAGACAGGTTGACACTGTGGAATTCACTTCCATAACAACGTCACACTTTCAAACTCTCTCAGATAACAAGGGCAAACGGTGGGACTCACTCACATTACAAGGTCACACTGTCTAAATTACTCACACAACAAGTTTACTCTGTGGGACACACTAACATATAGTTTAGAATATGGGTTTCACAAAGTAAACAAAATTATACTGTGCATTTCTCTTACATGACGTTTACACTGTGGAAATGACTCACATAACACGGTTACACTGTGGAACTCATCTACATCACACGGTTACAAAGTGGAACTCACTCACATAACAAGTTTACACTGTGGAACTCACTCACCTAAAAAAGTTGCACTGAGGAACTCACTAATATAACTTTTTCAATTTCGAATTTAGCAAAATTACATGGTTACACTGTGAAACTCAGGCACATAACCAGTTTACATGGTGGGAATCACTCACACAACAAGGTCAAATTTTGGGACTCACATAATACGGTCACACTGTGTAAGTTACTCCCATAACAAGTTTACACCATGGGACTTACTCACCTAAAAAGATTACACTGAGGAACTCATTAACATCACATTTTCAAAATCGAATTTAGCGAAATTAAAAGGTAACACTGTGAAACTCAGACACATAACAAGTTTACACGTTGGGACTCTCACACATAACAATGTCACACAGTCAAACTCACTCTATACCAATGTTACACTCTGAGGCTCACTAACTAGACAGGTTGACACTGTGGAATTCACTTCCATAACAACGTCACACTTTCAAACTCTCTCATATAACAAGGTCAAACGGTGGGACTCACTCACATAACAAGGTCACACTGTGTAAATTACATAACACGGTTACACTGTGGAACTCACTCACCTAAAAAAGTTGCACTGAGGAACTCACGAACAAACAATATCGAATTTAGCAAAATTACAAGGTTACAGTGAAACTCAGACACATTACAAGTTTACATGGTGGGAATCTCTCACATAATAAGGTCACACTGTGGAAATTACTCACACAACAAGTTTACTCTGTGGGACACACTAACATATAGTTTGGAATATGGGTTACACTAAGTAAACAAAATTATACTGTGCAACTCTCTCATATGACAAGTTTACACTGTGGAACTGACTCACATAACAAGTTTATACTGTCAATCGCCGGATGTGGATTTGTTTGCTGCCAAATGCCAGATGTGTAATGGTACTCCTGCCAGATACTAAATGTGGAATGGTTGGCCTGCCAGATGCCAGATTTGGACTGTCTGCCTTTGAGATGCCGGATTTAGCATTGACTACCTGCCAGATGCTAGATATGGAATGGTCTGCCTGTAAGATGCTGAATCTGGTATCATCTTCCTGCCATTTGCTGGACATGGACTGCTCTGCCTAACAGATGCCAGACGTGGAATTGTCCATCTGGAAGATGCTGGATGTGGAATGTTCCTCTGACACATTCCGGATTTGGAATGGTACATCTGCCAGATGGTCCTCATGTGAGAATGTGGATGTACAATATAATTCGTGCCAGATGCTAGATGTGGAATTGCCCACCTGCAAGATATCGGAGGTATAATTGTCCACCTGCGAGTCGCCAGATGTGGAATGCTCCACCTGCCAGATGCCGGAGGTAGAATGGTCCTTCTGTGAGAATCCGGAATTGGAATGGACTTTGTACCAGATGCCGGACGTGTAATGGTACAGCGGCGAGATGCCGGATGTAGAATGATCTTCTGGACGGATGCCGGATGTGGAATGAAATTCGTGCCAGATGCCAGATGTGAAATGGTATGCTTGTCAGTTGCAGGATGTGGAATGGTCCTCTGCCAGATGCTGGATATGGAATGGTCTGCCTGGCTGATGCTGGAGTGGAATAGACCATCTGCCAGTTGCAGGATGGGGAATGGTTTGCTGCCAGATGCCAGATGTAGAATGGTATTTTTTCTCCCAGATGCAGGATGTGGAGTGGTCGGCCTGCCAGAATCCAGATGTGGCATTGTCCACCCACTTGATGCCAGATATTGACTAGTCTGCCTGATAGATGCCAGATGTGGACTGGTCTGCCAGCGAGATGCCGCATTTAGAATTGACTACCTGCCAGATGCTGGATGTGGAATGGTCTGCCTGTAAGATGCTGAATCTGGTATTATCTTCCTGCCATTTGCTGGAATTGGACTGCTCAGCCTAACAGATGATGGATGTGGAATTGTCCACCTGGAAGATGCTGGATGTAGAATGTTCGTCTGACACATTCCGGATGTGGAATGGTACATCTGCCAGATGCCGGAGGTCGAATGTTCCTCATGTGAGACTCTGGAATTACAATATAATTCGTGCCAGATGCCAGATGTGGAATTGTATGCTTGCCAGATCCCGGAGGTGGAATTGTCCACCTGCAAAAGCCCAAATGTGGAATGGTCTGCCTGCCAGATGCCAGATGTGGAATGGTACACCTGCCAAATGCCAGATGTGGAATGGTCCACCTGCCAGATGCCGGAGGTGGAATGGTCCTTCTGTGAGAATCCGGATGTGGAATGGACTTCCTGACAGATGCTGGATGTGTAATGGTACAGCGGCGAGATGCCAGAGTAGAATGATCTTCAGGATAGATACCAGATGTGGAATGGAATTCGTGCCAGATGCCAGATGTGAAAGTGTACAGCGGCGAGTTTACAGTGTGGGACTCACTCACCGAAAAAGGTTACACTGAGGAATTCACTAACATAACATTTTCAATGTCGAATTTAGCGAATTACAAGGTAACACTGTGAAACTCAACCACATAACAAGTTTACACGGTGAGAATCTCACAAGTAACAATGTCACACTGTCGAACACACTCTATGCCAATGTTACACTCTGAGGCCCACTAACTAGACAGGTTGACACTGTGGAATTCACTTCCATAACAATGTCACACTTTCAAACTCACTTACATTACAAGGTCAAATGGTGAGACTCACTCACACTGTGGAACACACTCACCTAAAAAAGTTGCACTGAGGAACTCACTAACATAACATTTTCAATACTGAATTTAGCAAAATTACAAGGTTACACTGTGAAACTCACCCACATAAAAAATTTACACCTTGGGAATCTCACACATAAAATGTCACACTGTCGAACTCACTCCATACCAATGTTACACCCTGAGACTCACTAAGTAGAAAGGTTGACACTATGGAAATCACTTCAATAACAATGTCACACTTTCAAACTCACTCACAAAACAAATTTAAACTCTGGGAATCTCTCACATAATAAGGTGAATTTGTGGGACTCACATAATAAGGTCACACTGTGTAAATCACTCACATAACAAATTTACACTGTGGGACTCACTAACATAAAGTTTACAATATGGGATTCCCTCAGTACCCAAAATTATACTGTGCAACTCTCTCACATGACAAGTTTACACTGTGGAACACACTCACCTAAAAAAGTTGCACTGAGGAACTCACTAACATAACTTTTTCAATGTCGAATTTAGCAAAATTACAAGGTTAGACTGTGAAACTCAGACACATAACAAGTTTACATGGTGGGAATCAATCACATGACAAGTTCACACTATGTAAATTACTCACAGAAGTTTACACTGTGGGACACACTAACATATAGTTTGGAATATAGGTTACACTAAGTATACAAAATTATACTGTGCAACTCTCTCATATGACAAGTTTACACTGTGGAACTGACTCACATAACACGGTTACACTGGGGAACTCACTCACATAACAAATTTATACTGTCAATCGCCAGATGTGGATTTGTTTGCTGCCAAATGCCAGATGTGGAATGATACTCCTGCCAGATACTAAATGTGGAATGGTTGGCCTGCCAGATGCCAGATTTGGACTGGTCTGCCAGTGAGATGCCGGATTTAGCATTGACTACCTGCCAGATGCTAGATATGGAATGGTCTGCCTGTAAGATGCTGAATCTGGTATCATCTTCCTGCCATTTGCTGGACATGGACTGCTCTGCCTAACAGATGCCAGATGTGGAATTGTCCATCTGGAAGATGCTGGATGTGGAATGTTCCTCTGACACATTCCGGATTTGGAATGGTACATCTGCCAGATGGTCCTCATGTGAGAATGTGGATGTACAGTATAATTCGTGCCAGATGCTAGATGTGGAATTGCCCACCTGCAAGATATCGGAGGTATAATTGTCCACCTGCGAGTCGCCAGATGTGGAATGTTCCACCTGCCAGATGCCGGAGGTAGAATGGTCCTTCTGTGAGAATCCGGATGTGGAATGGACTTTGTACCAGATGCCGGACGTGTAATGGTACAGCGGCGAGATGCCGGATGTAGAATGATCTTCTGGACGGATGCCGGATGTGGAATGAAATTCGTGCCAGATGCCAGATGTGAAATGGTATACTTGTCAGTTTCAGGATGTGGAATGGTCCTCTGCCATATGCTGGATATGGAATGGTCTGCCTGGCTGATGCTGGTGTGGAATAGACCACCTGCCAGTTGCAGGATGGGGAATGGTTTGCTGCCAGATGCCAGATATAGAATGTTTTTTTTTCCCAGATGCAGCATGTGGAGTGGTCGGACTGCCTGATGCCAGATGTGGCATTGTCCACCCACTTGATTCCCAGATATTGACTAGTCTGCCTGATAGATGCCAGACGTGGACTGGTCTGCCAGCGAGATGTCGCATTTAGAATTGACTTCCTGCCAGATGCTGGATGTGGAATGGTCTGCCTGTAAGATGCTGAATCTGGTATCATCTTCCTGCCATTTGCTGGAATTGGACTGCTCAGCCTAACAGATGATGGATGTGGAATTGTCCACCTGGAAGATGCTGGATGTGGAATGTTCCTCTGACACATTCCGCATGTGGAATGGTACATCTGCCAGATGACGGAGGTGGAATGTTCCTCATGTGAGAATCTGGATGTGGAATGGTCCACCTGCCAGATGCCGGATGTGGAATGGTCCTTCTGTGAGAATCTGGATGTGGAATGGACTTCCTGACAGATGCTGGATGTGTAATGGTACAGCGGCGAGATGCCAGAGTAGAATGATCTTCAGGACAGATACCAGATGTGGAATGGAATTCGTGCCAGATGCCAGATGTGAAAGTGTACAGCGGCGAGTTTACAGTGTGGGACTCACTCACCTAAAAAGGTTACACTGAGGAATTCACTAACATAACATTTTCAATGTCGAATTTAGCGAATTACAAGGTAACACTGTGAAACTCAACCACATAACAAGTTTACACGGTGAGAATCTCACATATAACAATGTCACACTGTCGAACACACTCTATGCCAATGTTACACTCTGAGGCCCACTAAGTAGACAGGTTGACACTGTGGAATTCACTTCCATAACAATGTCACACTTTCAAACTCACTGACATTACAAGGTCAAATGGTGAGACTCACTCACACTGTGGAACACACTCACCTAAAAAAGTTGCACTGAGGAACTCACCAACAAACAATATTGAATTTAGCAAAATTACAAGGTTACACAGTGAAACTCAGACACATAACAAGTTTACATGGTGGGAATCACTCACATAACAAGGTCACACTGTGTAAATGACTCACACAACAAGTTTACACTGTGGGACTAACTCACATGAAGTTTACAATATGGGATTCCCCAAGTGAACAAAATTAGACGGTGCAACTCTCTCACACGACAATTTACACTGTGGAAATAACTCACATAACATGGTTACACTGTGGGAATCTCTCACCTAAAAAGGTTACACTGAGGAACTCATTAAAATCACATTTTGAATATCGAATTTAGCGAAATTAAAAGGTAACTCTGTGAAACTCAGACACATAACAAGTTTACACGGTGGGACTCTCACACATAACAATGTCACATTGTCAAACTCACTCTATGCCAATGTTACACTCTGAGGCCCACTAAGTAGACAGGTTGACACTGTGGAATTCACTTCCATAACAATGTTAAACTTTCAAACTCACTGACATTACAAGGTCAAATGGTGAGACTCACTCACACTGTGGAACACACTCACCTAAAAAAGTTGCACTGAGGAACTCACTAACATAACATTTTCAATACTGAATTTAGCAAAATTACAAGGTTACACTGTGAAACTCACTCACATAAAAAATTTACACCTTGGGAATCTCACACATAAAATGTCACACTGTCGAACTCACTCCATACCAATGTTACACCCTGAGACTCACTAAGTAGAAAGGTTGACACTATGGAAATCACTTCAATAACAATGTCACACTTTCAAACTCACTCACAAAACAAATTTAAACTCTGGGAATCTCTCACATAATAAGGTGAATTTGTGGGACTCACATAATAAGGTCACACTGTGTAAATCACTCACATAACAAATTTACACTGTGGGACTCACTAACATAAAGTTTACAATATGGGATTCCCTCAGTACCCAAAATTATACTGTGCAACTCTCTCACATGACAAGTTTACACTGTGGAACACACTCACCCAAAAAAAGTTGCACTGAGGAACTCACTAACATAACTTTTTCAATGTCGAATTTAGCAAAATTACAAGGTTAGACTGTGAAACTCAGACACATAACAAGTTTACATGGTGGGAATCAATCACATGACAAGGTCACACTATGTAAATTACTCACTGAAGTTTACACTGTGGGACACACTAACATATAGTTTGGAATATAGGTTACACTAAGTAAACATAATTATACTGTGCAACTTTCTCATATGACAAGTTTACACTGTGGAACTGACTCACATAACACGGTTACACTGTGGAACTCACTCACGTAACAAATTTATACTGTCAATCGCCGGATGTGGATTTGTTTGCTGCCAAATGCCAGATGTGGAATGGTACTCCTGCCAGATACTGAATGTGGAGTGGTTTGCCTGCCAGATGCCAGATTTGGACTGGTCTGCCAGTGAGATGCGGATTTAAAATTGTCTACCTGCCTGATGCTAGATGTGGAATGGTCTGCCAGTAAGATGCTGAAACTGGTATCATCTTCCTGCCATTTGCTGGACATGGACAGCTCTGCCTAACAGATGCCAGATGTGGAATTGTCCATCTGGAAGATGCTGGATGTGGAATGTTCCTCTGACACATTCCGGATTTGGAATGGTACATCTATCAGGTGGTCCTCATGTGAGAATGTGGTTGTACAATATAATTCGTGCCAGATGCTAGATGTGGAATTGTCCACCTGCAAGATGTCGGAGGTATAATTGTCCACCTGCGAGACGGCAGATGTGGAATGTTCCACCTGCCAGATGCCGGAGGTGGAATGGTCCTTCTGTGAGAATCCGGATGTGGAATGAACTTTGTACCAGATGCCGGACGTGTAATGGTATAGCGGCGAGATGCCGGATGTAGAATGATCTTCTGGACGGATGCCGGATATGGAATGAAATTCGTGCCAGATGCCAGATGTGAAATGGTATGCTTGTCAGTTTCAGGGTGTGGAATGGTCCTCTGCCAGATGCTGGATATGGAATGGTCTGCCTGGCTGATGCTGGTGTGGAATAGACCACCTGCCAGTTGCAGGATGGGGAATGGTTTGCTGCCAGATGCCAGATATAGAATGTTTTTTTTTCCCAGATGCAGCATGTGGAGTGGTCGGACTGCCTGATGCCAGATGTGGCATTGTCCACCCACTTGATGCCAAATATTGACTAGTCTGCCTGATAGATGCCAGATGTGGACTGGTCTGCCAGCGAGATGCCGCATTTATAATTGACTACCTGCTAGATGCTGGATGTGGAATGGTCTGCCTGTAAGATGCTGAATCTGGTATCATCTTCCTGCCATTTGCTGGAATTGGACTGCTCAGCCTAACAGATGATGGATGTGGAATTGTCCACCTGGAAGATGCTGTATGTGGAATGTTCCTCTGACACATTCCGGATGTTGAATGGTACATCTACCAGATGCCGGAGGTGGAATGTTCCTCATGTGAGACTATGGATGTACAATATAATTCGTGCCAGATGCCAGATGTGGAATTGTATGCTTGCCAGATCCCGGAGGTGGAATTGTCCACCTGCAAAAACCCAAATGTGGAATGGTCTGCCTGCCAGATGCCAGATGTGGAATGGTCCACCTGTCAGATGCCGGAGGTGGATTCGTCCTTCTGTGAGAATCCGGATGTGGAATGGACTTCATGACAGATGCTGGATGTGTAATGGTACAGCGGCGAGATGCCAGAGTAGAATGATCTTCTGGACAGTTACCGGATGTGGAATGGAATTCGTGCCAGATGCCGGATGTGAAATGGTACAGCGGTGAATTTACAGTGTGGGACTCACTCACCTAAAAAGGTTGCACCGAGGAACTCACGAACATAACTTTTTCAATATCGCATTTAGTAAAATTACAGGGTTACACTGTGAAACTCAGAAACATAACAAGTTTACATGGTGGGAATCACTCACAATAAGGTCACACTGTGTAAATGATTCACAAATCAAGTTAACACTGTGGGACTCACTTACATGAAGTTTACAATATGGGATTCCCTAAGTGAACAAAATTGGACTGTGAAACTCTCTAACATGACAAGTTTACACTGTGGAACTGACTCACATAACACGGTAACACTGTGTAATTCGCTCACTTTAAACGGTTACACTGTGGAACTCACCTAAAAAGGTTACACTGAGGAACTGACTAACATAACATTTTCAATATCGAATTTAGCAAAATTACAAGGTTACACTGTGAAACTCAGATACATAACAGGTTTACATGGTGGGAATCTCTCACACAACAAGGTCAAATTTTGGGACTCACATAATAAGGTCACACTGTGTAAATGACTCCCATAACAAGTTTACATTCTGGGACTCACTCACCTAAAAAGGTTACACTGAGGAACTCATTAACATCACATTTTCAATATCGAATTTAGCGAAATTAAAAGGTAACACTGTGAAACTCAGACACATAACAAGTTTACATGGTGGGACTCTCACACATAACAATGTCACATTTTCAAACTCACTGACATTACAAGTTTACTCTGTGGGAATTTCTCACATAAAAAGGTCAATTTGTGGGACTCACATAATAAGGTCACATTGTGAAAATTACTCACAGAACAAATTTACACTGTGGGACTCACTAACATAAAGTTTACAATATGGGATGCCCTAAGTACCCAAAATTATACTGTGGAACTCTCCAAAATAACACGGTTACACTGTGGAACACACTCACCTAAACATGTTTCATTGAGGAACTCATTAATATAACATGTTCAATATCGAATTTAGCAAAATTACAAGGTTAGATTGTGAAACTCACCCACATAACAAATTTACACTGTGGGAATCTCACACATAACAATGTCACACAGTCAAACTCACTCTCTCCAATGTTACACTCTGAGGCTCACTAACTAGACAGGTTGACACTGTGGAATTCACTTCCATAACAACGTCACACTTTCAAACTCTCTCATATAACAAGGTCAAACGGTGGGACTCACTCACATTACAAGGTCACACTGTGTAAATTACATAACAAGTTTACACTGTGGGACACACTAACATATAGTTTAGAATATGGGTTTCACAAAGTAAACAAAATTATACTGTGCATTTCTCTTACATGACGTTTACACTGTGGAAATGACTCACATAACACGGTTACACTGTGGAACTCATCTACATCACACGGTTACAAAGTGGAACTCACTCACATAACAAGGTTATACTGTGGAACTCACTCACCTAAAAAAGTTGCACTGAGGAACTCACTAATATAACTTTTTCAATTTCGAATTTAGCAAAATTACAAGGTTACACTGTGAAACTCAGGCACATAACCAGTTTACATGGTGGGAATCACTCACACAACAAGGTCAAATTTTGGGACTCACATAATACGGTCACACTGTGTAAGTTACTCCCATAACAAGTTTACACCATGGGACTTACTCACCTAAAAAGATTACACTGAGGAACTCATTAACATCACATTTTCAAAATCGAATTTAGCGAAATTAAAAGGTAACACTGTGAAACTCAGACACATAACAAGTTTACACGTTGGGACTCTCACACATAACAATGTCACACAGTCAAACTCACTCTATACCAATGTTACACTCTGAGGCTCACTAACTAGACAGGTTGACACTGTGGAATTCACTTCCATAACAACGTCACACTTTCAAACTCTCTCATATAACAAGGTCAAACGGTGGGACTCACTCACATAACAAGGTCACACTGTGTAAATTACATAACACGGTTACACTGTGGAACTCACTCACCTAAAAAAGTTGCACTGAGGAACTCACGAACAAACAATATCGAATTTAGCAAAATTACAAGGTTACAGTGAAACTCAGACACATTACAAGTTTACATGGTGGGAATCACTCACATAATAAGGTCACACTGTGTAAATTACTCACACAACAAGTTTACTCTGTGGGACACACTAACATATAGTTTGGAATATGGGTTACACTAAGTAAACAAAATTATACTGTGCAACTCTCTCATATGACAAGTTTACACTGTGGAACTGACTCACATAACAAGTTTATACTGTCAATCGCCGGATGTGGATTTGTTTGCTGCCAAATGCCAGATGTGGAATGGTACTCCTGCCAGACACTAAATGTGGAATGGTTGGCCTGCCAGATGCCAGATTTGGACTGTCTGCCAGTGAGATGCAGGATTTAGCATTGACTACCTGCCAGATGCTAGATATGGAATGGTCTGCCTGGCTGATGCTGGAGTGGAATAGACCATCTGCCAGTTGCAGGATGGGGAATGGTTTGCTGCCAGATGCCAGATGTAGAATGGTATTTTTTCTCCCAGATGCAGGATGTGGAGTGGTCGGCCTGCCAGAATCCAGATGTGGCATTGTCCACCCACTTGATGCCAGATATTGACTCGTCTGCCTGATAGATGCCAGATGTGGACTGGTCTGCCAGCGAGATGCCGCATTTAGAATTGACTACCTGCCAGATGCTGGATGTGGAATGGTCTGCCTGTAAGATGCTGAATCTGGTATCATCTTCCTGCCATTTGCTGGAATTGGACTGCTCAGCCTAACAGATGATGGATGTGGAATTGTCCACCTGGAAGATGCTGGATGTGGAATGTTCGTCTGACACATTCCGCATGTGGAATGGTACATCTGCCAGATGCCGGAGGTGGAATGTTCCTCATGTGAGACTCTGGAATTACAATATAATTCGTGCCAGATGCCAGATGTGGAATTGTATGCTTGCCAGATCCCGGAGGTGGAATTGTCCACCTGCAAAAGCCCAAATGTGGAATGGTCTGCCTGCCAGATGCCAGATGTGGAATGGTACACCTGCCAAATGCCAGATGTGGAATGGTCCACCTGCCAGATGCCGGAGGTGGAATGGTCCTTCTGTGAGAATCCGGATGTGGAATGGACTTCCTGACAGATG
Source organism: Narcine bancroftii (assembly GCF_036971445.1). Classification (NCBI taxonomy): domain Eukaryota; kingdom Metazoa; phylum Chordata; class Chondrichthyes; order Torpediniformes; family Narcinidae; genus Narcine; species Narcine bancroftii. The sequence goes on from NW_027211899.1 coordinate 632,097, forward strand.
CTGGATGTGTAATTGTACAGCGGCGAGATGCCAGAGTAGAATGATCTTCAGGACAGATACCAGATGTGAAATGGAATTCGTGCCAGATGCCAGATGTGAAAGTGTACAGCGGCGAGTTTACAGTGTGGGACTCACTCACCTAAAAAGGTTACACTGAGGAACTCATTAAAATCACATTTTGAATATCGAATTTAGCGAAATTAAAAGGTAACTCTGTGAAACTCAGACACATAACAAGTTTACACGGTGGGACTCTCACACATAACAATGTCACATTGTCAAACTCACTCTATGCCAATGTTACACTCTGAGGCCCACTAAGTAGACAGGTTGACACTGTGGAATTCACTTCCATAACAATGTTAAACTTTCAAACTCACTGACATTACAAGGTCAAATGGTGAGACTCACTCCCACTGTGGAACACACTCACCTAAAAAAGTTGCACTGAGGAACTCACTAACATAACATTTTCAATACTGAATTTAGCAAAATTACAAGGTTACACTGTGAAACTCACCCACATAAAAAATTTACACCTTGGGAATCTCACACATAAAATGTCACACTGTCGAACTCACTCCATACCAATGTTACACCCTGAGACTCACTAAGTAGAAAGGTTGACACTATGGAAATCACTTCAATAACAATGTCACACTTTCAAACTCACTCACAAAACAAATTTAAACTCTGGGAATCTCTCACATAATAAGGTAAATTTGTGGGACTCACATAATAAGTTCACACTGTGTAAATCACTCACATAACAAATTTACACTGTGGGACTCACTAACATAAAGTTTACAATATGGGATTCCCTCAGTACCCAAAATTATACTGTGCAACTCTCTCACATGACAAGTTTACACTGTGGAACACACTCACCTAAAAAAGTTGCACTGAGGAACTCACTAACATAACTTTTTCAATGTCGAATTTAGCAAAATTACAAGCTTACACTGTGAAACTCAGACACATAACAAGTTTACATGGTGGGAATCAATCACATGACAAGGTCACACTATGTAAATTACTCACTGAAGTTTACACTGTGGGACACACTAACATATAGTTTGGAATATGGGTTACACTAAGTAAACAAAATTATACTGTGCAACTCTCTCATATGACAAGTTTACACCATGGAACTGACTCACATAACACGGTTACACTGGGGAACTCACTCACATAACAAATTTATACTGTCAATCGCCAGATGTGGATTTGTTTGCTGCCAAATGCCAGATGTGGAATGGTACTCCTGCCAGATACTAAATGTGGAATGGTTGGCCTGCCAGATGCCAGATTTGGACTGGTCTGCCACTAAGATGCCGGATTTAGAATTGACTACCTGCCACATGCTAGATGAGGAATGGTCTGCCAGTAAGATGCTGAATCTGGTATCATCTTCCTGCCATTTGCTGGACATGGACTGCTCTGCCTAACAGATGCCAGATGTGGAATTGTCCATCTGGAAGATGCCGGATTTGGAATGGTACATCTGCCAGATGGTCCTCAAGTGAGAATGTGGATGTACAATATAATTCGTGCCAGATGCTAGATGTGGAATTGCCCACCTGCAAGATATCGGAGGTATAATTGTCCACCTGCGAGACGCCAGATGTGGAATGTTCCACCTGCCAGATGCCGGAGGTGGAATGGTCCTTCTGTGAGAATCCGGATGTGGAATGGACTTTGTACCAGATGCCGGACGTGTAATGGTACAGCGGCGAGATGCCGGATGTAGAATGATCTTCTGGACGGATGCCGGATGTGGAATGAAATTCGTGCCAGATGCCAGATGTGAAATGGTATGCTTGTCAGTTTCAGGATGTGGAATGGTCCTCTGCCAGATGCTGGATATGGAATAGTCTGCCTGGCTGATGCTGGTGTGGAATAGACCACCTGCCAGTTGCAGGATGGGGAATGGTTTGCTGCCAGATGCCAGATATAGAATGTTTTTTTTTCCCAGATGCAGCATGTGGAGTGGTCGGACTGCCTGATGCCAGATGTGGCATTGTCCACCCACTTGATCCCAGATATTGACTAGTCTGCCTGATAGATGCCAGATGTGGACTGGTCTGCCAGCGAGATGCCGCATTTAGAATTGACTACCTGCCAGATGCTGGATGTGGAATGGTCTGCCTGTAAGATGCTGAATCTGGTATCATCTTCCTGCCATTTGCTGGAATTGGACTGCTGAGCCTAACAGATGATGGATGTGGAATTGTCCACCTGGAAGATGCTGGATGTGGAATGTTCCTCTGACACATTCCGCATGTGGAATGGTACATCTGCCAGATGACGGAGGTGGAATGTTCCTCATGTGAGACTCTGGATGTACAATATAATTTGTGCCAGATGCCAGATGTGGATATGTATGCTTGCAAGATCCCGGAGTTGGAATTGTCCACCTGCAAACACACAAATGTGGAATGGTCTGCCTGCAAGATGCCAGATGTGGAATGGTCCACCTGCCAGATGCCGGAGGTGGAATGGTTCTTCTGTGAGAATCCGGATGTGGAATGGACTTCATGGCAGATGCTGGATGTGTAATGGAACAGCGGCGAGATGCCAGAGTATAATGATCTTCTGGACAATATACCGGATGTGGAATGGAATTCGTGCCAGATGCCAGATTTGAAATGGTACAGCGGTGAGTTTACAGTATGGGACTCACTCACCTAAAAAGGTCACGCTGAGAAATTCACTAACATAACATTTTCAATACTGAATTTAGCGAAATTACAAGGTTACACTGTGAAACTCACCCACATAATAAGTTTACATGGTGGGAATCTCACATATAACAATGTAACACTGTCGAACACACTCCATACCAATGTTACACTCTGATACTCACTAAGTAGAAAGGTTGACACTATGGAAATCACTTCGATAACAATGTCACACTTTCAAACTCACTCACATAATAAGTTTACACTCTGGGAATCTCTCACATAATAAGGTTAATTTGTGGGATGCACATAATAAGGTCACACTGTGTAAATTACTCACAGAACAAATTTACACTGTGGGACTCACTAACATAAAGTTTACAATATGGGATTCCCTAAGTACCCAAAATTATACTGTGCAAATCTCTCACATGACAAGTTTACACTGTGGAACTCACTCACATAACAAGTTTACACTGTGGAACTCACTCACCTAAAAAAGTTGCACTGAGGAACTCACTAATATAACTTTTTCAATTTCGAATTTAGCAAAATTACATGGTTACACTGTGAAACTCAGGCACATAACCAGTTTACATGGTGGGAATCACTGACACAACAAGGTCAAATTTTGGGACTCACATAGTACGGTCACACTGTGTAAGTTACTCCCATAACAAGTTTACACCATGGGACTTACTCACCTAAAAAGATTACACTGAGGAACTCATTAACATCACATTTTCAAAATCGAATTTAGCGAAATTAAAAGGTAACACTGTGAAACTCAGACACATAACAAGTTTACACGTTGGGACTCTCACACATAACAATGTCACACAGTCAAACTCACTCTATACCAATGTTATACTCTGAGGCCCACTAACTAGACAGGTTGACACTGTGGAATTCACTTCCATAACAATGTCACACTTTCAAACTCACTGACATTACAAGTTTACTCTGTGGGAATTTCTCACATAATAAAGACAACTTGTGGGACTAACAAAATAAGGTCACACTGTGAAAATTACTCACATAACAAATTTACACTGTGGGACTCACTAACATAAAGTTTACAATATGGGATGCCCTAAATACCCAAAATTATACTGTGGAACATTCCAAAATAACACGGTTACACTGTGGAACACACACACCTGAACATGTTTCATTGAGGAACTCATTAATATAACATGTTCAATATCGAATTTAGCAAAATTACAAGGTTAGACTGTGAAACTCACCCACATAACAAGTTTACACTGTGGGAATCTCACACTTAACAATGTCACACACTCAAACTCACTCTATACCAATGTTACACTCTGAGGCTCACTAACAAGACAGGTTGACACTGTGGAATTCACTTCCATAACAACGTCACACTTTCAAACTCTCTCATATAACAAGGTCAAACGGTGGAACTCACTCACATAACAAATTTATACTGTTCATCGCCGGATGTGGATTTGTTTGCTGCCAAATGCCAGATGTGGAATGGTACTCCTGCCAGATACTGAATGTGGAGTGTTTGGCCTGCCAGATGCCAGATTTGGACTGGTCTGCCACTAAGATGCCGGATTTAGAATTGACTACCTGCCACATGCTAGATGAGGAAAGGTCTGCCAGTAAGATGCTGAATCTGGTATCATCTTCCTGCCATTTGCTGGACATGGACTGCTCTGCCTAACAGATGCCAGATGTGGAATTGTCCATCTGGAAGATGCTGGATGTGGAATGTTCCTCTGACACATTCCGGATTTGGAATGGTACATCTGCCAGATGGTCCTTATGTGAGAATGTGGATGTACAATATAATTCGTGCCAGATGCTAGATGTGGAATTGTCCACCTGCAAGATGTCGGAGGTATAATTGTCTAATGCGAGTCGCCAGATGTGGAATGTTCCACCTGCCAGATGCCGGAGGTGGAATGGTCCTTCTGTGAGAATCCGGATGTGGAATGGACTTTGTACCAGATGCCGGACGTGTAATGGTACTGCAGCGAGATGCCGGATGTAGAATGATCTTCTGGACGGATGCCGGATGTGGAATGAAATTCGTGCCAGATGCCAGATGTGAAATGGTATGCTTGTCAGTTTCAGGATGTGGAATGGTCCTCTGCCAGATGCTGGATATGGAATGGTCTGCCTGGCTGATGCTGGTGTGGAATAGACCACCTGTCAGTTGCAGGATGGGGAATGGTTTGCTGCCAGATGCCAGATATAGAATGTTTTTTTTTTCCCAGATGCAGCATGTGGAGTGGTCGGACTGCCTGATGCCAGATGTGGCATTGTCCACCCACTTGATGCCAGATATTGACTAGTCTTCCTGCCAGATGCCAGATGTGGAATGGTACACCTGCCAAATTCCAGATGTGGAATGGTCCACCTGCCAGATGCCGGAGGTAGAATGGTCCTTCTGTGAGAATCCGGATGTGGAATGGACTTTGTACCAGATGCCGGACGTGTAATGGTACAGCGGCGAGATGCCGGATGTAGAATGATCTTCTGGACGGATGCCGGATGTGGAATGAAATTCGTGCCAGATGCCAGATGTGAAATGGTATGCTTGTCAGTTGCAGGATGTGGAATGGTCCTCTGCCAGATGCTGGATATGGAATGGTCTTCCTGGCTGATGCTGGAGTGGAATAGACCATCTGCCAGTTGCAGGATGGGGAATGGTTTGCTGCCAGATGCCAGATGTAGAATGGTATTTTTTTCCCAGATGCAGGATGTGGAGTGGTCGGCCTGCCAGATGCCAGATGTGGCATTGTCCACCCACTTGATGCCAGATATTGACTAGTCTGCCTGATAGATGCCAGATGAGGACTGGTCTAACAGCGAGTTGCCGCATTTAGAATTGACTACCTGCCAGATGCTGGATGTGGAATATGCCTGTAAGATGCTGAATCTGGTATCATCTTCCTGCCATTTTCTGGAATTGGACTGCTCAGCCTAACAGATGATGGATGTGGAATTGTCCACCTGGAAGATGCTGGATGTGGAATGTTCGTCTGACACATTCCGGATGTGGAAGGGTACATCTGCCAGTTGCCGGAGGTGGAATGTTCCTCATGTGAGACTCTGGAATTACAATATAATTCGTGCCAGATGCCAGATGTGGAATTGTATGCTTGCCAGATCCCGGAGGTGGAATTGTCCACCTGCAAAAGCCCAAATGTGGAATGGTCTGCCTGCCAGATGCCAGATGTGGAATGGTACACCTGCCAAATGCCAGATGTGGAATGGTCCACCTGCCAGATGCCGGAGGTGGAATGGTCCTTCTGTGAGAATCCGGATGTGGAATGGACTTCCTGACAGATGCTGGATGTGTAATGGTACAGCGGCGAGATGCCAGAGTAGAATGATCTTCAGGACAGATACCAGATGTGGAATGGAATTCGTGCCAGATGCCAGATGTGAAAGTGTACAGCGGCGAGTTTACAGTGTGGGACTCACTCACCTAAAAAGGTTGCCCTGAGGAATTCACTAGCGTAACATTTTCAATGTCGAATTTAGCGAAATACAAGGTAACACTGTGAAACTCACCCACATAACAAGTTTACACGGTGGGAATCTCACATATAACAATGTAACACTGTCGAACACACTCCATACCAATGTTACACCCTGATACTCACTAAGTAGAAAGGTTGACACTATGGAAATCACTTCGATAACAATGTCACACTTTCAAACTCACTCACATAACAAGTTTACACTCTGAGAATCTCTCACATAATAAGGTGAATTTGTGGGATGCACATAATAAGGTCACACTTTGTAAATTACTCACAGAACAGATTTACACTGTAGGACTCACTAACATAAAGTTTACAATATGGGATGCCCTAAGTACCCAAAATTATACTGTGGAACTCTCCAAAATAACACGGTTACACTGTGGAACACACTCACCTCAACATGTTTCATTGAGGAACTCACTAACATAACATGTTCAATATCAATTTAGCAAAATTACAAGGTAACACTGTGAAACTCACCCACATAACAAGTTTACACTGTGGGAATCTCACACATAACAATGTCACACAGTCAAACTCACTCTCTACCAATGTTACACTCTGAGGCTCACTAACTAGACAGGTTGACACTGTGGAATTCACTTCCATAACAACGTCACACTTTCAAACTCTCTCAGATAACAAGGGCAAACGGTTGGACTCACTCACATAATAAGGTCACACTGTCTAAATTACTCACACAACAAGTTTACTCTGTGGGACACACTAACATATAGTTTGGAATATGGGTTACACTAAGTGAACAAAATTATACTGTGCAACTCTCTCATATGACAAGTTTACACTGTGGAACTGACTCACATAACACGGTTACACTGGGGAACTCACTCACATAACAAATTTATACTGTCAATCGCCAGATGTGGATTTGTTTATTGCCAAATGCCAGATGTGGAATGGTACTCCTGCCAGATACTAAATGTGGAATGGTTGGCCTGCCAGATGCCAGATTTGGACTGGTCTGCCAGTGAGATGCCGGATTTAGCATTGACTACCTGCCAGATGCTAGATATGGAATGGTCTGCCTGTAAGTTGCTGAATCTGGTATCATCTTCCTGCCATTTGCTGGACATGGACTGCTCTGCCTAACAGATGCCAGATGTGGAATTGTCCATCTGGAAGATGCTGGATGTGGAATGTTCCTCTGACACATTCCGGATTTGGAATGGTATATCTGCCAGATGGTCCTCAAGTGAGAATGTGGATGTACAATATAATTCGTGCCAGATTCTAGATGTGGAATTGCCCACCTGCAAGATATCGGAGGTATAATTGTCCACCTGCGAGACGCCCGATGTGGAATGTTCCACCTGCCAGATGCCGGAGGTAGAATGGTCCTTCTGTGAGAATCCGGATGTGGAATGGACTTTGTACCAGATGCCGGACGTGTAATGGTACAGCGGCGAGATGCCGGATGTAGAATGATCTTCTGGACGGATGCAGGATGTGGAATGATATTCGTGCCAGATGCCAGATGTGAAATGGTATGCTTGTCAGTTGCAGGATGTGGAATGGTCCTCTGCCAGATGCTGGATATGGAATGGTCTGCCTGGCTGATGCTGGAGTGGAATAGACCATCTGCCAGTTGCAGGATGGGGAATGGTTTGCTGCCAGATGCCAGATGTAGAATGGTATTTTTTCTCCCAGATGCAGGATGTGGAGTGGTCGGCCTGCCAGATGCCAGATGTGGCATTGTCCACCCACTTGATGCCAGATATTGACTAGTCTGCCTGATAGATGCCAGATGTGGACTGGTCTGCCAGCGAGATGCCGCATTTAGAATTGACTACCTGCCAGATGCTGGCTGTGGAATGGTCTGCCTGTAAGATGCTGAATCTGCTATCATCTTCCTGCCATTTGCTGGAATTGGTCTGCTCAGCCTTACAGATGATGGATGTGGAATTGTCCACCTGTAAGATGCTGGATGTGGAATGTTCGTCTGACACATTCTGGATGTGGAATGGTACATCTGCCAGATGCCGGAGGTGGAATGTTCCTCATGTGAGACTCTGGAATTACAATATAATTCGTGCCAGATGCCAGATGTGGAATTGTATGCTTGCCAGATCCCGGAGGTGGAATTGTCCACCTGCAAAAGCCCAAATATGACAAGTTTACACTGTGGAACTGACTCACATAACACGGTTACACTGTGGAACTCACTCACATAACAAATTTATACTGTTCATCGCCGGATGTGGATTTGTTTGCTGCCAAATGCCAGATGTGGAATGGTACTCCTGCCAGATACTGAATGTGGAGTGTTTGGCCTGCCAGATGCTAGATTTGGACTGGTCTGCCACTAAGATGCCGGATTTAGAATTGACTACCTGCCACATGCTAGATGAGGAAAGGTCTGCCAGTAAGATGCTGAATCTGGTATCATCTTCCTGCCATTTGCTGGACATGGACTGCTCTGCCTAACAGATGCCAGATGTGGAATTGTCCATCTGGAAGATGCTGGATGTGGAATGTTCCTCTGACACATTCCGGATTTGGAATGGTACATCTGCCAGATGGTCCTCATGTGAGAATGTGGATGTACAATATAATTCGTGCCAGATGCTAGATGTGGAATTGTCCACCTGCAAGATGTCGGAGGTATAATTGTCTAATGCGAGTCGCCAGATGTGGAATGTTCCACCTGCCAGATGCCGGAGGTGGAATGGTCCTTCTGTGAGAATCCGGATGTGGAATGGACTTTGTACCAGATGCCGGACGTGTAATGGTACAGCGGCGAGATCCCGGATGTAGAATGATCTTCTGGACGGGATGCCGGATGTGGAATGAAATTCGTGCCAGATACCAGATGTGAAATGGTATGCTTGTCAGTTTCAGGATGTGGAATGGTCCTCTGCCGGATGCTGGCTATGGAATGGTCTGCCTGGCTGAAGCTGGAGTGGAATAGACCACCTGCCAGTTGCAGGATGGGGAATGGTTTGCTGCCAGATTCCAGATGTAGAATGGGTTTATTTTCCCCAGATGCAGGATGTGGAGTGGTCGGCCTGCCAGATGCCAGATGTGGCATTGTCCACCCACTTGATGCCAGATATTGACTAGTCTGCCTGATAGATGCCAGATGTGGACGGGTCAATAGCGAGATGCCGCATTTAGAATTGACTACCTGCCAGATGCTGGCTGTGGAATGGTCTGCCTGTAAGATGCTGAATCTGGTATCATCTTCCTGCCATTTGCTGGAATTGGACTGCTCAGCCTAACAGATGATGGATGTGGAATTGTCCACCTGGAGGATGCTGGATGTGGAATGTTCCTCTGACACATTCCGGATGTGGAATGGTACATCTGCCAGATGCCGGAGGTGGAATGTTCCTCATGTGAGACTCTGGATGTACAATATAATTCGTGCCAGATGCCAGATGTGGAATTGTATGCTTGCCAGATTCCGGAGGTGGAATTGTCCACCTGCAAAAGCCCAAATGTGGAATGGTCTGCCTGCCAGATGCCAGATGTGGAATGGTCCACCTGCCAGATGCCAGATATGGAATGGTCGCCCTGCCAGATGCCGGAGGTGGAATGGTCCTTCTGTGTGAATCCGGATGTGGAATGGACTTCATGACAGTTGCAGGATGTGTAATGGTACAGCGGCGAGATGCCAGAGTAGAATGATCTTTTGGACAGATACCGGATGTGGAATGGAATTCGTGCTAGATGCCAGATGTGAAATGGTACAGCGGCGAGTTTACAGTGTGGGACTCACTCACCTAAAAAGGTTACCCTGAGGAATTCACTAACGTAACATTTTCAATTTCGAGTTTAGCGAAATACAAGGTAACACCGTGAAACTCACCCACATAACAAGTTTACACGGTGGGAATCTCACATATAACAATGTAACACTGTCGAACACACTCCATACCAATGTTACACCCTGATACTCACTAAGTAGAAAGGTTGACACTATGGAAATCACTTCGATAACAATCTCACACTTTCAAACTCACTCACATAACAAGTTTACACTCTGGGAATCTCTCACATAATAAGGTGAATTTGTGGGATGGCCTGCCAGATGCCAGATTTGGACTGGTCTGCCAGTGAGATGCCGGATTTAGCATTGATTACCTGCCAGATGCTAGATATGGAATGGTCTACCTGTAAGATGCTGAATCTGGTATCATCTTCCTGCCATTTGCTGGACATGCACTGCTCTGCCTAACAGATGCCAGATGTGGAATTGTCCATCTGGATGATGCTGGATGTGGAATGTTCCTCTGACACATTCCGAATTTGGAATGGTACATCTGCCAGATGGTCCTCATGTGAGAATGTGGATGTACAATATAATTCGTGCCAGATGCTAGATGTGGAATTGTCCACCTGCAAGATATCGGAGGTATAATTGTCCACCTGCGAGATGCCAGATGTGGAATGTTCCACCTGCCATATGCCGGAGGTAGAATGGTCCTTCTGTGAGAATCCGGATGTGGAATGGACTTTGTACCAGATGCCGGACGTGTAATGGTACAGCGGCGAGATGCCGGATGTAGAATGATCTTCTGGACGGATGCCGGATGTGGAATGAAATTCGTGCCAGATGCCAGATGAGAAATGGTATGCTTGTCAGTTGCAGGATGTGGAATGGTCCTCTGCCAGATGCTGGATATGGAATGGTCTGCCTGACTGATGCTAGACTGGAATAGACCATCTGCCAGTTGCAGTATGGGGAATGGTTTGCTGCCAGATGCCAGATGTAGAATGGTATTTTTTCTCCCAGATGCAGGATGTGGAGTGGTCGGCCTGCCAGATGCCAGATGTGGCATTGTCCACCCACTTGATGCCAGATATTGACTAGCCTGCCTGATAGATGCCAGATGTGGACTGGTCTGCCAGCGAGATGCCGCATTTAGAATTGACTACCTGCCAGATGCTGGCTGTGGAATGGTCTGCCTGTAAGATGCTGAATCTGGTATCATCTTCCTGTCATTTGCTGGAATTGGACTGCTCAGCCTAACAGATGATGGATGTGGAATTGTCCACCTGGAAGATGCTGGATGTGGAATGTTCGTCTGACACATTCCGGATGAGCAATGGTACATCTCCCAGATGCCGGAGGTGGAATGTTCCTCATGTGAGACTCTGGAATTACAATATAATTCGTGCCAGATGCCAGATGTGGAATTGTATGCTTGCCAGATCCCGGAGGTGGAATTGTCCACCTGCAAAAGCCCAAATGCGGAATGGTCTGCCTGCCAGATGCCAGATGTGGAATGGTACACCTGCCAAATGCCAGATGTGGAATGGTCCACCTGCCAGATGCCGGAGGTGGAATGGTCCTTCTGTGAGAATCTGGATGTGGAATGGACTTCCTGACAGATGCTGGATGTGTAATGGTACAGCGGCGAGATGCCAGAGTAGAATGATCTTCAGGACAGATACCAGATGTGGAATGGAATTCGTGCCAGATGCCAGATGTGAAAGTGTACAGCGGCGAGTTTACAGTGTGGGACTCACTCACCTAAAAAGGTTACACTGAGGAATTCACTAACATAACATTTTCAATGTCGAATTTAGCGAATTACAAGGTAACACTGTGAAACTCAACCACATAACAAGTTTACACGGTGAGAATCTCACATATAACAATGTCACAATGTCGAACACACTCTATACCAATGTTACACTCTGAGGCCCATTAACTAGACAGGTTGACACTGTGGAATTCACTTCCATAACAATGTCACACTTTCAAACTCACTGACATTACAAGGTCAAATGGTGAGACTCACTCACACTGTGGAACACATTCACCTAAAAAAAGTTGCACTGAGGAACTCACCAACAAACAATATCGAATTTAGCAAAATTACAAGGTTACACAGTGAAACTCAGACACATAACAAGTTTACATGGTGGGAATCACTCACATAACAAGGTCACACTGTGTAAATGACTCACACAACAAGTTTACACTGTGGGACTAACTCACATGAAGTTTACAATATGGGATTCCACAAGTGAACAAAATTATACGGTGCAACTCTCTCACACGACAAGTTTACACTGTGGAAATAACTCACATAACACGGTTACACTGTGGGAATCTCTCACCTAAAAAGGTTACACTGAGGAACTCATTAAAATCACATTTTGAATATCGAATTTAGCGAAATTAAATGGTAACTCTGTGAAACTCAGACACATAACAAGTTTACACGGTGGGACTCTCACACATAACAATGTCACACTGTCAAACTCACTCTATACCAATGTTACACTCTGAGGCTCACTAACTAGACAGGTTGACACTGTGGAATTCAGTTCCATAACAATGTCACACTTTCAAACTCACTGACATTACAAGGTCAAATGGTGAGACTCACTCACACTGTGGAACACACTCACCTAAAAAAGTTGCACTGAGGAACTCACTAACATAACATTTTCAATACTGAATTTTGCAAAATTACAAGGTTACACTGTGAAACTCACCCACATAAAAAATTTACACCTTGGGAATCTCACACATAAAATGTCACACTGTCGAACGCACTCCATACCAATGTTACACCCTGAGACTCACTAAGTAGAAAGGTTGACAATATGGAAATCACTTCGATAACAATGTCACACTTTCAAACTCACTCACATAACAAGTTTACACTATGGGAATCTCTCACATAATAAGGTGAATTTGTGGGACTCACATAATAAGGTCACACTGTGTAAATCACTCACATAACAAATTTACACTGTGGGACTCACTAACATAAAGTTTACAATATGGGAATCCCTCAGAACCCAAAATTATACTGTCCAACTCTCTCACATGGCAAGTTTACACTGTGGAACACACTCACCTAAAAAAGTTGCACTGAGGAACTCACCAACATAACTTTTTCAATGTAGAATTTAGCAAAATTACAAGGTTAGACTGTGAAACTCAGACACATAACAAGTTTACATGGTGGGAATCAATCACATGACAAGGTCACACTATGTAAATTACTCACAGAAGTTTACACTGTGGGACACACTAACATATAGTTTGGAATATAGGTTACACTAAGTAAACAAAATTATACTGTGCAACTTTCTCATATGACAAGTTTACACTGTGGAACTGACTCACATAACACGGTTACACTGTGGAACTCACTCACATAACAAATTTATACTGTCAATCGCCGGATGTGGATTTGTTTGCTGCCAAATGCCAGATGTGGAATGGTACTCCTGCCAGATTCTGAATGTGGAGTGGTTGGCCTGCCAGATGCCAGATTTGGACTGGTCTGCCAGTGAGATGCGGATTTAAAATTGACTACCTGCCAGATGCTAGATGTGGAATGGTCTGCCAGTAAGATGCTGAATCTGGTATCATCTTCCTGCCATTTGCTGGACATGGACAGGTCTGCCTAACAGATGCCAGATGTGGAATTGTCCATCTGGAAGATGCTGGATGTGGAATGTTCCTCTGGCACATTCTGGATTTGGAATGGTACATCTATCAGGTGGTCCTCATGTGAGAATGTGGTTGTACAATATAATTCGTGCCAGATGCTAGATGTGGAATTGTCCACCTGCAAGATGTCGGAGGTATAATTGTCCACCTGCGAGACGCCAGATGTGGAATGTTCCACCTGCCAGATGCCGGAGGTGGAATGGTCCTTCTGTGAGAATCCGGATGTGGAATGGATTTTGTACCAGATGCCGGACGTGTAATGGTACAGCGGCGAGATGCCAGATGTAGAATGATCTTCTGGACGGATGCCTGATCTGGAATGAAATTCGTGCCAGATGCCAAATGTGAAATGGTATGCTTGTCAGTTGCAAGATGTGGAATGGTCCTCTGCCAGATGCTGGATATAGAATGGTCTGCCTGGCTGATGCTGGAGTGGAATAGACCACCTGCCAGTTGCAGGATGGGGAATGGTTTGCTGCCAGATGCCAGATGTAGAATGTTTTTTTTTTCCCAGATGCAGGATGTGGAGTGGTCGGCCTGCCAGATGCCAGATGTGGCATTGTCAACCCACTTGATGCCAGATATTGACTAGTCTGCCTGATAGATGCCAGATGTGGACTGGTCTGCCAGCGAGATGCCGCATTTAGAATTGACTCCCTGCCAGATGCTGGATGTGGAATGGTCTGCCTGTAAGATGCTGAATCTGGTATCATCTTCCTGCCATTTGCTGGAATTGGACTGCTCAGCCTAACAGATGAGGGATGTGGAATTGTTCACCTGGAAGATGCTGGATGTGGAATGTTCCTCTGACACATTCCGGATGTGGAACGGCAAATCTGCCAGATGCCGGAGGTGGAATGTTCCTCATGTGAGACTCTGGATGTAAAATATAATTCGTGCCAGATGCCAGATGTGGAATTGTATGCTTGCCAGATCCCGGTGGTGGAATTGTCCACCTGCAAAAGCCCAAATGTGGAATGGTCTGCCTGCCAGATGGCAGATGTGGAATGGTCCACCTGCCAGATGCCAGATATGGAATGGTCCACCTGCCAGATGCCGGAGGTGGAATGGTCCTTCTGTGAGAATCCGGATGTGGAATGGACTTCATGACAGATGCCGGACGTTTAATGGTGCAGCGGCGAGATGTCAGATGTAGAATAATCTTCTGGACGGATGCCGGATGTGGAATGAAATTCGTGCCAGATGCCAGATGTGAAATGGTATGCTTGTCAGTTGCAGGATGTGGAATGGTCCTCTGCCAGATACTGGATATGGAATGGTCTGCCTGGCTGATGCTTGAGTGGAATAGACCACCTGACAGTTGCACGATGGGGAATGGTTTGCTGCCAGATGCCAGATATAGAATGTTTTTTTTTCCCAGATGCAGGATGTGGAGTGGTCGGCCTGCCAGATGCCAGATGTGGCATTGTCAACCCACTTGATGCCAGATATTGACTAGTCTGCCTGATAGATGCCAGATGTGGACTGGTCTGCCAGCGAGATGCCGCATTAAGATTTGACTACCTGCCAGATGCTGGATTTGGAATGGTCTGCCTGTAAGATTCTGAATCTGGTATCATCTTCCTGCCATTTGCTGGAATTGGACTGGTCAGCCTAACAGATGAGGGATGTGGAATTGTTCACCTGGAAGATGCTGGATGTGGAATGTTCGTCTGACATATTCCGGATGTGGAACGGCAAATCTGCCAGATGCCGGAGGTGGAATGTTCCTCATGTGAGACTCTGGATGTAAAATATAATTCGTGCCAGATGCCAGATGTGGAATTGTATGCTTGCCAGATCCCGGAGGTGGAATTGTCCACCTGCAAAAGCCCAAATGTGGAATGGTCCACCTGCCACATGCCAGATGTGGAATGGTCAACCTGTCAGATGCCGAAGGTAGAATGGTCCTTCTGTGAGAATCTGGATGTGCAATGGACTTCATGACAGATGCCGGACGTGTAATGGTACAGCAGCGAGATGCCGGATGTAGAATAATCTTCTGGACGGATGCCGGATCTGGAATGAAATTCATGCCAAATGCCAGATGTGAAATGGTAAGCTTGTCAGTTGCAGGATGTGGAATGGTCCTCTGCCAGATGGTGAATATGGAATGGTCTGCCTCGCTGATGCTGGAGTGGAATAGACCACCTGCCAGTTGCAGATGGGGAATGGTTTGCTGCCAGATGCCAGATGTAGAATGTTTTTTTTTTTTTCGAGATGCAGGATGTTGAGTGGTCGGCCTGCCAGATGCCAGATGTGGCATTGTCCTCCCTCTTGATGCCAGATATTGACTAGTCTGCCTGATAGATGCCAGATGTGGACTGGTCTGCCAGCGAGATGTCGCATTTAGAATTGACTACCTGCCAGATGCTGGATGTGGAATGGTCTGCCTGTAAGATGCTGAATCTGGTATCATCTTCCTGCCATTTGCTGGAATTGGACTGCTGAGCCAAACATATGATGGATGTGGAATTGTCCACCTGGAAGATGCTGGATGTGGAATGTTCCTCTGACACATTCCGGATGTGGAATGGTACATCTACCAGATGCCGGAGGTGGAATGTTCCTCATGTGAGACTATGGATGTACAATATAATTCGTGCCAGATGCCAGATGTGGAATTGTATGCTTGCCAGATCCCGGAGGTGGAATTGTCCACCTGCAAAAGCCCAAATGTGGAATGGTCTGCCTGCCAGATGCCAGATGTGGAATGGTCCACCTGTCAGATGCCGGAGGTGGAATCATCCTTCTGTGAGAATCCGGATGTGGAATGGACTTCATGACAGATGCTGGATGTGTAATGGTACAGCGGCGAGATGCCAGAGTAGAATGATCTTCTGGACAGTTACCGGATGTGGAATGGAATTCGTGCCAGATGCCGGATGTGAAATGGTACAGCGGTGAATTTACAGTGTGGGACTCACTCACCTAAAAAGGTTGCACTGAGGAACTCACGAACATAACTTTTTCAATATCGCATTTAGTAAAATTACAGGGTTACACTGTGAAACTCAGACACATAACAAGTTTACATGGTGGGAATCACTGACAATAAGGTCACACTGTGTAAATGATTCACAAATCAAGTTAACACTGTGGGACTCACTTACATGAAGTTTACAATATGGGATTCCCTAAGTGAACAAAATTGGACTGTGAAACTCTCTAACATGACAAGTTTACACTGTGGAACTGACTCACATAACACGGTAACACTGTGTAATTCGCTCACTTTAAACGGTTACACCGTGGAACTCACCTAAAAAGGTTACACTGAGGAACTGACTAACATAACATTTTCAATATCGAATTTAGCAAAATTACAAGGTTACACTGTGAAACTCAGATACATAACAGGTTTACATGGTGGGAATCTCTCACACAACAAGGTCAAATTTTGGGACTCACATAATAAGGTCACACTGTGTAAATGACTCCCATAACAAGTTTACATTGTGGGATTCACTCACCTAAAAAGGTTACACTGAGGAACACATTAACATCACATTTTCAATATCGAATTTAGCGAAATTAAAAGGTAACACTGTGAAACTCAGACACATAACAAGTTTACATGGTGGGACTCTCACACATCACAATGTCACATTTTCAAACTCACTGACATTACAAGTTTACTCTGTGGGAATTTCTCACATAAAAAGGTCAATTTGTGGGACTCACATAATAAGGTCACATTGTGAAAATTACTCACAGAACAAATTTACACTGTGGGACTCACTAACATAAAGTTTACAATATGAGATGCCCTAAGTACCCAAAATTATACTGTGGAACTCTCCAAAATAACACGGTTACACTGTGGAACACACTCACCTAAACATGTTTCATTGAGGAACTCACTAATATAACATGTTCCATATTGAATTTAGCAAAATTACAAGGTTAGACTGTGAAACTCACCCACATAACAAATTTACACTGTGGGAATCTCACACATAACAATGTCACACAGTCAAACTCACTCTCTCCAATGTTACACTCTGAGGCTCACTAACGAGACAGGTTGACACTGTGGAATTCACTTCCATAACAACGTCACACTTTCAAACTCTCTCATATAACAAGGTCAAACGGTGGGACTCACTCACATTACAAGGTCACACTGTGTAAATTACATAACAAGTTTACACTGTGGGACACACTAACGTATAGTTTAGAATATGGGTTTCACAAAGTAAACAAAATTATACTGTGCATTTCTCTTACATGACGTTTACACTGTGGAAATGACTCACATAACACGGTTACACTGTGGAACTCATCTACATCACACGGTTACAAAGTGGAACTCACTCACATAACAAGGTTATACTGTGGAACTCACTCACCTAAAAAAGTTGCACTGAGGAACTCGCTAATGTAACTTTTTCAATTTCGAATTTAGCAAAATTACATGGTTACACTGTGAAACTCAGGCACATAACCAGTTTACATGGTGGGAATCACTCACACAACAAGGTCAAATTTTGAGACTCACATAATACGGTCACACTGCGTAAGTTACTCCCATAACAAGTTTACACCATGGGACTTACTCACCTAAAAAGATTACACTGAGGAACTCATTAACATCACATTTTCAAAATCGAATTTAGCGAAATTAAAAGGTAACACTGTGAAACTCAGACACATAACAAGTTTACACATTGGGACTCTCACACATAACAATGTCACACAGTCAAACTCACTCTATACCAATGTTACACTCTGAGGCTCACTAACTAGACAGGTTGACACTGTGGAATTCACTTCCATAACAACGTCACACTTTCAAACTCTCTCATATAACAAGGTCAAACGGTGGGACTCACTCACATAACAAGGTCACACTGTGTAAATTACATAACACGGTTACACTGTGGAACTCACTCACCTAAAAAAGTTGCACTGAGGAACTCACGAACAAACAATATCGAATTTAGCAAAATTACAAGGTTACAGTGAAACTCAGACACATTACAAGTTTACATGGTGGGACTCACTCACATAACAAGGTCACACTGTGTAAATTACATAACACGGTTACACTGTGGAACTCACTCACCTAAAAAAGTTGCACTGAGGAACTCACGAACAAACAATATCGAATTTAGCAAAATTACAAGGTTACAGTGAAACTCAGACACATTACAAGTTTACATGGTGGGAATCACTCACATAATAAGGTCACACTGTGTAAATTACTCACACAACAAGTTTACTCTGTGGGACACACTAACATATAGTTTGGAATATGGGTTACACTAAGTAAACAAAATTATACTGTGCAACTCTCTCATATGACAAGTTTACACTGTGGAACTGACTCACATAACAAGTTTATACTGTCCATCGCCGGATGTGGATTTGTTTGCTGCCAAATGCCAGATGTGGAATGGTACTCCTACCAGATTCTGAATGTGGAGTGGTTGGCCTGCCAGATGCCAGATTTAGACTGGTCTGCCAGTGAGATGCCCGATTTAGAATTGACTACCTGCCAGATGCTAGATGTGGAATGGTTTGCCTGTAAGATGCTGAATCTGGTTTAATCTTCCTGCCATTTGCTGGACATGGACAGCTCTGCCTAACAGATGCCAGATGTGGAATTGTCCATCTGGAAGATGCTGGATGTGGAATGTTCCTCTGACACATTCCGGATTTGGAATGGTACATCTGCCAGATGGTCCTCATGTGAGAATGTGGATTTACAATATAATTCGTGCCAGATGCTAGATGTGGAATTGTGCACCTGCAAGATGTCGGAGGTATAATTGTCCACCTGCGAGACGGCAGATGTGGAATGTTCCACCTGCCAGATGCCGGAGGTGGAATGGTCCTTCTGTGAGAATCCGGATGTGGAATGGACTTTGTACCAGATGCCGGACGTGTAATGGTACAGCGGCGAGATTCCGGATGTAGAATGATCTTCTGGACGGATGCCGGATGTGGAATGAAATTCGTGCCAGATGCCAGATGTGAAATGGTATACTTGTCAGTTTCAGGATGTGGAATGGTCCTCTGCCAGATGCTGGATATGGAATGGTCTGCCTGGCTGATGGTGGTGTGGAATAGACCACCTGCCAGTTGCAGGATGGGGAATGGTTTGCTGCCAGATGCCAGATATGGAATGTTTTTTTTTCCCAGATGCAGCATGTGGAGTGGTCGGACTGCCTGATGCCAGATGTGGCATTGTCCACCCACTTGATGCCAAATATTGACTAGTCTGCCTGATAGATGCCAGATGTGGACTGGTCTGCCAGCGAGATGCCGCATTTAGAATTGACTACCTGCCAGATGCTGGATGTGGAATGGTCTGCCTGTAAGATGCTGAATCTGGTATCATCTTCCTGCCATTTGCTGGAATTGGACTGCTCAGCCTAACAGATGATGGATGTGGAATTGTCCACCTGGAAGATGCTGGATGTGGAATGTTCCTCTGACGCATTCCGCATGTGGAATGGTACATCTGCCAGATGACGGAGGTGGAATGTTCCTCATGTGAGGCTCTGGATGTACAATATAATTTGTGCCAGATGCCAGATGTGGAATTGTATGCTTGCCAGATCCCGGAGTTGGAATTGTCCACCTGCAAACACCCAAACGTGGAATGGTCTGCCTGCCAGATGCCAGATGTGGAATGGTCCACCTGCCAGATGCCAGAGGTGGAACGGTCCTTCTGTGAGAATCTGGATGTGCAATGGACTTCATGACAGATGCTGGATGTGTAATGGTACAGCGGCGAGATGCCAGAGTAGAATGATCTTCTGGACAATATATCGGATGTGGAATTGAATTCATGCCAGATGCCAGATTTGAAATGGTACAGCGGTGAGTTTACAGTGTGGGACTCACTCACCTAAAAAGGTCACGCTGACAAATTCACTAACATAACATTTTCAATGTCGAATTTCGCGAAATACAAGGTAACACTGTGAAACTCACCCACATAACAAGTTTACACGGTGGGAATCTCACATATAACAATGTCACACTGTCGAACACACTCCATACCAATGTTACACTCTGATACTCACTAAGTAGAAAGGTTGACACTATGGAAATCACTTCGATAACAATGTCACACTTTCAAACTCACTCACATAACAAGTTTACACTCTGGGAATCTCTCACATAATAAGGTGAATTTGTGGGATGCACATAATAAGGTCACACTGTGTAAATTACTCACAGAACATATTTACACTGTGGGACTCACTAACATAAAGTTTACAATATGGGATTCCCTAAGTACCCAAAATTATACTGTGCAAATCTCTCACATGACAAGTTTACACTGTGGAACTCACTCACCTAAAAAAGTTGCACTGAGGAACTCACTAATATAACTTTTTCAATTTCGAATTTAGCAAAATTACAAGGTTACACTGTGAAACTCAGGCACATAACCAGTTTACATGGTGGGAATCTCTCACACAACAAGGTCAAATTTTGGGACTCACATAATACGGTCACACTGTGTAAGTTACTCCCAGAACAAGTTTACACCATGGGACTTACTCACCTAAAAAGATTACACTGAGGAACTCATTAACATCACATTTTCAAAATCGAATTTAGCGAAATTAAAAGGTAACACTGTGAAACTCAGACACATAACAAGTTTACACGGTGGGACTCTCACACATAAGAATGTCACACTGTCAAACTCACTCTATACCAATGTTATACTCTGAGGCCCACTAACTAGACAGGTTGACACTGTGGAATTCACTTCCATAACAATGTCACACTTTCAAACTCACTGACATTACAAGGTCAAATGGTGAGACTCATTCACACTGTGGAACACACTCACCTAAAAAAGTTGCACTGAGGAACTCACTAACATAACATTTTCAATACTGAATTTTGCAAAATTACAAGGTTACACTGTGAAACTCACCCACATAACAAATTTACACCTTGGGAATTTCACACATAAAATGTCACACTGTCGAATGCATTCCATACCAATGTTACACCCCGAGACTCACTAAGTAGAAAGGTTGACACTGTGGAAATCACTTCTATAACAATGTCACACTTTCAAACTCACTGACATTACAAGTTTACTCTGTGGGAATTTCTCACATAATAAGGACAACTTGTGGGAGTAACATAATAAGGTCACACTGTGAAAATTACTCACGTAACAAATTTACACTGTGGGACTCACTAACATAAAGTTTACAATATGGGATGCCCTAAATACCCAAAATTATACTGTGGAACTCTCCAACATAACACGGTTACACTGTGGAACACACACACCAGAACATGTTTCATTGAGGAACTCACTAACATAACATGTTCAATATCGAATTTAGCAAAATTACAAGGTAACACTGTGAAACACACCCACATAACAAGTTTACACTGTGGGAATCTCACACATAACAATGTCACACAGTCAAACTCACTCTCTCCAATGTTACACTCTGAGGCTCACTAACTAGACAGGTTGACACTGTGGAATTCACTTCCATAACAACGTCACACTTTCAAACTCTCTCATATAACAAGGTCAAACGGTGGGACTCACTCACATTACAAGGTCACACTGTGTAAATTACATAACAAGTTTACACTGTGGGACACACTAACATATAGTTTAGAATATGGGTTTCACAAAGTAAACAAAATTATACTGTGCATTTCTCTTACATGACGTTTACACTGTGGAAATGACTCACATAACACGGTTACACTGTGGAACTCATCTACATCACACGGTTACAAAGTGGAACTCACTCACATAACAAGGTTATACTGTGGAACTCACTCACCTAAAAAAGTTGCACTGAGGAACTCACTAATATAACTTTTTCAATTTCGAATTTAGCAAAATTACATGGTTACACTGTGAAACTCAGGCACATAACCAGTTTACATGGTGGGAATCACTCACACAACAAGGTCAAATTTTGGGACTCACATAATACGGTCACACTGTGTAAGTTACTCCCATAACAAGTTTACACCATGGGACTTACTCACCTAAAAAGATTACACTGAGGAACTCATTAACATCACATTTTCAAAATCGAATTTAGCGAAATTAAAAGGTAACACTGTGAAACTCAGACACATAACAAGTTTACACGTTGGGACTCTCACACATAACAATGTCACACAGTCAAACTCACTCTATACCAATGTTACACTCTGAGGCTCACTAACTAGACAGGTTGACACTGTGGAATTCACTTCCATAACAACGTCACACTTTCAAACTCTCTCATATAACAAGGTCAAACGGTGGGACTCACTCACATAACAAGGTCACACTGTGTAAATTACATAACACGGTTACACTGTGGAACTCACTCACCTAAAAAAGTTGCACTGAGGAACTCACGAACAAACAATATCGAATTTAGCAAAATTACAAGGTTACAGTGAAACTCAGACACATTACAAGTTTACATGGTGGGAATCACTCACATAATAAGGTCACACTGTGTAAATTACTCACACAACAAGTTTACTCTGTGGGACACACTAACATATAGTTTGGAATATGGGTTACACTAAGTAAACAAAATTATACTGTGCAACTCTCTCATATGACAAGTTTACACTGTGGAACTGACTCACATAACAAGTTTATACTGTCAATCGCCGGATGTGGATTTGCTTGCTGCCAAATGCCAGATGTGGAATGGTACTCCTGCCAGACACTAAATGTGGAATGGTTGGCCTGCCAGATGCCAGATTTGGACTGTCTGCCAGTGAGATGCAGGATTTAGCATTGACTACCTGCCAGATGCTAGATATGGAATGGTCTGCCTGGCTGATGCTGGAGTGGAATAGACCATCTGCCAGTTGCAGGATGGGGAATGGTTTGCTGCCAGATGCCAGATGTAGAATGGTATTTTTTCTCCCAGATGCAGGATGTGGAGTGGTCGGCCTGCCAGAATCCAGATGTGGCATTGTCCACCCACTTGATGCCAGATATTGACTAGTCTGCCTGATAGATGCCAGATGTGGACTGGTCTGCCAGCGAGATGCCGCATTTAGAATTGACTACCTGCCAGATGCTGGATGTGGAATGGTCTGCCTGTAAGATGCTGAATCTGGTATTATCTTCCTGCCATTTGCTGGAATTGGACTGCTCAGCCTAACAGATGATGGATGTGGAATTGTCCACCTGGAAGATGCTGGATGTGGAATGTTCGTCTGACACATTCCGCATGTGGAATGGTACATCTGCCAGATGCCGGAGGTGGAATGTTCCTCATGTGAGACTCTGGAATTACAATATAATTCGTGCCAGATGCCAGATGTGGAATTGTATGCTTGCCAGATCCCGGAGGTGGAATTGTCCACCTGCAAAAGCCCAAATGTGGAATGGTCTGCCTGCCAGATGCCAGATGTGGAATGGTACACCTGCCAAATGCCAGATGTGGAATGGTCCACCTGCCAGATGCCGGAGGTGGAATGGTCCTTCTGTGAGAATCCGGATGTGGAATGGACTTCCTGACAGATGCTGGATGTGTAATTGTACAGCGGCGAGATGCCAGAGTAGAATGATCTTCAGGACAGATACCAGATGTGAAATGGAATTCGTGCCAGATGCCAGATGTGAAAGTGTACAGCGGCGAGTTTACAGTGTGGGACTCACTCACCTAAAAAGGTTACACTGAGGAACTCATTAAAATCACATTTTGAATATCGAATTTAGCGAAATTAAAAGGTAACTCTGTGAAACTCAGACACATAACAAGTTTACACGGTGGGACTCTCACACATAACAATGTCACATTGTCAAACTCACTCTATGCCAATGTTACACTCTGAGGCCCACTAAGTAGACAGGTTGACACTGTGGAATTCACTTCCATAACAATGTTAAACTTTCAAACTCACTGACATTACAAGGTCAAATGGTGAGACTCACTCCCACTGTGGAACACACTCACCTAAAAAAGTTGCACTGAGGAACTCACTAACATAACATTTTCAATACTGAATTTAGCAAAATTACAAGGTTACACTGTGAAACTCACCCACATAAAAAATTTACACCTTGGGAATCTCACACATAAAATGTCACACTGTCGAACTCACTCCATACCAATGTTACACCCTGAGACTCACTAAGTAGAAAGGTTGACACTATGGAAATCACTTCAATAACAATGTCACACTTTCAAACTCACTCACAAAACAAATTTAAACTCTGGGAATCTCTCACATAATAAGGTAAATTTGTGGGACTCACATAATAAGTTCACACTGTGTAAATCACTCACATAACAAATTTACACTGTGGGACTCACTAACATAAAGTTTACAATATGGGATTCCCTCAGTACCCAAAATTATACTGTGCAACTCTCTCACATGACAAGTTTACACTGTGGAACACACTCACCTAAAAAAGTTGCACTGAGGAACTCACTAACATAACTTTTTCAATGTCGAATTTAGCAAAATTACAAGCTTACACTGTGAAACTCAGACACATAACAAGTTTACATGGTGGGAATCAATCACATGACAAGGTCACACTATGTAAATTACTCACTGAAGTTTACACTGTGGGACACACTAACATATAGTTTGGAATATGGGTTACACTAAGTAAACAAAATTATACTGTGCAACTCTCTCATATGACAAGTTTACACCATGGAACTGACTCACATAACACGGTTACACTGGGGAACTCACTCACATAACAAATTTATACTGTCAATCGCCAGATGTGGATTTGTTTGCTGCCAAATGCCAGATGTGGAATGGTACTCCTGCCAGATACTAAATGTGGAATGGTTGGCCTGCCAGATGCCAGATTTGGACTGGTCTGCCACTAAGATGCCGGATTTAGAATTGACTACCTGCCACATGCTAGATGAGGAATGGTCTGCCAGTAAGATGCTGAATCTGGTATCATCTTCCTGCCATTTGCTGGACATGGACTGCTCTGCCTAACAGATGCCAGATGTGGAATTGTCCATCTGGAAGATGCCGGATTTGGAATGGTACATCTGCCAGATGGTCCTCAAGTGAGAATGTGGATGTACAATATAATTCGTGCCAGATGCTAGATGTGGAATTGCCCACCTGCAAGATATCGGAGGTATAATTGTCCACCTGCGAGACGCCAGATGTGGAATGTTCCACCTGCCAGATGCCGGAGGTGGAATGGTCCTTCTGTGAGAATCCGGATGTGGAATGGACTTTGTACCAGATGCCGGACGTGTAATGGTACAGCGGCGAGATGCCGGATGTAGAATGATCTTCTGGACGGATGCCGGATGTGGAATGAAATTCGTGCCAGATGCCAGATGTGAAATGGTATGCTTGTCAGTTTCAGGATGTGGAATGGTCCTCTGCCAGATGCTGGATATGGAATAGTCTGCCTGGCTGATGCTGGTGTGGAATAGACCACCTGCCAGTTGCAGGATGGGGAATGGTTTGCTGCCAGATGCCAGATATAGAATGTTTTTTTTTCCCAGATGCAGCATGTGGAGTGGTCGGACTGCCTGATGCCAGATGTGGCATTGTCCACCCACTTGATCCCAGATATTGACTAGTCTGCCTGATAGATGCCAGATGTGGACTGGTCTGCCAGCGAGATGCCGCATTTAGAATTGACTACCTGCCAGATGCTGGATGTGGAATGGTCTGCCTGTAAGATGCTGAATCTGGTATCATCTTCCTGCCATTTGCTGGAATTGGACTGCTGAGCCTAACAGATGATGGATGTGGAATTGTCCACCTGGAAGATGCTGGATGTGGAATGTTCCTCTGACACATTCCGCATGTGGAATGGTACATCTGCCAGATGACGGAGGTGGAATGTTCCTCATGTGAGACTCTGGATGTACAATATAATTTGTGCCAGATGCCAGATGTGGATATGTATGCTTGCAAGATCCCGGAGTTGGAATTGTCCACCTGCAAACACACAAATGTGGAATGGTCTGCCTGCAAGATGCCAGATGTGGAATGGTCCACCTGCCAGATGCCGGAGGTGGAATGGTTCTTCTGTGAGAATCCGGATGTGGAATGGACTTCATGGCAGATGCTGGATGTGTAATGGAACAGCGGCGAGATGCCAGAGTATAATGATCTTCTGGACAATATACCGGATGTGGAATGGAATTCGTGCCAGATGCCAGATTTGAAATGGTACAGCGGTGAGTTTACAGTATGGGACTCACTCACCTAAAAAGGTCACGCTGAGAAATTCACTAACATAACATTTTCAATGCTGAATTTAGCGAAATTACAAGGTTACACTGTGAAACTCACCCACATAATAAGTTTACATGGTGGGAATCTCACATATAACAATGTAACACTGTCGAACACACTCCATACCAATGTTACACTCTGATACTCACTAAGTAGAAAGGTTGACACTATGGAAATCACTTCGATAACAATGTCACACTTTCAAACTCACTCACATAATAAGTTTACACTCTGGGAATCTCTCACATAATAAGGTTAATTTGTGGGATGCACATAATAAGGTCACACTGTGTAAATTACTCACAGAACAAATTTACACTGTGGGACTCACTAACATAAAGTTTACAATATGGGATTCCCTAAGTACCCAAAATTATACTGTGCAAATCTCTCACATGACAAGTTTACACTGTGGAACTCACTCACATAACAAGTTTACACTGTGGAACTCACTCACCTAAAAAAGTTGCACTGAGGAACTCACTAATATAACTTTTTCAATTTCGAATTTAGCAAAATTACATGGTTACACTGTGAAACTCAGGCACATAACCAGTTTACATGGTGGGAATCACTGACACAACAAGGTCAAATTTTGGGACTTACATAGTACGGTCACACTGTGTAAGTTACTCCCATAACAAGTTTACACCATGGGACTTACTCACCTAAAAAGATTACACTGAGGAACTCATTAACATCACATTTTCAAAATCGAATTTAGCGAAATTAAAAGGTAACACTGTGAAACTCAGACACATAACAAGTTTACACGTTGGGACTCTCACACATAACAATGTCACACAGTCAAACTCACTCTATACCAATGTTATACTCTGAGGCCCACTAACTAGACAGGTTGACACTGTGGAATTCACTTCCATAACAATGTCACACTTTCAAACTCACTGACATTACAAGTTTACTCTGTGGGAATTTCTCACATAATAAAGACAACTTGTGGGACTAACAAAATAAGGTCACACTGTGAAAATTACTCACATAACAAATTTACACTGTGGGACTCACTAACATAAAGTTTACAATATGGGATGCCCTAAATACCCAAAATTATACTGTGGAACATTCCAAAATAACACGGTTACACTGTGGAACACACACACCTGAACATGTTTCATTGAGGAACTCATTAATATAACATGTTCAATATCGAATTTAGCAAAATTACAAGGTTAGACTGTGAAACTCACCCACATAACAAGTTTACACTGTGGGAATCTCACACTTAACAATGTCACACACTCAAACTCACTCTATACCAATGTTACACTCTGAGGCTCACTAACTAGACAGGTTGACACTGTGGAATTCACTTCCATAACAACGTCACACTTTCAAACTCTCTCATATAACAAGGTCAAACGGTGGAACTCACTCACATAACAAATTTATACTGTTCATCGCCGGATGTGGATTTGTTTGCTGCCAAATGCCAGATGTGGAATGGTACTCCTGCCAGATACTGAATGTGGAGTGTTTGGCCTGCCAGATGCCAGATTTGGACTGGTCTGCCACTAAGATGCCGGATTTAGAATTGACTACCTGCCACATGCTAGATGAGGAAAGGTCTGCCAGTAAGATGCTGAATCTGGTATCATCTTCCTGCCATTTGCTGGACATGGACTGCTCTGCCTAACAGATGCCAGATGTGGAATTGTCCATCTGGAAGATGCTGGATGTGGAATGTTCCTCTGACACATTCCGGATTTGGAATGGTACATCTGCCAGATGGTCCTTATGTGAGAATGTGGATGTACAATATAATTCGTGCCAGATGCTAGATGTGGAATTGTCCACCTGCAAGATGTCGGAGGTATAATTGTCTAATGCGAGTCGCCAGATGTGGAATGTTCCACCTGCCAGATGCCGGAGGTGGAATGGTCCTTCTGTGAGAATCCGGATGTGGAATGGACTTTGTACCAGATGCCGGACGTGTAATGGTACTGCAGCGAGATGCCGGATGTAGAATGATCTTCTGGACGGATGCCGGATGTGGAATGAAATTCGTGCCAGATGCCAGATGTGAAATGGTATGCTTGTCAGTTTCAGGATGTGGAATGGTCCTCTGCCAGATGCTGGATATGGAATGGTCTGCCTGGCTGATGCTGGTGTGGAATAGACCACCTGTCAGTTGCAGGATGGGGAATGGTTTGCTGCCAGATGCCAGATATAGAATGTTTTTTTTTTCCCAGATGCAGCATGTGGAGTGGTCGGACTGCCTGATGCCAGATGTGGCATTGTCCACCCACTTGATGCCAGATATTGACTAGTCTTCCTGCCAGATGCCAGATGTGGAATGGTACACCTGCCAAATTCCAGATGTGGAATGGTCCACCTGCCAGATGCCGGAGGTAGAATGGTCCTTCTGTGAGAATCCGGATGTGGAATGGACTTTGTACCAGATGCCGGACGTGTAATGGTACAGCGGCGAGATGCCGGATGTAGAATGATCTTCTGGACGGATGCCGGATGTGGAATGAAATTCGTGCCAGATGCCAGATGTGAAATGGTATGCTTGTCAGTTGCAGGATGTGGAATGGTCCTCTGCCAGATGCTGGATATGGAATGGTCTTCCTGGCTGATGCTGGAGTGGAATAGACCATCTGCCAGTTGCAGGATGGGGAATGGTTTGCTGCCAGATGCCAGATGTAGAATGGTATTTTTTTCCCAGATGCAGGATGTGGAGTGGTCGGCCTGCCAGATGCCAGATGTGGCATTGTCCACCCACTTGATGCCAGATATTGACTAGTCTGCCTGATAGATGCCAGATGAGGACTGGTCTAACAGCGAGTTGCCGCATTTAGAATTGACTACCTGCCAGATGCTGGATGTGGAATATGCCTGTAAGATGCTGAATCTGGTATCATCTTCCTGCCATTTTCTGGAATTGGACTGCTCAGCCTAACAGATGATGGATGTGGAATTGTCCACCTGGAAGATGCTGGATGTGGAATGTTCGTCTGACACATTCCGGATGTGGAAGGGTACATCTGCCAGTTGCCGGAGGTGGAATGTTCCTCATGTGAGACTCTGGAATTACAATATAATTCGTGCCAGATGCCAGATGTGGAATTGTATGCTTGCCAGATCCCGGAGGTGGAATTGTCCACCTGCAAAAGCCCAAATGTGGAATGGTCTGCCTGCCAGATGCCAGATGTGGAATGGTACACCTGCCAAATGCCAGATGTGGAATGGTCCACCTGCCAGATGCCGGAGGTGGAATGGTCCTTCTGTGAGAATCCGGATGTGGAATGGACTTCCTGACAGATGCTGGATGTGTAATGGTACAGCGGCGAGATGCCAGAGTAGAATGATCTTCCGGACAGATACCAGATGTGGAATGGAATTCGTGCCAGATGCCAGATGTGAAAGTGTACAGCGGCGAGTTTACAGTGTGGGACTCACTCACCTAAAAAGGTTGCCCTGAGGAATTCACTAGCGTAACATTTTCAATGTCGAATTTAGCGAAATACAAGGTAACACTGTGAAACTGACCCACATAACAAGTTTACACGGTGGGAATCTCACATATAACAATGTAACACTGTCGAACACACTCCATACCAATGTTACACCCTGATACTCACTAAGTAGAAAGGTTGACACTATGGAAATCACTTCGATAACAATGTCACACTTTCAAACTCACTCACATAACAAGTTTACACTCTGAGAATCTCTCACATAATAAGGTGAATTTGTGGGATGCACATAATAAGGTCACACTTTGTAAATTACTCACAGAACAGATTTACACTGTAGGACTCACTAACATAAAGTTTACAATATGGGATGCCCTAAGTACCCAAAATTATACTGTGGAACTCTCCAAAATAACACGGTTACACTGTGGAACACACTCACCTCAACATGTTTCATTGAGGAACTCACTAACATAACATGTTCAATATCAATTTAGCAAAATTACAAGGTAACACTGTGAAACTCACCCACATAACAAGTTTACACTGTGGGAATCTCACACATAACAATGTCACACAGTCAAACTCACTCTCTACCAATGTTACACTCTGAGGCTCACTAACTAGACAGGTTGACACTGTGGAATTCACTTCCATAACAACGTCACACTTTCAAACTCTCTCAGATAACAAGGGCAAACGGTTGGACTCACTCACATAATAAGGTCACACTGTCTAAATTACTCACACAACAAGTTTACTCTGTGGGACACACTAACATATAGTTTGGAATATGGGTTACACTAAGTGAACAAAATTATACTGTGCAACTCTCTCATATGACAAGTTTACACTGTGGAACTGACTCACATAACACGGTTACACTGGGAACTCACTCACATAACAAATTTATACTGTCAATCGCCAGATGTGGATTTGTTTATTGCCAAATGCCAGATGTGGAATGGTACTCCTGCCAGATACTAAATGTGGAATGGTTGGCCTGCCAGATGCCAGATTTGGACTGGTCTGCCAGTGAGATGCCGGATTTAGCATTGACTACCTGCCAGATGCTAGATATGGAATGGTCTGCCTGTAAGTTGCTGAATCTGGTATCATCTTCCTGCCATTTGCTGGACATGGACTGCTCTGCCTAACAGATGCCAGATGTGGAATTGTCCATCTGGAAGATGCTGGATGTGGAATGTTCCTCTGACACATTCCGGATTTGGAATGGTATATCTGCCAGATGGTCCTCAAGTGAGAATGTGGATGTACAATATAATTCGTGCCAGATTCTAGATGTGGAATTGCCCACCTGCAAGATATCGGAGGTATAATTGTCCACCTGCGAGACGCCCGATGTGGAATGTTCCACCTGCCAGATGCCGGAGGTAGAATGGTCCTTCTGTGAGAATCCGGATGTGGAATGGACTTTGTACCAGATGCCGGACGTGTAATGGTACAGCGGCGAGATGCCGGATGTAGAATGATCTTCTGGACGGATGCAGGATGTGGAATGATATTCGTGCCAGATGCCAGATGTGAAATGGTATGCTTGTCAGTTGCAGGATGTGGAATGGTCCTCTGCCAGATGCTGGATATGGAATGGTCTGCCTGGCTGATGCTGGAGTGGAATAGACCATCTGCCAGTTGCAGGATGGGGAATGGTTTGCTGCCAGATGCCAGATGTAGAATGGTATTTTTTCTCCCAGATGCAGGATGTGGAGTGGTCGGCCTGCCAGATGCCAGATGTGGCATTGTCCACCCACTTGATGCCAGATATTGACTAGTCTGCCTGATAGATGCCAGATGTGGACTGGTCTGCCAGCGAGATGCCGCATTTAGAATTGACTACCTGCCAGATGCTGGCTGTGGAATGGTCTGCCTGTAAGATGCTGAATCTGCTATCATCTTCCTGCCATTTGCTGGAATTGGTCTGCTCAGCCTTACAGATGATGGATGTGGAATTGTCCACCTGTAAGATGCTGGATGTGGAATGTTCGTCTGACACATTCTGGATGTGGAATGGTACATCTGCCAGATGCCGGAGGTGGAATGTTCCTCATGTGAGACTCTGGAATTACAATATAATTCGTGCCAGATGCCAGATGTGGAATTGTATGCTTGCCAGATCCCGGAGGTGGAATTGTCCACCTGCAAAAGCCCAAATATGACAAGTTTACACTGTGGAACTGACTCACATAACACGGTTACACTGTGGAACTCACTCACATAACAAATTTATACTGTTCATCGCCGGATGTGGATTTGTTTGCTGCCAAATGCCAGATGTGGAATGGTACTCCTGCCAGATACTGAATGTGGAGTGTTTGGCCTGCCAGATGCTAGATTTGGACTGGTCTGCCACTAAGATGCCGGATTTAGAATTGACTACCTGCCACATGCTAGATGAGGAAAGGTCTGCCAGTAAGATGCTGAATCTGGTATCATCTTCCTGCCATTTGCTGGACATGGACTGCTCTGCCTAACAGATGCCAGATGTGGAATTGTCCATCTGGAAGATGCTGGATGTGGAATGTTCCTCTGACACATTCCGGATTTGGAATGGTACATCTGCCAGATGGTCCTCATGTGAGAATGTGGATGTACAATATAATTCGTGCCAGATGCTAGATGTGGAATTGTCCACCTGCAAGATGTCGGAGGTATAATTGTCTAATGCGAGTCGCCAGATGTGGAATGTTCCACCTGCCAGATGCCGGAGGTGGAATGGTCCTTCTGTGAGAATCCGGATGTGGAATGGACTTTGTACCAGATGCCGGACGTGTAATGGTACAGCGGCGAGATCCCGGATGTAGAATGATCTTCTGGACGGGATGCCGGATGTGGAATGAAATTCGTGCCAGATACCAGATGTGAAATGGTATGCTTGTCAGTTTCAGGATGTGGAATGGTCCTCTGCCGGATGCTGGCTATGGAATGGTCTGCCTGGCTGAAGCTGGAGTGGAATAGACCACCTGCCAGTTGCAGGATGGGGAATGGTTTGCTGCCAGATTCCAGATGTAGAATGGGTTTATTTTCCCCAGATGCAGCATGTGGAGTGGTCGGACTGCCTGATGCCAGATGTGGCATTGTCCACCCACTTGATGCCAAATATTGACTAGTCTGCCTGATAGATGCCAGATGTGGACTGGTCTGCCAGCGAGATGCCGCATTTAGAATTGACTACCTGCCAGATGCTGGATGTGGAATGGTCTGCCTGTAAGATGCTGAATCTGGTATCATCTTCCTGCCATTTGCTGGAATTGGACTGCTCAGCCTAACAGATGATGGATGTGGAATTGTCCACCTGGAAGATGCTGATGTGGAATGTTCCTCTGACGCATTCCGCATGTGGAATGGTACATCTGCCAGATGACGGAGGTGGAATGTTCCTCATGTGAGGCTCTGGATGTACAATATAATTTGTGCCAGATGCCAGATGTGGAATTGTATGCTTGCCAGATCCCGGAGTTGGAATTGTCCACCTGCAAACACCCAAACGTGGAATGGTCTGCCTGCCAGATGCCAGATGTGGAATGGTCCACCTGCCAGATGCCAGAGGTGGAACGGTCCTTCTGTGAGAATCTGGATGTGCAATGGACTTCATGACAGATGCTGGATGTGTAATGGTACAGCGGCGAGATGCCAGAGTAGAATGATCTTCTGGACAATATATCGGATGTGGAATTGAATTCATGCCAGATGCCAGATTTGAAATGGTACAGCGGTGAGTTTACAGTGTGGGACTCACTCACCTAAAAAGGTCACGCTGACAAATTCACTAACATAACATTTTCAATGTCGAATTTCGCGAAATACAAGGTAACACTGTGAAACTCACCCACATAACAAGTTTACACGGTGGGAATCTCACATATAACAATGTCACACTGTCGAACACACTCCATACCAATGTTACACTCTGATACTCACTAAGTAGAAAGGTTGACACTATGGAAATCACTTCGATAACAATGTCACACTTTCAAACTCACTCACATAACAAGTTTACACTCTGGGAATCTCTCACATAATAAGGTGAATTTGTGGGATGCACATAATAAGGTCACACTGTGTAAATTACTCACAGAACATATTTACACTGTGGGACTCACTAACATAAAGTTTACAATATGGGATTCCCTAAGTACCCAAAATTATACTGTGCAAATCTCTCACATGACAAGTTTACACTGTGGAACTCACTCACCTAAAAAAGTTGCACTGAGGAACTCACTAATATAACTTTTTCAATTTCGAATTTAGCAAAATTACAAGGTTACACTGTGAAACTCAGGCACATAACCAGTTTACATGGTGGGAATCTCTCACACAACAAGGTCAAATTTTGGGACTCACATAATACGGTCACACTGTGTAAGTTACTCCCAGAACAAGTTTACACCATGGGACTTACTCACCTAAAAAGATTACACTGAGGAACTCATTAACATCACATTTTCAAAATCGAATTTAGCGAAATTAAAAGGTAACACTGTGAAACTCAGACACATAACAAGTTTACACGGTGGGACTCTCACACATAAGAATGTCACACTGTCAAACTCACTCTATACCAATGTTATACTCTGAGGCCCACTAACTAGACAGGTTGACACTGTGGAATTCACTTCCATAACAATGTCACACTTTCAAACTCACTGACATTACAAGGTCAAATGGTGAGACTCATTCACACTGTGGAACACACTCACCTAAAAAAGTTGCACTGAGGAACTCACTAACATAACATTTTCAATACTGAATTTTGCAAAATTACAAGGTTACACTGTGAAACTCACCCACATAACAAATTTACACCTTGGGAATTTCACACATAAAATGTCACACTGTCGAATGCATTCCATACCAATGTTACACCCCGAGACTCACTAAGTAGAAAGGTTGACACTGTGGAAATCACTTCTATAACAATGTCACACTTTCAAACTCACTGACATTACAAGTTTACTCTGTGGGAATTTCTCACATAATAAGGACAACTTGTGGGAGTAACATAATAAGGTCACACTGTGAAAATTACTCACGTAACAAATTTACACTGTGGGACTCACTAACATAAAGTTTACAATATGGGATGCCCTAAATACCCAAAATTATACTGTGGAACTCTCCAACATAACACGGTTACACTGTGGAACACACACACCAGAACATGTTTCATTGAGGAACTCACTAACATAACATGTTCAATATCGAATTTAGCAAAATTACAAGGTAACACTGTGAAACACACCCACATAACAAGTTTACACTGTGGGAATCTCACACATAACAATGTCACACAGTCAAACTCACTCTCTCCAATGTTACACTCTGAGGCTCACTAACTAGACAGGTTGACACTGTGGAATTCACTTCCATAACAACGTCACACTTTCAAACTCTCTCATATAACAAGGTCAAACGGTGGGACTCACTCACATTACAAGGTCACACTGTGTAAATTACATAACAAGTTTACACTGTGGGACACACTAACATATAGTTTAGAATATGGGTTTCACAAAGTAAACAAAATTATACTGTGCATTTCTCTTACATGACGTTTACACTGTGGAAATGACTCACATAACACGGTTACACTGTGGAACTCATCTACATCACACGGTTACAAAGTGGAACTCACTCACATAACAAGGTTATACTGTGGAACTCACTCACCTAAAAAAGTTGCACTGAGGAACTCACTAATATAACTTTTTCAATTTCGAATTTAGCAAAATTACATGGTTACACTGTGAAACTCAGGCACATAACCAGTTTACATGGTGGGAATCACTCACACAACAAGGTCAAATTTTGGGACTCACATAATACGGTCACACTGTGTAAGTTACTCCCATAACAAGTTTACACCATGGGACTTACTCACCTAAAAAGATTACACTGAGGAACTCATTAACATCACATTTTCAAAATCGAATTTAGCGAAATTAAAAGGTAACACTGTGAAACTCAGACACATAACAAGTTTACACGTTGGGACTCTCACACATAACAATGTCACACAGTCAAACTCACTCTATACCAATGTTACACTCTGAGGCTCACTAACTAGACAGGTTGACACTGTGGAATTCACTTCCATAACAACGTCACACTTTCAAACTCTCTCATATAACAAGGTCAAACGGTGGGACTCACTCACATAACAAGGTCACACTGTGTAAATTACATAACACGGTTACACTGTGGAACTCACTCACCTAAAAAAGTTGCACTGAGGAACTCACGAACAAACAATATCGAATTTAGCAAAATTACAAGGTTACAGTGAAACTCAGACACATTACAAGTTTACATGGTGGGAATCACTCACATAATAAGGTCACACTGTGTAAATTACTCACACAACAAGTTTACTCTGTGGGACACACTAACATATAGTTTGGAATATGGGTTACACTAAGTAAACAAAATTATACTGTGCAACTCTCTCATATGACAAGTTTACACTGTGGAACTGACTCACATAACAAGTTTATACTGTCAATCGCCGGATGTGGATTTGTTTGCTGCCAAATGCCAGATGTGGAATGGTACTCCTGCCAGACACTAAATGTGGAATGGTTGGCCTGCCAGATGCCAGATTTGGACTGTCTGCCAGTGAGATGCAGGATTTAGCATTGACTACCTGCCAGATGCTAGATATGGAATGGTCTGCCTGGCTGATGCTGGAGTGGAATAGACCATCTGCCAGTTGCAGGATGGGGAATGGTTTGCTGCCAGATGCCAGATGTAGAATGGTATTTTTTCTCCCAGATGCAGGATGTGGAGTGGTCGGCCTGCCAGAATCCAGATGTGGCATTGTCCACCCACTTGATGCCAGATATTGACTAGTCTGCCTGATAGATGCCAGATGTGGACTGGTCTGCCAGCGAGATGCCGCATTTAGAATTGACTACCTGCCAGATGCTGGATGTGGAATGGTCTGCCTGTAAGATGCTGAATCTGGTATTATCTTCCTGCCATTTGCTGGAATTGGACTGCTCAGCCTAACAGATGATGGATGTGGAATTGTCCACCTGGAAGATGCTGGATGTGGAATGTTCGTCTGACACATTCCGCATGTGTAATGGTACATCTGCCAGATGCCGGAGGTGGAATGTTCCTCATGTGAGACTCTGGAATTACAATATAATTCGTGCCAGATGCCAGATGTGGAATTGTATGCTTGCCAGATCCCGGAGGTGGAATTGTCCACCTGCAAAAGCCCAAATGTGGAATGGTCTGCCTGCCAGATGCCAGATGTGGAATGGTACACCTGCCAAATGCCAGATGTGGAATGGTCCACCTGCCAGATGCCGGAGGTGGAATGGTCCTTCTGTGAGAATCCGGATGTGGAATGGACTTCCTGACAGATGCTGGATGTGTAATTGTACAGCGGCGAGATGCCAGAGTAGAATGATCTTCAGGACAGATACCAGATGTGAAATGGAATTCGTGCCAGATGCCAGATGTGAAAGTGTACAGCGGCGAGTTTACAGTGTGGGACTCACTCACCTAAAAAGGTTACACTGAGGAACTCATTAAAATCACATTTTGAATATCGAATTTAGCGAAATTAAAAGGTAACTCTGTGAAACTCAGACACATAACAAGTTTACACGGTGGGACTCTCACACATAACAATGTCACATTGTCAAACTCACTCTATGCCAATGTTACACTCTGAGGCCCACTAAGTAGACAGGTTGACACTGTGGAATTCACTTCCATAACAATGTTAAACTTTCAAACTCACTGACATTACAAGGTCAAATGGTGAGACTCACTCCCACTGTGGAACACACTCACCTAAAAAAGTTGCACTGAGGAACTCACTAACATAACATTTTCAATACTGAATTTAGCAAAATTACAAGGTTACACTGTGAAACTCACCCACATAAAAAATTTACACCTTGGGAATCTCACACATAAAATGTCACACTGTCGAACTCACTCCATACCAATGTTACACCCTGAGACTCACTAAGTAGAAAGGTTGACACTATGGAAATCACTTCAATAACAATGTCACACTTTCAAACTCACTCACAAAACAAATTTAAACTCTGGGAATCTCTCACATAATAAGGTAAATTTGTGGGACTCACATAATAAGTTCACACTGTGTAAATCACTCACATAACAAATTTACACTGTGGGACTCACTAACATAAAGTTTACAATATGGGATTCCCTCAGTACCCAAAATTATACTGTGCAACTCTCTCACATGACAAGTTTACACTGTGGAACACACTCACCTAAAAAAGTTGCACTGAGGAACTCACTAACATAACTTTTTCAATGTCGAATTTAGCAAAATTACAAGCTTACACTGTGAAACTCAGACACATAACAAGTTTACATGGTGGGAATCAATCACATGACAAGGTCACACTATGTAAATTACTCACTGAAGTTTACACTGTGGGACACACTAACATATAGTTTGGAATATGGGTTACACTAAGTAAACAAAATTATACTGTGCAACTCTCTCATATGACAAGTTTACACCATGGAACTGACTCACATAACACGGTTACACTGGGGAACTCACTCACATAACAAATTTATACTGTCAATCGCCAGATGTGGATTTGTTTGCTGCCAAATGCCAGATGTGGAATGGTACTCCTGCCAGATACTAAATGTGGAATGGTTGGCCTGCCAGATGCCAGATTTGGACTGGTCTGCCACTAAGATGCCGGATTTAGAATTGACTACCTGCCACATGCTAGATGAGGAATGGTCTGCCAGTAAGATGCTGAATCTGGTATCATCTTCCTGCCATTTGCTGGACATGGACTGCTCTGCCTAACAGATGCCAGATGTGGAATTGTCCATCTGGAAGATGCCGGATTTGGAATGGTACATCTGCCAGATGGTCCTCAAGTGAGAATGTGGATGTACAATATAATTCGTGCCAGATGCTAGATGTGGAATTGCCCACCTGCAAGATATCGGAGGTATAATTGTCCACCTGCGAGACGCCAGATGTGGAATGTTCCACCTGCCAGATGCCGGAGGTGGAATGGTCCTTCTGTGAGAATCCGGATGTGGAATGGACTTTGTACCAGATGCCGGACGTGTAATGGTACAGCGGCGAGATGCCGGATGTAGAATGATCTTCTGGACGGATGCCGGATGTGGAATGAAATTCGTGCCAGATGCCAGATGTGAAATGGTATGCTTGTCAGTTTCAGGATGTGGAATGGTCCTCTGCCAGATGCTGGATATGGAATAGTCTGCCTGGCTGATGCTGGTGTGGAATAGACCACCTGCCAGTTGCAGGATGGGGAATGGTTTGCTGCCAGATGCCAGATATAGAATGTTTTTTTTTCCCAGATGCAGCATGTGGAGTGGTTGGACTGCCTGATGCCAGATGTGGCATTGTCCACCCACTTGATCCCAGATATTGACTAGTCTGCCTGATAGATGCCAGATGTGGACTGGTCTGCCAGCGAGATGCCGCATTTAGAATTGACTACCTGCCAGATGCTGGATGTGGAATGGTCTGCCTGTAAGATGCTGAATCTGGTATCATCTTCCTGCCATTTGCTGGAATTGGACTGCTGAGCCTAACAGATGATGGATGTGGAATTGTCCACCTGGAAGATGCTGGATGTGGAATGTTCCTCTGACACATTCCGCATGTGGAATGGTACATCTGCCAGATGACGGAGGTGGAATGTTCCTCATGTGAGACTCTGGATGTACAATATAATTTGTGCCAGATGCCAGATGTGGATATGTATGCTTGCAAGATCCCGGAGTTGGAATTGTCCACCTGCAAACACACAAATGTGGAATGGTCTGCCTGCAAGATGCCAGATGTGGAATGGTCCACCTGCCAGATGCCGGAGGTGGAATGGTTCTTCTGTGAGAATCCGGATGTGGAATGGACTTCATGGCAGATGCTGGATGTGTAATGGAACAGCGGCGAGATGCCAGAGTATAATGATCTTCTGGACAATATACCGGATGTGGAATGGAATTCGTGCCAGATGCCAGATTTGAAATGGTACAGCGGTGAGTTTACAGTATGGGACTCACTCACCTAAAAAGGTCACGCTGAGAAATTCACTAACATAACATTTTCAATACTGAATTTAGCGAAATTACAAGGTTACACTGTGAAACTCACCCACATAATAAGTTTACATGGTGGGAATCTCACATATAACAATGTAACACTGTCGAACACACTCCATACCAATGTTACACTCTGATACTCACTAAGTAGAAAGGTTGACACTATGGAAATCACTTCGATAACAATGTCACACTTTCAAACTCACTCACATAATAAGTTTACACTCTGGGAATCTCTCACATAATAAGGTTAATTTGTGGGATGCACATAATAAGGTCACACTGTGTAAATTACTCACAGAACAAATTTACACTGTGGGACTCACTAACATAAAGTTTACAATATGGGATTCCCTAAGTACCCAAAATTATACTGTGCAAATCTCTCACATGACAAGTTTACACTGTGGAACTCACTCACATAACAAGTTTACACTGTGGAACTCACTCACCTAAAAAAGTTGCACTGAGGAACTCACTAATATAACTTTTTCAATTTCGAATTTAGCAAAATTACATGGTTACACTGTGAAACTCAGGCACATAACCAGTTTACATGGTGGGAATCACTGACACAACAAGGTCAAATTTTGGGACTCACATAGTACGGTCACACTGTGTAAGTTACTCCCATAACAAGTTTACACCATGGGACTTACTCACCTAAAAAGATTACACTGAGGAACTCATTAACATCACATTTTCAAAATCGAATTTAGCGAAATTAAAAGGTAACACTGTGAAACTCAGACACATAACAAGTTTACACGTTGGGACTCTCACACATAACAATGTCACACAGTCAAACTCACTCTATACCAATGTTATACTCTGAGGCCCACTAACTAGACAGGTTGACACTGTGGAATTCACTTCCATAACAATGTCACACTTTCAAACTCACTGACATTACAAGTTTACTCTGTGGGAATTTCTCACATAATAAAGACAACTTGTGGGACTAACAAAATAAGGTCACACTGTGAAAATTACTCACATAACAAATTTACACTGTGGGACTCACTAACATAAAGTTTACAATATGGGATGCCCTAAATACCCAAAATTATACTGTGGAACATTCCAAAATAACACGGTTACACTGTGGAACACACACACCTGAACATGTTTCATTGAGGAACTCATTAATATAACATGTTCAATATCGAATTTAGCAAAATTACAAGGTTAGACTGTGAAACTCACCCACATAACAAGTTTACACTGTGGGAATCTCACACTTAACAATGTCACACACTCAAACTCACTCTATACCAATGTTACACTCTGAGGCTCACTAACTAGACAGGTTGACACTGTGGAATTCACTTCCATAACAACGTCACACTTTCAAACTCTCTCATATAACAAGGTCAAACGGTGGAACTCACTCACATAACAAATTTATACTGTTCATCGCCGGATGTGGATTTGTTTGCTGCCAAATGCCAGATGTGGAATGGTACTCCTGCCAGATACTGAATGTGGAGTGTTTGGCCTGCCAGATGCCAGATTTGGACTGGTCTGCCACTAAGATGCCGGATTTAGAATTGACTACCTGCCACATGCTAGATGAGGAAAGGTCTGCCAGTAAGATGCTGAATCTGGTATCATCTTCCTGCCATTTGCTGGACATGGACTGCTCTGCCTAACAGATGCCAGATGTGGAATTGTCCATCTGGAAGATGCTGGATGTGGAATGTTCCTCTGACACATTCCGGATTTGGAATGGTACATCTGCCAGATGGTCCTTATGTGAGAATGTGGATGTACAATATAATTCGTGCCAGATGCTAGATGTGGAATTGTCCACCTGCAAGATGTCGGAGGTATAATTGTCTAATGCGAGTCGCCAGATGTGGAATGTTCCACCTGCCAGATGCCGGAGGTGGAATGGTCCTTCTGTGAGAATCCGGATGTGGAATGGACTTTGTACCAGATGCCGGACGTGTAATGGTACTGCAGCGAGATGCCGGATGTAGAATGATCTTCTGGACGGATGCCGGATGTGGAATGAAATTCGTGCCAGATGCCAGATGTGAAATGGTATGCTTGTCAGTTTCAGGATGTGGAATGGTCCTCTGCCAGATGCTGGATATGGAATGGTCTGCCTGGCTGATGCTGGTGTGGAATAGACCACCTGTCAGTTGCAGGATGGGGAATGGTTTGCTGCCAGATGCCAGATATAGAATGTTTTTTTTTTCCCAGATGCAGCATGTGGAGTGGTCGGACTGCCTGATGCCAGATGTGGCATTGTCCACCCACTTGATGCCAGATATTGACTAGTCTTCCTGCCAGATGCCAGATGTGGAATGGTACACCTGCCAAATTCCAGATGTGGAATGGTCCACCTGCCAGATGCCGGAGGTAGAATGGTCCTTCTGTGAGAATCCGGATGTGGAATGGACTTTGTACCAGATGCCGGACGTGTAATGGTACAGCGGCGAGATGCCGGATGTAGAATGATCTTCTGGACGGATGCCGGATGTGGAATGAAATTCGTGCCAGATGCCAGATGTGAAATGGTATGCTTGTCAGTTGCAGGATGTGGAATGGTCCTCTGCCAGATGCTGGATATGGAATGGTCTTCCTGGCTGATGCTGGAGTGGAATAGACCATCTGCCAGTTGCAGGATGGGGAATGGTTTGCTGCCAGATGCCAGATGTAGAATGGTATTTTTTTCCCAGATGCAGGATGTGGAGTGGTCGGCCTGCCAGATGCCAGATGTGGCATTGTCCACCCACTTGATGCCAGATATTGACTAGTCTGCCTGATAGATGCCAGATGAGGACTGGTCTAACAGCGAGTTGCCGCATTTAGAATTGACTACCTGCCAGATGCTGGATGTGGAATATGCCTGTAAGATGCTGAATCTGGTATCATCTTCCTGCCATTTTCTGGAATTGGACTGCTCAGCCTAACAGATGATGGATGTGGAATTGTCCACCTGGAAGATGCTGGATGTGGAATGTTCGTCTGACACATTCCGGATGTGGAAGGGTACATCTGCCAGTTGCCGGAGGTGGAATGTTCCTCATGTGAGACTCTGGAATTACAATATAATTCGTGCCAGATGCCAGATGTGGAATTGTATGCTTGCCAGATCCCGGAGGTGGAATTGTCCACCTGCAAAAGCCCAAATGTGGAATGGTCTGCCTGCCAGATGCCAGATGTGGAATGGTACACCTGCCAAATGCCAGATGTGGAATGGTCCACCTGCCAGATGCCGGAGGTGGAATGGTCCTTCTGTGAGAATCCGGATGTGGAATGGACTTTGTACCAGATGCCGGACGTGTAATGGTACAGCGGCGAGATCCCGGATGTAGAATGATCTTCTGGACGGGATGCCGGATGTGGAATGAAATTCGTGCCAGATACCAGATGTGAAATGGTATGCTTGTCAGTTTCAGGATGTGGAATGGTCCTCTGCCGGATGCTGGCTATGGAATGGTCTGCCTGGCTGAAGCTGGAGTGGAATAGACCACCTGCCAGTTGCAGGATGGGGAATGGTTTGCTGCCA
The DNA here is from genome assembly GCF_036971445.1 of Narcine bancroftii. Taxonomy (NCBI): domain Eukaryota; kingdom Metazoa; phylum Chordata; class Chondrichthyes; order Torpediniformes; family Narcinidae; genus Narcine; species Narcine bancroftii. Next base: position 676,034 of record NW_027211899.1, read on the forward strand.
GATTCCAGATGTAGAATGGGTTTATTTTCCCCAGATGCAGGATGTGGAGTGGTCGGCCTGCCAGATGCCAGATGTGGCATTGTCCACCCACTTGATGCCAGATATTGACTAGTCTGCCTGATAGATGCCAGATGTGGACGGGTCAATAGCGAGATGCCGCATTTAGAATTGACTACCTGCCAGATGCTGGCTGTGGAATGGTCTGCCTGTAAGATGCTGAATCTGGTATCATCTTCCTGCCATTTGCTGGAATTGGACTGCTCAGCCTAACAGATGATGGATGTGGAATTGTCCACCTGGAGGATGCTGGATGTGGAATGTTCCTCTGACACATTCCGGATGTGGAATGGTACATCTGCCAGATGCCGGAGGTGGAATGTTCCTCATGTGAGACTCTGGATGTACAATATAATTCGTGCCAGATGCCAGATGTGGAATTGTATGCTTGCCAGATTCCGGAGGTGGAATTGTCCACCTGCAAAAGCCCAAATGTGGAATGGTCTGCCTGCCAGATGCCAGATGTGGAATGGTCCACCTGCCAGATGCCAGATATGGAATGGTCGCCCTGCCAGATGCCGGAGGTGGAATGGTCCTTCTGTGTGAATCCGGATGTGGAATGGACTTCATGACAGTTGCAGGATGTGTAATGGTACAGCGGCGAGATGCCAGAGTAGAATGATCTTTTGGACAGATACCGGATGTGGAATGGAATTCGTGCTAGATGCCAGATGTGAAATGGTACAGCGGCGAGTTTACAGTGTGGGACTCACTCACCTAAAAAGGTTACCCTGAGGAATTCACTAACGTAACATTTTCAATTTCGAGTTTAGCGAAATACAAGGTAACACCGTGAAACTCACCCACATAACAAGTTTACACGGTGGGAATCTCACATATAACAATGTAACACTGTCGAACACACTCCATACCAATGTTACACCCTGATACTCACTAAGTAGAAAGGTTGACACTATGGAAATCACTTCGATAACAATCTCACACTTTCAAACTCACTCACATAACAAGTTTACACTCTGGGAATCTCTCACATAATAAGGTGAATTTGTGGGATGGCCTGCCAGATGCCAGATTTGGACTGGTCTGCCAGTGAGATGCCGGATTTAGCATTGATTACCTGCCAGATGCTAGATATGGAATGGTCTACCTGTAAGATGCTGAATCTGGTATCATCTTCCTGCCATTTGCTGGACATGGACTGCTCTGCCTAACAGATGCCAGATGTGGAATTGTCCATCTGGATGATGCTGGATGTGGAATGTTCCTCTGACACATTCCGAATTTGGAATGGTACATCTGCCAGATGGTCCTCATGTGAGAATGTGGATGTACAATATAATTCGTGCCAGATGCTAGATGTGGAATTGTCCACCTGCAAGATATCGGAGGTATAATTGTCCACCTGCGAGATGCCAGATGTGGAATGTTCCACCTGCCATATGCCGGAGGTAGAATGGTCCTTCTGTGAGAATCCGGATGTGGAATGGACTTTGTACCAGATGCCGGACGTGTAATGGTACAGCGGCGAGATGCCGGATGTAGAATGATCTTCTGGACGGATGCCGGATGTGGAATGAAATTCGTGCCAGATGCCAGATGAGAAATGGTATGCTTGTCAGTTGCAGGATGTGGAATGGTCCTCTGCCAGATGCTGGATATGGAATGGTCTGCCTGACTGATGCTAGACTGGAATAGACCATCTGCCAGTTGCAGTATGGGGAATGGTTTGCTGCCAGATGCCAGATGTAGAATGGTATTTTTTCTCCCAGATGCAGGATGTGGAGTGGTCGGCCTGCCAGATGCCAGATGTGGCATTGTCCACCCACTTGATGCCAGATATTGACTAGCCTGCCTGATAGATGCCAGATGTGGACTGGTCTGCCAGCGAGATGCCGCATTTAGAATTGACTACCTGCCAGATGCTGGCTGTGGAATGGTCTGCCTGTAAGATGCTGAATCTGGTATCATCTTCCTGTCATTTGCTGGAATTGGACTGCTCAGCCTAACAGATGATGGATGTGGAATTGTCCACCTGGAAGATGCTGGATGTGGAATGTTCGTCTGACACATTCCGGATGAGCAATGGTACATCTCCCAGATGCCGGAGGTGGAATGTTCCTCATGTGAGACTCTGGAATTACAATATAATTCGTGCCAGATGCCAGATGTGGAATTGTATGCTTGCCAGATCCCGGAGGTGGAATTGTCCACCTGCAAAAGCCCAAATGCGGAATGGTCTGCCTGCCAGATGCCAGATGTGGAATGGTACACCTGCCAAATGCCAGATGTGGAATGGTCCACCTGCCAGATGCCGGAGGTGGAATGGTCCTTCTGTGAGAATCTGGATGTGGAATGGACTTCCTGACAGATGCTGGATGTGTAATGGTACAGCGGCGAGATGCCAGAGTAGAATGATCTTCAGGACAGATACCAGATGTGGAATGGAATTCGTGCCAGATGCCAGATGTGAAAGTGTACAGCGGCGAGTTTACAGTGTGGGACTCACTCACCTAAAAAGGTTACACTGAGGAATTCACTAACATAACATTTTCAATGTCGAATTTAGCGAATTACAAGGTAACACTGTGAAACTCAACCACATAACAAGTTTACACGGTGAGAATCTCACATATAACAATGTCACAATGTCGAACACACTCTATACCAATGTTACACTCTGAGGCCCATTAACTAGACAGGTTGACACTGTGGAATTCACTTCCATAACAATGTCACACTTTCAAACTCACTGACATTACAAGGTCAAATGGTGAGACTCACTCACACTGTGGAACACATTCACCTAAAAAAAGTTGCACTGAGGAACTCACCAACAAACAATATCGAATTTAGCAAAATTACAAGGTGACACAGTGAAACTCAGACACATAACAAGTTTACATGGTGGGAATCACTCACATAACAAGGTCACACTGTGTAAATGACTCACACAACAAGTTTACACTGTGGGACTAACTCACATGAAGTTTACAATATGGGATTCCACAAGTGAACAAAATTATACGGTGCAACTCTCTCACACGACAAGTTTACACTGTGGAAATAACTCACATAACACGGTTACACTGTGGGAATCTCTCACCTAAAAAGGTTACACTGAGGAACTCATTAAAATCACATTTTGAATATCGAATTTAGCGAAATTAAATGGTAACTCTGTGAAACTCAGACACATAACAAGTTTACACGGTGGGACTCTCACACATAACAATGTCACACTGTCAAACTCACTCTATACCAATGTTACACTCTGAGGCTCACTAACTAGACAGGTTGACACTGTGGAATTCAGTTCCATAACAATGTCACACTTTCAAACTCACTGACATTACAAGGTCAAATGGTGAGACTCACTCACACTGTGGAACACACTCACCTAAAAAAGTTGCACTGAGGAACTCACTAACATAACATTTTCAATACTGAATTTTGCAAAATTACAAGGTTACACTGTGAAACTCACCCACATAAAAAATTTACACCTTGGGAATCTCACACATAAAATGTCACACTGTCGAACGCACTCCATACCAATGTTACACCCTGAGACTCACTAAGTAGAAAGGTTGACAATATGGAAATCAATTCGATAACAATGTCACACTTTCAAACTCACTCACATAACAAGTTTACACTATGGGAATCTCTCACATAATAAGGTGAATTTGTGGGACTCACATAATAAGGTCACACTGTGTAAATCACTCACATAACAAATTTACACTGTGGGACTCACTAACATAAAGTTTACAATATGGGAATCCCTCAGTACCCAAAATTATACTGTCCAACTCTCTCACATGGCAAGTTTACACTGTGGAACACACTCACCTAAAAAAGTTGCACTGAGGAACTCACCAACATAACTTTTTCAATGTAGAATTTAGCAAAATTACAAGGTTAGACTGTGAAACTCAGACACATAACAAGTTTACATGGTGGGAATCAATCACATGACAAGGTCACACTATGTAAATTACTCACAGAAGTTTACACTGTGGGACACACTAACATATAGTTTGGAATATAGGTTACACTAAGTAAACAAAATTATACTGTGCAACTTTCTCATATGACAAGTTTACACTGTGGAACTGACTCACATAACACGGTTACACTGTGGAACTCACTCACATAACAAATTTATACTGTCAATCGCCGGATGTGGATTTGTTTGCTGCCAAATGCCAGATGTGGAATGGTACTCCTGCCAGATTCTGAATGTGGAGTGGTTGGCCTGCCAGATGCCAGATTTGGACTGGTCTGCCAGTGAGATGCGGATTTAAAATTGACTACCTGCCAGATGCTAGATGTGGAATGGTCTGCCAGTAAGATGCTGAATCTGGTATCATCTTCCTGCCATTTGCTGGACATGGACAGGTCTGCCTAACAGATGCCAGATGTGGAATTGTCCATCTGGAAGATGCTGGATGTGGAATGTTCCTCTGGCACATTCTGGATTTGGAATGGTACATCTATCAGGTGGTCCTCATGTGAGAATGTGGTTGTACAATATAATTCGTGCCAGATGCTAGATGTGGAATTGTCCACCTGCAAGATGTCGGAGGTATAATTGTCCACCTGCGAGACGCCAGATGTGGAATGTTCCACCTGCCAGATGCCGGAGGTGGAATGGTCCTTCTGTGAGAATCCGGATGTGGAATGGATTTTGTACCAGATGCCGGACGTGTAATGGTACAGCGGCGAGATGCCAGATGTAGAATGATCTTCTGGACGGATGCCTGATCTGGAATGAAATTCGTGCCAGATGCCAAATGTGAAATGGTATGCTTGTCAGTTGCAAGATGTGGAATGGTCCTCTGCCAGATGCTGGATATAGAATGGTCTGCCTGGCTGATGCTGGAGTGGAATAGACCACCTGCCAGTTGCAGGATGGGGAATGGTTTGCTGCCAGATGCCAGATATAGAATGTTTTTTTTTCCCAGATGCAGCATGTGGAGTGGTCGGACTGCCTGATGCCAGATGTGGCATTGTCCACCCACTTGATTCCCAGATATTGACTAGTCTGCCTGATAGATGCCAGATGTGGACTGGTCTGCCAGCGAGATGCCGCATTTAGAATTGACTCCCTGCCAGATGCTGGATGTGGAATGGTCTGCCTGTAAGATGCTGAATCTGGTATCATCTTCCTGCCATTTGCTGGAATTGGACTGCTCAGCCTAACAGATGAGGGATGTGGAATTGTTCACCTGGAAGATGCTGGATGTGGAATGTTCCTCTGACACATTCCGGATGTGGAACGGCAAATCTGCCAGATGCCGGAGGTGGAATGTTCCTCATGTGAGACTCTGGATGTAAAATATAATTCGTGCCAGATGCCAGATGTGGAATTGTATGCTTGCCAGATCCCGGTGGTGGAATTGTCCACCTGCAAAAGCCCAAATGTGGAATGGTCTGCCTGCCAGATGGCAGATGTGGAATGGTCCACCTGCCAGATGCCAGATATGGAATGGTCCACCTGCCAGATGCCGGAGGTGGAATGGTCCTTCTGTGAGAATCCGGATGTGGAATGGACTTCATGACAGATGCCGGACGTTTAATGGTGCAGCGGCGAGATGTCAGATGTAGAATAATCTTCTGGACGGATGCCGGATGTGGAATGAAATTCGTGCCAGATGCCAGATGTGAAATGGTATGCTTGTCAGTTGCAGGATGTGGAATGGTCCTCTGCCAGATACTGGATATGGAATGGTCTGCCTGGCTGATGCTTGAGTGGAATAGACCACCTGACAGTTGCACGATGGGGAATGGTTTGCTGCCAGATGCCAGATATAGAATGTTTTTTTTTCCCAGATGCAGGATGTGGAGTGGTCGGCCTGCCAGATGCCAGATGTGGCATTGTCAACCCACTTGATGCCAGATATTGACTAGTCTGCCTGATAGATGCCAGATGTGGACTGATCTGCCAGCGAGATGCCGCATTAAGATTTGACTACCTGCCAGATGCTGGATTTGGAATGGTCTGCCTGTAAGATGCTGAATCTGGTATCATCTTCCTGCCATTTGCTGGAATTGGACTGGTCAGCCTAACAGATGAGGGATGTGGAATTGTTCACCTGGAAGATGCTGGATGTGGAATGTTCGTCTGACACATTCCGGATGTGGAACGGCAAATCTGCCAGATGCCGGAGGTGGAATGTTCCTCATGTGAGACTCTGGATGTAAAATATAATTCGTGCCAGATGCCAGATGTGGAATTGTATGCTTGCCAGATCCCGGAGGTGGAATTGTCCACCTGCAAAAGCCCAAATGTGGAATGGTCCACCTGCCACATGCCAGATGTGGAATGGTCAACCTGTCAGATGCCGAAGGTAGAATGGTCCTTCTGTGAGAATCTGGATGTGCAATGGACTTCATGACAGATGCCGGACGTGTAATGGTACAGCAGCGAGATGCCGGATGTAGAATAATCTTCTGGACGGATGCCGGATCTGGAATGAAATTCATGCCAAATGCCAGATGTGAAATGGTATGCTTGTCAGTTGCAGGATGTGGAATGGTCCTCTGCCAGATGGTGAATATGGAATGGTCTGCCTCGCTGATGCTGGAGTGGAATAGACCACCTGCCAGTTGCAGATGGGGAATGGTTTGCTGCCAGATGCCAGATGTAGAATGTTTTTTTTTTTTTCGAGATGCAGGATGTTGAGTGGTCGGCCTGCCAGATGCCAGATGTGGCATTGTCCTCCCTCTTGATGCCAGATATTGACTAGTCTGCCTGATAGATGCCAGATGTGGACTGGTCTGCCAGCGAGATGTCGCATTTAGAATTGACTACCTGCCAGATGCTGGATGTGGAATGGTCTGCCTGTAAGATGCTGAATCTGGTATCATCTTCCTGCCATTTGCTGGAATTGGACTGCTGAGCCAAACATATGATGGATGTGGAATTGTCCACCTGGAAGATGCTGGATGTGGAATGTTCCTCTGACACATTCCGGATGTGGAATGGTACATCTACCAGATGCCGGAGGTGGAATGTTCCTCATGTGAGACTATGGATGTACAATATAATTCGTGCCAGATGCCAGATGTGGAATTGTATGCTTGCCAGATCCCGGAGGTGGAATTGTCCACCTGCAAAAGCCCAAATGTGGAATGGTCTGCCTGCCAGATGCCAGATGTGGAATGGTCCACCTGTCAGATGCCGGAGGTGGAATCATCCTTCTGTGAGAATCCGGATGTGGAATGGACTTCATGACAGATGCTGGATGTGTAATGGTACAGCGGCGAGATGCCAGAGTAGAATGATCTTCTGGACAGTTACCGGATGTGGAATGGAATTCGTGCCAGATGCCGGATGTGAAATGGTACAGCGGTGAATTTACAGTGTGGGACTCACTCACCTAAAAAGGTTGCACTGAGGAACTCACGAACATAACTTTTTCAATATCGCATTTAGTAAAATTACAGGGTTACACTGTGAAACTCAGACACATAACAAGTTTACATGGTGGGAATCACTGACAATAAGGTCACACTGTGTAAATGATTCACAAATCAAGTTAACACTGTGGGACTCACTTACATGAAGTTTACAATATGGGATTCCCTAAGTGAACAAAATTGGACTGTGAAACTCTCTAACATGACAAGTTTACACTGTGGAACTGACTCACATAACACGGTAACACTGTGTAATTCGCTCACTTTAAACGGTTACACCGTGGAACTCACCTAAAAAGGTTACACTGAGGAACTGACTAACATAACATTTTCAATATCGAATTTAGCAAAATTACAAGGTTACACTGTGAAACTCAGATACATAACAGGTTTACATGGTGGGAATCTCTCACACAACAAGGTCAAATTTTGGGACTCACATAATAAGGTCACACTGTGTAAATGACTCCCATAACAAGTTTACATTGTGGGATTCACTCACCTAAAAAGGTTACACTGAGGAACACATTAACATCACATTTTCAATATCGAATTTAGCGAAATTAAAAGGTAACACTGTGAAACTCAGACACATAACAAGTTTACATGGTGGGACTCTCACACATAACAATGTCACATTTTCAAACTCACTGACATTACAAGTTTACTCTGTGGGAATTTCTCACATAAAAAGGTCAATTTGTGGGACTCACATAATAAGGTCACATTGTGAAAATTACTCACAGAACAAATTTACACTGTGGGACTCACTAACATAAAGTTTACAATATGGGATGCCCTAAGTACCCAAAATTATACTGTGGAACTCTCCAAAATAACACGGTTACACTGTGGAACACACTCACCTAAACATGTTTCATTGAGGAACTCACTAATATAACATGTTCCATATTGAATTTAGCAAAATTACAAGGTTAGACTGTGAAACTCACCCACATAACAAATTTACACTGTGGGAATCTCACACATAACAATGTCACACAGTCAAACTCACTCTCTCCAATGTTACACTCTGAGGCTCACTAACGAGACAGGTTGACACTGTGGAATTCACTTCCATAACAACGTCACACTTTCAAACTCTCTCATATAACAAGGTCAAACGGTGGGACTCACTCACATTACAAGGTCACACTGTGTAAATTACATAACAAGTTTACACTGTGGGACACACTAACGTATAGTTTAGAATATGGGTTTCACAAAGTAAACAAAATTATACTGTGCATTTCTCTTACATGACGTTTACACTGTGGAAATGACTCACATAACACGGTTACACTGTGGAACTCATCTACATCACACGGTTACAAAGTGGAACTCACTCACATAACAAGGTTATACTGTGGAACTCACTCACCTAAAAAAGTTGCACTGAGGAACTCGCTAATGTAACTTTTTCAATTTCGAATTTAGCAAAATTACATGGTTACACTGTGAAACTCAGGCACATAACCAGTTTACATGGTGGGAATCACTCACACAACAAGGTCAAATTTTGAGACTCACATAATACGGTCACACTGCGTAAGTTACTCCCATAACAAGTTTACACCATGGGACTTACTCACCTAAAAAGATTACACTGAGGAACTCATTAACATCACATTTTCAAAATCGAATTTAGCGAAATTAAAAGGTAACACTGTGAAACTCAGACACATAACAAGTTTACACATTGGGACTCTCACACATAACAATGTCACACAGTCAAACTCACTCTATACCAATGTTACACTCTGAGGCTCACTAACTAGACAGGTTGACACTGTGGAATTCACTTCCATAACAACGTCACACTTTCAAACTCTCTCATATAACAAGGTCAAACGGTGGGACTCACTCACATAACAAGGTCACACTGTGTAAATTACATAACACGGTTACACTGTGGAACTCACTCACCTAAAAAAGTTGCACTGAGGAACTCACGAACAAACAATATCGAATTTAGCAAAATTACAAGGTTACAGTGAAACTCAGACACATTACAAGTTTACATGGTGGGACTCACTCACATAACAAGGTCACACTGTGTAAATTACATAACACGGTTACACTGTGGAACTCACTCACCTAAAAAAGTTGCACTGAGGAACTCACGAACAAACAATATCGAATTTAGCAAAATTACAAGGTTACAGTGAAACTCAGACACATTACAAGTTTACATGGTGGGAATCACTCACATAATAAGGTCACACTGTGTAAATTACTCACACAACAAGTTTACTCTGTGGGACACACTAACATATAGTTTGGAATATGGGTTACACTAAGTAAACAAAATTATACTGTGCAACTCTCTCATATGACAAGTTTACACTGTGGAACTGACTCACATAACAAGTTTATACTGTCCATCGCCGGATGTGGATTTGTTTGCTGCCAAATGCCAGATGTGGAATGGTACTCCTACCAGATTCTGAATGTGGAGTGGTTGGCCTGCCAGATGCCAGATTTAGACTGGTCTGCCAGTGAGATGCCCGATTTAGAATTGACTACCTGCCAGATGCTAGATGTGGAATGGTTTGCCTGTAAGATGCTGAATCTGGTTTAATCTTCCTGCCATTTGCTGGACATGGACAGCTCTGCCTAACAGATGCCAGATGTGGAATTGTCCATCTGGAAGATGCTGGATGTGGAATGTTCCTCTGACACATTCCGGATTTGGAATGGTACATCTGCCAGATGGTCCTCATGTGAGAATGTGGATTTACAATATAATTCGTGCCAGATGCTAGATGTGGAATTGTGCACCTGCAAGATGTCGGAGGTATAATTGTCCACCTGCGAGACGGCAGATGTGGAATGTTCCACCTGCCAGATGCCGGAGGTGGAATGGTCCTTCTGTGAGAATCCGGATGTGGAATGGACTTTGTACCAGATGCCGGACGTGTAATGGTACAGCGGCGAGATTCCGGATGTAGAATGATCTTCTGGACGGATGCCGGATGTGGAATGAAATTCGTGCCAGATGCCAGATGTGAAATGGTATACTTGTCAGTTTCAGGATGTGGAATGGTCCTCTGCCAGATGCTGGATATGGAATGGTCTGCCTGGCTGATGGTGGTGTGGAATAGACCACCTGCCAGTTGCAGGATGGGGAATGGTTTGCTGCCAGATGCCAGATATGGAATGTTTTTTTTTCCCAGATGCAGCATGTGGAGTGGTCGGACTGCCTGATGCCAGATGTGGCATTGTCCACCCACTTGATGCCAAATATTGACTAGTCTGCCTGATAGATGCCAGATGTGGACTGGTCTGCCAGCGAGATGCCGCATTTAGAATTGACTACCTGCCAGATGCTGGATGTGGAATGGTCTGCCTGTAAGATGCTGAATCTGGTATCATCTTCCTGCCATTTGCTGGAATTGGACTGCTCAGCCTAACAGATGATGGATGTGGAATTGTCCACCTGGAAGATGCTGATGTGGAATGTTCCTCTGACGCATTCCGCATGTGGAATGGTACATCTGCCAGATGACGGAGGTGGAATGTTCCTCATGTGAGGCTCTGGATGTACAATATAATTTGTGCCAGATGCCAGATGTGGAATTGTATGCTTGCCAGATCCCGGAGTTGGAATTGTCCACCTGCAAACACCCAAACGTGGAATGGTCTGCCTGCCAGATGCCAGATGTGGAATGGTCCACCTGCCAGATGCCAGAGGTGGAACGGTCCTTCTGTGAGAATCTGGATGTGCAATGGACTTCATGACAGATGCTGGATGTGTAATGGTACAGCGGCGAGATGCCAGAGTAGAATGATCTTCTGGACAATATATCGGATGTGGAATTGAATTCATGCCAGATGCCAGATTTGAAATGGTACAGCGGTGAGTTTACAGTGTGGGACTCACTCACCTAAAAAGGTCACGCTGACAAATTCACTAACATAACATTTTCAATGTCGAATTTCGCGAAATACAAGGTAACACTGTGAAACTCACCCACATAACAAGTTTACACGGTGGGAATCTCACATATAACAATGTCACACTGTCGAACACACTCCATACCAATGTTACACTCTGATACTCACTAAGTAGAAAGGTTGACACTATGGAAATCACTTCGATAACAATGTCACACTTTCAAACTCACTCACATAACAAGTTTACACTCTGGGAATCTCTCACATAATAAGGTGAATTTGTGGGATGCACATAATAAGGTCACACTGTGTAAATTACTCACAGAACATATTTACACTGTGGGACTCACTAACATAAAGTTTACAATATGGGATTCCCTAAGTACCCAAAATTATACTGTGCAAATCTCTCACATGACAAGTTTACACTGTGGAACTCACTCACCTAAAAAAGTTGCACTGAGGAACTCACTAATATAACTTTTTCAATTTCGAATTTAGCAAAATTACAAGGTTACACTGTGAAACTCAGGCACATAACCAGTTTACATGGTGGGAATCTCTCACACAACAAGGTCAAATTTTGGGACTCACATAATACGGTCACACTGTGTAAGTTACTCCCAGAACAAGTTTACACCATGGGACTTACTCACCTAAAAAGATTACACTGAGGAACTCATTAACATCACATTTTCAAAATCGAATTTAGCGAAATTAAAAGGTAACACTGTGAAACTCAGACACATAACAAGTTTACACGGTGGGACTCTCACACATAAGAATGTCACACTGTCAAACTCACTCTATACCAATGTTATACTCTGAGGCCCACTAACTAGACAGGTTGACACTGTGGAATTCACTTCCATAACAATGTCACACTTTCAAACTCACTGACATTACAAGGTCAAATGGTGAGACTCATTCACACTGTGGAACACACTCACCTAAAAAAGTTGCACTGAGGAACTCACTAACATAACATTTTCAATACTGAATTTTGCAAAATTACAAGGTTACACTGTGAAACTCACCCACATAACAAATTTACACCTTGGGAATTTCACACATAAAATGTCACACTGTCGAATGCATTCCATACCAATGTTACACCCCGAGACTCACTAAGTAGAAAGGTTGACACTGTGGAAATCACTTCTATAACAATGTCACACTTTCAAACTCACTGACATTACAAGTTTACTCTGTGGGAATTTCTCACATAATAAGGACAACTTGTGGGAGTAACATAATAAGGTCACACTGTGAAAATTACTCACGTAACAAATTTACACTGTGGGACTCACTAACATAAAGTTTACAATATGGGATGCCCTAAATACCCAAAATTATACTGTGGAACTCTCCAACATAACACGGTTACACTGTGGAACACACACACCAGAACATGTTTCATTGAGGAACTCACTAACATAACATGTTCAATATCGAATTTAGCAAAATTACAAGGTAACACTGTGAAACACACCCACATAACAAGTTTACACTGTGGGAATCTCACACATAACAATGTCACACAGTCAAACTCACTCTCTACCAATGTTACACTCTGAGGCTCACTAACTAGACAGGTTGACACTGTGGAATTCACTTCCATAACAACGTCGCACTTTCAAACTCTCTCATATAAAAAGGTCAAACCGTGGGACTCACTCACATAACAAGGTCACACTGTGTAAATTACATAACACGGTTACACTGTGGAACTCACTCACCTAAAAAAGTTGCACTGAGGAACTCACGTACAAACAATATCGAATTTAGCAAAATTATAAGGTTACACAGTGAAACTCAGACACATTACAAGTTTACATGGTGGGAATTACTCACATAATAACGTCACACAGTCTTAATTACTCACACAACAAGTTTACTCTGTGGGACACACTAACATATAGTTTGGAATATGGGTTACACTAAGTAAACAAAATTATACTGTGCAACTCTCTCATATGACAAGTTTACATTGTGGAACTGACTCACATAACACGGTTACACTGTGGAACTCACTCACATAACAAATTTATACTGTCCATCGCCGGATGTGGATTTGTTTGCTGCCAAATGCCAGATGTGGAATGGTACTCCTGCCAGATACTGAATGTGGAGTGTTTGGCCTGCCAGATGCCAGATTTGGATTGGTCTGCCAGTGAGATGCCGGATTTAGAATTGACTACCTGCCACATGCTAGATGTGGAATGGTCTGCCAGTAAGATGCTGAATCTGGTATCATCTTCCTGCCATTTGCTGTACATGGACTGCTCTGCCTAACAGATGCCAGATGTGGAATTGTCCATCTGGAAGATGCTGGATGTGGAATGTTCCTCTGACACATTCCGGATTTGGAATGGTACATCTGCCAGATGGTCCTCATGTAAGAATGTGGATGTACAATATAATTCGTGCCAGATGCTAGATGTGGAATTGTCCACCTGCAAGATGTCGGAAGGATAATTGTCCACCTGCGAGTCGCCAGATGTGGAATGTTCCACCTGCCAGATGCCGGAGGTGGAATGGTCCTTCTGTGAGAATCCGGATGTGGAATGGACTTTGTACCAGATGCCGGATGTGTAATCGTACAGCGGCGAGATGCCGGATGTAGAATGATCTTCTGGACGGGATGCCGCATGTGGAATGAAATTCGTGCCAGATGCCAGATGTGAAATGGTATGCTTGTCAGTTTCAGGATGTGGAATGGTCCCCTGCCAGATGCTGGCTATGGAATGGTCTGCCTGGCTGATGCTGGAGTGGAATAGACCACCTGCCAGTTGCAGGATGGGGAATGGTTTGCTGCCAGATTCCAGATGTAGTATGGGTTTTTTTTCCCCAGATGCAGGATGTGGAGTGGTCGGCCTGCCAGATGCCAGATGTGGAATTGTCCACCCACTTGATGCCAGATATTGACTAGTGTACCTGCTAGATGCCAGATGTGGACTGGTCGCTAGCGAGATGCCGCATTTAGAATTGACTACCTGCCAGATGCTAGATGTGGAATGGTCTGCCTGTAAGATGCTGAATCTGCTATCATCTTCCTGCCATTTGCTGGAATTGGACTGCTCAGCCTAACAGATGATGGATGTGGAATTGTCCACCTGGAAGATGCTCGATGTGGAATGTTCCTCTGACACATTCCGGATGTGGAATGGTACATCTGCCAGATGCCGGAGGTGGAATGTTCCTCATGTGAGACTCCGGATGTACAATATAATTCGTGCCAGATGCCAGATGTGGAATTGTATGCTTGCAAGATTCCGGAGGTGGAATTGTCCACCTGCAAAAGCCCAAATGTGGAATGGTCTGCCTGCCAGATGCCAGATGTGGAATGGTCCACCTGCCAGATGCCAGATATGGAATGGTCCACCTGCCAGATGCCGGAGGTGGAATGGTCCTTCTGTGTGAATCCGGATGTGGAATGGACTTCATGACAGTTGCTGGATGTGTAATGGTACAGCGGCGAGATGCCAGAATAGAATGATCTTCTGGACAGATACTGGATGTGGAATGGAATTCGTGCTAGATGCCAGATGTGAAATGGTACAGCGGCGAGTTTACAGTGTGCGACTCACTCACCTAAAAAGGTTGCCCTGAGGAATTCACTAACGTAACATTTTCAATGTCGAATTTAGCGAAATACAAGGTAACATTGTGAAACTCACCCACATAACAAGTTTACACGGTGGGAATCTCACATATAACAATGTAACACTGTCGAACGCACTCCATACCAATGTTACACCCTGATACTCACTAAGTAGAAAGGTTGACACTATGGAAATCACTGTCTAAATTACTCACACAACAAGTTTACTCTGTGGGACACACTAACATATAGTTTGGAATATGGGTTACACTAAGTAAACAAAATTATACTGTGCAACTCTCTCATATGACAAGTTTACACCGTGGAACTGACTCACATAACACGGTTACACTGGGGAACTCACTCACATAACAAATTTATACTGTCAATCGCCAGATGTGGATTTGTTTGCTGCCAAATGCCAGATGTGGAATAGTACTCCTGCCAGATACTAAATGTGGAATGGTTGGCCTGCCAGATTCCAGATTTGGACTGGTCTGCCAGTGAGATGCCGGATTTAGCATTGACTACCTCCCAGATGCTAGATATGGAATGGTCTGCCTGTAAGATGCTGAATCTGGTATCATCTTCCTGCCATTTGCTGGACATGGACTGCTCTGCCTAACAGATGCCAGATGTGGAATTGTCCATCTGGAAGATGCTGGATGTGGAATGTTCCTCTGACACATTCCGGATTTGGAATGGTACATCTGCCAGATGGTCCTCATGTGAGAATGTGGATGTACAATATAATTCGTGCCAGATGCTAGATGTGGAATTGCCCACCTGCAAGATATCGGAGGTATAATTGTCCACCTGCGAGTCGCCAGATGTGGAATGTTCCACCTGCCAGATGCCGGAGGTAGAATGGTCCTTCTGTGAGAATCCGGATGTGGAATGGACTTTGTACCAGATGCCGGACGTGTAATGGTACAGCGGCGAGATGCCGGATGTAGAATGATCTTCTGGACGGATGCCGGATGTGGAATGAAATTCGTGCCAGATGCCAGATGTGAAATGGTATGCTTGTCAGTTGCAGGATGTGGAATGGTCCTCTGCCAGATGGTGTATATGGAATGGTCTGCCTGGCTGATGCTGGAGTGGAATAGACCATCTGCCAGTTGCAGGATGGGGAATGGTTTGCTGCCAGATGCCAGATGTAGAATGGTATTTTTTCTCCCAGATGCAGGATGTTTAGTGGTCGGCCTGCCAGATGCCAGATGTGGCATTGTCCACCCACTTAATGCCAGATATTGACTAGTCTGCCTGATAGATGCCAGATGTGGACTGGTCTGCCAGCGAGATGCCGCATTTAGAATTGACTACCTGCCAGATGCTGGATGTGGAATGGTCTGCCTGTAAGATGCTGAATCTGGTATCATCTTCCTGCCATTTGCTGGAATTGGACTGCTCAGCCTAACAGATGATGGATGTGGAATTGTCCACCTGGAAGATGCTGATGTGGAATGTTCCTCTGACACATTCCGGATGTGGAATGGTACATCTGCCAGATGCCGGAAGTGGAATGTTCCTCATGTGAGACTATGGATGTACAATATAATTCGTGCCAGATGCCAGTTGTGGAATTGTATGCTTGCCAGATCCCGGAGGTGGAATTGTCCACCTGCAAAAGCCCAAATGTGGAATGGTCTGCCTGCCAGATGCCAGATGTGGAATGGTCCACCTGTCAGATGCCGGAGGTGGAATCGTCCTTCTGTGAGAATCCGGATGTGGAATGGACTTCATGACAGATGCTGGATGTGTAATGGTACAGCGGCGAGATGCCAGAGTAGAATGATCTTCTGGACAGTTACCGGATGTGGAATGGAATTCGTGCCAGATGCCGGATGTGAAATGGTACAGCGGTGATTTACAGTGTGGGACTCACTCACCTAAAAAGGTTACACTGAGGAATTCACTAACGTAACATTTTCAATGTCGAATTTAGCGAAATACAAGGTAACACTGTGAAACTCACCCACATAACAAGTTTACACGGTGGGAATCTCACATATAACAATGTCACACTGTCGAACACACTCCATACCAATGTTACACTCTGATACTCACTAAGAGGAAAGGTTGACACTATGGAAATCACTTCGATAACAATGTCACACTTTCAAACTCACTCACATAACAAGTTTACACTCTGGGAATCTCTCACATAATAAGGTGAATTTGTGGGATGCACATAATAAGGTCACACTGTGTAAATTACTCACAGAACATATTTACACTGTGGGACTCACTAACATAAAGTTTACAATATGGGATTCCCTAAGTACCCAAAATTATACTGTGCAAATCTCTCACATGACAAGTTTACACTGTGGAACTCACTCACATAACAAGTTTACACTGTGGAACTCACTCACCTAAAAAAGTTGCACTGAGGAACTCACTAATATAACTTTTTCAATTTCGAATTTAGCAAAATTACAAGGTTACACTGTGAAACTCAGGCACATAACCAGTTTACATGGTGGGAATCACTCACACAACAAGGTCAAATTTTGGGACTCACATAATACGGTCACACTGTGTAAGTTACTCCCATAACAAGTTTACACCATGGGACTTACTCACCTAAAAAGATTACACTGAGGAACTCATTAACATCACATTTTCAAAATCGAATTTAGCGAAATTAAAAGGTAACACTGTGAAACTCAGACACATAACAAGTTTACACGGTGGGACTCTCACACATAACAATGTCACACTGTCAAACTCACTCTATACCAATGTTATACTCTGAGGCCCACTAACTAGACAGGTTGACACTGTGGAATTCACTTCCATAACAATGTCACACTTTCAAACTCACTGACATTACAAGGTCAAATGGTGAGACTCACTCACACTGTGGAACACACTCACCTAAAAATGTTGCACTGAGGAACTCACTAACATAACATTTTCAATACTGAATTTTGCAAAATTACAAGGTTACACTGTGAAACTCACCCACATAACAAATTTACACCTTGGGAATTTCACACATAATATGTCACACTGTCGAATGCATTCCATACCAATGTTACACCCTGAGACTCACTAAGTAGAAAGGTTGACACTGTGGAAATCACTTCTATAACAATGTCACACTTTCAAACTCACTGACATTACAAGTTTACTCTGTGGGAATTTCTCACATAATAAGGACAACTTGTGGGACTAACATAATAAGGTCACACTGTGAAAATTACTCACGTAACAAATTTACACTGTGGGACTCACTAACATAAAGGTTACAATATTGGATGCCCTAAATACCCAAAATTATACTGTGGAACTCTCCAACATAACACGGTTACACTGTGGAACACACACACCAGAACATGTTTCATTGAGGAACTCACTAACATAACATGTTCAATATCGAATTTAGCAAAATTACAAGGTAACACTGTGAAACACACCCACATAACAAGTTTACACTGTGGGAATCTCACACATAACAATGTCACACAGTCAAACTCACTCTCTACCAATGTTACACTCTGAGGCCCACTAACTAGACAGGTTGACACTGTGGAATTCACTTCCATAACAACGTCGCACTTTCAAACTCTCTCATATAACAAGGTCAAACGGTGGGACTCACTCACATAACAAGGTCACACTGTGTAAATTACATAACACGGTTACACTGTGGAACTCACTCACCTAAAAAAGTTGCACTGAGGAACTCACGTACAAACAATATCGAATTTAGCAAAATTATAAGGTGACACAGTGAAACTCAGACCAATTACAAGTTTACATGGTGGGAATCACTCACATAATAAGGTCACACAGTCTTAATTACTCACACAACAAGTTTACTCTGTGGGACACACTAACATATAGTTTGGAATATGGGTTACACTAAGTAAACAAAATTATACTGTGCAACTCTCTCATATGACAAGTTTACATTGTGGAACTGACTCACATAACACGGTTACACTGTGGAACTCACTCACATAACAAATTTATACTGTCCATCGCCGGATGTGGATTTGTTTGCTGCCAAATGCCAGATGTGGAATGGTACTCCTGCCAGATACTGAATGTGGAGTGTTTGGCCTGCCAGATGCCAGATTTGGATTGGTCTGCCAGTGAGATGCCGGATTTAAAATTGACTACCTGCCACATGCTAGATGTGGAATGGTCTGCCAGTAAGATGCTGAATCTGGTATCATCTTCCTGCCATTTGCTGGACATGGACTGCTCTGCCTAACAGATGCCAGATGTGGAATTGTCCATCTGGAAGATGCTGAATGTGGAATGTTCCTCTGACACATTCCGGATTTGGAATGGTACATCTGCCAGATGGTCCTCATGTAAGAATTTGGATGTACAATATAATTCGTGCCAGATGCTAGATGTGGAATTGTCCACCTGCAAGATGTCGGAAGGATAATTGTCCACCTGCGAGTCGCCAGATGTGGAATGTTCCACCTGCCAGAAGCCGGAGGTGGAATGGTCCTTCTGTGAGAATCCGGATGTGGAATGGACTTTGTACCAGATGCCGGATGTGTAATCGTACAGCGGCGAGATGCCGGATGTAGAATGATCTTCTGGACGGGATGCCGGATGTGGAATGAAATTCGTGCCAGATGCCAGATGTGAAATGGTATGCTTGTCAGTTTCAGGATGTGGAATGGTCCCCTGCCAGATGCTGACTATGGAATGGTCTGCCTGGCTGATGCTGGAGTGGAATAGACCACCTGCCAGTTGCAGGATGGGGAATGGTTTGCTGCCAGATTCCAGATGTAGTATGGGTTTTTTTTCCCCAGATGCAGGATGTGGAGTGGTCGGCCTGCCAGATGCCAGATGTGGAATTGTCCACCCACTTGATGCCAGATATTGACTAGTGTACCTGCTAGATGCCAGATGTGGACTGGTCGCTAGCGAGATGCCGCATTTAGAATTGACTACCTGCCAGATGCTGGATGTGGAATGGTCTGCCTGTAAGATGCTGAATCTGCTATCATCTTCCTGCCATTTGCTGGAATTGGACTGCTCAGCCTAACAGATGATGGATGTGGAATTGTCCACCTGGAAGATGCTGGATGTGGAATGTTCCTCTGACACATTCCGGATGTGGAATGGTACATCTGCCAGATGCCGGAGGTGGAATGTTCGTCATGTGAGACTCTGGATGTACAATATAATTCGTGTCAGATGCCAGATGTGGAATTGTATGCTTGCCAGATTCCGGAGGTGGAATTGTCCACCTGCAAAAGCCCAAATGTGGAATGGTCTGCCTGCCAGATGCCAGATGTGGAATGGTCCACCTGCCAGATTCCAGATATGGAATGGTCCACCTGCCAGATGCCGGAGGTGGAATGGTCCTTCTGTGTGAATCCGGATGTGGAATGGACTTCATGACAGTTGCTGGATGTGTAATGGTACAGCGGCGAGATGCCAGAGTAGAATGATCTTCTGGACAGATACCGGATGTGGAATGCAATTCGTGCTAGACGCCAGATGTGAAATGGTACAGCGGCGAGTTTACAGTGTGCGACTCACTCACCTAAAAAGGTTGCCCTGAGGAATTCACTAACGTAACATTTTCAATGTCGAATTTAGCGAAATACAAGGTAACACTGTGAAACTCACCCACATAACAAGTTTACACGGTGGGAATCTCACATATAACAATGTAACACTGTCGAATGCACTCCATACCAATGTTACACCCTGATACTCACTAAGTAGAAAGGTTGACACTATGGAAATCACTTTGATAACAATGTCACACTTTCAAACTCACTCACATAACAAGTTTACACTCTGGGAATCTCTCACATAATAAGGTGAATTTGTGGGATGCACATAATAAGGTCACACTTTGTAAATTACTCACAGAACAAATTTACACTGTGGGACTCACTAACATAATGTTTACAATATGGCATGCCCTAAGTACCCAAAATTATACTGTGGAACTCTCCAAAATAACACGGTTACACTGTGGAACACACTCACCTAAACATGTTTCATTGAGGAACTCACTAACATAACATGTTCAATATCGAATTTAGCAAAATTACAAGGTAACACTGTGAAACACACCCACATAACAAGTTTACACTGTGGGAATCTCACACATAACAATGTCACACAGTCAAACTCACTCTCGACCAATGTTACACTCTGAGGCTCACTAACTAGACAGGTTGACACTGTGGAATTCACTTCCATAACAACGTCACACTTTCAAACTCTCTCAGATAACAAGGGCAAACGGTGGGACTCACTCACATAATAAGGTCACACTGTCTAAATTACTCACACAACAAGTTTACTCTGTGGGACACACTAACATATAGTTTGGAATATGGGTTACACTAAGTAAACAAAATTATACTGTGCAACTCTCTCATATGACAAGTTTACACCGTGGAACTGTCTCACATAACACGGTTACACTGGGGAACTCACTCACATAACAAATTTATACTGTCAATCGCCAGATGTGGATTTGTTTGCTGCCAAATGCCAGATGTGGAATGGTACTCCTGCCAGATACTAAATGTGGAATGGTTGGCCTGCCAGATGCCAGATTTGGACTGGTCTGCCAGTGAGATGCCGGATTTAGCATTGACTACCTGCCAGATGCTAGATATGGAATGGTCTGCCTGTAAGATGCTGAATCTGGTATCATCTTCCTGCCATTTGCTGGACATGGACTGCTCTGCCTAACAGATGCCAGATGTGGAATTGTCCATCTGGAAGATGCTGGATGTGGAATGTTCCTCTGACACATTCCGGATTTGGAATGGTACATCTGCCAGATGGTCCTCATGTGAGAATGTGGATGTACAATATAATTCGTGCCAGATGCTAGATGTGGAATTGCCCACCTGCAAGATATCGGAGGTATAATTGTCCACCTGCGAGTCGCCAGATGTGGAATGTTCCACCTGCCAGATGCCGGAGGTGGAATCGTCCTTCTGTGAGAATCCGGATGTGGAATGGACTTCATGACAGATGCTGGATGTGTAATGGTACAGCGGCGAGATGCCAGAGTAGAATGATCTTCTGGACAGTTACCGGATGTGGAATGGAATTCGTGCCAGATGCCGGATGTGAAATGGTACAGCGGTGAATTTACAGTGTGGGACTCACTCACCTAAAAAGGTTGCACTGAGGAACTCACGAACATAACTTTTTCAATATCGCATTTAGTAAAATTACAGGGTTACACTGTGAAACTCAGACACATAACAAGTTTACATGGTGGGAATCACTCACAATAAGGTCACACTGTGTAAATGATTCACAAATCAAGTTAACACTGTGGGACTCACTTACATGAAGTTTACAATATGGGATTCCCTAAGTGAACAAAATTGGACTGTGAAACTCTCTAACATGACAAGTTTACACTGTGGAACTGACTCACATAACACGGTAACACTGTGTAATTCGCTCACTTTAAACGGTTACACTGTGGAACTCACCCACATAACAAGTTTACACGGTGGGAATCTCACATATAACAATGTCACACTGTCGAACACACTCCATACCAATGTTACACTCTGATACTCACTAAGAGGAAAGGTTGACACTATGGAAATCACTTCGATAACAATGTCACACTTTCAAACTCACTCACATAACAAGTTTACCCTCTGGGAATCTCTCACATAATAAGGTGAATTTGTGGGATGCACATAATAAGGTCACACTGTGTAAATTACTCACAGAACATATTTACACTGTGGGACTCACTAACATAAAGTTTACAATATGGGATTCCCTAAGTACCCAAAATTATACTGTGCAAATCTCTCACATGACAAGTTTACACTGTGGAACTCACTCACATAACAAGTTTACACTGTGGAACTCACTCACCTAAAAAAGTTGCACTGAGGAACTCACTAATATAACTTTTTCAATTTCGAATTTAGCAAAATTACAAGGTTACACTGTGAAACTCAGGCACATAACCAGTTTACATGGTGGGAATCACTCACACAACAAGGTCAAATTTTGGGACTCACATAATACGGTCACACTGTGTAAGTTACTCCCATAACAAGTTTACACCATGGGACTTACTCACCTAAAAAGATTACACTGAGGAACTCATTAACATCACATTTTCAAAATCGAATTTAGCGAAATTAAAAGGTAACACTGTGAAACTCAGACACATAACAAGTTTACACGGTGGGACTCTCACACATAACAATGTCACACTGTCAAACTCACTCTATACCAATGTTATACTCTGAGGCCCACTAACTAGACAGGTTGACACTGTGGAATTCACTTCCATAACAATGTCACACTTTCAAACTCACTGACATTACAAGGTCAAATGGTGAGACTCACTCACACTGTGGAACACACTCACCTAAAAATGTTGCACTGAGGAACTCACTAACATAACATTTTCAATACTGAATTTTGCAAAATTACAAGGTTACACTGTGAAACTCACCCACATAACAAATTTACACCTTGGGAATTTCACACATAATATGTCACACTGTCGAATGCATTCCATACCAATGTTACACCCTGAGACTCACTAAGTAGAAAGGTTGACACTGTGGAAATCACTTCTATAACAATGTCACACTTTCAAACTCACTGACATTACAAGTTTACTCTGTGGGAATTTCTCACATAATAAGGACAACTTGTGGGACTAACATAATAAGGTCACACTGTGAAAATTACTCACGTAACAAATTTACACTGTGGGACTCACTAACATAAAGGTTACAATATGGGATGCCCTAAATACCCAAAATTATACTGTGGAACTCTCCAACATAACACGGTTACACTGTGGAACACACACACCAGAACATGTTTCATTGAGGAACTCACTAACATAACATGTTCAATATCGAATTTAGCAAAATTACAAGGTAACACTGTGAAACACACCCACATAACAAGTTTACACTGTGGGAATCTCACACATAACAATGTCACACAGTCAAATTCACTCTCTACCAATGTTACACTCTGAGGCCCACTAACTAGACAGGTTGACACTGTGGAATTCACTTCCATAACAACGTCGCACTTTCAAACTCTCTCATATAACAAGGTCAAACGGTGGGACTCACTCACATAACAAGGTCACACTGTGTAAATTACATAACACGGTTACACTGTGGAACTCACTCACCTAAAAAAGTTGCACTGAGGAACTCACGTACAAACAATATCGAATTTAGCAAAATTATAAGGTTACACAGTGAAACTCAGACCAATTACAAGTTTACATGGTGGGAATCACTCACATAATAAGGTCACACAGTCTTAATTACTCACACAACAAGTTTACTCTGTGGGACACACTAACATATAGTTTGGAATATGGGTTACACTAAGTAAACAAAATTATACTGTGGAACTCACTCATATGACAAGTTTACATTGTGGAACTGACTCACATAACACGGTTACACTGTGGAACTCACTCACATAACAAATTTATACTGTCCATCGCCGGATGTGGATTTGTTTGCTGCCAAATGCCAGATGTGGAATGGTACTCCTGCCAGATACTGAATGTGGAGTGTTTGGCCTGCCAGATGCCAGATTTGGATTGGTCTGCCAGTGAGATGCCGGATTTAAAATTGACTACCTGCCACATGCTAGATGTGGAATGGTCTGCCAGTAAGATGCTGAATCTGGTATCATCTTCCTGCCATTTGCTGGACATGGACTGCTCTGCCTAACAGATGCCAGATGTGGAATTGTCCATCTGGAAGATGCTGAATGTGGAATGTTCCTCTGACACATTCCGGATTTGGAATGGTACATCTGCCAGATGGTCCTCATGTAAGAATTTGGATGTACAATATAATTCGTGCCAGATGCTAGATGTGGAATTGTCCACCTGCAAGATGTCGGAAGGATAATTGTCCACCTGCGAGTCGCCAGATGTGGAATGTTCCACCTGCCAGAAGCCGGAGGTGGAATGGTCCTTCTGTGAGAATCCGGATGTGGAATGGACTTTGTACCAGATGCCGGATGTGTAATCGTACAGCGGCGAGATGCCGGATGTAGAATGATCTTCTGGACGGGATGCCGGATGTGGAATGAAATTCGTGCCAGATGCCAGATGTGAAATGGTATGCTTGTCAGTTTCAGGATGTGGAATGGTCCCCTGCCAGATGCTGACTATGGAATGGTCTGCCTGGCTGATGCTGGAGTGGAATAGACCACCTGCCAGTTGCAGGATGGGGAATGGTTTGCTGCCAGATTCCAGATGTAGTATGGGTTTTTTTTCCCCAGATGCAGGATGTGGAGTGGTCGGCCTGCCAGATGCCAGATGTGGAATTGTCCACCCACTTGATGCCAGATATTGACTAGTGTACCTGCTAGATGCCAGATGTGGACTGGTCACTAGCGAGATGCCGCATTTAGAATTGACTACCTGCCAGATGCTGGATGTGGAATGGTCTGCCTGTAAGATGCTGAATCTGCTATCATCTTCCTGCCATTTGCTGGAATTGGACTGCTCAGCCTAACAGATGATGGATGTGGAATTGTCCACCTGGAAGATGCTGGATGTGGAATGTTCCTCTGACACATTCCGGATGTGGAATGGTACATCTGCCAGATGCCGGAGGTGGAATGTTCGTCATGTGAGACTCTGGATGTACAATATAATTCGTGTCAGATGCCAGATGTGGAATTGTATGCTTGCCAGATTCCGGAGGTGGAATTGTCCACCTGCAAAAGCCCAAATGTGGAATGGTTAGCCTGCCAGATGCCAGATGTGGAATGGTCCACCTGCCAGATTCCAGATATGGAATGGTCCACCTGCCAGATGCCGGAGGTGGAATGGTCCTTCTGTGTGAATCCGGATGTGGAATGGACTTCATGACAGTTGCTGGATGTGTAATGGTACAGCGGCGAGATGCCAGAGTAGAATGATCTTCTGGACAGATACCGGATGTGGAATGCAATTCGTGCTAGACGCCAGATGTGAAATGGTACAGCGGCGAGTTTACAGTGTGCGACTCACTCACCTAAAAAGGTTGCCCTGAGGAATTCACTAACGTAACATTTTCAATGTCGAATTTAGCGAAATACAAGGTAACACTGTGAAACTCACCCACATAACAAGTTTACACGGTGGGAATCTCACATATAACAATGTAACACTGTCGAATGCACTCCATACCAATGTTACACCCTGATACTCACTAAGTAGAAAGGTTGACACTATGGAAATCACTTTGATAACAATGTCACACTTTCAAACTCACTCACATAACAAGTTTACACTCTGGGAATCTCTCACATAATAAGGTGAATTTGTGGGATGCACATAATAAGGTCACACTTTGTAAATTACTCACAGAACAAATTTACACTGTGGGACTCACTAACATAATGTTTACAATATGGCATGCCCTAAGTACCCAAAATTATACTGTGGAACTCTCCAAAATAACACGGTTACACTGTGGAACACACTCACCTAAACATGTTTCATTGAGGAACTCACTAACATAACATGTTCAATATCGAATTTAGCAAAATTACAAGGTAACACTGTGAAACACACCCACATAACAAGTTTACACTGTGGGAATCTCACACATAACAATGTCACACAGTCAAACTCACTCTCGACCAATGTTACACTCTGAGGCTCACTAACTAGACAGGTTGACACTGTGGAATTCACTTCCATAACAACGTCACACTTTCAAACTCTCTCAGATAACAAGGGCAAACGGTGGGACTCACTCACATAATAAGGTCACACTGTCTAAATTACTCACACAACAAGTTTACTCTGTGGGACACACTAACATATAGTTTGGAATATGGGTTACACTAAGTAAACAAAATTATACTGTGCAACTCTCTCATATGACAAGTTTACACCGTGGAACTGTCTCACATAACACGGTTACACTGGGGAACTCACTCACATAACAAATTTATACTGTCAATCGCCAGATGTGGATTTGTTTGCTGCCAAATGCCAGATGTGGAATGGTACTCCTGCCAGATACTAAATGTGGAATGGTTGGCCTGCCAGATGCCAGATTTGGACTGGTCTGCCAGTGAGATGCCGGATTTAGCATTGACTACCTGCCAGATGCTAGATATGGAATGGTCTGCCTGTAAGATGCTGAATCTGGTATCATCTTCCTGCCATTTGCTGGACATGGACTGCTCTGCCTAACAGATGCCAGATGTGGAATTGTCCATCTGGAAGATGCTGGATGTGGAATGTTCCTCTGACACATTCCGGATTTGGAATGGTACATCTGCCAGATGGTCCTCATGTGAGAATGTGGATGTACAATATAATTCGTGCCAGATGCTAGATGTGGAATTGCCCACCTGCAAGATATCGGAGGTATAATTGTCCACCTGCGAGTCGCCAGATGTGGAATGTTCCACCTGCCAGATGCCGGAGGTGGAATCGTCCTTCTGTGAGAATCCGGATGTGGAATGGACTTCATGACAGATGCTGGATGTGTAATGGTACAGCGGCGAGATGCCAGAGTAGAATGATCTTCTGGACAGTTACCGGATGTGGAATGGAATTCGTGCCAGATGCCGGATGTGAAATGGTACAGCGGTGAATTTACAGTGTGGGACTCACTCACCTAAAAAGGTTGCACTGAGGAACTCACGAACATAACTTTTTCAATATCGCATTTAGTAAAATTACAGGGTTACACTGTGAAACCCAGACACATAACAAGTTTACATGGTGGGAATCACTCTCAATAAGGTCACACTGTGTAAATGATTCACAAATCAAGTTAACACTGTGGGACTCACTTACATGAAGTTTACAATATGGGATTCCCTAAGTGAACAAAATTGGACTGTGAAACTCTCTAACATGACAAGTTTACACTGTGGAACTGACTCACATAACACGGTAACACTGTGTAATTCGCTCACTTTAAACGGTTACACTGTGGAACTCACCTAAAAAGGTTACACTGAGGAACTGACTAACATAACATTTTCAATATCGAATTTAGCAAAATTACAGGGTTACACTGTGAAACTCAGACACATAACAAGTTTACATGGTGGAAATCACTCACATAATAAGGTCACACTGTGTAAATTACTCACACAACAAGTTTACTCTGTGGGACACACTAATATATAGTTTGCAATATAGGTTACACTAAGTAAACAAAATTATACTGTGCAACTCTCTCATATGACAAGTTTACACTGTGGAACTGACTCACATAACACGGTTACACTGTGGAACTCACTCACATAACAAATTTATACTGTCAGTCGCCGGATGTGGATTTGTTTGCTGCCAAATGCCAGATGTGGAATGGTACTCCTGCCAGATACTGAATGTGGAGTAGTTGGCCAGTCAGATGCCAGATTTGGACTGGTCTGCCAGTGAGATGCCGGATTTAGAATTGACTACCTGCCAGATGCTGGATGTGGAATGGTCTGCCTGTAAGATGCTGAATCTGGTATCATCTTCCTGCCATTTGCTGGACATGGACCGCTCAGCCTAACAGATGCCAGATGTGGAATTGTCCATCTGAAAGATGCTGGATGTGGAATGTTCCTCTGACACATTCCGGATGTGGAATGGTACATCTGCCAGATGGTCCTCATGTGAGAATGTGGATGTACAATATAATTCATGCCAGATACCAGATGTGGAATTGTCCACCTGCAAGGTGTCGGAGGTATAATTGTCCACCTGCGTGACACCAGATGTGGAATGGTCCACCTGCCAGATGCCGGAGGTGGAATTGTCCTTCTGTGAAAATCCAGGTGTGGAATGGACTTTGTACCAGATGCCGGACGTGTAATGGTACAGCGGCGTGATGCCGGATGTAAAATGATCTTCTTGACAGATGCCGGATGTGGAATGAAATTCGTGCCAGATGCCAGATGTGAAATGGTATGCTTGTCAGTTGCAGGATGTGGAATGGTCCTCTGCCAGATGTTGGATATGGATTGGTCTGCCTGGCTGTTGCTGGAGTGGAATAGACCACCTGCCAGTTGCAGGATGCGGAATGGTTTGCTGCCAGATGCCAGATGCGGAATGTTTTTTTTTTCCCAGATGAAGGATGTGGAATTGTCGGCCTGCCGGATGCCAGATCTGGCATTGTCCACCCACTTGATGCCAAATATTGACTAGTCTGCCTGATAGATGCCAGATGTGGACTGGTCTGCCAGCGAGATGCCGCATTTAGAATTGACTCCCTGCCAGATGCTGGATGTGGAATGGTCTGCCTGTAAGATGCTGAATCTGGTATCATCTTCCTGCCATTTGCTGGAATTGGACTGCTCAGCCTAACAGATGAGGGATGTGGAATTGTTCACCTAGATGATCCTGGATGTGGAATGTTCCTCTGACAAATTCCGGATGTGGAATGGTACATCTGCCAGATGCCGGAGGTGGAATGTTCCTCATGTGAGACTCTAGATGTACAATATAATTCGTGCCATATGCCAGATGTGGAATTGTATGCTTGCCAGATCCCGGAGGTGGAATTGTCCACCTGCAAAAGCCCAAATGTGGAATGGTCTGCCCTCCAGATGCCAGATGTGGAATGGTGCACCTGCCAGATGCCAGATGTGGAATGGTCCACCTGCCAGATGCCGGAGGTGGAATGGTCCTTCTGTGAGAATCCGGATGTGGAATGGACTTCATGACAGATGCCAGATGTGAAATGGTACAGCGGTCAATTTACAGTGTGGGACTCACTCACCTAAAAAGGTTACACTGAGGAATTCACTAACACAACATTTTCAATGTCGAATTTAGCGAAATACAAGGTAACACTGTGAAACTCACCCACATAACAAGTTTACACGGTGGGAACTAACATATAACAATGTCACACTGTCGAACACACTCCATACCAATGTTACACCCTGATACTCACTAAGTATAAAGGTTGACACAATGGAAATCACTTCGATAAAAATGTCACACTTTCAAACTCACTCACATAACAAGTTTACACTCTGGGAATCTCTCACATAATAAGGTGAATTTGTGGGACGCACATAATAAGGTCACTCTGTGAAAATTACTCACATAACAAATTTACACTGTGGGACTCACTAACATAATGTTTACAATATGGGATTCCCTAAGTACCCAAAATTATACTGTGCAAATCTCTCACATGACAAGTTTACACTGTGGAACTGACTCACATATCACGGTTACACTGTGGAACTCTCTCACATAACAATTTTATACTGTCAATCGCCGGATGTGGATTTGTTTGCTGCCAAATGCGAGATGTGGAATGGTACTCCTGCCAGATACTGAATGTGGAGTGGTTGGCCTGCCAGATGCCAGATTTGGACTGGTCTGCCAGTGAGATGCCGGATTTAGAATTGACTACCTGCCAGATGCCAGATGGTAAATGGTATGCTTTTCAGTTGCAGGGTGTGGAATGGTCCTCTGCCAGATGCTGGATATGGAATGGTCTGCCTGGCTGATGCTGGTGCATTAGATCACCTGCCAGTTGCAGGATGGGGAATGGTTTGCTGCCAGATGCCAGATGTGGAATGTTTTTTTCCCAGATGCTGGATGTGGAGTGGTCGGCATGCCAGATGCCAGATGTGGTATTGTCCTCCCACTTGATGCCAGATATTGACTAGTCTGCCTGACAGATGCCAGATGTGGAATGTTTTTTTTCCCCAGATGCTGGATGTGGAGTGGTCAGCCTGCCAGATGCCAGATGTGGTATTGTCCACCCACTTGATGCCAGATATTGACTAGTCTGCCTGACAGATGCCAAATGTGGAATTGTCTGCCAGTCAGATGTCAAATGTCGTATTAGATTCCTGCCATTTGCTGGATATGAAAATGTCCACCTAAAAGATGGCAGATATGGAATGGTCCCCCTGTAAAATACCAGACGTTGAATTGTCCACCTGCAGATGCCGGAGGTGTATTGTCCACCTGCAAAATGCCAAATGTGGAATGGTCTCTCTGCGAGATGCCAGATGTGGAATGGTCCACCTGCCAGATCCCGGAGGTGGAATGATCCTTCTGTGAGAATCCGGATGTTGAATGGACTTTGTGCCAGATGCCAGATGTTTAATGGTACAGCGGCAAGATGCTGGATGTAGAATGATCTCCTGGACAGATGCCGGATGTGGAATGGAATTCGTACCAGATGCAGATATGAAATGGTATGCTTGTCAGTTGCAGGATGTGGAATGATCCTCTGCCAGATGCTGGATATGGAATGGTCTGCCTGGCTGATGCTGGGGTGGAATAGACCACCTGCCAGTTGCCAGATGGGGAATAGTTTGCTGCAAGATGCCAGATGTGGAATGGTTTTTTTTTTCCCAGATGCTGGATGTGGAGTGGTCAGCCTTCCAGATGCCAAATGTGGTATTGTCCACCCATTTGATGCCAGATATTGACTAGTCTGCCTGACAGATGCCAGATGTGGAATGGTCTGCCAGTCAGATGTCAAATGTCGTATCAGCTTCCTGCCATTTGCTGGATATGGAAATGTCCACCTAACAGATGGCAGATATGGAATGGTCCCCCTGTAAAATACCAGATGTGGAATGGTCCACCTGCCAGTTGCCGGATGTGTAATGGTTCACTGGCCAGATGCCAGATGTAGAATGAACTTCTGGACATATCCCGAATGTGGAATGAAATTCGTGTCAGATGCCAGAAGTTAAATGGACTTCATGTCAGATGTT
This sequence comes from Narcine bancroftii, assembly GCF_036971445.1. Lineage (NCBI taxonomy): Eukaryota > Metazoa > Chordata > Chondrichthyes > Torpediniformes > Narcinidae > Narcine > Narcine bancroftii. The sequence goes on from NW_027211899.1 coordinate 707,664, forward strand.
TGATATGGAATGGTCCACCTGACAGTTGCCAGATGTGAAATGATTTTCTGCCAGATGTGGAAAGGTAGTCCTGTCAGATGTTGGATGTGCAGTGGTCAGCCTGCCTGATGCCAGATTTGGAATGGTCCGATTGACAGATGCCAGATGGGGTATGGTAAACTTGCTAGATGCCGGTTGTGGAATGGTCCTCCTTCCAGATGCCGGATGCGGAATGGTCCACCTGCAAGATACAGGATGTGGAATGGTCCAAGTGCCAGATGTCGGATGTGGAATGGTCCCCCTGCCAGATGGCAGGTGTGGATTGGTAATCCTTTCAGGTGCAAGATGTCGATTGCTCCACCTGCCAGATGCTGCATGTGGAATTGTCCACCTCCTATGCTGGATATGGAATGGTATGCCAACCATATGCTGGATGTGGATGGTCCTCATGCCAGATGCCAGCTGTGTAGTGGTCTTCAGGTAGTGGCCAGATGTGGAATGTTCCACCTGTCAGATTCATGATGTGGAATGGTCTTTCTGGCAATTGCCAGATGTAAAATGGTCCGTCTGCAAGATGCCGCATGTGTTATTAGCTTCAAGACATTTTCCGAATGTGGAATGGTCCACCTGCCGGATTCTGGATGTCGAATGGTCCGCCTGCCAGATGCCAGATCTGGAATGTTCCGCCTGTCAGATTCTTGATGTGGAATGGCCTTCCTGGAAAATGCCTGATGTGGAATGGTCCATCTGTCATATTCCAGATGTGGAATAGTCCACCTGCCAGAAGCCAGAAGTGGAATGGTCTTCCTGCCAGTTGCTGGATCTGGAATGGTTCTTCTTCCAGATGTTGGATTTCCAATGGTCCACCTGCCAGATGCTGGATGTAGAATGGTCTTCCTGCCAGATGCAATGATTCCAATTTGACAGTTGGGAGATGGTTTAACAGTGATGTACTGGAGACTGAAGCAGATATTATGATACCAGGTACACAGTGTTGAGAGGGTTTAACAGTGATGTACAATAAACTGTGCCAAATACAGTAACACGGGTCTCATAGTGGGGAGAAAGATTAATGGTGATGTTCAGTAGAGTTAGATGGATCCTGTGACAAAGGTTTCACAGTGGTGAGAAGTTTTAATAGTGACGTATGATAAACTTTGCTGGATATGGTGACTTCGAGTTTAAAGTGGAGAGATGGTTCAATGGTGATATACGATAGACGCAGGCATATTTTGTGACACTGGGTTCACAGGAGTGAAATGGTTAAAAAGTGATGTACGATAAACTGTGTCAGATACTGTAACACCAGGTTCACAGTAAGGAGAAGGTTTAATGGTGATGTACGGCAGACTGAGGCAGAAACCGTTACCACGGGTTCACAGTGGGGAGAAGGTTTACCAGTTTTGTACAATAAACTGTGGCAGAAATTCTGACAACAGGTTTCCAGTTGGCACATCTCCAGAATGGAGGAACATTGCCTTCCCAAGATCGTGTTATATGGCGAGCTCTCCACTGGCCACCGTGCCAGAGGTGCACCAAAGAAGAGGTACAAAGACTGCCTAAAGAAATCTCTTGGTGCCTGCCACATTGACCACCACCAGTGGGCTGATATTGCCCCAAACCGTGCAACTTGGTGTCTCACAGTTTGGCGGGCAGCAACCTCCTTTGAAGAAGACCGCAGAGCCCAACTCACTGACAAAAGGCAAAGGAGGAAAAACCCAACACCCAACCCCAACCAACCAATTTTCCCTTGCAACCGCTGCAATCGTGTCTGCCTGTCCCGCATCGGACTTGTCAGCCACAAACGAGCCTGCAGCTGACGTGGACTTTTTACCCCCTCCATAAATCTTCGTCCGCGAAGCCAAGCCAAAGATGATACATTATGGCAGATGCAGAGACACCAGGTTCACAGTGAGGAGAAGGTTTTATGATGTTTGTTAGAGTGAGACAGATACTGTGACATTGAGTTCACAGTGGTGGAAGATTTAACAGTACGATAAACAGTCCCAGGTTCTGTGACACCTGATAACCATTTGTTAGTGGATTTAACAGTGTAGGATTATGTGTAGCAGATATTTTGACAGAAGGTTCAAAGGGGAAAGAGGTCTAATGGCGATGTACGATAATCTGTGGCAGATAGAGAGACAATGGGTTTACAGTGGGGAGAAGGGTGAACAGTGATGTATGATAAACTGTGGCAATACTGTGACACGATGTTCACAATATTATTAAGTTTTAATGGTGATGTATAATAAACTCTGGCATATACTATGACACCAGGTTCACAGTGGGGAGAAGGTTCAACATTGATGTACAATAAACTATGTCAGATACTGTGACACTGGGTTCACAGTAATGAGAATGTTTAACAGTGATACACGATAAACAGTTCCAGATATTATGACACCGGGTTCACTGTGGAGAGATGGTTTAATGGTGATGTATGGCAGACTGAGACAGATACTATAAACTCCATGAGATACTGTGACACCAGGTTCACTGTGGGGAGTGGTTTTATGGTGATGAACGGAAGACAGGGGCAGATACTGTGAAACCGGATTCACAATGGGGAGAAGGTCAATCACTGCTGGACCATAAACTGTGCAAGATACTTTGACCCTAGGTTCACAGTGCGAGAAGGTTTCACAGTAATGAACGATGAACTGTGTCAAATACTGTGACCCCAGGTTCACAGTGGGGAGAAGGATGAACGGTGATGTATGGTAAATTGAGATGGATACTGTGACACCAGGTGAACAGAGGGAATAAGTTTTAACAGTGATGAATGATAAACTGTGTCAAATATAGTGACACTGGGTTCACATCCGTCATACGGTTGAACAGTAATGTGCAATAAACTGTGTTTGATACTGTGACACCAAGTTCACAATGGGGTGAATGTTAATGGGAATGTACGGTAGATGGAGGCCGATACTGTGACACAGATTTCAGAGTATGGAGTAGATATAACAGTGATGTACAATAAACAGCGGGAGATACCGCATTCACAGTGGGGAGAAGGTTTAATGGTGATGTATGGTAGACTGAGGCAGACACAATGACACAAGGCTCATTGTATTGTTAATTTCTCTTCATTACAACATCTAATTTATATGCTCCATTTTTTTTTGTGGCAACTTCCAAACTTTCCATAAACTTCAATTCTAATCAGATTTTGTTCATTTAAATAGGTCACCATTAAAAGCCCAAATCATTTGGTCTCTAAAGTACGCCTCACAAAATTAAATTCTTTACTTGGGTTTGGTTGCAACAGCTCTTCAGTCTGCTTCATTATTTTTTCAGTCCCTCGTTTTGTGTTTTCTTTTTTGCCTGTGCAGTTTCACCAAATGGGCATCCAACTCTGTCTTCTCAGCTTGACCCAACATCTCCTCTGTAAACTTAAGCAAACCAAGGAGACCAAAGTTAAAATTTTCACATTTGCATTTTCAAAAACAAAAATGGTGCTGTGACTTGCAGTTTTACATCATAATCCCTCTTGCTAAACTTGCAAGAAACTGCACCTCATCCTACAGCTGGAAAATTGCAAGAGAACTGCTGGGTTAAAGCAAAGATTCCACCCAGTCACCCCATTAAATGCCTCCAAGTTAACAACAGATAGCAACCTGAAAGTTAAATACAAAGATCTGTATCAGGAAGATTAACGGCCTTTTAAAAAAATCATATCAACTCATGAAAGAAAACTCATAAGGGAACACTAGGCTCTTGTTCAACAATTCCTGTTGTATTCCTCAAAATGGTTTGAATCTTGATTTCAAGCAGAGTCATTTGGTGAGATTGTTGGTCCAGAACAAACCCTGCCCACACACTCCCTAAATACCTGCAAAGTCCTGGCTCAGCTCTGCTCCATGCTAAAGCTATCAGAGCTTTTCTGAAGAGATAACAGATTTCAGATGCTGATACGACGAGTCAGAAACACACTAATACTTCCCTGAACAACACACCTCTCTCTGAAAACCATCAAGAACCTTTCTGAACTGTAATGTTTTTTTTTACCTTTCGAGCACCAAAGCCTGGTGAATTTTATATATGTTAAATTCTGTGCACAGTATAAGAATAGCCTGCAACCAGTGAACTTGGAGGAATGAGAAGTGAGATTGGACTGTGAACCAAAGAACTTTTCTGAACTTACACACACATTACACACATGTGCACTTAGAATTAGAAGGGGGGTAAGTTAAGTAAAGTAATTTAAAGTAGTAAAACAGTGATAAGTTAAAGTGTAATTCCATGTTCATGTTTAAAGATAATTAAAATCAATTTTGGTTGAAGTAAACATTTGTCTTAGTGAATATCTATTGCTGCTGTGTTTTGGGATCCTCTGGTCTTGTAACACTGCACCAAGCTTCAGGTTATGATAATTGTCCATAAAAGGACCCCAGAATCTTTTAAAAGTTATTAATTGACTCTTCAATAATTTTTTGTAAATATCAACAAGACATAATATCATTTAACCATTGTGTATGCGTCGTTGGAGAATTGCCTTTCCATTCAATCAGAATTAGAGTGTTGGATGCCGTATTTGAGAAAAGATGTGCTGGTGTTGGGGAAGGTTCAGAGATGATTGACTGGAATATCAGGAATGAAAGGGTTAGTGTATGAGGAACATTTGTCACCTCTTTGACTGTACTAGTTGGAGTACAGATAAGGGGGATGTCAGAGGCATTTCAAATGCTGGAAGGCCTGGACAGAGTACATATGGCAAAGAAGTTTCCCATGGTAGGAGATTTGAGGACAAGAGAGCATAATTTCAGGATAAAAGGGTGCCACTATGAAACAGATGTGGAAAAAATTATTTTGTCAGTGGGTCGTGAATCGTGGAACTGAGGTCATTGCGTGTATTTCAGGCAGAGATTGAGAGGTATTTAATCAGTCAAGGAATCAAGGGTTATGGGGAGAAAGCTGGGCATTGGGGCTGTGGTAAAATGGTGGAACAGACTCAATGGGCCTATGTCTTGTGATCTTTATCCTGCAGTAGACCTAGACAACCCTCCTCAGGTATTCCATTCTTAGAAAACAGTCTGCATAGTGGTTTTATGTCATAACATAACATAACATAACATAACAATTACAGCACGGAAACAGGCTATTAGGCCCTTCTAGTCCGCACCGAACCAAACACCCCTTTCTAGTCCCACCTCCCTGCACAATGCCCATAACCCTCCATCTTCTTCTCATCCATATACCTGTCCAACCTTTTCTTAAATAATACAATTGACTCCGCCGCCACTATTTCTCCCGGAAGATCATTCCACACGGCTACCACTCTCTGAGTAAAGAAGTTCCCCCTCATGTTACCTCTAAACCTCTCCCCCTTAATTCTTAACTCATGTCCTCTTGTTTTAATCTTTCCTCCTCTTAACGGAAATAGTCTATCCACATCCACTCTGTCTATCCCTTTCATAATCTTAAATACTTCTATCAAATCCCCTCTCAACCTTCTATGCTCCAAAGAATAAAGACCTAATCTGTCCAATCACTCCCTATACTCTAGATGCTTAAACCCAGGTAACATTCTGGTAAACCTTCTCTGCATTCTCTCCACTCTGTTTATATCCTTCCTATAATTAGGCGACCAGAACTGCACACAGAACTCCAAATTAGGCCGCACCAACGTCTTATACAATCTCAACATCACCTCCCAACTCCTATATTCCATGCAATGATTGATAAAGGCCAGCATACTAAAAGCCTTCTTCACCACCCTATTCACGTGAGTTTCTACCTTCAGGGAACGATGTACCGTTACTCCTAAATCTTTCTGCTCTTCTGTATTCATCAATGCTCTCCCATTTACCACGTATGTCCTATTCTGATTCTTCTTACCAAAATGAAGCACCTCACACATATCAGCATTAAATTCTATCTGCCATTTTTCAGCCCACCTTTCTAAGCAGCCCTCTGCAATCCTTGAAAACCTTCTTCATTATCCACTATTCCACCTATCTTAGTATCGTCTGCATATTTACTAATCCAATTTACCACCGCATCATCTAGATCATTAATGTATATAACGAACAACAATGGGCCCAATACAGATCCTTGAGGCACACCACTGGTCACCGGCCTCCAACCTGACAGACAATTATCCACTACCACTCTCTGGCCTCTCCCTTTCAGCCAATGTTCAATCCATTTGACTATCTTAAAATTTATACCTAAAGACTGCACCTTCCTAACTAACCTTCCATGTGGTACCTTATACCTTGTCCATATAGACAACATCCACTGCGCTAACCTCATCCACACTCCTAGTCACCTCTTCAAAAAATTCAATCAGATTGGTCAAACATGACCTTCCTCCCACAAATCCATGTTGAGTGCTCCTGATCAGACCCTGTCTATCCAGATGTTTATAAGTACTATCTCTAAGAATTTTCTCCATTAATTTCCAATTGAATCCCATGTTATGTGACCCAGTGAAAATTCTGCCTTGAAAGGACCACAGCTTCCTAATTTAAAAAAAATTGTTATCGAGCAGCTCAAATGAGATATCTTGCTTCTTACTTTGAAAGGGAAAAATTACCATAAAATAAGAGAGAGAAAAGTAGAAGAATTTATATACAAGTGGGAATTGAAATTAATGGTTGGTGGGAGAGATACACCATTTTTGAAACATATATGGAATAAAATAAATGATGAATTTGGTGTAAGTGGATGTACATCACCCAGAATAGCTTTGATTTAAAATCCTCGGATCTTTTTCAAAGGAGCATCAATTTCTGGATATCTGGTTTTGTCAGGGGATTATGAATGTTGAAGATTGTTATGAAAGGGGCCAATTAATGTCCTTTGAGCAACTGAGAAATAAATATCATATAACTCATAGCAATCTTTTTTGCTATTTCCAATGAAGAGCATATTTGAAGGATAAGTTAGGAACAACCATGTTGTACTGAAATAGAAATTCCTTACAAAGAGGAATTGTTAAAAAATTTACTTCCATGATGTCCTCTTTATTACAAGTAGGAACTTTTAAATGAGGAGTTCTTAAGTCGAGACAAAGGTGGGAAATGGATCTGAACATTGTAATCGATTGGCAAATATGGGCAGATCCATATAAGGATCTCAATGTAAGATATAAATTAGTTCAGTATAATTATTTTTACATCAGTCATGTAGCAGATGTCAGCAAGTATTTTATCTGAAAGCTGCACCTGGAGTCAGGTGACTCAAGCAGTTGGATTTGAAAAGCTCTACAAGAAGCTGATTTGGCAAGAGATCACATGATATTGGGGAGTTGTATTAATTTTCTTCAACTCAGCATTTTGGATCCATTGACCAGAGTTCCACACTGCAGCAGTGAGGAAGGAATTCACAACTGGTTTTTCTTCTACAGTTACTTCTTACACTAGAGAAATTGAATAGAATAAAATCAGAATTATCAGATCAATGTTTTAGGTGTTGTGAAGATGTAGCAAATTTCTTGCATTCAATTTAGCTTTGTCCTAATGCAAGATCTTTTTGGGGAGAATTACAAATTTTTTGGAACAAGTTACAGGAGTTATTTTTTCGCAAAATTCAACCTTAATTTTATTGGGAAATATTGAAGGAACAAGGCCCAAATTAAAACTATTAATATATCAATTGAAATTTGTTAAATAAGTGTTAGCGGAGATGAGGAAATATATTGCACTTACTTGGAAATCAGATATATTTTTAGGGATGCCAAGATGACATGCAAAAATTTAAAGTTATATTCCTTTTGAAAAAAATTACATATAGCTTGAGAAATATATACTCTATGCTTTTGCAAATTTGACACCTGAATATTCAAATATTAGGCTTCAATTTGTAATAATGCTCTTTCCGTCCTTCTAGACATGCAAGATTCTCCTCTAAGTTGTAACATTTTTATTTAGATGTGTTAGATTTCCTCACCACCACGATCTCTGGGGAAGCGAAGGTCTAACACAGGGCATCAGAAAACAGGAAGACCACACACCATCAACAACTGAGAAGCAGAGGATTCAATCCAATGGTCAAGGTCCATGGAAGCAGACCATTGAGGGTTTCTGCAGCTGAAGGTCCCACATAAGTGACAGGCTGTTGGTAATTTGAGGAGAGGAACCCAAGCAGGCTTTGAGCTTCTGGAAAAAGCAGTAATGGGACTCACATTAGGTCGTGGATTGCTAGAGGCTGGTTCCAAACTGGCTAAAAGGGTATCAGGTATCAGATGGGATACTATTGGATGTTAAATGGTTCCTAATCATGTCATTGCCAATGACTTGGATTGGTCTGTGAGCATTGAAAGAGAATCCACAAACCCTCAGTGTCTTGGCCCAGGGTTCAGGGTGGAGGTTGGGGGGAGAAGACGACTCTTGCTTCTTTCTCTGACTGCAAGAGGCATTTCAGGCAATTTCTGCCAATGGCGAATCTGTCTGCCTCTCAGCAGGAAAAAAGCAATTTTGTGTGATATGACACCTTTTAATTACATGACAGTAAATTGTCTTCTGAAATAGAGAGGTTCAAGTTTCAAACTATTACACACTCCACTCACCAGAGCTACCTGGATTATACCTATTCCCACTTTATTTTTTTGCAAGGACACCACATTGTATATTGATATGTTTTTGAAAGAGATGGATTGTAGAAGTCGTGGAGGCCACAAACAAACACAAACACTTCAAAAAACAGCTCTTATTTAAAATGCATGAGCTTTGCTGAGAGTGAGTCATTCAGGCGCCAAGAGCCTTTGCAAAGACAAAACAAGGAGACTGCTTTGCTAAAGAATTTCAAAACAGGTGTAAATGGATGATTGATTTTAAAGCAACTGATGAATGGACTCAGAAGTTTGGGTCCGGTGCAGTAATCTGGCTGGTTGCAGTTTGCTCTTCTAAGAAGGTCATGTGCTTTTGCAAGCAGAGAGGAGAGACCAAACTGGCTTTTTCTAAGAGAGAGATGGCAAGCTGGCATCTTGTTGAAACCCCATTTTGAAGATGGTTTGTGAGTTCTCAGTTCAGCCTGTTGAAAAACTTTGTTGTCCAAATGAGGAAATGGCTGGTGAGAGTGTTTCACCTGAAATAAGGGAAATAAAAGGAACTCTATGGTGACCTGCAGAAGAGGTGATCATTTGGAAAACCCTGATGGGTTTCATTGACAAGACCCCAAAGTGGCTGATCAGAGGGAATCAGTTTTTGTGTGTCCAATGAGCAGGAAATCCCTCTCTGAAACCAACAAGAGTCTTCCTGGAAAACCAATCCAGACGGAACAATATAAAGATTATTGGTTTGCCGGAAGGTATGGAGGGATCAAACCCAAGAAAATTTTTTACTGAATGGATTCCACAGGTGCTGGGTCAAGAACATTTCCCTGAAAGTATAATACTGGAACGTGCTCACAGAGCCTTGCGTAGAAGACCTATTTCAGGTCAAAGTCCAAGACCTGTTTTGGTTCGTTGCTTGAATTATTACGACAGAGAAATAATTTTACGAGTGGCTATTAGAAATGCACAACAGAGAAAATCACCCTTGATGATTCAAAATAATCGAGTTTTCTTCTATGCGGATTTGAGTCAAGAAGTTATGTTCCAACGATGGGAATTCAATCCTGCTAAAGAGTTGTTGTGGAAGAAAGGTTACAAGGCAACCTTTAGATATCCAGCTGTTTTGAAGATTTTTCAAGATGGTTACGAACCAAAGTTCTTTGATTCTACAAAGGAAGCTATAGCATTTGCTCAAGAGCTGCCAATTACTCAGTTTCCACAGAAACATAGTCCACCGCGATCTCTAAGGAGACAAGAGATGGAAGAAAAAAGCCGTGCTCCAAGAAGGAATGGTTGTAATGGTGACTCGGCGGTTGGAGCTGATTAAAAGAAGAGTTGTCCTTTTTTTTCTAATGTTTTTTTTTAAAAAAAGGGATATTAAATAATGATGATGTTAGTTTAAGATGAAGTGAGAGTTGGGGGAGAGAACTGGATAGGCACTATTTCCTGAAAGTCATCTGTTACGTGTGACACCCAGTTTTTTTTGGGAGTTACCGCATTGCGCGGTTTAGAAGGGAGGGGGTATTTTTAACCTCCTACCCGTTTTTTTTTCCTTTTTTTTGTATTATTAGATTAAAGAGTGAAGGAGTTTTTTTTGTTTACATATAAAAAAAAGCATAAGAAAGTACTTGATTGTTTAAAAAACTAAAAATTGAAGTGGTTTTTTTTGTAAAGATTATTCACTAGATAAGGAATATCTGAAATTTAAATGTGAATGGGATGGATTTTTTTTATTTTTTCTTTAACTTTAAGGTGAAAGGAGTGGTAATTCTGGTGTATATTATTTTCCTATTTTAGTTATAGAACGAAGGGAAAGTTATAAATTGAATTGTACAATTCTTAATGAGGCTTGAATTTTGTTTGTGGTTTATGCTCCATTTGTTGAAGATATAGATTTCGTTGTAGATGTGTTTTTATTATTTGGATATCTGAATTTTAACGTAATGATTGGGGATATTTAAATGTGGTTTTGGAGCTTTTATTGGATAACTATTCAAGAATAAAAGGGAAAAATGGTGGAAGAGTACTAAAATTGAATTGTACAATGCTTAATGAGGTTTGAATTTTGTTTTAAGATAGTGGTTTATGTGACTAATATGATAGATGTGAAGTTAGTTGATATTTGGTGAAGGTTTATCTCTATAAAGAAAGTTTTTTTTCATCTATTTTATTCATGCTACAATTTTTTTTAAGAATTGATTATTGTTTAAGAATTTTTGATAATGTTACTAACTTTACTAATTTTTTATATTAAGTTTGAGTTAAATATATGTTTCATCTTAACTCCGTTTGTTAAATATATGCATTTAAGTTTGATTTAAATGATTTTTAAGTCTGATATCTTAGTATTAATCACTTTTCTTTTTGTTAGTATTTTAATCGCTTATGTTTTTGTTTTTTTTTGTAAGTGGGGTTTTTTTCTCACATATATTATTAACTTTATTAATTCTTCACTCTTTATTTGGGGGGAAGGGGGGGTTGGACTAATTTGAGTTGGGTTATTAATGTGTAATAATTATTGGGGAGGGTATAGTTTATTTAGATTACTGATACTGTTTTGTAATTTTATTATTTTATTAATTTTTTTAATGTAATCCTATATGTTATTCATGTTATAAAATCTTAAATAAAGTTTAAAAAAAAAACAAGGGAAAAACCAGATTGGACAAGATTAGAACTAGATAAAATAGGGGAGAAGATACCTAAACATATACTATATAAATGGGATGAAAAATTGGTACAACATAGGTATTGCATCATCTGCTCAACATTTGGAAGAAGATTCATGTAGAAAGGAATAAAACAAATTACCAACTACCAAAACTAATATTGACGCAAAATCAGCTAATCCCTTTTACAATAGATAACCTTTCCTTCAGAGAATGGGAGAGAAAAGGGATCAAAAGAATAGAAAATAGTTTTTCGGGAAATAAATTATTATCCTTTGAACAAATGAAGGATAAATATAATATAACTCACGATACAATGTTTGCATACTACCAACTGAAAACCTACTTGAAGGACAAATTGGGAAACAGTCTGAGGTTACCAGAAGGAAGCAATTATGAATATGTGATTACAGACACAATGATAATCCAAACATTTGTAACAAACATGTACATCAAACTGCAAGAAAAGGAGAACAAGGAAACAAATGGTAAACCTAAACAAAAATGGGAACAAGATCTAAACATAAAGATAAAGAATGAAACATGGGAGAAGCTATGCTCCAGAATTATGAGAAATACAATAAACACGAGGTTACGTATGATATAATATAACTGGATACACAGGCTATACATCACACCTCAAAAGTTAAATAAATGGGACCCAACAGTATCAGACATGATTTCGCTGTAAAAAGGAAATGGGAACAACAATTCATGCAATTTAGACATTTGAGAAAGTGGAAAAATTTTGGGAAGATCTAAACCAGATATTAAATAAAATCACAAAAAGTAATATACCAAAAAACCCAGAGATCTTCCTCCTAAGTAATATAAGAAACAAAGAATTTGGACTCGATTTGGATGGAGCACAAAAAAGATTTGTTATGATAGCTGTAGCTGTAGCAAAAAAAGGTATTATGTCAATCTGGAAATTAGTAGACAACTTGAGAATTCAACAATGGTATATAGAAATGAAAAAATGTATTCCATTAGAAAAAATAACATATAATTTAAGAAATAACATTACAATATTCGAACAAATATGGGAGCCATACATGAAACACAATAGGGAAATCCTACCGTGGACTTCCACCATCTAAAATGACAGAAGGAGAAGATAACGAAAAGAACTGACTCAGTAAAATCTCCTGTTTATTTTTATTAAGTGACAACATTGTTTAACGGGTTTAATGTATCTTATAGATTGAACTTTAAATAAATGGGAAAGGGAGTGAGGGAGGGAGGGAGGGAAGGGAGGGGGGTAAAAGGGAGAGAAAATGACACTATATATTTAAGAAGAAAAATGTCTGTATGTATCTTGGTCAATGTGGTTTATAGTGTGAAAAATTTTAAAAAAAATTAAAAATGAGTCAGTGCATGAAGGATATCCTCCCAATTGGAAGAAGAAAGAGAAATTACCTCAGGTTACACAATCCTGGCACAACTCCATGTGTAATTGATTTCAGTCATGTGAATCTTAGATGGGATAAGAACAACAAATTCCTCTCAAATAATGGATGAGTCATAAAAAAGGGTTGTCCAAAGTATTGGTAGCTGCAATCTTGTGAACAACTATTACAAGAAGAAAGGTCTCGAATTCAGAATATCCTACTAGACACAGAGCACCTATGGTAATAAGGGAGTAATAAAGGTGGGATGTCAGTGCAATAAAAAAGGTTGAGGACCACTGACCTTGGGAGCACATTAAGGGTGATTTAGAGACAAATCTGCATGTCTTAGGATGTGGGAGGAAATTGGAACACCAAGAGAAATCCTAGAATATGCAAACTCCATATAACCACCACCTGAGATCAGGATTGTACCCAGGTCACTGGAGATGCGAAGCAGCAACTCTCTTAATTGTCCACTGTGCTGTCACTCAGCAAATATATTGTGGAGAAGGTACATTCTAAAAACACACCGAAATGCTGGAGGAACTCAGCCAGCCTTTTCAGCATCCATAAGATACAAAAATATATTGCCGATATTTTGGCTCCGAGCCCTTCTTCAAGGAATATGCAGAATGAGCCAGAAGCAGGAAACATCAGAATTCATACCAACAAAAGGTGTTCATTGGAAATGATAAGAGATGAGGTAAGAATTTATCATGTTTGTGTGAAAGGAGACGGAAGGGAGAGACAGGGCTGGGGGAAGGTGAAGGGAGAAGAATTGATGGGGTGGGGGGTTTAATGAAACCCAGAGAAGTCACTATTAATTCCACCTACTAAGAGGGTGCTCATGTGGAAAATAAGGTGTTGTTTCTCCAATTTGCAGGTCCTCTCAGTCTAGCAGTGCACAAGACCATGGAAATGTCAATAAGTGAAAGGGATGGGGAATTTAAATGGGTGGCAATTGGGAGACCCACATTATTGCTGTGGACAGTGCCAAGGTGCTACTCACCACAGTCGAAGTGCTGCCCCTCTACCACTTGACACATATTCCCCTCTCCACCTTCCGTGACTCCCTTGTCCATCAATAAAGTTCCCTACCAATTGTCTCCTTTGGACCTTCCTCTGTGACCACAGGAGATACACCAATTGTGGCCACACCTCCTCCTTCACCACCATTTGGGGCCCAAACAGACCTTCCAAGTGAAGCAATATTTCACTTGTGAATCTGCAGGGGTCTTCTACTGCATCCAGTGCTCCCGTTGTAGTCTCCTCTACATCAGACAGGGAGATTGTTTTTGATCTGTCGCCGCAATAGTGTGGATCTCCCAGCGGTCAACGTCATTCCCTTTCAGACCACAGACCACCCGCAAATTGGAGGAACAACACCATCTTCTGACTGGGCACCCTTCAACTAGATGGCATTAATATCAACTTTTCTAGTTTTCGTTAAACCCCGCCCCCCTTCACTTCTTCCCCATCTGTCTCTCCCTTCCGTCTCCTTTCACAAAAACCTGATAGATTCTTACCTCATCCCTTATCATATCCAATTATTACTCAAGTTTTGGACTTCCTACTATTGACAGAAACCTGGCTGAGCATTGGCGAGATTGTTCCATTGCATTGTTCACAGCAAGTCATGGTGGGGGTTTAGCCGTTGATAAATCATTTTGTGCTGTTTATTGAATCCTGATAATTTCTCCACTTTCAAAGTCCAACTAATTAAAGTGGGACTGGTCAACCCCTTTTTAATTGCTCTGATATATCACCCACCAAAAATATATAAAGATTTTATCACTCAATTCATAGATTTCCTTCCATCAAGTTCTGATTCTTGGTGACTTCAATATCTCTGTGTGTTGTCCAACTAAGCCCCTTGTAAATGATTTTATCTATTGAGTGCTTTAATTTATGACTGCTTTCAAATGAATCCTAGATTTTGTTCTAGTTCTTCTGTCTGATTTTTCAATTAGCAACCTGGTAATAATTGATACCTGTATGTCCCACCTATAGCTGTTACTTTTGACCTATCCCTGCCTTTCCCCGCTAACAAATCTTGTCTTCCTAAATGCTACTCAATTAAATTAACTCATGGACTATTAGTAAGTACACAGAGGCTCTTATAGCAGCTTCAAATATCTCCACTATTGAGGTGTTCTCTCTTCACCTCAACACTGAGGAATTTTTACTTCCCTATTTAATACCACCTGTTCTTCTATCCTGACTGTAGCCCCACTTAAAGTGAAAAAAACTAAGCTTAAGACTGTGTCTTGGTTTAATAATACCAACAAAGAGGGAGTGCAAGATAGTTGAACAAAAGTGGAAGCGGGATAAAATACCAGGAAGCAGTAAAAGCCAAAAGAACAAATTTTTTGCCAACCTAATTTCCAACTCCCATAATCCCAAGGTCTTGTTCAGTACCATCAACTGGGTCATTATCCTGCACCCAATACCAACTCTCATGCATCTCTTACCAAATGCAAAGAATTAAAAAAATTCTTCATAAACAAAGTTGAGAGCATCAGGGAAATGTCTCCCCCGACCCATAACCTAACTGTACTACAGTTCTGTTCATCTAACCTGGACTGTCTTAATCCCATCACACTACCCACCCTTAGAAAAATTGTGCCCTCCATGAAGCCTAAAACCTGCCCCCTTGACATTATCCCTACCCCCCTTCCATTTTTGACATAGTTCATCCTAGCATTAACAGTTCCCTAGCCACTGGTACTCTTCCAATTTGTTTCAAGCATGCTATGGTCCAGTCCCTCCTGTAAAAACCCAAATTAGATCCACCACACCCAAACATTACAGACCTGTTTCTAAACTTCCATTCCTGTCAAAGATCCTTGAAAAAGTTGTTTTTAGTCAATTCTTTCCCTACCTACATCAAAATAACTTATTGGAGATTTCAATCAGGTTATAAGGCCCAACATAGCACAGAGCTATGTTGCACACCCTCTTTGACTTGGGTGGCTCTGCCATTCTAATTCTCCTGAACCTTAGCGTAGCGTTTGATAATGTGGATCACACTATTTTAATAGATCGTCCCCAGTATGGGGTCGGTATCAATAAGACGGCCTTGAACTGGTTTGAATCATATCTTAATGATAGGACTTCCTTAGTTAATAGGGGCAAATTTTTGTCTTCTTCAGTTACCCTTTCCTGCAGGGTAACCTAACCCTAACCCACAAGGTAACCTAACCCTAACCCACAAGTGTCTATTCTTGGCCCCATTCCGCTTAGTCCTATCATTCAAAATCAGAGCATCTCTTTCCACAAAACCGATGATACTCAGGTCTATCTCCCCTTGAAACCTAATGACCAATTAAAGATAGTCAGCCTCACTATCTATAAAGTGTTGGATGGCTCAAAACTTCTTACAGCTAAATGAGGGCAAATTTGAGGTTATCCTATTTGGTTCCCCTGAATTCTACCAAAATTATCTCCAACTCTTGGTCACATCCACCCTTATTAAACCCCACGTTAAATCTCTTGGTGTGATAGATGATTCCACCTTCAAGTTTGTAAGGGATACTGGAATGTGAGGAGTCAAGCAAGTGCTAATTAAGAATAAAGTATTATGGGTTAACTTAAGGTGAAGGGATGCTGGAATGTGAGGAGTCAAGCAAGTGCTCATTAGAAATGAAGTATTATGGGTTAAATCAGGGTGAAGGGATGCTGGAATGGGAGGAAGGGTTATAAAAGTATAATAAAATAAGGATCTTCAAAACAGGATAGCAAGGAGATAGCTTTACGAAGTCTTGGGGATTGATTAATGAGTAAAGAACAAAGACATGATATTTCCCAGCTAACAAGTTTGCAGGAAGGCACATAAACTGATAAGAAGTTAGAATCCACGTGGGCAGAATTACCTAATGCTAAACCAATCCAGGAGGCAGAAGAATGTTAGGGGGAAGGTATCTCTGTACTGAAATGAAATGTATAAAAGTTGGGTCAGCCTCAGTATCTGTGTGTATTCCCAGGGTAAGGGGAAGCACCCAACTTTGCATTGTTGTAATAAAAGTTCTTTGTTCTCAATTTTTGTCTCAAGCAAATTCTGTGAAGGTACTTCTGTTTCTCACAAGTTCAACAAACAAGTTAATGCAGTCGTAAAGGATAGCTTTTTCCAGCTTCGCACTATTGCTAAAATCAAATTGTTCCTGTTTAAAGATCTTGAGAAAGTTATCTATGCCTTTATATTCTCCTGTTTAAACTATTCTAACTCTTTATATACTGGAATTAGATAATTTTCATTATCCCATCTGCAACTGGTTCAGAATGCTGTCTCCAGGCTCTTGACAGTTGCCAAGAAGAGGGACCATATCACTCCTATTCTGGCCTCCCTCATTGGCAGCCAGTATGGCTCAGAATTGATTTTAACGTTCTCCTGTTTGTCTATGAAGGCCTTAATAGGCTAGCCCCTCTTATATCACAGATCTTCTAATTCCTTATTTCACTTCAAGACCCCTCAGGTCGACTAACTTGGGGCACTTGGCTGTTCCTCAAACTGTCAACTCAGAGTTTACACCTTTGCTATTTCAGCCCCTAAACTGTGGAACGACATTTCCCTTTCTATTGACATTTTTATATCTAGATTGAAGATGTACTTTTATTCTCTCGCATTTTGATTCCTCCTCATACGCCTAATTGTTACCCGTGTTTTAACCTCGTATTCATTTGGTTCTGTATTTTAAATAGTTGCCGAGTTGTGGACTTTTTGATCTGTACGGCACTTTGGTCAACTTGAATTGTTTAAAATGTGCTCTCTCAATAAACGAATGAACCCCTTTGTTGGTCTGGATTCCTCCCCCAGCCAGCATTGTTTGAATCCTGCCATTTCCCACTTCTGGTTCATTCTGCCTATTCCTTGAAGGGATCTGAAAAGGCCAGCTGAGATCCTGAACGTCAGTGTGTTTTTCCGACGATCACGGCATCTGCTGACGTTGGGGTTTCTCTGGATTTTGGAAGGCATTTGAATGCCCTTCACTAATTTCTGAAGTGGCCTGCAGCTTGAAAATGATGCTTTGCAATGTGGCCAAGTCCTCCTCCTTGTCACGTGACCCTTCAAGGAGAAGATCAGTTTCAGCCAGTGAGGGAACCTGGTCGGGCTTTAATGCTGTGATCCTTCTCCACCATTAAAAAGACAAGCTCATGAGAACAGCCGAGCTCAATCCCTAATAGGTGACTTTTCCCCCCAAGAGTTTGCTGGACCAAACTCACCAGGTGGGGGGTCTTTGCCTCATCTCCAGGCCCCTGGAACGTGCCACGTCCTGGTGATTCCTCCCCCAGACCCTGGTGGAACCCCATCCCTCTGACCGCCCACCCCCTGCCCGTGGGACTGAGTGAGCAGCAGGTGACAGCGGCCCCTTCAATCCCCAGCCTCCAGCTCCTTCACCCGCCTCCAGTCAGCGCCAGCAGCGGCCACGGCCTCGGGAGACGGGTCTGCCTCTGACCGTCTGGGAACTCGTTCGGCCCCGCCCCAACCCACTGCCCGCTGTGGAGGTGAAGGGGGCCCAAGGCTGGCTCTTCCCTTCCCAGCGGGCGGGGAACAGGCCCGACGGTGCAGGATTCTCTCCCAGATGCTCGA
Source organism: Narcine bancroftii (assembly GCF_036971445.1). Taxonomy (NCBI): domain Eukaryota; kingdom Metazoa; phylum Chordata; class Chondrichthyes; order Torpediniformes; family Narcinidae; genus Narcine; species Narcine bancroftii. Next base: position 725,793 of record NW_027211899.1, read on the forward strand.
GCGCCGAGGGGCAGCGGGGAACGTGCGGGCGCTCGACGTTCCTGGGGCCCAGGAGGCGGGGAAACAGAGCCTTCCGCCCCCTTCAAGCTGATTGGCTGCATCCGCCCCGCCCCCTGCTTGGATTTGAAAGCCGCCACGTGCCGTTGGCCGAGACTCGAGCCGCGCTCGCGCCTGCTGCTTCTCGTCACGGGGGAGGCCGGCAACGGACTCGACGCGACGCAGCGAAGAGCACGAGGGTGGCACCGGGTCCGTGGAGCCGGATTCGGGGGGCGAGAGCGCACTCGTGGCTGAAAGGGCAGAGAAGAGGCACAGGGGAAGGAGATGAGTGTTGGGGGAGGGGGAGGGGGAGGGGAATGGGAAAGGGAGGGGCAGGGAGAGGGAGGGGGAGGGGGGAAGGGGAGGGGGAGGGGGGAAGGGGAGGGGGAGGGGGGAAGGGGAGGGGGAGGGGGGAAGGGGAGGGGGAGGGGGGAAGGGGAGGGGAAGGGGGGAGGGGGAGGGGGAGGGGAGGGGGAGGGGAGGGGGAGGGGGAGGGGAGGGGGAGGGGAGGGGGAGGGGAGGGGGGAGGGGAGGGGGAGGGGGAGGGGAGGGGGAGGGGAGGGGGAGGGGGAGGGGGAGAGGAGGGGGAGGGGGAGGGGGAGGGGAGGGGGAGGGGAGGGGGAGGGGGAGGGAAAGGGGAGGGGAATGGGAAGGGGAGAGGGAGGGGGGAGGGGGAGGGAGAGGGAGGGAAGGGGAGAGGGAGGGGGTAGGGGAGGGGGAGGGGGAAGGGGGAGGGGGAAGGGGAGGGGGAGAGCAGGGGGTGGATGGGGAGGGGGAAGGGGAGGGGGGCAGGGGGAGGGGGGAGGGGGCAGGGGGGGAGGGGGCAGGGGGAGGGGGAGGGAAAGTAGATGGGGATGGGACAAAGATGGGGGGTGAATGGTGAGGGGATGAATGTGAGGGGAGGAAGGGGAGGAGAGAACACTGGGTGGATGGTGAGGGTAGAACACAGGGGTGGATGGGGAGGGGAAGGTGGGGGATGGGAAGGGGTAGAGGGTGGGGGGATGGGGAGGGGTAGAAAGTGGGGGGTGTGGGGGAAAAAGGCGGGGAGTGATGAAGAAGGTGGGTAGTGCATGGGGAGGGTTAATGTGGGGAGAGAAGAAGGTGGGAGGTGGATGGGAGAGGGGTAAAAGGCGGGCAGAGGAACGGGAGGGAAAAAGGTGGGGGTGGATGGGGAGGGGAAAAAGGTCAGGAGTGGATGGGGAGGGGATTAAGGCTGGTTGTGAATGGGGAGGGGAAGAAGGCGGGGGCTGGATCAGAAGGTGAAGAAGGCGGGGTGTGGATGGGGAGGGTCGGACATGGGGGTGGATGGGGAGAGGAAGACGTCGAGGGGAGATGAAGGCGGGGAGAAGAATGCGGGGTGGATGTTTAGGGGAAAAAGTGAAGGGTGGATGGACATGATAAGAAGGCGGCGAGGGAAGAATGAGGATGGTAGATGGAGAACGAAACAAGTTATGGGGTGAATGGGCATGGGACGAAGGCGAGCGGAGAAGAAGGTGGTGGATGGGGAGGGAAGAAAGCGAGGGGTGGATTGGTAGGGGACTGATCTGGGGAGGGAAGAAGGTGTGTTGAATGGGGGTGGGGAAGAAGGTGTGAGTTGCAGGGGTTAGGGGAAAAAGGTGTGAGTTGAATGGCGGAGGGGAAGAATGTAGACAGTGGAACAGGCGGGAAAAACAGTGGGGGTGGATGGGGAGGGGAAAAGGTCAGGGGTGGATGGGGAGTGGAAAAAGGTGGGGGAGTGGATGTGGAGGGGATTAAGGCTGGGTTTGGATGGGGGAGGGGAAGAAGGTGGGGGTGTGGATCATTAGGTTAAGAAGGTGGGATGTGGATGGGGAGGAGAAGAAGGCGGGTAGTGGAAGGGGAACGGAAGTAGGTGGGTGGAGGATGGGGAGAGGAAGAACATGCGAAGGAAAGAAGGCAGAGTGTAGATGGGTAGGGAAAGAGGGAGGAAAGTAGTTGGGGGTAGATGGGAAGCAGATGAAGATGTGTGGTGGATGGTGAGGCTAGAACACGGGGATGGATGGGGAGGGTAAGACGGGGGTGGATGGGGAGGGTAGGACACGGGGGTGGATGGGGAGGGTAGGAAACAGGGGTGGTTGGGGAGGATACGACATGGGGGTGGATGGGGAAAGGGAAGAAGGTGGGGATGGATGCAGAGGTGAATGCGGGTGGTTGAAGGGGAGTGGAAGTAGGTAGGGGATGGATAGGGAGAGGAATAAGGTGGGGATGGAATGGGAGGGAAAGTAGGTGGGGGTCAATGGGGAGGGGAAGAAGGCGGGGGTGGATGGGGAGGCGATTAAGGCTGGTTGTGGATGGGGGAGGGGAAGAAGGCGGGGCTGGATCAGAAGGTGAAGAAGGCGGGGTGTGGATGGGGAGGAGAAGAAGGCGGGTAGAGAAGGGGATCGGAAGTAGGTGGGGGGTGCATGGTTGGAGGAAGAAAGTGAGGAGGGAAGAAGGCGGGGGGTGGATGGGTGGGGAAAGAGGGAGGGAAAGTAGTTGGGGGTAGATGGGGAGTGGGACAAACGTGGATGGTGAGGGGATGAAGGCAAGGGGAGAAGAAGGCGGGGGTGGATGGGGAGGAGAGAACACGGGGTGGATGGGGATGGTAGGACATGGGGGTGGGTGGGGAGAGTAGAACACGGGGGTGGATGGGGAGGGGAAGAAGGTGGGGGTGGCTGGAGAGGTGAATGCGGGTGGTTGAAGGGGAGTGGAAGTAGGTAGGGGATGGATAGGGAGAGGAATAAGGTGGGGATGGAATGGGAGAGGACTAAGGATGGGGAGTGGAAGTAGGTAGGGGTGGATGGGGAGGGGAAGAAGGCAGGGGTGGATGAGGAGTGGACTAAGGAGGGGTTGGATGGGGAGGAAATAATGCGAGGGGTGGATAGGAGTGGAAGGTGCGAAGGGAAGAAGGGGGTGGATAAGTAGGAAATGCGGGAGGGAAAGTAGGTGGGGGTGGATGGGGAGCGGACGAAGATGCTGGGTGGATGGGGAGGGTAGGACACGGGGTGGATGGGGTGGGTAAGACGGGGGTGGATGGGGAGAGGAAGACGTCGAGGAGAGATGAAGGCGGGGAGAAGAATGCGGGGTGGATGTTTAGGGGAAAAAGTGAAGGGTGGATGGACATGATAAGAAGGCGGCGAGGGAAGAATGAGGATGGTAGATGGGGAACGAAACAAGTTATGGGGTGAATGGGCATGGGACGAAGGCGAGCGGAGAAGAAGGTGGTGGATGGGGAGGGAAGAAAGCAAGGGGTGAATTGGTAGGGGACTGATGTGGGGAGGGAAGAAGGTGTGTTGAATGGGGGTGGGGAAGAAGGTGTGAGTTGCAGGGGTTAGGGGAAAAAGGTGCGAGTTGAATGGCGGAGGGGAAGAATGTAGACAGTGGAACAGGAGGGAAAAACAGTGGGGGTGGGTGGGGAGGGGAAAAGGTCAGGGGTGGATGGGGAGTGGAAAAAGGTGGGGGAGTGGATGTGGAGGGGATTAAGGCTGGGTTTGGATGGGGGAGGTGAAGAAGGTGGGGGTGTGGATCATTAGGTTAAGAAGGTGGGATGTGGATGGGGAGGAGAAGAAGGCGGGTAGTGGAAGGAGAACGGAAGTAGGTGATGGAGGATGGGGAGAGGAAGAACATGCGGAGGAAAGAAGGCGGAGTGTAGATGGGTAGGGAAAGAGGGAGGAAAGTAGTTGGGGGTAGATGGGGAGCAGACGAAGATGTGTGGTGGATGGTGAGGCTAGAACACGGGGATGGATGGGGAGGGTAAGACGTGGTTGGATGGGGAGGGTAGGACACGGGGGTGGATGGGGAGGGTAGGACACGGGGGTGGATGGGAGGGGAAGGTTGAGGGGAGATGAAGGCTAGGGAATAGAATGGGGGGTGGATGAGTACGGAAAAAAAGTGTGGGGTGGATGGGGATGGGAAGAAGGTGGGGAGGGAAGAATGAGGGTGGTGGTTGGGGAGGGGAAGAAGGTAGGGATTAAGGTGGGGGATGAATGGGGAAGGGGAAGAAGGTGGTGGGGGATGAATGGGGAAGGGGAAGAAGGTGGTGGTGGATGGGGAGTGGACACAGTCGAGCGGAGAGAAAGACGGGAGGGATGGGTATGGAAGAAGGCGAGGGGTGAATGGGGAGGGGAAGAAGGTTAGGGTGGATAGGGAGAGGAAGAAGGTGCAGAGGGAAGAAGGCAGGGGTTGGATGGGGAGGTGAATGCGGGTGGTTGAAGGAAGTAGGCAGGGTGTCGATGGGGAGAGAAATAAGGCGGGGTGGATGGGAAGGGGGAGGGAAAGTAGGTGTGGTTGGAAGGGGAGGGGAAGAAGGCAAAGGGTGGATGGAAGGTGAAGGAAACGGGTGTGGATAGGAGGGGAAGACGGCGGGGAGTGGATGGGGTGGGGTTGAAGGCGGGGGGGGGAAATGGCAGTGCATGAATGGGGAGGGATGGAAAGAAGACGGGTGGATGGGGAGGGGAAGAAGGCGAGAGGAGGATGAGGAGGGGAATAAGGTGGGAGTGGATGGGAGGGGAACTAGGGGGGAGTTGGATGGGAGGGGAAGAATGCGGGGTGGATGGGGAGGGGAAGAAGGTGCAGAGTGGATGGGAAGGGGAAGATGACGGGTGGTGGATTGGGGGGCGAAGAAGTTGGGGTATGGAAGTTGAGGGGAAGAAGGTGGACTGTGGATGTGGAGGGGAAGTAGGCGGGGACGTATGGTAAGGGGAAGGGGATTGTAAGTAGGTCTGGGTGAATGGGGGAGTGGAGGGTGGATGGGGAGGGGAAGAAGGCGGGGGTGGATGGGGAGCAGACGAAGGAGGGGTTGGATTGGGAGGAAAGAATGCGAGGGGTGGATAGGAGGGGAAGGTGCAGAGGGAAGAAGGGGGTGGATGAGCAGGGAATGGGGAGGGAAAGTAGGTGGGGGTGGATGTGGAGCGGATGAAGGTAGGGAGTGGATGAAGAGGGGATTAAAGTGAGGGGATAAGAATGCGGGGAGTGGATGGGGAGGGTAAAATGTGTGGAGTGGGTGGGGAGGGAAGAAGACTGGGGTGGATGGTGAGCGGAAGAAGTCGAGGGGAGATGAAGGCGGGGAGAAGAATGCAGGGTGGATGTGTAGGGGAAAAAGTGAGGGGTGGATGGGGATGGTAAGAAGGTGGCGAGGGAAGAATGAGGATAGTGGATGGAGAACGAAACAAGTTATGGGGTGGATGGGCATGGGACGAAGGCGAGCGAAGAAGAAGGTGGTGGATGGGGAGGGAAGAAAGCGAGGGGTGGATGGGGAGGGGACTGAAGGGGGGGAGAGAAGAAGGTGTGTTGAATGGGGGTGGGGAAGAAGGCGTGAGTTGGATGGGGTAGGGGAAGAATGTGGACAGTGGAACAGGAGGGGAAAAAGGTGGGGGTGGATGGGGAGGGGAAAAGGCCAGGGGTGGATGGGGAGGGGAAAAAGGTGGGGGAGTGGATGTGGAGGGGATTAAGGCTGGGTGTGGATGGGGGAGGGGAAGAAGGCGGGGGATGTATCAGTAGGTTAAGAAGGCGGGGTGTCGATGGGGAGGAGAAGAAGGCAGGTAGTGGAAGGAGAACAGAAGTAGGTGGGGTGTGGATGGGGAGAGGAAAAACATGCGGAGGGAAGAAGGCGGGGGGCAGATGGGTAGGGAAAGAGGGAGGGAAAGTAGGTGGGGGTAGATGGGGAGGGGACGAAGATGGGGGGTGGATGGTGAGGGGATGAAAGTGATGGGAGAAGCAGATGGGGGTGGATGGGGAGGGTTGGACATGGGGGTGGATGGGGAGGGTAGGACACAGGGGTGGATGGGGAAAGGGAAGAAGGTGGGGATGGATGCAGAGGTGAATGCGGGTGGTTGAAGGGGAGTGGAAGTAGGTAGGGGATGGATAGGGAGAGAAATAAGGCGGGGATGGAATGGGAGGGAATGTAGGTGGGGGTCGATGGGGTGGGGAAGAAGGCGAGGGTGGATGGGGACAGAAAGTAGGTGGGGGTCGATGGGGAGGGGAAGAAGGTGAGGGTGCATAGGGAGTGGACTAAGGAGGGGTTGGATGGGGAGGGAAGAATGCAAGGGGTAAATAGGAGGGGAAGATGCGGAGGGAAGAAGACGGGGGTGGATGGGGAGGGGATGAAGGCAGGAAGTGGATGGGGAGGGGATGAAAGTGAGGGGAGAAGAATGCAGGGAGTGGATGGGGAAGGAAGTATGCGGGGAGTGGATGTGGAGGGAAGAAGATGGGGGTGGATGGGGAGGGGAAGAAGATGGGGTGGATGGGGAGGGGAAGAAGATGGGGGTGGATGGGGAGGGGAAGAATGCGGGGGTGGATGGGGAGGTGAATGGGGGTGATTGAAGGGGAGAGAAAGTAGGAAGGGATGGATCGTGAGTGAAATAAGGCGGGGATGGATTGGAAGGGAGAGGGAAAGTAGGTGGGGATAGGAGGGGAAGAATGGGGAATGGAAGAAGGCGTGGGGTAGATGGGAAAGGGAAGTAGGCAGGGGTGGATGGGTGGGGAAGACCTCGAGCGGAGATGAAGGCGGGGAGAAGAATAGTGGGTGGATGGGTAGGGGAAAAAGCGAGGGGTGGATGGGGATGGTAAGAAGGCAGGGAGGGAAGAATGAGGATGGTGGATGGGGAGGGCAAGAAGGTGGGGGTGGTTGGAGAGATGAATGTAGGTGGTTGAAGGGGAGTGGAAGTAGGTAGGGGATAGATAGGGAGAGGAGTAATGTAGGGATGGAATGGGAGGGAAAGTAGGTGGGGAGTGGATGGGGAGGGGAAGAAGGTGATGGGTGGATGGGGAGTGGACTAAGGAGGGGTTGGATGGGGATGGAAGAATGCGAGGGGTGGATAGGAGGGGAAGGTGCGGAGGGAAGAAGGGATGGAGGATGGGTAGGGAATGGGGGAGGGAAAGTAGGTGGGGGTGGATGGGGAGCATATGAAGGTAGGGAGTGGATGAGGAGGGGATAAAAGTGAGGGTTGTAGAACGCGGGGAGTCGATAGGGAGGTAAGAATGTGGGGAATGGATGGGGAGCGGAAGAAGACGGAGGTGGATGGGGAGCGGAAGAAGACGGAGGTGGATGGGGAGCGGAAGAAGGCGGGGGTGGATGGGGAGTGGAATAAGGTGGAGGATGGATTGGAAGGGGGAGGGAAAGTAGGGGGGTTAGGAGGGGAAGAATGCGGTAGGAGGATGGGGAGTGGAAGAAGGCGCAGGGTAGATGGGAAGGGGAAGTAGGCAGGGGTGGATCTGAGGGGAAGAAGTCGTGGGGAAATGAAGGCTGGGAGAAGAATGCGGGGTGGATGGGTAAGGGAAAAGGTGAGGGGTGGATGGGGATGGTAAGAAGGCAACGAGAGAAGAACGGGGATGGTGGATGGGGAAGGAAAGAAGTTATGGGGTGGATGGGCAGGGGACGAAGGCGAGCGGAGAAGAAGGTGCTTGATGGGGAGGGAAGAAGGCGAGGGGTGGATGGGGAGGGGACTGATGTGGGGAGGGAAGATAGCGTGTTGGATGGGGAGAGGAAAAAGGTGTGAGTTGGATGGGGAGGGGAAGAAGGCGGGCAGTGGAACTGGAGGGGAAAAAGGTGGAGGTGGATGGGAAGGGGAAAAGGTCAGGAGTGGATGGGGAGGGGAAAAAGTTGGGGGAGTGGATGTGTAGGGAATTAAGGCTGGGTGTGGATGGGGAGGGGAAGAAGGCGGGGGGTGGATCAGTAGATTAAGAAGGAGGGGTGTGGATGGGGAGGAGAAAAAGGTGGGTAGTGGAAGGGGAACGGAAGTAGGTTGGGGGTGGATGTGGAGAGGAAGAACATGTGGAGGGAAGAAGGCGGGGGGTTGATGGGTAGGGAAAGAGGTGGGGGAAGGGAGCGGGGACAAAGATGGGGGGTAGATGGTGAGGGAATGAAGGCGAGCGGAGAAGCAGATGGGGTGGATGGGGAAGCGAGAACTCGGGGCTGGATGGGGAGGCGAGAACATGGGGGTGGATGGGGAGGGTAGGACACGGGGGTGGATGGGGAGGGTAGGACACAGGGATGGATGGGGAGGGGAAGAAGGTGGGGATGGATGGAGAGGTGAATGCGGCGGGTTGAAGTGGTGTGGAACTAGGTAGGGGATGGATAGGGAGAGGAATAAGGCGGGGATGAAATGGGAGGGAAAGTAGGTGGGGTTGGATGGGGAGCAGAAGAAGATGGGGTGGATGGATACGGAAAGGGGGAGGGAAAGTAGGTGGGGGTGGATGGGAAGTGGATGAAGGTAGGGAATGGATGGTGAGAGGATGAAAGTGAGGGGAGAAGAACGCAGGGAGTGGATGGGGAGGGAAGAATGCATGGAGTGGATGGGGAGGGAAGAAGACGGGGGTGAATGGGGAGGGGAGAAGGCGGTGGTGGATCGGGAATGAAATAAGTTGGGGGGATGGATTGGAAGGGAGAGGGAAAGTAGGTGGGGTTAGGAGGGTTAGAATGGGGAGTGGAAGTAGGCGTGGGGTAGATGGGAAAGGGAAGTAGGCAGGGATGGATGGGAGGGGAAGACGTCGAGCGTAGATGAAGGCGGGGAGAAGAATGGTGGGTGGGTGGATGGGTAGGGGAAAAAGCGAGGGGTGGATGGGGATGGTAAGAAGGGAGGGAGCGAAGAATGAGGATGGTGGATGGGGAGGGAAAGAAGTTGGGGGATGGATGGGGAGGGGAAGAAGTTATGGGGTGAATGGGCAGGGGACGAAGGCGAGCGGAGAAGAAAGCAGGGGGATGGGGAGGGCAGAAGGTGAGGGGTGGATGGGGATGGGATGAAGGTGGGGGTGGATAGGGAGAGGAAGAAGGTGCATAGGGAAGAAGGCAGGGTGTAGATGGGTAGGAAAAGGGGAGGGAATATAGATGGGGGTAGATGTGGAGGGGATGAAGGTGGGGTGGCTGGATGGGGAGGGGATGGCAAGGCGAGAAGATGGCAGGGGGTGGATGAGAAGTGAAGAAGGGAAGGTGGATGGGAAGGGGAGGGAAAGTATGTGGGGATGGATGGGGAGGGGAAAAAGGTGGGAATGAATGAGAAGGGGAAGAAAGCAGGGATGGATGGGGGGGTAAGAAGGCGAGTAGTGGATGGGGAAGTGAAGAAGACGTGGGTGGATGGGGAGGGAAAGATGGCGGAGGGTGGATGGGATGGGGTAGAAGGTGGGGTGGGAAGAAGGTGGAGGGTAGATGGAGGAAGGGGAAGAAAAGTTGGTGGGGGTGGATAGGGAGGGGAACAAGGCGGGTGGTGGATGGGAAGGGGAACTAGGTGGGGGTGAATGGGAGGGGAAGGTCGAGGGGAGATGAAGGCTAGGGAGTAGAATGGGGGGGCGGATGAGTTGGGGAAAAAGTGTGGGGTGGATGGGGATGAGAAGAAGCTGGGGAGGGAAGAATGAGGGTGGTGGTTGGGGAGGGGAAGAAGGTAGGGGATTAAGGTGGGGGATGAATGGGGAGGGGAAGAAGATATGGGGTGGATGGGCAGTGGATGCAGGCGAGTGGAAAAGAAGACGGGAGGGATGGGGATGGAAGAAGGTGAGGGGTGAATGGGGAGGGGAAGAAGGTTGGGGTGGATAGGGAGAGGAAGAAGGTGCAGAAGGAAGAAGGCAGGGGTTGGATGGATAGCGAAAGGGGAGGGAATGTAGATGGGGGGTGGATTGCGAGGGGAGAAGAAGGCGGGGGTGAATGCGGGTGGTTGAAGGAAGTAGGCAGGGTGTGGCTGGGGAGTGGAATAAGGTGGGGATGGATGGGAAAGGGGAGGGAAAGTAGTTGTGGTTGGAATGGGAGGAGAAGAAGGCGGCAGGAGGATGGGGAGGGAAGAAGGCGAGCGGTGGATGGATGGTGAAGGAAGCGGGGGATGGATAGGAGGGGAAGAAGGCGGGGAGTGGAAGGGGTGGGGTGGAAGATGGCAGGGCGTGAATGGGGAGGGATGGAAAGAAGACGGGTGGATGGGGAGGGGAAGAAGGTTGGTGGTGGATGGGAAGGTGAAGAAGGCGAGAGGAGGATGAAGAGGGGAAGAAGGTGGGGGTGGATGGGTGGGGAACTAGGGGGGAGTTGGATGGGAGGCGAAGAATGCGGGAAGTGGATGAGGAGGGGAAGACGGTGCGGGGTGGATGGGGAGGGAAAGAAAGTGCTGGGTGGATGGGGAGGGGAAAATGGCGGGTGGTGGATTGGGGGGTGAAGAAGGTGGGGTATGGAAGTTGAGGGGAAGAAGGTGGAGTGTGAATGGGGAGGGGAAGTAGGCGGGGATGAATGGTAAGGGGAATAGGATTGTAAGTAGGTCTGGGTGAATGGAGGAGGGGAAGAAGGCGGGAGGGGGATGGGAGGGGAAGAAGTTACGGGGTGGATAGGAAGGGGAAGTCGGAGGTGGATAGAAGGGGAATAAGGCATGGAGTCGATAGGGAGGGGAAGAATGTGGTGGTGGATGGGGAGTGAAGAAGGTGAGGGGTGGATGGGGAGGTGAAAAGGGTAGGGGTGGAATGGGAGGGGAAGAGGATGGGGAGAATAAAGAGGGGAAGAGAGTGGGGTGTGGAATGGGAGGGGAAGAGGGTAGGGGGTGGAATGGGAGGGGAATAAGGTGGGTCGGCAATATGGTGGCAGGTGGGTGGGGAGGGAACAATGTGGGGGTTGGGTCTGGAGGGGAAGTATGTGGGGGTGGATGGGGAGAAGAAGATGGGGATGAGGAGGGGTAGATGGTGGGTGTTGGGTGGCCAGGGGAAGAAGGTGGGGGAGGATGGGGAGGGGAAAAGGTGGTGGTTGGTGGGGAGGGGTAGAAGTTGGGGGAAAAGAGGAAGGGAAGAGGGTGGGGGGTGAAATGGGAGAGGAAGAATGTGGAGGTGGAATGGGGAGGGGGTAGAAGTTGGGAGAATGGGGAGGGAAGAAGGTAGGGGTGGAATGGGGAAGGGATGAGGGTGGGGGTTGGATGGGGAAGGGAAGAGGGTGGGGGGTAGAATGGGAGGGGAAGAAGTTGGGGTTGGAATGGGCAGGGGTAGAAGGTGGGGAGGGGAAGAAGGTCGGGAGGTACGATGGTGGGGGATGTGTGTGAGTGAAGGGGGTGGTTCGTGGGTGGGGAGGGAAGTTGGTGCGGTTTGGTAGGGTGGGAAGAAGGTGGGGTTTGGGTGGCGATTTGAATAGTTGGTGTGTGGGTGGGGAGGGGATAAAGGTGGGAGTTGAATGGGGAGGGGAAGATGGTGGGTAGGGAAGATGGTGGGTAGGGAAGATGGTGGGTAGGGAAGATGGTGTGTAGGGAAGATGGTGTGTAGGGAAGAAGGTGGGGAGGAAAGAAGGTGGGGAGGGAAGAATATGGGGAGGAAAGAAGGTGGGGAGGGAAGGAGGTGGGGAGGGAAGGAGGTGGGGAGGGAAGGAGGTGGGGAGGGAAGAAGGTGGGTAGGATAGGAGAATGGGGAAGGGAAGAGGGTGGGTGTGGAATGGGGAAGGGAAGAGGGTGAGGTTGGAATGGGCAGGGGTAGAAGTTTGGGAGGGGAGGAAGGTCGGGAGGTACGATGGTGGGGGATGCGTGTGAGTGAAGGGTGGTGTGGATGGGGAGCGATGATGGTGGTGGATGGGTGGGGAGGGAAGATGGTAGGGGTTGGGTAACGATTTGAATAGAGTGTATGGGTGGGGAGGGATTAAAGGTGGGAGTTGGATGGGGAGGGGAAGAAGGTGGGGAAGGAGGAAGGTGGGGAGGGGAAGTGGTGGGGAGGGAAGGAGGTGGGGAGGGGAGGTGGTGGGTTGGCGAGGTGGTGGAGTCGGGGGGGCGTTGGGGTGGCGAGGAAGTGGGGAGGCGATGGAGTGGGGGGGCGCTGGGGTTGGAGGGCGGTGGGAAGCAGGAGGGGGTGGGTGGGTACTTGAAAAAGGTGGGGGTGGGTGGGTACTTGAAAAAGGTGGGGGTGGGTAGGTACTTGAAAAAGGTGGGGGTGGATGGGGAAGGGAAGAAGGTGGTGGGAGGATAAGGAGGGGAAATGGTGGTGGTGGGTGGGCAGGGATAAAAGTTGTGGTCAAAATGTGGAGGGAAGATGGTGGGGGTTGGGTGACAATTTGAATAGTTGGTGTGTGGGTGGAGAGGGGTTAAAGGTGGGAGTTGGATGGGGAGGGGAAGAAGGTGGGGATGGAGGAAGGTGGGGAGGGAAGAAGGTGGGGAGGGTGGAAGGTGGGGAGGGTGGAAGGTGGGGAGGGTGGAAGGTGGGGAGGGCGGAAGGTGGGGAGGGCGGTGGGGAGGCGGCGGGGAGATGGTTGGGTGTGGGGGGCGGTAGGGTGGTGAGGCGGTGCGGAGGGCGGTGGGGAGGTGGTGGGGTGGGAGGTGGTGGGGTGGCGGTGGGGATGGGGGGCGGTGGTGTGGGTAGGTGGTGTGGTGTGGGGGGCAGTGGGGAGTTCATTGTGTGCGGGGGTTGTGGGGGGCGGTGGGGTGGGGGGTTGGTGGCTTGAGGTGGGGTGGGGGGAAGTGGGGTGGTGGGCGGTGGCTTGGGGAGGAGGTGGGGTGGGGGTTGTGGCTTGGGGGGTCGGTGGGGTGAGGTGGCAGGGCGGTGGGGTGGGGAGGTGGTGTGGTGTGGGGGGCAGTGGGGAGTACATTGTGTGCGGGGGTTGTGTGGGCGGCGGTGGGGTGGAGGGTTGGTGGCTTGAGAGGGAGGTGGGGTGGGGGGATGTGGGTGGTGGGCGGTGGGTTGGGGGGGAGGTGGGGTGGGGGTTGTGGCTTGGGGGGTCGGTGGGGTGGGGTGGCAGGGCGATGGGGAGGTGGTGTGGTGTGGGGGGGAGTGGGGAGTTCATTGTGTATGGGGATTGTGTGGGGGGCGGTGGGGTGGGGGGTTGGTGGCTTGAGGGGGAGGTGTGGTGGGGGGAAGTGGGGTGGTGGGCGGTGGCTTGGGGGGGAGGTGGGGTGGGGGTTGTGGCTTGGGGGGTTGGTGGGGTGGGGGGAGGTTGGGTGGGGAGGCGGTGGGGTGGGGTGGGGTGGCAGGGCGGTGGGGTGGCAGGGCGGTGGGGTGGCGGGGTGGGGAGACGGAGGTGATGTGGTGGAGTGTGGGGGCGGTGCCGGTGCCGGGGGCGGTGCCGGTGCCGGTGCCGGGGGCGGTGCCGGGGGCGGTGCCGGGGGCGGTGCCGGGGGCGGTGGTTGGGTGTGGGGGGCGGTGGGGTGGGGAGGCGGTGCGGAGGGCGGTGGGGAGGGCAGTGGGGAGTTGGTAGGGTGGGAGGTGGTGGGGTGGCGGGGCGGTGGGGTTGGGGGGCAGTGGGGTGGGGAGATGGTGTGGTGTTGGGGGGAGTGGGGAGTTCATTGTGTAAGGGGATTGTGTGGGGGGCGGTGGGGTGGGGGGTTGATGGCTTGAGGGGGAGGTGTGGTGGGGGGAAGTGGGGTGGTGGGCGGTGGCTTGGAGGGGAGGTGGGGTGGGGGTTGTGGCTTGGGGGGTTGGTGGGGTGGGGGGAGGTTGGGTGGGGGGAGGTCGGGTGGGGAAGCTGTGGGGTGTGGGGTGGCGGGGCAGTGGGGTTGGGGGGCGGTGGGTGGGGGGGCGTTGGCGAGGTGGTTGGGTGTGGGGGGCAGTGGGGAGGGGAGTCGGTGGGGAGGTGGTGGGGGGTGGTGGGGAGGTGGTTGGGTGTCGGGGGGTGCAGGGGTTTGTGGGGAGATGGTTGGGTGTGGGGGGTGATGGGATGGGGAGGTGGTGTGGAGGGCGGTGGGGAGGCAGTGGTACGGGGAGGTGGTGGGGTGTGGGCACGGTACGGGGGGCGGTGGGGATGTGGTTGGGTGTGGGGGTGGTGGGGTGGGAGGCGGTGGGGGGATGGTGGGGTTGGTTGTCGGTGGCTTGAGGGGGAGGTGGCCTGGGGGAGGTGGGGTCGGGGGAGGTAGGGTGGGGAAGCGGTGGGGTGTGGGGTGGTGGTGTGGGGGTTTGGTGGGGAGGTGGTGGGGTGTGGGGGGCAGTGGGGTGGGGAGTCGGTGGGGAGGTGGTTGGGGGTGGTGGGGAGGTGGTTGGGTGTCGGCGCGGTGCAGGGGTTTGTGGGGAGATGGTTGGGAGTGGGGGGGTGATGGGATGGGGAGGTGGTGTGGAGGGCGGTGGGGAGGCAGTGGTACGGGGAGGTGGTGGGGTGTGGGCACGGTACGGGGGGCAGTGGGGATGTGGTTGGGTGTGGGGGTGGTGGGGTGGGAGGCGGTGGGGGTTGGTGGGGTTGGTTGTCAGTGGTTTGAGGGGGAGGTGGCCTGGGGGAGGTGGGTCGGGGGAGGTAGGGTGGGGAAGCGGTGGGGTGTGGGGTGGTGGGTGGCAGGGCGGTGGGGTTGGGGGATGGTGGGGTGGGGGTTTGGTGGGGAGGTGGTGGGGTGTGGGGGGCAGTGGGGTGGGGAGTCAGTGGGGAGGTGGTGGGGTGTGGGGTGGTGGTGGGGAGGTGGTTGGGTGTCGGGGCGGTGCGGGGGTGTGGTGGGGAGATGGTTGGGTGTGGGGGGCGATGGGGTGGGGAGGTGGTGTGGAGGGCGGTGGGGAGGCGGTGGGGTGTGGGGTGGTGGGGTGGCAGGGCGGTGGGGTTGGGGGCTGGTGGGGTGGGGGTTTGGTGGGGAGGTGGTTGGTGTGGGGGGCAGTGGGGTGGGGAGTCGGTGGGGAGGTGGTGGGGGGTGGTGTGGAGGTGGTTGGGTGTCGGGGCGGTGCAGGGGTTTGTGGGGAGATGGTTGGGGTGGCAGGGCGGTGGGGTTGGGGGCTGGTGGGGTGGGGGTTTGGTGGGGAGGTGGTTGGTGTGGGGGGCAGTGGGGTGGGGAGTCGGTGGGGAGGTGGTGGGGGGTGGTGTGGAGGTGGTTGGGTGTCGGCGCGGTGCAGGGGTTTGTGGGGAGATGGTTGGGTGTGGGGGGTGATGGGATGGGGAGGTGGTGTGGAGGGCGGTGGGGAGGCGGTGGGGTGTGGGCACGGTACGGGGGGCGGTGCGGATGTGGTTGGGTGTGGGGGTGGTGAGGTGGGAGGCGGTGGGGGGATGGTGGGGTGGGTTGTCGGTGGCTTGAGGGGGAGGTGGCCTGGGGGGAGGTGGGGTGGGGGGAGGTTGGTGGCAGGGCGGTGGGGTTGGGGGATGGTGGGGTGGGGGTTTGGTGGGGAGGTGGTGGGGTGTGGGGGGTAGTGGGTTGATTGTGTGTGGGGGCGGTGGGGAGGTGGTTGGGTGTGGGGTGCAGTGGGGTGGGGAGTCAGTGGGGAGGTGGTGGGGTGTGGGGTGGTGGTGGGGAGGTGGTTGGGTGTCGGGGCGGTGCGGGGGTGTGGTGGGGAGATGGTTGGGTGTGGAGGGCGGTGGGGAGGCGGTGGGGTGTGGGGTGGTGGGGTGGCAGGGTGGTGGGGTTGGGGGCTGGTGGGGTGGGGGTTTGGTGGGGAGGTGGTGGGGTGTGGGGGGCAGTGGGTTGATTGTGTGTGGGGGCGGTGGGGAGGTGGTTGGGTGTGGGGTTCAGTGGGGTGGGGTGTCAGTGGGGAGGTGGTGGGGATGTGGTTGGGTGTCGGGGCGGTGCGGGGGGGTGGTGTGGAGATGGTTGGGTGTGGGGGGCAATGGGGTGGGGAGTTGGTGTGGAGGGCGATGGGGAGGCGGTGGTGAGGTGTGGGGATGGTACGGGGGGCGGTGGGGAGGTGGTTGGGTGTGGGGGGCGGTGGGGTGGGGAGGTGGTGGGGTGGCGCTTTGGTGGAGTTGGGCAGTGGGGTGGGGAGGTGGTGTGGTGTGGGGGGCAGTGGGGAGTTCATTGTGTGGGGGTTGTGTGGGGGGTCGATGGGCAGGAGGTGGGGTGTAGGGGGTGGTGTGGAGGTGGTTGGGTGTGGGGGCAGTTGGGAGGTGGTTGGGTGTGGGGGGCCACCAACCCCCCACCCCACCGCCCCCCACACAACCCCCGCACACAATGAACTCCCCACTGCCCCCCACACCACACCACCTCCCCACACCACCTCATTCCACACAACCCCCGCACACAATGTACTCCCCACTGCCCCCCACACCTCACCACCTCCCCACCCCACCGCCCTGCCACCCCACCCCACCGACCCCCCCAAGCCACAACCCCCACCCCACCTCCCCCCCAAGCCACCGCCCACCACCCCACTTCCCCCCACCCCACCTCCCCCTCAAGCCACCAACCCCCCACCCCACCGCCCCCCACACAACCCACGCACACAATGAACTCCCCACTGCCCCCCACACCACACCACCTCCCCACACCACCGCCCCCCATCCCCACCGCCACCCCACCACCTCCCACCCCACCGCCCTCCGCACCGCCTCCCCACCCCACCACCCCCCACACCCAACAACCTCCCCACCGCCCCCCGTACCGTCCCCACACCCCACCACCTCCCCACACCACCGCCTCCCCACCGCCCTCCACACCACCTCCCCACCCAATCGCCCCCCACATCCAACCATCTCCTCACCACCCCCGCACCGCACCGACACCGAACCATCTCCCCACCACCTCCCACACCCCACCACCTCCCAACCGACTCCCCACCCCACTGCCCCCCATACCCAACCACCTCACCACCACCCCCCACACCGCACGCACACACAATCAACCCACTGCCCCCCACACCCCACCACCTCCCCACCAACCCCCACCCCACCGCCCCCCCACCCCACCGCCCCCCAACCCCACCGCCCCCCAACCCCACCACCCCGTTTCCCCACCCGACCTTCCCCCACCCCACCTCCCCCAGGCCACCTCCCCCTCAAGCCACCGCCACCCCACCCCACCACCCCCCACCGCCTACCACCCCACCACCCCCCACACCTAACCACCTCCGCACCACACCCAGGACCGCCCCCACACTCCACCACCTCACCTTCCCACCCCACCACCCCCCAGCCCTGCCACCCCACCGCCCCCCACCCCACCGCATCCCCACCCGACCAACCCCCACCCCACCGACCCCCCAAGCCACAACCCCCACCTGACCTCCCCCCAAGCCACCGCCCACCACCCCACTTCCCCCCACCCCACCATCCCCTCCCACAACCAACCACCTCCCCACCGACCCCTCCACACAACCCCCACACACAATGAACTCCCCACTGGGTATGGGGGCAGTGGGGTGGGGAGTCGGTGGGGAGGTGGTTGGGTGGGGGGTGGTGGGGAGATGGTTCTGTGTAGGGGTGGTGTGGAGGTGGTTGGGTGTGGGGGCAGTTGGGAGGTGGTTGGGTGTGGGTGGCGGTGGGGTTGGGAGGTGGTGGGGTGGGAGGTGGCGGGGCGGTGGGGTTTGGGGGCGGTGGGGTGGGGAGGTGGTGTGGTGTGGGGGCGGTGCGGAGGGGAGGTGGTGGGTTGGGAGGTGGTGGGGTGGCGCGGCGGTGGAGTTAGGGGCGGTGGGTTGGGGAGGTGGTGTGGTGTGGGGGGCAGTGGGGAGTTCATTGTGTGTGGGGGTTATGTGGGGGTCGGTGGGGAGGTGGTTGGTTGTGGGAGGGGGTGGTGGGGTAGCGGGAAGTGGGGTGGTGGGCGGTGGCTTGGGGGGAGGTGGGGTGGGGGTTGTGGCTTGGGGGGTCGGTGGGGTGGGGGGATGTCGGGTGGGGAGGCGGTGGGGTTGGGGGTGGTTGGGTTTGGGGTGGTGGGGTGGCAAGGCGGTGGGGTGGCAGGGCTGTGGGGTGGGGGTTGGTGGGGTGGGGAGGTGGAGGTGAGGTGGTGGAGTGTGGGGGCGGTGCCGGGTGCAGTGCGGAGGTGGTTAGGTGCGGAGCGTGGTGGGGTGGTAGGCGGTGGTGGGGTCGTGTGGCGGTGGCTTGAGGGGGAGGTGGCCTGGGGGAAGGTCGGGTGGGGGAAGGTCGGGTGGGGAAGCGGGGTGGTGGGGTTGGTGGGCGGTGGGGTTGGGGGGCGGTGGGGTGGGGTGGTGGTGGTGGGGTGTGGGGGGCAGTGGGTTGATTGTGTGTGGGGGCGGTGTGTGGGGCGGTGGGGAGGTGGTTGGGTATGGGGGCAGTGGGGTGGGGAGTCGGTTGGGAGGTGGTTGGGTGGGGGGTGGTGGGGAGATGGTTCGGTGTCGGGGCGGTGCGGGGGGTGGTGAGGAGATGGTTGGGTGTGGGGGGCGATGGGGTGGGGAGGTGGTGTGGAGGGTGGTGGGGAGGCGGTGGTGTGGGGAGGTGGTGTGGTGTGTGGACGGTACGGGGGGCGGTGGGGAGGTTGTTGGGTGTGGGGGCGGTGGGGTGGGGAGGTGGTGGGGAGGGCGGTGAGGTGGAGGTGGTGGGTTGTGGGTCGGTACGGGGGGAGGTGGGGATGTGGTTGGGTGTGAGGGGCGGTGGGGTGGGGAGGTGGTGGGGAGGCGGTGGGGTGGGGGGTAAATGGGCAGGAGGTGGGGTTGTAGGGCGGTGCGGTGGGTGGTGGTGGGGAGGTGGTGGGGTGTGGGGGGAAGTGGGGAGGTGGTTGTGTGTGGGGGCAGTGTGGGGGTCAGTGGGGAGGTGGTTGGGTGAGGGGGGCAGTGGGGTGGGGAGGCGGTGGGGTCGGTGGGAAGGTGGTGGGGGGTGGTGGGGAGGTGGTTGGGTGTGGGGGCGGTGGGGAGATGGTGGGGTGGGAGGAGGTGGGGTGGGGGGAAGTGTGGTGGTGGGCGGTGGATTGGGGGGGAGGAGGGGTGGGGGTTGTGGCTTGGGGGGTCGGTGGGTTGGGGTGGCTGGGCGGTGGGGTGGGGAGGTGGTATGTGGGGGGCAGTGGGGAGTACATTGTGTGTGTGGGTTGTGTGGAGTGGGTTGGGGGGTTGGTGGCTTGAGGGGGAGGTGGGGTGGGGGGAAGTGGGGTGGTGGCTTGGGGGGGAGGTGGGGTGGGGGTTGTGGCTTGGGGGGTTGGTGGGGTGGGGGGAGGTGGGGTGGGGAGGCGGTGGGGTGGCAGGGCGGTGGGGTGGCAGGGCGGTGGGGTGGCAGGGCGGTGGGGTGGCAGGGCGGTGGGGTGGCAGGGCGGTGGGGTGGCAGGGCGGTGGGGTGGCAGGGCGGTGGGGTGGCAGGGCGGTGGGGTGGGAAGAAGGTGGGCGTTCGGTTGGGAGGTAAAGTATGTAAGTGGATGGGGGAAGGAGATTGGGGTGGATGGGGAGGGGAATATGGTGGGTGGTGGGAAGTAGGTCAGGGGTGAATGCAGTGGGAAGAATGTGGGGATGGGTGGGGAGTGGGAAAAGGTGGGTGGTGGGTGGGGAGGGGAAGAGGTTGGAGGTGGATGGGGAGTGGAAGAAGGTGGGGGTGGATAGGGAGTAGAAGAAAGTTGGGGGTTAATGGGGTGGGGAAGAAGGTGGGCAGTGGAATGTGAGGGGAAGGAGGTGGGGTTGGGGAGGGAAGAAGGTGTGGGGTGGGTGGAGATGGGAAGAATGTGGGTTTTGACTGGAGAGGGGAAGAAGGTGGGGGAGGATGGGGAGGGGAAGAAAGTGGGGGGGAGGATGAGGAGGGGTGAAATGAGGGGGTGGTTGTGGAGGGTGAGATGTTGGGGGAAGATTGGGGAGGGGAAGATGTTGGGGAAGAATGGGGAGGGGAAGAAGTTGGGGGAAGAATGGGGAGGGGCTGGGTGGAATCAGAAGGGAAGAAGGTGTGGGTGGAATGGGGTGGGGAAGAAGGTGGGAGTTGGTTGGGAGAGAAGAAGGTGGGGCGTTGATGGCGAGGGGAATAGTTGGGGGCTGGATCGGAAGGGAAGAAGGTGGTGGGTGGGGAGGGAAGAAGGTGGTGGGTGGGGAGGGAAGAATGTGGTGGGTGGGGAGGGAAGAAGGTGGTGGGTGGGGAAGGAAGAAGGTGGTGGGTGGGGAGGGTGAAAATGTGGGGGTGGGTATGGAGGGGAAGTGGGTGGTGGTGGAATGGGGAGGGGAAGAGGGTGGTGGGTGGAATAGGAGGGAAAGAAGTTGGGGGTGGGTGTGGAGGGGAAGAAGTGTGGGAGAGAATGGTGAGGGGAAGAGTGTAGGGATGGAATGGGAGGGGAAGAAGTTGGGAGGTGGAATTGGATGACAAAAAGGGGGTTGGATAGGGAGGGGAAGAAGGTGGGGGGTGGAATTGGTGGACAAAAAGATTGGGGTTGGATATGTAGAGGAAGAAGGTGGTGTAAGGGATACTGGAAAGTGAGGAGTAAAGTAAGTGCTAATTAAGAATGAAGTATGATGGGTATATCAGGGAGAAGGGATCATGGAATGTGAGGAAGGTTTAAACAAGTATAATAAAATAGGGGTCTTCCAAACAGGATAGCAAGTAGATAGATTTAGCAAATCTTGGTGGTTGATTAACAAAGACATGATATTTCCTGTGAAACAAGTTTGCAGGAAGACACATAAACTGATAAGAAGTTAGAATACACGTAGACAGAATTACCTAATGCTAAACCAATACAGGAGGAAGAAGAATGTTAAGGGGGAAGGTACCTCTGTACTGAAATGAAATGTATAAAAAGTTGCGTAAGCCCCAATATCAGTGTGTATTCCCAGGGTGAGGGGAAGCACCCAACTTTGCATTGTTGTAAAATTATAATAAATGTTCTTTGTTCTCAATTTTTGTCTCGAATTAAATCTGTGAAGGCAGCTCTGCTTCTCAGAACTGGGGTGGGGGTTGTCCAGGATTGCACTCCCTCCACTGACAAAGTGCCTGACTATGGGGGTAGGTGCACCCCGGCTGATTCAGCTGGACTCCCGGACGACGGGTAGCTGGTCAGTGGACAAAGTGAGTGATACCCAAGAAGAGGCATTGAGAAGAAATGACGGGAGGACGTTAAGGAAGCGCGCTAGGAATAGCTACTGGATTCCGGTAAGAGGAATTTTATTTTCCTGTCAATATGGGAGGAGGAAGTAGCAAGGGAAAAAGTCCTGAAGAAGCAAAGTGGAATAAGATACAAAAATATAGTCCGTTAGGATTAATGTTATCCAATTGGGGTGCGGGGAAAACCCGTGAGAAGGATAAGCAGACCATGGTCAGATATTGTTGTCAGGAATGGGTTATGAATCCCATAAAGGGGAGTGCGGTATATTGGCCAAAGTTTGGATCCGACGAGGACTGGATGTGTCAGGCATTGAACATCTGGCTCTACCAAAATCAAGGAGATAATACCGAGACTAGAGAATATGCAACCTGTTGCCTGAGTGGATTGTCTGATCAGATGATTTTGAGCGAGAAGGAATTTAGAAATAAGAAGATAAGGAACCTTCTGCCCCCGAAATAAAATGATGGGATGTGTTACATTCCCTTCCTCCACCTTATGTTTCCCCTGTGCCGGCTCCCATTCCTTCCCCCTCCCCTACGCTTTACCCTTCTTCACCTTCCCCTCCTCCACAGTTAAAGAAAGAAGGAAAAAGTAGGAGTGGTATGATGACTCGCTCACAGAGTGCAAGATTACCGCCTCAATTGACACGAGAGGGAGGAGACTTTGATTGTGAGGGTCATTCAGAAGAACAGTGTGAGGCCCTTCGGGAGGAAGGGGCAGGACTCTGATTTGTCTCCCTGAGGGCAGGAACCTAACCATCATAGAGGAGGAGATAAGCCAGAAACAAACTGGATGAGACCTTTACGAGAGGTTCCCTTGGGAGGGGATGCAGGGGGTCTCAGATTTGTGAATGTGCCTTTGACTAGTACTGAGGTGCGCAATTTTAAGAAGGAAATGACCTCTCGGATAGAAGACCCTCAGGGATGTGCAGAACAATTAGATCAATTTTTGGGACCTAATATATACCTGGGATGAATTAATGTCTATTTTTAAGGCTCTATTTACTTTGGACGAGCGTGGAATTATCCGCCAGGCAGGGATCAGAGTCTGAGATAGGGAACACCGGGGGGGGTGGGGGGGGGCCAGAGGCGATACCTGGAGAAGTTAAATTTCCCCTAGTAAACCCAAATTGGGATAAAACTACTAATGATGGTCGCACACGAATGGATGAGTTCAGGGTTAATCTAATAAGAGGAATAAAGGAGTCTGTTCCAAAAGGACAGAACTTTAAGAAGGCATTTGAGGTTCCCCAAGGTCCCGAGGTGAGCCCCAAGGTCCCGAGGAGAGCCCTTCTGCATTTCTGACTAGATTACGTGTGGCCATACAGCAATATGGGGGGTTGGATATAGAATCCCCAGCAGGTGAACAGTTGGTATTGACAGGTTTTATTACAAATTCAGCCCCAGATATCAGGAAGAAATTACAAAAAACAGAGAATTGGCATGAACAGGGAATATCTCAGCTTTTGCAGATCGCACGAAGGACATATGTCCAGAGGTCTGAAGAAAAACAGAAAGGGAAGGCTAAGATTTTGATGCAGGCAGTAAAGGAAGTTGTGGATGGAAAGCAAGGAAGTGTTAGGAGCCGTGTGGCAGCTCCTGGATGTTGGGAGGAGCACCGGGTGTGGGGAAGTGGAGACCAGGGCAGAAGTAGGGGTAGAGGAGAATTCCGGGGATGGCTACCATTCCTGGGACCCCGTGGAGACCCTGGCAGAAATTGGGAGACAGGAGCATTAGTTTGCTATTATTGTAAAAAGGAGGGACACTTTAAGAGGGAATGCCCAATGCGGGCCAGGGAGACGCGATCTTACGCATTGATGGAGGCAGATAATGAATAGGCGGTCACGGTTCTCAGTCAATGCACACCATGGGGCTGCACGGAGAACCATTGGTAAATTTAAGCGTAGGACCCCACGGTGACAAAATGACTTTCCTAGTAGACTCCGGGGCAGCTCGCTCTAATAATGTATGATGGCCCGAGGGTGTTACTACAGAAGGGACGGTGATGATTTTGGGAGTGGAGGGGAGAGATTTTGTGGTCCCTAAATTAAAGATGTAAAGATACAAATGGGATGAAAAATTGTAACAGAGGATATCTTGTTAGTTCCCCAAGCTGGGGTTTGCTTGTTGGGACGTGATTTACAGGACCAATTGGCTATCGGTAACAGACCACAGGGATCAGGTATCGGGGTTTAATTTTATGTACTGACGGAGGAGGACCGGGGACTAATAAATCCTAGGGTATGGGCAAAAAGAGGCAATAGAGGAGGGTTAGATGTTCCTCCCCTGCAAGTTAGTCTAAAGGACCCTGACCAGGTAGTTCGACAAAAACGGTATCCAATTCCTATGGCTGGCCGAAAGGGGCCGCAGCCAGTAATTGACCAGTTGGTGAAAGATGGTATACTCGAACCTTGTATGTCACCTTTTAATACCCCAATTTTACCTGTCCAAAAACCAGACGGTACATATCGATTAGTGCAGGACTTGAGGGAGCTGAACAAAATTATTCTCACCCGTCACCCGGTTGTACCTAATCCCTATACAATAATGGGTAAAATCGATCCCCATAGTAAATGGTTTAGTGTGATTGACCTGAAAGATGCTTTCTGGACCTGTCCGTTAGCAACAGAGAGCAGAGACATGTTTGCCTTTGAATGGGAAAATCCTTTTACTGGACGCAAGAATCAATATCGGTGGACGGTCCTTCCCCAGGGCTTTACAGAATCACCAAATTTTTTGGCCATGTTTTAGAACAAGTACTAGATGAGGCCCCTCGGAGAGAGGATTGTCAATTAGTACAATATGTTGAAGATTTATTAATCATGGGGGAAATGTATGATTTGGTTAAACTATACACTGTTGATTTATTGAATTTTCTAGGGAATAAGGGTCTTAGAGTGAGTGAATCGAAGTTGAAAATTGTTCAATCCGAGGTTAAATACTTAGGTCATTTGGTTAGTCAAGGAATTAGGAAGATAAGTCCAGAGAGAATACGCGGTATTTTGCAGGTCCCGCTTCAAAAGAATGCTCAAGAACTTAGGAAATTCCTTGGTTTGGTGGGATTCTGTAGAATTTGGATTGAGAATTATTCTATCCTGGTCAAATTTCTTTATGATAAACTTGCGACTCTAGGGGGCGAAACTGTTGTCTGGACGGAGGAGGAGATTAAAGATTTTACCTTGGTGAAACAGCGTCTTGCTAGTGCCCCGGTTTTGGCCATACCTGACCTAAATAAGCCATTTGAACCTATATACAAATGTGAAAGACGGTGTGGCCATGGGAGTATTAACACAAGAACTGGCAGGCTTTAGACAACTAGTTGCCTTTCTATCAAAGATTTTAGATCTTGTTTGTCGTGGTTGACCAGAATGTGTGCAAGCAATTGCAGCCACTACTATTTTAGTAGAGGAAGGACGAAAAATTACGTTTGGTGCCCCGATGATACTTCACACCCCTCACACAGTTCACACCATTCTCTTAAACGTGCCGGAAGGTGGCTTACTGATTCCAGAATTTTGAAGTATGACGCAATCCTTATGGATAGGGATGATTTGACACTGGTTACAAATAAAGATCAGAATCCAGCCGCCTTCTTGGTTTCTCCAGATTCTGATAAAGTCCCCAATAATTTAGAGCATGTATGCACAGAAGTGATTTGCAGACTAAAATTAGAGATGATTTAAGCGATGAACCTTTACGAGAGGGTGAAAGATGGTTCATTAATGGATCTTCCGGCTGCATTGATGGCATTCGTTATAGCTGGTATAGTGTAGTGGACGGGAATGAAGGAGTTGTGATTAAGGCCGGTCGTCTCCCCGGTACTTGGTTGGAACAATCCTGTGAATTGTATGCCCTCTGTAGAGTTCTTCAGGGTCTAGAGGGAAAGGTGGGCACAATCTATACTGACTCCAAGTATGCTTTTGGTGTAGTACACACCTTCAGAAAGATTTGGAAAGAGCGGGGAATGATAACCGGGAAAGGACAAAATTTGATCCATGAGAACTTAATTGTTCAATCCTGAGATGCTCTTATGTTACCTGAGGAGATAGCTGTAGTTCATGTACAAGGCCATCAAATTATTGATAGTCCTGAACCCCAGGTAACAGATGGGCAGATGAAGCTGCCAAACAGGCTGCACTATCAAAAATCATAGAGATGCAGCTGTTACACCCACCCCACATGAGATTCAAAAGACTCCCATCTTTTCACAGGAAGAGGAGGTTTATATGAGAATCAGGGAATGCGTCAAACTGCGGGTTATGGTGGACGGTAGAGGGACGCCAAGTCCTGAATAAGGCCTTGGCTCGTCAAATTAATGATCAGCTCCACCAGCAGACACACTGGGGAATGCAGGCACTTGTTGATGCCTTTGTACGGTCCTTTAATTGTTCTGGAATATATACCATAGCCAAACAAAGTACACGGGGATGTCCAATTTGTCAGCGAGTGAATAAGAAAGTAATGCGCCATGTAATGCCTGGGGTTCACGATATGCCCCTACGCCCATTTCAATGAATACAGATTGACTTCACGGAATTACCTAAGATAGGGGTTGATCAATATCTCCTGGTGATGGTGGATTATTTTACTCGATGTGTTGAGGCTTTCCCGACCCCTAATGATCGTGCTAACACCGTTATCCGTATATTACTAGAGGCTATTGTTCAGTGTTATGGCATTGTTCAAACCATTGACTAAGATCAAGGTACACATTTTACCTCTCAGGTACTCCAGGGTGTGTGTAAAATCTTGGGGATAGATTGGCAGTTACACACCCCATGACACCCCAGAGTTCAGGCCGTGTTGTGCGGATGAATCAGACCCTGAAAAATCAACTCACTCGACTTCATGAGGAAACTGGCCTCTCCTGGGTTAAATACTTACCTTTAGCTTTAATCAGGATTCGCACAGATCCTCGTAAGGACCTTGCTGTCTCACCATCTGAGATGATGTTCGGTCTTCCCTACATGGGCTTCCACACCGATTCCCATACCCCTGAGGCTAACGACCTCTAAATATTTACAGGGGCTTTCCACTTCTTTGTATGTCTTAAAACAGAAGGGATTATTCGCTCAAACCCCACCCTTGGACTATCCCATTCATTCCATTAAAGCAGGCAACACCATGAACTCTAACCTATATGGGACGGCCCTTATTGTGTACTTTTGATTACAGACACTGAAGTACGAACAAAAGAAAAGGGATGGACTCTCGTGCAATGTGTTAAGCGTGCTAATCCACAGACTAAAGACGTTGACAATATCCCCTCTCCCTGGCATGCAGTCTTGCATCCTTCTGGACTGAAAGTCACGCTCCACCGAAAAAAATTGTTATAATGTTATTTTTACTATTTGCGGTATTGTTTTCTTGCTGGTTCCCAATTTTTGGGAAACTACCCAATTGTACACAATGTATTAAGTCCTCCTGGAATAGGGGCAGCAGAGGTGATAGTTACTTTGAAGAATGGATAAGTTTACCTTTAGAATGCAAACGGGGCACAGGTAGGAAGTGCATTCACAGTGGGGTACCTTATTTAATATGGTTTAATTTAGGATCCAAACATGGACCAGGGAAGCAAAACTGTCCTAGGGGAGTGGCTTGGGTCTGCATCCTGGCCTCGACGAGTATTAAAATATGGTACAGAGGAGATGGTGGGAGAATTATAAGGCAAAACATCAGTCAGGGCTATAAATGGAGTAGGATTAAAGGGGATATATATGCTGGTGCTCGCAGACAGGTTGCTATTCACTGTTAGGTGACAATAAGTGGGTAGATTTGAGTCAACAAACAGCTGACTTGCTGGCGTTGAAGAATTGTTGGATTTGTGGAGGCCCAACTAGAGATGGTACCTGGCCCTGGCAAGGTGAGCCTTTGGATATATGGGAACTTCTACGCTTTAATGATACAACTAATAAAATTGAACTCCCCTCCCAAGCTTGGCATCTTGCAAATCATCCATTGGGTGACGAATGCATCCGGAAGGCTGAAGGCCGTCACTATAAGGGGGATTCCAGTTGTAAACGACTTAAGCTGCTCAAGAATACTACAGCGCCTGCCTCGCTCGACCGGGGCCGGAGCCGCCGCCTCCCCCTTACCTCAGTCTGGGCACAGGGGGAGCAGCGGCGGCGGCCCCAATCCGGGCAGGAGCAGGGAGGAGGCGGCGGCCCCGGCCTCGGTCGGGTGGGGCAGGCGGAGGCCCCGATCCGGGTGGAGAGTTGTGGGTGGCGGCCCCGGTCCGGGCACAGGGAGAGCGGCGGCAGCCTCGGCCCTGGTCCGGGCAGTATGGAAGAGGGGAGGCAGACCCCTCCAGCCCGGGTAAGAAACCTGCATAGGAGAAGGTCACTCCGATATAAAACCTACGACCCAAGGACCTCGCTGCCACGTCCCAGCTTGCTTGGCCACGGCACACGAACCATGGGTGTAAAGGGTGGGGCCAGTACTGCGCACACTGCACTCCACCTAAAAGCTCCTTTGCGCAGGCTTGAGGACAGGTCCACGTCCTCCCCCTCCACGTCCTCCCCCTCCACGTCCTCCCCCTCCACATCCTCCCCCTCCACGTCCTTTAAATCTTCGTCCATGAAGCCAAGCCAAAGAAGAAAAAGAAAGAACAAAGACATGATATTTCCAGGTAAACAAGTTTGCATAAACTGATAAGAAGTTAGAATACACGTAGACTGAATTACCTAACGCTAAACCAATCCAGGAGGCAGAAGAATGTTAAGGGGGAAGGTATATCTGTCTTGAAATGAAATGTATAAAAAGTTGGGTAAGCCCCAGTATCAGTGTGTATTCCCAGGGTAAGGGGAAGCACCCAACTTTGCATTGTTGTAAAATTATAATAAATGTTCTTTGTTCTCAATTTTTGTCTCGAGTGAAATCTGTGAAGGCACCTCTGCTTCTAACAGTGGGGAGGGAAGAAGGTGGTAGGGGGTGGGTGGGTGGGGAGGTAAGTTGATGGGGTGTGGTGTGGGTGGGGAGGGAAGATGGTGGTTGGTGGGTGGGGAGGGAAGATGTTGGTGGGTGGTTGTGGATGGAAGATGGTGGGGGTTGGTGGTGAGGGGAATAGTTGAAGGGTGGGTGGGGATGGAAGAAGGCGGGTGTGGGTGGGGAGGGGAATAGTTGCTGGGTTGTTGGGGAGAGGAAGGTGGGGGGTGGGTGGGGGAGTGGAAAGTTGGGGTGAATCTGGAGGGAAAGAGGGTGGGGTGTGTGTTGTGAGGGAAGATGGTGAGGGTTGGTAGGGAGGGAAGAAGGTGGGGGTGTTAAGCATGGGGAATAGCTGAGGGGTGGATGGGGAGGTAAGATTGTGGGAGGTGAATGGGTAGGTAAGGACGTGGGGGCTTGATGGGGAAGAGAAAAAGTTGGGGGTGTGTGTTGAGGGGAAGAAGTTGGGGGGAGAATGGGGATGGGAAGAGGGTGGGGGTTGGAATGGGAGGAGAAAGTGGGGGTGAAATAAGAGGGAAGAAGGTGGGGGTTGGATAGGGAGGGGAAGAAGGTGTGGGTGGAATGGAAGTTGGTGGAGGGTGGATGGGGAGGGGAAGAAGGTGGGTGTGGAATTGGAGGAGAAAAAATGAGTGTTCAATAGGGAGGGGATGAAGGTGGGGAGGGAAGAAGGTGGGGGAAGGTAGTGGGGTGGTGTGTGGGGAGGGTAGATGGTGGGATGGGGTGTGGGTGGGGAGGGAAGATAGTGGGGTTTGGTAGGGAGGGAAGAAGGTGGGGATGGGTGGTGAGGGGAATAGTTGGGTGGTGGGTGGGGAGAGAAGAAGGCGGGATGGGGAGGGGAATGAACTTATGGCATGGATGTCCACATGGAAATAGGATATCGTGGCCATCAGTGAAACGGTTGCAGGAAGAGTATATTTGGCAGTTAAATATACCAGTATTTTGTTTTCGGCATGATAGAATGGTTGGGAGGGGTGGGGGGGATAAAAGGTGGAGGAGTTGCATTGCTTATTAGAGAGGACATTATAGCAGTGCTGTGGCAGGATGGTTTGGTGGGATTGTCCAGCTGGTTTATTTGGGTAGAATTGAGGAATGGCAGAGTCATAAGGACATTAATGGGAGTGTATTATAGACGACCAAATGGGCTGAGAGAATTAGAGGAGCAAATGTGTAAGCAGTTTGCATATATGTGTCATAAACATAAGGTGGTAGTTATGGAAGACTACATTAACTGGGATGCCCATACAGTAAGAGGGCTGGATGGGGCAGGGTTTGTTAAGTGTGTTCAGGAAAGTTTTTTTAATCAATATGTCGGAGAACTGACTTGAGAGGGGGGAGTATTGGATCTCCTATTAGGGAATGAGATAGGTCAGGTGACAGAGGTTTGCGTTGGGGAACACTTTGGGTCTAGTGATCACAATACTATTAGTTTTAGGTTAGTAATGGAAAAGAATAGAGGTGGGTCAAAGATTGAGATTCTTGATTGGAAGAAAGCAAATTTCAAGGGGATGTGAAATGATTTGGAGGGTGTGGATTGGGATATTCTCAGGGAAGAATGTAAAAGATAATTGGGGGATCTCAAAGGAGAAATTCTGAAGGCACAGAGTCTGTCTGTCCCTGTGAGGATTAAAGGAAAGGTTAGAAACTGTAGGATGTCTTTGTTTTCTAAAGATATTGGGAACCTGGTTTGGAGGAAGAGGGATGTGTACAACAGATATAAACAGCAGGCAGCGGATGAACTGCTTGAGGAATATAAGAAGTGTAAAAAAAAACAAGAAATCAATGAGATCGGCTAAAAGGAGAAACGTGGCTGCTTTGGCAGGAAAAGTAAATATAAATCCAAAGGGTTTCTTTATGTACATTAAAAGTAAAATAATAGTGAAGGATAAAATTGGACCCCTTGAAGATCAGGGGGGTAGCTCTGTGAGAAGCCAGAGGAGATGGGAGAAATTTTTAATGATTTTTTAAATTCCGTATTCACTAAGGAAAATAATATTGACCCAGATGAAGCGAAGAAATATGGTCGGGAGCACATGGATAATGTAAGGATTAATGATTAATGTTGGCTATAATGAAAAATATCAAGGTGGATAAATCTCCAGGTCCTGGCAAAATAATCCCTCGGTCCCCGAGGGAGGTTAGTGAACAAATAATGGGGATGTTGACAGAAATATTTATAATGTCACTGGCCTCGGGGGAAGTGCCAGAGGACTGGAGGGTGGCTCATGTTGTTCCGCTGTTCAAATAAGCATCGAAAAGTATACCTGCTAATTATAGGCCTGTAAATCTAACAATGGTGGTGGGTAAATTAATGGGAAGCGTTCTTAGAGATGTTATATGCAACTATTTAGAAAGACGGGATTTGTTTCGGAGTAGTCAGCATGGATTTGTACGCGGTAGTTCATGTTTAACAAATCTTGTAGAGTTTTTCGAGGAGGTTACTAAAAAGGTTGATGAGGGGAAGGTGGTGGATGTTGTCTATCTGGACTTTAGTAAGGCTTTTGACAAGGTTTCCCATGAGAGGTTAGTAAGTAAGGTAGAAGCATTAGGTATTAATGAAGTAGAGAAATGGATTCAGAAATTGTGGAAAATTGTTTATAGAATTGGAGGCCGGTCATGAGTGGAGTGCCTCAGGGATCAGTACTGGGTCCACTGCTGTTATATATATTAACGATCTAGATGATAGGGTGGTAAATTGGATTAGTAATTTTGCAGATGATACAAAAGTTGGTGGTGTTGTGGACCGTGAGGATGATTATCAAAGTTTACAGGGTGATATAGGACAGTTGGAAGAATGGGCTGAAAGATGGCAGATGGAGTTTAATACAGATAAATGTGAGTGCTACATTTTGGTAGGAATAATCAAAACTGGCCATACATGTTAAATGGTGGACAATTGAGGAGTGCAGTGAAACAAAGAGATTTGGGCATCATGGTACATAATTCCCTGAAAGTTGAATCACATTGGATAGGGTGGTGAAGAAGGCATTTATAAATCAGAGTATAGAACACGGGAGTTGGGATGTTATGTTGAAATTGTATGGCATTGATGAGGCCAAATTTGGAATATTGTGTGCAGTTTTGGTCACCAAATTGCAGGAAAGATATAAACAGAACAGAGAAGAGGTTTACGAGAATGTTGCCAGGATTTCAGGGTTTGAGATACAGGGAAAGGTTGGGCAGGCTGGGGCTTTATTCCCTGGAGCATGGAAGGTTGAGGGGTGATTTGATAGAGGTATTCAAAAGTATAAGGGGAAGAAGTGAGATCGATGGTAATATTCAAGGAAATGTTGGATAGATATTTGGACAGGATAGGTGTGGAGGGTTATGGGCTGAATGCAGGTTAGTGGGACTGGGTGGGAGAAGATGTTCAGCATGGACTAGTAGGGCCGAACTGGCCTGTTTCTGTGCTGTAAATGGTTATATAGTTACTGCATTCCCTTATCTAGCCTGCTTGTCACATCATCAAAGAATTCCAACAGCTTTATCAAGCAAGATTTTCCCATAAGGAAACCATGCTGGCTTTGGCCTGTCTTGTCATGTGTCTCCAAGTACTCCATCGCCTCATCTTTGACAATCGATCCAACATCTTCTCAACCACTGACGTCAGGCTATAATTTCCTTTCTGCTGCCTGTGTTCCTTCTTGAATAGTGAAGTGACATTTCCAATTTTCCAGACCTCTGGGACCAAACCCGAATTTATTGATTCCTGAAAGACAATTTCCAGAACCTTCACAATCTCTACTGCTTTTTTCAGAACCAAGGGTGTAATCCATCTGGTCCAGGAGACTAATCCATGGAAAGGTGCAGCCAGTCAGAATTTTAATTTCATGGGAGTCCACATTTCAGAAGTCTTTCGCTGAAGCCGGAAAATTGACCCAACTGTGAAGGAAGCACACCAACACATGAAGGTTGCGCATAGTGTCAAAGGTTGCCGTAGGTTACCACAGGATATAGACAGGATGCAGAGTTGGTCAGAGAAGTGGCAGATAGAATTCAATCCAGATAAGTGTGAAGTGATGCATTTTTGTAGGTTGATCATATAGGTGAAGTGTTTGGTTAAAGACAGGACTCTTAACAGTGTGGAATATGAGATGGACCTTGGGGTCCAAATTATAGATCGTTCAATATTGCCACACATGTTGATAGAGTAGTTAAGAAGGTTCTGGAATACTGGCCTTCATTGGTCGGAAGATTGAGTTCAAGAAATGTGCGGTAATGTTGCAGCTCTATAAAACTGTTGAGGCCACTTTGGAATAATATATTCAGTTCTGGTTGCCTCATTACACAAAAGATGTGGAAGCTTTGGAAAGGGTGCAGAGAAGATGAACCAAGATGTTGCCTAGATTGGAGAACATGCCTTATGAGGAAAGTTAACAGACAGAGTTTTTATCTTAGGAGTATAAAGGGATTAGAGTTGACAATAGAGGTCTACAAGATTATGAGAGGCATAGATCATGGACCTTTTTCCTGGGGCAATAATGGAAAATACCAGCAGTCATGTGAAGAAGGTAAGGGGAGGAAAGTTTAGAGGAGACACTAGGAGTTAGGTTTTTACACAGTGTTAGAAATAGAAGTACCTTAACAGAAATTGCTCGAGACAAAAATTGAGAACAAAGAACATTTATTACAACAACAATGCAAAGTTGGGTGCTTCCCCTTACCCTGGGAATACACACATACACTGGGGCTCACCCAACTTTTATACAGTGAATTTCAGTATCAGAATTCCCTCCCCCTTACATTCTTCTGCCCCCTGGATGGGTTTGGCATAGGCAATCTTTCCTGCCTACTTGCAGTTTTTGGAGGACCAGGGGGTATCCTGTCGGTGTCCTCTCATGTCATTATCCCCATTGTCCTTATTCACAACCTTGCCCTTGTCCCCATTCACACCTTTCCAACTCTCAGAGCTACAGTCCCTTCATTTGCAGAGTTCGCTAATCCTGTCTAGGGTTTACTAATTTAATATGCAATACTTGATAAATCTGTGTATGGCTTACTAATTATATATGTAGAACTTGGTACTTCTGTCTAGGGCTAGGAGACCCTTATCCAGACTATCTCAATTTCCTACATTCTATTATTCCTTACCTCTCCTTATCTTATTCATACGGTGGGCTCACTGATCCTGTCCAAAAGACTAGAAGATTCTAATCTTACATAGGCTGACTCTGTTTCCTGCATTCTAATTTCCATGCTTAGCCTGTTCTTACTGGTTTAATCCATCACTCCACATGTCTGCACTAGTTTCCCCATCTTTCATATTTTTATGTCAAGTTTCTTCATCTCTCACAATCCTCACTTCTCTTTTAGATCAGTGTCACTGATCTGTCAAATAAAATGTGCTATTGCTAAAGTTGGTCTTTCTCCCAGCGGGTCAATAAACGAATTGTAGTGTCATAAGCATCCATTTGGGAAACACACACCCCTTGAGTTATAGAAATAAGGGTCCGCAAAATCATGAAATGAATACCAGCCTTTAGGTAGGGGAGCACCACACTGACCAGAATAGTGAGTCCTGCTGCTATCAGGGCTGTGAGTATCAGGCTCCAGTTCTCAGTAAAAAGTCAAGTCCATCCCACATCAGTCCAAGGTTGCCAAGTCTGAACATGGGCATGGGAAGATTTTTGTCGAAGTCCTGAAGCAGTGTCTTTAACCGCCTGACTGTTGTAAGCATTGTCAGTCCTGATTCTCGCACAAACGCTGCCTCCAGCACCCAACGAGCAATAGAGAGCCAGGTGGTTTCGTTGAATCATTGCTTGTAGCTGTAGTCATTCTTCAGCCCCTACATTCAGGGCCATCGCCGTCCGTTCGGCGACGATCTCCAAAGCCGCCTGGAGTCTGAACAAACGATTTAAATGCCCAGCACCTTTAGTATTCTGGAGCTGTTTACTTCGTTGATAATTGGAACTCCCCTTACAGTGGTGGGTGGCATTTAACAGTTGGACTGGCTGTGTAACCCAAAGGATGCTTTAGAATAGCACAGGTTGGGGAGGGGTGTTTCTTGTAACTTAATCTATGAGTTGTAGCCTGCCTGCGAACATTAGCATATGTATCAACTCTCTCTCTAACACATGTACAATCCTGACAATTATCCTGTCTGCCTTTGTGCCCACATCTGCCTTGTGCTAAACCATTAAAACTGATGTTGTAAATATCTGCAGAGTCCAAAAACCCATTAAAATCATATTGAGAGGTGTTCTGTGCCCCTGGTCCACATTTGAAATCTACATTAACCCCTACC
This sequence comes from Narcine bancroftii, assembly GCF_036971445.1. NCBI lineage: Eukaryota > Metazoa > Chordata > Chondrichthyes > Torpediniformes > Narcinidae > Narcine > Narcine bancroftii. The sequence continues at coordinate 759,569 of NW_027211899.1, forward strand.
TTCCTATGATCGTACCCTATATCTATGTCCCGTCTACATTGTAAAGTAAAATAATGGCCATCTATGCTGCCCCTATTCCAGGAGGACTTAATACATTTTGAAAATTTCAGTGATGTCCCAGAATTTGGGAGGCAACTATTAAATAGTACAATAAAAATTAAAAACAACATTACAAGGCTGTTTCTCGGCGTAGTGTGACTTTCAAGTCAGGATGAAGGACTGCACCCCAGGTGGAGGGTGGATTTTCAAGATCTGTAGTCTGTGGTTCAGCAACTCGTTTGATTCGTTGGACGTGGCTCCAACCCTTTTCTTTCGTTCGTACAGCGGTGTCTGTAATCAAAAGTACACAGTAGGGGCCATCCCAGACAGGTTTTAGTTGTTTATCTTGCCAAGCTTTAACAAATACCCAATCACCAGGTTTAATAGAATGAATTGGATACTCCAGGGGGGGAGTTTGAGAAGTAAACCCTTCTGTTTTAATTCAAGGAGCGAAGTAGACAGTTCCTGTAAATATTTATTGATATATTGGTCATTAGCCTCAGGGATGGGAGTATCAGTGTGGAATCCCATGTAAGGAAGACCAAACATCATCTCATATGGTGAGACAGCAAGGTCTTTACGAGGAGCTGTGCGAATCCTGATTAAAGCTAAGGGCAAGAATTTAATCCAGGAGAGGCCAGTTTCCTCATGAAGTCGAGTGAGCTGGTATTTCAAAGTCTGATTCATTCGCTCAACCCGGCCCAAACTCTGGGGGTGCCATGGGGTATGGAGCTGCCAGTCAATGCCCAATCTTTTACAAACCCCCTGGAGTACCCGAGAAGTGAAGTGTGTACCACGATCCGAGTCGATGGTCTGGATCATCCCATACCGTGGAATTACAGAATCCAGCAGTACTCTGATAACGGTGCTGGCACGATCATTCGGGGTCGGGAAAGCCTCAACCCATCGTGTGAAATGATCTACCATCACCAACAGGTACTTGTAAATACCTATCTTAGGTAACTCTGTGAAGTCCACTTGAATGCGTTGGAAAGGGCGTACAGCGATATCGCGACCGCCAGGCATTACCTGGCGCATGACCTTCTTATTAATCCTTTGACAAATTTGGCACCCCTGGGTACTCTGCTTGGCTAGAGTGTAAACGCCTGAACAATGAAAGGAGCAAACAAAAGTGTCGACAAGTGCCTGGGCTCCCCAGTGTGTCTGTTGATGGAGCTGGTCAAACAGTTGCCGTGCCAAAGCTTTATTCAGCACTTGGTGTCCTTCGGCTGTCCACCACAACCCATCACTTGTTTGACGCATCCCCTGATCCCTCATATAAACCTCCTCCTCTTGTGAAAGGATGGGAGTCTTTTTAAGCTCCTGTGGGATGGGGAGGAACAGCTGCATGTCCACTTTCGCAGTGAGCGCTGCCTGTTTAGCAGCTGCATCTGCCTGTCTGTTGCCCTGTGCTTCAGGGCTGTCACCAGTTTGATGGCCCTATACATGGACCACAGCTATTTCCTCAGGTAAAGTCAGAGCCTCCAAGGATTGGACAATTAGGTTCTCATGCATCAATTTCTGTCCTTTTCCTGTTATCATTCCCCATTCCTTCCAGATTCTCCCAAAGGTGTGTACTACCCCAAAAGCGTATTTTGAATCTGTATAGATTGTGCCCACCTTATTTTCCAGACCTTGGAGAGCTCGACAGAGGGCATATAATTCACAAGACTGGGCTGACCAGTGACCGGGAAGGCGACCAGCTTCAATAACTACCCCCTCATATCCATCCACTATACTATATCCGCTATAGCGAGTGCCATCAATACAGCGGGAAGAGCCATCAATAAACCACCGTTCTCCCTCCTGTAAAGGCTTATCACTCAAATCTTCTCTAATCTTAGTCTGCAGGTCTATCACTTCCAAACATATATGCTCTAACTCATTGATTGTATTGGGAGAGGTTGGAGTGACTAAAAAGGCTGCTGGATTATGTTCTCTACTTGTAGTCAGAGTTAGATCATCCCTATCCATCAAGATCGCTTCGTATTTCAAGATTCTAGAATCTGTAAGCCACCTACCAGCACGCTGTAACAGAATATTGCGAACGGTGTGAGGAGTGTGTACTATCATCGGGGCACCAAATGTAATTTTTCGTGCTTCTTCAACTAAAATAGCAGTGGCTGCGATAGCTTGAACACATTCTGGCCAACCACGACAAAAAGATTCCAAAACTTTTGAGAGAAAAGCAACTGGCTGCCTGCTGCCTGCCCTTTCTTGTGTTAAAACACCGGTTGCTACACCCCCTTTTGTGTTAGTATAAAGGTCAAAAGACTTATTAAGGTTGGGTAAAGTCAACACTGGGGCACTAATAAGGCGCTGTTTCACCAAGTTAAAATTATTAATCTCTTCTTCCGTCCAAACTAGCGCTTCGCCCCCTAGAATCGCGAGTTTATCGTAAAGGAATCAAACTAGATTAGAATAATTTTCTATCCAAATTCTACAGTATCCCACTAGACCAAGGAATTTCCTGAGTTCTTGGGCATTCTTAGGAGGTGGGATCTGTAGAATACCTTGAATCCTTTCTGGACTGATCTTTCTGGTTCCCTGACTTAACAAATGACCCAGGTATTTAACCTCTGGTTGTACGAATTGTAATTTGGATTCACTCACCCTGAGACCCTTCTTTTCGAGAAAATTCAAAAGTGCAATGGTATATAGTTTAGCTGATTCATACGTCCTTCCCGTAATTAATAAATCGTCTACATTTTGAATTAACTGACAACTCTCTTCCCGAGGAGCCTCCTCTAATATTTGTTCTAGGACCTGGCCAAATAAGTTTGGTGATTCCGTAAAGCCCTGAGGGAGTACGGTCCACCTGTATTGATTTTTACGTCCCGTAAAAGGATTCTTCCATTCAAAAGGAAACATATCTCTGCTCTCTGCTGCTAACGGGCAGGTCCAGAAAGCATCCTTGAGGTCAATTACGCTAAACCATTTACTGTGGGGATTAGGTACGACAGGGTGACGGGTGAGAATAATTTTGTTTAGTTCCCTCAAATCCTGTACTAATCTATAGGTACCGTCTGGTTTTTGGACAGGTAAGATTGGGGTATTAAAAGGTGACATACAATGTTCTAGAATGCCATCTTTCACCAATTGGTCAGGTACTGGCTGCAGCCCCTTTCGGCCAGCCATTGGAACGGGATACTGCTTTCGCCTAATAATCTGCTCAGGATCTTTTAAGGTAACTCGTAGGGGAGGGATATGTAACACTCCTCTATTGCCTCTTCCTGCCCATACTCCAGGATTTATGAGTTCCCGATCCTCCTCACTTAATACATATAGTTGAACCCCAATACCTGATTCTTGTCGTCTGGTGCCGATAGCCAATTGATCTTGTAAATCCCGTCCCAGCAAACAAACTCCAGCTTGGGGAACTAGTAAGAGATCCTCCGTTATAACCTTTTCTCCCATCTGTATCCTAACATCTCTTAATACAGGGACCGGGAAATCTCTTCCCCCTACCCCCGAAATCATTATTCTCCCTTCTATCCTCACACCCTCGGGTGGGTGTAATATACTAGACCGGGCTGCCCCGGAATATACTAAGAATATCATCCTATCACTGTGGGGTTCTATGTTTAAATTTACCAATGGTACTCCGTGCAGCCCCACAGTGTGTATTGACTGAGAACCGTGACTCCCCTATTCATAGTCTGTTTCCATCAGGGCATACGATCGCGTCTCCCTGGCTCGCATGGGCACTCTCTCTTGAAGTGTCCCTCCATGTTACAATAGTAGCAGACCATTGTTCCCACTTCCCAATTCCTAGTTGGGTCTCCTCGGGGTCCCGGGAATGGTTGGCGTCCCCGGAATCCTCCTCTACTCCTTCCTCTACTCTGGACCCTATTTCCCCACCCCTGGCTCTCCTCTCAATGCCCAGGAGCTGGCACAAAGTCCCTACCTTTTCCTTGCTGTCCCTTAAATGCCTGCATTAAAATCTTAGCCTTTCCCTTCTGCATATCCTCAGATCTCTGTACAAAGGCTTTTTGCGCAATTTGTAGAAGCTGGGTTATTCCCTGCTCATGCCAATTCTCAGCTTTCTGTAATTTCCTCCTTATGTCTGGGGCTGAATTTGTAATGAAACTCGTTAATATTAATTGTTCCCCTGCTGGAGATTCTATATCCAGACCCCCATATTGCTGTATACCCATACGCAATCTATTCAAAAATACCGAGGGGGTCTCGTCGGGTCCCTGAGGAACTTCGAATGCCTTTTTAAAGTTATGTCCCTTCGGAACAGATTCCCTGATTCCTTTAATCAGATTAGCCCTATACTCTTCCATTAATACCCGACCATCATTGGTATTTTTATCCCAATTAGGTCTAGCCAAGGGGAATTTAGCTTCTCCAGGTCCCCCTTGGTGATCCCGATCCCAGACTCTAATCCCTGCCTGGCGAATCATTCCATGCTCATCCAGGGTAAACAGAGTCCTAAATATAGCCGTTAATTCATCCCATGTATATATATTCGGTCCTAACAATTGATCTAATTGTTCAGCGCATCCCTGGGGATCCTCTATCAGGGAAATCATTTCCCTCTTAAAATTAGGCACCTCCGTACTGGTCAAGGGCACATTTACAAAACCAAGACCCCCTCCCAAGGGAACCTCCCGCAGGGGTCTCATCCAGCTAACTTCTAGCTTATACACTCTGCTCAAAACTAACCTTGCCTCTGTCTCTCATAGGCAATCTAATACTTTGCGAATGGGTTAACATGCCACCCCTATTCTCTTCTCCTTTCGTTAGTTGCGGGGGAGGAGGGGAAGGTGCAGAAGGGTAGAGCACAGGAGGGGGGGATAGATAGGAACTGGTAAAGGAGGGGCATAGGGTGGAGGAAAGGAATGTAACACATCCCATCCTTGCGTCTCAGGTACAAGGGGTTCCTCATCCCTCTTGTCCTCACTTCTCCTTTTGTTCAGGACCAGTTGGTCAACCGATCCCCTGAGCCAGCAGGCGGCATATTCCCTGCTTTCAATGTTATCCCTTTGATTCTTATACAGCCAGATGTTAAGTTCCTGACACATCCAGTCATCCTCGTATCCGAGCCTCGGCCAATATACCGAGCTCCCTTTAATGGGGCTTTTAACCCATTCCAGACAACAGTATTTAATCATGATAAGTTTGTCTTTTCCCCGGGTTCTCCCCGAACCCCAGTCAGATAACATTACTCCTAACGGACTCTGTTTGGTTATCTGATCATCCAATCCTTCACTAGGATTCTCTTTCTTACTGCCCATATCTCCCATACTGACAGGTATAAAAATTTCTCTTATCAGATCCAGTAGCTACTCTTATCGCGCTTCCTTAACGTTCTCCCGTCGTTTGTTCTCAATGCCTCTTCTCAGATATCACTCACTTCTTCCACTGAGTAGCCACCCGTCGTCCATGAGTCCAGCTGAATCAGCTGGGGTGCACCTACCACCGTCGTCGGGCACTCTGTCAGTGGAGGGAGTGTGATCCCGGACGAGCCCCCATTTGTTAGAAAAAGAAGTACCATAACAGAAATTGCTCGAGACAAAAATTGAGAACAAAGAAAATTTATTATAACAACAATGCAAAGTTGGGTGCTTCCCCTTACCCTGGGAATACACACATACACTGGGGCTCACCCAACTTTTATACAGTGAATTTCAGTATCAGAATTCCCTCCCCCTTACATTCTTCTGCCCCCTGGATGGGTTTGGCATAGGCAATCCTTCCTGCCTACGTGCAGTTTTTGGAGGACCAGGGGCTATCCTGTCGCTGTCTTCTAATGTCATTATCCTCATTGTCCTTATTCACAACCTTGCCCTTGTCCCCATTCACACCTTTCTGACTCTCAGAGCTACAGTCTCTTCATATGCAGAGTTCGCTAATCCTGTCTAGGGTTTACTAATTAAAATATGCCTAACTTGATAAATCTGTGTATGGCTTACTAATTATATATGTAGAACTTGGTACTTCTGTCTAGGGCTAGGAGACCCTTATCTCATCCAGACTATCTCAATTTCCTACATTCTATTATTCCTTACCTCTCCTTATCTTATTCATACGGTGGGCTCACTGATCCTGTCGAAAAGACTAGAAGATTCTAATCTTACATAGGCTAACTCTGCTTCCTGCATTCTAATTTCCATGCTTAGCCTGTTCTTACTGGTTTAATCCATCACTCCACATGTCTGCACTAGTTTCCCCATCTTTCATATTTTTATGTCAAGTTTCCTCATCTCTCACAGTATGGAGTTTGACTGTGTGACATTGTTATGTGTGCGATTCCCACCGTGTAAACTTGTTATGTAAGTGAGTTTCACAGTGTTACCTTGTAATTTCGCTAAATTCGATATTGAAAATGTGACGTTAGTGAGTTCCACAGTGTAACCGTGTTATGTGAGTCATTTCCACAGTGTAAACTTGTCGTGTGAGAGAGTTGCACAGTATAAATTTGTTTGCTTAGTGAAACCCATATTCTAAACTATATGTTAGTCTGTCCCACAGTGTAACCTTGTTATGTGAGTGAGTCCCACCGTTTGACCTTGTTATATGAAAGAGTTTGAAAGTTTGACATTGTTATCGAAGTGATTTCCACAGTATGAACCTTTCTACTTAGTGAGTCTCAGGGTGTAACATTGGTATGGAGTGCGTTCGACAGTGTGACATTTTATGTGTGAGATTCCCAAGGTGTAAATTTGTTATGTGGGTGAGTTTCACAGTGTAACCTTGTAATTTTGCTAAATTCAATATTGAAAATGTGTTGTTAGTGAGTTCCTCAGTGTAACCTTTTTAGGTGAGTGAGTTACACAGTGTAACCGTGTTATGTGACTCAGTTCCACAGTGTAAACTTGTCATGTGATAGAGTTGCACAGTATAATTTTGTTTACTTAGGGAATCCATAGTGTAAACTTTATGTTAATGAGTCCCACCGTGTAAACTTGTTATGTGGGTGAGTTTCACTAAATTCGCTAATTTCGATATTCAAAATGTTACGTTAGTGAGTTACTCAGTGTAACATTTTTAGGTGAGTGAGTCCCACAGTTTGACCTTGTTATGTACGTCAGTTCCACAGTGTGACATTGCTGAGGTCATGAGTTCCACACTGTAAACTTATTATGTGAGAGATTTCCACAGTTTAACTTTCTTATTGAGGGGGATTCCACAATGTAACCTTGTTATGTGAATGAGTTCCACAGAATGAACATGTGATGTAATTTTTACCTGCCGTCTAACCTTGTTATGTGAGTGAGTCCCACATTCTGACCTTGTTATATCACTGGTGTTCGACGTTGAAAATGTTTTGTTCATGAGTCCCACAGTTTCACCTTCTTATGTCAGTGAGTTCGAGATTGAAAATGTAATGTGAGTGGTTTTCACAGCTTCACCTTTTGATATTAACGACCTTCACAATGTGGACTGGTCATGTGAGTGAGGTCCTCATTCCAGCCATGTGATGTTAATGAGTCTCACAGTGTAACCTTGTGAAGTAAAGTGGAGCACAGTGTGAGATTGTTATGTTGGTGACCTTCACAGTGTGACCTTGTTATGTGAGTCAGTTCCACAGTGTAACCTTGTTATTTGAGGGATTCCCATAGTGTTATCATGTTATGTGAGCGAGTTCTACTGTGTCAACATTAAAGTGAGTTAGTCAAACAGGGTGAACTTGTTATGTGAGTGAGTCCCACATTCTGACCTTGTTATATCACTGGGTTCGACATTGAAAATGTTTTGTTAGTGAGTTCCACAGTGTAACCTTGTTACGTGAGTGAGTTCCACTGTATAATCATGTTTTCTTTGTAAATCCCATATTGTACATTTTATGTTACTGAGTCCCACAGTGTAAGCTTGTTATGTGAGTAATTTTATCAGTGTGACCTGGAGATGTGATATTGTACTTTGAATTCAGCTTCAGATTTAGTAATAAAGTTTTGTATAAACTAAAGTGCTCTCAGTGTGTGTGTCTGTTTTCTTTCAGAAGCTCAAACATTGTGACCAATCTAAAACGAACAAAGTGAGAGGTACTACTTTACCCATTGCCGAGAGCACTTCAGGATGCCGGATGTGGAATAGTCCATATGCAAGATGCTGGACGTGGAATGGTCCGCCTGCCATATACCGGATGTGGAATGGACCGCCTGCCAGATGCTGGATGTGAAATGGTCAACCTGCCAGATGCTGGATGTGGAATGGTCAACCTGCCAGATGCTGGATGTGGAATGGTCCGCCTGCCAGATGCCAGATGTAGAATGGTCTTATGGCCAGATGCCAGGTTTGGAAAGTTCCGCCTGCCAGATGCCTTAAATGGAATAGTCCTCCTGCCAAATGCTAGATGTGGAATGGTCTTCCTTAAAGATGTCAGATGTCAAACAGTCCAACTGGCAGTTGCCGGATGTGGAATGGTCCACTTGCCAGATGCTAGATGTGGAATGATCTTCTGGTCAGATGCCAGATTTGGAAAGGACCTCCTGCCAGATGGCATGTGGAATAGTCCTCCTGCCAGATGCCACATGTGGAATGTTCCGCATGCCAGTTGCTGGATGTGGAATGGTCCACCAGACAGATGCCGGAGGTGGAATGGTCCTCCTGCCACATGCCAGATGTTGAATGGTCCGCCTACCAGATGCCAGATGTAGAATGGACCGCCTGAGAGATGCCAGATGTGTAATGGTCTGGTCCGCCTCCCAGTTGCTAGATGTGGAATGATGGACCTGACTGATGAAAGATATGGAATGGTCCGCCTGGCTGATGCTGGAGTGGAATAGACCACGTTGCCAGATGAGGAATAGTTTGCTGGAGTGGAATAGACCACAGTTGCCGGATGAGGAATGGTTTGCTGTCAGATGCCAGATGTGGAATGGTGTTTTTCCTAGATGCAGGATGTGGAGTGGTCGTCTGGCCAGATGCCAGATGTGGCATTGTCCACCCACTTGAGGTCAGATATTGACTAGTCTACCTGACAGATGCCAGATGTGCAATGGTCTACCTGTCAGATGCCGGATTTGTAATGGACCACTTGTCAGATGCCGGATGCAGAATGGTCTGCATGTCAGATGTCAAATGTCATATCAGCTTCCTGCCATTTGCTGGATATGGAAACGTCCACTTGCCAGTTGCCAGATGTGTAATGGTTCACCGGCCATATGCCAAATGTAGAATTATCTTCTGGACAGATGCTGGATGTGGAATGGAATTCATGCCAGATGCCAGATGTGGAATGGTCTGCGTGGCTGATGCTGGTGTGGAATAGTCCACCTGCCAGATGCTGGAGGTTGAATGGTCATCCTGACAAATTGCAAATGTGGAATGGTCCGCCTAGAAGGTGCCAGATATGGTATTGTCCTCCTGCCATATGTGGAATGGTTCACTTGACAGATGCCAGATGTGAAATGGTCCACCTGCCAGATGCTGGATGGTGAATGGTCGACAGATACCAGATATGGAATGATTCATCTGAAAAATGCCTGATGTCAAATGGTATGCCTGCCAGATGCTGAATGTATAATGGTACTCCTGCCAGATGCTGGATGTGGAATGAGCCACCTGGCTGATGCTGTAGTGGAATAGTCCATCTGCCAGATGCCTGAGGTTGAATGGTCATCCTGCCAGATGCCAGATGTGGAATTGTCTGCCTACCAGATTTCAGATGTGAAATTGTCCACTTGCCAGATATCAGAGGTGGAATTGTCCTCCTGCCAGATGACAGATGTGGAATGTCCTGCCTGGCTGATGTTAATGTGGAATAGTCCACCTGCCAGATGCAGAGGTGGAATGGTCATCCTGACAAATTGCAGACGGAATGGTGCACCTACCAGATGCCAGATATGGTATGGTCCTACTGCCAGATGTGAAATTGTCCAATTAACAGATGCCAGATGTGAAATGGTCCACCTGCCAAACACTGGATGTTGAATGGTCGACAGATGCCAGATATGGAATGGTCTGCCTGAAAAATGCCTGATGTGAAATTGTCTGCCTGCCAGATGCCGATTGTAGAATGGTACTCCTGTAGAATGCCAGATGTGGAATGGTCCAGCTTTCAATTGCCAGATGTGGATTGGTTTGATGCCAAATGCCAGATGTGGAATGGTATTCCTGCCAGATGCTGAATGTGGAGCGGTTGGCCTGCCAGATGCCAGATTTGGACTGGTCTGCCAACGAGAAGCCGGATTTAGAATTGACTACCTGCCAGATGCCGGATGTGGAATGGTCTGCCTGTCAGATGCTGGATGTGGAATGTTCCTCTGCCAGATTCCGGATGTGGAATGGTACACCTGCCAAATGTTGGAGGTGGAATGGTCCTCATGTGAGAATCCGGAGGTGGAATGGACTTCGTGCCAGTTTCTGGATGTGGAATGGACTGCTAGCAACTTACAGAATGTGGAATGGTCCTTTGCCAGATGCCGGATGTGGAATGTTCTGCCTGTCAGGTTCATGATGTGGAATGGCCTTCCTGGAAAATGTCCGATATGGAATGGTCCATCTGACATATGCTGGATGAGGAATAGTCTGCCTGCCAGAAGCAAGAAGGAGAATGGTCTTCCTGCCAGTTGCTGGATCTGGAATGGTTCTTCTTCAATATGTCGGATTTCCAATGGTCCACCTGCCAGATGCCGGATGTAGAATGGTCTTCCTGCCAATTTGACAGTTAGGAGATGGTTTAACAGTGATGTACTGTAAACTGAAGCAGATATTATGATACCAGGTACACAGTGTTGAGAGGGTTTAACAGTGATGTACAATAAACTGTGCCAAATACAGTAACACGGGTCTCATAGTGGGGAGAAAGATTAACGGTGATGTTAGACAGATCCTGTGACAAAGGTTTCACAGTGTTGAGAAGTTTAAATAGTGACGTACGATAAACTTTGGTGGATATGGTGACCGAGTTTAAAGTGGAGAGATGGTTTAATGGTGATATATGGTAGACTCAGGCATATTTTGTGACACTGTGTTCACAGTAGTGAAATGGTTAAAAAGTGATGTACGATAAACTGTGTCAGATACTGTAACACCATGTTCACAGTAAGAAGGTTTAATGGTGATGTACGGCAGACTGAGGCAGAGACCGTTACACTGGGTTCACAGTGGGGAGAAAGTTTACAGTTTTGTACAATAAACTGTGGCAGAAACTCTGACAAGAGGTTTCCAGTTGGCATAAGGTTTAACGGTGCTGTAAGATAAACTGTGACAGATACTGAGACACCAAGTTCACAGACGTGAGAATGTTCAATGGTGGTATATGGTTGACTGAGGCAGGTACTCAGACACTGGGCTCACAGTAGTGAGAAGGTTTAACGGTGATGCATGGCAGACATAGGCAAATAATGTTACACCGGGTTCACCGGGCAGAAGGTTTAACGGTGATATACGGAAGAATGAGGAAGATACTGTGAGACAGGGTTCACAGCAGCAGTGAGAAGGTTTAACAGTGATGTCCAATATAATGTAGGAAATACTGTGACACTGGATTCACATTTGAGAGATAAAACAATGGTGATGTATGGCAGACTGAGGCAGATACTGTGACACCAGTTACACAGTGGGGAGAATGTTTAATGAGGATGTATGGTACACTTTGACAGATACTGTTCACACCAGGTACACAGTAGTGAGTAGGTTTAACAGTGATATATGATACATTGAGATAGACAACAGACTCGCCAAGGCAAATAGCGCCTTTGGAAGACTACAAGTCTGGAAAAACAACCAACTGAAAAACCTCACAAAGATAAGCGTATACAGAGCCGTTGTCATACCCACACTCCTGTTCGGCTCCGAATCATGGGTCCTCTACCGGCACCACCTACGGCTCCTAGAACGCTTCCACCAGCGTTGTCTCCGCTCCATCCTCAACATCCATTGGAGCGCTTACACCCCTAACGTCGAAGTACTCGAGATGGCAGAAGTCGATAGCATCGAGTCCACGCTGCTGAAGATCCAGCTGCGCTGGATGGGTCACGTCTCCAGAATGGAGGACCATCGCCTTCCCAAGATCGTATTATATGGCGAGCTCTCCACTGGCCACCGTGACAGAGGTGTACCAAAGAAAAGGTACAAGGACTGCCTAAAGAAATCTCTTGGTGCCTGCCACATTGACCACCGCCAGTGGGCTGATAACGCCTCAAACCGTGCATCTTGGCGCCTCACAGTTTGGCGGGCAGCAACCTCCTTTGAAGAAGACCGCAGAGCCCACCTCACTGACAAAAGGCAAAGGAGGAAAAACCCAACACCAAACCCCAACCAACCAATTTTCCCTTGCAACCGCTGCAATCGTGTCTGCCTGTCCCGCATCGGACTTGTCAGCCACAAACGAGCCTGCAGCTGACGTGGACTTTTTACCCCCTCCATAAATCTTCGTCCGCGAAGCCAAGCCAAAGATGATACATTATGGCAGATGCAGAGACACCAGGTTCACAGTGAGGAGAAGGTTTTATGATGTTTGTTAGAGTGAGACAGATACTGTGTGACATTGAGTTCACAGTGGTGGAAGATTTAACAGTACGATAAACAGTCCCAGGTTCTGTGACACCTGATAACCATTTGTTAGTGGATTTAACAGTGTAGGATTATGTGTAGCAGATATTTTGACAGAAGGTTCAAAGGGGAAAGAGGTTTAATGGCGATGTACGATAATCTGTGGCAGATAGAGAGACAATGGGTTTACAGTGGGGAGAAGGATGAACAGTGATGTATGATAAATTGTGGCAATACTGTGACATGATGTTCACAATATTATGAAGTTTTAATGGTGATGTATAATAAACTCTGGCATATACTATGACGCCAGTTTCACAGTGGAGAGAAGGTTCAACATTGATGTACAATAAACTACGTCAGATACTGTGACACCGGGTTCACAGTAATGAGAATGTTTAACAGTGATACACGATAAACAGTTCCAGATATTATGACACCGGGTTCACTGTGGAGAGATGGTTTAATGGTGATGTACGGCAGACTGAGACAGATACTATAAACTCCATGAGATACTGTGACACCGGATTCACTGTGGGGAGTGGTTTAATAGTGATGAACAGAAGACAGAGGCGGATACTGTGAAACCGGATTCACAATGGGGAGAAGGTCAATCACTGCTGGACGATAAACTGTGCAAGATACTTTGATCTTAGGTTCACAGTGCGAGAAGCTGTCACAGTAATGAACGATGAACTGTGTCAAATACTGTGACCCCAGGTTCACAGTGGGGAGAAGGATGAACGGTGATGTATGGTAAATTGAGATGGATACTGTGACACTAGTTGAATAGAGGGAATGAGTTTAAACAGTGATGAACGATAAACTGTGTCAAATATTGGGACACTGGGTTCACATCCGTCATACGGTTGAACAGTAATGTACGATAAACTGTGTTTGATACTGTGACACCAAGTTCACAATGGGGAGAAGGTTTAACGTGATGTACGGTAGACTGAGGTAGATACTATGACACAAGGCTCATTGTATTGTTAATTTCTCTTCATTATGGGTCACGTCTCCAGAATGGAGGACCATCGCCTTCCCAAGATCGTATTATATGGCGAGCTCTCCACTGGCCACCGTGACAGAGGTGCACCAAAGAAAAGGTACAAGGACTGCCTAAAGAAATCTCTTGGTGCCTGCCACATTGACCACCGCCAGTGGGCTGATAACGCCTCAAACCGTGCATCTTGGCGCCTCACAGTTTGGCGGGCAGCAGCCTCCTTTGAAGAAGACCGCAGAGCCCACCTCACTGACAAAAGGCAAAGGAGGAAAAACCCAACACCCAACCCCAACCAACCAATTTTCCCTTGCAACCGCTGCAATCGTGTCTGCCTGTCCCGCATCGGACTGGTCAGCCACAAACGAGCCTGCAGCTGACGTGGACTTTTTACCCCCTCCATAAATCTTCGTCCGCGAAGCCAAGCCAAAGAAAAGACAACATCTAATTTATGTGCTCCATTTTTCTTGTGGCAACTTCCAAACTTTCCATAAAGTTAAATTCTAATCAGATTTTGTTCATTTAAATAGGTCACCATTAAAAGCCCAAATCATTTGGTCTCTAAAGTACGCCTCACAAAATTAAATTCTTTACTTGGGTTTGGTTGCAACAGCTCTTCAGTTTGCTTCATTATTTTTTCAGTCCCTCGTTTTGTGTTTTCTTTTTTGCCTGTGCAGCTTCACCAAATGGGCATCCAACTCTCTCTTCTCAGCTTGACCCAACGTCTCCTCTGTAAACTTAAGCAAACCAAGGAGACCAAAGTTAAAATTTTCATATTTGCATTTTCAAAAACAAAAATGGTGCTGTGACTTGCAGTTTCACATCTTAATCCCACTTGCTAAACTTGCAAGCAACTGCACCTCATCCTACAGCTGGAAAATTGCAAGAGAACTGCTGGGTTAAAGCAAAGATTCCTCCCAGTCACCTCATTAAAGGCCTCCAAGTTAACAACAGATAGCAACCTGAAAGATAAATACAAAGATCTGTATCAGGAATATTAACGGGCTTTTAAAAAAAAATCATTTCCACTATTGAAAGAAAACTCAGGCTTTTGTTGAACAATTCCTGTTGTATTCCTCAAAATGGTTTGAATCTTGATTTCAAGCAGAGTCATTTGGTGAGATTGTTGGTCCAGAACAAACCCTGCCCACACACTCCCTTAAATACCTCCAAAGTCCTGGCTCAGCTCTGCTCCATGCTAAAGCTATCAGAGCTTTTCTGAAGAGATATCAGAATTCAGATGCAGATACGACGAGTCAGAAACACCCTAATACTTCCCTGAACAACACACCTCTCTCTGAAAACCAGCAAGAACCTTCCTGAACTGTAATGTTTTTTTTACCTTTCGAGCACCAAAGCCTGGTGAATTTTACATATGTTAAATTCTGTGCACAGTATAAGAATGGCCTGCAACCAGTGAACTTTGAGGAATGAGAAGTGAGATTGGACTGTGAACCAAAGAACTTTTCTGAACTTACACACACATTACACACACGTGCACTTAGAATTAGAAGGGGGGTAAGTTAAGTAAAGTAATTTAAAGTAGTAAAACAGTCATAAGTTGAAGTGTAATTCCATATTCATATTTAAAGATAATTAAAATCAATGGCGAATCTGTCTGCCTCACAGCAGGAAAAAGGCAATTTTGTGTGATAAGACACTTTTTAATTATATGACAGTAAATAGAGAGAGAGGTTCAAGTTTCAAACTATTACAAACTCCAGTCACCAGAGCTACCTGGATTATACCTCTTCCCACTTTATTTTTTTGCAAGGACACCACATTGTATATTGATATGTTTTTGAAAGAGATTATTGTAGGAGTCGTGGAGGCCACAAACAAACACAAACACTTCACAAAACAGCTCTTATTTAAAATGCAAGAGCTTTGCTGATAGAGAGTCATTCAGGTGCCAAGAGCCTTTGCAAAGACAAAACAAGGAGACTGCTTTGCTAAAGAATTTCAAAAGCAGGTGTAAATGGATTATTGATTTTAAATCAACTGATGAATGGACTCAGAAGTTTGGGTCCAGTGCAGTAATCTGGCTGGTTGCAGTTTGCTGTTCTAAGAAGGTCATGTGCTTTTGCAAGCATAGAGGAGAGACCAAATATGCTTTTTCTAATAGAGAGATGGCAAGCTGAAGACGGTTTGTGAGTTCTCAGTTCAGCCTGTTGAAAAACTTTTAATCCAAACTATAGGAAATGGCTGGCCTGAGTGTTTCACCTGAAATAAGGAAAACAAAAGGAACTCTATGGTGACCTGCAGAAGAGGTGATCATTTGGAAAACCGTGACGGGTTTCATTGACAAGACCCCAAAGTGGCTGATCAGAGGGAATCAGTTTTTGTGTGTCCAATGAGCAAGAAATCCCTCTCTGAAACCAACAAGAGCCTTCCTGGAGGGGTAACCATTCACTTTTAAGCACCAGAGCTTGGTGCAAATTCATAAATGTTGAATTCTTTGCACAGTATAAGAATTGATAGACACCAGTGAACATGGAGTTGTGTCAAAGAACTTTATGCACATTAAATACACCTGCACTGAGAATTAGAACGGGGCAATGTAAGGCTGTTAAGTTAATAGTGATAAGTTAAAGTTTGATCCTGTTTTTTTGTTTAAAGAAAATTAAAAATGACGTTTGTTTAAGTATCTTTTGTCTTGGTGATTTTCTATTGCTGCGAGGTTTTGGGTCCTCTGGGCTTGTAAAAGTCCCAAGGAGGTTTTCTACTCCAGAACACCCAAAATGTCTTATTTCTTCAATAAATGCAGATTCCCCCATAAAGCCTGCACCCATATCTCCAATTTTCTTTCTGCCCTTACCCCACCTCCTCTCCGGCAGAACAAGGACAGAATCCTCAGATTTCTCGCTTACCACCCATCAGCTGCCACATCTGACACATTATCCTTGAACACTTCCAACTTCAGCACCATTCTCTAACCTGCTACATCTAACCCACTCCACTCAGATCCTCTTTTCACAGGGGCACGTCTTTCTGTGACTCCCTCAAGAGCACTTCCCTCTCCCTTGACAGCACTTCCCTCTCCACCCACCACCACCTGACGCACTCCCCTTTGGAATTGCAGAAATTTCCAAACTTGTCCCTCCATTTCCTGCCACCTCCATCCAAGGCCACAATCAGACCTTCCAGGTGAGGCACTGTTTCACATGCACCCCATCCAACCTAATCTACTACATTTGGTCGACTCAGTTGACCTCGATATCACCAAGACCAAATACAGACTGGGTAGCCATTTTGCTAAACACCTGTGCTCTGTGGATCTAACCTTGAGCTTCCTGTGGCCTACCATATCATTTCTCAAACCCTTCCAGCAACACGTCTGTTGGCCCCATCCTTTGGCAGGCTGAGGGCACACAAACTTAAAGAAAACATATTATATTCCTCCTGGGCAGCCTTAAACTCTATAGCATGAATACGAATGTTTCTAATTTTAACCAATCACTCACCTCTGTCTGATTTCAGTTTCCATCTCTTGATCTACTGCCCATTTGAATAAAATTACTCCTTTAAGGTAGAAGAGTTGACAATGGTGTTTTCCCCATGTCGCTTGCCATTGAACAACTGGCAAAATTAAGTTGCGCTTGTTGCAAAATGAATGGTGTTATTGTTCAAAATCTGCCTGAGATTGAAAGTATTCTTGTACTGAATAGACATCTGGGCCAAATGGCTATTTAAGGACATTCTGTACCTGATTGTACATCCTGAAGTACAATGAGTAATTCTCTCCACTAAAGATTGTTACATCTATACAGAACATGTATTAATACACAAAACAATCACACCTCCTTATTGGTCAGGAAGTGCGTAAACCTCACAAGGAGACTGAGGAGGTCAAGGCCAACGGCTCTCATCCTGAGATTTTACAGGAGCGCAGTTGAGTCTCCTGTCTGGCTGCATCATTGGATGGTCTAGTAGCTGTAAAGCATCAGACAGGAATGATGCAAAGAGTTGTGAGGATCACTGGGGTCTCCCTTTCTTCTGTAGATGACATTTACTGGGAGTGTTGTTTAAATAGGGCTCAAGGAATTGTAAAAAGACCATTTCCATCCAGTGCACAGCATCTTTAACCACGTCCATCATCAAAATCAGGACTGCCAGGCTGGGGAATAGCTTCTTCCAACAGGCTGTGAGATGGAAGAAAAGTATCCTGTAAGTGGGATAATCATCCCACATATTTATATATGTAGCGGCTACTTCGATAGGGCTACTAAAGCAACACACCCACACACACACACCAGGTTAGTCAACACAAGACTGCTTTATTCAGACTTTACAGGCTTCTTTGATTTAGTGTGTCCTGGGCTCCATGGGACATCATTATGAGTTTGCTTCTGAACCACAGGACCGCAGATTTAAATGAAGCCGTGTGAGTGTCCCGTGCCATCCGGCATGAGAATCCACAGATCAACGTGCCGTTCCTCGCCATGAAGCACACGCGTGGACAGTCAATTAAATGGATGAGTTCCCAACTGTCTGTCTTATATTTTCACTCGCGTGCCAAAGAACCTTACCCGCTCGGCCCACTACACAGCTGCTAAACCACCCAGTTCCCCTCCAGAACCTTCACAGAAACTAAAACATCAGCTGCATGCACCTGAGGTGGACCCCCTCGCCGTCTGGGCTGGGGGCACTGAAATAGGTGAAGCAGGTTTCACATGGGCAGGCTTGAGTCTACACTAAACAGCTGTGAATGTCCCCTTATGTCCAAAGTATACACAAGCCCATCCTTCTTCACCACATGGAAAGGGCCCTCATACGTTAATTGTATTGGCGCTCCTGGGACCTGTCTGCGCACAAAAACAAAATCAGCGTCCAGGAATGGTGGGGCACATTCTGTTTAGGTGATCCATGCCAGTGGGTAGGAAAAAGTTTGCTGATCATGACTCCATGTTAAAGCTGTGAAGGAAATCCAGGTCAGAGTTGGTTGTGAAATGAATGTCCCATGAAACTGTAAGAACTGTACCATAAACCATCTCTGTGGACAATGCGGACATATCTTCCTTTGAAGAGATGTGCACTCCGAATAGAATCCATGGCAACTCATCGACCTAAATTGGGACTGGTGAGTCAGGCCTTAAGTGCAGACTTCAGTTGCCAGTAGAAACGTTCCACAAGTCTGTTGGACTGTGGATGAATTGTGCTCAACGATCTGAAGTAATGTGTGTCGGAAAACCAAATCTAGCCATCCAATCGACAGTGAATGCTCTTGCCCTTGTCTCAGTGTCACTGGATGGCAATGGGACAGCCTCTGACCAGCGTGTGAAACGTTCTATGACTGTTAGAATGTATTTCAAAATTTGAGATAATGGCAATGATCCAAGCAGGTCCACATGCACGTGTTCCAACCGCCTGTGTACCACCGGGAAATGTTGAAGAGGTGCCTTATTGTGCCGCTGAATTTTTGCAGTCTGGCAGGAGGTACCTGTGCAGACCCATTATGCAACACCCTTTTTTAGTCCATGCCATACCTATTTATTTGACATGAGCTTGACAGATGTTCTGATGGACGGATGAGACAAGGTGTGTATCTGGTCAAAAAGGTGTTGCCTCCAAGATGCCGGAATCACTGGTCTAATGTAGCCCAAAGACATGTCACAAAGTAAGGTTGGCCGCCCAGTTGTGATGCCACCTGCAGTATGTCCAAGTTAGTCATGGTCGTACTATATGGCTGACCATCGGGGTCCATTGCCTGGACACTGGCTAATTCAGGAATATCAATCTCATCCTGAATATGATATACAGTCAGTCTGGACAGAATATTCATGACGCCATTGTTTTTACCAGACGTTTTCCAAGTAGATTTAAGGGAATTCTAAATCTCTGCCCTAAGTGCCAATAAGCTGCTGGCAGGTTTGAACAGCATTCTTCAACCCAAGTGGCATCCTAAGAAATTCAAAAAGCCCAGAAGGGGTAATAATTGCCATTTAAGGAATGTCATACTTATGGGCTGGGATAAATGGGGAACAGTGGGGAACAGATGGGGCAAAGTGGGGAACATTGTGAAGAATGGGCAACAGGGTGGAACAGATGTGGTACACCTGTTCCCCACTATTCCCCAGCTGTTCCCCACCAGTTCCCCACTATTCACCACCGTTCCACATGATTCCCCACTCTTCCCCTCATTTCCCAATCTGTTCCCCACTGTTCCTCCCATTTGTCTCTGTTCCCCACTGTTCTCCATTGTTCCTCAGTGATCCCCACTTTTCCTCATCTCTTCCTTTCATTCCTCAATTTTCACCTCTGTTGCCCACTATACACCACTTTTCCCCTCTGTTCCCCACTGTTCCCTCACTGTTCCCCACTGTTCCTAAAAGAAGTCTGTAAAGTCTCAATAAAGCAGTCTTGTGTTGACTAACTTGGTGTGTGTGTGTTTGTGTGTGTATTACTTTAGTAGCTCTACCGAAGTCGTCGCTACAATTGGGGACCCCAAATGCAAGATTCAGGGAAGCTTGAATCTCCAGTTACCATGTACACAAGGACGGCAGCAGCTGTTGCCACCACGGCTGCAGTTAATGTGGTGGAACTTCACTTGCCTCCTTTCTGGACACATCAACCTCGGGTATGGCTTAATCAGGCTGAAACCCAGATTTGTCTTGTGGCATAATGGCTGAGGACATGAAATTCTGCCATGTAATAGGTGCATCGGACACTGCTGCAGCGTCTCAAGTAATAGAATATGTTGCCAATCCCCTGGCAGAAAACCAGTAAACCAGGTTCCGCCAATTTCTCCTGGACTCGCTGGAATTGACTAGACATGAGCACGACTTTTAAATATGGAGGACCTAGGTGATAGGAATCTATCCGATTTAATGAATGAGATGCTCGCATTAGCAGATGGTTATTCTCATTGTTTACTTTTTGAGACTCTATTCCTGTCCAAACTCCCAGGTCGTGTCGCAATACCAATCATTAACATGGATTTCCACCATCCCCATGATGTAGTGCAGGAGACTGACAGGCTGGATCACACTCCAACACTAGAGTCTGCTCACGTACAGACTGTTTTCGCAGCAGATCCATATCCCGTGTCCTATGAGCCAACTATATCTTCAGTTCAGTCAAAGAAGGATGAACGTGTTGACAGGCGGTGAGAATGGTGTTTTTACCATGGCCGTTGGTGAAAAAATGCCCATAAATGTGTCCCGACATGTACCTATTACAGAAAAAAGGCAGGAAACGATAAGGCCGGCTACCATTTATGGCCATGGCAGCTGGCACAAGTACGTCCCATTGTATTTTCCAAGACTGCGCTGGTAAGCACATGTTTCTTGTAGACACGAGTGCTGAGGTTCGTTTGCTCCCACCAACCTATTTTGAAATAAAACCCACATAAACAACACCACCTGTCTCTTCAAACACAAATGGGACGCAAATTCCCTGCTTTGGCACAGGATAGGTCACGATTGGGATAGGAGGTGTGACATTCCATTGGAATTGCGTATTGGTTTCCATTGCACAGCCTATTTTGGGTGCAGATTTTTTAAGGTCCCATGACTTGCCAGTAGATGTGAAGTGGAGGAAATTGGTTCCTGCTACCACTTTTCAAACATACCCTCTGGGATGCAGCAAAGGGAGAGTTTCCCACCTCGGGGTGCATACCTTGAACAAATGTGCACATGCTGCTCTGCTCAACGAATTTCCCTGTACTCTCTCACCTAATTTCAATATCTCCTAAACAGCCCAGGGTGTGTCCCTTTACATAGACACTTTAGGCCCACCAAATGACGCCAGGGTTCGTCGTCTTCCACCTGATAAACTGCGCAGGCAAGGGCAGAGTGAACTGCAATTGAGGAATTAGGTATCATTCAGCGCTCCAACAGTCCTTGGGCATCACTGTTAAACATGGTACCCAAGAAAACAGGTGGATGGAGACCCTGCAGTGATTACCGTAGGATCAATAACTACAGCCGACAGATACCCTATACCTCATATGCGAGATTTCGCTGCCCATCTGCACAATTTCTGTGCTTTCTCCAAGGTAGATCTTGTCATGAGATCAAGTGTGGGGAAAAGTAGGGAATGGTGTGGAACCGTGGTGATCACTGCAGTAAAATGGAGAACACAGGAATATTGGGGAGCAGGGTGGAACAATGAGGAAAGGGGAACAGATGGGAAAGAGTGGGGAACACTGCAGAACAGAGGGGAACAAAAGGGAGCAGGAGAACAGATGGGGAACTGATGGGAATCAGTGGGGAACTGTGGGTAATAGGTGGGATACTGCTAGAAAACAGTTAGAATTGGTGGGGAACAGTGGGGAAAGTTGGGGAACAGGTGAAGAACAATGGGCTACTGTGCAGAACTGTGGGGAACAGATGTGAAACAGTAGAGAACTGTTCGGGAACAGCTGGAGAACAGAGGGGAACTGATGGGGAACAGTGGGGAACCATGGGGAAACAGGTGGGAAACTGGTAGGAAACAGTTGGGATTGGTGGAGAAGAGTAGGGAACATTTGGGAACAGATGAAGAACAGTGGGGGACAGTGATGAACTGTGGGGTAAAGAGGTGGAACAGTAGGGTACAGTGGAAAAATTGGTGAACAGCTGGAAAACAGAGGTGAACTGTGAGGAGCAGGGGAACAGTGTGGAAGGGATGGTGAACGGTGGAGAATGGGGGAAAAGTGAGGAATTGGTGGGAGACAGTTGGGGAACAGTGGTGAAGAGGTGTGGAATAGCTGGGGAACAGTGGGAACAGGTTTGGAACAGTAGGAAAACGGTGGGGAACAGTGGGGAACAGTGGGGAAAAGATGAGGGACAGTGGGAAACAGTTTAGAACAGATGGGGAACTGATGTGGAACATTAGTGAACAGTGGAGAAATGTGGGGAACTATGGGGAACATGTGTTGAACAGCTGGGGAACTGTGAGCAACTCTGGGAAACATTGGTGAAAACTGGGGAACTGTTGAGGACAGTGGGGAGCAGTGGGGAACAGTGGAGAACTGTGGGAAACAGTGTGGAAATTTAGGTCACAGATGGGAAAAAGAGGAGTATCTGATGGGCAACAATGGGAAACATGGGGTGCAGTGGGTAACAGTTGGGATCTGTGGGGAACAGTCGGGAACAGTGAGGAACAATAGGGGAAAGTGGGAGAAATGGGGAACAGTTGGGAACAGAGGGGAAAAGTAAAGAACAGGGGAACAGTGGTGAACAGAGTGGAAAAGTAGGGAACAGATGGAGAGAAGTGGGGAACAGTGAGGAACTGTGGGAGACAGTGGGAAACAGAGGAGAAGAATGAGTAACAGTGGGGTATACAGGGTAACGGGGAGAGCAGTGGGGAACAGAATGCGAACATTGGAGAATGTGTGGAACAGTGGTTAAATGTGTGTGACAGATGGGGAACTGTGAGGAACAGTGGGAAACACGGGGAACAATTAGGGAACAGTGGTGTATAGTGGGCAACAGTGGAAAAATTGAGGTACAGAAGGAAGAGATGGGGAACAGTGGGAATCACTGAGGAACAGTGGAGAAGAGTGGAACAGAGACAAATAGGGGGGAGCAATGGGGAACAGATATTGACCTGTGGAGAATGTGGGAACAGTGGGGAACAGATTGGGAAATGAGGGGAAAAGTGGGGAACCATGTGGAACAGTGGTGAAAAGTGGGGAACTGGTGGGAAACAGCTGGATAACAGTGGGGAACAGATGGGGAACTGATGGGGAACAGTGGAGAACCATGGGACCTGGTGGGAAACTGAGGGGTCAAAGGGGAAGAATGAGTAACAGTGGGTAATAGATAGCGAACTGTGGATAACGGGGGAACAGTGGAGAAAAGTGGGTAACTGATGGGTAATGAGGGGAAAAGTGCAGAACATTGGGGAATAGGGGGAACAGTGGGGAACTGATGTGGAATATAGGGGAATAGTGGGGAACAGTCAGCAATGTTGGTGAACAGATGTGGAACAGTGACAAAAATGGGAAACAGTGGGGAAAAGTGGGGAACTAAAGGGAACAGTTGGGATCAGTAGGGAACAGGTGTGAAACATTAATAACATTAGGTAACTGTAGAAAAAAGTGGGGAACAGATGGGGAACAGCTAGAGAACATTGGGAAACAGTGCAGAACATGGGGGAAAATGGGAAGAGTGGGGAACAGATGGGGAACAGTCTGGAACCATGGGGAACACTGCAGGACAATGGGGATCAGAGGGGAATATTGGGGAATAGGGGAGAAAAATGAGGAAAGGGAACAGATGGGAAACAGTGGGGAACACTGCTGAATGGAGGAGAACAGAGGGGAACAGTAGGGAGCAGGAGGAACTGATGTGGAACAGTGTGGAACCGTGGGGAACAGGAGGGAAACTGCTGGAAAACAGTTGGGATTGGTGGGGAAAAGTGCGGAACAGTTGGGGAACAGGTGAAAAACAGTGTGGTATAGTGAATAATTGTGGGAAATAGATGTGAATCATTAGGAAACAGTAGAAAAAATGGGGAAGAGTGGGGAACAGTTTGTGAACAGCTGGAGTGCAGTGGGGAACAGTGAAGAACTGTGGGGATCAGTGTGGAACAGAAATGGAGCAGTAGGCAACAGTAGGAAAAATGGGGAACAATGGTGAACAGTTCAAGAGCAGCTGGGGAACAGTGGGGAACAGGTGTGGAACAGTAGGGAACAGTTTTGAATAGATGGAGAGAAGTGGGGAACAGTGAGGAACTGTGGGAGACAGTGGGAAACAGGGGAAGAATGAGTAACAGTGGGGTATACAGGGTAATGGGGAGAGCAGTGGGGAACAGAATGCGAACATTGGAGAATGTGGGGAACGGTGGTCAAATGTGTGTGACAGATGGGGAACTGTGAGGAACAGTGGGAAACACGGGGAACAATTAGGGAACAGTGGTGTATAGTGGGCTACAGTGGGGAAAATTGAGGTGCAGAAGGAAGAGATGGGGAAAAGTGGGGATCACTGAGGAACAGTGGAGAACAGTGGAACAGAGACAAATAGGGGGGAGCAATGGGGAACAGATATTAACCTGTGGAGAATGTGGGAACAGTGGGGAACAGATTGGGAAAAGTGGGGAACCATGTGGAACAGTGGTGAAAAGTGGGGAAGTGGTGGGAAACAGCTGGATAACAGTGGGGAACAGAGGGGAATATTGGGGAGCAGGGTGGAACAATGAAGAAAGGGGAACTGATGGGGAACACTGCAGAACAGAGGTGAGCAAAAGAGTGTAGGGGGAACAGTTGGGAATCTGATGGGAAACAGTGGGGAACTGTGGGTAATATGTGGGAAAATGCTGGGATAAAGTTGGGATTGGTGGGAAACAGTGGGGAAAAGTTGGGGAACAGATGTGGAACAGTAAGAAAAATGGGGAACAATGGGGAACAGTGGTGAACAGTGGGGAACAGTTTAGGAACAGCTGGAGAACAGAGGGGAACAGATGGGGAACTGATGGGGAACACAGGTAAACCAAGGGGGACAGGTGGGAAACTGCTGGTAAACAGTTGGGATTGATGGGGAAGAGTAGGAAACAGTTGGGGAACATGTGGAAAAAAGTGGGGTACAGTGGGGAGCAGATCCGGAACAGTAGGCTACAGTGGTAAAAGGGGAACTGCTGGAAAACAGCTGCCAAACTGTGGGGAACAGGAAGAACAGTGTGGAACAGATGGTGAACAATGGAGAATGGGGGAAGAGTGGGGAAAAATGGGGAACAGATTGGGAATGAGGTGAACAGTGGGGAATCTTGGGAAACAGTGTTGAAAAGTGCAGAACTGGTGGGACACAGGTGGGGAACAGTCAAAAAAGGTGAGGGACGGTGGGAAAATGTTTAGAACAAATGGAGAACTGATGTGGAACTGTGGCGATCAGTGAGGAACAGTGCAGAAATGGTGGGCAACTGCTGGGGAACATGTGTCGAACAGGTCGGGAACAGTGAGGAACAGATGGGGAAAAGGTGAGGGACAGTGTGAAACAGTTTAGTACAGATGGGGAACTGATGTGGAGGGACAGTGTGAAACAGTTTAGTACAGATGGGGAACTGATGTGGAACTCTGGGGATCAGTGGGGAACAGTGGAGAAATGATGGACAACTGCTGGGGAACATGTGTCGAACAGGTAGGGAACAGTGAGGAACTATTGGGGACAGTGGGCAACCCTAGGTAACAGTTGGGAAACTTCTGGGAAACAGATGGGATTGGTGGGGAACAGTGGGGAAATGTAAGGAACTGTGGGGAACATATGTGGAACAGTGGGAATAAGAAGGTTAAGGTGGGAAACTGTGGGGAACAATTGAGGAACAGTGGGGAACTGATAGTGAACAGTGGGAATATTGCTAAAATTAGGCAACTGTGACGAACAGATGGGGAACAGTGGTATTAATGGGGAAAAATGGGGAACTGTGAGGAACATTTGGGAATATGGGCAACGGGGAAGAACAGATGTGGATCAGTGGGGAATAGTAGGGAACAATGTGGAACCATGGAGAACACTGCAGAATAATGGGGAATGGATGGGAATATTGGAGAGCAGGGGGGGGGGGGAAACACTGAGGAATGTTAAAATGATGGAGAACCGTAGGGAAAAGTGGAGAAATGGTGGAGAACTGCTGGGGACATGTGTTGAACAGGTGGGGAACATTGCGGAAACAGCTTGAAAACAGTGGGTATTAAATGGGGAACTGATGGGGAACAGTGGAGAGATGGTGGGGAACTGCAGGTGAAAAATGGGGACTTGTGGGAACATGTATCTAACAGGTGGGAAAAAGTGAGGAAAAGATGGGGAGGAGTGGGGAACCTTGGGGAACACTGCCAAGCAGTGGGTAACAGAGGGAATAGTGGGGAGCAGGGGTGAACAATGAGGAAAGGGGAACAGATGTTGAACAGTGGACAACAGTGCAGAACAGAGGAGAATAGTGGGGAGCAGGAGTGAACAATGAGGAAAGGGGAACAAATGTTGAACAGTTGAGAACAGTGCAGAACAGAGGGGAAGAGTGGGGTGCAGGGGTGAATAACGAGGAAAGGTGAACAAATACAGAACATTGGAGAATGTGGGGAACAGTGGGTAACAGATGGAAATGAGATGGAGAACAGCTGGGAAACAGTGAGGAACTGTGGAACAGTTGAGAACAGAGGGGGATCATTGAGGAACAGTGGGGATCAGTGGAGAAGAGTGGGTAACAGAGGGTAACATTAAGGAATGGAGAGAACTGCTGGTGAACAGAGGGGAATAGTGTGGAACATGTGTCAAACAAGTGGTGAACATGTGACAAACATGTGGGGAACAGTGTGGAACTGGGGTGAACACTGCATAACAATGGGGAACGGAGGGGAATAGGGGAGAAAAATGAGGAATTGAAGGAACAGATGGGGAACAGTGGGAAAATCTGCAGAAAAGAGGGGAATAGTGGGGAGCAGTGGTGAACAGATGGTGAACTGTGGAGAATGGGGGAACAGTGGGGAAAAGTGGGAAACAGATTGGGAAATGAGGGGAACAGTGGGGATCCAAAGGGAACAGTGGCGGAACATAGTGTCTAAGTGGTGAACAGTGGGGAACCTGTGAGGAACAGTGGAGAATAGATGGGGAACAGACTAGAAATTGTGGTAAACTGTTGAGGAACAGGTGGGGAACAGTGAGGAACAGATGGGATAGTGTGGGGTACCGTGGAAAATACTGTTGGGCAGTGGGAAATAGAGGGGAATAGTGGGAAGCAGGGAGTTAACAATGAGGAAAGGGGAACAGATGGGGAACAGTGGAGAATGGGGGAACAGTGAGTAACAGATGGAAAAGAAATGGAGAACAGCTGGGGAACAGTTAGGAACAGAGGGGAATATTGAGGAACAGTGGGGAACTGTAGGGAAAACTGCAGAATAGTGGGGAACATTGGAGACGTAGTGTGGAACTGCTGAGTTACAGTTGGGACTTGTGGGGAACATGTGTCGAACATGTGGGTAAAATATGTCGAACATGTGATTAACAGTGAGGAACAAATGGGCAACAGTGTGGAACTCTGGTGAACACTACATAATAATTGGGAATAGAGGGGAATAGTGGGGAGTAGCGGAGAATAATGCGGACCTCAGGGAACATATGGTGAACAGTTTGGAAAACTGCGGAACAGTGGGGAATAGTGGGGAGCGGTGGAGAACAGATAGCGAACTGTGGAAAATGCGGGAACAGTTGGGAAAAATGGGAAACAGATTGGGAAATGAGAGGAACTGTGGGGATCCATGGGGAACAGTGGGGAACATAGAGTCTCTGTGGTGAATAGTGGGGAACTGGTGGTAAACAGCTGCAGAACAGGTGGGGACTGTGGGGTACAGTTGGGATTGTTGTGTACAGTGGGGAAAAGTTGGGGATCAGGTGAAGAACAGAATGTAACAGAGGATGTAACAGTGGGTAAATTTGGGGATCAGGTGGGAACAGTGAGGAACAATTGGGAAGAGTTGGGGAACAAAGGGGAACATGAGGGAGACTGGGCAACAGTGCAGAACAGATGTAGAACAGTTGGAAACATTAAAGAAGAGTAGGGAACAGTAGGAAAAATGTAGAACAGATGGGGCACAGTGGGGAACAGTAGGTAAAATGTAGAACAGATGGGGAACAGTGGGTAACAGTTCTGGAAAAGCTGGAGAACAGTGGGGAACAGATCGGCAACTGCTGGAGAGCAGTGGAAACAAATGGGAAACTGATGGAGAAGATTGGAGTTCTGAACAGAGGGTAACAGGTGTGTGACAGTGGAGAACAGTGGGAAAAATGGGGACAGTGGAGAACAGATGTGGAACATTGTGGAAACATGGGGAACACTGGGAAACGTTGGGGAACAGCTGAAGAACAGTAGGGAGCAGAGGGTGTAACACTTGGTAAATTTGAGGAACAGGTGGGGAACAGTGAGGAACAATTGGGAAAATGGGCAACAGTGTGGAACAGATGCGGAACAGTGGGGAATACTGAAGAACAGGAGGGAATCGTAGGAAAAAGGTAGAGCAGATGGGTAACAGTGGGGAACAGCTGGAGAACAGCGGGGAACAGATTGGCAACTGCTGGAGAGGAGAGGGGAGCATATGGGAAACTGAGGGAGAACATTGGAGTACCATGGGGAACAGAGGTAACAGTTGTGAGACAGTGGAGAACATTGGGGAAAATGGGGAGCAGTGGGGAACAGATGGGAAACAGTTGGGATTGTTGAGAACAGTGGGTAAAAGTTGGGGAACAGGTGAAGATCAGTGGGGAACAGAGGGTGTAAAAGTGGGTAAATTTGGAGAACACGTGGGGTACAGTGAGGAACAATTGGGAAGGGTTGGGGAACAGTGGGGAACGTGGGAAATGGGCAACAGTGCGGAACAGATGCAGAACAGTTGGAAACAGTAGGGAACAGTAGGAAAAATGTAGAACAGATGGATAACAGTGGGGAACAGTTCGAAAATAGCTGGGGAACAGTGGGGAACAGATCGGCAACTGCTGGAGAACATATGGGAAACTGATGGAGAACAGTGAGGAACCATGGGGAACAGAGGGTAACAGGTGTGAGACAGTGGAGAACAGTGGGAAAAATGGGGAACAGTGGGGAAAAATGAGGAAAGGTGAACAGTGGGGAACAATTAGGAAGGGTTGGGGAACAGTGGGGAACATTTGGGAAAATGGGCAACAGTGCAGAACAGATGCGGAACAATTGGAAACAGTAAAGAAAAGTAGGGAACAGTAGGAAAAATGTAGAACAGATGGGTAACAGTGGGGAACAGTTCTGGAGAAGCTGGAGAACCATGGGGAATAGATCGGCAACTGCTGGAGAGCAGTGGGAAAATATGGGAAATTGATGGAGAACAGTGGGGAAGCATGGGGAACAGAGTGTAACATGTGTGAGACAGTGGAGAACAGTGAGAAAAATGGAGAACAGAGGGGAAAAATGGGGAACATTGTGGAAACATGGGGATCACTGCAGAACAATGGGCAATGGAGGAATGAATTGGGGAAAGGGGGAACAATGAGGAAAGGGGAACAGTGGGGAATACTGCTGAACAGAGGGGAACAATAGGGAGGATGGGGTACAGATGTGAAACAGTGGGAAGCAGATTGGAAATGGAGTGGACCCATGGGGAAGAGTGGAGAACAATGCTGAACACTGTGGAGCAGTTTGGCACTATGTGGTACAGTTGGGATTGTTGTGTACAGTGGGGAAAAGTTGGGGATCAGGTGAAGAACAGAATGTAACAGAGGGTGTAACAGTGAGTAAATTTGGGGATCAGGTGGGAACAGTGAGGAACAATTGGGAAGAGTTGGTAAAATGTGGAACAGATGGGTAACTGTGGGGAACATTTCGGGAAAAACTGGTGAACAGTGCGGAACAGATCGGCAACTGCTGGAGAGCAGAGGGAACATGTGGGAAACTGATGGAGAAGATTGGAGTTCTATGGGGAACAGAGGGTAACAGGACTGAGACAGTGGAGAACAGTGGGAAAAATGGGGACAGTGGGGAACAGATGGGGAACATTGTGGATACGTACGGTTCACTGCAGAGCAATGGAGCAGGGAGAACAGATTGGAAAAAGTGGGGAATCTTGGGAAACACTGCAGAAAAGAGGGGATCCAAAGGAAGCAGGGGGAACAGATTGGAAAAACTGGGGAAGCATGGGGAACCATGAAGAATAGAGGGGAACCAATGGGAGCAGGGAGAACAGATTGGAAAAAGTGGGGAACCGTGGCGAACACTGCAGAACAGTGTGGAACCAAAGGGAGCAGGGGGAACAGATTGGAAAAAGTGGGGAACAGTGGGGAATAGTGCAGAAAAGAGGGGAACCAAATGGAGCAGGGGGAACAGATTTGAAAAAATGTGGAGAACCGTGGGGAAACTGCAGAACAGAGTGGAACCAAAGGGAGCAGGGGGAACAGATTGGAAAAAATGTGGAGAACCGTGGGGAAACTGCAGAACAGAGTGGAACCAAAGGGAGCAGGGGGAACAGATTGGAAAAAAGTAGCAACCGTGGGGAACACTGCAGAACAGAGGGGAACCAAAGGAACACGGGGAAAAGATTGGAAAAATTGGGAAACCATGGAGGACAGTGCAGGACGGAGGGGAACCAAAGGGAGCAGGGGGAACAGATTGGAAAAAGTGGGGAACTGTGGAGAACACTGCAGAACAGAGGGGAACCAAAGAGAGTACGGCGAACAGATTGGAAAAAGTGTGGAACCGTGGGGAACACTGCAGGACAGAGGGGAACCAAAGGGAACAGGAGGTACAGGTTGGAAAAAGTGGGGAACCGTGGTGAACACTGCAGAACAGTGGGGAACCAAAGGGAGCTGGGGGAACAGATTGGAAAAAGTGGGGAAACGTGGGGAAAACAGTAGAACAGAGGGGAACCAAGAGAGCAGGGGAAATGGATTGGAAAAAGTGGGGAACTGTGAAGGACACTGCAGGACAGACAGGAACCAAAGGGAGCAGGTCGAACAAATTGGAAAAAAGTGGAGAAGTGGGGAACACTGCAGAACAGTGGGGAGCCAAAGGGAGCAGGGGGAACAGATTGGAAAAAGTGGGGAACTGTGTGGAAAAATGCAGAACAGTGGGGAACCAAAGGGAGCAGGCGGAACAGATTGGAAAAAGTGGGGAACCGTGGAGAATACTTCAGGACAGAGGGGAACGAAAGGGAGCAGGGGGAACGGATTGGAAAAAGTGGGGAACCGTGGGCAACACTGCAGGACAGAGGTGAGCCAAAGGAAGTAGGGGGAATGGATTGGAAAAAGTGGGAAACCGTGTGGAAAAATGCAGAAGCGAGGGGAACCAAAGGGAGCAGGCGGAACAGATTGGAAAAAGTGGGGAACCGTGGAGAATACTTCAGGACAGAGGGAAACGAAAGGGAGCAGGGGGAACGGATTGGAAAAAGTGGGGAACCGTGGGCAACACTGCAGAACAGAGGTGAGCCAAAAAAGCAGGGGGAATGGATTGGAAAAAGTGGGAAACCGTGGGGAAAACTGCAGAATAGAGGGGAACAATAGTGAACAGGAGGTACAGGTTGGAAAAAGTGGGGAAACGTGGGGAAAACAGTAGAACAGAGGGGAATCAAGAGAGCAGGGGAAATGGATTGGAAAAAGTGGGGAACTGTGAAGGACACTGCAGGACAGAGGGGAACCAAAGGGAACGGAAAGAACGGATTGAAAAAAGTGGGGAAATGTAGGGAACTCTGCAGAACAGAGGAGAACCAATGGTAGCAGGTCGAACAAATTGGAAAAAAGTGGAGAAGTGGGGAACACTGCAGAACAGTGGGGAGCCAAAGGGAGCAGGGGGAACAGATTGGAAAAAGTGGGGAACTGTGTGGAAAAATGCAGAACAGTGGGGAAACAAAGGGAGCAGGGGGAACAGATTGGAAAAAGTGGGAACCGTGGGGAAAACTGTAGAACAGTGGGGAGCCCAAGGAGCAGAGGGAACAGATTGGAAAAAGTGGGGAACTGTGTGGAACACTGCAGAACAGAGGGGAATCAAAGGAAGCAGGGGGGACGGATTGGAAAAAGTGGGGAACCGTTAGGAACACTGCAGAACAGAGAGGAAGCAAAGGAGCACGGGGAAGAGATTGGAAAAATTGGGAAACCATGGAGGACAGTGCAGGATGGAGGGGAACCAAAGGTAGCAGGGGGAACAGATTGGAAAATGTGGGGAACAGTGGGGAACACTGCAGAATAGAGGGGAACCAAAGAGAGCACGGCGATCAGATTAGAAAAAGTGTGGAACCGTGGGGAACACTGCAGGACAGATGGGAACCAAAGGGAACAGGAGATACAGGTTGGAAAATGTAGGGAACCGGGTGGAACACTGCAGAATAGAGGGGAACCAAAGGGAGCAGGGGGAACAGCTCGGAAAAGTGGGGAACCGTGGGGAACACTGCAGAATAAAGGAGAACCAAACGGAGCAGGGGGAACAGGTTGGAAAAAGTGGGGAACCATGGCGAACACTGCAGAAGAGTAGGGAACCAAAGGGAGCAGGGGGATCAGTTCGGAAAATTGAGGAACCGTGGGGAACACTGTAGAACAGAGTGGAACTAAGAGAGCAGGGGCAATGGATTGGAAAAAGTGGGGAACTGTGAAGGACACTGCAGGACAGAGGGGAACCAAAGGGAACAGGCGGAACGGATTGAAAAAAGTGGGGAACTGTGGGGAACTCTGCAGAACAGAGGGGAACCAATGGGAGCAGGTCGAACAAATTGGAAAAAAGTGGTGAAGTGGGGAACACTGCAGAACAGTGGGGAGCCAAAGGGAGCAGGGGGAACAGATTGGAAGAAGTGGGGAACTGTGTGGAAAAATGCAGAACAGTGGGGAACCAAAGGGAGCAGGAGGAACAGATTGGAAAAAGTCGGGAATGTGCGGAACACTGCAGGACACAGGAGAACCAAAGGGAGCATGCGTAACGGATTGGAAAATGTGGGGAACTGTATGGAAAACTGCAGAATAGAGGGGAACCAAAGGGAGCAGGGAGAACAGATTGGAAAAAGTGGGAACCGTGGGAAAAATTGCAGAACGGGGGGAGCCCAAGGAGCAGAGGGAACAGATTGGAAAAAGTGGGGAACTGTGTGGAACACTGCAGAACAGAGAGGAAGAAAAGGAGCACGGGGAAGAGATTGGAAAAATTGGGAAACCATGGAGGACAGTGCAGGATGGAGGGGAACCAAAGGTAGCAGAGGGAACAGATTGGAAAATGTGGGGAACTGTGGGGAACACTGCAGAATAGAGGGGAACCAAAGAGAGCACGGCGATCAGATTAGAAAAAGTGTGGAACCGTGGGGAACACTGCAGGACAGATGGGAACCAAAGGGAACAGGAGATACAGGTTGGAAAATGTAGCGAAGCGGGGGGAACACTGCAGAATAGAGGGGAACCAAAGGAAGCAGGGGGAACAGCTCAGAAAAGTGGGGAACCGTGGGGAACACTGCAGAATAAAGAAGAACCAAACGGAGCAGGGGGAACAGATTGGAAAAAGTGGAGAACTGTGGGGAACACTGCAGGACAAAGGGAAACCAAAGGGAACAGGAGGTACAGGTTGGAAAAAGTGGGGAACCGTGGCGAACACTGCAGAACAGTGGGGAACCAAAGGGAGCAGGGGGAACAGTTCGGAAAAGTGGGGAACTGTGGGATTCACTGCAGATTAGAGGAGAAGCAAAGGGAGCAGGGGGATCAGATTGGAAAAAGTGGGGAAACGTAGAGAATACTTCAGGACAGAGGGGAGCGAAAGGGAGCAGGGGGAACGGATTGGAAAAAGTGGGGAACCGTGGGCAACACTGCAGGACAGAGGTGAGCCAAAGGAAGCAGGGGGAATGGATTGGAAAAAGTGGGGAACCGTGTGGAAAAATGCAGAAGCGAGGGGAACCAAAGGGAGCAGGGGGAACAGATGGGAAAAAGTGGGAACTGT
This sequence comes from Narcine bancroftii, assembly GCF_036971445.1. NCBI lineage: Eukaryota > Metazoa > Chordata > Chondrichthyes > Torpediniformes > Narcinidae > Narcine > Narcine bancroftii. Next base: position 793,392 of record NW_027211899.1, read on the forward strand.
GGGCAAAACTGCAGAATAGAGGGGAACCAAAGGGAGCAGGGGGAACAGATGGGAAAAAGTGGGAACTGTGGGGAAAACTGCAGAACAGAGTGGAACAAAAGTGAACAGGAGGTACAGGTTGGAAAAAGTGGGGAACTGTGTGGAACACTGCAGAACAGAGAGGAATCAAAGGAAGCAGGGGGAACGGATTGGAAAAAGTGGGGAACTGTGTCGAAAAATGCAGAACAGTGGGGAACCAAAGGGAGCAGGAGGAACAGATTGGAAAAAGTCGGGAACTGTGCGGAACACTGCAGGACACAGGGGAACCAAAGGGAGCATGGGTAACAGATTGGAAAATGTGGGGAACTGTATGGAAAACTGCAGAATAGAGGGGAACCAAAGGGAGCAGGGGGAACAGCTTGGAAAAAGTGGGAACCGTGGGGAAAACTGCAGAACAGGGGGGAGCCCAAGGAGCAGAGGGAACAGATTGGAAAAAGTGGGGGACGGTGTGGAAAAATGCAGAAGAGTGGGGAAACAATGGGAGCAGGGTGAACGGATTGGAAAAAGTGGGGAACCATTAGGAACACTGCAGAACAGAGAGGAAGCAAAGGAGCACGGGGAAGAGATTGGAAAAATTGGGAAACCATGGAGGACAGTGCAGGACAGAGGGGAACCAAAGGGAGCAGGGGGAACAGATTGGAAAATGTGGGGAACTGTGGGGAACACAGCAGAATAGAGGGGAACCAAAGAGAGCACGGCAATCAGATTAGAAAAAGTGTGGAACCGTGGGGAACATTGCAGGACAGATGGGAACCAAAGGGAACGGGAGATACAGGTTGGAAAATGTAGTAAAGCAGGGGGAACACTGCAGAATAGAGGGGAACCAAAGGGAGCAGGGGGAACAGCTCAGAAAAGTGGGGAACCGTGGGGAACACTGCAGAATAAAGGAGAACCAAACGGAGCAGTGGGAACAGATTGGAAAAAGTGGGGAACTGTGGGGAACACTGCAGGACAAAGGGGAACCAAAGGGAACAGGAGGTACAGGTTGGAAAAAGTGGGGAACCGTGGCGAACACTGCAGAACAGAGGGGAACCAAAGGGAGCAGGGGGAACAGTTCGGAAAAGTGGGGAACCGTAGAGAATACTTCAGGACAGAGGGGAACGAAAGGGAGCAGGGGGAACGGATTGGAAAAAGTGGGGAACCGTGGGCAACACTGCAGGACAGAGGTGAGCCAAAGGAAGCAGGGGGAATGGATTGGAAAAAGTGGGGAACGGTGTGCAAAAATGCAGAAGCGAAGGGAACCAAAGGGAGCAGGGGGAACAGATGGGAAAAAGTGGGAACTGTGGGCAAAACTGCAGAATAGAGGGGAACCAAAGGGAGCAGGGGGAACAGATGGGAAAAAGTGGGAACTGTGGGGAAAACTGCAGAACAGAGGGGAACAAAAGTGAACAGGAGGTACAGGTTGGAAAAAGTGGGGAACTGTGGCGAACACTGCAGAACAGAGGGGAATCAAAGGGAGCAGGGGGAACGAATTGGAAAAAGTGGGGAACCGTTAGGAACACTGCAGAACAGAGGGGAACCAAAGGAGCACGGGGAAGAGATTGGAAAATTTGGGAAACCATGGAGGACAGTGCAGGACGGAGAGGAACCAAAGGGAGCAGGGGGAACAGATTGGAAAAAGTGGGGAACTGTGGGGAAATGTGTAGAATAGAGGGGAACCAAAGAGAGTATGGCGAACAGATTGGAAAAAGTGTGGAACCGTGGGGAACTCTGCAGGACAAAGGGGAACCAAAGGGAACAGGAGGTACAGGTTGGAAAAAGTCGGGAACCGTGGCGAAAACTGCAGAGCAGTGGGGAACCAAAGGGAGCTGGGAGAACAGATTGGAAAAATTGGGGAACAGTGGGGAATATTGCAAAAAAGAGGGGAACCAAATGGAGCATGGGAAAAGATTGGAAAAAGTGGGGAACCGTGGGGAAAACTGTAGAACAGAGTGGAACTAAGAGAGCAGGGGGAATGGATTGGAAAAAGAGGGGAAATGTGAAGGACACTGCAGGACAGAGGGGAACCAAAGGGAACAGGGGGAATGGATTGAAAAAAGTGGGGAACTGTGGGGAACTCTGCAGAACAGAGGGGAACCAATGGGAGCAGGAGGAACAGATTGCAAAAAGTCGGGAACTGTGGGGAACACTGCAGGACAGAGGGGAACCAAAGGGAGCATGGGTAACGGATTGGAAAATGTGGGGAACTGTATGGAAAACTGCAGAATAGAGGGGAACCAAAGGGAGCAGAGGGAACAGATTGGAAAAAGTGGGGAACTGTGTGGAAAAATGCAGAACAGTGGGGAACCAAAGGGAGCAGGAGGAACAGATTGCAAAAAGTCGGGAACTGTGGGGAACACTGCAGGACAGAGGGGAACCAAAGGGAGCATGGGTAACGGATTGGAAAATGTGGGGAACTGTATGGAAAACTGCAGAATAGAGGGGAACCAAAGGGAGCAGAGGGAACAGATTGGAAAAAGTGGGGAACTGTGTGGAACACTGCAGAACAGAGGGGAATCAAAGGAAACAGGGGGAACGGATTGGAAAAAGTGGGGAACCGTTAGGAACACTGCAGAAAAGAGAGGAAGCAAAGGAGCACGGGGAAGAGAGAGGAAAAATTGGGAAACCATGGAGGACAGTGCAGGATGGAGGGGAACCAAAGGTAGCAGGGGGAACAGTTCGGAAAAGTGGGGAACCGTAGAGAATACTTCAGGACAGAGGGGAACGAAAGGGAGCAGGGGGAACAGTTCGGAAAAGTGGGGAACCGTAGAGAATACTTCAGGACAGAGGGGAACGAAAGGGAGCAGGGGGAACGGATTGGAAAAAGTGGGGAACCGTGGGCAACACTGCAGGACAGAGGTGAGCCAAAGGAAGCAGGGGGAATGGATTGGAAAAAGTGGGGAACGGTGTGCAAAAATGCAGAAGCGAAGGGAACCAAAGGGAGCAGGGGGAACAGATGGGAAAAAGTGGGAACTGTGGGCAAAACTGCAGAATAGAGGGGAACCAAAGGGAGCAGGGGGAACAGATGGGAAAAAGTGGGAACTGTGGGCAAAACTGCAGAATAGAGGGGAACCAAAGGGAGCAGGGGGAACAGATGGGAAAAAGTGGGAACTGTGGGGAAAACTGCAGAACAGAGGGGAACAAAAGTGAACAGGAGGTACAGGTTGGAAAAAGTGGGGAACTGTGTGGAACACTGCAGAACAGAGAGGAATCAAAGGAAGCAGGGGGAACGGATTGGAAAAAGTGGGGAACTGTGTCGAAAAATGCAGAACAGTGGGGAACCAAAGGGAGCAGGAGGAACAGATTGGAAAAAGTCGGGAACTGTGCGGAACACTGCAGGACACAGGGGAACCAAAGGGAGCATGGGTAACAGATTGGAAAATGTGGGGAACTGTATGGAAAACTGCAGAATAGAGGGGAACCAAAGGGAGCAGGGGGAACAGCTTGGAAAAAGTGGGAACCGTGGGGAAAACTGCAGAACAGGGGGGAGCCCAAGGAGCAGAGGGAACAGATTGGAAAAAGTGGGGGACGGTGTGGAAAAATGCAGAAGAGTGGGGAAACAATGGGAGCAGGGTGAACGGATTGGAAAAAGTGGGGAACCATTAGGAACACTGCAGAACAGAGAGGAAGCAAAGGAGCACGGGGAAGAGATTGGAAAAATTGGGAAACCATGGAGGACAGTGCAGGACAGAGGGGAACCAAAGGGAGCAGGGGGAACAGATTGGAAAATGTGGGGAACTGTGGGGAACACAGCAGAATAGAGGGGAACCAAAGAGAGCACGGCAATCAGATTAGAAAAAGTGTGGAACCGTGGGGAACACTGCAGGACAGATGGGAACCAAAGGGAACGGGAGATACAGGTTGGAAAATGTAGTAAAGCAGGGGGAACACTGCAGAATAGAGGGGAACCAAAGGGAGCAGGGGGAACAGCTCAGAAAAGTGGGGAACCGTGGGGAACACTGCAGAATAAAGGAGAACCAAACGGAGCAGGGGGAACAGATTGGAAAAAGTGGGGAACTGTGGGGAACACTGCAGGACAAAGGGGAACCAAAGGGAACAGGAGGTACAGGTTGGAAAAAGTGGGGAACCGTGGCGAACACTGCAGAACAGAGGGGAACCAAAGGGAGCAGGGGGAACAGTTCGGAAAAGTGGGGAACCGTAGAGAATACTTCAGGACAGAGGGGAACGAAAGGGAGCAGGGGGAACGGATTGGAAAAAGTGGGGAACCGTGGGCAACACTGCAGGACAGAGGTGAGCCAAAGGAAGCAGGGGGAATGGATTGGAAAAAGTGGGGAACGGTGTGCAAAAATGCAGAAGCGAAGGGAACCAAAGGGAGCAGGGGGAACAGATGGGAAAAAGTGGGAACTGTGGGCAAAACTGCAGAATAGAGGGGAACCAAAGGGAGCAGGGGGAACAGATGGGAAAAAGCGGGAACTGTGGGGAAAACTGCAGAACAGAGGGGAACAAAAGTGAACAGGAGGTACAGGTTGGAAAAAGTGGGGAACTGTGGCGAACACTGCAGAAGAGTGGGGAACGGTGTGGAAAAATGCAGAAGTGTGGAGAAACAACGGGAGCAGGGTGAACGGAGTGGAAAAAGTGGGGAACTGTGTGGAACACTGCAGAACAGAGGGGAATCAAAGGGAGCAGGGGGAACGAATTGGAAAAAGTGGGGAACCGTTAGGAACACTGCAGAACAGAGGGGAACCAAAGGAGCACGGGGAAGAGATTGGAAAATTTGGGAAACCATGGAGGACAGTGCAGGACGGAGAGGAACCAAAGGGAGCAGGGGGAACAGATTGGAAAAAGTGGGGAACTGTGGGGAAATGTGTAGAATAGAGGGGAACCAAAGAGAGTATGGCGAACAGATTGGAAAAAGTGTGGAACCGTGGGGAACTCTGCAGGACAAAGGGGAACCAAAGGGAACAGGAGGTACAGGTTGGAAAAAGTCGGGAACCGTGGCGAAAACTGCAGAGCAGTGGGGAACCAAAGGGAGCTTGGAGAACAGATTGGAAAAATTGGGGAACAGTGGGGAATATTGCAAAAAAGAGGGGAACCAAATGGAGCATGGGAAAAGATTGGAAAAAGTGGGGAACCGTGGGGAAAACTGTAGAACAGAGTGGAACTAAGAGAGCAGGGGGAATGGATTGGAAAAAGAGGGGAAATGTGAAGGACACTGCAGGACAGAGGGGAACCAAAGGGAACAGGGGGAACGGATTGAAAAAAGTGGGGAACTGTGGGGAACTCTGCAGAACAGAGGGGAACCAATGGGAGCAGGAGGAACAGATTGCAAAAAGTCGGGAACTGTGGGGAACACTGCAGGACAGAGGGGAACCAAAGGGAGCATGGGTAACGGATTGGAAAATGTGGGGAACTGTATGGAAAACTGCAGAATAGAGGGGAACCAAAGGGAGCAGAGGGAACAGATTGGAAAAAGTGGGGAACTGTGTGGAAAAATGCAGAGCAGTGGGGAACCAAAGGGAGCAGGAGGAACAGATTGCAAAAAGTCGGGAACTGTGGGGAACACTGCAGGACAGAGGGGAACCAAAGGGAGCATGGGTAACGGATTGGAAAATGTGGGGAACTGTATGGAAAACTGCAGAATAGAGGGGAACCAAAGGGAGCAGAGGGAACAGATTGGAAAAAGTGGGGAACTGTGTGGAACACTGCAGAACAGAGGGGAATCAAAGGAAACAGGGGGAACGGATTGGAAAAAGTGGGGAACCGTTAGGAACACTGCAGAAAAGAGAGGAAGCAAAGGAGCACGGGGAAGAGAGTGGAAAAATTGGGAAACCATGGAGGACAGTGCAGGATGGAGGGGAACCAAAGGTAGCAGGGGGAACAGTTCGGAAAAGTGGGGAACCGTAGAGAATACTTCAGGACAGAGGGGAACGAAAGGGAGCAGGGGGAACAGTTCGGAAAAGTGGGGAACCGTAGAGAATACTTCAGGACAGAGGGGAACGAAAGGGAGCAGGGGGAACGGATTGGAAAAAGTGGGGAACCGTGGGCAACACTGCAGGACAGAGGTGAGCCAAAGGAAGCAGGGGGAATGGATTGGAAAAAGTGGGGAACGGTGTGCAAAAATGCAGAAGCGAAGGGAACCAAAGGGAGCAGGGGGAACAGATGGGAGAAAGTGGGAACTGTGGGCAAAACTGCAGAATAGAGGGGAACCAAAGGGAGCAGGGGGAACAGATGGGAAAAAGTGGGAACTGTGGGGAAAACTGCAGAACAGAGGGGAACAAAAGTGAACAGGAGGTACAGGTTGGAAAAAGTGGGGAACTGTGGCGAACACTGCAGAAGAGTGGGGAACGGTGTGGAAAAATGCAGAAGTGTGGAGAAATAACGGGAGCAGGGTGAACGGAGTGGAAAAAGTGGGGAACTGTGTGGAACACTGCAGAACAGAGGGGAATCAAAGGGAGCAGGGGGAACGAATTGGAAAAAGTGGGGAACCGTTAGGAACACTGCAGAACAAAGGGGAACCAAAGGAGCACGGGGAAGAGATTGGAAAATTTGGGAAACCATGGAGGACAGTGCAGGACGGAGAGGAACCAAAGGGAGCAGGGGGTACAGATTGGAAAAAGTGGGGAACTGTGGGGAAATGTGTAGAATAGAGGGGAACCAAAGAGAGTATGGCGAACAGATTGGAAAAAGTGTGGAACCGTGGGGAACTCTGCAGGACAAAGGGGAACCAAAGGGAACAGGAGGTACAGGTTGGAAAAAGTCGGGAACCGTGGCGAAAACTGCAGAGCAGTGGGGAACCAAAGGGAGCTGGGAGAACAGATTGGAAAAATTGGGGAACAGTGGGGAATATTGCAAAAAAGAGGGGAACCAAATGGAAGCATGGGAAAAGATTGGAAAAAGTGGGGAACCGTGGGGAAAACTGTAGAACAGAGTGGAACTAAGAGAGCAGGGGGAATGGATTGGAAAAAGAGGGGAAATGTGAAGGACACTGCAGGACAGAGGGGAACCAAAGGGAACAGGGGGAACGGATTGAAAAAAGTGGGGAACTGTGGGGAACTCTGCAGAACAGAGGGGAACCAATGGGAGCAGGAGGAACAGATTGCAAAAAGTCGGGAACTGTGGGGAACACTGCAGGACAGAGGGGAACCAAAGGGAGCATGGGTAACGGATTGGAAAATGTGGGGAACTGTATGGAAAACTGCAGAATAGAGGGGAACCAAAGGGAGCAGAGGGAACAGATTGGAAAAAGTGGGGAACTGTGTGGAAAAATGCAGAACAGTGGGGAACCAAAGGGAGCAGGAGGAACAGATTGCAAAAAGTCGGGAACTGTGGGGAACACTGCAGGACAGAGGGGAACGAAAGGGAGCATGGGTAACGGATTGGAAAATGTGGGGAACTGTATGGAAAACTGCAGAATAGAGGGGAACCAAAGGGAGCAGAGGGAACAGATTGGAAAAAGTGGGGAACTGTGTGGAACACTGCAGAACAGAGGGGAATCAAAGGAAACAGGGGGAACGGATTGGAAAAAGTGGGGAACCGTTAGGAACACTGCAGAAAAGAGAGGAAGCAAAGGAGCACGGGGAAGAGAGTGGAAAAATTGGGAAACCATGGAGAACAGTGCAGGATGGAGGGGAACCAAAGGTAGCAGGGGGAACAGATTGGAAAATGTGGGGAACTGTGGGGAACACTGCAGAATAGAGGGGAACCAAAGAGAGCACGGTGATCAGATTAGAAAAAGTGTGGAACCGTGGGGAACACTGCAGGACAGATGGGAACCAAAGGGAACAGGAGATACAGGTTGTAAAATGTAGGGAACCGGGGGGAACACTGCAGAATAGAGGGGAACCAAAGGGAGCATGGGTAACGGATTGGAAAATGTGGGGAACTGTATGGAAAACTGCAGAATAGAGGGGAACCAAAGGGAACAGGGGGAACGGATTGAAAAAAGTGGGGAACTGTGGGGAACTCTGCAGAACAGAGGGGAACCAATGGGAGCAGGAGGAACAGATTGCAAAAAGTCGGGAACTGTGGGGAACACTGCAGGACAGAGGGGAACCAAAGGGAGCATGGGTAACGGATTGGAAAATGTGGGGAACTGTATGGAAAACTGCAGAATAGAGGGGAACCAAAGGGAGCAGAGGGAACAGATTGGAAAAAGTGGGGAACTGTGTGGAAAAATGCAGAACAGTGGGGAACCAAAGGGAGCAGGAGGAACAGATTGCAAAAAGTCGGGAACTGTGGGGAACACTGCAGGACAGAGGGGAACCAAAGGGAGCATGGGTAACGGATTGGAAAATGTGGGGAACTGTATGGAAAACTGCAGAATAGAGGGGAACCAAAGGGAGCAGAGGGAACAGATTGGAAAAAGTGGGGAACTGTGTGGAACACTGCAGAACAGAGGGGAATCAAAGGAAACAGGGGGAACGGATTGGAAAAAGTGGGGAACCGTTAGGAACACTGCAGAAAAGAGAGGAAGCAAAGGAGCACGGGGAAGAGAGTGGAAAAATTGGGAAACCATGGAGGACAGTGCAGGATGGAGGGGAACGAAAGGTAGCAGGGGGAACAGATTGGAAAATGTGGGGAACTGTGGGGAACACTGCAGAATAGAGGGGAACCAAAGAGAGCACGGTGATCAGATTAGAAAAAGTGTGGAACCGTGGGGAACACTGCAGGACAGATGGGAACCAAAGGGAACAGGAGATACAGGTTGTAAAATGTAGGGAACCGGGGGGAACACTGCAGAATAGAGGGGAACCAAAGGGAGCAGGGGGAACAGCTCGGAAAATTGGGGAACCGTGGGGAACACTGCAGAATAAAGGAGAACAAAACGGAGCAGGGGGAACAGATGGGAAAAAGTGGGAACTGTGGGCAAAACTGCAGAATAGAGGGGAACCAAAGGGAGCAGGGGGAACAGATGGGAAAAAGTGGGAACTGTGGGGAAAACTGCAGAACAGAGGGGAACAAAAGTGAACAGGAGGTACAGGTTGGAAAAAGTGGGGAACTGTGGCGAACACTGCAGAAGAGTGGGGAACGGTGTGGAAAAATGCAGAAGTGTGGAGAAACAACGGGAGCAGGGTGAACGGTGTGGAAAAAGTGGGGAACTGTGTGGAACACTGCAGAACAGAGGGGAATCAAAGGGAGCAGGGGGAACGAATTGGAAAAAGTGGGGAACCGTTAGGAACACTGCAGAACAGAGGGGAACCAAAGGAGCACGGGGAAGAGATTGGAAAAATTGGGAAACCATGGAGGACAGTGCAGGACGGAGAGGAACCAAAGGGAGCAGGGGGAACAGATTGGAAAAAGTGGGGAACTGTGGGCAAAACTGCAGAATAGAGGGGAACCAAAGGGAGCAGGGGGAACAGATGGGAAAAAGTGGGAACTGTGGGGAAAACTGCAGAACAGAGGGGAACAAAAGTGAACAGGAGGTACAGGTTGGAAATAGTGGGGAACTGTGGCGAACACTGCAGAAGAGTGGGGAATGGTGTGGAAAAATGCAGAACAGTGGGGAAACAAACAGAGCAGGGGGAATGGATTGCAAAAAGCTGGGAAGCGTGGAGGACATTGCAGAACAGAGGGGAACCAAAGGGATCAGGGCGAACAGATTGTAAAATAGTGGGGAACCGTGGGGAACGCTGCAGAACAGTATGAAACCAAAGTGAGCCGGGGGAATGGTTTGGAAAATGTGGGGAACCTTGGGGAAAACTGCAGAACAGAGTGGAGCCTAAGGAGCAGGGGGAACAGATTGGAAAAAGTGGGGAACCGATTGGAAAAAGTAGGGAACCGTGTGGAAAAATGCAGAAAGGTGGGGAACCAAAGGGAGCAGGGGGATAAATTGGAAAATGTGGAGAACTGTGGGGAACACTGCAGAACAGAGGGGAACCAAAGGGAGAATGGGAACGGATTGGAAAAAGTGGGGAACCGTGGGGAACACTGCAGGACAGAGGGGAACCAAAGGGAGCAGGGCGAACAGATTGTAAAAAAGTGGGGAACCGTGGGGAACACTGCAGAACAGTATGAAACCAAAGCGAGCAGGGGGAACAGTTTGGAAAATGTGGGGAACTGTGGGGAACACTGCAGAACAGAGGGGAACCAATAGGAGCAGGGGAACGCATTGGAAAAAGTGGGGAATCATGGGGAACACTGCAGGACAGTGAGGAACCAAAGGGAGCAGGGGGAACAGATTGGAAAAAGTGCGGAACCGTGTGGAAAAATGCAGAACAGTGGGGAAACAAAGGGTGCAGGAGGAACAGATTAGAAGAAGTGGGGTAGCGTGTGGAAAAATGCACAACAGTGGGGAACCAAAGGGAGCAGGGGGTACAGGATGGAAAAAAATGTGGAGAATCGTGGGGAACAATGCAGAATAGAGGGGAGCCAAAGGGAGCAGGGGGAACGGATTGGAAAAAGTGGGGAAGCGTCGGGAACACTGCAGAACAGAGGCGAACCAAAGGGAACAGGGGGAACGGATTTGAAAAAGTGGAGAACCATGGGGGATACTGCAGGGCAGAGGAGAACCATAGGGAGCAGGGGGTATAGGTTGGAAAAATGTGGAGATCCGTGAGGAAAACTGCAGAACAGTCAGGAACCAAAGGGAGCAGGGGGAACAGTTTTGAAAAAGTGGGGAACCGTGTGCAAAAATGCAGAACAGTGGGGAACCAAAGGGAGCAGGAGGAACAGATTGGAAAAAGTTGAGAACAGTGGGGAAAACTGCAGAACAGAGCGGAACCAAAGGGAGCAGGGGGAACAGCTCGGAAAAGTGGGGACCCGTGGGGAACAATGCAGAATAGAGAGGAACCAAAGGGAGCAGCGGGAACAGATTGGAAAAAGTGGGGAACCGTGTGGAAAAATGCAGAACAAAGGGGAACCAAATGGAGCAGGGGGAACAGATTGGAAAAGTGGGGATTCGTGGAGAGATCTGCAGAACAGAGGGGAACCAGAGGTAGCAGGGGAAACAGATTGGAAAAAGTGGGAAACTGTGGGGAACACTGCAGAACAGAGGGCAAACAAACGGAGCAGGGGAAATGGATTGCAAAAAGTTGGGAACCGTGGAGGACAATGCAGGACAGAGAGGAAACAAACAGAGCAGGGGGAATAGATTGCAAAAAGTTGGTAAGCGTGGAGGACACTGCAGAACAGAGGGGAACCAAAGGGAGCAGGGCGAACAGATTGTAAAAAAAGTGGGGAACCGTGGGGAACGCTGCAGAACAGTATGAAAAGAAAGCGAGCCGGGGGAATGGTTTGGAAAATGTGAGGAACCGTGGGGAAAACTGCAGAACAGAGTTGAGACAAAGGAGCAGGGGGAACAGATTGGAAAAAGTGGGGAACCGTGGTGAACACTGCAGAACAGAGGCGAACCAAGCGGAGCAGGGGCAACGGATTGCAAAAAGTTGGGAACCGTGGAGAACACGGAAAGACAGAGGGGAACCAAAGGGAACAAGGGGAACAGGTTGGAAAAAGTGGTGTCCCATGGGTAACACTGCAAGGCAGAGGGGAACCATAGGGAACAGGGGGTACAGTATGTAAAAAAATGTGGAGAATCGTGGGGAACACTGTAGAATAGAGGGGAACCAAAGGGAGCAGGGGGAACGGATTGGAAACAGTGGGGAAGCGTCGGGAACACTGCAGAACAGAGGAGAACCAAAGGGAGCAGGGGGAACAGATTGGAAAAATTGGGGAACCGATTGGAAAAAGTAGGGAACCGTGTGGAAAAATGCAGAAAGGTGGGGAACCAAAGAGAGCAGGGGGAACAAATTGGAAGAGGTGGAGAACTGTTGGGAACACTGCAGAACAGAGGGGAACCAAAGGGAGCAGAGGGAACGGATTGGAAAAAGTGGGGAACCGTGGGGCACACTGCATAACAGAGGGGAACCAAGGGGATCAGGGGGAACAGATAGGAAAAAATTGGGGAACTGTGAAAACGCTGCATGACAGAGGGTAACCAAAGGGAACAGGAGTTACAGGTTGGAAAAAGTGGGGAACCGTGGAGGACACTGCAGGACAGAGGGGAACCAAAGGGAGCAGGTCGAACAGATTGTAAAAAAGTGGGGAACCGTGGGGAACACTGCATAACAGTATGAAACCAAAGCGAGCCGGGTGAACAGTTTGGAAAATGTGGGGAACCGTGGAGATCACTGCAGAACAGAGGGGAACCAAAGGGAGCACGGGAATGGATTGGAAAAAGTGGGGAACCGTGGGGAACACTGAACAATAGAGGGGAACCAAAGGGAGCAGGGGAAATGTATTGGAAAAAGTGGGGAACCGTCGGAAACACTGCAGAACCAAAGGGAGCAGGTGGAACAGTTTGGAAAAAATGCGGAGAAAAATGGCGAAAACTGCAGAACAGAGTGGAGCGAAAGGAGCAGGGAGAACAGATTGGAAAAAGTGGGGTCCCATGGGGAACACTGCAAGGCAGAGGGGAATCATAGGGAGCAGGGAGTACAGGATGGAAAAAAATGTGGAGAAACGTGGGGAACAATGCAGAATAGAGGGAAACCAAAGGGAGCAGGGGGAACAGTTTTGAAAAAGTGGGGAAGCGTCGGGAACACTGCAGAATAGAGGCAAACAAAAGGGAACAGGGGGAACGGATTGGAAAAAGTGGGGAACCATGGGGGACACTGCAGGGCAGAGGGGAACCATAGGGAGCAGGGGGTGCTGGTTGGAAAAAATGTGGAGAACAGTGAGGAATCAAAGGGAGCAGGGGGAACAGATTGGAAAAAGTGGGGAATCGTGGGGAGTTCTGCAGAACAGAGGTGAACCAAAGGAAGCAGGGGGAACAGATTGGAAAAAGTGGGGAACAGTGTGGAAAAATGCAGAACAGAGGTGAACCAGAGGTTGCAGGGGAAACAGATTGGAAAAAAGTGGGGAACCGTGGGGAACACTGCAGAACAGTATGAAACCAAAGCGAGCAGGGGGAACAGTTTGGAAAATGTGGGGAACCGTGGGGATCACTGCAGAACAGAGTAGAGCCAAAGGAGCAGGGGGAACGGATTGCAAAAAGTGGGGCCCATGGGGAACACTGCAGGAAAGAGCGGAATCAAAGGGAGCAGGGGGAACTGATTTGAAAAAGAGGGGAATAGTGCAGAACACTGCGGGACAGTTGGGAACCAAAGGGAGCATGGGGAACGGATTAGAAAAAGTGGGGAACCATGGGGAAAACTGCAGGGCAGAGGAGAACCATAGGGAGCAGTGGGTACAGGTTGGAAAAAAATGTGGAGAATCGTGGGGAACACTGCAGAATACAGGGGAACCAAAGGGAGGAGGGGGAACGGATTGGAAAAAGTGGGGAAGCGTCGGGAACACTGCAGAACAGAGGCGAACCAAAGGGAACAGGGGGAACGGATTGGAAAAAGTGGGGAACCATGGGGGACACTGCAGGGCAGAGGAGAACCATAGGGAGCAGGGGGTACAGGTTGGAAAAATGTGGAGAACCGTGAGGAAAACTGCAGAACAGTGAGGAACCAAAGGGAGCGGGGGGAACAGTTTTGAAAAAGTGGGGAACCGTGTGCAAAAATGCAGAACAGTGGGGAACCAAAGGGAGCAGGAGGAACAGATTGGAAAAAGTTGAGAACAGTGGGCAAAACTGCAGAACAGAGCGGAACCAAAGGGAGCAGGGGGAACAGCTCGGAAAAGTGGGGAACCGTGGGGAACAATGCAGAACAGAGAGTAACCAAAGGGAGCTGGGGGAACAGATTGGAAAAAGTGGGGATTCGTGGAGAGATCTGCAGAACAGAGGTGAACCAAAGGAAGCAGGGGGAACGGATTGGAAATAGTGGGGAACAGTGTGGAAAAATGAAAACAGAGGGGAACCAGAGGTAGCAGGGGAAACAGATTGGAAAAAGTGGGGAACTGTGGGGAACACTGCAGAACAAAGGGCAAACAAACGGAGCAGGGGAAATGGATTGCAAAAAGTTGGGAACTATGGAGAACAATGCAGGACAGAGGGGAAACAAACAGAGCAGGGGGAATGGATTGCAAAAAGTTGGTAAGCGTGGAGGACACTGCAGAACAGAGGGGAACCAAAGGGAGCACGGGAACGGATTGGAAAAAGTGGGGAACCGTGGGGAACACTGAACAATAGAGGGGAACCAAAGGGAGCAGGGGAAATGGATTGGAAAAAGTGGGGAAACGTGGGAAACACTGCAGAACCAAAGGGAGCAGGTGGAACAGTTTGGAAAAAATGTGGAGAACGATGACGAAAACTGCAGAACCGAGTGGAACGAAAGGAGCAGGGGGAACAGATTGGAAAAAGTGGGGTCCCATGCGGAACACTGCAAGGCAGAGGGGAACCATAGGTTGCAGGAAGTACAGGATGGAAAAAAATGTGGAGAAACGTGGGGAACAATGCAGAATAGAGGGGAACCAAAGGGAGCAGGGGGAACGGATTGGAAAAAGTGGGGAAGCGTCGGGAACACTGCAGAACAGAGGCAAACAAAAGGGAACAGGAAGAACGGATTAGAAAAAGTGGGGAACCATGGGGGACACTGCAGGGCAGAGGGGAACCATGGGAGCAGGGGGTGTTGGTTGGAAAAAATGTGGAGAACAGTGACGAATCAAAGGGAGCAGGGGGAACAGATTGGAAAAATTGGGGAATCGTGGGGAGTTCTGCAGAACAGAGGTGAACCAAAGGAAGCAGGGGGAACAGATTGGAAAAAGTGGGGAACAGTGTGGTAAAATGCAGAACAGAGGGGAACCAGAGGTAGCAGGGGAAACAGATTGGAAAAAGTGGGGAACCGTGGGGAACACTGCAGAACAGAGGGGCACCAAAGGGAGCAGGGGGAACGGATTAGAAATAGTGGGGAACAGTGTGGAAAAATGAAAACAGAGGGGAACCAGAGGTAGCAGGGGAAACAGATTGGAAAAAGTGGGGAACTGTGGGGAACACTGCAGAACAAAGGGGCACCAAAGGGAGCAGAGGGAACGCATTGGAAAAAGTGGGGAACCGTTTGGAACACTGCACGATAGAGGTGAACCAAAGGAAGCAGGGGGAACGCATTGGAAAAAGTGGGGCCCATGGGGAACACTGCAGGACAGAGGGGAATCAAAGGGAGCAGGGGGAACTGATTGGAAAAAGTGGGGAACTGTGGGGAACATTGCAGAACAGAGGGGAAACAAATGGAGCAGGGGGAATGGATTGCAAAATGTGGGGAACCATGGGGAAAACTGCAGAACAGAGTGGAGCCAAAGGAGCAGGGGGAACGGATTGCAAAAAGTGGGGCCCATTGGGAACACTGCAGGACAGAGCGGAATCAAAGGGAGCAGGGGGAATTGATTGGAAAAAGTGGGGAATCGTGCAGAACACTGCGGGACAGAGGGGAACCAAAGGGAATAGGGGGAACGGATTAGAAAAAGTGGGGAACCATGGGGAATACTGCAGGGCAGAGGGGAGCCATAGGGAGCAGGGGCTACAGGTTGGAAAAAATGTGGAGAACCGTGAGGAAAACTGCCCAACAGTGAGGAACCAAAGGGAGCAGGGGGAACAGATTGGAAAAAGTGGGGAACCGTGTGGAAAAATGCAGAACAGTGGGGAAAGAAACAGAGCAGGGGGAATGGATTGCAAAAAGTTGGGAAGCGTGGAGGACATTGCAGAACAGAGGGGAACCAAAGGGATCAGGGCGAACAGATTGTAAAATAGTGGGGAACCGTGGGGAACGCTGCAGAACAGTATGAAACCAAAGCGAGCCGGGGGAATGGTTTGGAAAATGTGGGGAACCTTGGGGAAAACTGCAGAACAGAGTGGAGCCTAAGGAGCAGGGGGAACGGATTGGAAAAAGTGGGGAACTGTGGGGAACACTGCAGAACAGAGCAGAACCAAAGGGAGCAGGGGGAACAGATTGGAAAAAGTGGGGAACCGATTGGAAAAAGTAGGGAACCGTGTGGAAAAATGCAGAACAGTGGGGAAACAAAGGGTGCAGGAGGAACAGATTAGAAGAAGTGGGGTAGCGTGTGGAAAAATGCACAACAGTGGGGAACCAAAGGGAGCAGGGGGTACAGGATGGAAAAAAATGTGGAGAATCGTGGGGAACACTGCAGAATAGAGGGGAGCCAAAGGGAGCAGGGGAACGGATTGGAAAAAGTGGGGAAGCGTCGGGAACACTGCAGAATAGAGAGGAACCAAAGGGAGCAGCGGGAACAGATTGGAAAAAGTGGGGAACCGTGTGGAAAAATGCAGAACAAAGGGGAACCAAATGGAGCAGGGGGAACAGATTGGAAAAGTGGGGATTCGTGGAGAGATCTGCAGAACAGAGGTGAACCAAAGGAAGCAGGAGGAACGGATTGGAAAAAGTGGGGAACAGTGTGGACAAATGCAGAACAGAGGGGAACCAGAGGTAGCAGGGGAAACAGATTGGAAAAAGTGGGAAACTGTGGGGAACACTGCAGAACAGAGGGCAAACAAACGGAGCAGGGGAAATGGATTGCAAAAAGTTGGGAACCGTGGAGGACAATGCAGGACAGAGAGGAAACAAACAGAGCAGGGGGAATAGATTGCAAAAAGTTGGTAAGCGTGGAGGACATTGCAGAACAGAGGGGAACCAAAGGGAGCAGGGCGAACAGATTGTAAAATAGTGGGGAACTGTGGGGAACACTGCAGAACAGAGCAGAACCAAAGGGAGCAGGGGGAACAGATTG
The DNA here is from genome assembly GCF_036971445.1 of Narcine bancroftii. Taxonomy (NCBI): domain Eukaryota; kingdom Metazoa; phylum Chordata; class Chondrichthyes; order Torpediniformes; family Narcinidae; genus Narcine; species Narcine bancroftii. Next base: position 809,991 of record NW_027211899.1, read on the forward strand.
GAAAAAGTGGGGAACCGATTGGAAAAAGTAGGGAACCGTGTGGAAAAATGCAGAAAGGTGGGGAACCAAAGGGAGCAGGGGGAAAGAATTGGAAAATGTGGAGAACTGTGGGGAACACTGCAGAACAGAGGGGAACCAAAGGGAGCAGAGGGAACGGATTGGAAAAAGTGGGGAACCGTGGGGAACACTGCACGACAGAGGGGAACCAAAGGGATCAGGGGGAACAGATAGGAAAAAATTGAGGAACTGTGAAAACACTGCATGACAGATGGGAACCAAAGGGAGCAGGAGGTACAGGTTGGAAAAAGTGGGGAACCGTGGAGGACACTGCAGGTCAGAGGGGAACCAAAGGGAGCAGGGCCAACAGATTGTAAAAAAGTGGGGAACCGTGGGGAATACTGCAGAACAGTATGAAACCAAAGCGAGCAGGGGGAACAGTTTGGAAAATGTGTGGAACCGTGGGGAACACTGCAGAACAGAGGGGAACCAATAGGAGCAGGGAAACGCATTGGAAAAAGTGGGGAATCGTGGGTAACACTGCAGAACAGTGAGGAACCAAAGGGAGCAGGGGGAACAGATTGGAAAAAGTGGGGAACCGTGTGGAAAAATGCAGAACAGTGGGGAAACAAAGGGTGCAGGAGGAACAGATTAGAAGAAGTGGGGTTCTTTGGCTTGGCTTCGCGGACGAAGATTTATGGGGGCGGTAAAAAGTCCACGTCAGCTGCAGGCTCGTTTGTGGCTGACCAGTCCGATGCGGGACAGGCAGACACGATTGCAGCGGTTGCAAGGGAAAATTGGTTGGTTGGGGTTGAGTGTTGGGTTTTTCCTCCTTTGCCTTTTGTCTGTGAGGTGGGATCTGCGGTCTTCTTCAAAGGAGGCTGCTGCCCGCCAAACTGTGAGGCGCCAAGATGCACGGTTTGAGGCGTTATCAGCCCACTGGCGGTGGTCAATGTGGCAGGCACCAAGAGATTTCTTTAGGCAGTCCTTGTACCTTTTCTTTGGTGCACCTCTGTCACGGTGGCCAGTGGAGAGCTCGCCATATAATACGATCTTGGGAAGGCGATGGTCCTCCATTCTGGAGACGTGACCCATCCAGCGCAGCTGGATCTTCAGCAGCGTGGACTCGATGCTGTCGACCTCTGCCATCTCGAGTACCTCGACGTTAGGGGTGTGAGCACTCCAATGGATGTTGAGGATGGAGCGGAGACAACGCTGGTGGAAGCGTTCTAGGAGCCGTAGGTGGTGCCGGTAGAGGACCCATGATTCGGAGCCGAACAGGAGTGTGGGTATGACAACGGCTCTGTATACGCTTATCTTTGTGAGGTTTTTCAGTTGGTTGTTTTTCCAGACTCTTTTGTGTAGTCTTCCAAAGGCGCTATTTGCCTTGGCGAGTCTGTTGTCTATCTCATTGTCGATCCTTGCATCTGATGAAAGTGGGGTAGTGTGTGGACAAATGCACAACAGTGGGGAACCAAAGGGAGCAGGGGGTACAGGATGGAAAAAAATGTGGAGAATCGTCGGGAACACTGCAGAATAGAGGGGAACCAAAGGGAGCAGGGGGAACGGATTGGAAAAAGTGGGGAAGCGTCGGGAACACTGCAGAACAGAGGCGAACCAAATGGAACAGGGGGAACGGATTGGAAAAAGTGGGGAATCATGGGGGACACTGCAGGGCAGAGGAGAACCATAGGGAGCAGGGGGTACAGGTTGGAAAAATGTGGAGAACCGTGAGGAAAACTGCAGAACAGTGAGGAACCAAAGGGAGCAGGGGGAACAGTTTTGAAAAAGTGGGGAACCGTGTGCAAAAATGCAGAACAGTGGGGAACCAAAGGGAGCAGGAGGAACAGATTGGAAAAAGTTGAGAACAGTGGGGTAAACTGCAGAACAGAGCGGAACCAAAGGGAGCAGGGGGAACAGCTCGGAAAAGTGGGGAACCGTGGGGAACAATGCAGAACAGAGAGTAACCAAAGGGAGCTGGGGGAACAGATTGGAAAAAGTGGGGATTCGTGGAGAGATCTGCAGAACAGAGGTGAACCAAAGGAAGCAGGGGGAACGGATTGGAAATAGTGGGGAACAGTGTGGAAAAATGAAAACAGAGGGGAACCAGAGGTAGCAGGGGAAACAGATTGGAAAAAGTGGGGAACTGTCGGGAACACTGCAGAACAAAGGGCAAACAAACGGAGCAGGGGAAATGGATTGCAAAAAGTTGGGAACCGTGGAGGACAATGCAGGGCAGAGGGGAAACAAACAGAGCAGGGGGAATGGATTGCAAAAAGTTGGTAAGCGTGGAGGACACTGCAGAACAGAGGGGAACCAAAGGGAGCACGGGAACGGATTGGAAAAAGTGGGGAACCGTGGGGAACACTGAACAATAGAGGGGAACCAAAGGGAGCAGGGGAAATGGATTGGAAAAAGTGGGGAAACGTGGGAAACACTGCAGAACCAAAGGGAGCAGGTGGAACAGTTTGGAAAAAATGTGGAGAACGATGACGAAAACTGCAGAACCGAGTGGAACGAAAGGAGCAGGGGGAACAGATTGGAAAAAGTGGGGTCCCATGCGGAACACTGCAAGGCAGAGGGGAACCATAGGGTGCAGGAAGTACAGGATGGAAAAAAATGTGGAGAAACGTGGGGAACAATGCAGAATAGAGGGGAACCAAAGGGAGCAGGGGGAACGGATTGGAAAAAGTGGGGAACCATGGGGGACACTGCAGGGCAGAGGGGAACCATGGGAGCAGGGGGTGTTGGTTGGAAAAAATGTGGAGAACAGTGACGAATCAAAGGGAGCAGGGGGAACAGATTGGAAAAATTGGGGAATCGTGGGGAGTTCTGCAGAACAGAGGTGAACCAAAGGAAGCAGGGGGAACAGATTGGAAAAAGTGGGGAACAGTGTGGTAAAATGCAGAACAGAGGGGAACCAGAGGTAGCAGGGGAAACAGATTGGAAAAAGTGGGGAACCGTGGGGAACACTGCAGAACAGAGGGGCACCAAAGGGAGCAGGGGGAACGGATTGGAAATAGTGGGGAACAGTGTGGAAAAATGAAAACAGAGGGGAACCAGAGGTAGCAGGGGAAACAGATTGGAAAAAGTGGGGAACTGTGGGGAACACTGCAGAACAAAGGGGCACCAAAGGGAGCAGAGGGAACGCATTGGAAAAAGTGGGGAACCGTTTGGAACACTGCACGATAGAGGTGAACCAAAGGAAGCAGGGGGAACGCATTGGAAAAAGTGGGGCCCATGGGGAACACTGCAGGACAGAGGGGAATCAAAGGGAGCAGGGGGAACTGATTGGAAAAAGTGGGGAACTGTGGGGAACATTGCAGAACAGAGGGGAAACAAATGGAGCAGGGGGAATGGATTGCAAAATGTGGGGAACCATGGGGAAAACTGCAGAACAGAGTGGAGCCAAAGGAGCAGGGGGAACGGATTGCAAAAAGTGGGGCCCATTGGGAACACTGCAGGACAGAGCGGAATCAAAGGGAGCAGGGGGAATTGATTGGAAAAAGTGGGGAATCGTGCAGAACACTACGGGACAGAGGGGAACCAAAGGGAATAGGGGGAACGGATTAGAAAAAGTGGGGAACCATGGGGAATACTGCAGGGCAGAGGGGAGCCATAGGGAGCAGGGGCTACAGGTTGGAAAAAATGTGGAGAACCGAGAGGAAAACTGCCCAACAGTGAGGAACCAAAGGGAGCAGGGGGAACAGATTGGAAAAAGTGGGGAACCGTGTGGAAAAATGCAGAACAGTGGGGAAAGAAACAGAGCAGGGGGAATGGATTGCAAAAAGTTGGGAAGCGTGGAGGACATTGCAGAACAGAGGGGAACCAAAGGGATCAGGGCGAACAGATTGTAAAATAGTGGGGAACCGTGGGGAACGCTGCAGAACAGTATGAAACCAAAGCGAGCCGGGGGAATGGTTTGGAAAATGTGGGGAACCTTGGGGAAAACTGCAGAACAGAGTGGAGCCTAAGGAGCAGGGGGAACGGATTGGAAAAAGTGGGGAACTGTGGGGAACACTGCAGAACAGAGCAGAACCAAAGGGAGCAGGGGGAACAGATTGGAAAAAGTGGGGAACCGATTGGAAAAAGTAGGGAACCGTGTGGAAAAATGCAGAACAGTGGGGAAACAAAGGGTGCAGGAGGAACAGATTAGAAGAAGTGGGGTAGCGTGTGGAAAAATGCACAACAGTGGGGAACCAAAGGGAGCAGGGGGTACAGGATGGAAAAAAATGTGGAGAATCGTGGGGAACACTGCAGAATAGAGGGGAGCCAAAGGGAGCAGGGGAACGGATTGGAAAAAGTGGGGAAGCGTCGGGAACACTGCAGAATAGAGAGGAACCAAAGGGAGCAGCGGGAACAGATTGGAAAAAGTGGGGGACCGTGTGGAAAAATGCAGAACAAAGGGGAACCAAATGGAGCAGGGGGAACAGATTGGAAAAGTGGGGATTCGTGGAGAGATCTGCAGAACAGAGGTGAACCAAAGGAAGCAGGAGGAACGGATTGGAAAAAGTGGGGAACAGTGTGGACAAATGCAGAACAGAGGGGAACCAGAGGTAGCAGGGGAAACAGATTGGAAAAAGTGGGAAACTGTGGGGAACACTGCAGAACAGAGGGCAAACAAACGGAGCAGGGGAAATGGATTGCAAAAAGTTGGGAACCGTGGAGGACAATGCAGGACAGAGAGGAAACAAACAGAGCAGGGGGAATAGATTGCAAAAAGTTGGTAAGCGTGGAGGACACTGCGGAACAGAGGGGAACCAAAGGGAGCAGGGCGAACAGATTGTAAAAAAAGTGGGGAACCGTGGGGAACGCTGCAGAACAGTATGAAAAGAAAGCAAGCCGGGGGAATGGTTTGGAAAATGTGAGGAACCATGGGGAAAACTGCAGAACAGAGTTGAGACAAAGGAGCAGGGGGAACAGATTGGAAAAAGTGGGGAACCGTGGTGAACACTGCAGAACAGAGGCGAACCAAGCGGAGCAGGGGCAACGGATTGCAAAAAGTTGGGAACCGTGGAGAACACGGAAGGACAGAGGGGAACCAAAGGGAACAAGGGGAACAGGTTGGAAAAAGTGGTGTCCCATGGGTAACACTGCAAGGCAGAGGGGAACCATAGGGAGCAGGGGGTACAGTATGTAAAAAAATGTGGAGAATCGTGGGGAACACTGTAGAATAGAGGGGAACCAAAGGGAGCAGGGGGAACGGATTGGAAACAGTGGGGAAGCGTCAGGAACACTGCAGAACAGAGGAGAACCAAAGGGAGCAGGGGGAACAGATTGGAAAAATTGTGGAACCGATTGGAAAAAGTAGGGAACCGTGTGGAAAAATGCAGAAAGGTGGGGAACCAAAGAGAGCAGGGGGAACGAATTGGAAAAGGTGGAGAACTGTGGGGAACACTGCAGAACAGAGGGGAACCAAAGGGAGCAGAGGGAACGGATTGGGAAAAGTGGGGAATCGTGGGGCACACTGCATAACAGAGGGGAACCAAAGGGATCAGGGGGAACAGATAGGAAAAAATTGGGGAACTGTGAAAACACTGCATGACAGAGGGGAACCAAAGGGAACAGGAGGTACAGGTTGGAAAAAGTGGGGAACCGTGGAGGACACTGCAGGACAGAGGGGAACCAAAGGGAGCAGGGCGAACAGATTGTAAAAAAGTGGGGAACCGTGGGGAACACTGCAGAACAGTATGAAACCAAAGCGAGCCGGGTGAACAGTTTGGAAAATGTGGGGAACCGTGGAGATCACTGCAGAACAGAGGGGAACCAAAGGGAGCACGGGAATGGATTGGAAAAAGTGGGGAACCATGGGGAACACTGAACAATAGAGGGGAACCAAAGGGAGCAGGGGAAATGGATTGGAAAAAGTGGGGAACCGTGGGAAACACTGCAGAACCAAAGGGAGCAGGTGGAACAGTTTGGAAAAAATGTGGAGAAAAATGGCGAAAACTGCAGAACAGAGTGGAGCGAAAGGAGCAGGGAGAACAGATTGGAAAAAGTGGGGTCCCATGGGGAACACTGCAAGGCAGAGGGGAACCATAGGGAGCAGGGAGTACAGGATGGAAAAAAATGTGGAGAAACGTGGGGAACAATGCAGAATAGAGGGGAACCAAAGGCAGCAGGGGGAACGGATTGGAAAAAGTGGGGAAGCGTCGGTAACACTGCAGAATAGAGGCAAACAAAAGGGAACAGGGGGAACGGATTGGAAAAAGTGGGGAACCATGGGGGACACTGCAGGGCAGAGGGGAACCATAGGGAGCAGGGGGTGCTGGTTGGAAAAAATGTGGAGAACAGTGAGGAATCAAAGGGAGCAGGGGGAACAGATTGGAAAAAGTGGGGAATCGTGGGGAGTTCTGCAGAACAGAGGTGAACCAAAGGAAGCAGGGGGAACAGATTGGAAAAAGTGGGGAACAGTGTGGTAAAATGCAGAACAGAGGGGAACCAGAGGTAGCAGGGGAAACAGATTGGAAAAAGTGGGGAACCGTGGGGAACACTGCAGAACAGAGGGGCACCAAAGGGAGCAGGGGGAACGGATTAGAAATAGTGGGGAACAGTGTGGAAAAATGAAAACAGAGGGGAACCAGAGGTAGCAGGGGAAACAGATTGGAAAAAGTGGGGAACTGTGGGGAACACTGCAGAACAAAGGGGCACCAAAGGGAGCAGAGGGAACGCATTGGAAAAAGTGGGGAACCGTTTGGAACACTGCACGATAGAGGTGAACCAAAGGAAGCAGGGGGAACGCATTGGAAAAAGTGGGGCCCATGGGGAACACTGCAGGACAGAGGGGAATCAAAGGGAGCAGGGGGAACTGATTGGAAAAAGTGGGGAACTGTGGGGAACATTGCAGAACAGAGGGGAAACAAATGGAGCAGGGGGAATGGATTGCAAAATGTGGGGAACCATGGGGAAAACTGCAGAACAGAGTGGAGCCAAAGGAGCAGGGGGAACGGATTGCAAAAAGTGGGGCCCATTGGGAACACTGCAGGACAGAGCGGAATCAAAGGGAGCAGGGGGAATTGATTGGAAAAAGTGGGGAATCGTGCAGAACACTGCGGGACAGAGGGGAACCAAAGGGAATAGGGGGAACGGATTAGAAAAAGTGGGGAACCATGGGGAATACTGCAGGGCAGAGGGGAGCCATAGGGAGCAGGGGCTACAGGTTGGAAAAAATGTGGAGAACCGTGAGGAAAACTGCCCAACAGTGAGGAACCAAAGGGAGCAGGGGGAACAGATTGGAAAAAGTGGGGAACCGTGTGGAAAAATGCAGAACAGTGGGGAAAGAAACAGAGCAGGGGGAATGGATTGCAAAAAGTTGGGAAGCGTGGAGGACATTGCAGAACAGAGGGGAACCAAAGGGATCAGGGCGAACAGATTGTAAAATAGTGGGGAACCGTGGGGAACGCTGCAGAACAGTATGAAACCAAAGCGAGCCGGGGGAATGGTTTGGAAAATGTGGGGAACCTTGGGGAAAACTGCAGAACAGAGTGGAGCCTAAGGAGCAGGGGGAACGGATTGGAAAAAGTGGGGAACTGTGGGGAACACTGCAGAACAGAGCAGAACCAAAGGGAGCAGGGGGAACAGATTGGAAAAAGTGGGGAACCGATTGGAAAAAGTAGGGAACCGTGTGGAAAAATGCAGAACAGTGGGGAAACAAAGGGTGCAGGAGGAACAGATTAGAAGAAGTGGGGTAGCGTGTGGAAAAATGCACAACAGTGGGGAACCAAAGGGAGCAGGGGGTACAGGATGGAAAAAAATGTGGAGAATCGTGGGGAACACTGCAGAATAGAGGGGAGCCAAAGGGAGCAGGGGAACGGATTGGAAAAAGTGGGGAAGCGTCGGGAACACTGCAGAATAGAGAGGAACCAAAGGGAGCAGCGGGAACAGATTGGAAAAAGTGGGGAACCGTGTGGAAAAATGCAGAACAAAGGGGAACCAAATGGAGCAGGGGGAACAGATTGGAAAAGTGGGGATTCGTGGAGAGATCTGCAGAACAGAGGTGAACCAAAGGAAGCAGGAGGAACGGATTGGAAAAAGTGGGGAACAGTGTGGACAAATGCAGAACAGAGGGGAACCAGAGGTAGCAGGGGAAACAGATTGGAAAAAGTGGGAAACTGTGGGGAACACTGCAGAACAGAGGGCAAACAAACGGAGCAGGGGAAATGGATTGCAAAAAGTTGGGAACCGTGGAGGACAATGCAGGACAGAGAGGAAACAAACAGAGCAGGGGGAATAGATTGCAAAAAGTTGGTAAGCGTGGAGGACATTGCAGAACAGAGGGGAACCAAAGGGAGCAGGGCGAACAGATTGTAAAATAGTGGGGAACTGTGGGGAACACTGCAGAACAGAGCAGAACCAAAGGGAGCAGGGGGAACAGATTGGAAAAAGTGGGGAACCGATTGGAAAAAGTAGGGAACCGTGTGGAAAAATGCAGAAAGGTGGGGAACCAAAGGGAGCAGGGGGAAAGAATTGGAAAATGTGGAGAACTGTGGGGAACACTGCAGAACAGAGGGGAACCAAAGGGAGCAGAGGGAACGGATTGGAAAAAGTGGGGAACCGTGGGGAACACTGCACGACAGAGGGGAACCAAAGGGATCAGGGGGAACAGATAGGAAAAAATTGAGGAACTGTGAAAACACTGCATGACAGATGGGAACCAAAGGGAGCAGGAGGTACAGGTTGGAAAAAGTGGGGAACCGTGGAGGACACTGCAGGTCAGAGGGGAACCAAAGGGAGCAGGGCCAACAGATTGTAAAAAAGTGGGGAACCGTGGGGAATACTGCAGAACAGTATGAAACCAAAGCGAGCAGGGGGAACAGTTTGGAAAATGTGTGGAACCGTGGGGAACACTGCAGAACAGAGGGGAACCAATAGGAGCAGGGAAACGCATTGGAAAAAGTGGGGAATCGTGGGTAACACTGCAGAACAGTGAGGAACCAAAGGGAGCAGGGGGAACAGATTGGAAAAAGTGGGGAACCGTGTGGAAAAATGCAGAACAGTGGGGAAACAAAGGGTGCAGGAGGAACAGATTAGAAGAAGTGGGGTTCTTTGGCTTGGCTTCGCGGACGAAGATTTATGGGGGCGGTAAAAAGTCCACGTCAGCTGCAGGCTCGTTTGTGGCTGACCAGTCCGATGCGGGACAGGCAGACACGATTGCAGCGGTTGCAAGGGAAAATTGGTTGGTTGGGGTTGGGTGTTGGGTTTTTCCTCCTTTGCCTTTTGTCTGTGAGGTGGGATCTGCGGTCTTCTTCAAAGGAGGCTGCTGCCCGCCAAACTGTGAGGCGCCAAGATGCACGGTTTGAGGCGTTATCAGCCCACTGGCGGTGGTCAATGTGGCAGGCACCAAGAGATTTCTTTAGGCAGTCCTTGTACCTTTTCTTTGGTGCACCTCTGTCACGGTGGCCAGTGGAGAGCTCGCCATATAATACGATCTTGGGAAGGCGATGGTCCTCCATTCTGGAGACGTGACCCATCCAGCGCAGCTGGATCTTCAGCAGCGTGGACTCGATGCTGTCGACCTCTGCCATCTCGAGTACCTCGACGTTAGGGGTGTGAGCACTCCAATGGATGTTGAGGATGGAGCGGAGACAACGCTGGTGGAAGCGTTCTAGGAGCCGTAGGTGGTGCCGGTAGAGGACCCATGATTCGGAGCCGAACAGGAGTGTGGGTATGACAACGGCTCTGTATACGCTTATCTTTGTGAGGTTTTTCAGTTGGTTGTTTTTCCAGACTCTTTTGTGTAGTCTTCCAAAGGCGCTATTTGCCTTGGCGAGTCTGTTGTCTATCTCATTGTCGATCCTTGCATCTGATGAAAGTGGGGTAGTGTGTGGACAAATGCACAACAGTGGGGAACCAAAGGGAGCAGGGGGTACAGGATGGAAAAAAATGTGGAGAATCGTCGGGAACACTGCAGAATAGAGGGGAACCAAAGGGAGCAGGGGGAACGGATTGGAAAAAGTGGGGAAGCGTCGGGAACACTGCAGAACAGAGGCGAACCAAATGGAACAGGGGGAACGGATTGGAAAAAGTGGGGAATCATGGGGGACACTGCAGGGCAGAGGAGAACCATAGGGAGCAGGGGGTACAGGTTGGAAAAATGTGGAGAACCGTGAGGAAAACTGCAGAACAGTGAGGAACCAAAGGGAGCAGGGGGAACAGTTTTGAAAAAGTGGGGAACCGTGTGCAAAAATGCAGAACAGTGGGGAACCAAAGGGAGCAGGAGGAACAGATTGGAAAAAGTTGAGAACAGTGGGGTAAACTGCAGAACAGAGCGGAACCAAAGGGAGCAGGGGGAACAGCTCGGAAAAGTGGGGAACCGTGGGGAACAATGCAGAACAGAGAGTAACCAAAGGGAGCTGGGGGAACAGATTGGAAAAAGTGGGGATTCGTGGAGAGATCTGCAGAACAGAGGTGAACCAAAGGAAGCAGGGGGAACGGATTGGAAATAGTGGGGAACAGTGTGGAAAAATGAAAACAGAGGGGAACCAGAGGTAGCAGGGGAAACAGATTGGAAAAAGTGGGGAACTGTCGGGAACACTGCAGAACAAAGGGCAAACAAACGGAGCAGGGGAAATGGATTGCAAAAAGTTGGGAACCGTGGAGGACAATGCAGGGCAGAGGGGAAACAAACAGAGCAGGGGGAATGGATTGCAAAAAGTTGGTAAGCGTGGAGGACACTGCAGAACAGAGGGGAACCAAAGGGAGCACGGGAACGGATTGGAAAAAGTGGGGAACCGTGGGGAACACTGAACAATAGAGGGGAACCAAAGGGAGCAGGGGAAATGGATTGGAAAAAGTGGGGAAACGTGGGAAACACTGCAGAACCAAAGGGAGCAGGTGGAACAGTTTGGAAAAAATGTGGAGAACGATGACGAAAACTGCAGAACCGAGTGGAACGAAAGGAGCAGGGGGAACAGATTGGAAAAAGTGGGGTCCCATGCGGAACACTGCAAGGCAGAGGGGAACCATAGGGTGCAGGAAGTACAGGATGGAAAAAAATGTGGAGAAACGTGGGGAACAATGCAGAATAGAGGGGAACCAAAGGGAGCAGGGGGAACGGATTGGAAAAAGTGGGGAACCATGGGGGACACTGCAGGGCAGAGGGGAACCATGGGAGCAGGGGGTGTTGGTTGGAAAAAATGTGGAGAACAGTGACGAATCAAAGGGAGCAGGGGGAACAGATTGGAAAAATTGGGGAATCGTGGGGAGTTCTGCAGAACAGAGGTGAACCAAAGGAAGCAGGGGGAACAGATTGGAAAAAGTGGGGAACAGTGTGGTAAAATGCAGAACAGAGGGGAACCAGAGGTAGCAGGGGAAACAGATTGGAAAAAGTGGGGAACCGTGGGGAACACTGCAGAACAGAGGGGCACCAAAGGGAGCAGGGGGAACGGATTGGAAATAGTGGGGAACAGTGTGGAAAAATGAAAACAGAGGGGAACCAGAGGTAGCAGGGGAAACAGATTGGAAAAAGTGGGGAACTGTGGGGAACACTGCAGAACAAAGGGGCACCAAAGGGAGCAGAGGGAACGCATTGGAAAAAGTGGGGAACCGTTTGGAACACTGCACGATAGAGGTGAACCAAAGGAAGCAGGGGGAACGCATTGGAAAAAGTGGGGCCCATGGGGAACACTGCAGGACAGAGGGGAATCAAAGGGAGCAGGGGGAACTGATTGGAAAAAGTGGGGAACTGTGGGGAACATTGCAGAACAGAGGGGAAACAAATGGAGCAGGGGGAATGGATTGCAAAATGTGGGGAACCATGGGGAAAACTGCAGAACAGAGTGGAGCCAAAGGAGCAGGGGGAACGGATTGCAAAAAGTGGGGCCCATTGGGAACACTGCAGGACAGAGCGGAATCAAAGGGAGCAGGGGGAATTGATTGGAAAAAGTGGGGAATCGTGCAGAACACTACGGGACAGAGGGGAACCAAAGGGAATAGGGGGAACGGATTAGAAAAAGTGGGGAACCATGGGGAATACTGCAGGGCAGAGGGGAGCCATAGGGAGCAGGGGCTACAGGTTGGAAAAAATGTGGAGAACCGAGAGGAAAACTGCCCAACAGTGAGGAACCAAAGGGAGCAGGGGGAACAGATTGGAAAAAGTGGGGAACCGTGTGGAAAAATGCAGAACAGTGGGGAAAGAAACAGAGCAGGGGGAATGGATTGCAAAAAGTTGGGAAGCGTGGAGGACATTGCAGAACAGAGGGGAACCAAAGGGATCAGGGCGAACAGATTGTAAAATAGTGGGGAACCGTGGGGAACGCTGCAGAACAGTATGAAACCAAAGCGAGCCGGGGGAATGGTTTGGAAAATGTGGGGAACCTTGGGGAAAACTGCAGAACAGAGTGGAGCCTAAGGAGCAGGGGGAACGGATTGGAAAAAGTGGGGAACTGTGGGGAACACTGCAGAACAGAGCAGAACCAAAGGGAGCAGGGGGAACAGATTGGAAAAAGTGGGGAACCGATTGGAAAAAGTAGGGAACCGTGTGGAAAAATGCAGAACAGTGGGGAAACAAAGGGTGCAGGAGGAACAGATTAGAAGAAGTGGGGTAGCGTGTGGAAAAATGCACAACAGTGGGGAACCAAAGGGAGCAGGGGGTACAGGATGGAAAAAAATGTGGAGAATCGTGGGGAACACTGCAGAATAGAGGGGAGCCAAAGGGAGCAGGGGAACGGATTGGAAAAAGTGGGGAAGCGTCGGGAACACTGCAGAATAGAGAGGAACCAAAGGGAGCAGCGGGAACAGATTGGAAAAAGTGGGGGACCGTGTGGAAAAATGCAGAACAAAGGGGAACCAAATGGAGCAGGGGGAACAGATTGGAAAAGTGGGGATTCGTGGAGAGATCTGCAGAACAGAGGTGAACCAAAGGAAGCAGGAGGAACGGATTGGAAAAAGTGGGGAACAGTGTGGACAAATGCAGAACAGAGGGGAACCAGAGGTAGCAGGGGAAACAGATTGGAAAAAGTGGGAAACTGTGGGGAACACTGCAGAACAGAGGGCAAACAAACGGAGCAGGGGAAATGGATTGCAAAAAGTTGGGAACCGTGGAGGACAATGCAGGACAGAGAGGAAACAAACAGAGCAGGGGGAATAGATTGCAAAAAGTTGGTAAGCGTGGAGGACACTGCGGAACAGAGGGGAACCAAAGGGAGCAGGGCGAACAGATTGTAAAAAAAGTGGGGAACCGTGGGGAACGCTGCAGAACAGTATGAAAAGAAAGCGAGCCGGGGGAATGGTTTGGAAAATGTGAGGAACCATGGGGAAAACTGCAGAACAGAGTTGAGACAAAGGAGCAGGGGGAACAGATTGGAAAAAGTGGGGAACCGTGGTGAACACTGCAGAACAGAGGCGAACCAAGCGGAGCAGGGGCAACGGATTGCAAAAAGTTGGGAACCGTGGAGAACACGGAAGGACAGAGGGGAACCAAAGGGAACAAGGGGAACAGGTTGGAAAAAGTGGTGTCCCATGGGTAACACTGCAAGGCAGAGGGGAACCATAGGGAGCAGGGGGTACAGTATGTAAAAAAATGTGGAGAATCGTGGGGAACACTGTAGAATAGAGGGGAACCAAAGGGAGCAGGGGGAACGGATTGGAAACAGTGGGGAAGCGTCAGGAACACTGCAGAACAGAGGAGAACCAAAGGGAGCAGGGGGAACAGATTGGAAAAATTGTGGAACCGATTGGAAAAAGTAGGGAACCGTGTGGAAAAATGCAGAAAGGTGGGGAACCAAAGAGAGCAGGGGGAACGAATTGGAAAAGGTGGAGAACTGTGGGGAACACTGCAGAACAGAGGGGAACCAAAGGGAGCAGAGGGAACGGATTGGGAAAAGTGGGGAATCGTGGGGCACACTGCATAACAGAGGGGAACCAAAGGGATCAGGGGGAACAGATAGGAAAAAATTGGGGAACTGTGAAAACACTGCATGACAGAGGGGAACCAAAGGGAACAGGAGGTACAGGTTGGAAAAAGTGGGGAACCGTGGAGGACACTGCAGGACAGAGGGGAACCAAAGGGAGCAGGGCGAACAGATTGTAAAAAAGTGGGGAACCGTGGGGAACACTGCAGAACAGTATGAAACCAAAGCGAGCCGGGTGAACAGTTTGGAAAATGTGGGGAACCGTGGAGATCACTGCAGAACAGAGGGGAACCAAAGGGAGCACGGGAATGGATTGGAAAAAGTGGGGAACCATGGGGAACACTGAACAATAGAGGGGAACCAAAGGGAGCAGGGGAAATGGATTGGAAAAAGTGGGGAACCGTGGGAAACACTGCAGAACCAAAGGGAGCAGGTGGAACAGTTTGGAAAAAATGTGGAGAAAAATGGCGAAAACTGCAGAACAGAGTGGAGCGAAAGGAGCAGGGAGAACAGATTGGAAAAAGTGGGGTCCCATGGGGAACACTGCAAGGCAGAGGGGAACCATAGGGAGCAGGGAGTACAGGATGGAAAAAAATGTGGAGAAACGTGGGGAACAATGCAGAATAGAGGGGAACCAAAGGCAGCAGGGGGAACGGATTGGAAAAAGTGGGGAAGCGTCGGTAACACTGCAGAATAGAGGCAAACAAAAGGGAACAGGGGGAACGGATTGGAAAAAGTGGGGAACCATGGGGGACACTGCAGGGCAGAGGGGAACCATAGGGAGCAGGGGGTGCTGGTTGGAAAAAATGTGGAGAACAGTGAGGAATCAAAGGGAGCAGGGGGAACAGATTGGAAAAAGTGGGGAATCGTGGGGAGTTCTGCAGAACAGAGGTGAACCAAAGGAAGCAGGGGGAACAGATTGGAAAAAGTGGGGAACAGTGTGGAAAAATGCAGAACAGAGGGGAACCAGAGGTAGCAGGGGAAACAGATTGGAAAAAAGTGGGGAACCGTGGGGAACACTGCAGAACAGTATGAAACCAAAGCGAGCAGGGGGAACACTTTGGAAAATGTGGGGAACCGTGGGGATCACTGCAGAACAGAGGGGAACCAATAGGAGCAGGGGAACGCATTGGAAAAAGTGGGGAACCGTGGGGAACACTGCAGAACAGTATGAAACCAAAGCGAGCAGGGGGAACAGTTTGGAAAATGTGGGGAACCGTGGGGATCACTGCAGAACAGAGTAGAGCCAAAGGAGCAGGGGGAACGGATTGCAAAAAGTGGGGCCCATGGGGAACACTGCAGGAAAGAGCGGAATCAAAGGGAGCAGGGGGAACTGATTTGAAAAAGTGGGGAATAGTGCAGAACACTGCGGGACAGTTGGGAACCAAAGGGAGCAGGGGGAACAGTTTTGAAAAAGTGGGGAACCGTGGGCAAAAATGCAGAACAGTGGGGAACCAAAGGGAGCAGGAGGAACAGATTGGAAAAAGTTCAGAACAGTGGGGAAAACTGCAGAACAGAGCGGAACCAAAGGGAGTAGGGGGAACAGCTCGGAAAAGTGGGGACCCGTGGGGAACAATGCAGAACAGAGAGGAACCAAAGGGAGCAGGGGGAACAGATTGGAAAAAGTGGGGATTCGTGGAGAGATCTGCAGAACAGAGGTGAACCAAAGGAAGCAGGGGGAACGGATTGGAAATAGTGGGGATTCGTGGAGAGATCTGCAGAACAGAGGTGAACCAAAGGAAGCAGGGGGAACGGATTGGAAATAGTGGGGAACAGTGTGGAAAAATGAAAACAGAGGGGAACCAGAGGTAGCAGGGGAAACAGATTGGAAAAAGTGGGGAACTGTGGGGAACACTGCAGAACAAAGGGTAAACAAACGGAGCAGGGGAAATGGATTGCAAAAAGTTGGGAACCGTGGAGGACAATGCAGGACAGAGGGGAAACAAACAGAGCAGGGGGAAAGGATTGCAAAAAGTTGGTAAGCGTGGAGGACACTGCAGAACAGAGGGGAACCAAAGGGAGCACGGGAACGGATTGGAAAAAGTGGGGAACCGTGGGGAACACTGAACAGAAGAGGGGAACCAGAGGTAGCCGGGGAAAGAGATTGGAAAAAGTGGGGAACCGTGGGGAACACTGCAGAACAGAGGGGCACCAAAGGGAGCAGAGGGAACACATTGGAATAAGTGGGGAACTGTGGGGAATACTGCACGACAGAGGGGAACCAAAGGAAGCAGGGGGAACGGATTGTAAAAAGTTGGGCCCATGGGGAACACTGTAGGACAGAGGGGAATCAAAGGGAGCAGGGGGAACTGATTGCAAAAAGTTGGGAACCGTGGAGGACTATGCAGGACAGAGGGGAAACAAACAGAGCAGGGGTTATGGATTGCAAAAATTTGGTAAGCGTGGAGGACACTGCAGAACAGAGGGGAACCAAAGGGAGCAGGACGAACAGATTATAAAAAAGTGAGGAACCGTGGGGAACGCTGCAGAACTGTATGAAAACAAAGCGAGCCGGGGGAATGTTTTGGAAAATGTGGGGAAACGTGTGGAAAACTGCAGAACAGAGTGGAGCCAAAGGAGCAGGGGGAACAGATTGCAAAAAGTGGGGAACCGTGGGGAACACTGCAGAACAGAGGGGAATCAAACGGAGCAGGGGGAACGGATTGCAAGAAGTTGATAACAGTGGAGAACACGGCAGGACAGAGGGGAACCAAAGGGAACAAGGGCAACAGGTTGGAAAAAGTGTGGTCTCATGGGTAACACTGCAATGCAGAGGGGAACCATAGGGAACCGGGGATACAGGATGGAAAAAAATGTGGAGAATCGTGGGGAACACTGCAGAATAGAGGGGAACCAAAGGGAGCAGGGCGAACAGATTGTAAAAAAGTGGGGAACCGTGGGGAACACTGCAGAACAGTGTGAAAAGAAAGCGAGTCGGGGGAATGTCTTGGAAAATGTGGGGAACCGTGGGGAAAACTGCAGAACAGAGTGGAGCAAAAGGAGCAGGGGGAACAGATTGGAAAAAGTGGGGAACCGTTCGGAACACTGCACGACAGAGGGGAACCAAAGGAAGCAGGGGGAACGGATTGTAAAAAGTGGGGCCCATGGGTAACACTGCAGGACAGAGGGGAATCAAAGGGAGCAGGGGGAACTGATTGGAAAAAGTGGGGAACTGTGGGGAACACTGCAGAACAGAGGGGAAACAAATGGAGCAGGGGGAATGGATTGCAAAATGTGTGGAACCATGGGGAAAACTGCAGAACAGAGTGGAGCCAAAGGAGCAGGGGGAACAGATTGCAAAAAGTGGGGCCCATGGGGAACACTGCAGGACAGAGCGGAATCAAAGGGAGCTGGGGGAACTGATTTGAAAAAGTGGGGAATCGTGCAGAACACTGCGGAACAGAGGGGAACCAAAGGGAGCAGGGGGAACGGATTAGAAAAAGTGGGGAACCATGGGGAATACTGCAGGGCAGAGGGGAGCCATAGGGAGCAGGGGCTACAGGTTGGAAAAAATGTGGAGAACCGTGAGGAACACTGCAGAACAGTGAGGAACCAAAGGGAGCAGGGGGAACAGATTGGACAAAGTGGGGAACCGTGTGGAAAAATGCAGAACAGTGGGGAAACAAACAGAGCAGGGGGAATGGATTGCAAAAAGTTGGGAAGCGTGGAGGACATTGCAGAACAGCGGGGAAACAAAGGGAGCAGGGCGAACAGATTGTAAAATAGTGGGGAACCATGGGGAACGCTGCAGAACAGTATGAAACCAAAGCGAGCCGGGGGAATGGTTTGGAAAATGTGGGGAACCTTGGGGAAAACTGCAGAACAGAGTGGAGCCAAAGGAGCAGGGGGAACAGATTGGAAAAAGTGGGGAACTGTGGGGAACACTGCAGAACAGAGCAGAACCAAAGGGAGCAGGGGGAACAGATTGGAAAAAGTGGGGAACCGATTGGAAAAAGTAGGGAACCGTGTGGAAAAATGCAGAAAGGTGGGGAACCAAAGGGAGCAGGGGGAAAGAATTGGAAAATGTGGAGAACTGTGGGGAACACTGCAGAACAGAGGGGAACCAAAGGGAGCAGAGGGAACGGATTGGAAAAAGTGGGGAACCGTGGGGAACACTGCACGACAGAGGGGAACCAAAGGGATCAGGGGGAACAGATAGGAAAAAATTGAGGAACTGTGAAAACACTGCATGACAGATGGGAACCAAAGGGAGCAGGAGGTACAGGTTGAAAAAAGTGGGGAACCGTGGAGGACACTGCAGGTCAGAGAGGAACCAAAGGGAGCAGGGCCAACGGATTGTAAAAAGTGGGGCCCATGGGGAACACTGCAGGACAGAAGGGAATCAAAGGCAGCAGTGGGAACTGATTGGAAAAAGTGGGGAACTGTGGGGAACACTGCAGAACAGAGGGGAAACAAATGGAGCAGGGGGAATGGATTGCAAAATGTGTGGAACCATGGAGAAAACTGCAGAACAGAGTGGAGCCAAAGGAGCAGGGGGAACAGATTGCAAAAAGTGGGGCCCATGGGGAACACTGCAGGACAGAACGGAATCAAAGGGAGCAGGGGGAACTGATTTGAAAAAGTGGGGAATCGTGCAGAACACTGCGGAACAGAGGGGAACCAAAGGGAGCAGGGGGAACGGATTAGAAAATGTGGGGAACCATGGGGAATACTGCAGGGCAGAGGGGAGCCATAGGGAGCAGGGGCTACAAGTTGGAAAAAATGTGGAGAACCGTGAGGAACACTGCAGAGCAGTGAGGAACCAAAGGGAGCAGGGGGAACAGATTGGACAAAGTGGGGAACCGTGTGGAAAAATGCAGAACAGTGGGGAAACAAACAGAGCAGGGGGAATGGATTGCAAAAAGTTGGGAAGCGTGGAGGACATTGCAGAACAGCGGGGAACCAAAGGGAGCAGGGCGAACAGATTGTAAAATAGTGGGGAACTGTGGGGAACACTGCAGAACAGAGCAGAACCAAAGGGAGCAGGGGGAACAGATTGGAAAAAGTGGGGAACCGATTGGAAAAAGTAGGGAACCGTGTGGAAAAATGCAGAAAGGTGGGGAACCAAAGGGAGCAGGGGGAAAGAATTGGAAAATGTGGAGAACTGTGGGGAACACTGCAGAACAGAGGGGAACCAAAGGGAGCAGAGGGAACGGATTGGAAAAAGTGGGGAACCGTGGGGAACACTGCACGACAGAGGGGAACCAAAGGGATCAGGGGGAACAGATAGGAAAAAATTGAGGAACTGTGAAAACACTGCATGACAGATGGGAACGAAAGGGAGCAGGAGGTACAGGTTGGAAAAAGTGGGGAACCGTGGAGGACACTGCAGGTCAGAGGGGAACCAAAGGGAGCAGGGCCAACAGATTGTAAAAAAGTGGGGAACCGTGGGGAACACTGCAGAACAGTATGAAACCAAAGCGAGCAGGGGGAACAGTTTGGAAAATGTGTGGAACCGTGGGGAACACTGCAGAACAGAGGGGAACCAATAGGAGCAGGGAAACGCATTGGAAAAAGTGGGGAATCGTGGGTAACACTGCAGAACAGTGAGGAACCAAAGGGAGCAGGGGGAACAGATTGGAAAAAGTGGGGAACCGTGTGGAAAAATGCAGAACAGTGGGGAAACAAAGGGTGCAGGAGGAACAGATTAGAAGAAGTGGGGTTCTTTGGCTTGGCTTCGCGGACGAAGATATATGGGGGCGGTAAAAAGTCCACGTCAGCTGCAGGCTCGTTTGTGGCTGACCAGTCCGATGCGGGACAGGCAGACACGATTGCAGCGGTTGCAAGGGAAAATTGGTTGGTTGGGGTTGGGTGTTGGGTTTTTCCTCCTTTGCCTTTTGTCTGTGAGGTGGGATCTGCGGTCTTCTTCAAAGGAGGCTGCTGCCCGCCAAACTGTGAGGCGCCAAGATGCACGGTTTGAGGCGTTATCAGCCCACTGGCGGTGGTCAATGTGGCAGGCACCAAGAGATTTCTTTAGGCAGTCCTTGTACCTTTTCTTTGGTGCACCTCTGTCACGGTGGCCAGTGGAGAGCTCGCCATATAATACGATCTTGGGAAGGCGATGGTCCTCCATTCTGGAGACGTGACCCATCCAGCGCAGCTGGATCTTCAGCAGCGTGGACTCGATGCTGTCGACCTCTGCCATCTCGAGTACCTCGACGTTAGGGGTGTGAGCACTCCAATGGATGTTGAGGATGGAGCGGAGACAACGCTGGTGGAAGCGTTCTAGGAGCCATAGGTGGTGCCGGTAGAGGACCCATGATTCGGAGCCGAACAGGAGTGTGGGTATGACAACGGCTCTGTATACGCTTATCTTTGTGAGGTTTTTCAGTTGGTTGTTTTTCCAGACTCTTTTGTGTAGTCTTCCAAAGGCGCTATTTGCCTTGGCGAGTCTGTTGTCTATCTCATTGTCGATCCTTGCATCTGATGAAAGTGGGGTAGCGTGTGGAAAAATGCACAACAGTGGGGAACCAAAGGGAGCAGGGGGTACAGGATGGAAAAAATGTGGAGAATCGTGGGGAACACTGCAGAATAGGGGGGAACCAAAGGGAGCACGGGGAACGGATTGGAAAAAGTGGGGAAGCGTCGGGAACACTGCAGAAATGAGGCGAACCAAATGGAACAGGGGGAATGGATTGGAAAAAGTGGGGAATCATGGGGGACACTGCAGGGCAGAGGAGAACCATAGGGAGCAGGGGGTACAGGTTGGAAAAATGTGGAGAACCGTGAGGAAAACTGCAGAACAGTGAGGAACCAAAGGGAGCAGGGGGAACAGTTTTGAAAAAGTGGGGAACCGTGTGCAAAAATGCAGAACAGTGGGGAACCAAAGGGAGCAGGAGGAACAGATTGGAAAAAGTTGAGAACAGTGGGGAAAACTGCAGAACAGAGCAGAACCAAAGGGAGCAGGGGGAACAGCTCGGAAAAGTGGGGACCCGTGGGGAACAATGCAGAACAGAGAGGAACCAAAGGGAGCAGGGGGAACAGATTGGAAAAAGTGGGGATTCGTGGAGAGATCTGCAGAACAGAGGTGAACCAAAGGAAGCAGGGGGAACGGATTGGAAAAAGTGGGGAACTGTGGGGAACACTGCAGAACAGAGGGCAAACAAACGGAGCAGGGGAAATGGATTGCAAAAAGTTGGGAACCGTGGAGGACAATGCAGGACAGAGGGGAAACAAACAGAGCAGGGGGAATGGATTGCAAAAAGTTGGTAAGCGTGGAGGACACTGCAGAACAGAGGGGAACCAAAGGGAGCAGGGCGAACAGATTGTAAAAAAGAGGGGAAGCGGAGCAGGGGCAACGGATTGCAAAAAGTTGGGAACCGTGGAGAACACGGAAGGACAGAGGGGAACCAAAGGGAACAAGGGGAACAGGTTGGAAAAAGTGGTATCCCATGGGTAACACTGCAAGGCAGAGGGGAACCATAGGGAGCAGGGGGTACAGTATGTAAAAAATTGTGGAGAATCGTGGAGAACACTGTAGAATAGAGGGGAACCAAAGGCAGCAGGGGGAACGGATTGGAAAAAGTGGGGGTGTTTCGGGAACACTGCAGAACAGAGGAGAACCAAAGGGAGCAGGGGGAACAGATTGGAAAGAGGGGGGAACCGATTGGAAAAAGTAGGGAACCGTGTGGAAAAATGCAGAAAGGTGGGAAACCAAAGGGAGCAGGGGGAACGAATTGGAAAAGGTGGAGAACTGTGGGGAACACTGCAGAACAGAGGGGAACCAAAGGGAGCAGAGGGAACGGATTGGAAAAAGTGGGGAACCGTGGGGCACACTGCATGACAGAGGGGAACCAAAAGTATCAGGGGGAACAGATAGGAAAAAATTGGGGAACTGTGAAAACACTGCATGACAGAGGGGAACCAAAGGGAACAGGAGGTACAGGTTGGAAAAAGTGGGGAACCGTGGAGGACACTGCAGGACAGAGGGGAACCAAAGGGAGCAGGGCGAACAGATTGTAAAAAAGTGGGGAACCGTGGGCAACACTGCAGAACAGTATGAAACCAAAGCGAGCCGGGGGAACAGTTTGGAAAATGTGGGGAACCGTGGAGATCACTGCAGAACAGAGGGGAACCAAAGGGAGCACGGGAACGGATTGGAAAAAGTGGGGAACCGTGGGGAACACTGAACAATAGAGGGGAACCAAAGGGAGCAGGGGAAATGGATTGGAAAAAGTGGGGAACCGTGGGAAACACTGCAGAACCAAAGGGAGCAGGTGGAACAGTTTGGAAAAAATGTGGAGAACCATAGCGAAAACTGCAGAACAGAGTGGAGCGAAAGGAGCAGGGGGAACAGATTGGAAAAAGTGGGGTCCCATGGGGAACACTGCAAGGCAGAGCGGAACCATATGGAGCAGGGAGTACAGGATGGAAAAAAATGTGGAGAAACGTGGGGAACAATGCAGAATAGAGGGGAACAAAAGGGAGCAGGGGGAACGTATTGGAAAATGTGGGGAAGCGTCGGGAACACTGCAGAACAGAGGCAACAAAAGGGAACAGGGGGAACGGATGGGAAAAAGTGGGGAACCATGGGGAACACTGCAGGGCAGAGGGGAACCATAAGGAGCAGGGGGTGCTGGTTGGAAAAAATGTGGAGAACAGTGAGGAATCAAAGGGAGCAGGGGGAACAGATTGGAAAAAGTGGGGAACCGTGTGGAAAAATGCAGAACAGTGGGGAACCAAAGGGAGCAGGGGGAAAAGATTGGAAAAAGTGGGGAATCGTGGGGAGTTCTGCAGAACAGAGGTGAACCAAAGGAAGCAGGGGGAACAGATTGGAAAAAGTGGGGAACAGTGTGGAAAAATGCAGAACAGAGGGGAACCAGAGGTAGTAGGGGAAACAGATTGGAAAAAGTGGGGAACCGTGGGGAACACTGCAGAACAGAGGGGCACCAAAGGGAGCAGAGGGAACACATTGGAATAAGTGGGGAACTGTGGGGAATACTGCACGACAGAGGGGAACCAAAGGAAGCAGGGGGAACGGATTGTAAAAAGTTGGGCCCATGGGGAACACTGAAGGACAGAGGGGAATCAAAGGGAGCAGGGGGAACTGATTGCAAAAAGTTGGGAACCGTGGAAGACAATGCAGGACAGAGGGGAAACAAACAGAGCAGGGGTAATGGATTGCAAAAAGTTGGTAAGCGTGGAGGACACTGCAGAACAGAGGGGAACCAAAGGGAGCAGGGCGAACAGATTGTAAAAAAGTGGGGAACCGTGGGGAACGCTGCAGAACAGTGTGAAAAGAAAGCGAGCCGGGGGAATGGTTTGGAAAATGTGGGGAACCGTGGGGAAAACTGCAGAACAGAGTGGAGCCAAAGGAGCAGGGGCAACAGATTGGAAAAAGTGGGGAACCGTTTGGAACACTGCACGACAAAGGGGAACCAAAGGAAGCAGGGGGAACGGATTGTAAAAAGTGGGGCCCATGGGGAACACTGCAGGACAGAGGAGAATCAAAGGGAGCAGGGGGAACTGATTGGAAAAAGTGGGGAACTGTGGGGAACACTGCAGAACAGAGGGGAAACAAAGGGAGCAGGGGGTATGGATTGCAAAATGTGGGGAACCATGCGGAAAACTGCAGAACAGAGTGGAGCCAAAGGAGCAGGGGGAACGGATTGCAAAAAGTGGGGCCCATGGGGAACACTGCAGGACAGAGCGGAATCAAAGGGAGCAGGAGGAACTGATTGGAAAAAGTGGGGAATCGTGCAGAACACTGCGGGACAGAGGAGAACCAAAGGGAATAGGGGGAACGGATTAGAAAAAGTGGGGAACCATGGGGAATACTGCAGGGCAGAGGGGAGCCTTAGGGAGCAGGGGCTACAGGTTGGAAAAAATGTGGAGAACCGTGAGGAACACTGCAGAACAGTGAGGAACCAAAGAGAGCAGGGGGAACAGATTAGAAAAAGTGGGGAACCGTGTGGAAAAATGCAGAACAGTGGGGAAACAAACAGAGCAGGGGGAATGGATTGCAAAAAGTTGGTAAGCGTGGAGGACATTGCAGAACAGAGGGGAACCAAAGGGAGCAGGGCGAACAGATTGTAAAATAGTGGGGAACCGTGGGGAACGCTGCAGAACAGAATGAAACCAAAGCGAGCCGGGGGAATCGTTTGGAAAATGTGGGGAACCTTGGGGAAAACTGCAGAACAGAGTGGAGCCAAAGGAGCAGGGGGAACAGATTGGAAAAAGTTGGGAACTGTGGGGAACACTGGAGAACAGAAGAGAACCAAAGGGAGCAGGGGGAACAGATTGGAAAAAGTGGGGGACCGATTGGAATAAGTAGGGAACCGTGTGGAAAAATGCAGAAAGGTGGGGAACCAAAGGGAGCAGGGGGAAAGAATTGGAAAATGTGGAGAACTGTGGGGAACACTGCAGAACAGAGGGGAACCAAAGGGAGCAGAGGGAACGGATTGGAAAAAGTGGGGAACCGTGGGGAACACTGCACGACAGAGGGGAACCAAAGACATCAGGGGGAACAGATAGGAAAAAATTGGGGAACTGTGAAAACACTGCATGACAGAGGGGAACCAAAGGGAGCAGTAGGTACAGGTTGGAAAAAGTGGGGAACCGTGGAGGACACTGCAGGACAGAGGGAAACCAAAGGGTGCAGGGCGAACAGATTGTAAAAAAGTGGGGAACCGTGGGGAACACTGCAGAACAGTTTGAAACCAAAGCGAGCAGGGGGAACAGTTTGGAAAATGTGGGGAACCGTAGGGAACACTGCAGAACAGAGGGGAACCAATAAGAGCAGGGGAACGCATTGGAAAAAGTGGGGAATCGTGGGGAACACTGCAGAACAGTGAGGAACCGAAGGGAGCAGGGAGAACAGATTGGAAAAAGTGGGGAACCGTGTGGAAAAATGCAGAACAGTGGGGAAACAAAGGGTGCAGGAGGAACAGATTAGAAGAAGTGGAGTAGCGTGTGGAAAAATGCACAACAGTGGGGAACCAAAGGGAACAGGGGGTATAGGATGGAAAAAAATGTGGAGAATCGTGGGGAACACTGCAGAATAGAGTTGAACCAAAGAGAGCAGGGGGAATGGATTGGAAAAAGTGGGGAAGCGTCGGGAACACTGCAGAACAGAGGCAACAAAAGGGAACAGGGGGAACGGATGGGAAAAAGTGGGGAACCATGGGGGACACTGCAGGGCAGAGGGGAACCATAAGGAGCAGGGGGTGCTGGTTGGAGAAAATGTGGAGAACAGTGAGGAATCAAAGGGAGCAGGGGGAACAGATTGGAAAAAGTGGGGAACCGTGTGGAAAAATGCAGAACAGTGGGGAACCAAAGGGAGCAGGGGGAAAAGATTGGAAAAAGTGGGGAATCGTGGGGAGTTCTGCAGAACAGAGGTGAACCAAAGGAAGCAGGGGGAACAGATTGGAAAAAGTGGGGAACAGTGTGGAAAAATGCAGAACAGAGGGGAACCAGAGGTAGTAGGGGAAACAGATTGGAAAAAGTGGGGAACCGTGGGGAACACTGCAGAACAGAGGGGCACCAAAGGGAGCAGAGGGAACACATTGGAATAAGTGGGGAACTGTGGGGAATACTGCACGACAGAGGGGAACCAAAGGAAGCAGGGGGAACGGATTGTAAAAAGTTGGGCCCATGGGGAACACTGTAGGACAGAGGGGAATCAAAGGGAGCAGGGGGAACTGATTGCAAAAAGTTGGGAACCGTGGAAGACAATGCAGGACAGAGGGGAAACAAACAGAGCAGGGGTAATGGATTGCAAAAAGTTGGTAAGCGTGGAGGACACTGCAGAACAGAGGGGAACCAAAGGGAGCAGGGCGAACAGATTGTAAAAAAGTGGGGAACCGTGGGGAACGCTGCAGAACAGTGTGAAAAGAAAGCGAGCCGGGGGAATGGTTTGGAAAATGTGGGGAACCGTGGGGAAAACTGCAGAACAGAGTGGAGCCAAAGGAGCAGGGGCAACAGATTGGAAAAAGTGGGGAACCGTTTGGAACACTGCACGACAAAGGGGAACCAAAGGAAGCAGGGGGAACGGATTGTAAAAAGTGGGGCCCATGGGGAACACTGCAGGACAGAGGAGAATCAAAGGGAGCAGGGGGAACTGATTGGAAAAAGTGGGGAACTGTGGGGAACACTGCAGAACAGAGGGGAAACAAAGGGAGCAGGGGGTATGGATTGCAAAATGTGGGGAACCATGCGGAAAACTGCAGAACAGAGTGGAGCCAAAGGAGCAGGGGGAACGGATTGCAAAAAGTGGGGCCCATGGGGAACACTGCAGGACAGAGCGGAATCAAAGGGAGCAGGGGGAACTGATTGGAAAAAGTGGGGAATCGTGCAGAACACTGCGGGACAGAGGGGAACCAAAGGGAATAGGGGGAACGGATTAGAAAAAGTGGGGAACCATGGGGAATACTGCAGGGCAGAGGGGAGCCTTAGGGAGCAGGGGCTACAGGTTGGAAAAAATGTGGAGAACCGTGAGGAACACTGCAGAACAGTGAGGAACCAAAGAGAGCAGGGGGAACAGATTAGAAAAAGTGGGGAACCGTGTGGAAAAATGCAGAACAGTGGGGAAACAAACAGAGCAGGGGGAATGGATTGCAAAAAGTTGGTAAGCGTGGAGGACATTGCAGAACAGAGGGGAACCAAAGGGAGCAGGGCGAACAGATTGTAAAATAGTGGGGAACCGTGGGGAACGCTGCAGAA
This sequence comes from Narcine bancroftii, assembly GCF_036971445.1. NCBI lineage: Eukaryota > Metazoa > Chordata > Chondrichthyes > Torpediniformes > Narcinidae > Narcine > Narcine bancroftii. The sequence goes on from NW_027211899.1 coordinate 836,498, forward strand.
CAGAATGAAACCAAAGCGAGCCGGGGGAATCGTTTGGAAAATGTGGGGAACCTTGGGGAAAACTGCAGAACAGAGTGGAGCCAAAGGAGCAGGGGGAACAGATTGGAAAAAGTTGGGAACTGTGGGGAACACTGGAGAACAGAAGAGAACCAAAGGGAGCAGGGGGAACAGATTGGAAAAAGTGGGGAACCGATTGGAATAAGTAGGGAACCGTGTGGAAAAATGCAGAAAGGTGGGGAACCAAAGGGAGCAGGGGGAAAGAATTGGAAAATGTGGAGAACTGTGGGGAACACTGCAGAACAGAGGGGAACCAAAGGGAGCAGAGGGAACGGATTGGAAAAAGTGGGGAACCGTGGGGAACACTGCACGACAGAGGGGAATCAAAGACATCAGGGGGAACAGATAGGAAAAAATTGGGGAACTGTGAAAACACTGCATGACAGAGGGGAACCAAAGGGAGCAGTAGGTACAGGTTGGAAAAAGTGGGGAACCGTGGAGGACACTGCAGGACAGAGGGAAACCAAAGGGAGCAGGGCGAACAGATTGTAAAAAAGTGGGGAACCGTGGGGAACACTGCAGAACAGTTTGAAACCAAAGCGAGCAGGGGGAACAGTTTGGAAAATGTGGGGAACCGTAGGGAACACTGCAGAACAGAGGGGAACCAATAAGAGCAGGGGAACGCATTGGAAAAAGTGGGGAATCGTGGGGAACACTGCAGAACAGTGAGGAACCGAAGGGAGCAGGGAGAACAGATTGGAAAAAGTGGGGAACCGTGTGGAAAAATGCAGAACAGTGGGGAAACAAAGGGTGCAGGAGGAACAGATTAGAAGAAGTGGAGTAGCGTGTGGAAAAATGCACAACAGTGGGGAACCAAAGGGAACAGGGGGTATAGGATGGAAAAAAATGTGGAGAATCGTGGGGAACACTGCAGAATAGAGTTGAACCAAAGAGAGCAGGGGGAATGGATTGGAAAAAGTGGGGAAGCGTCGGGGACAATGCAGAACAGAGGCGAACCAAAGGGAACAGGGGGAATTGATTGGAAAAAGTGGGGAACCATGGGGGACACTGCAGGGCAGAGGAGAACCATAGGGAGCAGGGGGTACAGGTTGGAAAAATGTGGAGAACCGTGAGGAAAACTGCAGAACAGTGAGGAACCAAAGGGAGCAGGGGGAACAGTTTTGAAAAAGTGGGGAACCGTGGGCAAAAATGCAGAACAGTGGGCAACCAAAGGGAGCAGGAGGAACAGATTGGAAAAAGTTGAGAACAGTGGGGAAAACTGCAGAAAAGAGCGGAACCAAAGGGAGCACGGGGAACAGCTCGGAAAAGTGGGGACCCATGGGGAACAATGCAGAACAGAGAGGAACCAAAGGGAGAAGGGTGAACAGATTGGAAAAAGTGGGGAATCGTGGGGAGTTCTGCAGAACAGTGGGGACCCAAAGGGAGCAGGGGGAAAGGATTCGAAAAAGTGGGGAACCGAGTCGAAAAATGCAGAACAAAGGGGAACCAAAGGGAGCTGGGGGAACAGATTGGAAAAAGTGGGGATTCGTGGAGAGATCTGTAGAACAGAGGTGAACCAAACGAAGCAGGGGGAACGGATTGGAAAAAGTGGGGAACAGTGTGAAAAAATGCAGAACAGAGGGGAACCAGAGTTAGCAGGGGATACAGATTGGAAAAAGTGGGGAACTGTGGGGAACACTGCAGAACAGAGGGCAAACAAACGGAGCAGGGGAATGGATTGCAAAAAGTTGGGAACCGTGGAGGACAATGCAGGACAGAGGGGAAACAAACAGAGCAGGGGGAATGGATTGCAAAAAGTTGGTAAGCATGGAGGACACTGCAGAACAGAGGGGAACCAAAGGGAGCAGGGCGAACAGATTGTAAAAAAGTGGGGAACCGTGGGGAACGCTGCAGAACAGTATGAAAAGAAAGCGAGCCGGGGGAATGGTTTGGAAAATGTGAGGAAACGTGGGGAAAACTGCAGAACAGAGTTGAGACAAAGGAGCAGGGGGAACAGATTGGAAAAAGTGGGGAACCGTGGGGAACACTGCAGAACAGAGGGGAACCAAGCGGAGCAGGGGCAACGGATTGCAAAAAGTTGGGAACCGTGGAGAACACGGAAGGACAGAGGGGAACCAAAGGGAACAGCGGGAACAGGTTGGAAAAAGTGGTGTCCCATGGGTAACACTGCAAGGCAGAGGGGAACAATAGGGAGCAGGGGGTACAGTATGTAAAGAAATGTGGAGAATCATGGGGAACACTGTAGAATAGAGGGGAACCAAAGGGAGCAGGGGGAACGGATTGGAAAAAGTGGGGAAGCGTCGGGAACACTGCAGAACAGAGGAGAACCAAAGGGAGCAGGGGGAACAGATTGGAAAAAGTCGGGAACCGATTGGAAAAAGTAGGGAACCGTGTGGAAAAATGCAGAAAGGTGGAGAACCAAAGGGAGCAGGGGGAATTAATTGGAAAAGGTGGAGAACTGTGGGGAACACTGCAGAACAGAGGGGAACCAAAGGGAGCAGAGGGAACGGATTGGAAAAAGTGGGGAACCGTGGGGCACACTGCATGACAGAGGGGAACCAAAGGGATCAGGGGGAACAGATAGGAAAAAATTGGGGAACTGTGAAAACACTGCATGACAGAGGGGAACCAAAGGGAACAGGAGGTACAGGTTGGAAAAAGTGGGGAACCGTGGAGGACACTGCAGAACACAGGGGAACCAGAGGGAGCAGGGGAAACAGATTGGAAAAAGTGGGGAACTGTGGGGAACACTGCAGAACAGAGGGGCACCAAAGGGAGCAGAGGGAACGCATTGGAAAAAGTGGGGAACCGGTTGGAACACTGCACGACAGAGGTGAAGCAAAGGAAGCAGGGGGAACGGATTGTAAAAAGTGGGGCCCATGGGGAACACTGCAGGACAGAGGGGAATCAAAGGCAGCAGGGGGAACTGATTGGAAAAAGTGGGGAACTGTGGGGAACACTGCAGAACAGAGGGGAAACAAATGGAGCAGGGGGAATGGATTGCAAAATGTGTGGAACCATAGGGAAAACTGCAGAACAGAGTGGAGCCAAAGGAGCAGGGGGAACAGATTGCAAAAAGTGGGGCCCATGGGGAACACTGCAGGACAGAGCGGAATCAAAGGGAGCAGGGGGAACTGATTTGAAAAAGTGGGGAATCGTGCAGAACACTGCGGGACAGAGGGGAACCAAAGGGAGCAGGGGGAACGGATTAGAAAAAGTGGGGAACCATGGGGAATACTGCAGGGCAGAGGAGAGCCATAGGGAGCAGGGGCTACAGGTTGGAAAAAATGTGGAGAACCGTGAGGAACACTGCAGAACAGTGAGGAACCAAAGGGAGCAGGGGGAACAGATTGGACAAAGCGGGGAACCGTGTGGAAAAATGCAGAACAGTGGGGAAACAAATAGAGCAGGGGGAATGGATTGCAAAAAGTTGGGAAGCGTGGAGGACATTGCAGAACAGCGGGGAACCAAAGGGAGCAGGGCGAACAGATTGTAAAATAGTGGGGAACCGTGGGGAACGCTGCAGAACAGTATGAAACCAAAGCGAGCCGGGGGAATGGTTTGGAAAATGTGGGGAACCTTGGGGAAAACTGCAGAACAGAGTGGAGCCAAAGGAGCAGGGGGAACAGATTGGAAAAAGTGGGGAACTGTGGGGAACACTGCAGAACAGAGCAGAACCAAAGGGAGCAGGGGGAACAGATTGGAAAAAGTGGGGAACCGATTGGAAAAAGTAGGGAACCGTGTGGAAAAATGCAGAAAGGTGGGGAACCAAAGGGAGCAGGGGGAAAGAATTGGAAAATGTGGAGAACTGTGGGGAACACTGCAGAACAGAGGGGAACCAAAGGGAGCAGAGGGAACGGATTGGAAAAAGTGGGGAACCGTGGGGAACACTGCACGACGGAGGGGAACCAAAGGGATCGGGGGAACAGATAGGAAAAAATTGGGGAACTGTGAAAACACTGCATGACAGAGGGGAACAATAGGGAGCAGGAGGTACAGGTTGGAAAAAGTGGGGAACCGTGGAGGACACTGCAGGACAGAGGGGAACCAAAGGGAGCAGGGCGAACAGATTGTAAAAAAGTGGGGAACCGTGGGGAACACTGCAGAACAGTATGAAACCAAAGCGAGCAGGGGGAACAGTTTGGAAAATGTGGGGAACCGTGGGGATCACTGCAGAACAGAGGGGAACCAAAGGGAGCAGGGGAACGCATTGGAAAAAGTGGGGAACCGTGGGGAACACTGCAGAACAGTGAGGAACCAAAGGGAGCAGGGGGAACAGCTCGGAAAAGTGGAGACCCGTGGGGAACAATGCAGAACAGAGAGGAACCAAAGGGAGCAGGGGGAACAGATTGGAAAAAGTGGGGAACCATGTGGAAAAATGCAGAACAAAGGGGAACCAAAGGGAGCAGGGGGAACAGATTGGAAAAAGTGGGGATTCGTGGAGAGATCTGCAGAACAGAGATGAACCAAAGGAAGCAGGGGGAACGGATTGGAAAAAGTGGGGAACAGTGTGGAAAAATGCAGAACAGAGGGGAACCAGAGGTAGCAGGGAAAACAGATTGGAAAAAGTGGGGAACTGTGGGGAACACTGCAGAACAGAGGGCAAACAAACGGAGCAGGGGAAATGGATTGCAAAAAGTTGGGAACCGTGGAGGACAATGCATGACAGAGGGGAAACAAACAGAGCAGGAGGAATGGATTTCAAAAAGTTGGTAAGCGTGGAGGACACTGCAGAACAGAGGGGAAACAAAGGGAGCAGGGCGAACAGATTGTAAAAAAAGTGGGGAACCGTGGGGAACTCTGCAGAACAGTATGAAAAGAAAGCGAGCCGGGGGAATGGTTTGGAAAATATGAGGAACCGTGGGGAAAACTGCAGAACAGAGTTGAGACAAAGGAGCAGGGGGAACAGATTGGAAAAAGTGGGGAACCGTCGGGAACACGGAAGGACAGAGGGGAACCAAAGGGAACAAGGGGAACAGGTTGGAACAAGTGGTGTCCCATGGGTAACACTGCAAGGCAGAGGGGAACCATAAGGAGCAGGGGGTACAGTATGTAAAAAAATGTGGAGAATCGTGGGGAACACTGTAGAATAGAGGGGAACCAAAGGGAGCAGGGGGTACGGATTGGAAAAAGTGGGGAAGCGTCGGGAACACTGCAGAACAGAGGAGAACCAAAGGGAGCAGGGGGAACGAATTGGAAAAAGTGGGGAAGCGTCGGGAACACTGCAGAACAGAGGGGAACCAAAGGGAGCAGAGGGAACGGATTGGAAAAAGTGGGGAACCGTGGGGCTCACTGCATGACAGAGGCGAACCAAAGGGATCAGGGGGAACAGATAGGAAAAAATTGGGGAACTGTGAAAACACTGCATGACAGAGGGGAACCTAAGGGAACAGGAGGTACAGGTTGGAAAAAGTGGGGAACCGTGGGGAACACTGCAGAACAGTATGAAACCAAAGCGAGCCGGGGGAACAGATTGGAAAATGTGGGGAACCGTGTGGAAAAATGCAGAACAGTGGGGAAACAAAGGGTGCAGGAGGAACAGATTAGAAGAAGTGGGGTAGCGTGTGGAAAAATGCACAACAGTGGGGAACCAAAGGGAGCAGGGGGTACAGGATGGAAAAAAATGTGGAGAATCGTGGGGAACACTGCAGAATAGAGGGGAACCAAAGGGAGCAGGGGGAACGGATTGGAAAAAGTGGGGAAGCGTCGGGAACACTGCAGAACAGAGGCGAACCAAATGGAACAGGGGGAACGGATTGGAAAAAGTGGGGAATCATGGGGGACACTGCAGGGCAGAGGAGAACCATAGGGAGCAGGGGGTACAGGTTGGAAAAAGTGGTATCCCATGGGTAACACTGCAAGGCAGAGGGGAACCATAGGGAGCAGGGGGTACAGTATGTAAAGAAATGTGGAGAATCATGGGGAACACTGTAGAACAGAGTGGAGCCAAAGGAGCAGGGGGAACAGATTGGAAAAAGTGGGGAACTGTGGGGAACACTGCAGAACAGAGCAGAACCAAAGGGAGCAGGGGGAACAGATTGGAAAAAGTGGGGAACCGATTGGAAAAAGTAGGGAACCGTGTGGAAAAATGCAGAAAGGTGGGGAACCAAAGGGAGCAGGGGGAAAGAATTGGAAAATGTGGAGAACTGTGGGGAACACTGCAGAACAGAGGGGAACCAAAGGGAGCAGAGGGAACGGATTGGAAAAAGTGGGGAACCGTGGGGAACACTGCACGACGGAGGGGAACCAAAGGGATCGGGGGAACAGATAGGAAAAAATTGGGGAACTGTGAAAACACTGCATGACAGAGGGGAACCATAGGGAGCAGGAGGTACAGGTTGGAAAAAGTGGGGAACCGTGGAGGACACTGCAGGACAGAGGGGAACCAAAGGGAGCAGGGCGAACAGATTGTAAAAAAGTGGGGAACCGTGGGGAACACTGCAGAACAGTATGAAACCAAAGCGAGCAGGGGGAACAGTTTGGAAAATGTGGGGAACCGTGGGGATCACTGCAGAACAGAGGGGAACCAAAGGGAGCAGGGGAACGCATTGGAAAAAGTGGGGAACCGTGGGGAACACTGCAGAACAGTGAGGAACCAAAGGGAGCAGGGGGAACAGATTGGAAAAAGTGGGGAACCATGTGGTAAAATGCAGAACAGTGGGGAAACAAAAGGTGCAGGAGGAACAGATTAGAAGAAGTGGGTACCGTGTAGAAAAATGCAGAAGAGTGGGGAACCAAAGGGAGCAGGAGGGACAAATTGGAAAAAGTTGAGAACAGTGGGGAAAACTGCAGAGCAGAGAGGAACCAAAGGGAGCAGGGGGAACAGCTCGGAAAAGTGGAGACCCGTGGGGAACAATGCAGAACAGAGAGGAACCAAAGGGAGCAGGGGGAACAGATTGGAAAAAGTGGGGAACCGTGTGGAAAAATGCAGAACAAAGGGGAACCAAAGGGAGCAGGGGGAACAGATTGGAAAAAGTGGGGATTCGTGGAGAGATCTGCAGAACAGAGGTGAACCAAAGGAAGCAGGGGGAACGGATTGGAAAAAGTGGGGAACAGTGTGGAAAAATGCAGAACAGAGGGAAACCAGAGGTAGCAGGGGAAACAGATTGGAAAAACTGGGGAACTGTGGGGAACACTGCAGAACAGAGGGCAAACAAACGGAGCAGGGGAAATGGATTGCAAAAAGTTGGGAACCGTGTAGGACAATGCATGACAGAGGGGAAACAAACAGAGCAGGGGGAATGGATTGCAAAAAGTTGGTAAGCGTGGAGGACACTGCAGAACAGAGGGGAAACAAAGGGAGCAGGGCGAACAGATTGTAAAAAAAGTGGGGAACCGTGGGGAACTCTGCAGAACAGTATGAAAAGAAAGCGAGCCGGGGGAATTGTTTGGAAAATATGAGGAACCGTGGGGAAAACTGCAGAACAGAGTTGAGACAAAGGAGCAGGGGGAACAGATTGGAAAAAGTGGGGAACCGTGGGGAACACGGAAGGACAGAGGGGAACCAAAGGGAACAAGGGGAACAGGTTGGAACAAGTGGTGTCCCATGGGTAACACTGCAAGGCAGAGGGTAACCAAAGGGAGCAGGGGGTACGGATTGGAAAAAGTGGGGAAGCGTCGGGAACACTGCAGAACAGAGGAGAGCCAAAGGGAGCAGGGGGAACGAATTGGAAAAAGTGGGGAAGCGTCAGGAACACTGCAGAACAGAGGGGAACCAAAGGGAGCAGAGGGAACGGATTGGAAAAAGTGGGGAACCGTGGGGCTCACTGCATGACAGAGGCGAACCAAAGGGATCAGGGGGAACAGATAGGAAAAAATTGGGGAACTGTGAAAACACTGCATGACAGAGGGGAACCTAAGGGAACAGGAGGTACAGGTTGGAAAAAGTGGGGAACCGTGGGGAACACTGCAGAACAGTATGAAACCAAAGCGAGCCGGGGGAACAGATTGGAAAAAGTGGGGAACCGTGTGGAAAAATGCAGAACAGTGGGGAAACAAAGGGTGCAGGAGGAACAGATTAGAAGAAGTGGGGTAGCGTGTGGAAAAATGCACAACAGTGGGGAACCAAAGGGAGCAGGGGGTACAGGATGGAAAAAAATGTGGAGAATCGTGGGGAACACTGCAGAATAGAGGGGAACCAAAGGGAGCTGGGGGAACGGATTGGAAAAAGTGGGGAAGCGTCGGGAACACTGCAGAACAGAGGCGAACCAAATGGAACAGGGGGAACGGATTGGAAAAAGTGGGGAATCATGGGGGACACTGCAGGGCAGAGGAGAACCATAGGGAGCAGGGGGTACAGGTTGGAAAAAGTGGTATCCCATGGGTAACACTGCAAAGCAGAGGGGAACCATAGGGAGCAGGGGTACAGTGTGTAAAAAAAATGTGGAGAATCGTGGGGAACACTGTAGAATAGAGGGGAACCAAAGGCAGCAGGGGGAACGGATTGCAAAAAGTGGCGGTGTTTCGGGAACACTGCAGAACAGAGGAGAACCAAAGGGAGCAGGGGGAACAGATTGGAAAAAGTAGGGAACCGTGTGGAAAAATGCAGAAAGGTGGGAAACCAAAGGGAGCAGGGGGAACGAATTGGAAAAGGTGGAGAACTGTGGGGAACACTGCATGACAGAGGGGAACCAAAGGGATCAGGTGGAACAGATAGGAAAAAATTGGGGAACTGTGAAAACACTGCATGACAGAGGGGAACCAAAGGGAACAGGAGGTACAGGTTGGAAAAAGTGGGGAACCGTGGATGACACTGCAGGACAGAGGGGAACCAAAGGGAGCAGGGCGAACAGATTGTAAAAAAGTGGGGAACCGTGGCCAAAACTGCAGAACAGTATGAAACCAAAGCGAGCCGGGGGAACAGTTTGGAAAATGTGGGGAACCGTGGAGATCACTGCAGAACAGAGGGGAACCAAAGGGAGCACGGGAACGGATTGGAAAAAGTGGGGAACCGTGGGGAACACTGAACAATAGAGGGGAACCAAAGGGAGCAGGGGAAATGGATTGGAAAAAGTGGGGAACCGTGGGAAACACTGCAGAACCAAAGGGAGCAGGTGGAACAGTTTGGAAAAAATGTGGAGAACCATAGCGAAAACTGAAGAACAGAGTGGAGCGAAAGGAGCAGGGGGAACAGATTGGAAAAAGTGGGGTCCCATGGGGAACACTGCAAGGCAGAGGGGAACCATAGGGAGCAGGGAGTACAGGATGGAAAAAAATGTGGAGAAACGTGGGGAACAATGCAGAATAGAGGGGAACAAAAGGGAGCAGGGGGAACGTATTGGAAAAAGTGGGGAAGATCGGGAATACTGCAGAACAGAGGCAAACAAAAGGGAACAGGGGGAACGGATGGGAAAAAGTGGGGAACCATGGGGGACACTGCAGGGCAGAGGGAAACCATAGGGAGCAGGGGGTGCTGGTTGGAAAAAATGTGGAGAACAGTGAGGAATCAAAGGGAGCAGGGGGAACAGATTGGAAAAAGTGGGGAATCGTGGGGAGTTCTGCAGAACAGAGGTGAACCAAAGGAAGCAGGGGGAACAGATTGGAAAAAGTGGGGAACAGTGTGGAAAAATGCAGAACAGAGGGGAACCAGAGGTAGCAGGGGAAACAGATTGGAAAAAAGTGGGGAACCGTGGGGAACACTGCAGAACAGTATGAAACCAAAGCGAGCAGGGGGAACACTTTGGAAAATGTGGGGAAACGTGGGGATCACTGCAGAACAGAGGGGAACCAATAGGAGCAGGGGAACGCATTGGAAAAAGTGGGGAACCGTGGGGAACACTGCAGAACAGTATGAAACCAAAGCGAGCAGGGGGAAAAGATTGGAAAAAGTGGGGAATCGTGGGGAGTTCTGCAGAACAGAGGTGAACCAAAGGAAGCAGGGGGAACAGATTGGAAAAAGTGGGGAACAGTGTGGAAAAATGCAGAACAGAGGGGAACCAGAGGTAGTAGGGGAAACAGATTGGAAAAAGTGGGGAACCGTGGGGTACACTGCAGAACAGAGGGGCACCAAAGGGAGCAGAGGGAACACATTGGAATAAGTGGGGAACTGTGGGGAATACTGCACGACAGAGGGGAACCAAAGGAAGCAGGGGGAACGGATTGTAAAAAGTTGGGCCCATGGGGAACACTGTAGGACAGATGGGAATCAAAGGGAGCAGGGGGAACTGATTGCAAAAAGTTGGGAACCGTGGAAGACAATGCAGGACAGAGGGGAAACAAACAGAGCAGGGGTAATGGATTGCAAAAAGTTGGTAAGCGTGGAGGACACTGCAGAACAGAGGGGAACCAAAGGGAGCAGGGCGAACAGATTGTAAAAAAGTGGGGAACCGTGGGGAACGCTGCAGAACAGTGTGAAAAGAAAGCGAGCCGGGGGAATGGTTTGGAAAATGTGGGGAACCGTGGGGAAAACTGCAGAACAGAGTGGAGCCAAAGGAGCAGGGGCAACAGAGTGGAAAAAGTGGGGAACCGTTTGGAACACTGCACGACAAAGGGGAACCAAAGGAAGCAGGGGGAACGGATTGTAAAAAGTGGGGCCCATGGGGAACACTGCAGGACAGAGGGGAAACAAAGGGAGCAGGGGGAATGGATTGCAAAATGTGGGGAACCATGCGGAAAACTGCAGAACAGAGTGGAGCCAAAGAAGCAGGGGGAACAGATTGCAAAAAGTGGGGCCCATGGGGAACACTGCAGGACAGAGCGGAATCAAAGGGAGCAGGGGGAACAGATTGGAAAAAGTGGGGAACCGTGTGGAAAAATGCAGAACAGTGGGGAAACAAACAGAGCAGGGGGAATGGATTGCAAAAAGTTGGGAAGCGTGGAGGACACTGCAGAACAGAGGGGAACCAAAGGGAGCAGGGCGAACAGATTGTAAAATAGTGGGGAACCGTGGGGAACGCTGCAGAACAGTATGAAACCAAAGCGAGCCGGGGGAATGGTTTGGAAAATGTGGGGAACCTTGGGGAAAACTGCAGAACAGAGTGGAGCCAAAAGAGCAGGGGGAACAGATTGGAAAAAGTGGGGAACTGTGGGGAAAACTGCAGAACAGAGCAGAACCAAAGGGAACAGCGGGAACAGGTTGGAAAAAGTGGTGTCCCATGGGTAACACTGCAAGGCAGAGGGGAACAATAGGGAGCAGGGGGTACAGTATGTAAAGAAATGTGGAGAATCATGGGGAACACTGTAGAATAGAGGGGAACCAAAGGGAGCAGGGGGAACGGATTGGAAAAAGTGGGGAAGCGTCGGGAACACTGCAGAACAGAGGAGAACCAAAGGGAGCAGGGGGAACAGATTGGAAAAAGTCGGGAACCGATTGGAAAAAGTAGGGAACCGTGTGGAAAAATGCAGAAAGGTGGAGAACCAAAGGGAGCAGGGGGAATTAATTGGAAAAGGTGGAGAACTGTGGGGAACACTGCAGAACAGAGGGGAACCAAAGGGAGCAGAGGGAACGGATTGGAAAAAGTGGGGAACCGTGGGGCACACTGCATGACAGAGGGGAACCAAAGGGATCAGGGGGAGCAGATAGGAAAAAATTGGGGAACTGTGAAAACACTGCATGACAGAGGGGAACCAAAGGGAACAGGAGGTACAGGTTGGAAAAAGTGGGGAACCGTGGAGGACACTGCAGAACAGAGGGGAACCAGAGGGAGCAGGGGAAACAGATTGGAAAAAGTGGGGAACTGTGGGGAACACTGCAGAACAGAGGGGCACCAAAGGGAGCAGAGGGAACGCATTGGAAAAAGTGGGGAACCGTTTGGAACACTACACGACAGAGGTGAAGCAAAGGAAGCAGGGGGAACGGATTGTAAAAAGTGGGGCCCATGGGGAACACTGCAGGACAGAGGGGAATCAAAGGCAGCAGGGGGAACTGATTGGAAAAAGTGGGGAACTGTGGGGAACACTGCAGAACAGAGGGGAAACAAATGGAGCAGGGGGAATGGATTGCAAAATGTGTGGAACCATGGGGAAAACTGCAGAACAGAGTGGAGCCAAAGGAGCAGGGGGAACAGATTGCAAAAAGTGGGGCCCATGGGGAACACTGCAGGACAGAGCGGAATCAAAGGGAGCAGGGGGAACTGATTTGAAAAAGTGGGGAATCGTGCAGAACACTGCGGGACAGAGGGGAACCAAAGGGAGCAGGGGGAACGGATTAGAAAAAGTGGGGAACCATGGGGAATACTGCAGGGCAGAGGAGAGCCATAGGGAGCAGGGGCTACAGGTTGGAAAAAATGTGGAGAACCGTGAGGAACACTGCAGAACAGTGAGGAACCAAAGGGAGCAGGGGGAACAGATTGGACAAAGTGGGGAACCGTGTGGAAAAATGCAGAACAGTGGGGAAACAAATAGAGCAGGGGGAATGGATTGCAAAAAGTTGGGAAGCGTGGAGGACATTGCAGAACAGCGGGGAACCAAAGGGAGCAGGGCGAACAGATTGTAAAATAGTGGGGAACCATGGGGAACGCTGCAGAACAGTATGAAACCAAAGCGAGCCGGGGGAATGGTTTGGAAAATGTGGGGAACCTTGGGGAAAACTGCAGAACAGAGTGGAGCCAAAGGAGCAGGGGGAACAGATTGGAAAAAGTGGGGAACTGTGGGGAACACTGCAGAACAGAGCAGAACCAAAGGGAGCAGGGGGAACAGATTGGAAAAAGTGGGGAACCGATTGGAAAAAGTAGGGAACCGTGTGGAAAAATGCAGAAAGGTGGGGAACCAAAGGGAGCAGGGGGAAAGAATTGGAAAATGTGGAGAACTGTGGGGAACACTGCAGAACAGAGGGGAACCAAAGGGAGCAGAGGGAACGGATTGGAAAAAGTGGGGAACCGTGGGGAACACTGCACGACGGAGGGGAACCAAAGGGATCGGGGGAACAGATAGGAAAAAATTGGGGAACTGTGAAAACACTGCATGACAGAGGGGAACCATAGGGAGCAGGAGGTACAGGTTGGAAAAAGTGGGGAACCGTGGAGGACGCTGCAGGACAGAGGGGAACCAAAGGGAGCAGGGCGAACAGATTGTAAAAAAGTGGGGAACCGTGGGGAACACTGCAGAACAGTATGAAACCAAAGCGAGCAGGGGGAACAGTTTGGAAAATGTGGGGAACCGTGGGGATCACTGCAGAACAGAGGGGAACCAAAGGGAGCAGGGGAACGCATTGGAAAAAGTGGGGAACCGTGGGGAACACTGCAGAACAGTGAACAACCAAAGGGAGCAGGGGGAACAGCTCGGAAAAGTGGAGACCCGTGGGGAACAATGCAGAACAGAGAGGAACCAAAGGGAGCAGGGGGAACAGATTGGAAAAAGTGGGGAAACGTGTGGAAAAATGCAGAACAAAGGGGAACCAAAGGGAGCAGGGGGAACAGATTGGAAAAAGTGGGGATTCGTGGAGAGATCTGCAGAACAGAGGTGAACCAAAGGAAGCAGGGGGAACGGATTGGAAAAAGTGGGGAACAGTGTGGAAAAATGCAGAACAGAGGGGAACCAGAGGTAGCAGGGGAAACAGATTGGAAAAAGTGGGGAACTGTGGGGAACACTGCAGAACAGAGGGCAAACAAACGGAGCAGGGGAAATGGATTGCAAAAAGTTGGGAACCGTGGAGGACAATGCATGACAGAGGGGAAACAAACAGAGCAGGAGGAATGGATTGCAAAAAGTTGGTAAGCGTGGAGGACACTGCAGAACAGAGGGGAAACAAAGGGAGCAGGGCGAACAGATTGTAAAAAAAGTGGGGAACCGTGGGGAACTCTGCAGAACAGTATGAAAAGAAAGCGAGCCGGGGGAATGGTTTGGAAAATATGAGGAACCGTGGGGAAAACTGCAGAACAGAGTTGAGACAAAGGAGCAGGGGGAACAGATTGGAAAAAGTGGGGAACCGTGGGGAACACGGAAGGACAGAGGGGAACCAAAGGGAACAAGGGGAACAGGTTGGAACAAGTGGTGTCCCATGGGTAACACTGCAAGGCAGAGGGGAACCATAGGGAGCAGGGGGTACAGTTAGTAAAAAAATGTGGAGAATCATGGGGAACACTGTAGAATAGAGGGGAACCAAAGGGAGCAGGGGGTACGGATTGGAAAAAGTGGGGAAGCGTCGGGAACACTGCAGAACAGAGGAGAACCAAAGGGAGCAGGGGGAACGAATTGGAAAAAGTGGGGAAGCGTCGGGAACACTGCAGAACAGAGGGGAACCAAAGGGAGCAGAGGGAACGGATTGGAAAAAGTGGGGAACCGTGGGGCTCACTGCATGACAGAGGCGAACCAAAGGGATCAGGGGGAACAGATAGGAAAAAATTGGGGAACTGTGAAAACACTGCATGACAGAGGGGAACCTAAGGGAACAGGAGGTACAGGTTGGAAAAAGTGGGGAACCGTGGGGAACACTGCAGAACAGTATGAAACCAAAGCGAGCCGGGGGAACAGATTGGAAAAAGTGGGGAACCGTGTGGAAAAATGCAGAACAGTGGGGAAACAAAGGGTGCAGGAGGAACAGATTAGAAGAAGTGGGGTAGCGTGTGGAAAAATGCACAACAGTGGGGAACCAAAGGGAGCAGGGGGTACAGGATGGAAAAAAATGTGGAGAATCGTGGGGAACACTGCAGAATAGAGGGGAACCAAAGGGAGCAGGGGGAACGGATTGGAAAAAGTGGGGAAGCGTCGGGAACACTGCAGAACAGAGGCGAACCAAATGGAACAGGGGGAACGGATTGGAAAAAGTGGGGAATCATGGGGGACACTGCAGGGCAGAGGAGAACCATAGGGAGCAGGGGGTACAGGTTGGAAAAAGTGGTATCCCATGGGTAACACTGCAAGGCAGAGGGGAACCATAGGGAGCAGGGGGTACAGTATGTAAAGAAATGTGGAGAATCATGGGGAACACTGTAGAACAGAGTGGAGCCAAAGGAGCAGGGGGAACAGATTGGAAAAAGTGGGGAACTGTGGGGAACACTGCAGAACAGAGCAGAACCAAAGGGAGCAGGGGGAACAGATTGGAAAAAGTGGGGAACCGATTGGAAAAAGTAGGGAACCGTGTGGAAAAATGCAGAAAGGTGGGGAACCAAAGGGAGCAGGGGGAAAGAATTGGAAAATGTGGAGAACTGTGGGGAACACTGCAGAACAGAGGCGAACCAAATGGAACAGGGGGAACGGATTGGAAAAAGTGGGGAATCATGGGGGACACTGCAGGGCAGAGGAGAACCATAGGGAGCAGGGGGTACAGGTTGGAAAAAGTGGTATCCCATGGGTAACACTGCAAGGCAGAGGGGAACCATAGGGAGCAGGGGGTACAGTATGTAAAGAAATGTGGAGAATCATGGGGAACACTGTAGAACAGAGTGGAGCCAAAGGAGCAGGGGGAACAGATTGGAAAAAGTGGGGAACTGTGGGGAACACTGCAGAACAGAGCAGAACCAAAGGGAGCAGGGGGAACAGATTGGAAAAAGTGGGGAACCGATTGGAAAAAGTAGGGAACCGTGTGGAAAAATGCAGAAAGGTGGGGAACCAAAGGGAGCAGGGGGAAAGAATTGGAAAATGTGGAGAACTCTGGGGAACACTGCAGAACAGAGGGGAACCAAAGGGAGCAGAGGAAACGGATTGGAAAAAGTGGGGAACCGTGGGGAACACTGCACGACGGAGGGGAACCAAAGGGATCGGGGGAACAGATAGGAAAAAATTGGGGAACTGTGAAAACACTGCATGACAGAGGGGAACCATAGGGAGCAGGAGGTACAGGTTGGAAAAAGTGGGGAACCGTGGAGGACACTGCAGGACAGAGGGGAACCAAAGGGAGCAGGGCGAACAGATTGTAAAAAAGTGGGGAACCGTGGGGAACACTGCAGAACAGTATGAAACCAAAGCGAGCAGGGGGAACAGTTTGGAAAATGTGGGGAACCGTGGGGATCACTGCAGAACAGAGGGGAACCAAAGGGAGCAGGGGAACGCATTGGAAAAAGTGGGGAACCGTGGGGAACACTGCAGAACAGTGAGGAACCAAAGGGAGCAGGGGGAACAGATTGGAAAAAGTGGGGAACCATGTGGTAAAATGCAGAACAGTGGGGAAACAAAGGGTGCAGGAGGAACAGATTAGAAGAAGTGGGTACCGTGTAGAAAAATGCAGAAGAGTGGGGAACCAAAGGGAGCAGGAGGGACAAATTGGAAAAAGTTGAGAACAGTGGGGAAAACTGCAGAGCAGAGAGGAACCAAAGGGAGCAGGGGGAACAGCTCGGAAAAGTGGTGACCCGTGGGGAACAATGCAGAACAGAGAGGAACCAAAGGGAGCAGGGGGAACAGATTGGAAAAAGTGGGGAACCGTGTGGAAAAATGCAGAACAAAGGGGAACCAAAGGGAGCAGGGGGAACAGATTGGAAAAAGTGGGGATTCGTGGAGAGATCTGCAGAACAGAGGTGAACCAAAGGAAGCAGGGGGAACGGATTGGAAAAAGTGGGGAACAGTGTGGAAAAATGCAGAACAGAGGGGAACCAGAGGTAGCAGGGGAAACAGATTGGAAAAAGTGGGGAACTGTGGGGAACACTGCAGAACAGAGGGCAAACAAACGGAGCAGGGGAAATGGATTGCAAAAAGTTGGGAACCGTGGAGGACAATGCATGACAGAGGGGAAACAAACAGAGCAGGGGGAATGGATTGCAAAAAGTTGGTAAGCGTGGAGGACACTGCAGAACAGAGGGGAAACAAAGGGAGCAGGGCGAACAGATTGTAAAAAAAGTGGGGAACCGTGGGGAACTCTGCAGAACAGTATGAAAAGAAAGCGAGCCGGGGGAATTGTTTGGAAAATATGAGGAACCGTGGGGAAAACTGCAGAACAGAGTTGAGACAAAGGAGCAGGGGGAACAGATTGGAAAAAGTGGGGAACCGTGGGGAACACGGAAGGACAGAGGGGAACCAAAGGGAACAAGGGGAACAGGTTGGAACAAGTGGTGTCCCATGGGTAACACTGCAAGGCAGAGGGGAACCAAAGGGAGCAGGGGGTACGGATTGGAAAAAGTGCGGAAGCGTCGGGAACACTGCAGAACAGAGGAGAGCCAAAGGGAGCAGGGGGAACGAATTGGAAAAAGTGGGGAAGCGTCGGGAACACTGCAGAACAGAGGGGAACCAAAGGGAGCAGAGGGAACGGATTGGAAAAAGTGGGGAACCGTGGGGCTCACTGCATGACAGAGGCGAACCAAAGGGATCAGGGGGAACAGATAGGAAAAAATTGGGGAACTGTGAAAACACTGCATGACAGAGGGGAACCTAAGGGAACAGGAGGTACAGGTTGGAAAAAGTGGGGAACCGTGGGGAACACTGCAGAACAGTATGAAACCAAAGCGAGCCGGGGGAACAGATTGGAAAAAGTGGGGAACCGTGTGGAAAAATGCAGAACAGTGGGGAAACAAAGGGTGCAGGAGGAACAGATTAGAAGAAGTGGGGTAGCGTGTGGAAAAATGCACAACAGTGGGGAACCAAAGGGAGCAGGGGGTACAGGATGGAAAAAAATGTGGAGAATCGTGGGGAACACTGCAGAATAGAGGGGAACCAAAGGGAGCAGGGGGAACGGATTGGAAAAAGTGGGGAAGCGTCGGGAACACTGCAGAACAGAGGCGAACCAAATGGAACAGGGGGAACGGATTGGAAAAAGTGGGGAATCATGGGGGACACTGCAGGGCAGAGGAGAACCATAGGGAGCAGGGGGTACAGGTTGGAAAAAGTGGTATCCCATGGGTAACACTGCAAGGCAGAGGGGAACCATAGGGAGCAGGGGGTACAGTGTGTAAAAAAAATGTGGAGAATCGTGGGGAACACTGTAGAATAGAGGGGAACCAAAGGCAGCAGGGGGAACGGATTGCAAAAAGTGGCGGTGTTTCGGGAACACTGCAGAACAGAGGAGAACCAAAGGGAGCAGGGGGAACAGATTGGAAAAAGTAGGGAACCGTGTGGAAAAATGCAGAAAGGTGGGAAACCAAAGGGAGCAGGGGGAACGAATTGGAAAAGGTGGAGAACTGTGGGGAACACTGCATGACAGAGGGGAACCAAAGAGATCAGGTGGAACAGATAGGAAAAAATTGGGGAACTGTGAAAACACTGCATGACAGAGGGGAACCAAAGGGAACAGGAGGTACAGGTTGGAAAAAGTGGGGAACCGTGGAGGACACTGCAGGACAGAGGGGAACCAAAGGGAGCAGGGCGAACAGATTGTAAAAAAGTGGGGAACCGTGGCCAAAACTGCAGAACAGTATGAAACCAAAGCGAGCCGGGGGAACAGTTTGGAAAATGTGGGGAACCGTGGAGATCACTGCAGAACAGAGGGGAACCAAAGGGAGCACGGGAACGGATTGGAAAAAGTGGGGAACCGTGGGGAACACTGAACAATAGAGGGGAACCAAAGGGAGCAGGGGAAATGGATTGGAAAAAGTGGGGAACCGTGGGAAACACTGCAGAACCAAAGGGAGCAGGTGGAACAGTTTGGAAAAAATGTGGAGAACCATAGCGAAAACTGCAGAACAGAGTGGAGCGAAAGGAGCAGGGGCAACAGATTGGAAAAAGTGGGGTCCCATGGGGAACACTGCAAGGCAGAGGGGAACCATAGGGAGCAGGGAGTACAGGATGGAAAAAAATGTGGAGAAACGTGGGGAACAATGCAGAATAGAGGGGAACAAAAGGGAGCAGGGGGAACGTATTGGAAAAAGTGGGGAAGAGTCGGGAATACTGCAGAACAGAGGCAAACAAAAGGGAACAGGGGGAACGGATGGGAAAAAGTGGGGAATCATGGGGGACACTGCAGGGCAGAGGGGAACCATAGGGAGCAGGGGGTGCTGGTTGGAAAAAATGTGGAGAACAGTGAGGAATCAAAGGGAGCAGGGGGAACAGATTGGAAAAAGTGGGAAATCGTGGGGAGTTCTGCAGAACAGAGGTGAACCAAAGGAAGCAGGGGGAACAGATTGGAAAAAGTGGGGAACAGTGTGGAAAAATGCAGAACAGAGGGGAACCAGAGGTAGCAGGGGAAACAGATTGGAAAAAAGTGGGGAACCGTGGGGAACACTGCAGAACAGTATGAAACCAAAGCGAGCAGGGGGAACACTTTGGAAAATGTGGGGAACCGTGGGGATCACTGCAGAACAGAGGGGAACCAATAGGAGCAGAGGAACGCATTGGAAAAAGTGGGGAACCGTGGGGAACACTGCAGAACAGTATGAAACCAAAGCGAGCAGGGGGAAAAGATTGGAAAAAGTGGGGAATCGTGGGGAGTTCTGCAGAACAGAGGTGAACCAAAGGAAGCAGGGGGAACAGATTGGAAAAAGTGGGGAACAGTGTGGAAAAATGCAGAACAGAGGGGAACCAGAGGTAGTAGGGGAAACAGATTGGAAAAAGTGGGGAACCGTGGGGTACACTGCAGAACAGAGGGGCACCAAAGGGAGCAGAGGGAACACATTGGAATAAGTGGGGAACTGTGGGGAATACTGCACGACAGAGGGGAACCAAAGGAAGCAGGGGGAACGGATTGTAAAAAGTTGGGCCCATGGGGAACACTGTAGGACAGATGGGAATCAAAGGGAGCAGGGGGAACTGATTGCAAAAAGTAGGGAACCGTGGAAGACAATGCAGGACAGAGGGGAAACAAACAGAGCAGGGGTAATGGATTGCAAAAAGTTGGTAAGCGTGGAGGACACTGCAGAACAGAGGTGAACCAAAGGGAGCAGGCCGAACAGATTGTAAAAAAGTGGGGAACCGTGGGGAACGCTGCAGAACAGTGTGAAAAGAAAGCGAGCCGGGGGAATGGTTTGGAAAATGTGGGGAACCGTGGGGAAAACTGCAGAACAGAGTGGAGCCAAAGGAGCAGGGGCAACAGAGTGGAAAAAGTGGGGAACCGTTTGGAACACTGCACGACAAAGGGGAACCAAAGGAAGCAGGGGGAACGGATTGTAAAAAGTGGGGCCCATGGGGAACACTGCAGGACAGAGGGGAAACAAAGGGAGCAGGGGGAATGGATTGCAAAATGTGGGGAACCATGCGGAAAACTGCAGAACAGAGTGGAGCCAAAGGAGCAGGGGGAACAGATTGCAAAAAGTGGGGCCCATGGGGAACACTGCAGGACAGAGCGGAATCAAAGGGAGCAGGGGGAACAGATTGGAAAAAGTGGGGAACCGTGTGGAAAAATGCAGAACAGTGGGGAAACAAACAGAGCAGGGGGAATGGATTGCAAAAAGTTGGGAAGCGTGGAGGACACTGCAGAACAGAGGGGAACCAAAGGGAGCAGGGCGAACAGATTGTAAAATAGTGGGGAACCGTGGGGAACGCTGCAGGACAGTATGAAACCAAAGCGAGCCGGGGGAATGGTTTGGAAAATGTGGGGAACCTTGGGGAAAACTGCAGAACAGAGTGGAGCCAAAAGAGCAGGGGGAACAGATTGGAAAAAGTGGGGAACTGTGGGGAAAACTGCAGAACAGAGCAGAACCAAAGGGAGCAGGGGGAACAGATTGGAAAAAGTGGGGAACCGATTGGAAAAAGTAGGGACACGTGTGGAAAGATGCAGAAAGGTGGGGAACTAAAGGGAGCAGGGGGAAAGAATTGGAAAATGTGGAGAACTGTGGGGAACACTGCAGAAGAGAGGGGAACCAAAGGGAGCAGAGGGAACGGATTGGAAAAAGTGGGGAACCGTGGGGAACACTGCACGACAGAGGGGAACCAAAGGGATCGGGGGAACAGATAGGAAAAAATTGGGGAACTGTGAAAACAGTGCATGACAGAGGGGAACCATAGGGAGCAGGAGGTACAGGTTGGAAAAAGTGGGGAACCGTGGAGGACACTGCAGGACAGATGGGAACCAAAGGGAGCAGGGCGAACAGATTGTAAAAAAGTGGGGAACCATGGGGATCACTGCAGAACAGAGGGGAACCAAAGGGAGCAGGGGAACGCATTGGAAAAAGTGGGGAACCGTGGGGAACACTGCAGAACAGTGAGGAACCAAAGGGAGCAGGGGGAACAGATTGGAAAAAGTGGGGAACCGTGTGGAAAAATGCAGAACAGTGGGAAAACAAAGGCTGCAGGAGGAACAGATTAGAAGAAGTGGGGTACCGTGTGGAAAAATGCAGAAGAGTGGGGAACCAAAGGGAGCAGGAGGAACAGATTGGAAAAAGTTGAGAACAGTGGGGAAAACTGCAGAGCAGAGCGGAACCAAAGGGAGCATGGGGAACAGCTCGGAAAAGTGGAGACCCGTGGGGAACAATGCAGAACAGAGAGGAACCAAAGGGAGCAGGGGGAACAGATTGGAAAAAGTGGGGAACCGTGTGGAAAAATGCAGAACAAAGGGGAACCAAAGGGAGCAGGGGGAACAGATTGGAAAAAGTGGGGATTCGTGGAGAGATCTGCAGAACAGAGGTGAACCAAAGGAAGCAGGGGGAACGGATTGGAAAAAGTGGGGAACAGTGTGGAAAAATGCAGAACAGAGGGGAACCAGAGGTAGCAGGGGAAACAGATTGGAAAAAGTGGGGAACTGTGGGGAACACTGCAGAACAGAGGGCAAACAAACGGAGCAGGGGAAATGGATTGCAAAAAGTTGGGAACCGTGGAGGACAATGCATGACAGAGGGGAAACAAACAGAGCAGGGGGAATGGATTGCAAAAAGTTGGTAAGCGTGGAGGACACTGCAGAACAGAGGGGAAACAAAGGGAGCAGGGCGAACAGATTGTAAAAAAAGTGGGGAACCGTGGGGAACTCTGCAGAACAGTATGATAAGAAAGCGAGCCGGGGGAATGGTTTGGAAAATATGAGGAACCGTGGGGAAAACTGCAGAACAGAGTTGAGACAAAGGAGCAGGGGGAACAGATTGGAAAAAGTGGGGAACCGTGGGGAACACGGAAGGACAGAGGGGAACCAAAGGGAACAAGGGGAACAGGTTGGAAAAAGTGGTGTCCCATGGGTAACACTGCAAGGCAGAGATGAACCATAGGGAGCAGGGGGTACAGGATGGAAAAATGTGGAGAACCGTGAGGAAAACTGCAGAACAGTGAGGAACCAAAGGGAGCAGGGGGAACAGTTTTGAAAAAGTGGGGAACCGTGGGCAAAAATGCAGAACAGTGGGGAACAAAGGGAGCAGGAGGAACAGATTGGAAAAAGTTGAGAACAGTGGGGAAAACTGCAGAACAGAGCGGAACCAAAGGGAGCACGGGGAACAGCTCGGAAAAGTGGGGACCCGTGGGGAACAATGCAGAACAGATAGGAACCAAAGGGAGCAGGGGGAACAGATTGGAAAAAGTGGGGAACCGAGTCGAAAAATGCAGAACAAAGGGGAACCAAAGGGAGCTGGGGGAACAGATTGGAAAAAGTGGGGATTCGTGGAGAGATCTGCAGAACAGAGGTGAACCAAACGAAGCAGGGGGAACGGATTGGAAAAAGTGGGGAACAGTGTGAAAAAATGCAGAACAGAGGGGAACCAGAGTTAGCAGGGGAAACAGATTGGAAAAAGTGGCGAACTGTGGGGAACACTGCAGAACAGAGGGCAAACAAACGGAGCAGGGGAATGGATTGCAAAAAGTTGGGAAGCGTGGAGGACACTGCAGAACAGAGGGGAACCAAAGGGAGCAGGGCGAACAGATTGTAAAAAAGTGCGGAACCGTGGGGAACGCTGCAGAACAGTATGAAAAGAAAGCGAGCCGGGGGAATGGTTTGGAAAATGTGAGGAACCGTGGGGAAAACTGCAGAACAGAGTTGAGACAAAGGAGCAGGGGGAACAGATTGGAAAAATTGGGGAACCGTGGGGAACACTGCAGAACAGAGGGGAACCAAGCGGAGCAGGGGCAACGGATTGCAAAAAGTTGGGAACCGTGGAGAACACGGAAGGACAGAGGGGAACCAAAGGGAACAGCGGGAACAGGTTGGAAAAAGTGGTGTCCCATGGGTAAAACTGCAAGGCAGAGGGGAACCATAGGGAGCCGGGGGTACAGTATGTAAAGAAATGTGGAGAATCATGGGGAACACTGTAGAATAGAGGGGAACCAAAGGGAGCAGGGGGAACGGATTGGAAAAAGTGGGGAATCGTGCAGAACACTGCGGGACAGAGGGGAACCAAAGGGAATAGGGGGAACGGATTAGAAAAAGTGGGGAACCATGGGGAATACTGCAGGGCAGAGGGGAGCCTTAGGGAGCAGGGGCTACAGGTTGGAAAAAATGTGGAGAACCGTGAGGAACACTGCAGAACAGTGAGGAACCAAAGAGGGCAGGGGGAACAGATTAGAAAAAGTGGGGAACCGTGTGGAAAAATGCAGAACAGTGGGGAAACAAACAGAGCAGGGGGAATGGATTGCAAAAAGTTGGTAAGCGTGGAGGACATTGCAGAACAGAGGGGAACCAAAGGGAGCAGGGCGAACAGATTGTAAAATAGTGGGGAACCGTGGGGAACGCTGCAGAACAGAATGAAACCAAAGCGAGCAGGGGGAATCGTTTGGAAAATGTGGGGAACCTTGGGGAAAACTGCAGAACAGAGTGGAGCCAAAGGAGCAGGGGGAACAGATTGGAAAAAGTTGGGAACTGTGGGGAACACTGGAGAACAGAAGAGAACCAAAGGGAGCAGGGGGAACAGATTGGAAAAAGTGGGGAACCGATTGGAATAAGTAGGGAACCGAGTGGAAAAATGCAGAAAGGTGGGGAACCAAAGGGAGCAGGGGGAAAGAATTGGAAAATGTGGAGAACTGTGGGGAACACTGCAGAACAGAGGGGAACCAAAGGGAGCAGAGGGAACGGATTGGAAAAAGTGGGGAACCGTGGGGAACACTGCACGACAGAGGGGAACCAAAGACATCAGGGGGAACAGATAGGAAAAAATTGGGGAACTGTGAAAACACTGCATGACAGAGGGGAACCAAAGGGAGCAGTAGGTACAGGTTGGAAAAAGTGGGGAACCGTGGAGGACACTGCAGGACAGAGGGAAACCAAAGGGAGCAGGGCGAACAGATTGTAAAAAAGTGGGGAACCGTGGGGAACACTGCAGAACAGTTTGAAACCAAAGCGAGCAGGGGGAACAGTTTGGAAAATGTGGGGAACCGTAGGGAACACTGCAGAACAGAGGGGAACCAATAAGAGCAGGGGAACGCATTGGAAAAAGTGGGGAATCGTGGGGAACACTGCAGAACAGTGAGGAACCAAAGGGAGCAGGGAGAACAGATTGGAAAAAGTGGGGAACCGTGTGGAAAAATGCAGAACAGTGGGGAAACAAAGGGTGCAGGAGGAACAGATTAGAAGAAGTGGAGTAGCGTGTGGAAAAATGCACAACAGTGGGGAACCAAAGGGAACAGGGGGTAGAGGATGGAAAAAAATGTGGAGAATCGTGGGGAACACTGCAGAATAGAGTTGAACCAAAGAGAGCAGGGGGAATGGATTGGAAAAAGTGGGGAAGCGTCGGGAACAATGCAGAACAGAGGCGAACCAAAGGGAACAGGGGGAATTGATTGGAAAAAGTGGGGAACCATGGGGGACACTGCAGGGCAGAGGAGAACCATAGGGAGCAGGGGGTACAGGTTGGAAAAATGTGGAGAACCGTGAGGAAAACTGCAGAACAGTGAGGAACCAAAGGGAGCAGGGGGAACAGTTTTGAAAAAGTGGGGAACCGTGGGCAAAAATGCAGAACAGTGGGGAACCAAAGGGAGCAGGAGGAACAGATTGGAAAAAGTTGAGAACAGTGGGGAAAACTGCAGAAAAGAGCGGAACCAAAGGGAGCACGGGGAACAGCTCGGAAAAGTGGGGACCCATGGGGAACAATGCAGAACAGAGAGGAACCAAAGGGAGAAGGGTGAACAGATTGGAAAAAGTGGGGAATCGTGGGGAGTTCTGCAGAACAGTGGGGACCCAAAGGGAGCAGGGGGAAAGGATTCGAAAAAGTGGGGAACCGAGTCGAAAAATGCAGAACAAAGGGGAACCAAAGGGAGCTGGGGGAACAGATTGGAAAAAGTGGGGATTCGTGGAGAGATCTGCAGAACAGAGGTGAACCAAACGAAGCAGGGGGAACGGATTGGAAAAAGTGGGGAACAGTGTGAAAAAATGCAGAACAGAGGGGAACCAGAGGTAGCAGGGGTAACAGATTGGAAAAAAGTGGGGAACCGTGGGGAACACTGCAGAACAGTATGAAACCAAAGCGAGCAGGGGGAACACTTTGGAAATTGTGGGGAACCGTGGGGATCACTGCAGAACAGAGGGGAACCAATAGGAGCAGAGGAACGCATTGGAAAAAGTGGGGAACCGTGGGGAACACTGCAGAACAGTATGAAACCAAAGCGAGCAGGGGGAAAAGATTGGAAAAAGTGGGGAATCGTGGGGAGTTCTGCAGAACAGAGGTGAACCAAAGGAAGCAGGGGGAACAGATTGGAAAAAGTGGGGAACAGTGTGGAAAAATGCAGAACAGAGGGGAACCAGAGGTAGTAGGGGAAACAGATTGGAAAAAGTGGGGAACCGTGGGGTACACTGCAGAACAGAGGGGCACCAAAGGGAGCAGAGGGAACACATTGGAATAAGTGGGGAACTGTGGGGAATACTGCACGACAGAGGGGAACCAAAGGAAGCAGGGGGAACGGATTGTAAAAAGTTGGGCCCATGGGGAACACTGTAGGACAGATGGGAATCAAAGGGAGCAGGGGGAACTGATTGCAAAAAGTTGGGAACCGTGGAAGACAATGCAGGACAGAGGGGAAACAAACAGAGCAGGGGTAATGGATTGCAAAAAGTTGGTAAGCGTGGAGGACACTGCAGAACAGAGGGGAACCAAAGGGAGCAGGCCGAACAGATTGTAAAAAAGTGGGGAACCGTGGGGAACGCTGCAGAACAGTGTGAAAAGAAAGCGAGCCGGGGGAATGGTTTGGAAAATGTGGGGAACCGTGGGGAAAACTGCAGAACAGAGTGGAGCCAAAGGAGCAGGGGCAACAGAGTGGAAAAAGTGGGGAACCGTTTGGAACACTGCACGACAAAGGGGAACCAAAGGAAGCAGGGGGAACGGATTGTAAAAAGTGGGGCCCATGGGGAACACTGCAGGACAGAGGGGAAACAAAGGGAGCAGGGGGAATGGATTGCAAAATGTGGGGAACCATGCGGAAAACTGCAGAACAGAGTGGAGCCAAAGGAGCAGGGGGAACAGATTGCAAAAAGTGGGGCCCATGGGGAACACTGCAGGACAGAGCGGAATCAAAGGGAGCAGGGGGAACAGATTGGAAAAAGTGGGGAACCGTGTGGAAAAATGCAGAACAGTGGGGAAACAAACAGAGCAGGGGGAATGGATTGCAAAAAGTTGGGAAGCGTGGAGGACACTGCAGAACAGAGGGGAACCAAAGGGAGCAGGGCGAACAGATTGTAAAATAGTGGGGAACCGTGGGGAACGCTGCAGGACAGTATGAAACATAAGCGAGCCGGGGGAATGGTTTGGAAAATGTGGGGAACCTTGGGGAAAACTGCAGAACAGAGTGGAGCCAAAAGAGCAGGGGGAACAGATTGGAAAAAGTGGGGAACTGTGGGGAAAACTGCAGAACAGAGCAGAACCAAAGGGAGCAGGGGGAACAGATTGGAAAAAGTGGGGAACCGATTGGAAAAAGTAGGGACACGTGTGGAAAGATGCAGAAAGGTGGGGAACCAAAGGGAGCAGGGGGAAAGAATTGGAAAATGTGGAGAACTGTGGGGAACACTGCAGAAGAGAGGGGAACCAAAGGGAGCAGAGGGAACGGATTGGAAAAAGTGGGGAACCGTGGGGAACACTGCACGACAGAGGGGAACCAAAGGGATCGGGGGAACAGATAGGAAAAAATTGGGGAACTGTGAAAACAGTGCATGACAGAGGGGAACCATAGGGAGCAGGAGGTACAGGTTGGAAAAAGTGGGGAACCGTGGAGGACACTGCAGGACAGATGGGAACCAAAGGGAGCAGGGCGAACAGATTGTAAAAAAGTGGGGAACCATGGGGATCACTGCAGAACAGAGGGGAACCAAAGGGAGCAGGGGAACGCATTTGAAAAAGTGGGGAACCGTGGGGAACACTGCAGAACAGTGAGGAACCAAAGGGAGCAGGGGGAACAGATTGGAAAAAGTGGGGAACCGTGTGGAAAAATGCAGAACAGTGGGAAAACAAAGGCTGCAGGAGGAACAGATTAGAAGAAGTGGGGTACCGTGTGGAAAAATGCAGAAGAGTGGGGAACCAAAGGGAGCAGGAGGAACAGATTGGAAAAAGTTGAGAACAGTGGGGAAAACTGCAGAGCAGAGCGGAACCAAAGGGAGCATGGGGAACAGCTCGGAAAAGTGGAGACCCGTGGGGAACAATGCAGAACAGAGAGGAACCAAAGGGAGCAGGGGGAACAGATTGGAAAAAGTGGGGAACCGTGTGGAAAAATGCAGAACAAAGGGGAACCAAAGGGAGCAGGGGGAACAGATTGGAAAAAGTGGGGATTCGTGGAGAGATCTGCAGAACAGAGGTGAACCAAAGGAAGCAGGGGGAACGGATTGGAAAAAGTGGGGAACAGTGTGGAAAAATGCAGAACAGAGGGGAACCAGAGGTAGCAGGGGAAACAGATTGGAAAAAGTGGGGAACTGTGGGGAACACTGCAGAACAGAGGGCAAACAAACGGAGCAGGGGAAATGGATTGCAAAAAGTTGGGAACCGTGGAGGACAATGCATGACAGAGGGGAAACAAACAGAGCAGGGGGAATGGATTGCAAAAAGTTGGTAAGCGTGGAGGACACTGCAGAACGGAGGGGAAACAAAGGGAGCAGGGCGAACAGATTGTAAAAAAAGTGGGGAACCGTGGGGAACTCTGCAGAACAGTATGATAAGAAAGCGAGCCGGGGGAATGGTTTGGAAAATATGAGGAACCGTGGGGAAAACTACAGAACAGAGTTGAGACAAAGGAGCAGGGGGAACAGATTGGAAAAAGTGGGGAACCGTGGGGAACACGGAAGGACAGAGGGGAACCAAAGGGAACAAGGGGAACAGGTTGGAAAAAGTGGTGTCCCATGGGTAACACTGCAAGGCAGAGATGAACCATAGGGAGCAGGGGGTACAGGATGGAAAAATGTGGAGAACCGTGAGGAAAACTGCAGAACAGTGAGGAACCAAAGGGAGCAGGGGGAACAGTTTTGAAAAAGTGGGGAACCGTGGGCAAAAATGCAGAACAGTGGGGAACAAAGGGAGCAGGAGGAACAGATTGGAAAAAGTTGAGAACAGTGGGGAAAACTGCAGAACAGAGCGGAAACAAAGGGAGCACGGGGAACAGCTCGGAAAAGTGGGGACCCGTGGGGAACAATGCAGAACAGATAGGAACCAAAGGGAGCAGGGGGAACAGATTGGAAAAAGTGGGGAACCGAGTCGAAAAATGCAGAACAAAGGGGAACCAAAGGGAGCTGGGGGAACAGATTGGAAAAAGTGGGGATTCGTGGAGAGATCTGCAGAACAGAGGTGAACCAAACGAAGCAGGGGGAACGGATTGGAAAAAGTGGGGAACAGTGTGAAAAAATGCAGAACAGAGGGGAACCAGAGTTAGCAGGGGAAACAGATTGGAAAAAGTGGCGAACTGTGGGGAACACTGCAGAACAGAGGGCAAACAAACGGAGCAGGGGAATGGATTGCAAAAAGTTGGGAACCGTGGAGGACAATGCAGGACAGAGGGGAAACAAACAGAGCAGGGGGAATGGATTGCAAAAAGTTGGTAAGCGTGGAGGACACTGCAGAACAGAGGGGAACCAAAGGGAGCAGGGCGAACAGATTGTAAAAAAGTGCGGAACCGTGGGGAACGCTGCAGAACAGTATGAAAAGAAAGCGAGCCGGGGGAATGGTTTGGAAAATGTGAGGAACCGTGGGGAAAACTGCAGAACAGAGTTGAGACAAAGGAGCAGGGGGAACAGATTGGAAAAATTGGGGAACCGTGGGGAACACTGCAGAACAGAGGGGAACCAAGCGGAGCAGGGGCAACGGATTGCAAAAAGTTGGGAACCGTGGAGAACACGGAAGGACAGAGGGGAACCAAAGGGAACAGCGGGAACAGGTTGGAAAAAGTGGTGTCCCATGGGTAAAACTGCAAGGCAGAGGGGAACCATAGGGAGCAGGGGGTACAGTATGTAAAGAAATGTGGAGAATCATGGGGAACACTGTAGAATAGAGGGGAACCAAAGGGAGCAGGGGGAACGGATTGGAAAAAGTGGGGAATCGTGCAGAACACTGCGGGACAGAGGGGAACCAAAGGGAATAGGGGGAACGGATTAGAAAAAGTGGGGAACCATGGGGAATACTGCAGGGCAGAGGGGAGCCTTAGGGAGCAGGGGCTACAGGTTGGAAAAAATGTGGAGAACCGTGAGGAACACTGCAGAACAGTGAGGAACCAAAGAGGGCAGGGGGAACAGATTAGAAAAAGTGGGGAACCGTGTGGAAAAATGCAGAACAGTGGGGAAACAAACAGAGCAGGGGGAATGGATTGCAAAAAGTTGGTAAGCGTGGAGGACATTGCAGAACAGAGGGGAACCAAAGGGAGCAGGGCGAACAGATTGTAAAATAGTGGGGAACCGTGGGGAACGCTGCAGAACAGAATGAAACCAAAGCGAGCCGGGGGAATCGTTTGGAAAATGTGGGGAACCTTGGGGAAAACTGCAGAACAGAGTGGAGCCAAAGGAGCAGGGGGAACAGATTGGAAAAAGTTGGGAACTGTGGGGAACACTGGAGAACAGAAGAGAACCAAAGGGAGCAGGGGGAACAGATTGGAAAAAGTGGGGAACCGATTGGAATAAGTAGGGAACCGAGTGGAAAAATGCAGAAAGGTGGGGAACCAAAGGGAGCAGGGGGAAAGAATTGGAAAATGTGGAGAACTGTGGGGAACACTGCAGAACAGAGGGGAACCAAAGGGAGCAGAGGGAACGGATTGGAAAAAGTGGGGAACCGTGGGGAACACTGCACGACAGAGGGGAACCAAAGACATCAGGGGGAACAGATAGGAAAAAATTGGGGAACTGTGAAAACACTGCATGACAGAGGGGAACCAAAGGGAGCAGTAGGTACAGGTTGGAAAAAGTGGGGAACCGTGGAGGACACTGCAGGACAGAGGGAAACCAAAGGGAGCAGGGCGAACAGATTGTAAAAAAGTGGGGAACCGTGGGGAACACTGCAGAACAGTTTGAAACCAAAGCGAGCAGGGGGAACAGTTTGGAAAATGTGGGGAACCGTAGGGAACACTGCAGAACAGAGGGGAACCAATAAGAGCAGGGGAACGCATTGGAAAAAGTGGGGAATCGTGGGGAACACTGCAGAACAGTGAGGAACCAAAGGGAGCAGGGAGAACAGATTGGAAAAAGTGGGGAACCGTGTGGAAAAATGCAGAACAGAGGGGAAACAAAGGGTGCAGGAGGAACAGATTAGAAGAAGTGGAGTAGCGTGTGGAAAAATGCACAACAGTGGGGAACCAAAGGGAACAGGGGGTAGAGGATGGAAAAAAATGTGGAGAATCGTGGGGAACACTGCAGAATAGAGTTGAACCAAAGAGAGCAGGGGGAATGGATTGGAAAAAGTGGGGAAGCGTCGGGAACAATGCAGAACAGAGGCGAACCAAAGGGAACAGGGGGAATTGATTGGAAAAAGTGGGGAACCATGGGGGACACTGCAGGGCAGAGGAGAACCATAGGGAGCAGGGGGTACAGGTTGGAAAAATGTGGAGAACCGTGAGGAAAACTGCAGAACAGTGAGGAACCAAAGGGAGCAGGGGGAACAGTTTTGAAAAAGTGGGGAACCGTGGGCAAAAATGCAGAACAGTGGGGAACCAAAGGGAGCAGGAGGAACAGATTGGAAAAAGTTGAGAACAGTGGGGAAAACTGCAGAAAAGAGCGGAACCAAAGGGAGCACGGGGAACAGCTCGGAAAAGTGGGGACCCATGGGGAACAATGCAGAACAGAGAGGAACCAAAGGGAGAAGGGTGAACAGATTGGAAAAAGTGGGGAATCGTGGGGAGTTCTGCAGAACAGTGGGGACCCAAAGGGAGCTGGGGGAACAGATTGGAAAAAGTGGGGATTCGTGGAGAGATCTGCAGAACAGAGGTGAACCAAACGAAGCAGGGGGAACGGATTGGAAAAAGTGGGGAACAGTGTGAAAAAATGCAGAACAGAGGGGAACCAGAGTTAGCAGGGGAAACAGATTGGAAAAAGTGGGGAACTGTGGGGAACACTGCAGAACAGAGGGCAAACAAACGGAGCAGGGGAATGGATTGCAAAAAGTTGGGAACCGTGGAGGACAATGCAGGACAGAGGGGAAACAAACAGAGCAGGGGGAATGGATTGCAAAAAGTTTGTAAGCATGGAGGACACTGCAGAACAGAGGGGAACCAAAGGGAGCAGGGCGAACAGATTGTAAAAAAGTGGGGAACCGTGGGGAACGCTGCAGAACAGTATGAAAAGAAAGCGAGCCGGGGGAATGGTTTGGAAAATGTGAGGAAACGTGGGGAAAACTGCAGAACAGAGTTGAGACAAAGGAGCAGGGGGAACAGATTGGAAAAAGTGGGGAACCGTGGGGAACACTGCAGAACAGAGGGGAACCAAGCGGAGCAGGGGCAACGGATTGCAAAAAGTTGGGAACCGTGGAGAACACGGAAGGACAGAGGGGAAACAAAGGGAACAGCGGGAACAGGTTGGAAAAAGTGGTGTCCCATGGGTAACACTGCAAGGCAGAGGGGAACAATAGGGAGGAGGGGGTACAGTATGTAAAGAAATGTGGAGAATCATGGGGAACACTGTAGAATAGAGGGGAACCAAAGGGAGCAGGGGGAACGGATTGGAAAAAGTGGGGAAGCGTCGGGAACACTGCAGAACAGAGGAGAACCAAAGGGAGCAGGGGGAACAGATTGGAAAAAGTCGGGAACCGATTGGAAAAAGTAGGGAACCGTGTGGAAAAATGCAGAAAGGTGGAGAACCAAAGGGAGCAGGGGGAATGAATTGGAAAAGGTGGTGAACTGTGGGGAACACTGCAGAACAGAGGGGAACCAAAGGGAGCAGAGGGAACGGATTGGAAAAAGTGGGGAACCGTGGGGCACACTGCATGACAGAGGGGAACCAAAGGGATCAGGGGGAACAGATAGGAAAAAATTGGGGAACTGTGAAAACACTGCATGACAGAGGGGAACCAAAGGGAACAGGAGGTACAGGTTGGAAAAAGTGGGGAACCGTGGAGGACACTGCAGAACAGAGGGGAACCAGAGGGAGCAGGGGAAACAGATTGGAAAAAGTGGGGAACTGTGGGGAACACTGCAGAACAGAGGGGCACCAAAGGGAGCAGAGGGAACGCATTGGAAAAAGTGGGGAACCGTTTGGAACACTGCACGACAGAGATGAAGCAAAGGAAGCAGGGGGAACGGATTGTAAAAAGTGGGGCCCATGGGGAACACTGCAGAACAGAGGGGAAACAAATGGAGCAGGGGGAATGGATTGCAAAATGTGTGGAACCATGGGGAAAACTGCAGAACAGAGTGGAGCCAAAGGAGCAGGGGGAACAGATTGCAAAAAGTGGGGCCCATGGGGAACACTGCAGGACAGAGCGGAATCAAAGGGAGCAGGGGGAACTGATTTGAAAAAGTGGGGAATCGTGCAGAACACTGCGGGACAGAGGGGAACCAAAGGGAGCAGGGGGAACGGATTAGAAAAAGTGGGGAACCATGGGGAATACTGCAGGGCAGAGGAGAGCCATAGGGAGCAGGGGCTACAGGTTGGAAAAAATGTGGAGAACCGTGAGGAACACTGCAGAACAGTGAGGAACCAAAGGGAGCAGGGGGAACAGATTGGACAAAGTGGGGAACCGTGTGGAAAAATGCAGAACAGTGGGGAAACAAATAGAGCAGGGGGAATGGATTGCAAAAAGTTGGGAAGCGTTGAGGACATTGCAGAACAGCGGGGAACCAAAGGGAGCAGGGCGAACAGATTGTAAAATAGTGGGGAACCATGGGGAACGCTGCAGAACAGTATGAAACCAAAGCGAGCCGGGGGAATGGTTTGGAAAATGTGGGGAACCTTGGGGAAAACTGCAGAACAGAGTGGAGCCAAAGGAGCAGGGGGAACAGATTGGAAAAAGTGGGGAACTGTGGGGAACACTGCAGAACAGAGCAGAACCAAAGGGAGCAGGGGGAACAGATTGGAAAAAGTGGGGAACCGATTGGAAAAAGTAGGGAACCGTGTGGAAA
This sequence comes from Narcine bancroftii, assembly GCF_036971445.1. Taxonomy (NCBI): domain Eukaryota; kingdom Metazoa; phylum Chordata; class Chondrichthyes; order Torpediniformes; family Narcinidae; genus Narcine; species Narcine bancroftii. The sequence continues at coordinate 869,663 of NW_027211899.1, forward strand.
AATGCAGAAAGGTGGGGAACCAAAGGGAGCAGGGGGAAAGAATTGGAAAATGTGGAGAACTGTGGGGAACACTGCAGAACAGAGGGGAACCAAAGGGAGCAGAGGGAACGGATTGGAAAAAGTGGGGAACCGTGGGGAACACTGCACGACGGAGGGGAACCAAAGGGATCGGGGGAACAGATAGGAAAAAATTGGGGAACTGTGAAAACACTGCATGACAGAGGGGAACCATAGGGAGCAGGAGGTACAGGTTGGAAAAAGTGGGGAACCGTGGAGGACACTGCAGGACAGAGGGGAACCAAAGGGAGCAGGGCGAACAGATTGTAAAAAAGTGGGGAACCGTGGGGAACACTGCAGAACAGTATGAAACCAAAGCGAGCAGGGGGAACAGTTTGGAAAATGTGGGGAACTGTGGGGATCACTGCAGAACAGAGGGGAACCAAAGGGAGCAGGGGAACGCATTGGAAAAAGTGGAGAACCGTGGGGAACACTGCAGAACAGTGAGGAACCAAAGGGAGCAGGGGGAACAGATTGGAAAAAGTGGGGAACCATGTGGTAAAATGCAGAACAGTGGGGAAACAAAGGGTGCAGGAGGAACAGATTAGAAGAAGTGGGGTACCGTGTAGAAAAATGCAGAAGAGTGGGGAACCAAAGGGAGCAGGAGGGACAAATTGGAAAAAGTTGAGAACAGTGGGGAAAACTGCAGAGCAGAGAGGAACCAAAGGGAGCAGGGGGAACAGCTCGGAAAAGTGGAGACCCGTGGGGAACAATGCAGAACAGAGAGGAACCAAAGGGAGCAGGGGGAACAGATTGGAAAAAGTGGGGAACCGTGTGGAAAAATGCAGAACAAAGGGGAACCAAAGGGAGCAGGGGGAACAGATTGGAAAAAGTGGGGATTCGTGGAGAGATCTGCAGAACAGAGGTGAACCAAAGGAAGCAGGGGGAACGGATTGGAAAAAGTGGGGAACAGTGTGGAAAAATGCAGAACAGAGGGGAACCAGAGGTAGCAGGGGAAACAGATTGGAAAAAGTGGGGAACTGTGGGGAACACTGCAGAACAGAGGGCAAACAAACGGAGCAGGGGAAATGGATTGCAAAAAGTTGGGAACCGTGGAGGACAATGCATGACAGAGGGGAAACAAACAGAGCAGGGGGAATGGATTGCAAAAAGTTGGTAAGCGTGGAGGACACTGCAGAACAGAGGGGAAACAAAGGGAGCAGGGCGAACAGATTGTAAAAAAAGTGGGGAACCGTGGGGAACTCTGCAGAACAGTATGAAAAGAAAGCGAGCCGGGGGAATTGTTTGGAAAATATGAGGAACCGTGGGGAAAACTGCAGAACAGAGTTGAGACAAAGGAGCAGGGGGAACAGATTGGAAAAAGTGGGGAACCGTGGGGAACACGGAAGGACAGAGGGGAACCAAAGGGAACAAGGGGAACAGGTTGGAACAAGTGGTGTCCCATGGGTAACACTGCAAGGCAGAGGGGAACCAAAGGGAGCAGGGGGTACGGATTGGAAAAAGTGGGGAAGCGTCGGGAACACTGCAGAACAGAGGAGAACCAAAGGGAGCAGGGGGAACGAATTGGAAAAAGTGGGGAAGCGTCGGGAACACTGCAGAACAGAGGGGAACCAAAGGGAGCAGAGGGAACGGATTGGAAAAAGTGGGGAACCGTGGGGCTCACTGCATGACAGAGGCGAACCAAAGGGATCAGGGGGAACAGATAGGAAAAAATTGGGGAACTGTGAAAACACTGCATGACAGAGGGGAACCTAAGGGAACAGGAGGTACAGGTTGGAAAAAGTGGGGAACCGTGGGGAACACTGCAGAACAGTATGAAACCAAAGCGAGCCGGGGGAACAGATTGGAAAAAGTGGGGAACCGTGTGGAAAAATGCAGAACAGTGGGGAAACAAAGGGTGCAGGAGGAACAGATTAGAAGAAGTGGGGTAGCGTGTGGAAAAATGCACAACAGTGGGGAACCAAAGGGAGCAGGGGGTACAGGATGGAAAAAAATGTGGAGAATCGTGGGGAACACTGCAGAATAGAGGGGAACCAAAGGGAGCAGGGGGAACGGATTGGAAAAAGTGGGGAAGCGTCGGGAACACTGCAGAACAGAGGCGAACCAAATGGAACAGGGGGAACGGATTGGAAAAAGTGGGGAATCATGGGGGACACTGCAGGACAGAGGAGAACCATAGGGAGCAGGGGGTACAGGTTGGAAAAAGTGGTATCCCATGGGTAACACTGCAAGGCAGAGGGGAACCATAGGGAGCAGGGGGTACAGTGTGTAAAAAAAATGTGGAGAATCGTGGGGAACACTGTAGAATAGAGGGGAACCAAAGGCAGCAGGGGGAACGGATTGCAAAAAGTGGCGGTGTTTCGGGAACACTGCAGAACAGAGGAGAACCAAAGGGAGCAGGGGGAACAGATTGGAAAAAGTAGGGAACCGTGTGGAAAAATGCAGAAAGGTGGGAAACCAAAGGGAGCAGGGGGAACGAATTGGAAAAGGTGGAGAACTGTGGGGAACACTGCATGACAGAGGGGAACCAAAGGGATCAGGTGGAACAGATAGGAAAAAATTGGGGAACTGTGAAAACACTGCATGACAGAGGGGAACCAAAGGGAACAGGAGGTACAGGTTGGAAAAAGTGGGGAACCGTGGAGGACACTGCAGGACAGAGGGGAACCAAAGGGAGCAGGGGGAACAGATTGGTAAAGTGGGAAACCGATTGGAAAAAGTAGGGACACGTGTGGAAAGATGCAGAAAGGTGGGGAACCAAAGGGAGCAGGGGGAAAGAATTGGAAAATGTGGAGAACTGTGGGGAACACTGCAGAAGAGAGGGGAACCAAAGGGAGCAGAGGGAACGGATTGGAAAAAGTGGGGAACCGTGGGGAACACTGCACGACAGAGGGGAACCAAAGGGATCGGGGGAACAGATAGGAAAAAATTGGGGAACTGTGAAAACAGTGCATGACAGAGGGGAACCATAGGGAGCAGGAGGTACAGGTTGGAAAAAGTGGGGAACTGTGGAGGACACTGCAGGACAGAGGGGAACCAAAGGGAGCAGGGCGAACAGATTGTAAAAAAGTGGGGAACCATGGGGATCACTGCAGAACAGAGGGGAACCAAAGGGAGCAGGGGAACGCATTGGAAAAAGTGGGGAACCGTGGGGAACACTGCAGAACAGTGAGGAACCAAAGGGAGCAGGGGGAACAGATTGGAAAAAGTGGGGAACCGTGTGGAAAAATGCAGAAAAGTGGGAAAACAAAGGGTGCAGGAGGAACAGATTAGAAGAAGTGGGGTACCGTGTGGAAAAATGCAGAAGAGTGGGGAAACAAAGGGAGCAGGAGGAACAGATTGGAAAAAGTTGAGAACAGTGGGGAAAACTGCAGAGCAGAGCGGAACCAAAGGGAGCATGGGGAACAGCTCGGAAAAGTGGAGACCCGTGGGGAACAATGCAGAACAGAGAGGAACCAAAGGGAGCAGGGGGAACAGATTGGAAAAAGTGGAGAACCGTGTGGAAAAATGCAGAACAGTGGGGAACCAAAGGAAGCAGGGGGTACAGGATGGAAAAAAATGTGGAGAATCGAGGGGAACACTGCAGAATAGAGGGGAACCAAAGGGAGCACGGGGAACGGATTGGAAAAAGTGGGGAAGCGTCGGGAACACTGCAGAAATGAGGTGAACCAAATGGAACAGGGGGAATGGATTGGAAAAAGTGGGGAATCATGGGGGACACTGCAGGGCAGAGGAGAACCATAGGGAGCAGGGGGTACAGGTTGGAAAAATGTGGAGAACCGTGAGGAAAACTGCAGAACAGTGAGGAACCAAAGGGAGCAGGGGGAACAGTTTTGAAAAAGTGGGGAACCGTGTGCAAAAATGCAGAACAGTGGGGAACCAAAGGGAGCAGGAGGAACAGATTGGAAAAAGTTGAGAACAGTGGGGAAAACTGCAGAACAGAGCGGAACCAAAGGGAGCAGGGGGAACAGCTCGGAAAAGTGGGGACCCGTGGGGAACAATGCCGAACAGAGAGGAACCAAAGGGAGCAGGGGGAACAGATTGGAAAAAGTGGGGATTCGTGGAGAGATCTGCAGAACAGAGGTGAACCAAACGAAGCAGGGGGAACGGATTGGAAAAAGTGGGGAACAGTGTGGAAAAATGCAGAACAGAGGGGAACCAGAGATAGCAGGGGAAACAGATTGGAAAAAGTGGGGAACTGTGGGGAACACTGCAGAACAGAGGGCAAACAAATGGAGCAGGGGAAATGGATTGCAAAAAGTTGGGAACCGTGGAGGACAATGCAGGACAGAGGGGAAACAAACAGAGCAGGGGGAATGGATTGCAAAAAGTTGGTAAGCGTGGAGGACACTGCAGAACAGAGGGGAACCAAAGGGAGCAGGGCGAACAGATTGTAAAAAAGAGGGGAACCGTGGGGAACGCTGCAGAACAGTATGAAAAGAAAGAGTGCCGGGGGAATGGTTTGGAAAATGTGAGGAACCGTGGGGAAAACTGCAGAACAGAGTTGAGAAAAAGGGGCAGGAGGAACAGATTGGAAAAAGTGGGGAACCGTGGGGAACACTGCAGAACAGAGGGGAACCAAGAGGAGCAGGGGCAACGGATTGCAAAAAGTTGGGAACCGTGGAGAACACGGAAGGACAGAGGGGAACCAAAGGGAACAAGGGGCCAGGTTGGAAAAAGTGGTATCCCATGGGTAACACTGCAAGGCAGAGGGGAACCATAGGGAGCAGGGGGTACAGTATGTAAAAAAATGTGGAGAATCGTGGAGAACACTGTAGAATAGAGGGGAACCAAAGGCAGCAGGGGGAACGGATTGGAAAAAGTGGGGGTGTTTCGGGAACACTGCAGAACAGAGGAGAACCAAAGGGAGCAGGGGGAACAGATTGGAAAAAGGGGGGAACCGATTGGAAAAAGTAGGGAACCGTGTGGAAAAATGCAGAAAGGTGGGAAACCAAAGGGAGCAGGGGGAACGAATTGGAAAAGGTGGAGAACTGTGGGGAACACTGCAGAACAGAGGGGAACCAAAGGGAGCAGAGGGAACGGATTGGAAAAAGTGGGGAACCGTGGGGCACACTGCATGACAGAGGGGAACCAAAAGTATCAGGGGGAACAGATAGGAAAAAATTGGGGAACATTGAAAACACTGCATGACAGAGGGGAACCAAAGGGAACAGGAGGTACAGGTTGGAAAAAGTGGGGAACCGTGGAGGACACTGCAGGACAGAGGGGAACAAAAGGGAGCAGGGCGAACAGATTGTAAAAAAGTGGGGAACCGTGGGCAACACTGCAGAACAGTATGAAACCAAAGCGAGCCGGGGGAACAGTTTGGAAAATGTGGGGAACCGTGGAGATCACTGCAGAACAGAGGGGAACCAAAGGGAGCACGGGAACGGATTGGAAAAAGTGGGGAACCGTGGGGAACACTGAACAATAGAGGGGAACCAAAGGGAGCAGGGGAAATGGATTGGAAAAAGTGGGGAACCGTGGGAAACACTGCAGAACCAAAGGGAGCAGGTGGAACAGTTTGGAAAAAATGTGGAGAACAATAGCGAAAACTGCAGAACAGAGTGGAGCGAAAGGAGCAGGGGGAACAGATTGGAAAAAGTGGGGTCCCATGGGGAACACTGCAAGGCAGAGGGGAACCATATGGAGCAGGGAGTACAGGATGGAAAAAAATGTGGAGAAACGTGGGGAACAATGCAGAATAGAGGGGAACAAAAGGGAGCAGGGGGAACGTATTGGAAAATGTGGGGAACCATGGGGGACACTGCAGGGCAGAGGGGAACCATAAGGAGCAGGGGGTGCTGGTTGGAAAAAATGTGGAGAACAGTGAGGAATCAAAGGGAGCAGGGGGAACAGATTGGAAAAAGTGGGGAACCGTGTGGAAAAATGCAGAGCAGTGGGGAACCAAAGGGAGCAGGGGGAAAAGATTGAAAAAAGTGGGGAATCGTGGGGAGTTCTGCAGAACAGAGGTGAACCAAAGGAAGCAGGGGGAACAGATTGGAAAAAGTGGGGAACAGTGTGGAAAAATGCAGAACAGAGGAGAACCAGAGGTAGTAGGGTAAACAGATTGGAAAAAGTGGGGAACCGTGGGGAACACTGCAGAACAGAGGGGCACCAAAGGGAGCAGAGGGAACACATTGGAATAAGTGGGGAACTGTGGGGAATACTGCACGACAGAGGGGAACCAAAGGAAGCAGGGGGAACGGATTGTAAAAAGTTGGGCCCATGGGGAACACTGTAGGACAGAGGGGAATAAAAGGGAGCAGGGGGAACTGATTGCAAAAAGTTGGGAACCGTGGAAGACAGTGCAGGACAGAGGGGAAACAAACAGAGCAGGGGTAATGGATTGCAAAAAGTTGGTAAGCGTGGAGGACACTGCAGAACAGAGGGGAACCAAAGGGAGCAGGGCGAACAGATTGTAAAAAAGTGGGGAACCGTGGGGAACGCTGCAGAACAGTGTGAAAAGAAAGCGAGCCGGGGGAATGGTTTGGAAAAAGTGGGGAATCGTGCAGAACACTGCGGGACAGAGGGGAACCAAAGGGAATAGGGGGAACGGATTAGAAAAAGTGGGGAACCATGGGGAATACTGCAGGGCAGAGGGGAGCTTTAGGGAGCAGGGGCTACAGGTTGGAAAAAATGTGGAGAACCGTGAGGAACACTGCAGAACAGTGAGGAACCAAAGAGAGCAGGGGGAACAGATAGGAACAAATTGGGGAACTGTGAAAACACTGCATGACAGAGGGGAACCAAAGGGAGCAGTAGGTACAGGTTGGAAAAAGTGGGGAACCGTGGAGGACACTGCAGGACAGAGGGAAACCAAAGGGAGCAGGGCGAACAGATTGTAAAAAAGTGGGGAACCGTGGGGAACATTGCAGAACAGTTTGAAACCAAAGCGAGCAAGGGGAACAGTTTGGAAAATGTGGGGAACCGTAGGGAACACTGCAGAACAGAGGGGAACCAATAAGAGCAGGGGAACGCATTGGAAAAAGTGGGGAATCGTGGGGAACACTGCAGAACAGTGAGGAACCAAAGGGAGCAGGGGGAACAGATTGGAAAAAGTGGGGAACCGTGTGGAAAAATGCAGAACAGTGGGGAAACAAAGGGTGCAGGAGGAACAGATTAGAAGAAGTGGAGTAGCGTGTGGAAAAATGCACAACAGTGGGGAACCAAAGGGAACAGGGGGTATAGGATGGAAAAAAATGTGGAGAATCGTGGGGAACACTGCAGAATAGAGTTGAACCAAAGGGAGCAGGGGGAATGGATTGGAAAAAGTGGGGAAGCGTCGGGAACAATGCAGAACAGAGGCAAACCAAAGGGAACAGGGGGAATTGATTGGAAAAAGTGGGGAACCATGGGGGACACTGCAGGGCAGAGGAGAACCATAGGGAGCAGGGGGTACAGGTTGGAAAAATGTGGAGAACCGTGAGGAAAACTGCAGAACAGTGAGGAACCAAAGGGAGCAGGGGGAACAGTTTTGAAAAAGTGGGGAACCGTGGGCAAAAATGCAGAACAGTGGGGAACCAAAGGGAGCAGGAGGAACAGATTGGAAAAAGTTGAGAACAGTGGGGAAAACTGCAGAACAGAGCGGAACCAAAGGGAGCACGGGGAACAGCTCGGAAAAGTGGGGACCCATGGGGAACAATGCAGAACAGAGAGGAACCAAAGGGAGCAGGGGGAACAGATTGGAAAAAGTGGGGAACCGAGTCGAAAAATGCAGAACAAAGGGGAACCAAAGAGAGCTGGGGGAACAGATTGGAAAAAGTGGGGATTCGTGGAGAGATCTGCAGAACAGAGGTGAACCAAACGAAGCAGGGGGAACGGATTGGAAAAAGTGGGGAACAGTGTGAAAAAATGCAGAACAGGGGGGAACCAGAGTTAGCAGGGGAAACAGATTGGAAAAAGTGGAGAACTGTGGGGAACACTGCAGAACAGAGGGCAAACAAACGGAGCAGGGGAATGGATTGCAAAAAGTTGGGAACCGTGGAGGACAATGCAGGACAGAGGGGAAACAAACAGAGCAGGGGGAATGGATTGCAAAAAGTTGGTAAGCGTGGAGGACACTGCAGAACAGAGGGGAACCAAAGGGAGCAGGGCGAACAGATTGTAAAAAAGTGGGGAACCGTGGGGAACGCTGCAGAACAGTATGAAAAGAAAGCGAGCCGGGGGAATGGTTTGGAAAATGTGAGGAACCGTGGGGAAAACTGCAGAACAGAGTTGAGACAAAGGAGCAGGGGGAACAAATTGGAAAAAGTGGGGAACCGTGGGGAACACTGCAGAACAGAGGGGAACCAAGAGGAGAAGGGGCAACGGATTGCAAAAAGTTGGGAACCGTGCAGAACACGGAAGGACAGAGGGGAACAGCGGGAACAGGTTGGAAAAAGTGGTGTCCCCTGGGTAACACTGCAAGGCAGAGGGGAACAATAGGGAGCAGGGGGTACAGTATGTAAAGAAATGTGGAGAATCATGGGGAACACTGTAGAATAGAGGGGAACCAAAGGGAGCAGGGGGAACGGATTGGAAAAAGTGGGGAAGCGTCGGGAACACTGCAGAACAGAGGAGAACCAAAGGGAGCAGGGGGAACAGATTGGAAAAAGTCGGGAACCGATTGGAAAAAGTAGGGAACCGTGTGGAAAAATGCAGAAAGGTGGAGAACCAAAGGGAGCAGGGGGAATGAATTGGAAAAGGTGGAGAACTGTGGGGAACACTGCAGAACAGAGGGGAACCAAAGGGAGCAGAGGGAACGGATTGGAAAAAGTGGGGAACCGTGGGGCACACTGCATGACAGAGGGGAACCAAAGGGATCAGGGGGAACAGATAGGAAAAAATTGGGGAACTGTGAAAACACTGCATGACAGAGGGGAACCAAAGGGAACAGGAGGTACAGGTTGGAAAAAGTGGGGAACCGTGGAGGACACTGCAGAACAGAGGGGAACCAGAGGGAGCAGGGGAAACAGATTGGAAAAAGTGGGGAACTGTGGGAAACACTGCAGAACAGAGGGGCACCAAAGGGAGCAGAGGGAACGCATTGGAAAAAGTGGGGAACCGTTTGGAACACTGCACGACAGAGGTGAAGCAAAGGAAGCAGGGGGAACGGATTGTAAAAAGTGGGGCCCATGGGGAACACTGCAGGACAGAAGGGAATCAAAGGCAGCAGGGGGAACTGATTGGAAAAAGTGGGGAACTGTGGGGAACACTGCAGAACAGAGGGGAAACAAATGGAGCAGGGGGAATGGATTGCAAAATGTGTGGAACCATGGGGAAAACTGCAGAACAGAGTGGAGCCAAAGGAGCAGGGTGAACAGATTGCAAAAAGTGGGGCCCATGGGGAACACTGCAGGACAGAGCGGAATCAAAGGGAGCAGGGGGAACTGATTTGAAAAAGTGGGGAATCGTGCAGAACACTGCGGGACAGAGGGGAACCAAAGGGAGCAGGGGGAACGGATTAGAAAAAGTGGGGAACCATGGGGAATACTGCAGGGCAGAGGGGAGCCAAAGGGAGCAGGGGCTACAGGTTGGAAAAAATGTGGAGAACCGTGAGGAACACTGCAGAACAGTGAGGAACCAAAGGGAGCAGGGGGAACAGATTGGACAAAGTGGGGAACCGTGTGGAAAAATGCAGAACAGTGGGGAAACAAACAGAGCAGGGGGAATGGATTGCAAAAAGTTGGGAAGCGTGGAGGACATTGCAGAACAGCGGGGAACCAAAGGGAGCAGGGCGAACAGATTGTAAAATAGTGGGGAACCATGGGGAACGCTGCAGAACAGTATGAAACCAAAGGGAATAGCGGGAACGGATTAGAAAAAGTGGGGAACCATGGGGAATACTGCAGGGCAGAGGGGAGCCTTAGGGAGCAGGGGCTACAGGTTGGAAAAAATGTGGAGAACCGTGAGGAACACTGCAGAACAGTGAGGAACCAAAGAGAGCAGGGGGAACAGATTAGAAAAAGTGGGGAACCGTGTGGAAAAATGCAGAACAGTGGGGAAACAAACAGAGCAGGGGGAATGGATTGCAAAAAGTTGGTAAGCGTGGAGGACATTGCAGAACAGAGGGGAACCAAAGGGAGCAGGGCGAACAGATTGTAAAATAGTGGGGAACCGTGGGGAACGCTGCAGAACAGAATGAAACCAAAGCGAGCCGGGGGAATCGTTTGGAAAATGTGGGGAACCTTGGGGAAAACTGCAGAACAGAGTGGAGCCAAAGGAGCAGGGGGAACAGATTGGAAAAAGTGGGGAACTGTGGGGAACACTGGAGAACAGAAGAGAACCAAAGGGAGCAGGGGGAACAGATTGGAAAAAGTGGGGAACCGATTGGAATAAGTAGGGAACCGTGTGGAAAAATGCAGAAAGGTGGGGAACCAAAGGGAGCAGGGGGAAAGAATTGGAAAATGTGGAGAACTGTGGGGAACACTGCAGAACAGAGGGGAACCAAAGGGAGCAGAGGGAACGGATTGGAAAAAGTGGGGAACCGTGGGGAACACTGCACGACAGAGGGGAACCAAAGACATCAGGGGGAACAGATAGGAAAAAATTGGGGAACTGTGAAAACACTGCATGACAGAGGGGAACCAAAGGGAGCAGTAGGTACAGGTTGGAAAAAGTGGGGAACCGTGGGGAACACTGCAGAACAGTTTGAAACCAAAGCGAGCAAGGGGAACAGTTTGGAAAATGTGGGGAACCGTAGGGAACACTGCAGAACAGAGGGGAACCAATAAGAGCAGGGGAACGCATTGGAAAAAGTGGGGAGTCGTGGGGAACACTGCAGAACAGTGAGGAACCAAAGGGAGCAGGGGGAACAGATTGGAAAAAGTGGGGAACCGTGTGGAAAAATGCAGAACAGTGGGGAAACAAAGGGTGCAGGAGGAACAGATTAGAAGAAGTGGGGTAGCGTGTGGAAAAATGCACAACAGTGGGGAACCAAAGGGAACAGTGGGTATAGGATGGAAAAAAATGTGGAGAATCGTGGGGAACACTGCAGAATAGAGTTGAACCAAAGGGAGCAGGGGGAATGGATTGGAAAAAGTGGGGAAGTGTCGGGAACAATGCAGAACAGAGGCGAACCAAAGGGAACAGGGGGAATTGATTGGAAAAAGTGGGGAACCATGGGGGACACTGCAGGGCAGAGGAGAACCATAGGGAGCAGGAGGTACAGGTTGGAAAAATGTGGAGAACCGTGAGCAAAACTGCAGAACAGTGAGGAACCAAAGGGAGCAGGGGGAACAGTTTTGAAAAAGTGGGGAACCGTGGGCAAAAATGCAGAACAGTGGGGAACAAAAGGGAGCAGGAGGAACAGATTGGAAAAAGTTGAGAACAGTGGGGAAAACTGCAGAACAGAGCGGAACCAAAGGGAGCACGGGGAACAGCTCGGAAAAGTGGGGACCCGTGGGGAACAATGCAGAACAGAGAGGAACCAAAGGGAGCAGGGGGAACAGATTGGAAAAAGTGGGGAACCGAGTCGAAAAATGCAGAACAAAGGGGAACCAAAGGGAGCTGGGGGAACAGATTGGAAAAAGTGGGGATTCGTGGAGAGATCTGCAGAAGAGAGGTGAACCAAACGAAGCAGGGGGAACGGATTGGAAAAAGTGGGGAACTGTGGGGAACACTGCAGAACTGAGGGCAAACAAACGGAGCAGGGGAATGGATTGCAAAAAGTTGGGAACCGTGGAGGACAATGCAGGACAGAGGGGAAACAAACAGAGCAGGGGGAATGGATTGCAAAAAGTTGGTAAGCATGGAGGACACTGCAGAACAGAGGGGAACCAAAGGGAGCAGGGCGAACAGATTGTAAAAAAGTGGGGAACCGTGGGGAATGCTGCAGAACAGTATGAAACCAAAGCGAGCCGGGGGAATCGTTTGGAAAATGTGGGGAACCTTGGGGAAAACTGCAGAACAGAGTGGAGCCAAAGGAGCAGGGGGAACAGATTGGAAAAAGTGGGGAACTGTGGGGAACACTGGAGAACAGAAGAGAACCAAAGGGAGCAGGGGGAACAGATTGGAAAAAGTGGGGAACCGATTGGAATAAGTAGGGAACCGTGTGGAAAAATGCAGAAAGGTGGGGAACCAAAGGGAGCAGGGGGAAAGAATTGGAAAATGTGGAGAACTGTGGGGAACACTGCAGAACAGAGGGGAACCAAAGGGGGCAGAGGGAACGGATTGGAAAAAGTGGGGAACCGTGGGGAACACTGCACGACAGAGGGGAACCAAAGACATCAGGGGGAACAGATAGGAAAAAATTGGGGAACTGTGAAAACACTGCATGACAGAGGGGAACCAAAGGGAGCAGTAGGTACAGGTTGGAAAAAGTGGGGAACCGTGGAGGACACTGCAGGACAGAGGGAAACCAAAGGGAGCAGGGCGAACAGATTGTAAAAAAGTGGGGAACCGTGGGGAACACTGCAGAACAGTTTGAAACCAAAGCGAGCAGGGGGAACAGTTTGGAAAATGTGGGGAACCGTAGGGAACACTGCAGAACAGAGGGGAACCAATAAGAGCAGGGGAACGCATTGGAAAAAGTGGGGAATCGTGGGGAACACTGCAGAACAGTGAGGAACCAAAGGGAGCAGGGGGAACAGATTGGAAAAAGTGGGGAACCGTGGGCAAAAATGCAGAACAGTGGGGAACAAAAGGGAGCAGGAGGAACAGATTGGAAAAAGTTGAGAACAGTGGGGAAAACTGCAGAACAGAGCGGAACCAAAGGGAGCACGGGGAACAGCTCGGAAAAGTGGGGACCCGTGGGGAACAATGCAGAACAGAGAGGAACCAAAGGGAGCAGGGGGAACAGATTGGAAAAAGTGGGGAACCGAGTCGAAAAATGCAGAACAAAGGGGAACCAAAGGGAGCTGGGGGAACAGATTGGAAAAAGTGGGGATTCGTGGAGAGATCTGCAGAAGAGAGGTGAACCAAACGAAGCAGGGGGAACGGATTGGAAAAAGTGGGGAACTGTGTGAAAAAATGCAGAACAGAGGGGAACCAGAGTTAGCAGGGGAAACAGATTGGAAAAAGTGGAGAAATGTGGGGAACACTGCAGAACAGAGGGCAAACAAACGGAGCAGGGGAATGGATTGCAAAAAGTTGGGAACCGTGGAGGACAATGCAGGACAGAGGGGAAACAAACAGAGCAGGGGGAATGGATTGCAAAAAGTTGGTAAGCGTGGAGGACACTGCAGAACAGAGGGGAACCAAAGGGAGCAGGGCGAACAGATTGTAAAAAAGTGGGGAACCGTGGGGAACGCTGCAGAACAGTATGAAAAGAAAGCGAGCCGGGGGAATGGTTTGGAAAATGTGAGGAACCGTGGGGAAAACTGCAGAACAGAGTTGAGACAAAGGAGCAGGGGGAACAAATTGGAAAAAGTGGGGAACCGTGGGGAACACTGCAGAACAGAGGGGAACCAAGCGGAGCAGGGGCAACGGATTGCAAAAAGTTGGGAACCGTGGACAACACGGAAGGACAGAGGGGAACAGCGGGAACAGGTTGGAAAAAGTGGTGTCCTCTGGGTAACACTGCAAGGCAGAGGGGAACAATAGGGAGCAGGGGGTACAGTATGTAAAGAAATGTGTAGAATCATGGGGAACACTGTAGAATAGAGGGGAACCAAAGGGAGCAGGGGGAACAGATTGGAAAAAGTGGGGAAGCGTCGGGAACACTGCAGAACAGAGGAGAACCAAAGGGAGCAGGGGGAACAGATTGGAAAAAGTCGGGAACCGATTGGAAAAAGTAGGGAACCGTGTGGAAAAATGCAGAAAGGTGGAGAACCAAAGGGAGCAGGGGGAATGAATTGGAAAAGGTGGAGAACTGTGGGGAACACTGCAGAACAGAGGGGAACCAAAGGGAGCAGAGGGAACGGATTGGAAAAAGTGGGGAATCGTGGGGCACACTGCATGACAGAGGGGAACCAAAGGGATCAGGGGGAACAGATAGGAAAAAATTGGGGAACTGTGAAAACACTGCATGACAGAGGGGAACCAAAGGGAACAGGAGGTACAGGTTGGAAAAAGTGGGGAACCGTGGAGGACACTGCAGAACAGAGGGGAACCAGAGGGAGCAGGGGAAACAGATTGGAAAAAGTGGGGAACTGTGGGGAACACTGCAGAACAGAGGGGCACCAAAGGGAGCAGAGGGAACGCATTGGAAAAAGTGGGGAACCGTTTGGAACACTGCACGACAGAGGTGAAGCAAAGGAAGCAGGGGGAACGGATTGTAAAAAGTGGGGCCCATGGGGAACACTGCAGGACAGAAGGGAATCAAAGGCAGCAGGGGGAACTGATTGGAAAAAGTGGGGAACTGTGGGGAACACTGCAGAACAGAGGGGAAACAAATGGAGCAGGGGGAATGGATTGCAAAATGTGTGGAACCATGGGGAAAACTGCAGAACAGAGTGGAGCCAAAGGAGCAGGGGGAACAGATTGCAAAAAGTGGGGCCCATGGGGAACACTGCAGGACAGAGCGGAATCAAAGGGAGCAGGGGGAACTGATTTGAAAAAGTGGGGAATCGTGCAGAACACTGCGGGACAGAGGGGAACCAAAGGGAGCAGGGGGAACGGATTAGAAAAAGTGGGGAACCATGGGGAATACTGCAGGGCAGAGGGGAGCCATAGGGAGCAGGGGCTACAGGTTGGAAAAAATGTGGAGAACCGTGAGGAACACTGCAGAACAGTGAGGAACCAAAGGGAGCAGGGGGAACAGATTGGCAAAGTGGGGAACCGTGTGGAAAAATGCAGAACAGTGGGGAAACAAACAGAGCAGGGGGAATGGATTGCAAAAAGTTGGGAAGCGTGGAGGACATTGCAGAACAGCGGGGAACCAAAGGGAGCAGGGCGAACAGATTGTAAAATAGTGGGGAACAATGGGGAACGCTGCAGAACAGTATGAAACCAAAGCGAGCCGGGGGAATGGTTTGGAAAATGTGGGGAACCTTGGGGAAAACTGCAGAACAGAGTGGAGCCAAAGGAGCAGGGGGAACAGATTGGAAAAAGTGGGGAACTGTGGGGAACACTGCAGAACAGAGCAGAACCAAAGGGAGCAGGGGGAACAGATTGGAAAAAGTGGGGAACCGATTGGAAAAAGTAGGGAACCGTGTGGAAAAATGCAGAAAGGTGGGGAACCAAAGGGAGCAGGGGGAAAGAATTGGAAAATGTGGAGAACTGTGGGGAACACTGCAGAACAGAGGGGAACCAAAGGGAGCAGAGGGAACGGATTGGAAAAAGTGGGGAACCGTGGGGAACACTGCACGACAGAGGGGAACCAAAGACATCAGGGGGAACAGATAGGAAAAAATTGGGGAACTGTGAGAACACTGCATGACAGATGGGAACCAAAGGGAGCAGGAGGTACAGGTTGGAAAAAGTGGGGAACCGTGGAGGACACTGCAGGTCAGAGGGGAACCAAAGGGAGCAGGGCCAACAGATTGTAAAAAAGTGGGGAACCGTGGGGAACACTGCAGAACAGTATGAAACCAAAGCGAGCAGGGGGAACAGTTTGGAAAATGTGTGGAACAGTGGGGAACACTGCAGAACAGAGGGGAACCAATAGGAGCAGGGAAACGCATTGGAAAAAGTGGGGAATCGTGGGTAACACTGCAGAACAGTGAGGAACCAAAGGGAGCAGGAGGAACAGATTGGAAAAAGTGGGGAACCGTGTGTAAAAATGCAGAACAGTGGGGAAACAAAGGGTGCAGGAGGAACAGATTAGAAGAAGTGGGGTTCTTTGGCTTGGCTTCGCGGACGAAGATTTATGGAGGCGGTAAAAAGTCCACGTCAGCTGCAGGCTCGTTTGTGGCTGACCAGTCCGATGCGGGACAGGCAGACACGATTGCAGCGGTTGCAAGGGAAAATTGGTTGGTTGGGGTTGGGTTTTTCCTCCTTTGCCTTTTGTCAGTGAGGTGGGCTCTGCGGTCTTCTTCAAAGGAGGCTGCTGCCCGCCAAACTGTGAGGCGCCAAGATGCACGGTTTGAGGCGTTATCAGCCCACTGGCGGTGGTCAATGTGGCAGGCACCAAGAGATTTCTTTAGGCAGTCCTTGTACCTTTTCTTTGGTGCACCTCTGTCACGGTGGCCAGTGGAGAGCTCGCCATATAATACGATCTTGGGAAGGCGATGGTCCTCCATTCTGGAGACGTGACCCATCCAGCGCAGCTGGATCTTCAGCAGCGTGGACTCGATGCTGTCGACCTCTGCCATCTCGAGTACCTCGACGTTAGGGGTGTGAGCACTCCAATGGATGTTGAGGATGGAGCGGAGACAACGCTGGTGGAAGCGTTCTAGGAGCCGTAGGTGGTGCCGGTAGAGGACCCATGATTCGGAGCCGAACAGGAGTGTGGGTATGACAACGGCTCTGTATATGCTTATCTTTGTGAGGTTTTTCAGTTGGTTGTTTTTCCAGACTCTTTTGTGTAGTCTTCCAAAGGCGCTATTTGCCTTGGCGAGTCTGTTGTCTATCTCATTGTCGATCCTTGCATCTGATGAAAGTGGGGTAGCGTGTGGAAAAATGCACAACAGTGGGGAACCAAAGGAAGCAGGGGGTACAGGATGGAAAAAAATGTGGAGAATCGTGGGGAACACTGCAGAATAGAGGGGAACCAAAGGGAGCACGGGGAACGGATTGGAAAAAGTGGGGAAGTGTCGGGAACACTGCAGAAATGAGGCGAACCAAATGGAACAGGGGGAATGGATTGGAAAAAGTGGGGAATCATGGGGGACACTGCAGGGCAGAGGAGAACCATAGGGAGCAGGGGGTACAGGTTGGAAAAATGTGGAGAACCGTGAGGAAAACTGCAGAACAGTGAGGAACCAAAGGGAGCAGGGGGAACAGTTTTGAAAAAGTGGGGAACCGTGTGCAAAAATGCAGAACAGTGGGGAACCAAAGGGAGCAGGAGGAACAGATTGGAAAAAGTTGAGAACAGTGGGGAAAACTGCAGAACAGAGCGGAACCAAAGGGAGCAGGGGGAACAGCTCGGAAAAGTGGGGACCCGTGGGGAACAATGCAGAACAGAGAGGAACCAAAGGGAGCAGGGGGAACAGATTGGAAAAAGTGGGGATTCGTGGAGAGATCTGCAGAACAGAGGTGAACCAAAGGAAGCAGGGGGAACGGATTGGAAAAAGTGGGGAACAGTGTGGAAAAATGCAGAACAGAGGGGAACCAGAGATAGCAGGGGAAACAGATTGGAAAAAGTGGGGAACTGTGGGGAACACTGCAGAACAGAGGGCAAACAAACGGAGCAGGGGAAATGGATTGCAAAAAGTTGGGAACCGTGGAGGACAATGCAGGACAGAGGGGAAACAAACAGAGCAGGGGGAATGGATTGCAAAAAGTTGGTAAGCGTGGAGGACACTGCAGAACAGAGGGGAACCAAAGGGAGCAGGGCAAACAGATTGTAAAAAGAGGGGAACCGTGGGGAACGCTGCAGAACAGTATGAAAAGAAAGAGAGCCGGGGGAATGGTTTGGAAAATGTGAGGAACCGTGGGGAAAACTGCAGAACAGAGTTGAGAAAAAGGGGCAGGAGGAACAGATTGGAAAAAGTGGGGAACCGTGGGGAACACTGCAGAACAGAGGGGAACCAAGCGGAGCAGGGGCAACGGATTGCAAAAAGTTGGGAACCGTGGAGAACACGGAAGGACAGAGGGGAACCAAAGGGAACAAGGGGAACAGGTTGGAAAAAGTGGTATCCCATGGGTAACACTGCAAGGCAGAGGGGAACCATAGGGAGCAGGGGGCACAGTATGTAAAAAAATGTGGAGAATCGTGGAGAACACTGTAGAATAGAGGGGAACCAAAGGCAGCAGGGGGAACGGATTGGAAAAAGTGGGGGTGTTTCGGGAACACTGCAGAACAGAGGAGAACCAAAGGGAGCAGGGGGAACAGATTGGAAAAAGGGGGGAACCGATTAGAAAAAGTAGGGAACCGTGTGGAAAAATGCAGAAAGGTGGGAAACCAAAGGGAGCAGGGGGAACGAATTGGAAAAGGTGGAGAACTGTGGGGAACACTGCAGAACAGAGGGGAACCAAAGGGAGCAGAGGGAACGGATTGGAAAAAGTGGGGAACCGTGGGGCACACTGCATGACAGAGGGGAACCAAAAGTATCAGGGGGAACAGATAGGAAAAAATTGGGGAACTGTGAAAACACTGCATGACAGAGGGGAACCAAAGGGAACAGGAGGTACAGGTTGGAAAAAGTGGGGAACCATGGAGGACACTGCAGGACAGAGGGGAACCAAAGGGAGCAGGGCGAACAGATTGTAAAAAAGTGAGGAACCGTGGGCAACACTGCAGAACAGTATGAAACCAAAGCGAGCCGGGGGAACAGTTTGGAAAATGTGGGGAACCGTGGAGATCACTGCAGAACAGAGGGGAACCAAAGGGAGCACGGGAACGGATTGGAAAAAGTGGGGAACCGTGGGGAACACTGAACAATAGAGGGGAACCAAAGGGAGCAGGGGAAATGGATTGGAAAAAGTGGGGAACCGTGGGAAACACTGCAGAACCAAAGGGAGCAGGTGGAACAGTTTGGAAAAAATGTGGAGAACAATAGCGAAAACTGCAGAACAGAGTGGAGCGAAAGGAGCAGGGGGAACAGATTGGAAAAAGTGGGGTCCCATGGGGAACACTGCAAGGCAGAGGGGAACCATATGGAGCAGGGAGTACAGGATGGAAAAAAATGTGGAGAAACGTGGGGAACAATGCAGAATAGAGGGGAACAAAAGGGAGCAGGGGGAACGTATTGGAAAATGTGGGGAGGCGTCGGGAACACTGCAGAACAGAGGCAAACAAAAGGGAACAGGGGGAACGGATGGGAAAAAGTGGGGAACCATGGGGGACACTGCAGGGCAGAGGGGAACCATAAGGAGCAGGGGGTGCTGGTTGGAAAAAATGTGGAGAACAGTGAGGAATCAAAGGGAGCAGGGGGAACAGATTGGAAAAAGTGGGGAACCGTGTGGAAAAATGCAGAACAGTGGGGAACCAAAGGGAGCAGGGGGAACAGATTGGAAAAGTGGGGATTCGTGGAGAGATCTGCAGAACAGAGGTGAACCAAAGGAAGCAGGAGGAACGGATTGGAAATAGTGGAGTAGCGTGTGGAAAAATGCACAACAGTGGGGAACCAAAGGGAACAGGGGGTATAGGATGGAAAAAAATGTGGAGAATCGTGGGGAACACTGCAGAATAGAGTTGAACCAAAGGGAGCAGGGGGAATGGATTGGAAAAAGTGGGGAAGCGTCGGGAACAATGCAGAACAGAGGCAAACCAAAGGGAACAGGGGGAATTGATTGGGAAAAGTGGGGAACCATGGGGGACACTGCAGGGCAGAGGAGAACCATAGGGAGCAGGGGGTACAGGTTGGAAAAATGTGGAGAACCGTGAGGAAAACTGCAGAACAGTGAGGAACCAAAGGGAGCAGGGGGAACAGTTTTGAAAAAGTGGGGAACCGTGGGCAAAAATGCAGAACAGTGGGGAACCAAAGGGAGCAGGAGGAACAGATTGGAAAAAGTTGAGAACAGTGGGGAAAACTGCAGAACAGAGCGGAACCAAAGGGAGCATGGGGAACAGCTCGGAAAAGTGGGGACCCATGGGGAACAATGCAGAACAGAGAGGAACCAAAGGGAGCAGGGGGAACAGATTGGAAAAAGTGGGGAACCGAGTCGAAAAATGCAGAACAAAGGGGAACCAAAGGGAGCTGGGGGAACAGATTGGAAAAAGTGGGGATTCGTGGAGAGATCTGCAGAACAGAGGTGAACCAAACGAAGCAGGGGGAACGGATTGGAAAAAGTGGGGAACATTGTGAAAAAATGCAGAACAGAGGGGAACCAGAGTTAGCAGGGGAAACAGATTGGAAAAAGTGGGGAACTGTGGGGAACACTGCAGAACAGAGGGCAAACAAACGGAGCAGGGGAATGGATTGCAAAAAGTTGGGAACCGTGGAGGACAATGCAGGACAGAGGGGAAACAAACAGAGCAGGGGGAATGGATTGCAAAAAGTTGGTAAGCATGGAGGACACTGCAGAACAGAGGGGAACCAAAGGGAGCAGGGCGAACAGATTGTAAAAAAGTGGGGAACCGTGGGGAACGCTGCAGAACAGTATGAAAAGAAAGCGAGCCGGGGGAATGGTTTGGAAAATGTGAGGAACCGTGGGGAAAACTGCAGAACAGAGTTGAGACAAAGGAGCAGGGGGAACAGATTGGAAAAAGTGGGGAACCGTGGGGAACACTGCAGAACAGAGGGGAACCAAGCGGAGCAGGGGCAACGGATTGCAAAAAGTTGGGAACCGTGGAGAACACGGAAGGACAGAGGGGAACCAAAGGGAACAGCGGGAACAGGTTGGAAAAAGTGGTGTCCCATGGGTAACACTGCAAGGCAGAGGGGAACAATAGGGAGCAGGGGGTACAGTATGTAAAGAAATGTGGAGAATCATGGGGAACACTGTAGAATAGAGGGGAACCAAAGGGAGCAGGGGGAACGGATTGGAAAAAGTGGGGAAGCGTCGGGAACACTGCAGAACAGAGGAGAACCAAAGGGAGCAGGGGGAACAGATTGGAAAAAGTCAGGAACCGATTGGAAAAAGTAGGGAACCGTGTGGAAAAATGCAGAAAGGTGGAGAACCAAAGGGAATAGGGGGAATGAATTGGAAAAGGTGGAGAACTGTGGGGAACACTGCAGAACAGAGGGGAACCAAAGGGAGCAGAGGGAACGGATTGGAAAAAGTGGGGAACCGTGGGGCACACTGCATGACAGAGGGGAACCAAAGGGATCAGGGGGAACAGATAGGAAAAAATTGGGGAACTGTGAAAACACTGCATGACAGAGGGGAACCAAAGGGAACAGGAGGTACAGGTTGGAAAAAGTGGGGAACCGTGGAGGACACTGCAGAACAGAGGGGAACCAGAGGGAGCAGGGGAAACAGATTGGAAAAAGTGGGGAACTGTGGGGAACACTGCAGAACAGAGGGGCACCAAAGGGAGCAGAGGGAACGCATTGGAAAAAGTGGGGAACCGTTTGGAACACTACACGACAGAGGTGAAGCAAAGGAAGCAGGGGGAACGGATTGTAAAAAGTGGGGCCCATGGGGAACACTGCAGGACAGAGGGGAATCAAAGGCAGCAGGGGGAACTGATTGGAAAAAGTGGGGAACTGTGGGGAACACTGCAGAACAGAGGGGAAACAAATGGAGCAGGGGGAATGGATTGCAAAATGTGTGGAACCATGGGGAAAACTGCAGAACAGAGTGGAGCCAAAGGAGCAGGGGGAACAGATTGCAAAAAGTGGGGCCCATGGGGAACACTGCAGGACAGAGCGGAATCAAAGGGAGCAGGGGGAACTGATTTGAAAAAGTGGGGAATCGTGCAGAACACTGCGGGACAGAGGGGAACCAAAGGGAGCAGGGGGAACGGATTAGAAAAAGTGGGGAACCATGGGGAATACTGCAGGGCAGAGGAGAGCCATAGGGAGCAGGGGCTACAGGTTGGAAAAAATGTGGAGAACCGTGAGGAACGCTGCAGAACAGTGTGAAAAGAAAGCGAGCCGGGGGAATGGTTTGGAAAATGTGGGGAACCGTGGGGAAAACTGCAGAACAGAGTGGAGCCAAAGGAGCAGGGGCAACAGATTGGAAAAAGTGGGGAACCGTTTGGAACACTGCACGACAAAGGGGAACCAAAGGAAGCAGGGGGAACGGATTGTAAAAAGTGGTGTCCCATGGGTAACACTGCAAGGCAGAGGGGAACAATAGGGAGCAGGGGGTACAGTATGTAAAGAAATGTGGAGAATCATGGGGAACACTGTAGAATAGAGGGGAACCAAAGGGAGCAGGGGGAACGAATTGGAAAAGGTGGAGAACTGTGGGGAACACTGCAGAACAGAGGGGAACCAAAGGGAGCAGAGGGAACGGATTGGAAAAAGTGGGGAACCGTGGGGCACACTGCATGACAGAGGGGAACCAAAAGTATCAGGGGGAACAGATAGGAAAAAATTGGGGAACTGTGAAAACACTGCATGACAGAGGGGAACCAAAGGGAACAGGAGGTACAGGTTGGAAAAAGTGGGGAACCGTGGAGGACACTGCAGGACAGAGGGGAACCAAAGGGAGCAGGGCGAACAGATTGTAAAAAAGTGAGGAACCGTGGGCAACACTGCAGAACAGTATGAAACCAAAGCGAGCCGGGGGAACAGTTTGGAAAATGTGGGGAACCGTGGAGATCACTGCAGAACAGAGGGGAACCAAAGGGAGCACGGGAACGGATTGGAAAAAGTGGGGAACCGTGGGGAACACTGAACAATAGAGGGGAACCAAAGGGAGCAGGGGAAATGGATTGGAAAAAGTGGGGAACCGTGGGAAACACTGCAGAACCAAAGGGAGCAGGTGGAACAGTTTGGAAAAAATGTGGAGAACAATAGCGAAAACTGCAGAACAGAGTGGAGCGAAAGGAGCAGGGGGAACAGATTGGAAAAAGTGGGGTCCCATGGGGAACACTGCAAGGCAGAGGGGAACCATATGGAGCAGGGAGTACAGGATGGAAAAAAATGTGGAGAAACGTGGGGAACAATGCAGAATAGAGGGGAACAAAAGGGAGCAGGGGGAACGTATTGGAAAATGTGGGGAAGCGTCGGGAACACTGCAGAACAGAGGCAAACAAAAGGGAACAGGGGGAACGGATGGGAAAAAGTGGGGAACCATGGGGGACACTGCAGGGCAGAGGGGAACCATAAGGAGCAGGGGGTGCTGGTTGGAAAAAATGTGGAGAACAGTGAGGAATCAAAGGGAGCAGGGGGAACAGATTGGAAAAAGTGGGGAACCGTGTGGAAAAATGCAGAACAGTGGGGAACCAAAGGGAGCAGGGGGAACAGATTGGAAAAGTGGGGATTCGTGGAGAGATCTGCAGAACAGAGGTGAACCAAAGGAAGCAGGAGGAACGGATTGGAAATAGTGGAGTAGCGTGTGGAAAAATGCACAACAGTGGGGAACCAAAGGGAACAGGGGGTATAGGATGGAAAAAAATGTGGAGAATCGTGGGGAACACTGCAGAATAGAGTTGAACCAAAGGGAGCAGGGGGAATGGATTGGAAAAAGTGGGGAAGCGTCGGGAACAATGCAGAACAGAGGCAAACCAAAGGGAACAGGGGGAATTGATTGGGAAAAGTGGGGAACCATGGGGGACACTGCAGGGCAGAGGAGAACCATAGGGAGCAGGGGGTACAGGTTGGAAAAATGTGGAGAACCGTGAGGAAAACTGCAGAACAGTGAGGAACCAAAGGGAGCAGGGGGAACAGTTTTGAAAAAGTGGGGAACCGTGGGCAAAAATGCAGAACAGTGGGGAACCAAAGGGAGCAGGAGGAACAGATTGGAAAAAGTTGAGAACAGTGGGGAAAACTGCAGAACAGAGCGGAACCAAAGGGAGCATGGGGAACAGCTCGGAAAAGTGGGGACCCATGGGGAACAATGCAGAACAGAGAGGAACCAAAGGGAGCAGGGGGAACAGATTGGAAAAAGTGGGGAACCGAGTCGAAAAATGCAGAACAAAGGGGAACCAAAGGGAGCTGGGGGAACAGATTGGAAAAAGTGGGGATTCGTGGAGAGATCTGCAGAACAGAGGTGAACCAAACGAAGCAGGGGGAACGGATTGGAAAAAGTGGGGAACATTGTGAAAAAATGCAGAACAGAGGGGAACCAGAGTTAGCAGGGGAAACAGATTGGAAAAAGTGGGGAACTGTGGGGAACACTGCAGAACAGAGGGCAAACAAACGGAGCAGGGGAATGGATTGCAAAAAGTTGGGAACCGTGGAGGACAATGCAGGACAGAGGGGAAACAAACAGAGCAGGGGGAATGGATTGCAAAAAGTTGGTAAGCATGGAGGACACTGCAGAACAGAGGGGAACCAAAGGGAGCAGGGCGAACAGATTGTAAAAAAGTGGGGAACCGTGGGGAACGCTGCAGAACAGTATGAAAAGAAAGCGAGCCGGGGGAATGGTTTGGAAAATGTGAGGAACCGTGGGGAAAACTGCAGAACAGAGTTGAGACAAAGGAGCAGGGGGAACAGATTGGAAAAAGTGGGGAACCGTGGGGAACACTGCAGAACAGAGGGGAACCAAGCGGAGCAGGGGCAACGGATTGCAAAAAGTTGGGAACCGTGGAGAACACGGAAGGACAGAGGGGAACCAAAGGGAACAGCGGGAACAGGTTGGAAAAAGTGGTGTCCCATGGGTAACACTGCAAGGCAGAGGGGAACAATAGGGAGCAGGGGGTACAGTATGTAAAGAAATGTGGAGAATCATGGGGAACACTGTAGAATAGAGGGGAACCAAAGGGAGCAGGGGGAACGGATTGGAAAAAGTGGGGAAGCGTCGGGAACACTGCAGAACAGAGGAGAACCAAAGGGAGCAGGGGGAACAGATTGGAAAAAGTCAGGAACCGATTGGAAAAAGTAGGGAACCGTGTGGAAAAATGCAGAAAGGTGGAGAACCAAAGGGAATAGGGGGAATGAATTGGAAAAGGTGGAGAACTGTGGGGAACACTGCAGAACAGAGGGGAACCAAAGGGAGCAGAGGGAACGGATTGGAAAAAGTGGGGAACCGTGGGGCACACTGCATGACAGAGGGGAACCAAAGGGATCAGGGGGAACAGATAGGAAAAAATTGGGGAACTGTGAAAACACTGCATGACAGAGGGGAACCAAAGGGAACAGGAGGTACAGGTTGGAAAAAGTGGGGAACCGTGGAGGACACTGCAGAACAGAGGGGAACCAGAGGGAGCAGGGGAAACAGATTGGAAAAAGTGGGGAACTGTGGGGAACACTGCAGAACAGAGGGGCACCAAAGGGAGCAGAGGGAACGCATTGGAAAAAGTGGGGAACCGTTTGGAACACTACACGACAGAGGTGAAGCAAAGGAAGCAGGGGGAACGGATTGTAAAAAGTGGGGCCCATGGGGAACACTGCAGGACAGAGGGGAATCAAAGGCAGCAGGGGGAACTGATTGGAAAAAGTGGGGAACTGTGGGGAACACTGCAGAACAGAGGGGAAACAAATGGAGCAGGGGGAATGGATTGCAAAATGTGTGGAACCATGGGGAAAACTGCAGAACAGAGTGGAGCCAAAGGAGCAGGGGGAACAGATTGCAAAAAGTGGGGCCCATGGGGAACACTGCAGGACAGAGCGGAATCAAAGGGAGCAGGGGGAACTGATTTGAAAAAGTGGGGAATCGTGCAGAACACTGCGGGACAGAGGGGAACCAAAGGGAGCAGGGGGAACGGATTAGAAAAAGTGGGGAACCATGGGGAATACTGCAGGGCAGAGGAGAGCCATAGGGAGCAGGGGCTACAGGTTGGAAAAAATGTGGAGAACCGTGAGGAACGCTGCAGAACAGTGTGAAAAGAAAGCGAGCCGGGGGAATGGTTTGGAAAATGTGGGGAACCGTGGGGAAAACTGCAGAACAGAGTGGAGCCAAAGGAGCAGGGGCAACAGATTGGAAAAAGTGGGGAACCGTTTGGAACACTGCACGACAAAGGGGAACCAAAGGAAGCAGGGGGAACGGATTGTAAAAAGTGGTGTCCCATGGGTAACACTGCAAGGCAGAGGGGAACAATAGGGAGCAGGGGGTACAGTATGTAAAGAAATGTGGAGAATCATGGGGAACACTGTAGAATAGAGGGGAACCAAAGGGAGCAGGGGGAACAGATTGGAAAAAGTCGGGAACCGATTGGAAAAAGTAGGGAACCGTGTGGAAAAATGCAGAAAGGTGGAGAACCAAAGGGAGCAGGGGGAATGAATTGGAAAAGGTGGAGAACTGTGGGGAACACTGCAGAACAGAGGGGAACCAAAGGGAGCAGAGGGAACGGATTGGAAAAAGTGGGGAACCGTGGGGCACACTGCATGACAGAGGGGAACCAAAGGGATCAGGGGGAACAGATAGGAAAAAATTGGGGAACTATGAAAACACTGCATGACAGAGGGGAACCAAAGGGAACAGGAGGTACAGGTTGGAAAAAGTGGGGAACCGTGGAGGACACTGCAGAACAGAAGGGAACCAGAGGGAGCAGGGGAAACAGATTGGAAAAAGTGGGGAACTGTGGGGAACACTGCAGAACAGAGGGGCACCAAAGGGAGCAGAGGGAACGCATTGGAAAAAGTGGGGAACCGTTTGGAACACTGCACGACAGAGGTGAAGCAAAGGAAGCAGGGGGAACGGATTGTAAAAAGTGGGGCCCATGGGGAACACTGCAGGACAGAGGGGAATCAAAGGCAGCAGGGGGAACTGATTGGAAAAAGTGGGGAACTGTGGGGAACACTGCAGAACAGAGGGGAAACAAATGGAGCAGGGGGAATGGATTGCAAAATGTGTGGAACCATGGGGAAAACTGCAGAACAGAGTGGAGCCAAAGGAGCAGGGGGAACAGATTGCAAAATGTGGGGCCCATGGGGAACACTGCAGGACAGAGCGGAATCAAAGGGAGCAGGGGGAACTGATTTGAAAAAGTGGGGAATCGTGCAGAACACTGCGGGACAGAGGGGAACCAAAGGGAGCAGGGGGAACGGATTAGAAAAAGTGGGGAACCATGGGGAATACTGCAGGGCAGAGGAGAGCCATAGGGAGCAGGGGCTACAGGTTGGAAAAAATGTGGAGAACCGTGAGGAACACTGCAGAACAGTGAGGAACCAAAGGGAGCAGGGGGAACAGATTGGACAAAGTGGGGAACCGTGTGGAAAAATGCAGAACAGTGGGGAAACAAATAGAGCAGGGGGAATGGATTGCAAAAAGTTGGGAAGCGTGGAGGACATTGCAGAACAGCGGGGAACCAAAGGGAGCAGGGCGAACAGATTGTAAAATAGTGGGGAACCATGGGGAACGCTGCAGAACAGTATGAAACCAAAGCGAGCCGGGGGAATGGTTTGGAAAATGTGGGAAACCTTGGGGAAAACCGCAGAACAGAGTGGAGCCAAAGGAGCAGGGGGAACAGATTGGAAAAAGTGGGGAACTGTGGGGAACACTGCAGAACAGAGCAGAACCAAAGGGAGCAGGGGGAACAGATTGGAAAAAGTGGGGAACCGATTGGAAAAAGTAGGGAACCGTGTGGAAAAATGCAGAAAGGTGGGGAACCAAAGGGAGCAGGGGGAAAGAATTGGAAAATGTGGAGAACTGTGGGGAACACTGCAGAACAGAGGGGAACCAAAGGGAGCAGAGGGAACGGATTGGAAAAAGTGGGGAACCATGGGGAACACTGCACGACGGAGGGGAACCAAAGGGATCGGGGGAACAGATAGGAAAAAATTGGGGAACTGTGAAAACACTGCATGACAGAGGGGAACCATAGGGAGCAGGAGGTACAGGTTGGAAAAAGTGGGGAACCGTGGAGGACACTGCAGGACAGAGGGGAACCAAAGGGAGCAGGGCGAACAGATTGTAAAAAAGTGGGGAACCGTGGGGAACACTGCAGAACAGTATGAAACCAAAGCGAGCAGGGGGAACAGTTTGGAAAATGTGGGGAACCGTGGGGATCACTGCAGAACAGAGGGGAACCAAAGGGAGCAGGGGAACGCATTGGAAAAAGTGGGGAACCGTGGGGAACACTGCAGAACAGTGAGGAACCAAAGGGAGCAGGGGGAACAGATTGGACAAAGTGGGGAACCGTGTGGAAAAATGCAGAACAGTGGGGAAACAAATAGAGCAGGGGGAATGGATTGCAAAAAGTTGGGAAGCGTGGAGGACATTGCAGAACAGCGGGGAACCAAAGGGAGCAGGGCGAACAGATTGTAAAATAGTGGGGAACCATGGGGAACGCTGCAGAACAGTATGAAACCAAAGCGAGCCGGGGGAATGGTTTGGAAAATGTGGGGAACCTTGGGGAAAACCGCAGAACAGAGTGGAGCCAAAGGAGCAGGGGGAACAGATTGGAAAAAGTGGGGAACTGTGGGGAACACTGCAGAACAGAGCAGAACCAAAGGGAGCAGGGGGAACAGATTGGAAAAAGTGGGGAACCGATTGGAAAAAGTAGGGAACCGTGTGGAAAAATGCAGAAAGGTGGGGAACCAAAGGGAGCAGGGGGAAAGAATTGGAAAATGTGGAGAACTGTGGGGAACACTGCAGAACAGAGGGGAACCAAAGGGAGCAGAGGGAACGGATTGGAAAAAGTGGGGAACCATGGGGAACACTGCACGACGGAGGGGAACCAAAGGGATCGGGGGAACAGATAGGAAAAAATTGGGGAACTGTGAAAACACTGCATGACAGAGGGGAACCATAGGGAGCAGGAGGTACAGGTTGGAAAAAGTGGGGAACCGTGGAGGACACTGCAGGACAGAGGGGAACCAAAGGGAGCAGGGCGAACAGATTGTAAAAAAGTGGGGAACCGTGGGGAACACTGCAGAACAGTATGAAACCAAAGCGAGCAGGGGGAACAGTTTGGAAAATGTGGGGAACCGTGGGGATCACTGCAGAACAGAGGGGAACCAAAGGGAGCAGGGGAACGCATTGGAAAAAGTGGGGAACCGTGGGGAACACTGCAGAACAGTGAGGAACCAAAGGGAGCAGGGGGAACAGATTGGAAAAAGTGGGGAACCATGTGGTAAAATGCAGAACAGTGGGGAAACAAAGGGTGCAGGAGGAACAGATTAGAAGAAGTGGGGTACCGTGTAGAAAAATGCAGAAGAGTGGGGAACCAAAGGGAGCAGGAGGGACAAATTGGAAAAAGTTGAGAACAGTGGGGAAAACTGCAGAGCAGAGAGGAACCAAAGGGAGCAGAGGGAACAGCTCGGAAAAGTGGAGACCCGTGGGGAACAATGCAGAACAGAGAGGAACCAAAGGGAGCAGGGGGAACAGTTTGGAAAAAGTGGGGAACCGTGTGGAAAAATGCAGAACAAAGGGGAACCAAAGGGAGCAGGGGGAACAGATTGGAAAAAGTGGGGATTCGTGGAGAGATCTGCAGAACAGAGGTGAACCAAATGAAGCAGGGGGAACGGATTGGAAAAAGTGGGGAACAGTGTGGAAAAATGCAGAACAGAGGGGAACCAGAGGTAGCAGGGGAAACAGATTGGAAAAAGTGGGGAACTGTGGGGAACACTGCAGAACAGAGGGCAAACAAACGGAGCAGGGGAAATGGATTGCAAAAAGTTGGGA
Organism: Narcine bancroftii; assembly: GCF_036971445.1. Classification (NCBI taxonomy): domain Eukaryota; kingdom Metazoa; phylum Chordata; class Chondrichthyes; order Torpediniformes; family Narcinidae; genus Narcine; species Narcine bancroftii. The sequence continues at coordinate 898,769 of NW_027211899.1, forward strand.
ACCGTGGAGGACAATGCATGACAGAGGGGAAACAAACAGAGCAGGGGGTATGGATTGCAAAAAGTTGGTAAGCGTGGAGGACACTGCAGAACAGAGGGGAAACAAAGGGAGCAGGGCGAACAGATTGTAAAAAAAGTGGGGAACCGTGGGGAACTCTGCAGAACAGTATGAAAAGAAAGCGAGCCGGGGGAATGGTTTGGAAAATATGAGGAACCGTGGGGAAAACTGCAGAACAGAGTTGAGACAAAGGAGCAGGGGGAACAGATTGGAAAAAGTGGGGAACCGTGGGGAACACGGAAGGACAGAGGGGAACCAAAGGGAACAAGGGGAACAGGTTGGAAAAAGTGGTGTCCCATGGGTAACACTGCAAGGCAGAGGGGAACCATAGGGAGCAGGGGGTACAGTATGTAAAAAAATGTGGAGAATCGTGGGGAACACTGTAGAATAGAGGGGAACCAAAGGGAGCAGGGGGTACGGATTGGAAAAAGTGGGGAAGCGTCGGGAACACTGCAGAACAGAGGAGAACCAAAGGGAGCAGGGGGAACGAATTGGAAAAAGTTGGGAAGCGTCGGGAACACTGCAGAACAGAGGGGAACCAAAGGGAGCAGAGGGAACGGATTGGAAAAAGTGGGGAACCGTGGGGCTCACTGCATGACAGAGGCGAACCAAAGGGATCAGGGGGAACAGATAGGAAAAAATTGGGGAACTGTGAAAACACTGCATGACAGAGGGGAACCTAAGGGAACAGGAGGTACAGGTTGGAAAAAGTGGGGAACCGTGGGGAACACTGCAGAACAGTATGAAACCAAAGCGAGCCGGGGGAACAGATTGGAAAAAGTGGGGAACCGTGTGGAAAAATGCAGAACAGTGGGGAAACAAAGGGTGCAGGAGGAACAGATTAGAAGAAGTGGGGTAGCGTGTGGAAAAATGCACAACAGTGGGGAACCAAAGGGAGCAGGGGGTACAGGATGGAAAAAAATGTGGAGAATCGTGGGGAACACTGCAGAATAGAGGGGAACCAAAGGGAGCAGGGGGAACGGATTGGAAAAAGTGGGGAAGCGTCGGGAACACTGCAGAACAGTGGCGAACCAAATGGAACAGGGGGACCGGATTGGAAAAAGTGGGGAATCATGGGGGACACTGCAGGGCAGAGGAGAACCATAGGGAGCAGGGGGTACAGGTTCAAAAAAGTGGCATCCCATGGGTAACACTGCAAGGCAGAGGGGAACCATAGGGAGCAGGGGGTACAGTGTGTAAAAAAATGTGGAGAATCGTGGGGAACACTGTAGAATAGAGGGGAACCAAAGGCAGCAGGGGGAACGGATTGCAAAAAGTGGCGGTGTTTCGGGAACACTGCAGAACAGAGGAGAACCAAAGGGAGCAGGGGGAACGAATTGGAAAAAGTAGGGAACCGTGTGGAAAAATGCAGAAAGGTGGGAAACCAAAGGGAGCAGGGGGAACGAATTGGAAAAGGTGGAGAACTGTGGGGAACACTGCATGAGAAGAGGGGAACCAAAGGGATCAGGTGGAACAGATAGGAAAAAATTGGGGAACTGTGAAAACACTGCATGACAGAGGGGAACCAACGGGAACAGGAGGTACAGGTTGGAAAAAGTGGGGAACCGTGGAGGACACTGCAGGACAGAGGGGAACCAAAGGGAGCAGGGCGAACAGATTGTAAAAAAGTGGGGAACCGTGGCCAAAACTGCAGAACAGTATGAAACCAAAGCGAGCCGGGGGAACAGTTTGGAAAATGTGGGGAACCGTGGAGATCACTGCAGAACAGAGGGGAACCAAAGGGAGCACGGGAACGGATTGGAAAAAGTGGGGAACCGTGGGGAACACTGAACAATAGAGGGGAACCAAAGGGAGCAGGGGAAATGGATTGGAAAAAGTGGGGAACCGTGGGAAACACTGCAGAACCAAAGGGAGCAGGTGGAACAGTTTGGAAAAAATGTGGAGAACCATAGCGAAAACTGCAGAACAGAGTGGAGCGAAAGGAGCAGGGGGAACAGATTGGAAAAAGTGGGGTCCCATGGGGAACACTGCAAGGCAGAGGGGAACCATAGGGAGCAGGGAGTACAGGATGGAAAAAAATGTGGAGAAACGTGGGGAACAATGCAGAATAGAGGGGAACAAAAGGGAGCAGGGGGAACGTATTGGAAAAAGTGGGGAAGCGTCGGGAACACTGCAGAACAGAGGCAAACAAAAGGGAACAGGGGGAACGGATGGGAAAAAGTGGGGAAACATGGGGGACACTGCAGGGCAGAGGGGAACCATAGGGAGCAGGGGTTGCTGGTTGGAAAAAATGTGGAGAACAGTGAGGAATCAAAGGGAGCAGGGGGAACAGATTGGAAAAAGTGGGGAACCGTGTGGAAAAATGCAGAACAGTGGGGAACCAAAGGGAGCAGGGGGAAAAGATTGGAAAAAGTGGGGAATCGTGGGGAGTTCTGCAGTACAGAGGTGAACCAAAGGATGCAGGGGGAACAGATTGGAAAAAAGGGGAACAGTGTGGAAAAATGCAGAACAGAGGGGAACCAGAGGTAGTAGGGGAAACAGATTGGAAAAAGTGGGGAACCGTGGGGTACACTGCAGAACAGAGGGGCACCAAAGGGAGCAGAGGGAACACATTGGAATAAGTGGGGAACTGTGGGGAATACTGCACGACAGAGGGGAACCAAAGGAAGCAGGGGGAACGGATTGTAAAAAGTTGGGCCCATGGGGAACACTGTAGGACAGAGGGGAATCAAAGGGAGCAGGGGGAACTGATTGCAAAAAGTTGGGAACCGTGGAAGACAATGCAGGACAGAGGGGAAACAAACAGAGCAGGGGTAATGGATTGCAAAAAGTTGGTAAGCGTGGAGGACACTGCAGAACAGAGGGGAACCAAAGGGAGCAGGGCGAACAGATTGTAAAAAAGTGGGGAACCGTGGGGAACGCTGCAGAACAGTGTGAAAAGAAAGCGAGCCGGGGGAATGGTTTGGAAAATGTGGGGAACCGTGGGGAAAACTGCAGAACAGAGTGGAGCCAAAGGAGCAGGGGCAACAGATTGGAAAAAGTGGGGAACCGTTTGGAACACTGCACGACAAAGGGGAACCAAAGGAAGCAGGGGGAACGGATTGTAAAAAGTGGGGCCCATGGGGAACACTGCAGGACAGAGGGGAAACAAAGGGAGCAGGGGGAATGGATTGCAAAATGTGGGGAACCATGCGGAAAACTGCAGAACAGAGTGGAGCCAAAGGAGCAGGGGGAACGGATTGCAAAAAGTGGGGCCCATGGGGAACACTGCAGGACAGAGCGGAATCAAAGGGAGCAGGGGGAACAGATTGGAAAAAGTGGGGAACCGTGTGGAAAAATGCAGAACAGTGGGGAAACAAACAGAGCAGGGGGAAACAGATTGGAAAAAGTGGGGAACCGTGGGGTACACTGCAGAACAGAGGGGCACCAAAGGGAGCAGGGCGAACAGATTGTAAAATAGTGGGGAACCGTGGGGAACGCTGCAGAACAGTATGAAACCAAAGCGAGCCGGGGGAATGGTTTGGAAAATGTGGGGAACCTTGGGGAAAACTGCAGAACAGAGTGGAGCCAAAAGAGAAGGGGGAACAGATTGGAAAAAGTGGGGAACTGTGGGGAAAACTGCAGAACAGAGCAGAACCAAAGGGAGCAGGGGGAACAGATTGGAAAAAGTGGGGAACCGATTGGAAAAAGTAGGGACACGTGTGGAAAGATGCAGAAAGGTGGGGAACCAAAGGGAGCAGGGGGAAAGAATTGGAAAATGTGGAGAACTGTGGGGAACACTGCAGAACAGAGGGGAACCAAAGGGAGCAGAGGGAACGGATTGGAAAAAGTGGGGAACCGTGGGGAACACTGCACGACAGAGGGGAACCAAAGGGATCGGGGGAACAGATAGGAAAAAATTGGGGAACTGTGAAAACAGTGCATGACAGAGGGGAACCATAGGGAGCAGGAGGTACAGGTTGGAAAAAGTGGGGAACCGTGGAGGACACTGCAGGACAGAGGGGAACCAAAGGGAGCAGGGCGAACAGATTGTAAAAAAGTGGGGAACCATGGGGATCACTGCAGAACAGAGGGGAACCAAAGGGAGCAGGGGAACGCATTGGAAAAAGTGGGGAACCGTGGGGAACACTGCAGAACAGTGAGGAACCAAAGGGAGCAGGGGGAACAGATTGGAAAAAGTGGGGAACCGTGTGGAAAAATGCAGAACAGTGGGAAAACAAAGGGTGCAGGAGGAACAGATTAGAAGAAGTGGGGTACCGTGTGGAAAAATGCAGAAGAGTGGGGAACCAAAGGGAGCAGGAGGAACAGATTGGAAAAAGTTGAGAACAGTGGGGAAAACTGCAGAGCAGAGCGGAACCAAAGGGAGCATGGGGAACAGCTCGGAAAAGTGGAGACCCGTGGGGAACAATGCAGAACAGAGAGGAACCAAAGGGAGCAGGGGGAACAGATTGGAAAAAGTGGGGAACCGTGTGGAAAAATGCAGAACAAAGGGGAACCAAAGGGAGCAGGGGGAACAGATTGGAAAAAGTGGGGATTCGTGGAGAGATCTGCAGAACAGAGGTGAACCAAACGACGCAGGGGGAACGGATTGGAAAAAGTGGGGAACAGTGTGAAAAAATGCAGAACAGAGGGGAACCAGAGTTAGCAGGGGAAACAGATTGGAAAAAGTGGGGAACTGTGGGGAACACTGCAGAACAGAGGGCAAACAAACGGAGCAGGGGAATGGATTGCAAAAAGTTGGGAACCGTGGAGGACAATGCAGGACAGAGGGGAAACAAACAGAGCAGGGGGAATGGATTGCAAAAAGTTGGTAAGCGTGGAGGACACTGCAGAACAGAGGGGAACCAAAGGGAGCAGGGCGAACAGATTGTAAAAAAGTGCGGAACCGTGGGGAACGCTGCAGAACAGTATGAAAAGAAAGCGAGCCGGGGGAATGGTTTAGAAAATGTGAGGAACCGTGGGGAAAACTGCAGAACAGAGTTGAGACAAAGGAGCAGGGGGAACAGATTGGAAAAAGTGGGGAACCGTGGGGAACACTGCAGAACGGAGGGGAACCAAGCGGAGCAGGGGCAACGGATTGCAAAAAGTTGGGAACCGTGGAGGACAATGCAGGACAGAGGGGAAACAAACAGAGCAGGGGGAATGGATTGCAAAAAGTTGGTAAGCGTGGAGGACACTGCAGAACAGAGGGGAACCAAAGGGAGCAGGGGGAACAGATTGGAAAAAGTGGGGAACCGTGTGGAAAAATGCAGAACAAAGGGGAACCAAAGGGAGCAGGGGGAACAGATTGGAAAAAGTGGGGATTCGTGGAGAGATCTGCAGAACAGAGGTGAACCAAAGGAAGCAGGGGGAACGGATTGGAAAAAGTGGGGAACAGTGTGGAAAAATGCAGAACAGAGGGGAACCAGAGGTAGCAGGGGAAACAGATTGGAAAAAGTGGGGAACTGTGGGGAACACTGCAGAACAGAGGGCAAACAAACGGAGCAGGGGAAATGGATTGCAAAAAGTTGGGAACCGTGGAGGACAATGCATGACAGAGGGGAAACAAACAGAGCAGGGGGAATGGATTGCAAAAAGTTGGTAAGCGTGGAGGACACTGCAGAACAGAGGGGAAACAAAGGGAGCAGGGCGAACAGATTGTAAAAAAAGTGGGGAACCGTGGAGAACTCTGCAGAACAGTATGAAAAGAAAGCGAGCCGGGGGAATGGTTTGGAAAATATGAGGAACCGTGGGGAAAACTGCAGAACAGAATTGAGACAAAGGAGCAGGGGGAACAGATTGGAAAAAGTGGGGAACCGTGGGGAACACGGAAGGACAGAGGGGAACCAAAGGGAACAAGGGAAACAGGTTGGAAAAAGTGGTGTCCCATGGGTAACACTGCAAGGCAGAGATGAACCATAGGGAGCAGGGGGTACAGGATGGAAAAATGTGGAGAACCGTGAGGAAAACTGCAGAACAGTGAGGAACCAAAGGGAGCAGGGGGAACAGTTTTGAAAAAGTGGGGAACCGTGGGCAAAAATGCAGAACAGTGGGGAACAAAGGGAGCAGGAGGAACAGATTGGAAAAAGTTGAGAACAGTGGGGAAAACTGCAGAACAGAGCGGAACCAAAGGGAGCACGGGGAACAGCTCGGAAAAGTGGGGACCCGTGGGGAACAATGCAGAACAGATAGGAACCAAAGGGAGCAGGGGGAACAGATTGGAAAAAGTGGGGAACCGAGTCGAAAAATGCAGAACAAAGGGGAACCAAAGGGAGCTGGGGGAACAGATTGGAAAAAGTGGGGATTCGTGGAGAGATCTGCAGAACAGAGGTGAACCAAACGAAGCAGGGGGAACGGATTGGAAAAAGTGGGGAACAGTGTGAAAAAATGCAGAACAGAGGGGAACCAGAGTTAGCAGGGGTAACAGATTGGAAAAAGTGGGGAACTGTGGGGAACACTGCAGAACAGAGGGCAAACAAACGGAGCAGGGGAATGGATTGCAAAAAGTTGGGAACCGTGGAGGACAATGCAGGACAGAGGGGAAACAAACAGAGCAGGGGGAATGGATTGCAAAAAGTTGGTAAGCGTGGAGGACACTGCAGAACAGAGGGGAACCAAAGGGAGCAGGGCGAACAGATTGTAAAAAAGTGCGGAACCGTGGGGAACGCTGCAGAACAGTATGAAAAGAAAGCGAGCCGGGGGAATGGTTTGGAAAATGTGAGGAACCGTGGGGAAAACTGCAGAACAGAGTTGAGACAAAGGAGAAGGGGGAACAGATTGGAAAAAGTGGGGAACCGTGGGGAACACTGCAGAACAGAGGGGAACCAAGCGGAGCAGGGGCAACGGATTGCAAAAAGTTGGGAACCGTGGAGAACACGGAAGGACAGAGGGGAACCAAAGGGAACAGCGGGAACAGGTTGGAAAAAGTGGTGTCCCATGGGTAACACTGCAAGGCAGAGGGGAACCATAGGGAGCAGGGGGTACAGTATGTAAAGAAATGTGGAGAATCATGGGGAACACTGTAGAATAGAGGGGAACCAAAGGGAGCAGGGGGAACGGATTGGAAAAAGTGGGGAAGCGTCGGGAACACTGCAGAACAGAGGAGAACCAAAGGGAGCAGGGAGAACAGATTGGAAAAAGTTGGGAACCGATTGGAAAAAGTAGGGAACCATGTGGAAAAATGCAGAAAGGTGGAGAACCAAAGGGAGCAGGGGGAATGAATTGGAAAAGGTGGAGAACTGTGGGGAACACTGCAGAACAGAGGGGAAACAAATGGAGCAGGGGGAATGGATTGCAAAATGTGTGGAACCATGGGGAAAACTGCAGAACAGAGTGGAGCCAAAGGAGCAGGGGGAACAGATTGCAAAAAGTGGGGCCCATGGGGAACACTGCAGGACAGAGCGGAATCAAAGGGAGCAGGGGGAACTGATTTGAAAAAGTGGGGAATCGTGCAGAACACTGCGGGACAGAGGGGAACCAAAGGGAGCAGGGGGAACGGATTAGAAAAAGTGGGGAACCATGGGGAATACTGCAGGGCAGAGGGGAGCCATAGGGAGCAGGGGCTACAGGTTGGAAAAAATGTGGAGAACCGTGAGGAACACTGCAGAACAGTGAGGAACCAAATGGAGCAGGGGGAATGGATTGCAAAAAGTTGGGAAGCGTGGAGGACATTGCAGAACAGCGGGGAACCAAAGGGAGCAGGGCGAACAGATTGTAAAATAGTGGGGAACCATGGGGAACGCTGCAGAACAGTATGAAACGAAAGCGAGCCGGGGGAATGGTTTGGAAAATGTGGGCAACCTTGGGGAAAACTGCAGAACAGAGTGGAGCCAAAGGAGCAGGGGGAACAGATTGGAAAAAGTGGGGAACTGTGGGGAGCACTGCAGAACAGAGCAAAACCAAAGGGAGCAGGGGGAACAGATTGGAAAAAGTGGGGAACCGATTGGAAAAAGTAGGGAACCGTGTGGAAAAATGCAGAAAGGTGGGGAACCAAAGGGAGCAGGGGGAAAGAATTGGAAAATGTGGAGAACTGTGGGGAACACTGCAGAACAGAGGGGAACCAAAGGGAGCAGAGGGAACGGATTGGAAAAAGTGGGGAACCGTGGGGAACACTGCACGACAGAGGGGAACCAAAGGGATCAGGGGGAACAGATAGGGAAAAATTGAGGAACGGTGAAAACACTGCATGACAGATGGGAACCAAAGGGAGCAGGAGGTACAGGTTGGAAAAAGTGGGGAACCGTGGAGGGCACTGCAGGTCAGAGGGGAACCAAAGGGAGCAGGGCCAACAGATTGTAAAAAAGTGGGGAACACTGCAGAACAGTATGAAACCAAAGCGAGCAGGGGGAACAGTTTGGAAAATGTGGGGAACCGTGGGGATCACTGCAGAACAGAGGGGAACCAAAGGGATCAGGGGAACGCATTGGAAAAAGTGGGGAACCGTGGGGAACACTGCAGAACAGTGAGGAAGCAATGGGAGCAGGGGGAACAGATTGGAAAAAGTGGGGAACCGTGTGGAGAAATGCAGAACAGTGGGGAAACAAAGGGTGCAGGAGGAACAGATTAGAAGAAGTGGGGTACCGTGTAGAAAAATGCAGAAGAGTGGGGAACCAAAGGGAGCAGGAGGGACAAATTGGAAAAAGTTGAGAACAGTGGGGAAAACTGCAGAGCAGAGAGGAACCAAAGGGAGCAGGGGGAAAGGATTGGAAAAAGTGGGGAAGCATCGGAAACACTGCAGAACAGAAGAGAACCAAAGGGAGCAGGGGGAACAGATTGGAAAAAGTGGGGAACCGATTGGAAAAAGTAGGGAACCGTGTGGAAAAATGCAGAAAGGTGGGGAACCAAAGGGAGCAGGGGGAACAAATTGGAAAAGGTGGAGAACTGTGGGGAACACTGCAGAACAGAGTGGAACCAAAGGGAGCAGAGGGAACGGATTGGAAAAAGTGGGGAACCGTGGGGCACACTGCATGACAGAGGAGAACCAAAGGGCACAGGAGGTACAGGTTGGAAAAAGTGGGGAACCGTGGAGGACACTGCAGAACAGAGGGGAAACCAGAGGGAGCAGGGGAAACAGATTGGAAAAAGTGGGGAACTGTGGGGAACACTGCAGAACAGAGGGGAACCAAAGGGAGCAGAGGGAACGCATTGGAAAAAGTGGGGAACCGTTTGGAACACTGCACGACAGAGGTGAACCAAAGGAAGCAGGGGGAACGGATTGTAAAAAGTGGGGCCCATGGGGAACACTGCAGGACAGAGCGGAATCAAAGGGAGCAGGGGGGATGGATTGCAAAATGTGGGGAACCATGGGGAAAACTGCAGAACAGAGTGGAGCCAAAGGAGCAGGGGGAACGGATTGCAAAAAGTGGGGCCCATGGGGAACACTGCAGGACAGAGCGGAATCAAAGGGAGCAGGGGGAACTGATTGGAAAAAGTGGGGAATCGTGCAGAACACTGCGGGACAGGGGGGAACCAAAGGGAATAGGGGGAACGGATTAGAAAAAGTGGGGAACCATGGGGAATACTGCAGGGCAGAGGGGAGCCATAGGGAGCAGGGGCTACAGGTTGGAAAAAATGTGGAGAACCGTGAGGAACACTGCAGAACAGTGAGGAACCAAAGAGAGCAGGGGGAACAGATTGGAAAAAGTGGGGAACCGTGTAGAAAAATGCAGAACAGTGGGGAAACAAACAGAGCAGGGGGAATGGTTTGCAAAAAGTTGGGAAGCGTGGAGGACATTGCAGTACAGAGGGGAACCAAAGGGAGCAGGGCGAACAGATTGTAAAATAGTGGGGAACCGTGGGGAACGCTGCAGAACAGTATGAAACCAAAGCGAGCCGGGGGAATCGTTTGGAAAATGTGGGGAACCTTGGGGAAAACTGCAGAACAGAGTGGAGCCAAAGCAGCAGGGGGAACAGATTGGAAAAAGTGGGGAACTGTGGGGAACACTGGAGAACAGAAGAGAACCAAAGGGAGCAGGGGGAACAGATTGGAAAAAGTGGGGAACCGATTGGAATAAGTAAGGAACCGTGTGGAAAAATGCAGAAAGGTGGGGAACCAAAGGGAGCAGGGGGAAAGAATTGGAAAATGTGGAGAACTGTGGGGAACACTGCAGAACAGAGGGGAACCAAAGGGGCCAGAGGGAACGGATTGGAAAAAGTGGGGAACCGTGGGGAACACTGCACGACAGAGGGGAACCAAAGACATCAGGGGGAACAGATAGGAAAAAATTGGGGAACTGTGAAAACACTGCATGACAGAGGGGAACCAAAGGGAGCAGTAGGTACAGGTTGGAAAAAGTGGGGAACCGTGGAGGACACTGCAGGACAGAGGGAAACCAAAGGGAGGAGGGCGAACAGATTGTAAAAAAGTGGGGAACCGTGGGGAACACTGCAGAACAGTTTGAAACCAAAGCGAGCAGGGGGAACAGTTTGGAAAATGTGGGGAACCGTAGGGAACACTGCAGAACAGAGGGGAACCAATAAGAGCAGGGGAACGCATTGGAAAAAGTGGGGAATCGTGGGGAACACTGCAGAACAGTGAGGAACCAAAGGGAGCAGGGGGAACAGATTGGAAAAAGTGGGGAACCGTGTGGAAAAATGCAGAACAGTGGGGAAACAAAGGGTGCAGGAGGAACAGATTAGAAGAAGTGGGGTAGCGTGTGGAAAAATGCACAACAGTGGGGAACCAAAGGGAACAGTGGGTATAGGATGGAAAAAAATGTGGAGAATCGTGGGGAACACTGCAGAATAGAGTTGAACCAAAGGGAGCAGGGGGAATGGATTGGAAAAAGTGGGGAAGCGTCGGGAACAATGCAGAACAGAGGCGAACCAAAGGGAACAGGGGGAATTGATTGGAAAAAGTGGGGAACCATGGGGGACACTGCAGGGCAGAGGAGAACCATAGGGAGCAGGGGGTACAGGTTGGAAAAATGTGGAGAACCGTGAGCAAAACTGCAGAACAGTGAGGAACCAAAGGGAGCAGGGGGAACAGTTTTGAAAAAGTGGGGAACCGTGGGCAAAAATGCAGAACAGTGGGGAACAAAAGGGAGCAGGAGGAACAGATTGGAAAAAGTTGAGAACAGTGGGGAAAACTGCAGAACAGAGCGGAACCAAAGGGAGCACGGGGAATAGCTCGGAAAAGTGGGGACCCGTGGGTAACAATGCAGAACAGAGAGGAACCAAAGGGAGCAGGGGGAACAGATTGGAAAAAGTGGGGAACCGAGTCGAAAAATGCAGAACAAAGGGGAACCAAAGGGAGCTGGGGGAACAGATTGGAAAAAGTGGGGATTCGTGGAGAGATCTGCAGAACAGAGGTGAACCAAACGAAGCAGGGGGAACGGATTGGAAAAAGTGGGGAACAGTGTGAAAAAATGCAGAACAGAGGGGAACCAGAGTTAGCAGGGGAAACAGATTGGAAAAAGTGGAGAACTGTGGGGAACACTGCAGAACAGAGGGCAAACAAACGGAGCAGGGGAATGGATTGCAAAAAGTTGGGAACCGTGGAGGACAATGCAGGACAGAGGGGAAACAAACAGAGCAGGGGGAATGGATTGCAAAAAGTTGGTAAGCGTGGAGGACACTGCAGAACAGAGGGGAACCAAAGGGAGCAGGGCGAACAGATTGTAAAAAAGTGGGGAACCGTGGGGAACGCTGCAGAACAGTATGAAAAGAAAGCGAGCCGGGGGAATGGTTTGGAAAATGTGAGGAACCGTGGGGAAAACTGCAGAACAGAGTTGAGACAAAGGAGCAGGGGGAACAGATTGGAAAAAGTGGGGAACCGTGGGGAACACTGCAGAACAGAGGGGAACCAAGCGGAGCAGGGGCAACGGATTGCAAAAAGTTGGGAACCGTGGAGAACACGGAAGGACAGAGGGGAACCAAAGGGAACAGCGGGAACAGGTTGGAAAAAGTGGTGTCCCCTGGGTAACACTGCAAGGCAGAGGGGAACAATAGGGAGCAGGGGGTACAGTATGTAAAGAAATGTGTAGAATCATGGGGAACACTGTAGAATAGAGGGGAACCAAAGGGAGCAGGGGGAACGGATTGGAAAAAGTGGGGAAGCGTCGGGAACACTGCAGAACAGAGGAGAACCAAAGGGAGCAGGGGGAACAGATTGGAAAAAGTCGGGAACCGATTGGAAAAAGTAGGGAACCGTGTGGAAAAATGCAGAAAGGTGGAGAACCAAAGGGAGCAGGGGGAATGAATTGGAAAAGGTGGAGAACTGTGGGGAGCACTGCAGAACAGAGGGGAACCAAAGGGAGCAGAGGGAACGGATTGGAAAAAGTGGGGAACCATGGGGCACACTGAATGACAGAGGGGAACCAAAGGGATCAGGGGGAACAGATAGGAAAAAATTGGGGAACTGTGAAAACACTGCATGACAGAGGGGAACCAAAGGGAACAGGAGGTACAGGTTGGAAAAAGTGGGGAACCGTGGAGGACACTGCAGAACAGAGGGGAACCAGAGGGAGCAGGGGAAACAGATTGGAAAAAGTGGGGAACTGTGGGAAACACTGCAGAACAGAGGGGCACCAAAGGGAGCAGAGGGAACGCATTGGAAAAAGTGGGGAACCGTTTGGAACACCGCACGACAGAGGTGAAGCAAAGGAAGCAGGGGGAACGGATTGTAAAAAGTGGGGCCCATGGGGAACACTGCAGGACAGAAGGGAATCAAAGGCAGCAGGGGGAACTGATTGGAAAAAGTGGGGAACTGTGGGGAACACTGCAGAACAGAGGGGAAACAAATGGAGCAGGGGGAATGGATTGCAAAATGTGTGGAACCATGGGGAAAACTGCAGAACAGAGTGGAGCCAAAGGAGCAGGGGGAACAGATTGCAAAAAGTGGGGCCCATGGGGAACACTGCAGGACAGAGCGGAATCAAAGGGAGCAGGGGGAACTGATTTGAAAAAGTGGGGAATCGTGCAGAACACTGCGGGACAGAGGGGAACCAAAGGGAGCAGGGGGAACGGATTAGAAAAAGTGGGGAACCATGGGGAATACTGCAGGGCAGAGGGGAGCCATAGGGAGCAGGGGCTACAGGTTGGAAAAAATGTGGAGAACCGTGAGGAACACTGCAGAACAGTGAGGAACCAAAGGGAGCAGGGGGAACAGATTGGACAAAGTGGGGAACCGTGTGGAAAAATGCAGAACAGTGGGGAAACAAACAGAGCAGGGGGAATGGATTGCAAAAAGTTGGGAAGCGTGGAGGACATTGCAGAACAGCGGGGAACCAAAGGGAGCAGGGCGAACAGATTGTAAAATATTGGGGAACCATGGGGAGCCGGGGGAATGGTTTGGAAAATGTGGGGAACCTTGGGGAAAACTGCAGAACAGAGTGGAGCCAAAGGAGCAGGGGGAACAGATTGGAAAAAGTGGGGAACTGTGGGGAACACTGCAGAACAGAGCAGAACCAAAGGGAGCAGGGGGAACAGATTGGAAAAAGTGGGGAACCGATTGGAAAAAGTAGGGAACCGTGTGGAAAAATGCAGAAAGGTGGGGAATCAAAGGGAGCAGGGGGAAAGAATTGGAAAATGTGGAGAACTGTGGGGAACACTGCAGAACAGAGGGGAACCAAAGGGAGCAGAGGGAACGGATTGGAAAAAGTGGGGAACCGTGGGGAACACTGCACGACAGAGGGGAACCAAAGGGATCAGGGGGAACAGATAGGAAAAAATTGAGGAACTGTGAAAACACTGCATGACAGATGGGAACCAAAGGGAGCAGGAGGTACAGGTTGGAAAAAGTGGGGAACCGTGGAGGACACTGCAGGTCAGAGGGGAACCAAAGGGAGCAGGGCCAACAGATTGTAAAAAAGTGGGGAACCGTGGGGAACACTGCAGAACAGTATGAAACCAAAGCGAGCAGGGGGAACAGTTTGGAAAATGTGTGGAACCGTGGGGAACACTGCAGAACAGAGGGGAACCAATAGGAGCAAGGAAACGCATTGGAAAAAGTGGGGAATCGTGGGTAACACTGCAGAACAGTGAGGAACCAAAGGGAGCAGGGGGAACAGATTGGAAAAAGTGGGGAACCGTGTGGAAAAATGCAGAACAGTGGGGAAACAAAGGGTGCAGGAGGAACAGATTAGAAGAAGTGGGGTTCTTTGGCTTGGCTTCGCGGACGAAGATTTATGGAGGCGGTAAAAAGTCCACGTCAGCTGCAGGCTCGTTTGTGGCTGACCAGTCCGATGCGGGACAGGCAGACACGATTGCAGCGGTTGCAAGGGAAAATTGGTTGGTTGGGGTTGGGTGTTGGGGTTTTCCTCCTTTGCCTTTTGTCAGTGAGGTGGGCTCTGCGGTCTTCTTCAAAGGAGGCTGCTGCCCGCCAAACTGTGAGGCGCCAAGATGCACGGTTTGAGGCGTTATCAGCCCACTGGCGGTGGTCAATGTGGCAGGCACCAAGAGATTTCTTTAGGCAGTCCTTGTACCTTTTCTTTGGTGCACCTCTGTCACGGTGGCCAGTGGAGAGCTCGCCATATAATACGATCTTGAGAAGGCGATGGTCCTCCATTCTGGAGACGTGACCCATCCAGCGCAGCTGGATCTTCAGCAGCGTGGACTCGATGCTGTCGACCTCTGCCATCTCGAGTACCTCGACGTTAGGGGTGTGAGCACTCCAATGGATGTTGAGGATGGAGCGGAGACAACGCTGGTGGAAGCGTTCTAGGAGCCGTAGGTGGTGCCGGTAGAGGACCCATGATTCGGAGCCGAACAGGAGTGTGGGTATGAGAACGGCTCTGTATACGCTTATCTTTGTGAGGTTTTTCAGTTGGTTGTTTTTCCAGACTCTTTTGTGTAGTCTTCCAAAGGCGCTATTTGCCTTGGCGAGTCAGTTGTCTATCTCATTGTCGATCCTTGCATCTGATGAAAGTGGGGTAGCGTGTGGAAAAATGCACAACAGTGGGGAACCAAAGGGAGCAGGGGGTACAGGATGGAAAAAAATGTGGAGAATCGTGGGGAACACTGCAGAATAGAGGGGAACCAAAGGGAGCACGGGGAACGGATTGGAAAAAGTGGGGAAGCGTCGGGAACACTGCAGAAATGAGGCGAACCAAATGGAACAGGGGGAATGGATTGGAAAAAGTGGGGAATCATGGGGGACACTGCAGGGCAGAGGAGAACCATAGGGAGCAGGGGGTACAGGTTGGAAAAATGTGGAGAACCGTGACGAAAACTGCAGAACAGTGAGGAACCAAAGGGAGCAGGGGGAACAGTTTTGAAAAAGTGGGGAACCGTGTGCAAAAATGCAGAACAGTGGGGAACCAAAGGGAGCAGGAGGAACAGATTGGAAAAAGTTGAGAACAGTGGGGAAAACTGCAGAACAGAGCGGAACCAAAGGGAGCAGGGGGAACAGCTCGGAAAAGTGGGGACCCGTGGGGAACAATGCAGAACAGAGAGGAACCAAAGGGAGCAGGGGGAACAGATTGGAAAAAGTGGGGATTCGTGGAGAGATCTGCAGAACAGAGGTGAACCAAAGGAAGCAGGGGGAACGGATTGGAAAAAGTGTGGAACAGTGTGGAAAAATGCAGAACAGAGGGGAACCAGAGATAGCAGGGGAAACAGATTGGAAAAAGTGGGGAACTGTGGGGAACACTGCAGAACAGAGGGCAAACAAACGGAGCAGGAGAAATGGATTGCAAAAAGTTGGGAACCGTGGAGGACAATGCAGGACAGAGGGGAAACAAACAGAGCAGGGGGAATGGATTGCAAAAAGTTGGTAAGCGTGGAGGACACTGCAGAACAGAGGGGAACCAAAGGGAGCAGGGCGAACAGATTGTAAAAAAGAGGGGAACCGTGGGGAACGCTGCAGAACAGTATGAAAAGAAAGAGAGCCGGGGGAATGGTTTGGAAAATGTGAGGAACCATGGGGAAAACTGCAGAACAGAGTTGAGAAAAAGGGGCAGGAGGAACAGATTGGAAAAAGTGGGGAACCGTGGGGAACACTGCAGAACAGAGGGGAACCAAGCGGAGCAGGGGCA
Source organism: Narcine bancroftii (assembly GCF_036971445.1). NCBI lineage: Eukaryota > Metazoa > Chordata > Chondrichthyes > Torpediniformes > Narcinidae > Narcine > Narcine bancroftii. The sequence goes on from NW_027211899.1 coordinate 914,740, forward strand.
ACGGATTGCAAAAAATGTGGAGAATCGTGGAGAACACGGAAGGACAGAGGGGAACCAAAGGGAACAAGGGGAACAGGTTGGAAAAAGTGGTATCCCATGGGTAACACTGCAAGGCAGAGGGGAACCATAGGGAGCAGGGGGAACAGATTGGAAAAAGGGGGGAACCGATTGGAAAAAGTAGGGAACTGTGTGGAAAAATGCAGAAAGGTGGGAAACCAAAGGGAGCAGGGGGAACGAATTGGAAAAGGTGGAGAACTGTGGGGAACACTGCAGAACAGAGGGGAACCAAAGGGAGCAGAGGGAACGGATTGGAAAAAGTGGGGAACCGTGGGGCACACTGCATGACAGAGGGGAACCAAAAGTATCAGGGGGAACAGATAGGAAAAAATTGGGGAACTGTGAAAACACTGCATGACAGAGGGGAACCAAAGGGAACAGGAGGTACAGGTTGGAAAAAGTGGGGAACCGTGGAGGACACTGCAGGACAGAGGGGAACCAAAGGGAGCAGCGCGAACAGATTGTAAAAAAGTGGGGAACCGTGGGAAACACTGCAGAACAGTATGAAACCAAAGCGAGCCGGGGGAACAGTTTGGAAAATGTGGGGAACCGTGGAGATCACTGCAGAACAGAGGGGAACCAAAGGGAGCACGGGAACGGATTGGAAAAAGTGGGGAACCGTGGGGAACACTGAACAATAGAGGGGAACCAAAGGGAGCAGGGGAAATGGATTGGAAAAAGTGGGGAACCGTGGGAAACACTGCAGAACCAAAGGGAGCAGGTGGAACAGTTTGGAAAAAATGTGGAGAACAATAGCGAAAACTGCAGAACAGAGTGGAGCGAAAGGAGCAGGGGGAACAGATTGGAAAAAGTGGGGTCCCATGGGGAACACTGCAAGGCAGAGGGGAACCATATGGAGCAGGGAGTACAGGATGGAAAAAAATGTGGAGAAACGTGGGGAACAATGCAGAATAGAGGGGAACAAAAGGGAGCAGGGGGAACGTATTGGAAAATGTGGGGAAGCGTCGGGAACACTGCAGAACAGAGGCAAACAAAAGGGAACAGGGGGAACGGATGGGAAAAAGTGGGGAACCATGGGGGACACTGCAGGGCAAAGGGGAACCATAAGGAGCAGGGGGTGCTGGTTGGAAAAAATGTGGAGAACAGTGAGGAATCAAAGGGAGCAGGGGGAACAGATTGGAAAAAGTGGGGAACCGTGTGGAAAAATGCAGAACAGTGGGGAACCAAAGGGAGCAGGGGGAAAAGATTGGAAAAAGTGGGGAATCGTGGGGAGTTCTGCAGAACAGAGGTGAACCAAAGGAAGCAGGGGGAACAGATTGGAAAAAGTGGGGAACAGTGTGGAAAAATGCAGAACAGAGGGGAACCAGAGGTAGTAGGGGAAACAGATTGGAAAAAGTGGGGAACCGTGGGGAACACTGCAGAACAGAGGGGCACCAAAGGGAGCAGAGGGAACACATTGGAACAAGTGGGGAACTGTGGGGAATACTGCACGACAGAGGGGAACCAAAGGAAGCAGGGGGAACGGATTGTAAAAAGTTGGGCCCATGGGGAACACTGTAGGACAGAGGGGAATCAAAGGGAGCAGGGGGAACTGATTGCAAAAAGTTGGGAACCGTGGAAGACAGTGCAGGACAGAGGGGAAACAAACAGAGCAGGGGTAATGGATTGCAAAAAGTTGGTAAGCGTGGAGGACACTGCAGAACAGAGGGGAACCAAAGGGAGCAGGGCGAACCATTGTAAAAAAGTGGGGAACCGTGAGGAACGCTGCAGAACAGTGTGAAAAGAAAGCGAGCCGGGGGAATGGTTTGGAAAATGTGGGGAACCGTGGGGAAAACTGCAGAACAGAGTGGAGCCAAAGGAGCAGGGGCAACAGATTGGAAAAAGTGGGGAACCGTTTGGAACACTGCACGACAAAGGGGAACCAAAGGAAGCAGGGGGAACGGATTGTAAAAAGTGGGGCCCATGGGGAACACTGCAGGACAGAGGGGAATCAAAGGGAGCAGGGGGAACTGATTGGAAAAAGTGGGGAACTGTGGGGAACACTGCAGAACAGAGGGGAAACAAAGGGAGCAGGGGGTATGGATTGCAAAATGTGGGGAACCATGCGGAAAACTGCAGAACAGAGTGGAGCCAAAGGAGCAGGGGGAACGGATTGCAAAAAGTGGGGCCCATGGGAAACACTGCAGGACAGAGCGGAATCAAAGGGAGCAGGGGGAACTGATTGGAAAAAGTGGGGAATCGTGCAGAACACTGCGGGACAGAGGGGAACCAAAGGGAATATGGGGAACGGATTAGAAAAAGTGGGGAACCATGGGGAATACTGCAGGGCAGAGGGGAGCCTTAGGGAGCAGGGGCTACAGGTTGGAAAAAATGTGGAGAACCGTGAGGAAAACTGCAGAACAGTGAGGAACCAAAGAGAGCAGGGGGAACAGATTAGAAAAAGTGGGGAACCGTGTGGAAAAATGCAGAACATTGGGAAACAAACAGAGCAGGGGGAATGGATTGCAAAAAGTTGGTAAGCGTGGAGGACATTGCAGAACAGAGGGGAACCAAAGGGAGCAGGGCGAACAGATTGTAAAATAGTGGGGAACCGTGGGGAACGCTGCAGAACAGAATGAAACCAAAGCGAGCCGGGGGAATCGTTTGGAAAATGTGGGGAACCTTGGGGAAAACTGCAGAACAGAGTGGAGCCAAAGGAGCAGGGGGAACAGATTGGAAAAAGTGGGGAACTGTGGGGAACACTGGAGAACAGAAGAGAACCAAAGGGAGCAGGGGGAACAGATTGGAAAAAGTGGGGAACCGATTGGAATAAGTAGGGAACCGTGTGGAAAAATGCAGAAAGGTGGGGAAACAAAGGGAGCAGGGGGAAAGAATTGGAAAATGTGGAGAACTGTGGGGAACACTGCAGAACAGAGGGGAACCAAAGGGAGCAGAGGGAACGGATTGGAAAAAGTGGGGAACCGTGGGGAACACTGCACGACAGAGGGGAACCAAAGACATCAGGGGGAACAGATAGGAAAAAATTGGGGAACTGTGAAAACACTGCATGACAGAGGGGAACCAAAGGGAGCAGTAGGTACAGGTTGGAAAAAGTGGGGAACCGTGGAGGACACTGCAGGACAGAGGGAAACCAAAGGGAGCAGGGCGAACAGATTGTAAAAAAGTGGGGAACCGTGGGGAACACTGCAGAACAGTTTGAAACCAAAGCGAGCAGGGGGAACAGTTTGGAAAATGTGGGGAACCGTAGGGAACACTGCAGAACAGAGGGGAACCAATAAGAGCAGGGGAACGCATTGGAAAAAGTGGGGAATCGTGGGGAACACTGCAGAACAGTGAGGAACCAAAGGGAGCAGGGGGAACAGATTGGAAAAAGTGGGGAACCGTGTGGAAAAATGCAGAACAGTGGGGAAACAAAGGGTGCAGGAGGAACAGATTAGAAGAAGTGGAGTAGCGTGTGGAAAAATGCACAACAGTGGGGAACCAAAGGGAACAGGGGGTATAGGATGGAAAAAAATGTGGAGAATCGTGGGGAACACTGCAGAATAGAGTTGAACCAAAGGGAGCAGGGGGAATGGATTGGAAAAAGTGGGGAAGCGTCGGGAACAATGCAGAACAGAGGCAAACCAAAGGGAACAGGGGGAATTGATTGGAAAAAGTGGGGAATCATGGGGGACACTGCAGGGCAGAGGAGAACCATAGGGAGCAGGGGGTACAGGTTGGAAAAATGTGGAGAACCGTGAGGAAAACTGCAGAACAGTGAGGAACCAAAGGGAGCAGGGGGAACAGTTTTGAAAAAGTGGGGAACCGTGGGCAAAAATGCAGAACAGTGGGGAACCAAAGGGAGCAGGAGGAACAGATTGGAAAAAGTTGAGAACAGTGGGGAAAACTGCAGAACAGAGCGGAACCAAAGGGAGCACGGGGAACAGCTCGGAAAAGTGGGGACCCATGGGGAACAATGCAGAACAGAGAGGAACCAAAGGGAGCAGGGGGAACAGATTGGAAAAAGTGGGGAACCGAGTCGAAAAATGCAGAACAAAGGGGAACCAAAGGGAGCTGGGGGAACAGATTGGAAAAAGTGGGGATTCGTGGAGAGATCTGCAGAACACAGGTGAACCAAACGAAGCAGGGGGAACGGATTGCAAAAAGTTGGGAACCGTGGAGGACAATGCAGGACAGAGGGGAAACAAACAGAGCAGGGGGAATGGATTGCAAAAAGTTGGTAAGCATGGAGGACACTGCAGAACAGAGGGGAACCAAAGGGAGCAGGGCGAACAGATTGTAAAAAAGTGGGGAACCGTGGGGAACGCTGCAGAACAGTATGAAAAGAAAGCGAGCCGGGGGAATGGTTTGGAAAATGTGAGGAACCGTGGGGAAAACTGCAGAACAGAGTTGAGACAAAGGAGCAGGGGGAACAGATTGGAAAAAGTGGGGAACCGTGGGGAACACTGCAGAACAGAGGGGAACCAAGCGGAGCAGGGGCAACGGATTGCAAAAAGTTGGGAACCGTGGAGAACACGGAAGGACAGAGGGGAACCAAAGGGAACAGCGGGAACAGGTTGGAAAAAGTGGTGTCCCATGGGTAACACTGCAAGGCAGAGGGGAACCATAGGGAACAGGGGGTACAGTATGTAAAGAAATGTGGAGAATCATGGGGAACACTGTAGAATAGAGGGGAACCAAAGGGAGCAGGGGGAACAGATTGGAAAAAGTCGGGAACCGACTGGAAAAAGTAGGGAACCGTGTGGAAAAATGCAGAAAGGTGGAGAACCAAAGGGAGCAGGGGGAATGAATTGGAAAAGGTGGAGAACTGTGGGGAACACTGCAGAACAGAGGGGAACCAAAGGGAGCAGAGGGAACGGATTGGAAAAAGTGGGGAACCGTGGGGCACACTGCATGACAGAGGGGAACCAAAGAGATCAGGGGGAACAGATAGGAAAAAATTGGGGAACTGTGAAAACACTGCATGACAGAGGGGAACCAAAGGGAACAGGAGGTACAGGTTGGAAAAAGTGGGGAACCGTGGAGGACACTGCAGAACAGAAGGGAACCAGAGGGAGCAGGGGAAACAGATTGGAAAAAGTGGGGAACTGTGGGGAACACTGCAGAACAGAGGGGCACCAAAGGGAGCAGAGGGAACGCATTGGAAAAAGTGGGGAACCGTTTGGAACACTGCACGACAGAGGTGAAGCAAAGGAAGCAGGGGGAACGGATTGTAAAAAGTGGGGCCCATGGGGAACACTGCAGGACAGAGGGGAATCAAAGGCAGCAGGGGGAACTGATTGGAAAAAGTGGGGAACTGTGGGGAACACTGCAGAACAGAGGGGAAACAAATGGAGCAGGGGGAATGGATTGCAAAATATGTGGAACCATGGGGAAAACTGTAGAACAGAGTGGAGCCAAAGGAGCAGGGGGAACAGACTGCAAAAAGTGGGGCCCATGGGGAACACTGCAGGACAGAGCGGAATCAAAGGGAGCAGGGGGAACTGATTTGAAAAAGTGGGGAATCGTGCAGAACACTGCGGGACAGAGGGGAACCAAAGGGAGCAGGGGGAACGGATTAGAAAAAGTGGGGAACCATGGGGAATACTGCAGGGCAGAGGAGAGCCATAGGGAGCAGGGGCTACAGGTTGGAAAAAATGTGGAGAACCGTGAGGAACACTGCAGAACAGTGAGGAACCAAAGGGAGCAGGGGGAACAGATTGGACAAAGTGGGGAACCGTGTGGAAAAATGCAGAACAGTGGGGAAACAAATAGAGCAGGGGGAATGGATTGCAAAAAGTTGGGAAGCGTGGAGGACATTGCAGAACAGCGGGGAACCAAAGGGAGCAGGGCGAACAGATTGTAAAATAGTGGGGAACCATGGGGAACGCTGCAGAACAGTATGAAACCAAAGCGAGCCGGGGGAATGGTTTGGAAAATGTGGGGAACCTTGGGGAAAACTGCAGAACAGAGTGGAGCCAAAGGAGCAGGGGGAACAGATTGGAAAAAGTGGGGAACTGTGGGGAACACTGCAGAACAGAGCAGAACCAAAGGGAGCAGGGGGAACAGATTGGAAAAAGTGGGGAACCGATTGGAAAAAGTAGGGAACCGTGTGGAAAAATGCAGAAAGGTGGGGAACCAAAGGGAGCAGAGGGAACGGATTGGAAAAAGTGGGGAACCATGGGGAACACTGCACGACGGAGGGGAACCAAAGGGATCGGGGGAACAGATAGGAAAAAATTGGGGAACTGTGAAAACACTGCATGACAGAGGGGAACCATAGGGAGCAGGAGGTACAGGTTGGAAAAAGTGGGGAACCGTGGAGGACACTGCAGGACAGAGGGGAACCAAAGGGAGCAGGGCGAACAGATTGTAAAAAAGTGGGGAACCGTGGGGAACACTGCAGAACAGTATGAAACCAAAGCGAGCAGGGGGAACAGTTTGGAAAATGTGGGGAACCGTGGGGATCACTGCAGAACAGAGGGGAACCAAAGGGAGCAGGGGAACGCATTGGAAAAAGTGGGGAACCGTGGGGAACACTGCAGAACAGTGAGGAACCAAAGGGAGCAGGGGGAACAGATTGGAAAAAGTGGGGAACCATGTGGTAAAATGCAGAACAGTGGGGAAACAAAGGGTGCAGGAGGAACAGATTAGAAGAAGTGGGGTACCGTGTAGAAAAATGCAGAAGAGTGGGGAACCAAAGGGAGCAGGAGGGACAAATTGGAAAAAGTTGAGAACAGTGGGGAAAACTGCAGAGCAGAGAGGAACCAAAGGGAGCAGGGGGAACAGCTCGGAAAAGTGGAGACCCGTGGGGAACAATGCAGAACAGAGAGGAACCAAAGGGAGCAGGGGGAACAGATTTGAAAAAGTGGGGAACCGTGTGGAAAAATGCAGAACAAAGGGGAACCAAAGGGAGCAGGGGGAACAGATTGGAAAAAGTGGGGATTCGTGGAGAGATCTGCAGAACAGAGGTGAACCAAATGAAGCAGGGGGAACGGATTGGAAAAAGTGGGGAACAGTGTGGAAAAATGCAGAACAGAGGGGAACCAGAGGTAGCAGGGGAAACAGATTGGAAAAAGTGGGGAACTGTGGGGAACACTGCAGAACAGAGGGCAAACAAACGGAGCAGGGGAAATGGATTGCAAAAAGTTGGGAACCGTGGAGGACAATGCATGACAGAGGGGAAACAAACAGAGCAGGGGGAATGGATTGCAAAAAGTTGGTAAGCGTGGAGGACACTGCAGAACAGAGGGGAAACAAAGGGAGCAGGGCGAACAGATTGTAAAAAAAGTGGGGAACCGTGGGGAACTCTGCAGAACAGTATGAAAAGAAAGCGAGCCGGGGGAATGGTTTGGAAAATATGAGGAACCGTGGGGAAAACTGCAGAACAGAGTTGAGACAAAGGAGCAGGGGGAACAGATTGGAAAAAGTGGGGAACCGTGGGGAACACGGAAGGACAGAGGGGAACCAAAGGGAACAAGGGGAACAGGTTGGAAAAAGTGGTGTCCCATGGGTAACACTGCAAGGCAGAGGGGAACCATAGGGAGCAGGGGGTACAGTATGTAAAAAAATGTGGAGAATCGTGGGGAACACTGTAGAATAGAGGGGAACCAAAGGGAGCAGGGGGTACGGATTGGAAAAAGTGGGGAAGCGTCGGGAACACTGCAGAACAGAGGAGAACCAAAGGGAGCAGGGGGAACGAATTGGAAAAAGTTGGGAAGAGTCGGGAACACTGCAGAACAGAGGGGAACCAAAGGGAGCAGAGGGAACGGATTGGAAAAAGTGGGGAACCGTGGGGCTCACTGCATGACAGAGGCGAACCAAAGGGATCAGGGGGAACAGATAGGAAAAAATTGGGGAACTGTGAAAACACTGCATGACAGAGGGGAACCTAAGGGAACAGGAGGTACAGGTTGGAAAAAGTGGGGAACCGTGGGGAACACTGCAGAACAGTATGAAACCAAAGCGAGCCGGGGGAACAGTTTGGAAAATGTGGGGAACCGTGGAGATCACTGCAGAACAGAGGGGAACCAAAGGGAGCACGGGAACGGATTGGAAAAAGTGGGGAACCGTGGGGAACACTGAACAATAGAGGGGAACCAAAGGGAGCAGGGGAAATGGATTGGAAAAAGTGGGGAACCGTGGGAAACACTGCAGAACCAAAGGGAGCAGGTGGATCAGTTTGGAAAAAATGTGGAGAACCATAGCGAAAACTGCAGAACAGAGTGGAGCGAAAGGAGCAGGGGGAACAGATTGGAAAAAGTGGGGTCCCATGGGGAACACTGCAAGGCAGAGGGGAACCATAGGGAGCAGGGAGTACAAGATGGAAAAAAATGTGGAGAATCATGGGGAACACTGTAGAATAGAGGGGAACCAAAGGGAGCAGGGGGAACAGATTGGAAAAAGTCGGGAACCGATTGGAAAAAGTAGGGAACCGTGTGGAAAAATGCAGAAAGGTGGAGAACCAAAGGGAGCAGGGGGAATGAATTGGAAAAGGTGGAGAACTGTGGGGAACACTGCAGAACAGAGGGGAACCAAAGGGAGCAGAGGGAACGGATTGGAAAAAGTGGGGAACCGTGGGGCACACTGCATGACAGAGGGGAACCAAAGGGATCAGGGGGAACAGATAGGAAAAAATTGGGGAACTGTGAAAACACTGCATGACAGAGGGGAACCAAAGGGAACAGGAGGTACAGGTTGGAAAAAGTGGGGAACCGTGGAGGACACTGCAGAACAGAAGGGAACCAGAGGGAGCAGGGGAAACAGATTGGAAAAAGTGGGGAACTGTGGGGAACACTGCAGAACAGAGGGGCACCAAAGGGAGCAGAGGGAACGCATTGGAAAAAGTGGGGAACCGTTTGGAACACTGCACGACAGAGGTGAAGCAAAGGAAGCAGGGGGAACGGATTGTAAAAAGTGGGGCCCATGGGGAACACTGCAGGACAGAGGGGAATCAAAGGCAGCAGGGGGAACTGATTGGAAAAAGTGGGGAACTGTGGGGAACACTGCAGAACAGAGGGGAAACAAATGGAGCAGGGGGAATGGATTGCAAAATGTGTGGAACCATGGGGAAAACTGCAGAACAGAGTGGAGCCAAAGGAGCAGGGGGAACAGATTGCAAAAAGTGGGGCCCATGGGGAACACTGCAGGACAGAGCGGAATCAAAGGGAGCAGGGGGAACTGATTTGAAAAAGTGGGGAATCGTGCAGAACACTGCGGAACAGAGGGGAACCAAAGGGAGCAGGGGGAACGGATTAGAAAAAGTGGGGAACCATGGGGAATACTGCAGGGCAGAGGAGAGCCATAGGGAGCAGGGGCTACAGGTTGGAAAAAATGTGGAGAACCGTGAGGAACACTGCAGAACAGTGAGGAACCAAAGGGAGCAGGGGGAACAGATTGGACAAAGTGGGGAACCGTGTGGAAAAATGCAGAACAGTGGGGAAACAAATAGAGCAGGGGAAATGGATTGCAAAAAGTTGGGAAGCGTGGAGGACATTGCAGAACAGCGGGGAACCAAAGGGAGCAGGGCGAACAGGTTGTAAAATAGTGGGGAACCATGGGGAACGCTGCAGAACAGTATGAAACCAAAGCGAGCCGGGGGAATGGTTTGGAAAATGTGGGGAACCTTGGGGAAAACTGCAGAACAGAGTGGAGCCAAAGGAGCAGGGGGAACAGATTGGAAAAAGTGGGGAACTGTGGGGAACACTGCAGAACAGAGCAGAACCAAAGGGAGCAGGGGGAACAGATTGGAAAAAGTGGGGAACCGATTGGAAAAAGTAGGGAACCGTGTGGAAAAATGCAGAAAGGTGGGGAACCAAAGGGAGCAGAGGGAACGGATTGGAAAAAGTGGGGAACCATGGGGAACACTGCACGACGGAGGGGAACCAAAGGGATCGGGGGAACAGATAGGAAAAAATTGGGGAACTGTGAAAACACTTCATGACAGAGGGGAACCATAGGGAGCAGGAGGTACAGGTTGGAAAAAGTGGGGAACCGTGGAGGACACTGCAGGACAGAGGGGAACCAAAGGGAGCAGGGCGAACAGATTGTAAAAAAGTGGGGAACCGTGGGGAGCACTGCAGAACAGTATGAAACCAAAGCGAGCAGGGGGAACAGTTTGGAAAATGTGGGGAACCGTGGGGATCACTGCAGAACAGAGGGGAACCAAAGGGAGCAGGGGAACGCATTGGAAAAAGTGGGGAACCGTGGGGAACACTGCAGAACAGTGAGGAACCAAAGGGAGCAGGGGGAACAGATTGGAAAAAGTGGGGAACCATGTGGTAAAATGCAGAACAGTGGGGAAACAAAGGGTGCAGGAGGAACAGATTAGAAGAAGTGGGGTACCGTGTAGAAAAATGCAGAAGAGTGGGGAACCAAAGGGAGCAGGAGGGACAAATTGGAAAAAGTTGAGAACAGTGGGGAAAACTGCAGAGCAGAGAGGAACCAAAGGGAGCAGGGGGAACAGCTCGGAAAAGTGGAGACCCGTGGGGAACAATGCAGAACAGAGAGGAACCAAAGGGAGCAGGGGGAACAGATTGGAAAAAGTGGGGAACCGTGTGGAAAAATGCAGAACAAAGGGGAACCAAAGGGAGCAGGAGGAACAGATTGGAAAAAGTGGGGATTCGTGGAGAGATCTGCAGAACAGAGGTGAACCAAATGAAGCAGGGGGAACGGATTGGAAAAAGTGGGGAACAGTGTGGAAAAATGCAGAACAGAGGGGAACCAGAGGTAGCAGGGAAAACAGATTGGAAAAAGTGGGGAACTGTGGGGAACACTGCAGAACAGAGGGCAAACAAACGGAGCAGGGGAAATGGATTGCAAAAAGTTGGGAACCGTGGAGGACAATGCATGACAGAGGGGAAACAAACAGAGCAGGGGGAATGGATTGCAAAAAGTTGGTAAGCGTGGAGGACACTGCAGAACAGAGGGGAAACAAAGGGAGCAGGGCGAACAGATTGTAAAAAAAGTGGGGAACCGTGGGGAACTCTGCAGAACAGTATGAAAAGAAAGCGAGCCGGGGGAATGGTTTGGAAAATATGAGGAACCGTGGGGAAAACTGCAGAACAGAGTTGAGACAAAGGAGCAGGGGGAACAGATTGGAAAAAGTGGGGAACCGTGGGGAACACGGAAGGACAGAGGGGAACCAAAGGGAACAAGGGGAACAGGTTGGAAAAAGTGGTGTCCCATGGGTAACACTGCAAGGCAGAGGGGAACCATAGGGAGCAGGGGGTACAGTATGTAAAAAAATGTGGAGAATCGTGGGGAACACTGTAGAATAGAGGGGAACCAAAGGGAGCAGGGGGTACGGATTGGAAAAAGTGGGGAAGCGTCGGGAACACTGCAGAACAGAGGAGAACCAAAGGGAGCAGGGGGAACGAATTGGAAAAAGTTGGGAAGCGTCGGGAACACTGCAGAACAGAGGGGAACCAAAGGGAGCAGAGGGAACGGATTGGAAAAAGTGGGGAACCGTGGGGCTCACTGCATGACAGAGGCGAACCAAAGGGATCAGGGGGAACAGATAGGAAAAAATTGGGGAACTGTGAAAACACTGCATGACAGAGGGGAACCTAAGGGAACAGGAGGTACAGGTTGGAAAAAGTGGGGAACCGTGGGGAACACTGCAGAACAGTATGAAACCAAAGCGAGCCGGGGGAACAGATTGGAAAAAGTGGGGAACCGTGTGGAAAAATGCAGAACAGTGGGGAAACAAAGGGTGCAGGAGGAACAGATTAGAAGAAGTGGGGTAGCGTGTGGAAAAATGCACAACAGTGGGGAACCAAAGGGAGCAGGGGGTACAGGATGGAAAAAAATGTGGAGAATCGTGGGGAACACTGCAGAATAGAGGGGAACCAAAGGGAGCAGGGGGAACGGATTGGAAAAAGTGGGGAAGCGTCGGGAACACTGCAGAACAGTGGCGAACCAAATGGAACAGGGGGACCGGATTGGAAAAAGTGGGGAATCATGGGGGACACTGCAGGGCAGAGGAGAACCATAGGGAGCAGGGGGTACAGGTTCGAAAAAGTGGTATCCCATGGGTAACACTGCAAGGCAGAGGGGAACCATAGGGAGCAGGGGGTACAGTGTGTAAAAAAATGTGGAGAATCGTGGGGAACACTGTAGAATAGAGGGGAACCAAAGGCAGCAGGGGGAACGGATTGCAAAAAGTGGCGGTGTTTCGGGAACACTGCAGAACAGAGGAGAACCAAAGGGAGCAGGGGGAACAGATTGGAAAAAGTAGGGAACCGTGTGGAAAAATGCAGAAAGGTGGGAAACCAAAGGGAGCAGGGGGAACGAATTGGAAAAGGTGGAGAACTGTGGGGAACACTGCATGACAGAGGGGAACCAAAGGGATCAGGTGGAACAGATAGGAAAAAATTGGGGAACTGTGAAAACACTGCATGACAGAGGGGAACCAACGGGAACAGGAGGTACAGGTTGGAAAAAGTGGGGAACCGTGGAGGACACTGCAGGACAGAGGGGAACCAAAGGGAGCAGGGCGAACAGATTGTAAAAAAGTGGGGAACCGTGGCCAAAACTGCAGAACAGTATGAAACCAAAGCGAGCCGGGGGAACAGTTTGGAAAATGTGGGGAACCGTGGAGATCACTGCAGAACAGAGGGGAACCAAAGGGAGCACGGGAACGGATTGGAAAAAGTGGGGAACCGTGGGGAACACTGAACAATAGAGGGGAACCAAAGGGAGCAGGGGAAATGGATTGGAAAAAGTGGGGAACCGTGGGAAACACTGCAGAACCAAAGGGAGCAGGTGGAACAGTTTGGAAAAAATGTGGAGAACCATAGCGAAAACTGCAGAACAGAGTGGAGCGAAAGGAGCAGGGGGAACAGATTGGAAAAAGTGGGGTCCCATGGGGAACACTGCAAGGCAGAGGGGAACCATAGGGAGCAGGGAGTACAGGATGGAAAAAAATGTGGAGAAACGTGGGGAACAATGCAGAATAGAGGGGAACAAAAGGGAGCAGGGGGAACGTATTGGAAAAAGTGGGGAAGCGTCGGGAACACTGCAGAACAGAGGCAAACAAAAGGGAACAGGGGGAACGGATGGGAAAAAGTGGGGAAACATGGGGGACACTGCAGGGCAGAGGGGAACCATAGGGAGCAGGGGGTGCTGGTTGGAGAAAATGTGGAGAACAGTGAGGAATCAAAGGGAGCAGGGGGAACAGATTGGAAAAAGTGGGGAACCGTGTGGAAAAATGCAGAACAGTGGGGAACCAAAGGGAGCAGGGGGAAAAGATTGGAAAAAGTGGGGAATCGTGGGGAGTTCTGCAGAACAGAGGTGAACCAAAGGAAGCAGGGGGAACAGATTGGAAAAAGTGGGGAACAGTGTGGAAAAATGCAGAACAGAGGGGAACCAGAGGTAGTAGGGGAAACAGATTGGAAAAAGTGGGGAACCGTGGGGTACACAGCAGAACAGAGGGGCACCAAAGGGAGCAGAGGGAACACATTGGAATAAGTGGGGAACTGTGGGGAATACTGCACGATAGAGGGGAACCAAAGGAAGCAGGGGGAACGGATTGTAAAAAGTTGGGCCCATGGGGAACACTGTAGGACAGAGGGGAATCAAAGGGAGCAGGGGGAATTGATTGCAAAAAGTTGGGAACCGTGGAAGACAATGCAGGACAGAGGGGAAACAAACAGAGCAGGGGTAATGGATTGCAAAAAGTTGGTAAGCGTGGAGGACACTGCAGAACAGAGGGGAACCAAAGGGAGCAGGGCGAACAGATTGTAAAAAAGTGGGGAACCGTGGGGAACGCTGCAGAACAGTGTGAAAAGAAAGCGAGCCGGGGGAATGGTTTGGAAAATGTGGGGAACCGTGGGGAAAACTGCAGAACAGAGTGGAGCCAAAGGAGCAGGGGCAACAGGTTGGAAAAAGTGGGGAACCGTTTGGAACACTGCACGACAAAGGGGAACCAAAGGAAGCAGGGGGAACGGATTGTAAAAAGTGGGGCCCATGGGGAACACTGCAGGACAGAGGGGAAACAAAGGGAGCAGGGGGAATGGATTGCAAAATGTGGGGAACCATGCGGAAAACTGCAGAACAGAGTGGAGCCAAAGGAGCAGGGGGAACGGATTGCAAAAAGTGGGGCCCATGGGGAACACTGCAGGACAGAGCGGAATCAAAGGGAGCAGGGGGAACAGATTGGAAAAAGTGGGGAACCGTGTGGAAAAATGCAGAACAGTGGGGAAACAAACAGAGCAGGGGGAAACAGATTGGAAAAAGTGGGGAACCGTGGGGTACACTGCAGAACAGAGGGGCACCAAAGGGAGCAGGGCGAACAGATTGTAAAATAGTGGGGAACCGTGGGGAACGCTGCAGAACAGTATGAAACCAAAGCGAGCCGGGGGAATGGTTTGGAAAATGTGGGGAACCTTGGGGAAAACTGCAGAACAGAGTGGAGCCAAAAGAGAAGGGGGAACAGATTGGAAAAAGTGGGGAACTGTGGGGAAAACTGCAGAACAGAGCAGAACCAAAGGGAGCAGGGGGAACAGATTGGAAAAAGTGGGGAACCGATTGGAAAAAGTAGGGACACGTGTGGAAAGATGCAGAAAGGTGGGGAACCAAAGGGAGCAGGGGGAAAGAATTGGAAAATGTGGAGAACTGTGGGGAACACTGCAGAACAGAGGGGAACCAAAGGGAGCAGAGGGAACGGATTGGAAAAAGTGGGGAACCGTGGGGAACACTGCACGACAGAGGGGAACCAAAGGGAGCAGGGGGAACAGATTGGAAAAAGTGGGGAACCGTGTGGAAAAATGCAGAACAGTGGGAAAACAAAGGGTGCAGGAGGAACAGATTAGAAGAAGTGGGGTACCGTGTGGAAAAATGCAGAAGAGTGGGGAACCAAAGGGAGCAGGAGGAACAGATTGGAAAAAGTTGAGAACAGTGGGGAAAACTGCAGAGCAGAGCGGAACCAAAGGGAGCATGGGGAACAGCTCGGAAAAGTGGAGACCCGTGGGGAACAATGCAGAACAGAGAGGAACCAAAGGGAGCAGGGGGAACAGATTGGAAAAAGTGGGGTCCCATGGGGAACACTGCAAGGCAGAGGGGAACCATAGGGAGCAGGGAGTACAAGATGGAAAAAAATGTGGAGAATCATGGGGAACACTGTAGAATAGAGGGGAACCAAAGGGAGCAGGGGGAACAGATTGGAAAAAGTCGGGAACCGATTGGAAAAAGTAGGGAACCGTGTGGAAAAATGCAGAAAGGTGGAGAACCAAAGGGAGCAGGGGGAATGAATTGGAAAAGGTGGAGAACTGTGGGGAACACTGCAGAACAGAGGGGAACCAAAGGGAGCAGAGGGAACGGATTGGAAAAAGTGGGGAACCGTGGGGCACACTGCATGACAGAGGGGAACCAAAGGGATCAGGGGGAACAGATAGGAAAAAATTGGGGAACTGTGAAAACACTGCATGACAGAGGGGAACCAAAGGGAACAGGAGGTACAGGTTGGAAAAAGTGGGGAACCGTGGAGGACACTGCAGAACAGAAGGGAACCAGAGGGAGCAGGGGAAACAGATTGGAAAAAGTGGGGAACTGTGGGGAACACTGCAGAACAGAGGGGCACCAAAGGGAGCAGAGGGAACGCATTGGAAAAAGTGGGGAACCGTTTGGAACACTGCACGACAGAGGTGAAGCAAAGGAAGCAGGGGGAACGGATTGTAAAAAGTGGGGCCCATGGGGAACACTGCAGGACAGAGGGGAATCAAAGGCAGCAGGGGGAACTGATTGGAAAAAGTGGGGAACTGTGGGGAACACTGCAGAACAGAGGGGAAACAAATGGAGCAGGGGGAATGGATTGCAAAATGTGTGGAACCATGGGGAAAACTGCAGAACAGAGTGGAGCCAAAGGAGCAGGGGGAACAGATTGCAAAAAGTGGGGCCCATGGGGAACACTGCAGGACAGAGCGGAATCAAAGGGAGCAGGGGGAACTGCTTTGAAAAAGTGGGGAATCGTGCAGAACACTGCGGAACAGAGGGGAACCAAAGGGAGCAGGGGGAACGGATTAGAAAAAGTGGGGAACCATGGGGAATACTGCAGGGCAGAGGAGAGCCATAGGGAGCAGGGGCTACAGGTTGGAAAAAATGTGGAGAACCGTGAGGAACACTGCAGAACAGTGAGGAACCAAAGGGAGCAGGGGGAACAGATTGGACAAAGTGGGGAACCGTGTGGAAAAATGCAGAACAGTGGGGAAACAAATAGAGCAGGGGAAATGGATTGCAAAAAGTTGGGAAGCGTGGAGGACATTGCAGAACAGCGGGGAACCAAAGGGAGCAGGGCGAACAGGTTGTAAAATAGTGGGGAACCATGGGGAACGCTGCAGAACAGTATGAAACCAAAGCGAGCCGGGGGAATGGTTTGGAAAATGTGGGGAACCTTGGGGAAAACTGCAGAACAGAGTGGAGCCAAAGGAGCAGGGGGAACAGATTGGAAAAAGTGGGGAACTGTGGGGAACACTGCAGAACAGAGCAGAACCAAAGGGAGCAGGGGGAACAGATTGGAAAAAGTGGGGAACCGATTGGAAAAAGTAGGGAACCGTGTGGAAAAATGCAGAAAGGTGGGGAACCAAAGGGAGCAGAGGGAACGGATTGGAAAAAGTGGGGAACCATGGGGAACACTGCACGACGGAGGGGAACCAAAGGGATCGGGGGAACAGATAGGAAAAAATTGGGGAACTGTGAAAACACTTCATGACAGAGGGGAACCATAGGGAGCAGGAGGTACAGGTTGGAAAAAGTGGGGAACCGTGGAGGACACTGCAGGACAGAGGGGAACCAAAGGGAGCAGGGCGAACAGATTGTAAAAAAGTGGGGAACCGTGGGGAGCACTGCAGAACAGTATGAAACCAAAGCGAGCAGGGGGAACAGTTTGGAAAATGTGGGGAACCGTGGGGATCACTGCAGAACAGAGGGGAACCAAAGGGAGCAGGGGAACGCATTGGAAAAAGTGGGGAACCGTGGGGAACACTGCAGAACAGTGAGGAACCAAAGGGAGCAGGGGGAACAGATTGGAAAAAGTGGGGAACCATGTGGTAAAATGCAGAACAGTGGGGAAACAAAGGGTGCAGGAGGAACAGATTAGAAGAAGTGGGGTACCGTGTAGAAAAATGCAGAAGAGTGGGGAACCAAAGGGAGCAGGAGGGACAAATTGGAAAAAGTTGAGAACAGTGGGGAAAACTGCAGAGCAGAGAGGAACCAAAGGGAGCAGGGGGAACAGCTCGGAAAAGTGGAGACCCGTGGGGAACAATGCAGAACAGAGAGGAACCAAAGGGAGCAGGGGGAACAGATTGGAAAAAGTGGGGAACCGTGTGGAAAAATGCAGAACAAAGGGGAACCAAAGGGAGCAGGAGGAACAGATTGGTAAAAGTGGGGATTCGTGGAGAGATCTGCAGAACAGAGGTGAACCAAATGAAGCAGGGGGAACGGATTGGAAAAAGTGGGGAACAGTGTGGAAAAATGCAGAACAGAGGGGAACCAGAGGTAGCAGGGAAAACAGATTGGAAAAAGTGGGGAACTGTGGGGAACACTGCAGAACAGAGGGCAAACAAACGGAGCAGGGGAAATGGATTGCAAAAAGTTGGGAACCGTGGAGGACAATGCATGACAGAGGGGAAACAAACAGAGCAGGGGGAATGGATTGCAAAAAGTTGGTAAGCGTGGAGGACACTGCAGAACAGAGGGGAAACAAAGGGAGCAGGGCGAACAGATTGTAAAAAAAGTGGGGAACCGTGGGGAACTCTGCAGAACAGTATGAAAAGAAAGCGAGCCGGGGGAATGGTTTGGAAAATATGAGGAACCGTGGGGAAAACTGCAGAACAGAGTTGAGACAAAGGAGCAGGGGGAACAGATTGGAAAAAGTGGGGAACCGTGGGGAACACGGAAGGACAGAGGGGAACCAAAGGGAACAAGGGGAACAGGTTGGAAAAAGTGGTGTCCCATGGGTAACACTGCAAGGCAGAGGGGAACCATAGGGAGCAGGGGGTACAGTATGTAAAAAAATGTGGAGAATCGTGGGGAACACTGTAGAATAGAGGGGAACCAAAGGGAGCAGGGGGTACGGATTGGAAAAAGTGGGGAACCGTGGGGAGCACTGCAGAACAGTATGAAACCAAAGCGAGCAGGGGGAACAGTTTGGAAAATGTGGGGAACCGTGGGGATCACTGCAGAACAGAGGGGAACCAAAGGGAGCAGGGGAACGCATTGGAAAAAGTGGGGAACCGTGGGGAACACTGCAGAACAGTGAGGAACCAAAGGGAGCAGGGGGAACAGATTGGAAAAAGTGGGGAACCATGTGGTAAAATGCAGAACAGTGGGGAAACAAAGGGTGCAGGAGGAACAGATTAGAAGAAGTGGGGTACCGTGTAGAAAAATGCAGAAGAGTGGGGAACCAAAGGGAGCAGGAGGGACAAATTGGAAAAAGTTGAGAACAGTGGGGAAAACTGCAGAGCAGAGAGGAACCAAAGGGAGCAGGGGGAACAGCTCGGAAAAGTGGAGACCCGTGGGGAACAATGCAGAACAGAGAGGAACCAAAGGGAGCAGGGGGAACAGATTGGAAAAAGTGGGGAACCGTGTGGAAAAATGCAGAACAAAGGGGAACCAAAGGGAGCAGGAGGAACAGATTGGTAAAAGTGGGGATTCGTGGAGAGATCTGCAGAACAGAGGTGAACCAAATGAAGCAGGGGGAACGGATTGGAAAAAGTGGGGAACAGTGTGGAAAAATGCAGAACAGAGGGGAACCAGAGGTAGCAGGGAAAACAGATTGGAAAAAGTGGGGAACTGTGGGGAACACTGCAGAACAGAGGGCAAACAAACGGAGCAGGGGAAATGGATTGCAAAAAGTTGGGAACCGTGGAGGACAATGCATGACAGAGGGGAAACAAACAGAGCAGGGGGAATGGATTGCAAAAAGTTGGTAAGCGTGGAGGACACTGCAGAACAGAGGGGAAACAAAGGGAGCAGGGCGAACAGATTGTAAAAAAAGTGGGGAACCGTGGGGAACTCTGCAGAACAGTATGAAAAGAAAGCGAGCCGGGGGAATGGTTTGGAAAATATGAGGAACCGTGGCGAAAACTGCAGAACAGAGTTGAGACAAAGGAGCAGGGGGAACAGATTGGAAAAAGTGGGGAACCGTGGGGAACACGGAAGGACAGAGGGGAACCAAAGGGAACAAGGGGAACAGGTTGGAAAAAGTGGTGTCCCATGGGTAACACTGCAAGGCAGAGGGGAACCATAGGGAGCAGGGGGTACAGTATGTAAAAAAATGTGGAGAATCGTGGGGAACACTGTAGAATAGAGGGGAACCAAAGGGAGCAGGGGGTACGGATTGGAAAAAGTGGGGAAGCGTCGGGAACACTGCAGAACAGAGGAGAACCAAAGGGAGCAGGGGGAACGAATTGGAAAAAGTTGGGAAGCGTCGGGAACACTGCAGAACAGAGGGGAACCAAAGGGAGCAGAGGGAACGGATTGGAAAAAGTGGGGAACCGTGGGGCTCACTGCATGACAGAGGCGAACCAAAGGGATCAGGGGGAACAGATAGGAAAAAATTGGGGAACTGTGAAAACACTGCATGACAGAGGGGAACCAAAGGAAGCATGAGGTACTGGTTGGAAAAAGTGGGGAACCGTTGAGGACACTGCAGGACAGAGGGGAACCAAAGGGAGCAGGGCGAAGAGATTGTAAAAAAGTGGGGAACCGTGGGGAACACTGCAGAACAGTAGGAAACTAAAGCGAACAGGGGGAACAGTTTGGAAAATGTGGGGAAACGTGGGGATCACTACAGAACAGAGGGGAAACAAAGGGAGCAGGGGAACACATTGGAAAAAGTGGGGAACCGTTTGGAACACTGCAGAACAGAGGTGAACCAAAGGGAGCAGGGGGTACTGTTCGGAAAAGAGGGGAACCGTGTGGAACAATGCAGAACAGAGGGGAACCAAACGGAGCAGGGGAAATGGATTGCAAAAAGTTGGGAACCGTGGAGGACAATGCATGACAGAGGGGAAACAAACAGAGCAGGGGGAATGGATTGCAAAAAGTTGGTAAGCGTGGAGGACACTGCAGAACAGAGGGGAAACAAAGGGAGCAGGGCGAACAGATTGTAAAAAAAGTGGGGAAACGTGGGGAACTCTGCAGAACAGTATGAAAAGAAAGCGAGCCGGGGGAATGGTTTGGAAAATATGAGGAACCGTGGGGAAAACTGCAGAACAGAGTTGAGACAAAGGAGCAGGGGGAACAGATTGGAAAAAGTGGGGAACCGTGGGGAACACGGAAGGACAGAGGGGAACCAAAGGGAACAAGGGGAACAGGTTGGAAAAAGTGGTGTCCCATGGGTAACACTGCAAGGCAGAGGGGAACCATAGGGAGCAGGGGGTACAGTATGTAAAAAAATGTGGATAATCGTGGGGAACACTGTAGAATAGAGGGGAACCAAAGGGAGCAGGGGGTACGGATTGGAAAAAGTGGGGAAGCGTCGGGAACACTGCAGAACAGAGGAGAACCAAAGGGAGCAGGGGGAACGAATTGGAAAAAGTTGGGAGCGTCGGGAACACTGCAGAACAGAGGGGAACCAAAGGGAGCAGAGGGAACGGATTGGAAAAAGTGGGGAACCGTGGGGCTCACTGCATGACAGAGGCGAACCAAAGGGATCAGGGGGAACAGATAGGAAAAAATTGGGGAACTGTGAAAACACTGCATGACAGAGGGGAACCTAAGGGAACAGGAGGTACAGGTTGGAAAAAGTGGGGAACCGTGGGGAACACTGCAGAACAGTATGAAACCAAAGCGAGCCGGGGGAACAGATTGGAAAAAGTGGGGAACCGTGTGGAAAAATGCAGAACAGTGGGGAAACAAAGGGTGCAGGAGGAACAGATTAGAAGAAGTGGGGTAGCGTGTGGAAAAATGCACAACAGTGGGGAACCAAAGGGAGCAGGGGGTACAGGATGGAAAAAAATGTGGAGAATCGTGGGGAACACTGCAGAATAGAGGGGAACCAAAGGGAGCAGGGGGAACGGATTGGAAAAAGTGGGGAAGCGTCGGGAACACTGCAGAACAGTGGCGAACCAAATGGAACAGGGGGACCGGATTGGAAAAAGTGGGGAATCATGGGGGACACTGCAGGGCAGAGGAGAACCATAGGGAGCAGGGGGTACAGGTTCGAAAAAGTGGTATCCCATGGGTAACACTGCAAGGCAGAGGGGAACCATAGGGAGCAGGGGGTACAGTGTGTAAAAAAATGTGGAGAATCGTGGGGAACACTGTAGAATAGAGGGGAACCAAAGGCAGCAGGGGGAACGGATTGCAAAAAGTGGCGGTGTTTCGGGAACACTGCAGAACAGAGGAGAACCAAAGGGAGCAGGGGGAACAGATTGGAAAAAGTAGGGAACCGTGTGGAAAAATGCAGAAAGGTGGGAAACCAAAGGGAGCAGGGGGAACGAATTGGAAAAGGTGGAGAACTGTGGGGAACACTGCATGACAGAGGGGAACCAAAGGGATCAGGTGGAACAGATAGGAAAAAATTGGGGAACTGTGAAAACACTGCATGACAGAGGGGAACCAACGGGAACAGGAGGTACAGGTTGGAAAAAGTGGGGAACCGTGGAGGACACTGCAGGACAGAGGGGAACCAAAGGGAGCAGGGCGAACAGATTGTAAAAAAGTGGGGAACCGTGGCCAAAACTGCAGAACAGTATGAAACCAAAGCGAGCCGGGGGAACAGTTTGGAAAATGTGGGGAACCGTGGAGATCACTGCAGAACAGAGGGGAACCAAAGGGAGCACGGGAACGGATTGGAAAAAGTGGGGAACCGTGGGGAACACTGAACAATAGAGGGGAACCAAAGGGAGCAGGGGAAATGGATTGGAAAAAGTGGGGAACCGTGGGAAACACTGCAGAACCAAAGGGAGCAGGTGGAACAGTTTGGAAAAAATGTGGAGAACCATAGCGAAAACTGCAGAACAGAGTGGAGCGAAAGGAGCAGGGGGAACAGATTGGAAAAAGTGGGGTCCCATGGGGAACACTGCAAGGCAGAGGGGAACCATAGGGAGCAGGGAGTACAGGATGGAAAAAAATGTGGAGAAACGTGGGGAACAATGCAGAATAGAGGGGAACAAAAGGGAGCAGGGGGAACGTATTGGAAAAAGTGGGGAAGCGTCGGGAACACTGCAGAACAGAGGCAAACAAAAGGGAACAGGGGGAATGGATGGGAAAAAGTGGGGAAACATGGGGGACACTGCAGGGCAGAGGGGAACCATAGGGAGCAGGGGGTGCTGGTTGGAGAAAATGTGGAGAACAGTGAGGAATCAAAGGGAGCAGGGGGAACAGATTGGAAAAAGTGGGGAACCGTGTGGAAAAATGCAGAACAGTGGGGAACCAAAGGGAGCAGGGGGAAAAGATTGGAAAAAGTGGGGAATCGTGGGGAGTTCTGCAGAACAGAGGTGAACCAAAGGAAGCAGGGGGAACAGATTGGAAAAAGTGGGGAACAGTGTGGAAAAATGCAGAACAGAGGGGAACCAGAGGTAGTAGGGGAAACAGATTGGAAAAAGTGGGGAACCGTGGGGTACACAGCAGAACAGAGGGGCACCAAAGGGAGCAGAGGGAACACATTGGAATAAGTGGGGAACTGTGGGGAATACTGCACGATAGAGGGGAACCAAAGGAAGCAGGGGGAACGGATTGTAAAAAGTTGGGCCCATGGGGAACACTGTAGGACAGAGGGGAATCAAAGGGAGCAGGGGGAATTGATTGCAAAAAGTTGGGAACCGTGGAAGACAATGCAGGACAGAGGGGAAACAAACAGAGCAGGGGTAATGGATTGCAAAAAGTTGGTAAGCGTGGAGGACACTGCAGAACAGAGGGGAACCAAAGGGAGCAGGGCGAACAGATTGTAAAAAAGTGGGGAACCGTGGGGAACGCTGCAGAACAGTGTGAAAAGAAAGCGAGCCGGGGGAATGGTTTGGAAAATGTGGGGAACCGTGGGGAAAACTGCAGAACAGAGTGGAGCCAAAGGAGCAGGGGCAACAGGTTGGAAAAAGTGGGGAACCGTTTGGAACACTGCACGACAAAGGGGAACCAAAGGAAGCAGGGGGAACGGATTGTAAAAAGTGGGGCCCATGGGGAACACTGCAGGACAGAGGGGAAACAAAGGGAGCAGGGGGAATGGATTTCAAAATGTGGGGAACCATGCGGAAAACTGCAGAACAGAGTGGAGCCAAAGGAGCAGGGGGAACGGATTGCAAAAAGTGGGGCCCATGGGGAACACTGCAGGACAGAGCGGAATCAAAGGGAGCAGGGGGAACAGATTGGAAAAAGTGGGGAACCGTGTGGAAAAATGCAGAACAGTGGGGAAACAAACAGAGCAGGGGGAAACAGATTGGAAAAAGTGGGGAACCGTGGGGTACACTGCAGAACAGAGGGGCACCAAAGGGAGCAGGGCGAACAGATTGTAAAATAGTGGGGAACCGTGGGGAACGCTGCAGAACAGTATGAAACCAAAGCGAGCCGGGGGAATGGTTTGGAAAATGTGGGGAACCTTGGGGAAAACTGCAGAACAGAGTGGAGCCAAAAGAGAAGGGGGAACAGATTGGAAAAAGTGGGGAACTGTGGGGAAAACTGCAGAACAGAGCAGAACCAAAGGGAGCAGGGGGAACAGATTGGAAAAAGTGGGGAACCGATTGGAAAAAGTAGGGACACGTGTGGAAAGATGCAGAAAGGTGGGGAACCAAAGGGAGCAGGGGGAAAGAATTGGAAAATGTGGAGAACTGTGGGGAACACTGCAGAACAGAGGGGAACCAAAGGGAGCAGAGGGAACGGATTGGAAAAAGTGGGGAACCGTGGGGAACACTGCACGACAGAGGGGAACCAAAGGGATCGGGGGAACAGATAGGAAAAAATTGGGGAACTGTGAAAACAGTGCATGACAGAGGGGAACCATAGGGAGCAGGAGGTACAGGTTGGAAAAAGTGGGGAACCGTGGAGGACACTGCAGGACAGAGGGGAACCAAAGGGAGCAGGGCGAACAGATTGTAAAAAAGTGGGGAACCATGGGGATCACTGCAGAACAGAGGGGAACCAAAGGGAGCAGGGGAACGCATTGGAAAAAGTGGGGAGCCGTGGGGAACACTGCAGAACAGTGAGGAACCAAAGGGAGCAGGGGGAACAGATTGGAAAAAGTGGGGAACCGTGTGGAAAAATGCAGAACAGTGGGAAAACAAAGGGTGCAGGAGGAACAGATTAGAAGAAGTGGGGTACCGTGTGGAAAAATGCAGAAGAGTGGGGAACCAAAGGGAGCAGGAGGAACAGATTGGAAAAAGTTGAGAACAGTGGGGAAAACTGCAGAGCAGAGCGGAACCAAAGGGAGCATGGGGAACAGCTCGGAAAAGTGGAGACCCGTGGGGAACAATGCAGAACAGAGAGGAACCAAAGGGAGCAGGGGGAACAGATTGGAAAAAGTGGGGAACCGTGTGGAAAAATGCAGAACAAAGGGGAACCAAAGGGAGCAGGGGGAACAGATTGGAAAAAGTGGGGATTCGTGGAGAGATCTGCAGAACAGAGGTGAACCAAACGAAGCAGGGGGAACGGATTGGAAAAAGTGGGGAACAGTGTGAAAAAATGCAGAACAGAGGGGAACCAGAGTTAGCAGGGGAAACAGATTGGAAAAAGTGGGGAACTGTGGGGAACACTGCAGAACAGAGGGCAAACAAACGGAGCAGGGGAATGGATTGCAAAAAGTTGGGAACCGTGGAGGACAATGCAGGACAGAGGGGAAACAAACAGAGCAGGGGGAATGGATTGCAAAAAGTTGGTAAGCGTGGAGGACACTGCAGAACAGAGGGGAACCAAAGGGAGCAGGGCGAACAGATTGTAAAAAAGTGCGGAACCGTGGGGAACGCTGCAGAACAGTATGAAAAGAAAGTGAGCTTGGGGAATGGTTTAGAAAATGTGAGGAACCGTGGGGAAAACTGCAGAACAGAGTTGAGACAAAGGAGCAGGGGGAACAGATTGGAAAAAGTGGGGAACCGTGGGGAACACTGCAGAACAGAGGGGAACCAAGCGGAGCAGGGGCAACGGATTGCAAAAAGTTGGGAACCGTGGAGAACACGGAAGGACAGAGGGGAACCAAAGGGAACAGCGGGAACAGGTTGGAAAAAGTGGTGTCCCATGGGTAACACTGCAAGGCAGAGGGGAACCATAGGGAGCAGGGGGTACAGTATGTAAAGAAATGTGGAGAATCATGGGGAACACTGTAGAATAGAGTGGAACCAAAGGGAGCAGGGGGAACGGATTGGAAAAAGTGGGGAACCATGGGGGACACTGCAGGGCAGAGGGGAACCATAGGGAGCAGGGGGTGCTGGTTGGAAAAAATGTGGAGAACAGTGAGGAATCAAAGGGAGCAGGGGGAACAGATTGGAAAAAGTGGGGAACCGTGTGGAAAAATGCAGAACAGTGGGGAACCAAAGGGAGCAGGGGGAAAAGATTGGAAAAAGTGGGGAATCGTGGGGAGTTCTGCAGAACAGAGGTGAACCAAAGGAAGCAGGGGGAACAGATTGGAAAAAGTGGGGAACAGTGTGGAAAAATGCAGAACAGAGGGGAACCAGAGGTAGTAGGGGAAACAGATTGGAAAAAGTGGGGAACCGTGGGGTACACTGCAGAACAGAGGGGCACCAAAGGGAGCAGAGGGAACACATTGGAATAAGTGGGGAACTGTGGGGAATACTGCACGACAGAGGGGAACCAAAGGAAGCAGGGGGAACGGATTGTAAAAAGTTGGGCCCATGGGGAACACCGCAGGACAGAGCGGAATCAAAGGGAGCAGGGGGAACAGATTGGAAAAAGTGGGGAACCGTGTGGAAAAATGCAGAACAGTGGGGAAACAAACAGAGCAGGGGGAATGGATTGCAAAAAGTTGGGAAGCGTGGAGGACACTGCAGAACAGAGGGGAACCAAAGGGAGCAGGGCGAACAGATTGTAAAATAGTGGGGAACCGTGGGGAACGCTGCAGAACAGTATGAAACCAAAGCGAGCCGGGGGAATGGTTTGGAAAATGTGGGGAACCTTGGGGAAAACTGCAGAACAGAGTGGAGCCAAAAGAGCAGGGGGAACAGATTGGAAAAAGTGGGGAACTGTGGGGAAAACTGCAGAACAGAGCAGAACCAAAGGGAGCAGGGGGAACAGATTGGAAAAAGTGGGGAACCGATTGGAAAAAGTAGGGACACGTGTGGAAAGATGCAGAAAGGTGGGGAACCAAAGGGAGCAGGGGGAAAGAATTGGAAAATGTGGAGAACTGTGGGGAACACTGCAGAACAGAGGGGAACCAAAGGGAGCAGAGGGAACGGATTGGAAAAAGTGGGGAACCGTGGGGAACACTGCACGACAGAGGGGAACCAAAGGGATCGGGGGAACAGATAGGAAAAAATTGGGGAACTGTGAAAACAGTGCATGACAGAGGGGAACCATAGGGAGCAGGAGGTACAGGTTGGAAAAAGTGGGGAACCGTGGAGGACACTGCAGGACAGAGGGGAACCAAAGGGAGCAGGGCGAACAGATTGTAAAAAAGTGGGGAACCATGGGGATCACTGCAGAACAGAGGGGAACCAAAGGGAGCAGGGGGAACAGATTGGAAAAATTCGGGAACCGATTGGAAAAAGTAGGGAACCATGTGGAAAAATGCAGAAAGGTGGAGAACCAAAGGGAGCAGGGGGAATGAATTGGAAAAGGTGGAGAACTGTGGGGAACACTGCAGAACAGAGGGGAACCAAAGGGAGCAGAGGGAACGGATTGGAAAAAGTGGGGAACCGTGGGGCACACTGCATGACAGAGGGGAACCAAAGGGATCAGGGGGAACAGATAGGAAAAAATTGGGGAACTGTGAAAACACTGCATGACAGAGGGGAAGCAAAGGGAACAGGAGGTACAGGTTGGAAAAAGTGGGGAACCGTGGAGGACACTGCAGAACAGAGGGGAACCAGAGGGAGCAGGGGAAACAGATTGGAAAAAGTGGGGAACTGTGGGGAACACTGCAGAACAGAGGGGCACCAAAGAGAGCAGAGGGAACGCATTGGAAAAAGTGGGGAACCGTTTGGAACACTGCACGACAGAGGTGAAGCAAAGGAAGCAGGGGGAACGGATTGTAAAAAGTGGGGCCCATGGGGAACACTGCAGGACAGAGGGGAATCAAAGGCAGCAGGGGGAACTGATTGGAAAAAGTGGGGAACTGTGGGGAACACTGCAGAACAGAGGGGAAACAAATGGAGCAGGGGGAATGGATTGCAAAATGTGTGGAACCATGGGGAATACTGCAGGGCAGAGGGGAGCCATAGGGAGCAGGGGCTACAGGTTGGAAAAAATGTGGAGAACCGTGAGGAACACTGCAGAACAGTGAGGAACCAAAGGGAGCAGGGGGAATGGATTGCAAAAAGTTGGGAAGCGTGGAGGACATTGCAGAACAGCGGGGAACCAAAGGGAGCAGGGCGAACAGATTGTAAAATAGTGGGGAACCATGGGGAACGCTGCAGAACAGTATGAAACCAAAGCGAGCCGGGGGAATGGTTTGGAAAATGTGGGGAACCTTGGGGAAAACTGCAGAACAGAGTGGAGCCAAAGGAGCAGGGGGAACAGATTGGAAAAAGTGGGGAACTGTGGGGAACACTGCAGAACAGAGCAAAACCAAAGGGAGCAGGGGGAACAGATTGGAAAAAGTGGGGAACCGATTGGAAAAGGTAGGGAACCGTGTGGAAAAATGCAGAAAGGTGGGGAACCAAAGGGAGCAGGGGGAAAGAATTGGAAAATGTGGAGAACTGTGGGGAACACTGCAGAACAGAGGGGAACCAAAGGGAGCAGAGGGAACGGATTGGAAAAAGTGGGGAACCGTGGGGAACACTGCACGACAGAGGGGAACCAAAGGGATCAGGGGGAACAGATATGGAAAAATTGAGGAACTGTGAAAACACTGCATGACAGATGGGAAGCAAAGGGAGCAGGAGGTACAGGTTGGAAAAAGTGGGGAACCGTGGAGGGCACTGCAGGTCAGAGGCGAACCAAAGGGATCAGGGGAACGCATTGGAAAAAGTGGGGAACCGTGGGGAACACTGCAGAACAGTATGAAACCAAAGCGAGCAGGGGGAACAGTTTGGAAAATGTGGGGAACCGTGGGGATCACTGCAGAACAGAGGGGAACCAAAGGGATCAGGGGAACGCATTGGAAAAAGTGGGGAACCGTTTGGAACACTGCACGACAGAGGTGAAGCAAAGGAAGCAGGGGGAACGGATTGGAAAAAGTTGGTAAGCGTGGAGGACTCTGCAGAACAGAGGGGAACCAAATGGAGCAGGGCGAACAGATTGTAAAAAAGTGGGGAACCGTGGGGAACGCTGCAGAACAGTATGAAAAGAAAGCGAGCCGGGGGAATGGCTTGGAAAATGTGAGGAACCGTGCGGAAAACTGCAGAACAGAGTGGAGCCAAAGGAGCAGGGGGAACAGATTGGAAAAAGTGGGGAACCGTGGGGAACACTGCAGAACAGAGGGGAACCAAGTGGAGCAGGGGCAACGGATTGCAAAAAGTTGGGAACCGTGGAGAACATGGAAGGACAGAGGGGAACCAAAGGGAACAGCGGGAACAGGTTGGAAAAGGTGGTGTCCCATGGGTAACACTGCAAGGCAGAGGGGAACCATAGGGAGCAGGGGGTACAGTATGTAAAGAAATGTGGAGAATCATGGGGAACACTGTAGAATAGAGGGGAACCAAAGGGAGCAGGGGGAACGGATTGTAAAAAGTGGGGAAGCGTCGGGAACACTGCAGAACAGAGGAGAACCAAAGGGAGCAGGGGGAACAGATTGGAAAAAGTCGGGAACCGATTGGAAAAAGTAGGGAACCGTGTGGAAAAATGCAGAAAGGTGGGGAACCAAAGGGAGCAGGGGGAATGAATTGGAAAAG
Source organism: Narcine bancroftii (assembly GCF_036971445.1). NCBI lineage: Eukaryota > Metazoa > Chordata > Chondrichthyes > Torpediniformes > Narcinidae > Narcine > Narcine bancroftii. The sequence goes on from NW_027211899.1 coordinate 943,671, forward strand.
GTGGAGAACTGTGGGGAACACTGCAGAACAGAGGGGAACCAAAGTGATCAGGGGGAACAGATAGGAAAAAATTGGGGAACTGTGAAAACACTGCATGACAGAGGGGAACCAAAGGGAACAGGAGGTACAGGTTGGAAAAAGTGGGGAACCGTGGAGGACACTGCAGAACAGAGGGGAACCAGAGGGAGCAGGGGAAACAGATTGGAAAAAGTGGGGAACTGTGGGGAACACTGCAGAACAGAGGGGCACCAAAGGGAGCAGAGGGAACGCATTGGAAAAAGTGGGGAACCGTTTGGAACACTGCACGACAGAGGTGAAGCAAAGGAAGCAGGGGGAACGGATTGTAAAAAGTGGGGCCCATGGGGAACACTGCACGACAGAGGGGAATCAAAGGCAGCAGGGGGAACTGATTGGAAAAAGTGGGGAACTGTGGGGAACACTGCAGAACAGAGGGGAAACAAATGGAGCAGGGGGAATGGATTGCAAAATGTGTGGAACCATGGGGAAAACTGCAGAACAAAAGGGAGCAGGGGGAACAAATTGGAAAAAGTTGAGAACAGTGGGGAAAACTGCAGAGCAGAACGGAACCAAAGGGAGCAGGGGGAACAGCTCGGAAAAGTGGAGACCCGTGGGGAACAATGCAGAACAGAGAGGAACCAAAGGGAGCAGGGGGAACAGATTGGAAAAAGTGGGGAACCGTGTGGAAAAATGCAGAACAAAGGGGAACCAAAGGGAGCAGGGGGAACAGATTGGAAAAAGTGGGGAACCGTGGGAAACACTGCAGAACCAAAGGGAGCAGGGGGAACAGATTGGAAAAAGTGGGGATTCGTGGAGAGATCTGCAGAACAGAGGTGAACCAAAGTAAGCAGGGGGAACAGCTCGGAAAAGTGGAGACCCGTGGGGAACAATGCAGAACAGAGAGGAACCAAAGGGAGCAGGGGGAACAGATTGGAAAAAGTGGGGAACCGTGTGGAAAAATGCAGAACAAAGGAGAACCAAAGGGAGCAGGGGGAACAGATTGGAAAATGTGGGGATTCGTGGAGAGATCTGCAGAACAGAGGTGAACCAAAGGAAGCAGGGGGAACGGATTGGAAAAAGTGGGGAACAGTGTGGAAAAATGCAGAACAGAGGGGAACCAGAGGTAGCAGGGGAAACAGATTGGAAAAAGTGGGGAACTGTGGGGAACACTGCAGAACAGAGGGCAAACAAACGGAGCAGGGGAAATGGATTGCAAAAAGTTGGGAACCGTGGAGGACAATGCAGGACAGAGGGGAAACAAACAGAGCAGGGGGAATGGATTGCAAAAAGTTGGTAAGCGTGGAGGACACTGCAGAACAGAGGGGAACCAAAGGGAGCAGGGCGAACAGATTGTAAAAAAGAGGGGAACCGTGGGGAACGCTGCAGAACAGTATGAAAAGAAAGAGAGCCGGGGGAATGGTTTGGAAAATGTGAGGAACCGTGGGGAAAACTGCAGAACAGAGTTGAGACAAAGGAGCAGGAGGAACAGATTGGAAAAAGTGGGGAACCGTGGGGAACACTGCAGAACAGAGGGGAACCAAGCGGAGCAGGGGCAACGGATTGCAAAAAGTTCGGAACCGTGGAGAACACGGAAGGACAGAGGGGAACCAAAGGGAACAAGGGGAACAGGTTGGAAAAAAGTGGTATCCCATGGGTAACACTGCAAGGCAGAGGGGAACCATAGGGAGCAGGGGGTACAGTATGTAAAAAAATGTGGAGAATCGTGGGGAACACTGTAGAATAGAGGGGAACCAAAGGCAGCAGGAGGAACGGATTGGAAAAAGTGGGGGTGTTTCGGGAACACTGCAGAACAGAGGAGAACCAAAGGGAGCAGGGGAAACAGATTGGAAAAAGGGGGGAACCGATTGGAAAAAGTAGGGAACCGTGTGGAAAAATGCAGAAAGGTGGGAAACCAAAGGGAGCAGGGGGAACGAATTGGAAAAGGTGGAGAACTGTGGGGAACACTGCAGAACAGAGGGGAACCAAAGGGAGCAGAGGGAACGGATTGGAAAAAGTGGGGAACCGTGGGGCACACTGCATGACAGAGGGGAACCAAAGGGATCAGGGGGAACAGATAGGAAAAAATTGGGGAACTGTGAAAACACTGCATGACAGAGGGGAACCAAAGGGAACAGGAGGTACAGGTTGGAAAAAGTGGGGAACCGTGGAGGACACTGCAGGACAGAGGGGAACCAAAGGGAGCAGGGCGAACAGATTGTAAAAAAGTGGGGAAACGTGGGCAACACTGCAGAACAGTATGAAACCAAAGCGAGCCGGGGGAACAGTTTGGAAAATGTGGGGAACCGTGGAGATCACTGCAGAACAGAGGGGAACCAAAGGGAGCACGGGAACGGATTGGACAAAGTGGGGAACCGTGGGGAACACTGAACAATAGAGGGGAACCAAAGGGAGCAGGGGAAATGGATTGGAAAAAGTGGGGAACCGTGGGAAACACTGCAGAACCAAAGGGAGCAGGTGGAACAGTTTGGAAAAAATGTGGAGAACAATAGCGAAAACTGCAGAACAGAGTGGAGCGAAAGGAGCAGGGGGAACAGATTGGAAAAAGTGGGGTCCCATGGGGAACACTGCAAGGCAGAGGGGAACCATATGGAGCAGGGAGTACAGGATGGAAAAAAATGTGGAGAAACGTGGGGAACAATGCAGAATAGAGGGGAACAAAAGGGAGCAGGGGGAACGTATTGGAAAATGTGGGGAAGCGTCGGGAACACTGCAGAACAGAGGCAAACAAAAGGGAACAGGGGGAACGGATGGGAAAAAGTGGGGAACCATGGGGGACACTGCAGGGCAGAGGGGAACCATAAGGAGCAGTGGGTGCTGGTTGGAAAAAATGTGGAGAACAGTGAGGAATCAAAGGGAGCAGGGGGAACAGATTGGAAAAAGTGGGGAACCGTGTGAAAAAATGCAGAACAGTGGGGAACCAAAGGGAGCAGGGGGAAAAGATTGGAAAAAGTGGGGAATCGTGGGGAGTTCTGCAGAACAGAGGTGAACCAAAGGAAGCAGGGGGAACAGATTGGAAAAAGTGGGGAACAGTGTGGAAAAATGCAGAACAGAGGGAAACCAGAGGTAGTAGGGGAAACAGATTGGAAAAAGTGGGGAACCGTGGGGAACACTGCAGAACAGAGGGGCACCAAAGGGAGCAGAGGGAACACATTGGAATAAGTGGGGAACTGTAGGGAATACTGCACGACAGAGGGGAACCAAAGGAAGCAGGGGGAACGGATTGTAAAAAGTTGGGCCCATGGGGAACACTGTAGGACAGAGGGGAATCCAAGGGAGCAGGGGGAACTGATTGCAAAAAGTTGGGAACCGTGGAAGACAATGCAGGACAGAGGGGAAACAAACAGAGCAGGGGTAATGGATTGCAAAAAGTTGGTAAGCGTGGAGGACACTGCAGAACAGAGGGGAACCAAAGGGAGCAGGGCGAACAGATTGTAAAAAAGTGGGGAACCGTGGGGAACGCTGCAGAACAGTGTGAAAAGAAAGCGAGCCGGGGGAATGGTTTGGAAAATGTGGGGAACCGTGGGGAAAACTGCAGAACAGAGTGGAGCCAAAGGAGCAGGGGCAACAGATTGGAAAAAGTGGGGAACCGTTTGGAACACTGCACGACAAAGGGGAACCAAAGGAAGCAGGGGGAACGGATTGTAAAAAGTGGGGCCCATGGGGAACACTGCAGGACAGAGGGGAATCAAAGGGAGCAGGGGGAACTGATTGGAAAAAGTGGGGAACTGTGGGGAACACTGCAGAACAGAGGGGAAACAAAGGAAGCAGGGGGTATGGATTGCAAAATGTGGGGAACCATGCGGAAAACTGCAGAACAGAGTGGAGCCAAAGGAGCAGGGGGAACGGATTGCAAAAAGTGGGGCCCATGGGGAACACTGCAGGACAGAGCGGAATCAAAGGGAGCAGGGGGAACTGATTGGAAAAAGTGGGGAATCGTGCGGAACACTGCGGGACAGAGGGGAACCAAAGGGAATAGGGGGAACGGATTAGAAAAAGTGGGGAACCCTGGGGAATACTGCAGGGCAGAGGGGAGCCATAGGCAGCAGGGGCTACAGGTTGGAAAAAATGTGGAGAACCGTGAGGAACACTGCAGAACAGTGAGGAACCAAAGGGAGCAGGGGGAACAGATTGGAAAAAGTGGGGAACCGTGTGGAAAAATGCAGAACAGTGGGGAAACAAACAGAGCAGGGGGAATGGATTGCAAAAAGTTGGGAAGCGTGGAGGACACTGCAGAACAGAGGGGAACCAAAGGGAGCAGGGGGAACAGATTGGAAAAAGTGGGGAACCGTGGGAAACACTGCAAGGCAGAGGGGAACCATAGGGAGCAGGGGGTACAGTATGTAAAAAAATGTGGAGAATCGTGGGGAACACTGTAGAATAGAGGGGAACCAAAGGCAGCAGGAGGAACGGATTGGAAAAAGTGGGGGTGTTTCGGGAACACTGCAGAACAGAGGAGAACCAAAGGGAGCAGGGGAAACAGATTGGAAAAAGGGGGGAACCGATTGGAAAAAGTAGGGAACCGTGTGGAAAAATGCAGAAAGGTGGGAAACCAAAGGGAGCAGGGGGAACGAATTGGAAAAGGTGGAGAACTGTGGGGAACACTGCAGAACAGAGGGGAACCAAAGGGAGCAGAGGGAACGGATTGGAAAAAGTGGGGAACCGTGGGGCACACTGCATGACAGAGGGGAACCAAAGGGATCAGGGGGAACAGATAGGAAAAAATTGGGGAACTGTGAAAACACTGCATGACAGAGGGGAACCAAAGGGAACAGGAGGTACAGGTTGGAAAAAGTGGGGAACCGTGGAGGACACTGCAGGACAGAGGGGAACCAAAGGGAGCAGGGCGAACAGATTGTAAAAAAGTGGGGAAACGTGGGCAACACTGCAGAACAGTATGAAACAAAAGCGAGCCGGGGGAACAGTTTGGAAAATGTGGGGAACCGTGGAGATCACTGCAGAACAGAGGGGAACCAAAGGGAGCACGGGAACGGATTGGACAAAGTGGGGAACCGTGGGGAACACTAAACAATAGAGGGGAACCAAAGGGAGCAGGGGAAATGGATTGGAAAAAGTGGGGAACCGTGGGAAACACTGCAGAACCAAAGGGAGCAGGTGGAACAGTTTGGAAAAAATGTGGAGAACAATAGCGAAAACTGCAGAACAGAGTGGAGCGAAAGGAGCAGGGGGAACAGATTGGAAAAAGTGGGGTCCCATGGGGAACACTGCAAGGCAGAGGGGAACCATATGGAGCAGGGAGTACAGGATGGAAAAAAATGTGGAGAAACGTGGGGAACAATGCAGAATAGAGGGGAACAAAAGGGAGCAGGGGGAACGTATTGGAAAATGTGGGGAAGCGTCGGGAACACTGCAGAACAGAGGCAAACAAAAGGGAACAGGGGGAACGGATGGGAAAAAGTGGGGAACCATGGGGGACACTGCAGGGCAGAGGGGAACCATAAGGAGCAGTGGGTGCTGGTTGGAAAAAATGTGGAGAACAGTGAGGAATCAAAGGGAGCAGGGGGAACAGATTGGAAAAAGTGGGGAACCGTGTGAAAAAATGCAGAACAGTGGGGAACCAAAGGGAGCAGGGGGAAAAGATTGGAAAAAGTGGGGAATCGTGGGGAGTTCTGCAGAACAGAGGTGAACCAAAGGAAGCAGGGGGAACAGATTGGAAAAAGTGGGGAACAGTGTGGAAAAATGCAGAACAGAGGGAAACCAGAGGTAGTAGGGGAAACAGATTGGAAAAAGTGGGGAACCGTGGGCAACACTGCAGAACAGAGGGGCACCAAAGGGAGCAGAGGGAACACATTGGAATAAGTGGGGAACTGTAGGGAATACTGCACGACAGAGGGGAACCAAAGGAAGCAGGGGGAACGGATTGTAAAAAGTTGGGCCCATGGGGAACACTGTAGGACAGAGGGGAATCCAAGGGAGCAGGGGGAACTGATTGCAAAAAGTTGGGAACCGTGGAAGACAATGCAGGACAGAGGGGAAACAAACAGAGCAGGGGTAATGGATTGCAAAAAGTTGGTAAGCGTGGAGGACACTGCAGAACAGAGGGGAACCAAAGGGAGCAGGGCGAACAGATTGTAAAAAAGTGGGGAACCGTGGGGAACGCTGCAGAACAGTGTGAAAATAAAGCGAGCCGGGGGAATGGTTTGGAAAATGTGGGGAACCGTGGGGAAAACTGCAAAACAGAGTGGAGCCAAAGGAGCAGGGGCAACAGATTGGAAAAAGTGGGGAACCGTTTGGAACACTGCACGACAAAGGGGAACCAAAGGAAGCAGGGGGAACGGATTGTAAAAAGTGGGGCCCATGGGGAACACTGCAGGACAGAGGGGAATCAAAGGGAGCAGGGGGAACTGATTGGAAAAAGTGGGGAACTGTGGGGAACACTGCAGAACAGAGGGGAAACAAAGGAAGCAGGGGGTATGGATTGCAAAATGTGGGGAACCATGCGGAAAACTGCAGAACAGAGTGGAGCCAAAGGAGCAGGGGGAACGGATTGCAAAAAGTGGGGCCCATGGGGAACACTGCAGGACAGAGCGGAATCAAAGGGAGCAGGGGGAACTGATTGGAAAAAGTGGGGAATCGTGCGGAACACTGCGGGACAGAGGGGAACCAAAGGGAATAGGGGGAACGGATTAGAAAAAGTGGGGAACCCTGGGGAATACTGCAGGGCAGAGGGGAGCCATAGGCAGCAGGGGCTACAGGTTGGAAAAAATGTGGAGAACCGTGAGGAACACTGCAGAACAGTGAGGAACCAAAGGGAGCAGGGGGAACAGATTGGAAAAAGTGGGGAACCGTGTGGAAAAATGCAGAACAGTGGGGAAACAAACAGAGCAGGGGGAATGGATTGCAAAAAGTTGGGAAGCGTGGAGGACACTGCAGAACAGAGGGGAACCAAAGGGAGCAGGGCGAACAGATTGTAAAATAGTGGGGAACCGTGGGGAACGCTGCAGAACAGTATGAAACCAAAGCGAGCCGGGGGAATGGTTTGGAAAATGTGGGGAACCTTGGGGAAAACTGCAGAACAGAGTGGAGCCAAAAGAGAAGGGGGAACAGATTGGAAAAAGTGGGGAACTGTGGGGAAAACTGCAGAACAGAGCAGAACCAAAGGGAGCAGGGGGAACAGATTGGAAAAAGTGGGGAACCGATTGGAAAAATTAGGGACACGTGTGGAAAGATGCAGAAAGGTGGGGAACCATAGGGAGCAGGGGGAAAGAATTGGAAAATGTGGAGAACTGTGGGGAACACTGCAGAACAGAGGGGAACCAAAGGGAGCAGAGGGAACGGATTGGAAAAAGTGGGGAACCGTGGGGAACACTGCACGACAGAGGGGAACCAAAGGGATCGGGGGAACAGATAGGAAAACATTGGGGAACTGTGAAAACACTGATTGACAGAGGGGAACCATAGGGAGCAGGAGGTACAGGTTGGAAAAAGTGGGGAACCGTGGAGGACACTGCAGGACAGAGGGGAACCAAAGGGAGCAGGGCGAACAGATTGTAAAAAAGTGGGGAACCGTGGGGAACACTGCAGAACAGTATAAAACCAAAGCGAGCAGGGGGAACAGTTTGGAAAATGTGGGGAACCGTGGGGATCACTGCAGAACAGAGGGGAACCAAAGGGAGCAGGGGAACGCATTGGAAAAAGTGGGGAACCGTGGGGAACACTGCAGAACAGTGAGGAACCAAAGGGAGCAGGGGGAACAGATTGGAAAAAGTGGGGAACCGTGTGGAAAAAAGCAGAACAGTGGGGAAACAAAGGGTGCAGGAGGAACAGATGAGAAGAAGTGGGGTACCGTGTAGAAAAATACAGAAGAGTGGGGAAGGAAAGGGAGCAGGAGGGACAAATTGGAAAAAGTTGAGAACAGTGGGGAAAACTGCAGAGCAGAACGGAACCAAAGGGAGCAGGGGGAACAGCTCGGAAAAGTGGAGACCCGTGGGGAACAATGCAGAACAGAGAGAAACCAACGGGAGCAGGGGGAACAGATTGGAAAAAGTGGGGAACCGTGTGGAAAAATGCAGAACAAAGGGGAACCAAAGGGAGCAGGGGGAACAGATTGGAAAAAGTGGGGATTCGTGGAGAGATCTGCAGAACAGAGGTGAACCAAAGGAAGCAGGGGGAACGGATTGGAAAAAGTGGGGAACAGTGTGGAAAAATGCAGAACAGAGGGGAACCAGAGGTAGCAGGGGAAACAGATTGGAAAAAGTGGGGAACTGTGGGGAACACTGCAGAACAGAGGGCAAACAAACGGAGCAGGGGAAATGGATTGCAAAAAGTTGGGAACCGTGGAGGACAATGCATGACAGAGGGGAAACAAACAGAGCAGGGGGAATGGATTGCAAAAAGTTGGTAAGCGTGGAGGACACTGCAGAACAGAGGGGAAACAAAGGGAGCAGGGCGAACAGATTGAAAAAAAAGTGGGGAACCGTGGGGAACTCTGCAGAACAGTATGAAAAGAAAGCGAGCCGGGGAATGGTTTGGAAAATATGAGGAACCGTGGGGAAAACTGCAGAACAGAGTTGAGACTTAGGAGCAGGGGGAACAGATTGGAAAAAGTGGGGAACCGTGGGGAACACGGAAGTACAGAGGGGAACCAAAGGGAACAAGGGGAACAGGTTGGAAAAAGTGGTGTCCCATGGGTAACACTGCAAGGCAGAGGGGAACCATAGGGAGCAGGGGGTACAGTATGTAAAAAAATGTGGAGAATCGTGGGGAACACTGTAGACTAGAGGGGAACCAAAGGGAGCAGGGGGTACGGATTGGAAAAAGTGGGGAAGCGTCGGGAACACTGCAGAACAGAGGAGAACCAAAGGGAGCAGGGGGAACGAATTGGAAAAAGTGGGGAAGCGTCGGGAACACTGCAGAACAGAGGGGAACCAAAGGGAGCAGAGGGAACGGATTGGAAAAAGTGGGGAACCGTGGGGCACACTGCATGACAGAGGGGAACCAAAGGGATCAGGGGGAACAGATAGGAAAAAATTGGGGAACTGTGAAAACACTGCATGACAGAGGGGAACCAAAGGGAACAGGAGGTACAGGTTGGAAAAAGTGGGGAACCGTGGGGAACACTGCAGAACAGTATGAAACCAAAGCGAGCCGGGGGAACAGATTGGAAAAAGTGGGGAACCGTGTGAAAAAATGCAGAACAGTGGGGAAACAAAGGGTGCAGGAGGAACAGATTAGAAGAAGTGGGGTAGCGTGTGGAAAAATGCATAACAGTGGGGAACCAAAGGGAGCAGGGGGTACAGGATGGAAAAAAATGTGGAGAATCGTGGGGAACACTGCAGAATAGAGGGGAACCAAAGGGAGCAGGGGGAACGGATTGGAAAAAGTGGGGAAGCGTCGGGAACACTGCAGAACAGAGGCGAACCAAATGGAACAGGGGGAACGGATTGGAAAAAGTGGGGAATCATGGGGGACACTGCAGGGCAGAGGAGAACCATAGGGAGCAGGGGGTACAGGTTGGAAAAAATGGTATCCCATGGGTAACACTGCAAGGCAGAGGGGAACCATAGGGAGCAGGGGGTACAGTGTGTAAAAAAATGTGGAGAATCGTGGGGAACACTGTAGAATAGAGGGGAACCAAAGGCAGCAGGGGGAACGGATTGCAAAAAGTGGGGGTGTTTCGGGAACACTGCAGAACAGAGGAGAACCAAAGGGAGCAGGGCGAACAGATTGTAAAAAAGTGGGGAACCGTGGGCAACACTGCAGAACAGTATGAAACCAAAGCGAGCCGGGGGAACAGTTTGGAAAATGTGGGGAACCGTGGAGATCACTGCAGAACAGAGGGGAACCAAAGGGAGCACGGGAACGGATTGGAAAAAGTGGGGAACCGTGGGGAACACTGAACAATAGAGGGGAACCAAAGGGAGCAGGGGAAATGGATTGGAAAAAGTGGGGAACCGTGGGAAACACTGCAGAACCAAAGGGAGCAGGTGGAACAGTTTGGAAAAAATGTGGAGAACCATAGCGAAAACTGCAGAACAGAGTGGAGCGAAAGGAGCAGGGGGAACAGATTGGAAAAAGTGGGGTCCCATGGGGAACACTGCAAGGCAGAGGGGAACCATAGGGAGCAGGGAGTACAGGATGGAAAAAAATGTGGAGAAACGTGGGGAACAATGCAGAATAGAGGGGAACAAAAGGGAGCAGGGGGAACGTATTGGAAAAAGTGGGGAAGCGTCGGGAACACTGCAGAACAGAGGCAAACAAAAGGGAACAGCGGGAACGGATGGGAAAAAGTGGGGAACCATGGGGGACACTGCAGGGCAGAGGGGAACCATAGAGAGCAGGGGGTGCTGGTTGGAAAAAATGTGGAGAACAGTGAGGAATCAAAGGGAGCAGGGGGAACAGATTGGAAAAAGTGGGGAACCGTGTGGAAAAATGCAGAATAGTGGGGAACCAAAGGGAGAAGGGGGAAAAGATTGGAAAAAGTGGGGAATCGTGGGGAGTTCTGCAGAACAGAGGTGAACCAAAGGAAGCAGGGGGAACAGATTGGAAAAGTGGGGAATAATGTGGAAAAATGCAGAACAGAGGGGAACCAGAGGTAGTAGGGGAAACAGATTGGAAAAAGTGGGGAACCGTGGGGAACACTGCAGAACAGAGGGGCACCAAAGGGAGCAGAGGGAACACATTGGAATAAGTGGGGAACTGTGGGGAATACTGCACGACAGAGGGGAACCAAAGGAAGCAGGGGGTACGGATTGTAAAAAGTTGGGCCCATGGGGAACACTGTAGGACAGAGGGGAATCAAAGGGAGCAGGGGGAACTGATTGCAAAAAGTTGGGAACCGTGGAAGACAATGCAGGACAGAGGGGAAACAAACAGAGCAGGGGTAATGGATTGCAAAAAGTTGGTAAGCGTGGAGGACACTGCAGAACAGAGGGCAACCAAAGGGAGCAGGGCGAACAGATTGTAAAAAAGTGGGGAACCGTGGGGAACACTGCAGAACAGTGTGAAAAGAAAGCGAGCCGGGGGAATGGTTTGGAAAATGTGGGGAACCGTGGGGAAAACTGCAGAACAGAGTGGAGCCAAAGGAGCAGGGGCAACAGATTGGAAAAAGTGGGGAACCGTTTGGAACACTGCACGACAAAGGGGAACCAAAGGAAGCAGGGGGAACGGATTGTAAAAAGTGGGGCCCATGGGGAACACTGCAGGACAGAGGGGAATCAAAGGGAGCAGGGGGAACTGATTGGAAAAAGTGGGGAACTGTGGGGAACACTGCAGAACAGAGAGGAAACAAAGGGAGCAGGGGGAATGGATTGCAAAATGTGGGGAACCATGCGGAAAACTGCAGAACAGAGTGGAGCCAAAGGAGCAGGGGGAACGGATTGCAAAAAGTGGGGCCCATGGGGAACACTGCAGGACAGAGCGGAATCAAAGGGAGCAGGGGGAACTGATTGGAAAAAGTGGGGAATCGTGCGGAACACTGCGGGACAGAGGGGAACCAAAGGGAATAGGGGGAACGGATTAGAAAAAGTGGGGAACCATGGGGAATACTGCAGGGCAGAGGGGAGCCATAGGCAGCAGGGGCTACAGGTTGGAAAAAATGTGGAGAACCGTGAGGAACACTGCAGAACAGTGAGGAAGCAAAGGGAGCAAGGGGAACAGATTGGAAAAAGTGGGGAACCGTGTGGAAAAATGCAGAACAGTGGGGAAACAAACAGAGCAGGGGGAATGGATTGCAAAAAGTTGGGAAGCGTGGAGGACAGTGCAGAACAGAGGGGAACCAAAGGGAGCAGGGCGAACAGATTGTAAAATAGTGGGGAACCGTGGGGAACGCTGCAGAACAGTATGAAACCAAAGCGAGCCGGGGGAATGGTTTGGAAAATGTGGGGAACATTTGGGAAAACTGCAGAACAGAGTGGAGCCAAAAGAGCAGGGGGAACAGATTGGAAAAAGTGGGGAACTGTGGGGAAGACTGCAGAACAGAGCAGAACCAAAGGGAGCAGGGGGAACAGATTGGAAAAAGTGGGGAACCGATTGGAAAAAGTAGGGACACGTGTTGAAAGATGCAGAAAGGTGGGGAACCAAAGGGAGCAGGGGGAAAGAATTGGAAAATGTGGAGAACTGTGGGGAACACTGCAGAACAGAGGGGAACCAAAGGGAGCAGAGGGAACGGATTGGAAAAAGTGGGGAACCGTGGGGAACACTGCCCGACAGAGGGGAACCAAAAGGATCGGGGGAACAGATAGGAAAAAATTGGGGAACTGTGAAAACACTGCATGACAGAGGGGAACCATAGGGAGCAGGAGGTACAGGTTGGAAAAAGTGGGGAACCGTGGAGGACACTGCAGGACAGAGGGGAACCAAAGGGAGCAGGGCGAACAGATTGTAAAAAAGTGGGGAACCATGGGGATCACTGCAGAACAGAGGGGAACCAAAGGCAGCAGGGGAACGCATTGGAAAAAGTGGGGAACAGTGGGGAACACTGCAGAACAGTGAGGAACCAAAGGGAGCAGGGGGAACAGATTGGAAAAAGTGGGGAACCGTGTGGAAAAATGCAGAACAGTGGGGAAACAAAGGGTGCAGGAGGAACAGATTAGAAGAAGTGGGGTACCGTGTGGAAAAATGCAGAAGAGTGGGGAACAAAAGGGAGCAGGAGGAACAGATTGGAAAAAGTTGAGTACAGTGGGGAAAACTGCAGAGCAGAGCGGAACCAAAGGGAGCAGGGGGGAACAGCTCGGAAAAGTGGAGACCCGTGTGGAACAATGCAGAACAGAGAGGAACCAAAGGGAGCAGGGGGAACAGATTGGAAAAAGTGGGGATTCGTGGAGAGATCTGCAGAACAGAGGTGAACCAAAGGAATCAGGGGGAACGGATTGGAAAAAGTGGGGAACAGTGTGGAAAAATGCAGAACAGAGGGGAACCAGAGGTAGCAGGGGAAACAGATTGGAAAAAGTGGGGAACTGTGGGGAACACTGCAGAACAGAGGGCAAACAAACGGAGCAGGGGAAATGGATTGCAAAAAGTTGGGAACCGTGGAGGACAATGCATGACAGAAGGGAAACAAACAGAGCAGGGGGAATGGATTGCAAAGAGTTGGTAAGCGTGGAGGACACAGCAGAACAGAGGGGAAACAAAGGGAGCAGGGCGAACAGATTGTAAAAAAAGTGGGGAACCGTGGGAAACTCTGCAGAACAGTATGAAAAGAAAGCGAGCCGGGGGAATGGTTTGGAAAATATGAGGAACCGTGGCGAAAACTGCAGAACAGAGTTGAGACAAAGGAGCAGGGGGAACAGATTGGAAAAAGTGGGGAACCGTGGGAAACACGGAAGGACAGAGGGGAACCAAAGGGAACAAGGGGAACAGGTTGGAAAAAGTGGTGTCCCATGGGTAACACTGCAAGGCAGAGGGGAACCATAGGGAGCAGGGGGTACAGTATGTAAAAAAATGTGGAGAATCGTGAGGAACACTGTAGAATAGAGGGGAACCAAAGGGAGCAGGGGGTACGGATTGGAAAAAGTGGGGAAGCGTCGGGAACACTGCATGACAGAGGGGAAACAAAGGGATCAGGGGGAACAGATAGGAAAAAATTGGGGAACTGTGAAAACACTGCATGACAGAGGGGAACCAAAGGGAACAGGAGGTACAGGTTGGAAAAAGTGGGGAACCGTGGGGAACACTGCAGAACAGTGTGAAACCAAAGCGAGCCGGGGGTACAGTTTTGAAAATTTTGGGAACCGTGGAGATCACTGCAGAACAGAGGGGAACCAAAGGGAGCACGGGAACGGATTGGAAAAAGTGGGGAACCGTGGGGAACACTGAACAATAGAGGGAAACCAAAGGGAGCAGGGGAAATGGATTGGAAAAAGAGGGGAACCGTGGGAAACACTGCAGAACCAAAGGGAGCAGGTGGAACAGTTTTGAAAAAATGTGGAGAACCATGGCGAAAACTGCAGAACAGAGTGGAGCGAAAGGTGCAGGGGGAACAGATTGGAAAAAGTGGGGTCCCATGGGGAACACTGCAAGGCAGAGGGGAACCATAGGGAACAGGGAGTACAGGATGGAAAAAATGTGGAGAAACGTGGGGAACAATGCAGAATAGAGGGGAACCAAAGGGAGCAGGGGGAACGGATTGGAAAAAGTCGGGAAGCGTCGGGAACACTGCAAAACAGAGGCAAACAAAAGGGAACAGGGGGAACTGATTGGAAAAAGTGGGGAATCATGAAGGGATACTGCAGGGCAGAGGGGAACCATAGGGAGCAGGGGGTGCTGTTTGGAAAAAAATGTGGAGAACAGTGAGGAATCAAAGGGAGCAGGGGGAACAGATTGGAAAAAGTGGGGAACCGTGTGGAAAAATGCTGAACAGTGGGGAACCAAAGGGAGCAGGGGGAAAAGATTGGAAAAAGTGGGGAATCGTGGGGAGTTCTGCAGAACAGAGGTGAACCAAAGGAAGCAGGGGGAACAGATTGGAAAAAGTGGGGAACAGTGTGGAAAAATGCAGAACAGAGGGGAACCAGAGGTAGTAGGGGAAACAGAATGGAAAAAGTGGGGAACCGTGGGTATAACTGCAGAACAGAGGGGCACCAAAGGGAGCAGAGGGAACGTATTGGAAAAAGTGGGGAACCGTGGGGAACACTGCACGACAGAAGGGAACCAAAGGAGGCAGGGGGAACGGATTGTAAAAAGTTGGGCTGATGGGGAACACTGTAGGACAGAGGGGAACCAAAGGGAGCAGGGGAAACAGATTGCAAAAAGTAGGGCCCATGGCGAACACTGCATGACAGAGGGTAATCAAAGGGAACAGGGGGAACCGATTGGAAAAAGTGGGGAACTGTGGGGAACATTGCTGAACAGAGGGGAACCAAAGGTAGCAGGGGGAACGGATTGGAAAAAGTGGGGAACCATGGGGGACACTGCAGGGCAGAGGGGAACCAAAGGGAGCATGGGAACAGATTAGAAAAAATTTGGAGAACCGTGGGGAAAACTGCAGAACAGAGCGGAACCAAACGGAGCAGGGGGAACAGCTCGGAAAAGTGGGGACCCGTGGGGAACAATGCAGAACAGAGAGGAACCAAAGGGAGAAGGGGGAACAGATTGGAAAAAGTGGGGAATCGTGGGGAGTTCTGCAGAACAGTGGGGACCCAAAGGAAGCAGGGGGAAAGGATTTGAAAAAGTGGACGGTGGGGTACTCTGCAGAAAAGAGGTGGACCAAAGGAAGCAGGAGGAACGGATTGGAAAAAGTGGGGAACCGTGTGGAAAAATGTTGAACAGAGGCGAACCAGAGGGAGAAGGGGGAACAGATTAGAAAAAGTGGGGAACCGTGAGGAACACTGCAGAACATAGGGGAAACAAAGAGAGCAGGGGAACGCATTGGAAAAAGTGGGGAACCGTGGGGAACACTGCAGAACAGAGTGGAGCAAAAGGAGCAGGGGGAACAGATTGGAAAAAGTGGGGTCCCATGGGGAACACTGCAAGGCAGAGGGGAACCATATGGAGCAGGGGGTGCAGGTTGGAAAAAGTGGGGAACTGTGGGGAACACTGCAGAACAGAGGGCAAACAAACGGAGCAGGGGGAATGGATTGCAAAAAGTTGGGAACAGTGAAGGACAATGCAGGACAGAGGGGAACCAAAGGGAGCAGGACGAACAGATTGTAAAAAAGTGGGGCCCGTGGGGAACGCTGCAGAACAGTATGAAAACAGAGCGAGCTGGGGGAATGGTTTGGAAAATGTGGGGAAACGTTGGGAAAGCTGCAGGACAGAGTGGAGCCAAAGGGAGCAGGGGAAACTGATTGGAAAAATTGGGGAACTGTGGGGAACACTGCAGAACAGAGGGAAAACAAACGGAACAGGGGGAATGGATTGCAAAAAGTTGGGAACCGTGGAGGACAATGCAGGACAGAGGGGAAACAAAAGGAGCAGGGCAAACAGTTTGCAAAAATGTGGCGAACCGTGGGGAACGCTGCAGAACAGTATGAAACCAAAGCGAGCCACGGGAATGGTTTGGAAAATGTGGGGAACCGTGGGGAAAACTGCAGAACAGAGTGGAGACAAAGGAGCAGGGGGAACAGATTGGAAAAAGTGGGGAACCGTGGGGAACACTGCAGGGCAGAGGGGAACCAAACGGAGCAGGGGCAACGGATTGCAAAAAGTTGGGAACCGTGGAGAACACGGAAGGACAGAGGGGAACCAAAGGGAACAAGGGGAACAGGTTGGAAAAAGTGGTGTCCCATGGGTAACACTGCAAGGCAGAGGGGAACCTTAGGGAGCAGGGGGTACAGTATGTAAAAAAATGTGGAGAATCGTGGGGAACACTGTAGAATAGAGGGGAACCAAAGGGAGCAGGGGGAACATATTGGAAAAAATGGGGCCCATTGCGAACACTGCATGACAGAGGGTAATCAAACGGAGCAGGGGGAACCGATTGGAAAAAGTGGGGAACTGTGGGGAACACTGCAGAACAGAGGGGAACCAAAGGTAGCAGGGGGAACGGATTGGAAAAAGTGGGGAACCATGGGGGACACTGCAGGGCAGAGGGGAACCAAAGGGAGCATGGGAACAGATTAGAAAAAATTTGGAGAACCGTGGGGAAAACTGCAGAACAGAGCGGAACCAAAGGGAGCAGGGGGAACAGCTCGGAAAAGTGCGGACCCGTGGGGAACAATGCAGAACAGAGAGGAACCAAAGGGAAAAGGGGGAACAGATGGAAAAAGTGGGGAATCGTGGGGAGTTCTGCAGAACAGTGGGGACCCAAAGGGAGCAGGGCGAAAGGATTCGAAAAAGTGGACCGTGGGGAACTCTGCAGAAAAGAGGTGGACCAAAGGAAGCAGGGGGAACGGATTGGAAAATGTGGGGAACCGTGTGGAAAAATGTAGAACAGAGGCGAACCAGAGGGAGAAGGGGGAACAGATTAGAAAAATTTTAGAGAACCGTGGGGAACACTGCAGAACAGTGAGGAACCAAAGGGAGCAGGTGGAACAGATTGGAAAATGTGGGGAACCGTGGGGATCACTGAAGAACAGAGAGAATCCAAAGGGAGCAGGGGAACGCATTGGAAAAAGTGGGGAACCGTGGGGAACAATGCAGAACAGAGTGGAGCAAAAGGAGCAGGGGGAACAGATTGGAAAAAGTGGGGTCCCATGGGGAACACTGCAATGCAGAGGGGAACCATAGGGAGCAGGGGGTGCAGGTTAGAAAAAATGTGGAGAACAGTGAGGAATCAAAGGGAGCAGGGGGAACCAATTGGAAAAAGTAGGGAATCGTGTGGAAAAATGCAGAAAGGTGGGGAACCAAAGGGAGCAGGTGGAACGAATTGGAAAAGGTGGAGAAGTGTGGGGAACAATGCAGAACAGAGGGGAACCAAAGGGAGCAGAGGAAACAGATTTGAAAAAGTGGGGAACCTTGGGGAACACTGCACGACAGAGGGGAACCAAAGGGATCAGGGGGAACAGAGAGGAAAAATTGGGGAACTGTGAAAACACTGCATGACAGAGGGGAACCAAAGGGAGCAGGAGGTACAGGTTGGAAAAAGTGGGGAACCGTGGAGGACACTGCAGGACAGAGGGGAACCAAAGGGAGCAGGGCGAACAGATTGTAAAAAAGTGGGGAACCGTGGGGAACACTGCATGACAGAGGGGAACCAAAGGTAGCAGGAGGTACAGGTTGGAAAAAGTGGGGAACCGTGGAGAACACTGCAGCACAGAGGGGAACAAAAGTGAGCAGTGGAAACGGATTGCAAAAAGTGGGGCCCATGGCGAACACTGCATGACAGAGGGTAATCAAAGGGAGCAGGGGGAACCGATTGGAAAAAGTGGGGAACTGTGGGGAACACTGCAGACCAGAGCGGAACCAAAGGTAGCAGGGTGAACGGATTGGAAAAAGTGAGGAACCATGGGGGACACTGCAGGGCAGAGTGGAACCAAAGGGAGCATGGGAACAGATTTGAAAAAATTTGGAGAACCGTGGGGAAAACTGCAGAAGAGAGCGGAACCAAAGGGAGCAGGGGGAACAGATCGGAAAAGTGCGGACCAATGGGGAACAATGCAGAACAGAGAGGAACCAAAGGGAGAAGGGTGAACAGATTGGAAAAAGTGGGGAATCGTGGGGAGTTCTGCAGAGCAGTGGGGATCCAAAGGGAGCAGGGGGAAAGGATTCGAAAAAGTGGACCGTGGGGAACTCTACAGAAAAGAGGTGGACCAAAGGAAGCAGAGGGAACGGATTTGAAAAAATGGGGAACCGTGTGGAAAAATGTAGAACAGACGCGAACCAGAGGGAGAAGGGGGAACAGATTAGAAAAAATTTGGAGAACAGTGGGGAACACTGCAGAACAGTGAGGAACCAAAGGGAGCAGGGGGAATGGATTGGAAAAATAGAGAACTCTGGGGAACACTGCAGAACAGAGGGGAAGCAAAGGGAGCAGGGGGAACGGATTGCAAAAAGTGGGGCCCATGGGGAACACTGGAGGACAGAGCGGAATCAAAGGGAGCAGGGGGAACTGATTGGAAAAAGTGGGGAATCGTGCAGAACACTGCGGGACAGAGGGGAACCAAAGGGAACAGGGGGAACGGATCGGAAAAAGTGGGGAAGCATGGGGAATACTGCAGGGCAGAGGGGAACCATAGGTAGCAGGGGCTACAGGTTGGAAAAAATGTGGAGAACCGTGAGGAACACTGCAGAACAGTGAGGAACCAAAGCAAGCCGGGGGAATGGATTGGAAAATGTGGGGAACCGTCGGGAAAACTGCAGAACAGAGTGGAGACAAAGGAGCAGGGGGAACAGATTGGAAAAAGTGGGGAACCGTGGGGAACACTGCAGAACAGAGGGGAACCAAACGGAGCAGGGGCAACGGATTGCAAAAATTTTGGAACCGAGGAGAACACGGAAGGACAGAGGGGAACCAAAGGGAACAAGGGGAACAGGTTGGAAAAAGTGGTGTCCCATGGGTAACACTGCAAGGCAGAGGGAAACCATAGGGAGCAGGGGGTACAGTATGTAAAAAAATGTGGAGAATCGTGGGGAACACTGTAGAATAGAGGGGAACCAAAGGGAGCAGGGGGAACGGATTGGAAAAAGTGGGGAAGCATCGGAAACACTGCAGAACAGAGGAGAAACAAAGGGAGCGGGGGGAACAGATTGGAAAAAGTGGGGAACAGTGTGGAAAAATGCAGAACAGAGGAGAACCAGAGTTAGTAGGGGCAACAGATTGGAAAAAGTGGGGAACCGAGGGGAACACTGCAGAACAGAGGGGCACCAAAGGGAGCAGAGGGAACACATTGGAATAAGTGGGGAACTGTGGGGAATACTGCACGACAGAGGGGAACCAAAGGAAGCAGGGGGAACAGATTGTAAAAAGTTGGGCCCATGGGGAACACTGTAGGACAGAGGGGAATCAAAGGGAGCAGTGGAAACTGATTGCAAAAAGTTGGGAACCGTGGAAGACAATGCAGGACAGAGGGGAAACAAACAGAGCAGGGGTAATGGATTGCAAAAAGTTGGTAAGCGTGGAGGACACTGCAGAACAGAGGGGAACCAAAGGGAGCAGGGCGAACAGATTGTAAAAAAGTGGGGAACCGTGGGGAACGCTGCAGAACAGTGTGAAAAGAAAGCGAGCCGGGGGAATGGTTAGGAAAATGTGGGGAACCGTGGGGAAAACTGCAGAACAGAGTGGAGCCAAAGGAGCAGGGGCAACAGATTGGAAAAAGTGGGGAATCGTTTGGAACACTGCACGACAGAGGGGAACCAAAGGAACCAGGGGAAACGGATTGTAAAACGTGGGGCCCATGGGGAACACTGCAGGACAGAGGGGAATCAAAGGGAGCAGGGGGAACTGATTGGAAAAAGTGGGGAACTGTGGGGAACACTGCAGAACAGAGGGGAAACAAATGGAGCAAGGGGAATGGATTGCAAAATGTGGGGAACCATGCGGAAAACTGCAGAACAGAGTGGAGCCAAAGGAGCAGGGGGAACGGATTGCAAAAAGTGGGGCCCATGGGGAACACTGCAGGACAGAGCGGAATCAAAGGGAGCAGGGGGAACTGATTGGAAAAAGTGGGGAAACGTGCGGAACACTGCGGGACAGAGGGGAACCAAAGGGAATAGGGGGAACGGATTAGAAAAAGTGGGGAACCATGGGGAATACTGCAGGGCAGAGGGGAGCCATAGGCAGCAGGGGCTACAGGTTGGAAAAAATGTGGAGAACTGTGAGGAACACTGCAGAACAGTGAGGAACCAAAGGGAGCAGGGGGAACAGATTGGAAAAAGTGGGGAACCGTGTGGAAAAATGCAGAACAGAGGGGAAACAAACAGAGCAGGAGGAATGGATTGCAAAAAGTTGGTAAGCGTGGAGGGCACTGCAGAACAGAGGGGAACCAAAGGACGAACAGATTATAAAAAAGTGGGGTACCGTGGGGAACCCTGCAGAACTCTATGAAAACAAAGCGAGCCAGGGGAATGGTTTGGAAAATGTGGGGAAACGTGTGGAAAACTGCAGAACAGAGTGGAGCCAAAGGAGCAGGGGGAACAGATTGCAAAAAGTGGGGAACCGTGGGGAACACTGCAGAACAGAGGGAATCAAACGGAGCAGGGGGAACGGATTGCAAGAAGTTGATAACAGTGGAGAACACAGCAGGACAGAGGGGAACCAAAGGGAACAAGTGCAGCAGGTTGGAAAAAGTGTAGGTCCCATGGGTAACACTGCAATGCAGAGGGGAACCATAGGGAACCGGGGGTTACAGGATGGAAAAAATGTGGAGAATCGTGGGGAACACTGCAGAATAGAGGGGAACCAAAGGGAGCAGGGGGAATGGATTGGAAAAAGTGGGGAAGCGTCGGGAACACTGCAGAACAGAGGAGAACCAAAGGGAGCAGGGGGAACAGATTGGAAAGAGTGGGGAACCGATTTGAAAAAGCAGGGAAACGTGTGGAAAAATGCAGAAAGGTGGGGAACCAAAGGGAGCAGGGGGAACGAATTGGAAAAGGTGGAGAACTGTGGGGAAGACTGCAGAACAGAGGGGAACCAAAGGGAGCAGAGGGAACGGATAGGAAAAAGTGGGGAACCGTGGGGAACACTGCATGACAGAGGGGAACCAAAGGGAGCAGGAGGTACAGGTTGGAAAAAGTGGGGAACCGTGGAGAACACTGCTGAACAGAGGGGAACCAAAGGGAGCAGGGGGAACGGATTGGAAAAAGTGGGGAACCATGGGGGACACTGCAGGGCAGAGGGGAACCAAAGGGAGCATGGGAATAGATTAGAAAAAATTTGGAGAACCGTGGGGAAAACTGCAGAACAGAGCGGAACCAAACGGAGCAGGGGGAAAAGCTCGGAAAAGTGGGGACCCGTGGGGAACAATGCAGAACAGAGAGGAACCAAAGGGAGAAGGAGGAACAGATTGGAAAAAGTGGGGAATCGTGGGGAGTTCTGCAGAACAGTGGGGACCCAAAGGGAGCAGGGGGAAAGGATTTGAAAAAGTGGACGGTGGGGAACTCTGCAGAAAAGAGGTGGACCAAAGGAAGCAGGAGCAACGGATTGGAAAAAGTGGGGAACCGTGTGGAAAAATGTTGAACAGAGGCGAACCAGAGGGAGAAGGGGGAACAGATTAGAAAATGTGGGGAACCGTGAGGAACACTGCAGAACAGAGGGGAACCAAAGAGAGCAGGGGGTACAGTTTGGAGAATTGGAGAACCGTGGGGAACAATGCAGAACAGAGGGGAACCAAAGGGAGCAGGGGGAACGGATTGTAAAAAGTTGGGCCCATGGGGAACACTGTAGGACAGAGGGGAATCAAAGGGAGCAGGGGGAACTGATTGGAAAAAGTAGGGAACTGTGGGGAACACTGCAGAACAGAGGGCAAACAAACGGAGCAGGGGGAATGGATTGCAAAAAGTTGGGAACAGTGAAGGACAATGCAGGACAGAGGGGAACCAAAGGGAGCTGGACGAACAGATTGTAAAAAAGTGGGGCCCGTGGGGAACGCTGCAGAACAGTATGAAAAAAAAGCGAGCTGGGGGAATGGTTTGGAAAATGTTGGGAAACGTGGGGAAAGCTGCAGAACAGAGTGGAGCCAAAGGGAACAGGGGGAACTGATTGGAAAAAGTGGGGAACTGTGGGGAACACTGCAGAACAGAGGGCAAACAAACGGAACAGGGGGAATCGATTGGAAAAACTGGGGAACTGTGGGGAACACTGCAGAACAGAGGGGAACCAAAGGTAGTAGGGGGAACGGATTGGAAAAAGTGAGGAACCATGGGGGACACTGCAGGGCAGAGGGGAACCAAAGGGAGCATGGGAACAGATTAGAAAAAATTTGGAGAACCGTGGGGAAAACTGCAGAACAGAGGGGAATCAAACGGAGCAGGGGAATATGATTGTAAAAAGTTGGTAACCGTGGAGGACAATGCAGGACAGAGGGGAAACAAACAGAGCAGGGGGAATGGATTGCAAAAAGTTGGTAAGCGTGGAGGACACTGCAGAACAGAGGGGAACCAAAGGGAGCAGGGCGAACAGATTGTAAAAAAAGTGGGGAACCGTGGGGAACGCTGCAGAACAGTGTGAAAAGAAAGCGAGCCGGGGGAATGGTTTGGAAAATGTGGGGAACCGTGGAGAAAACTGCAGAACAGAGTGGAGCCAAGGAGCAGGGTGAACAGATTGTAAAAAGTGGGGAACCGTGGGGAACACTGCAGAACAGAGGGGAAACAAACGGAGCAGGGCGAACGGATTGCAAAAAGTTTATAACTGTGGAGAACACGGCAGGACAGAGGGGAACCAAAGGGAACAAGGGGAACAGGTTGGAAAAAGTGGTGTCCCATGGGTAACACTGCAAGGCAGAGGGGAACCATAGGGAGCAGGGGGTACAGGATGGAAAAAAATGTGGAGAATCGTGGGGAACACTGCAGAATAGAGGGGACCCAAAGGGAGCAGGGGGAATGGATTGGAAAAAGTGGGGTAGCGTCGGGAACACTGCAGAAGAGAGGAGAACCAAAGGTAGCAGGGGGAACAGATTGCAAAAAGTGGGGAACCGATTGGAAAAAGTAGGGAACCGTGTGGAAAAATGCAGAAAGGTGGGGAACCAAAGGGAGCAGGGGGAACGAATTGGAAAAGGTGGGCAGAGGGGAACCAAAGGGAGCATGGGAACAGATTAGAAAAAATTTGGATAACCGTGGGGAAAACTGCAGAACAGAGCGGAACCAAAGGGAGCAGGGGGAACAGATCGGAATAGTGCGGACCCGTGGGGAACAATCCAGAACAGAGAGGAACCAAAGGGAGAAGGGTGAACAGATTGGAAAAAGTGGGGAATCGTGGGGAGTTCTGCAGAACAGTGGGGACCCAAAGGGAGCAGGGGGAAAGGATTCGAAAAAGTGGACCGTGGGGAACTCTGCAGAAAAGAGGTGGACCAAAGGAAGCAGAGGGAACGGATTTGAAAAAATGGGGAACCGTGTGGAAAAATGTAGAACAGAGGCGAACCAGAGGGAGAAGGGGGAACAGATTAGAAAAAATTTGGAGAACCGTGGGGAACACTGCAGAACAGTGAGGAACCAAAGGGAGCAGGAGGAATGGATTGGAAAAATAGAGAACTCTGGGGAACACTGCAGAACAGAGGGGAAGCAAAGGGAGCAGGGGGAACGGATTGCAAAAAGTGGGGCCCATGGGGAACACTGGAGGACAGAGCGGAATCAAAGGGAGCAGTGGGAACTGATTGGAAAAAGTGGGGAATTGTGCAGAACACTGCGGGACAGAGGGGAACCAAAAGGAACAGGGGGAACGGATTGGAAAAAGTGGGGAAGCATGGGGAATACTGCAGGGCAGAGGGAACCATAGGTAGCAGGGGCTACAGGTTGGAAAAAATGTGGAGAACCATGAGGAGCACTGCAGAACAGTGAGGAACCAAAGGGAGCAGGGGGAACAGATTGGAAAAAGTGGGGAACCGTGTGGAAAAATGCAGAACAGTGGGGATACAAACAGAGCAGGGGGAATGGATTGCAAAAAGTTGGGAAGTGTGGAGGACATTGCAGAACAGAGGGGAACCAAAGGGAGCAGGGCGAACAGATTGGAAAATAGTGGGGAACCGTGGGGAACACTGCAGAACAGTATCAAACCAAAGCGAGCCGGGGGAATGGTTTGGAAAATGTGGGAAACCTTGGGGAAAACTGCAGAACAGAGTGGAGCCAAAGGAGCAGGGGGAACAGATTGGAAAAAGTGGGGAACTGTGGGGAAAACTGCAGAACAGAGCAGAACCAAAGGGAGCAGGGGGAACAGATTGGAAAAAGTGGGGAACTGTGGGGAACACTGCAGAACAGAGCAGAACCAAAGGGAGCAGGGGGAACGGATTGGAAAAAGTGGGGAACCGATTGGAAAAAGTAGGGAACCGTGTGGAAAAATGCACGAACACTGCACGACAGAGGAGAACCAAACGGATCAGGGGGTACAGGTTGGAAAAAGTGGGGAACCGTGTGGAAAATGCAGAAGAGTGGGGAACCAAAGGGAGCTGGAGGAACAGATTGGAAAAAGTTGAGAACAGTGGGCAACACTGCAGAACAGAGGGGAATCAAAGGGTGCAGGGGGAACACATTGGAAAAAGTGGGGAACCGTGAGGAACACTGCAGAACAGAGGTGAACCAAAGGGAGCAGGGGGTACAGTTCGGAAAAGTGGGGAACCGTGGGGATCAATGCAGAACAGAGGGGAACCAAAGGGAGCAGGGGGAACAGATTGGAAAAAGTGGGGAATCGTGGGGAGTTCTGCAGAACAGAGGTGAACCAAAGGATGTAGGGGGATCGGATTGGAAAAAGTGGGGAACAGTGTGGAAAAATGCAGAACAGAGGGGAACCAGAGGTAGCGGGGGAAACAGATTGGAAAAAGTGGGGAACCGTGGGGTACACTGCAGAACAGAGGGGCACCAAAGGGAGCAGAGGGAACACATTGGAATAAGTGGGGAACTGTGGGGAATACTGCACGACAGAGGGGAACCAAAGGAAGCAGGGGTAACGGATTGTAAAAAGTTGGGCCCATGGGGAACACCGCAGGACAGAGCGGAATCAAAGGGAGCAGGGGGAACTGATTGGAAAAAGTGGGGAACTGTGGGGAACACTGCAGAACAGAGAGGAAACAAAGGGAGCAGGGGGAATGGATTGCAAAATGTGGGGAACCATGCGGAAAACTGCAGAACAGAGTGGAGCCAAAGGAGCAGGGGGAACGGATTGCAAAAAGTGGGGCCCATGGGGAACACTGCAGGACAGAGCGGAATCAAAGGGAGCAGGGGGAACTGATTGGAAAAAGTGGGGAATCGTGCGGAACACTGCGGGACAGAGGGGAACCAAAGGGAATAGGGGGAACGGATTAGAAAAAGTGGGGAACCATGGGGAATACTGCAGGGCAGAGGGGAGCCATAGGCTGCAGGGGCTACAGGTTGGAAAAAATGTGGAGAACCGTGAGGAACACTGCAGAACAGTGAGGAAGCAAAGGGAGCAAGGGGAACAGATTGGAAAAAGTGGGGAACCGTGTGGAAAAATGCAGAACAGTGGGGAAACAAACAGAGCAGGGGGAATGGATTGCAAAAAGTTGTGAAGCGTGGAGGACAGTGCAGAACAGAGGGGAACCAAAGGGAGCAGGGCGAACAGATTGTAAAATAGTGGGGAACCGTGGGGAACGCTGCAGAACAGTATGAAACCAAAGCGAGCCGGGGGAATGGTTTGGAAAATGTGGGGAACCTTTGGGAAAACTGCAGAACAGAGTGGAGCCAAAAGAGCAGGGGGAACAGATTGGAAAAAGTGGGGAACTGTGGGGAAGACTGCAGAACAGAGCAGAACCAAAGGGAGCAGGGGGAACAGATTGGAAAAAGTGGGGAACCGATTGGAAAAAGTAGGGACACGTGTTGAAAGATGCAGAAAGGTGGGGAACCAAAGGGAGCAGGGGGAAAGAATTGGAAAATGTGGAGAACTGTGGGGAACACTGCAGAACAGAGGGGAACCAAAGGGAGCAGAGGGAACGGATTGGAAAAAGTGGGGAACCGTGGGGAACACTGCCCGACAGAGGGGAACCAAAGGGATCGGGGGAACAGATAGGAAAAAATTGGGGAACTGTGAAAACACTGCATGACAGAGGGGAACCATAGGGAGCAGGAGGTACAGGTTGGAAAAAGTGGGGAACCGTGGAGGACACTGCAGGACAGAGGGGAACCAAAGGGAGCAGGGCGAACAGATTGTAAAAAAGTGGGGAACCATGGGGATCACTGCAGAACAGAGGGGAACCAAAGGCAGCAGGGGAACGCATTGGAAAAAGTGGGGAACAGTGGGGAACACTGCAGAACAGTGAGGAACCAAAGGGAGCAGGGGGAACAGATTGGAAAAAGTGGGGAACCGTGTGGAAAAATGCAGAACAGTGGGGAAACAAAGGGTGCAGGAGGAACAGATTAGAAGAAGTGGGGTACCGTGTGGAAAAATGCAGAAGAGTGGGGAACAAAAGGGAGCAGGAGGAACAGATTGGAAAAAGTTGAGTACAGTGGGGAAAACTGCAGAGCAGAGCGGAACCAAAGGGAGCAGGGGGGAACAGCTCGGAAAAGTGGAGACCCGTGGGGAACAATGCAGAACAGAGAGTAACCAAAGGGAGCAGGGGGAACAGATTGTAAAAAGTGGGGATTCGTGGAGAGATCTGCAGAACAGAGGTGAACCAAAGGAATCAGGGGGAACGGATTGGAAAAAGTGGGGAACAGTGTGGAAAAATGCAGAACAGAGGGGAACCAGAGGTAGCAGGGGAAACAGATTGGAAAAAGTGGGGAACTGTGGGGAACACTGCAGAACAGAGGGCAAACAAACGGAGCAGGGGAAATGGATTGCAAAAAGTTGGGAACCGTGGAGGACAATGCATGACAGAGGGGAAACAAACAGAGCAGGGGGAATGGATTGCAAAGAGTTGGTAAGCGTGGAGGACATAGCAGAACAGAGGGGAAACAAAGGGAGCAGGGCGAACAGATTGTAAAAAAAGTGGGGAACCGTGGGAAACTCTGCAGAACAGTATGAAAAGAAAGCGAGCCGGGGGAATGGTTTGGATAATATGAGGAACCGTGGCGAAAACTGCAGAACAGAGTTGAGACAAAGGAGCAGGGGGAACAGATTGGAAAAAGTGGGGAAACGTGGGGAACACGGAAGGACAGAGGGGAACCAAAGGGAACAAGGGGAACAGGTTGGAAAAAGTGGTGTCCCATGGGTAACACTGCAAGGCAGAGGGGAACCATAGGGAGCAGGGGGTACAGTATGTAAAAAAATGTGGAGAATCGTGAGGAACACTGTAGAATAGAGGGGAACCAAAGGGAGCAGGGGGAACGGATTGGAAAAAGTGGGGAAGCGTCGGGAACACTGCAGAACAGAGGGGAACCAAAGGGAGCAGAGGGAACGGATTGGAAAAAGTGGGGAACCGTGGGGCACACTGCATGACAGAGGGGAAACAAAGGGATCAGGGGGAACAGATAGGAAAAAATTGGGGAACTGTGAAAACACTGCATGACAGAGGGGAACCAAAGGGAACAGGAGGTACTGGTTGGAAAAAGTGGGGAACCGTGGGGAACACTGCAGAACAGTGTGAAACCAAAGCGAGCCGGGGGTACAGTTTGGAAAATTTTGGGAACCGTGGAGATCACTGCAGAACAGAGGGGAACCAAAGGGAGCACGGGAACGGATTGGAAAAAGTGGGGAACCGTGGGGAACACTGAACAATAGAGGGAAACCAAAGGGAGCAGGGGAAATGGATTGGAAAAAGAGGGGAACCGTGGGAAACACTGCAGAACCAAAGGGAGCAGGTGGAACAGTTTTGAAAAAATGTGGAGAACCATGGCGAAAACTGCAGAACAGAGTGGAGCGAAAGGTGCAGGGGGAACAGATTGGAAAAAGTGGGGTCCCATGGGGAACACTGCAAGGCAGAGGGGAACCATAGGGAACAGGGAGTACAGGATGGAAAAAATGTGGAGAAACGTGGGGAACAATGCAGAATAGAGGGGAACCAAAGGGAGCAGGGGGAACGGATTGGAAAAAGTCGGGAAGCGTCGGGAACACTGCAGAACAGAGGCAAACAAAAGGGAACAGGGGGAACGGATTGGAAAAAGTGGGGAACCATGAAGGGATACTGCAGGGCAGAGGGGAACCATAGGGAGCAGGGGGTGCTGTTTGGAAAAAAATGTGGAGAACAGTGAGGAATCAAAGGGAGCAGGGGGAACAGATTGGAAAAAGTGGGGAACCGTGTGGAAAAATGCTGAACAGTGGGGAACCAAAGGGAGCAGGGGGAAAAGATTGGAAAAAGTGGGGAATCGTGGGGAGTTCTGCAGAACAGAGGTGAACCAAAGGAAGCAGGGGGAACAGATTGGAAAAAGTGGGGAACAGTGTGGAAAAATGCAGAACAGAGGGGAACCAGAGGTAGTAGGGGAAACAGAATGGAAAAAGTGGGGAACCGTGGGTATAACTGCAGAACAGAGGGGCACCAAAGGGAGCAGAGGGAACGTATTGGAAAAAGTGGGGAACCGTGGGGAACACTGCACGACAGAAGGGAACCAAAGGAGGCAGGGGGAACGGATTGTAAAAAGTTGGGCTGATGGGGAACACTGTAGGACAGAGGGGAACCAAAGGGAGCAGGGGAAACAGATTGCAAAAAGTAGGGCCCATGGCGAACACTGCATGACAGAGGGTAATCAAAGGGAACAGGGGGAACCGATTGGAAAAAGTGGGGAACTGTGGGGAACACTGCTGAACAGAGGGGAACCAAAGGTAGCAGGGGGAACGGATTGGAAAAAGTGGGGAACCATGGGGGACACTGCAGGGCAGAGGGGAACCAAAGGGAGCATGGGAACAGATTAGAAAAAATTTGGAGAACCGTGGGGAAAACTGCAGAACAGAGCGGAACCAAACGGAGCAGGGGGAACAGCTCGGAAAAGTGGGGACCCGTGGGGAACAATGCAGAACAGAGAGGAACCAAAGGAAGAAGGGGGAACAGATTGGAAAAAGTGGGGAATCGTGGGGAGTTCTGCAGAACAGTGGGGACCCAAAGGAAGCAGGGGGAAAGGATTTGAAAAAGTGGACGGTGGGGAACTCTGCAGAAAAGAGGTGGACCAAAGGAAGCAGGAGGAACGGATTGGAAAAAGTGGGGAACCGTGTGGAAAAATGTTGAACAGAGGCGAACCAGAGGGAGAAGGGGGAACAGATTAGAAAAAGTGGGGAACCGTGAGGAACACTGCAGAACATAGGGGAACCAAAGAGAGCAGGGGAACGCATTGGAATAAGTGGGGAACCGTGGGGAACACTGCAGAACAGAGTGGAGCAAAAGGAGCAGGGGGAACAGATTGGAAAAAGTGGGGTCCCATGGGGAACACTGCAAGGCAGAGGGGAACCATATGGAGCAGGGGGTGCAGGTTGGAAAAAGTGGGGAACTGTGGGGAACACTGCAGAACAGAGGGCAAACAAACGGAGCAGGGGGAATGGATTGCAAAAAGTTGGGAACAGTGAAGGACAATGCAGGACAGAGGGGAACCAAAAGGAGCAGGACGAACAGATTGTAAAAAAGTGGGGCCCGTGGGGAACGCTGCAGAACAGTATGAAAACAGAGCGAGCTGGGGGAATGGTTTGGAAAATGTGGGGAAACGTTGGGAAAGCTGCAGGACAGAGTGGAGCCAAAGGGAGCAGGGGAAACTGATTGGAAAAATTGGGGAACTGTGGGGAACACTGCAGAACAGAGGGAAAACAAACGGAACAGGGGGAATGGATTGCAAAAAGTTGGGAACCGTGGAGGACAATGCAGGACAGAGGGGAAACAAAAGGAGCAGGGCAAACAGTTTGCAAAAATGTGGCGAACCGTGGGGAACGCTGCAGAACAGTATGAAACCAAAGCGAGCCACGGGAATGGTTTGGAAAATGTGGGGAACCGTGGGGAAAACTGCAGGGCAGAGGGGAACCAAACGGAGCAGGGGCAACGGATTGCAAAAAGTTGGGAACCGTGGAGAACACGGAAGGACAGAGGGGAACCAAAGGGAACAAGGGGAACAGGTTGGAAAAAGTGGTGTCCCATGGGTAACACTGCAAGGCAGAGGGGAACCATAGGGAGCAGGGGGTACAGTATGTAAAAAAATGTGGAGAATCGTGGGGAACACTGTAGAATAGAGGGGAACCAAAGGGAGCAGGGGGAACATATTGGAAAAATTGGGGAGGCGTCGGGAACACTGCAGAACAGAGGAGAACCAAAGGGAGCAGGGGGAACAGATTTGAAAAAGTGGGCAACTGTGGAGAACACTGCAGCACAGAGGGGAAACAAAGGGAGCAGGGGACACGGATTGCAAAAAATGGGGCCCATTGCGAACACTGCATGACAGAGGGTAATCAAACGGAGCAGGGGGAACCGATTGGAAAAAGTGGGGAACTGTGGGGAACACTGCAGAACAGAGGGGAACCAAAGGTAGCAGGGGGAACGGATTGGAAAAAGTGGGGAACCATGGGGGACACTGCAGGGCAGAGGGGAACCAAAGGGAGCATGGGAACAGATTAGAAAAAATTTGGAGAACCGTGGGGAAAACTGCAGAACAGAGCGGAACCAAAGGAAGCAGGGGGAACAGCTCGGAAAAGTGCGGACCCGTGGGGAACAATGCAGAACAGAGAGGAACCAAAGGGAAAAGGGGAACAGATGGAAAAAGTGGGGAATCGTGGGGAGTTCTGCAGAACAGTGGGGACCCAAAGGGAGCAGGGCGAAAGGATTCGAAAAAGTGGACCGTGGGGAACTCTGCAGAAAAGAGGTGGACCAAAGGAAGCAGGGGGAACGGATTGGAAAATGTGGGGAACCGTGTGGAAAAATGTAGAACAGAGGCGAACCAGAGGGAGAAGGGGGAACAGATTAGAAAAATTTTAGAGAACCGTGGGGAACACTGCAGAACAGTGAGGAACCAAAGGGAGCAGGTGGAACAGATTGGAAAATGTGGGGAACCGTGGGGATCACTGAAGAACAGAGAGAATCCAAAGGGAGCAGGGGAACGCATTGGAAAAAGTGGGGAACCGTGGGGAACACTGCAGAACAGAGTGGAGCAAAAGGAGCAGGGGGAACAGATTGGAAAAAGTGGGGTCCCATGGGGAACACTGCAATGCAGAGGGGAACCATAGGGAGCAGGGGGTGCAGGTTGGAAAAAATGTGGAGAACAGTGAGGAATCAAAGGGAGCAGGGGGAACCAATTGGAAAAAGTAGGGAATCGTGTGGAAAAATGCAGAAAGGTGGGGAACCAAAGGGAGCAGGTGGAACGAATTGGAAAAGGTGGAGAAGTGTGGGGAACAATGCAGAACAGAGGGGAACCAAAGGGAGCAGAGGAAACAGATTTGAAAAAGTGGGGAACCTTGGGGAACACTGCACGACAGAGGGGAACCAAAGGGATCAGGGGGAACAGAGAGGAAAAATTGGGGAACTGTGAAAACACTGCATGACAGAGGGGAACCAAAGGGAGCAGGAGGTACAGGTTGGAAAAAGTGGGGAACCGTGGAGGACACTGCAGGACAGAGGGGAACCAAAGGGAGCAGGGCGAACAGATTGTAAAAAAGTGGGGAACCGTGGGGAACACTGCATGACAGAGGGGAACCAAAGGTAGCAGGAGGTACAGGTTGGAAAAAGTGGGGAACCGTGGAGAACACTGCAGCACAGAGGGGAACAAAAGTGAGCAGTGGAAACGGATTGCTAAAAGTGGGGCCCATGGCGAACACTGCATGACAGAGGGTAATCAAAGGGAGCAGGGGGAACCGATTGGAAAAAGTGGGGAACTGTGGGGAACACTGCAGACCAGAGCGGAACCAAAGGTAGCAGGGTGAACGGATTGGAAAAAGTGAGGAACCATGGGGGACACTGCAGGGCAGAGTGGAACCAAAGGGAGCATGGGAACAGATTTGAAAAAATTTGGAGAACCGTGGGGAAAACTGCAGAAGAGAGCGGAACCAAAGGGAGCAGGGGGAACAGATCGGAAAAGTGCAGACCAATGGGGAACAATGCAGAACAGAGAGGAACCAAAGGGAGAAGGGTGAACAGATTGGAAAAAGTGGGGAATCGTGGGGAGTTCTGCAGAGCAGTGGGGATCCAAAGGGAGCAGGGGGAAAGGATTCGAAAAAGTGGACCGTGGGGAACTCTACAGAAAAGAGGTGGACCAAAGGAAGCAGAGGGAACGGATTTGAAAAAATGGGGAACCGTGTGGAAAAATGTAGAACAGAGGCGAACCAGAGGGAGAAGGGGGAACAGATTAGAAAAAATTTGGAGAACAGTGGGGAACACTGCAGAACAGTGAGGAACCAAAGGGAGCAGGGGGAATGGATTGGAAAAATAGAGAACTCTGGGGAACACTGCAGAACAGAGGGGAAGCAAAGGGAGCAGGGGGAACGGATTGCAAAAAGTGGGGCCCATGGGGAACACTGGAGGACAGAGCGGAATCAAAGGGAGCAGGGGGAACTGATTGGAAAAAGTGGGGAATCGTGCAGAACACTGCGGGACAGAGGGGAACCAAAGGGAACAGGGGGAACGGATCGGAAAAAGTGGGGAAGCATGGGGAATACTGCAGGGCAGAGGGGAACCATAGGTAGCAGGGGCTACAGGTTGGAAAAAATGTGGAGAACCGTGAGGAACACTGCAGAACAGTGAGGAACCAAAGCAAGCCGGGGGAATGGATTGGAAAATGTGGGGAACCGTCGGGAAAACTGCAGAACAGAGTGGAGACAAAGGAGCAGGGGGAACAGATTGGAAAAAGTGGGGAACCGTGGGGAACACTGCAGAACAGAGGGGAACCAAACGGAGCAGGGGCAACGGATTGCAAAAATTTTGGAACCGAGGAGAACACGGAAGGACAGAGGGGAACCAAAGGGAACAAGGGGAACAGGTTGGAAAAAGTGGTGTCCCATGGGTAACACTGCAAGGCAGAGGGAAACCATAGGGAGCAGGGGGTACAGTATGTAAAAAAATGTGGAGAATCGTGGGGAACACTGTAGAATAGAGGGGAACCAAAGGGAGCAGGGGGAACGGATTGGAAAAAGTGGGGAAGCATCGGAAACACTGCAGAACAGAGGAGAAACAAAGGGAGCGGGGGGAACAGATTGGAAAAAGTGGGGAACAGTGTGGAAAAATGCAGAACAGAGGAGAACCAGAGGTAGTAGGGGCAACAGATTGGAAAAAGTGGGGAACCGAGGGGAACACTGCAGAACAGAGGGGCACCAAAGGGAGCAGAGGGAACACATTGGAATAAGTGGGGAACTGTGGGGAATACTGCATGACAGAGGGGAACCAAAGGAAGCAGGGGGAACAGATTGTAAAAAGTTGGGCCCATGGGGAACACTGTAGGACAGAGGGGAATCAAAGGGAGCAGTGGAAACTGATTGCAAAAAGTTGGGAACCGTGGAAGACAATGCAGGACAGAGGGGAAACAAACAGAGCAGGGGTAATGGATTGCAAAAAGTTGGTAAGCGTGGAGGAAACTGCAGAACAGAGGGGAACCAAAGGGAGCAGGGCGAACAGATTGTAAAAAAGTGGGGAACCGTGGGGAACGCTGCACGACAGAGGGGAACCAAAGGAACCAGGGGAAACGGATTGTAAAACGTGGGGCCCATGGGGAACACTGCAGGACAGAGGGGAATCAAAGGGAGCAGGGGGAACTGATTGGAAAAAGTGGGGAACTGTGGGGAACACTGCAGAACAGAGGGGAAACAAATGGAGCAAGGGGAATGGATTGCAAAATGTGGGGAACCATGCGGAAAACTGCAGAACAGAGTGGAGCCAAAGGAGCAGGGGGAACGGATTGCAAAAAGTGGGGCCCATGGGGAACACTGCAGGACAGAGCGGAATCAAAGGGAGCAGGGGGAACTGATTGGAAAAAGTGGGGAAACGTGCGGAACACTGCGGGACAGAGGGGAACCAAAGGGAATAGGGGGAACGGATTAGAAAAAGTGGGGAACCATGGGGAATACTGCAGGGCAGAGGGGAGCCATAGGCAGCAGGGGCTACAGGTTGGAAAAAATGTGGAGAACTGTGAGGAACACTGCAGAACAGTGAGGAACCAAAGGGAGCAGGGGGAACAGATTGGAAAAAGTGGGGAACCGTGTGGAAAAATGCAGAACAGAGGGGAAACAAACAGAGCAGGAGGAATGGATTGCAAAAAGTGGTAAGCGTGGAGGGCACTGCAGAACAGAGGGGAACCAAAGGACGAACAGATTATAAAAAAGTGGGGAACCGTGGGGAACCCTGCAGAACTCTATGAAAACAAAGCGAGCCAGGGGAATGGTTTGGAAAATGTGGGGAAACGTGTGGAAAACTGCAGAACAGAGTGGAGCCAAAGGAGCAGGGGGAACAGATTTCAAAAAGTGGGGAACCGTGGGGAACACTGCAGAACAGAGGGAATCAAACGGAGCAGGGGGAACGGATTGCAAGAAGTTGATAACAGTGGAGAACACAGCAGGACAGAGGGGAACCAAAGGGAACAAGTGCAGCAGGTTGGAAAAAGTGTAGGTCCCATGGGTAACACTGCAATGCAGAGGGGAACCACAGGGAACCGGGGGTTACAGGATGGAAAAAAATGTGGAGAATCGTGGGGAACACTGCAGAATAGAGGGGAACCAAAGGGAGCAGGGGGAATGGATTGGAAAAAGTGGGGAAGCGTCGGGAACACTGCAGAACAGAGGAGAACCAAAGGGAGCAGGGGGAACAGATTGGAAAGAGTGGGGAACCGATTTGAAAAAGCAGGGAAACGTGTGGAAAAATGCAGAAAGGTGGGGAACCAAAGGGAGCAGGGGGAACGAATTGGAAAAGGTGGAGAACTGTGGGGAAGACTGCAGAACAGAGGGGAACCAAAGGGAGCAGAGGGAACGGATAGGAAAAAGTGGGGAACCGTGGGGAACACTGCATGACAGAGGGGAACCAAAGGGAGCAGGAGGTACAGGTTGGAAAAAGTGGGGAACCGTGGAGAACACTGCAGCACAGAGGGGAAACAAAGGGAGCAGGGGAAACAGATTGCAAAAAGTAGGGCCCATGGCGAACACTGCATGACAGAGGGTAATCAAAGGGAACAGGCGGAACCGATTGGAAAAAGTGGGGAACTGTGGGGAACACTGCTGAACAGAGGGGAACCAAAGGTAGCAGGGGGAACGGATTGGAAAAAGTGGGGAACCATGGGGGACACTGCAGGGCAGAGGGGAACCAAAGGGAGCATGGGAATAGATTAGAAAAAATTTGGAGAACCGTGGGGAAAACTGCAGAACAGAGCGGAACCAAACGGAGCAGGGGGAAAAGCTCGGAAAAGTGGGGACCCGTGGGGAACAATGCAGAACAGAGAGGAACCAAAGGGAGAAGGAGGAACAGATTGGAAAAAGTGGGGAATCGTGGGGAGTTCTGCAGAACAGTGGGGACCCAAAGGGAGCAGGGGGAAAGGATTTGAAAAAGTGGACGGTGGGGAACTCTGCAGAAAAGAGGTGGACCAAAGGAAGCAGGAGCAACGGATTGGAAAAAGTGGGGAACCGTGTGGAAAAATGTTGAACAGAGGCGAACCAGAGGGAGAAGGGGGAACAGATTAGAAAAAGTGGGGAACCGTGAGGAACACTGCAGAACAGAGGGGAACCAAAGAGAGCAGGGGGTACAGTTTGGAGAATTGGAGAACCGTGGGGAACAATGCAGAACAGAGGGGAACCAAAGGGAGCAGGGGGAACGGATTGTAAAAAGTTGGGCCCATGGGGAACACTGTAGGACAGAGGGGAATCAAAGGGAGCAGGGGGAACTGATTGGAAAAAGTAGGGAACTGTGGGGAACACTGCAGAACAGAGGGCAAACAAACGGAGCAGGGGGAATGGATTGCAAAAAGTTGGGAACAGTGAAGGACAATGCAGGACAGAGGGGAACCAAAGGGAGCAGGACGAACAAATTGTAAAAAAGTGGGGCCCGTGGGGAACGCTGCAGAACAGTATGAAAAAAAAGCGAGCTGGGGGAATGGTTTGGAAAATGTTGGGAAACGTGGGGAAAGCTGCAGAACAGAGTGGAGCCAAAGGGAACAGGGGGAACTGATTGGAAAAAGTGGGGAACTGTGGGGAACACTGCAGAACAGAGGGCAAACAAACGGAACAGGGGGAATCTATTGGAAAAACTGGGGAACTGTGGGGAACACTGCAGAACAGAGGGGAACCAAAGGTAGTAGGGGGAACGGATTGGAAAAAGTGAGGAACCATGGGGGACACTGCAGGGCAGAGGGGAACCAAAGGGAGCATGGGAACAGATTAGAAAAAATTTGGAGAACCGTGGGGAAAACTGCAGAACAGAGGGGAATCAAACGGAGCAGGGGGAATGGATTGCAAAAAGTTGGTAAGCGTGGAGGACACTGCAGAACAGAGGGGAACCAAAGGGAGCAGGGCGAACAGATTGTAAAAAAAGTGGGGAACCGTGGGGAACGCTGCAGAACAGTGTGAAAAGAAAGCGAGCCGGGGGAATGGTTTGGAAAATGTGGGGAACCGTGGGGAAAACTGCAGAACAGAGTGGAGCCAAAGGAGCAGGGTGAACAGATTGCAAAAAGTTTATAACTGTGGAGAACACGGCAGGACAGAGGGGAACCAAAGGGAACAAGGGGAACAGGTTGGAAAAAGTGGTGTCCCACGGGTAACACTGCAAGGCAGAGGGGAACCATAGGGAGCAGGGGGTACAGGATGGAAAAAAATGTGGAGAATCGTGGGGAACACTGCAGAATAGAGGGGACCCAAAGGGAGCAGGGGGAATGGATTGGAAAAAGTGGGGTAGCGTCGGGAACACTGCAGAAGAGAGGAGAACCAAAGGTAGCAGGGGGAACAGATTGCAAAAAGTGGGGAACCGATTGGAAAAAGTAGGGAACCGTGTGGAAAAATGCAGAAAGGTGGGGAACCAAAGGGAGCAGGGGGAACGAATTGGAAAAGGTGAAGAACTGTGGGGAACACAGCAGAACGGAGGGGAACCAAAGGGAGCAGAGGGAACGGATTGGAAAAAGTGAGGAACCGTGGGGAACACTGCATGACAGAGGGGAACCAAAGGTAGTAGGAGGTACAGGTTGGAAAAAGTGGGGAACCGTGGAGAACACTGCAGCACAGAGGGGAACAAAAGTGAGCAGGGGAAACGGATTGCAAAAAGTGGGGCCCATGGCGAACACTGCATGACAGAGGGTAATCAAAGGGAGCAGGGGTAACCGATTGGAAAAAGTGGGGAACTGTGGGGAACACTGCAGAACAGAGGGGAACCAAAGGTAGCAGGGGGAACGGATTGGAAAAAGTGAGGAACCATGGGGGACACTGCAGGGCAGAGGGGAACCAAAGGGAGCATGGGAACAGATTAGAAAAAATTTGGAGAACCGTGGGGAAAACTGCAGAACAGAGCGGAACCAAAGGGAGCAGGGGGAACAGATCGGAAAAGTGCGGACCCGTGGGGAACAATGCAGAACAGAGAGGAACCAAAGGGAGAAGGGTGAACAGATTGGAAAAAGTGGGGAATCGTGGGGAGTTCTGCAGAACAGTGGGGACCCAAAGGGAGCAGGGGGAAAGGATTCGAAAAAGTGGACCGTGGGGAACTCTGCAGAAAAGAGGTGGACCAAAGGAAACAGAGGGAACGGATTTGAAAAAATGGGGAACCGTGTGGAAAAATGTAGAACAGAGGCGAACCAGAGGGAGAAGGGGGAACAGATTAGAAAAAATTTGGAGAACCGTGGGGAACACTGCAGAACAGTGAGGAACCAAAGGGAGCAGGGGGAATTGATTGGAAAAATAGAGGACTCTGGGGAACACTGCAGAACAGAGGTGAAGCAAAGGGAGCAGGGGGAACGGATTGCAAAAAGTGGGTCCCATGGGGAACACTGGAGGACAGAGCGGAATCAAAGGGAGCAGGGGGAACTGATTGGAAAAAGTGGGGAATCGTGCAGAACACTGCGGGACAGAGGGGAACCAAAGGGAACAGGGGGAACGGATTGGAAAAAGTGGGGAAGCATGGGGAATACAGCAGGGCAGAGGGGAACCATAGGTAGCAGGGGCTACAGGTTGGAAAAAATGTGGAGAACCGTGAGGAACACTGCAGAACAGTGAGAAACCAAAGGGAGCAGGGGGAACAGATTGGAAAAAGTGGGGAACCGTGTGGAAAACTGCAGAACAGAGTGGAGCCATAGGGGGAACAGATTGGAAAAAGTGGGGAACTGTGGGGAACACTGCAGAACAGAGCAGAACCAAAGGGAGCAGGGGGAACAGATTGAAAAAAGTGGGGAACCGATTGGAAAAAGTAGGGAACCGTGTGGAAAAATGCAGAAAGGTGGGGAACCAAAGGGAGCAGGGGGAACAAATTGGAAAAGGTGGAGAACTGTGGGGAACAATGCAGAACAGAGGTGAACCAAAGGGAGCAGAGGGAACGGATTGGAAAAAGTGGGGAACCGTGGGGAACAATGCAGAACAGAGAGGAACCAAAGCGAGCAGGGGGAACAGATTGGAAAAATTGGGGAACCGTGTGAAAAATGCAGAACAAAGGGGAATCAAAGGGAGCAGGGGGAACAGATTGGAAAAAGTGGGGAACTGTGGGGAACACTGCAGAACAGAGGGCAAACAAACGGAGCAGGGGGAATGGATTGCAAAAAGTTGGGAACCGTGGAGGACAATGCAGGACAGAGGGGAAACAAACAGAGAAGGGGGAATGGATTGCAAAAAGTTGGTAAGCGTGGAGGACACTGCAGAACAGAGGGGAACCAAAGGGAGCAGGGCGAACAGATTATAAAAAAGTGGGGAACCGTGGGGAACGCTGCAGAACAGTGTGAAAAGAAAGCGATCCGGGGGAATGGTTTGGTAAATGTGGGGAACCGTGGGGAAAACTTCAGAACAGAGTGGGGCCAAAGGAGCAGGGGGAACAGATAGGAAAAAGTGGGGAACCGTGGGGAACACTGCAGAACAGAGGGGAAACAAACGGAGCAGGGGGAACGGATTGCAAAAAGTTGATAACTGTGGAGAACACGGCAGGACAGAGGGGAACCAAAGGGAACAAGGGGAACAGGTTGGAAAAAGTGGTGTCCCATGGGTAACACTGCAAGGCAGAGGGGAACCATAGGGAGCAGGGGGTACAGGATGGAAAAAAATGTGGAGAATCGTGGGGAACACTGCAGAATAGAGGGGAACCAAAGGGAGCAGGGGGAATGGATTGGAAAAAGTGGGGAAGCGTCGGGAACACTGCAGAACAGAGGAGAACCAAAGGGAGCAGGGGGAACAGATTGCAAGAAGTGGGGAACCGATTGGAAAAAGTACGGAACCGTGTGGAAAAATGCAGAAAGGTGGGGAACCAAAGAGAGCAGGGGGAACGAATTGGAAAAGGTGGAGAACTGTGGGGAACACAGCAGAACAGAGGGGAACCAAAGGGAGCAGAGGGAACGGATTGAAAAAAGTGGGGAACCGTGGGGAACACTGCATGACAGAGGGGAACCAAAGGGAGCAGGAGGTACAGGTTGGAAAAAGTGGGGAACAGTGGAGAACACTGCAGCACAGAGGGGAACAAAAGTGAGCTGGGGAAATGGATTGCAAAAAGTGGGGCCCATGGCGAACACTGCATGACAGACGGTAATCAAAGGGAGCAGGGAGAACCGATTGGAAAAAGTGGGGAACTGTGGGGAACACTGCAGAACAGAGGGGAACCAAAGGTAGCAGGGGGAATGGATTGGAAAAAGTGAGGAACCATGGGGGACACTGCAGGGCAGAGGGGAACCAAAGGGAGCATGGGAACAGATTAGAAAAAATTTGGAGAACCGTGGGGAAAACTGCAGAACAGAGCGGAACCAAACGGAGCAGGGGGAACAGATCGGAAAAGTGCGGACCCGTGGGAAACAATCCAGAACAGAGAGGAACCAAAGGGAGAAGGGTGAACAGATTGGAAAAAGTGGGGAATCGTGGGGAGTTCTGCAGAACAGTGGGGACCCAAAGGGAGCAGGGGGAAAGGATTCGAAAAAGTGGACCGTGGGGAACTCTGCAGAAAAGAGGTGGACCAAAGGAAGCAGAGGGAACGGATTTGAAAAAATGGGGAACCGTGTGGAAAAATGTAGAACAGAGGCGAACCAGAGGGAGAAGGGGGAACAGATTAGAAAAAATTTGGAGAACCGTGGGGAACACTGCAGAACAGTGAGGAACCAAAGGGAGCAGGAGGAATGGATTGGAAAAATAGAGAACTCTGGGGAACACTGCAGAACAGAGGGGAAGCAAAGGGAGCAGGGGGAACGGATTGCAAAAAGTGGGGCCCATGGGGAACACTGCAGGACAGAGCGGAATCAAAGGGAGCAGTGGGAACTGATTGGAAAAAGTGGGGAATTGTGCAGAACACTGCGGGACAGAGGGGAACCAAAAGGAACAGGGGGAACGGATTGGAAAAAGTGGGGAAGCATGGGGAATACTGCAGGGCAGAGGGAACCATAGGTAGCAGGGGCTACAGGTTTGAAAAAATGTGGAGAACCATGAGGAGCACTGCAGAACAGTGAGGAACCAAAGGGAGCAGGGGGAACAGATTGGAAAAAGTGGGGAACCGTGTGGAAAAATGCAGAACAGTGGGGATACAAACAGAGCAGGGGGAATGGATTGCAAAAAGTTGGGAAGTGTGGAGGACATTGCAGAACAGAGGGGAACCAAAGGGAGCAGGGCGAACAGATTGTAAAATAGTGGGGAACCGTGGGGAACACTGCAGAACAGTATCAAACCAAAGCGAGCCGGGGGAATGGTTTGGAAAATGTGGGAAACCTTGGGGAAAACTGCAGAACAGAGTGGAGCCAAAGGAGCAGGGGGAACAGATTGGAAAAAGTGGGGAACTGTGGGGAAAACTGCAGAACAGAGCAGAACCAAAGGGAGCAGGGGGAACAGATTGGAAAAAGTGGGGAACTGTGGGGAACACTGCAGAACAGAGCAGAACCAAAGGGAGCAGGGGGAACAGATTGGAAAATGTGGGGAACCGATTGGAAAAAGTAGGGAACCGTGTGGAATAATGCACGAACACTGCACGACAGAGGAGAACCAAACGGATCAGGGGGTACAGGTTGGAAAAAGTGGGGAACCGTGTGGAAAATGCAGAAGAGTGGGGAACCAAAGGGAGCTGGAGGAACAGATTGGAAAAAGTTGAGAACAGTGGGCAACACTGCAGAACAGAGGGGAATCAAAGGGTGCAGGGGGAACACATTGGAAAAAGTGGGGAACCGTGAGGAACACTGCAGAACAGAGGTGAACCAAAGGGAGCAGGGGGTACAGTTCGGAAAAGTGGGGAACCGTGGGGATCAATGCAGAACAGAGGGGATCCAAAGGGAGCAGTGGGAACAGATTGGAAAAAGTGGGGAATCGTGGGGAGTTCTGCAGAACAGAGGTGAACCAAAGGATGTAGGGGGATCAGATTGGAAAAAGTGGGGAACAGTGTGGAAAAATGCAGAACAGAGGGGAACCAGAGGTAGCAGGGGAAACAGATTGGAAAAAGTGGGGAACCGTGGGGAACACTGCTGAACAGAGGGGCACCAAAGGGAGTAGAGGGAATGCATTGAAAAAAGTGGGGAACCGTGGGGAACACTGCATGACAGAGGGGAACCAAAGGGAGCAGGAGGTACAGGTTGGAAAAAGTGGGGAACAGTGGAGAACACTGCAGCACAGAGGGGAACAAAAGTGAGCTGGGGAAATGGATTGCAAAAAGTGGGGCCCATGGCGAACACTGCATGACAGACGGTAATCAAAGGGAGCAGGGAGAACCGATTGGAAAAAGTGGGGAACTGTGGGGAACACTGCAGAACAGAGGGGAACCAAAGGTAGCAGGGGGAATGGATTGGAAAAAGTGAGGAACCATGGGGGACACTGCAGGGCAGAGGGGAACCAAAGGGAGCATGGGAACAGATTAGAAAAAATTTGGAGAACCGTGGGGAAAACTGCAGAACAGAGCGGAACCAAAGGGAGCAGGGGGAACAGATCGGAAAAGTGCGGACCCGTGGGAAACAATCCAGAACAGAGAGGAACCAAAGGGAGAAGGGTGAACAGATTGGAAAAAGTGGGGAATCGTGGGGAGTTCTGCAGAACAGTGGGGACCCAAAGGGAGCAGGGGGAAAGGATTCGAAAAAGTGGACCGTGGGGAACTCTGCAGAAAAGAGGTGGACCAAAGGAAGCAGAGGGAACGGATTTGAAAAAATGGGGAACCGTGTGGAAAAATGTAGAACAGAGGCGAACCAGAGGGAGAAGGGGGAACAGATTAGAAAAAATTTGGAGAACCGTGGGGAACACTGCAGAACAGTGAGGAACCAAAGGGAGCAGGAGGAATGGATTGGAAAAATAGAGAACTCTGGGGAACACTGCAGAACAGAGGGGAAGCAAAGGGAGCAGGGGGAACGGATTGCAAAAAGTGGGGCCCATGGGGAACACTGCAGGACAGAGCGGAATCAAAGGGAGCAGTGGGAACTGATTGGAAAAAGTGGGGAATTGTGCAGAACACTGCGGGACAGAGGGGAACCAAAAGGAACAGGGGGAACGGATTGGAAAAAGTGGGGAAGCATGGGGAATACTGCAGGGCAGAGGGAACCATAGGTAGCAGGGGCTACAGGTTTGAAAAAATGTGGAGAACCATGAGGAGCACTGCAGAACAGTGAGGAACCAAAGGGAGCAGGGGGAACAGGTTGGAAAAAGTGGGGAACCGTGTGGAAAAATGCAGAACAGTGGGGATACAAACAGAGCAGGGGGAATGGATTGCAAAAAGTTGGGAAGTGTGGAGGACATTGCAGAACAGAGGGGAACCAAAGGGAGCAGGGCGAACAGATTGTAAAATAGTGGGGAACCGTGGGGAACACTGCAGAACAGTATCAAACCAAAGCGAGCCGGGGGAATGGTTTGGAAAATGTGGGAAACCTTGGGGAAAACTGCAGAACAGAGTGGAGCCAAAGGAGCAGGGGGAACAGATTGGAAAAAGTGGGGAACTGTGGGGAAAACTGCAGAACAGAGCAGAACCAAAGGGAGCAGGGGGAACAGATTGGAAAAAGTGGGGAACTGTGGGGAACACTGCAGAACAGAGCAGAACCAAAGGGAGCAGGGGGAACAGATTGGAAAAAGTGGGGAACCGATTGGAAAAAGTAGGGAACCGTGTGGAAAAATGCACGAACACTGCACGACAGAGGAGAACCAAACGGATCAGGGGGTACAGGTTGGAAAAAGTGGGGAACCGTGTGGAAAATGCAGAAGAGTGGGGAACCAAAGGGAGCTGGAGGAACAGATTGGAAAAAGTTGAGAACAGTGGGCAACACTGCAGAACAGAGGGGAATCAAAGGGTGCAGGGGGAACACATTGGAAAAAGTGGGGAACCGTGAGGAACACTGCAGAACAGAGGTGAACCAAAGGGAGCAGGGGGTACAGTTCGGAAAAGTGGGGAACCGTGGGGATCAATGCAGAACAGAGGGGATCCAAAGGGAGCAGTGGGAACAGATTGGAAAAAGTGGGGAATCGTGGGGAGTTCTGCAGAACAGAGGTGAACCAAAGGATGTAGGGGGATCAGATTGGAAAAAGTGGGGAACAGTGTGGAAAAATGCAGAACAGAGGGGAACCAGAGGTAGCAGGGGAAACAGATTGGAAAAAGTGGGGAACCGTGGGGAACACTGCTGAACAGAGGGGCACCAAAGGGAGTAGAGGGAATGCATTGGAAAAAGTGGGGAACCGTGGGGAATACTGCACGACAGAGTGAACCAAAGGAAGCAGGGGGAACGTATTGTAAAAAGTTGGGCCGATGGGGAACACTGGAGGACAGAGGGGAATCAAAGGGAGCAGGGGGAACTGATTGGAAAAAGTGGTGAACTGTGGGGAACACTGCAAAACAGAGGGCAAACAAATGGAGCAGGGGGAATGGATTGCAAAAAGTTGGGAACCGTGGAAGACAATGCAGGACAGAGGGGAAACAAACAGAGCAGGGGTAATGGATTGCAAAAAGTTGGTAAGCGTGGAGGACACTGCAGAACAGAGGGGAACCAAAGGGAGCAGGAGGTACAGGTTGGAAAAATTGGGGAACCGTGGGAAACACTGCAGAACCAAAGGGAGCAGGTGGAACAGTTTGGAAAAAATGTGGAGAACCATAGCCAAAACTGCAGAACAGAGTGGAGCGAAAGGAGCAGGGGGAACAGATTGGAAAAAGTGGGGTCCCATGGGGAACACTGCAAGGCAGAGGGGAACCATAGGGAGCAGGGAGTACAGGATGGAAAAAAATGTGGAGAAACGTGGGGAACAATGCAGAATAGAGGGGAACAAAAGGGAGCAGGGGGAACGTATTGGAAAAAGTGGGGAAGCGTCGG
Organism: Narcine bancroftii; assembly: GCF_036971445.1. Taxonomy (NCBI): domain Eukaryota; kingdom Metazoa; phylum Chordata; class Chondrichthyes; order Torpediniformes; family Narcinidae; genus Narcine; species Narcine bancroftii. The sequence continues at coordinate 987,933 of NW_027211899.1, forward strand.
GAACACTGCAGAACAGAGGCAAACAAAAGGGAACAGTGGGAACGGATGGGAAAAAGTGGGGAACCATGGGGGACACTGCAGGGCAGAGGAGAACCATAGAGAGCAGGGGGTGCTGGTTGGAAAAAATGTGGAGAACAGTGAGGAATCAAAGGGAGCAGGGGGAACAGATTGGAAAAAGTGGGGAACCGTGTGGAAAAATGCAGAACAGTGGGGAACCAAAGGGAGAAGGGGGAAAAGATTGGAAAAAGTGGGGAATCGTGGGGAGTTCTGCAGAACAGAGGTGAACCAAAGGAAGCAGGGGGAACAGATTGGAAAAGTGGGGAATAGTGTGGAAAAATGCAGAACAGAGGGGAACCAGAGGTAGTAGGGGAAACAGATTGGAAAAAGTGGGGAACCGTGGGGAACACTGCAGAACAGAGGGGCACCAAAGGGAGCAGAGGGAACACATTGGAATAAGTGGGGAACTGTGGGGAATACTGCACGACAGAGGGGAACCAAAGGAAGCAGGGGGAACGGATTGTAAAAAGTTGGGCCCATGGGGAACACTGTAGGACAGAGGGGAATCAAAGGGAGCGGGGGGAACTGATTGCAAAAAGTTGGGAACCGTGGAAGACAATGCAGGACAGAGGGGAAACAAACAGAGCAGGGGTAATGGATTGCAAAAAGTTGGTAAGCGTGGAGGACACTGCAGAACAGAGGGGAACCAAAGGGAGCAGGGCGAACAGATTGTAAAAAAGTGGGGAACCGTGGGGAACACTGCAGAACAGTGTGAAAAGAAAGCGAGCCGGGGGAATGGTTTGGAAAATGTGGGGAACCGTGGGGAAAACTGCAGAACAGAGTGGAGCCAAAGGAGCAGGGGCAACAGATTGGAAAAAGTGGGGAACCGTTTGGAACACTGCACGACAAAGGGGAACCAAAGGAAGCAGGGGGAACGGATTGTAAAAAGTGGGGCCCATGGGGAACACTGCAGGACAGAGGGGAATCAAAGGGAGCAGGGGGAACTGATTGGAAAAAGTGGGGAACTGTGGGGAACACTGCAGAACAGAGGGGAAACAAAGGGAGCAGGGGGAGTGGATTGCAAAATGTGGGGAACCATGCGGAAAACTGCAGAACAGAGTGGAGCCAAAGGAGCAGGGGGAACGGATTGCAAAAAGTGGGGCCCATGGGGAACAGTGCAGGACAGAGCGGAATCAAAGGGAGCAGGGAGAACTGATTGGAAAAAGTGGGGAATCGTGCGGAACACTGCGGGACAGAGGGGAACCAAAGGGAATAGGGGGAACGGATTAGAAAAAGTGGGGAACCATGGGGAATACTGCAGGGCAGAGGGGAGCCATAGGCAGCAGGGGCTACAGGTTCGAAAAAATGTGGAGAACCGTGAGGAACACTGCAGAACAGTGAGGAACCAAAGGGAGCAGGGGGAACAGATTGGACAAAGTGGGGAACCGTGTGGAAAAATGCAGAACAGTGGGGAAACAAACAGAGCAGGGGGAATGGATTGCAAAAAGTTGGGAAGCGTGGAGGACAGTGCAGAACAGAGGGGAACCAAAGGGAGCAGGGCGAACAGATTGTAAAATAGTGGGGAACCGTGGGGAACGCTGCAGAACAGTATGAAACCAAAGCGAGCCGGGGGAATGGTTTGGAAAATGTGGGGAACCTTTGGGAAAACTGCAGAACAGAGTGGAGCCAAAAGAGCAGGGGGAACAGATTGGAAAAAGTGGGGAACTGTGGGGAAGACTGCAGAACAGAGCAGAACCAAAGGGAGCAGGGGGAACAGATTGGAAAAAGTGGGGAACCGATTGGAAAAAGTAGGGACACGTGTTGAAAGATGCAGAAAGGTGGGGAACCAAAGGGAGCAAGGGGAAAGAATTGGAAAATGTGGAGAACTGTGGGGAACACTGCAGAACAGAGGGGAACCAAAGGGAGCAGAGGGAACGGATTGGAAAAAGTGGGGAACCGTGGGGAACACTGCACGACAGAGGGGAACCAAAGGGATTGGGGGAACAGATAGGAAAAAATTGGGGAACTGTGAAAACACTGCATGACAGAGGGGAACCATAGGGAGCAGGAGGTACAGGTTGGAAAAATTGGGGAACCGTGGAGGACACTGCAGGACAGAGGGGAACCAAAGGGAGCAGGGCGAACAGATTGTAAAAAAGTAGGGAAACATGGGGATCACTGCAGAACAGAGGGGAACCAAAGGGAGCAGGGGGAACAGATTGGAAAAAGTGGGGAACCGTGTGGAAAAATGCAGAACAGTGGGGAAACAAAGGGTGCAGGAGGAACAGATTAGAAGAAGTGGGGTACCGTGTGGAAAAATGCAGAAGAGTGGGGAACAAAAGGGAGCAGGAGGAACAGATTGGAAAAAGTTGAGTACAGTGGGGAAAACTGCAGAGCAGAGCGGAACCAAAGGGAGCAGGGGGGAACAGCTCGGAAAAGTGGAGACCCGTGGGGAACAATGCAGAACAGAGAGGAACCAAAGGGAGCAGGGGGAACAGATTGGAAAAAGTGGGGATTCGTGGAGAGATCTGCAGAACAGAGGTGAACCAAAGGAAGCAGGGGGAACGGATTGGAAAAAGTGGGGAACAGTGTGGAAAAATGCAGAACAGAGGGGAACCAGAGGTAGCAGGGGAAACAGATTGGAAAAAGTGGGGAACTGTGGGGAACACTGCAGAACAGAGGGCAAACAAACGGAGCAGGGGAAATGGATTGTAAAAAGTTGGGAACCGTGGAGGACAATGCATGACAGAGGGGAAACAAACAGAGCAGGGGGAATGGATTGCAAAGAGTTGGTAAGCGTGGAGGACACAGCAGAACAGAGGGGAAACAAAGGGAGCAGGGCGAACAGATTGTAAAAAAAGTGGGGAACCATGGGAAACTCTGCAGAACAGTATGAAAAGAAAGCGAGCCGGGGGAATGGTTTGGAAAATATGAGGAACCGTGGCGAAAACTGCAGAACAGAGTTGAGACAAAGGAGCAGGGGGAACAGATTGGAAAAAGTGGGGAACCGTGGGGAACACGGAAGGACAGAGGGGAACCAAAGGGAACAAGGGGAACAGGTTGGAAAAAGTGGTGTCCCATGGGTAACACTGCAAGGCAGAGGGGAACCATAGGGAGCAGGGGGTACAGTATGTAAAAAAATGTGGAGAATCGTGAGGAACACTGTAGAATAGAGGGGAACCAAAGGGAGCAGGGGGAACGGATTGGAAAAAGTGGGGAAGCGTCGGGAACACTGCAGAACAGAGGGGAACCAAAGGGAGCAGAGGGAACGGATTGGAAAAAGTGGGGAACCGTGGGGCACACTGCATGACAGAGGGGAAACAAAGGGATCAGGGGGAACAGATAGGAAAAAATTGGGGAACTGTGAAAACACTGCATGACAGAGGGGAACCAAAGGAACAGGAGGTACAGGTTGGAAAAAGTGGGGAACCGTGGGGAACACTGCAGAACAGTATGAAACCAAAGCGAGCCGGGGGTACAGTTTGGAAAATTTTGGGAACCGTGGAGATCACTGCAGAACAGAGGGGAACCAAAGGGAGCACGGGAACGGATTGGAAAAAGTGGGGAAGCGTGGGGAACACTGAACAATAGAGGGAAACCAAAGGGAGCAGGGGAAATGGATTGGAAAAGGAGGGGAACCGTGGGAAACACTGCAGAACCAAAGGGAGCAGGTGGAACAGTTTTGAAAAAATGTGGAGAACCATGGCGAAAACTGCAGAACAGAGTGGAGCGAAAGGTGCAGGGGGAACAGATTGGAAAAAGTGGGGTCCCATGGGGAACACTGCAAGGCAGAGGGGAACCATAGGGAACAGGGAGTACAGGATGGAAAAAATGTGGAGAAACGTGGGGAACAATGCAGAATAGAGGGGAACCAAAGGGAGCAGGGGGAACGGATTGGAAAAAGTCGGGAAGCGTCGGGAACACTGCAGAACAGAGGCAAACAAAAGGGAACAGGGGGAACGGATTGGAAAAAGTGGGGAACCATGAAGGGATACTGCAGGGCAGAGGGGAACCATAGGGAGCAGGGGGTGCTGTTTGGAAAAAAATGTGGAGAACAGTGAGGAATCAAAGGGAGCAGGGGGAACAGATTGGAAAAAGTGGGGAACCGTGTGGAAAAATGCTGAACAGTGGGGAACCAAAGGGAGCAGGGGGAAAAGATTGGAAAAAGTGGGGAATCGTGGGGAGTTCTGCAGAACAGAGGTGAACCAAAGGAAGCAGGGGGAACAGATTGGAAAAAGTGGGGAACAGTGTGGAAAAATGCAGAACAGAGGGGAACCAGAGGTAGTAGGGGAAACAGATTGGAAAAAGTGGGGAACCGTGGGTATAACTGCAGAACAGAGGGGCACCAAAGGGAGCAGAGGGAACGTATTGGAAAAAGTGGGGAACCGTGGGGAACACTGCACGACAGAAGGGAACCAAAGGAGGCAGGGGGAACGGATTGTAAAAAGTTGGGCTGATGGGGAACACTGTAGGACAGAGGGGAACCAAAGGGAGCAGGGGAAACAGATTGCAAAAAGTAGGGCCCATGGCGAACACTGCATGACAGAGGGTAATCAAAGGGAACAGGGGGAACCGATTGGAAAAAGTGGGGAACTGTGGGGAACACTGCTGAACAGAGGGGAACCAAAGGTAGCAGGGGGAACGGATTGGAAAAAGTGGGGAACCATGGGGGACACTGCAGGGCAGAGGGGAACCAAAGGGAGCATGGGAACAGATTAGAAAAAATTTGGAGAACCGTGGGGAAAACTGCAGAACAGAGCGGAACCAAACGGAGCAGGGGGAACAGCTCGGAAAAGTGGGGACCCGTGGGGAACAATGCAGAACAGAGAGGAACCAAAGGGAGAAGGGGGAACAGATTGGAAAAAGTGGGGAATCGTGGGGAGTTCTGCAGAACAGTGGGGACCCAAAGGAAGCAGGGGGAAAGGATTTGAAAAAGTGGACGGTGGGGAACTCTGCAGAAAAGAGGTGGACCAAAGGAAGCAGGAGGAACGGATTGGAAAAAGTGGGGAACCGTGTGGAAAAATGTTGAACAGAGGCGAACCAGAGGGAGAAGGGGGAACAGATTAGAAAAAGTGGGGAACCGTGAGGAACACTGCAGAACATAGGGGAACCAAAGAGAGCAGGGGAACGCATTGGAAAAAGTGGGGAACCGTGGGGAACACTGCAGAACAGAGTGGAGCAAAAGGAGCAGGGGGAACAGATTGGAAAAAGTGGGGTCCCATGGGGAACACTGCAAGGCAGAGGGGAACCATATGGAGCAGGGGGTGCAGGTTGGAAAAAGTGGGGAACTGTGGGGAACACTGCAGAACAGAGGGCAAACAAACGGAGCAGGGGGAATGGATTGCAAAAAGTTGGGAACAGTGAAGGACAATGCAGGACAGAGGGGAACCAAAGGGAGCAGGACGAACAGATTGTAAAAAAGTGGGGCCCGTGGGGAACGCTGCAGAACAGTATGAAAACAAAGCGAGCTGGGGGAATGGTTTGGAAAATGTGGGGAAACGTGGGGAAAGCTGCAGGACAGAGTGGAGCCAAAGGGAGCAGGGGAAACTGATTGGAAAAATTGGGGAACTGTGGGGAACACTGCAGAACAGAGGGAAAACAAACGGAACAGTGGGAATGGATTGCAAAAAGTTGGGAACCGTGGAGGACAATGCAGGACAGAGGGGAAACAAAAGGAGCAGGGCAAACAGTTTGCAAAAATGTGGCGAACCGTGGGGAACGCTGCAGAACAGTATGAAACCAAAGCGAGCCACGGGAATGGTTTGGAAAATGTGGGGAACCGTGGGGAAAACTGCAGAACAGAGTGGAGACAAAGGAGCAGGGGGAACAGATTGGAAAAAGTGGGGAATCGTGGGGAACACTGCAGGGCAGAGGGGAACCAAACGGAGCAGGGGCAACGGATTGCAAAAAGTTGGGAACCGTGGAGAACACGGAAGGACAGAGGGGAACCAAAGGGAACAAGGGGAACAGGTTGGAAAAAGTGGTGTCCCATGGGTAACACTGCAAGGCAGAGGGGAACCATAGGGAGGAGGGGGTACAGTATGTAAAAAAATGTGGAGAATCGTGGGGAACACTGTAGAATAGAGGGGAACCAAAGGGAACAAGGGGAACGGATTGGAAAAATTGGGGAGGCGTCGGGAACACTGCAGAACAGAGGAGAACCAAAGGGAGCAGGGGGAACAGATTTGAAAAAGTGGGCAACTGTGGAGAACACTGCAGCACAGAGGGGAAACAAAGGGAGCAGGAGAAAAGGATTGCAAAAAATGGGGCCCATTGCGAACACTGCATGACAGAGGGTAATCAAACGGAGCAGGGGGAACCGATTGGAAAAAGTGGGGAACTGTGGGGAACACTGCAGAACAGAGGGGAACCAAAGGTAGCAGGGGGAACGGATTGGAAAAAGTGGGGAACCATGGGGGACACTGCAGGGCAGAGGGGAACCAAAGGGAGCATGGGAACAGATTAGAAAAAATTTGGAGAACCGTGGGGAAAACTGCAGAACAGAGCGGAACCAAAGGGAGCAGGGGGAACAGCTCGGAAAAGTGCGGACCCGTGGGGAACAATGCAGAACAGAGAGGAACCAAAGGGAAAAGGGGGAACAGATGGAAAAAGTGGGGAATCGTGGGGAGTTCTGCAGAACAGTGGGGATCCAAAGGGAGCAGGGCGAAAGGATTCGAAAAAGTGGACCGTGGGGAACTCTGCAGAAAAGAGGTGGACCAAAGGAAGCAGGGGGAACGGATTGGAAAATGTGGGGAACCGTGTGGAAAAATGTAGAACAGAGGCGAACCAGAGGGAGAAGGGGGAACAGATTAGAAAAATTTTGGAGAACCGTGGGGAACACTGCAGAACAGTGAGGAACCAAAGGGAGCAGGTGGAACAGATTGGAAAATGAGGGGAACCGTGGGGATCACTGAAGAACAGAGAGAATCCAAAGGGAGCAGGGGAACGCATTGGAAAAAGTGGGGAACCGTGGGGAACACTGCAGAACAGAGTGGAGCAAAAGGAGCAGGGGGAACAGATTGGAAAAAGTGGGGTCCCATGGGGAACACTGCAATGCAGAGGGGAACCATAGGGAGCAGGGGGTGCAGGTTGGAAAAAATGTGGAGAACAGTGAGGAATCAAAGGGAGCAGGGGGAACCAATTGGAAAAAGTAGGGAATCGTGTGGAAAAATGCAGAAAGGTGGGGAACCAAAGGGAGCAGGTGGAACGAATTGGAAAAGGTGGAGAAGTGTGGGGAACAATGCAGAACAGAGGGGAACCAAAGGGAGCAGAGGAAACAGATTTGAAAAAGTGGGGAACCTTGGGGAACACTGCACGACAGAGGGGAACCAAAGGGATCAGGGGGAACAGAGAGGAAAAATTGGGGAACTGTGAAAACACTGCATGACAGAGGGGAACCAAAGGGAGCAGGAGGTACAGGTTGGAAAAAGTGGGGAACCGTGGAGGACACTGCAGGACAGAGGGGAACCAAAGGGAGCAGGTGGAACAGATTGGAAAATGAGGGGAACCGTGGGGATCACTGAAGAACAGAGAGAATCCAAAGGGAGCAGGGGAACGCATTGGAAAAAGTGGGGAACCGTGTGGAAAAATGCAGAACAGAGGGGAAACAAACAGAGCAGGAGGAATGGATTGCAAAAAGTTGGTAAGCGTGGAGGGCACTGCAGAACAGAGGGGAACCAAAGGACGAACAGATTATAAAAAAGTGGGGAACCGTGGGGAACGCTGCAGAACTCTATCAAAACAAAGCGAGCCAGGGGAATGGTTTGGAAAATGTGGGGAAACGTGTGGAAAACTGCAGAACAGAGTGGAGCCAAAGGAGCAGGGGGAACAGATTGCAAAAAGTGGGGAACCGTGGGGAACACTGCAGAACAGAGGGAATCAAACGGAGCAGGGGGAACGGATTGCAAGAAGTTGATAACAGTGGAGAACACAGCAGGACAGAGGGGAACCAAAGGGAACAAGTGCAGCAGGTTGGAAAAAGTGTAGGTCCCATGGGTAACACTGCAATGCAGAGGGGAACCATAGGGAACCGGGGGTTACAGGATGGAAAAAAATGTGGAGAATCGTGGGGAACACTGCAGAATAGAGGGGAACCAAAGGGAGCAGGGGGAATGGATTGGAAAAAGTGGGGAAGCGTCGGGAACACTGCAGAACAGAGGAGAACCAAAGGGAGCAGGGGGAACAGATTGGAAAGAGTGGGGAACCGATTTGAAAAAGCAGGGAAACGTGTGGAAAAATGCAGAAAGGTGGGGAACCAAAGGGAGCAGGGGGAACGAATTGGAAAAGGTGGAGAACTGTGGGGAACACTGCAGAACAGAGGGGAACCAAAGGGAGCAGAGGGAACGGATAGGAAAAAGTGGGGAACCGTGGGGAACACTGCATGACAGAGGGGAACCAAAGGGAGCAGGAGGTACAGGTTGGAAAAAGTGGGGAACCGTGGAGAACACTGCAGCACAGAGGGGAAACAAAGGGAGCAGGGGAAACAGATTGCAAAAAGTAGGGCCCATGGCGAACACTGCATGACAGAGGGTAATCAAAGGGAACAGGCGGAACCGATTGGAAAAAGTGGGGAACTGTGGGGAACACTGCTGAACAGAGGGGAACCAAAGGTAGCAGGGGGAACGGATTGGAAAAAGTGGGGAATCGTGGGGAGTTCTGCAGAACAGTGGGGATCCAAAGGGAGCAGGGGGAAAGGATTCGAAAAAGTGGACCGTGGGGAACTCTACAGAAAAGAGGTGGACCAAAGGAAGCAGAGGGAACGGATTTGAAAAAATGGGGAACCGTGTGGAAAAATGTAGAACAGACGCGAACCAGAGGGAGAAGGGGGAACAGATTAGAAAAAAATTTGGAGAACAGTGGGGAACACTGCAGAACAGTGAGGAACCAAAGGGAGCAGGGGGAACGGATTGCAAAAAGTGGGGCCCATGGGGAACACTGGAGGACAGAGCGGAATCAAAGGGAGCAGGGGGAACTGATTGGAAAAAGTGGGGAATCGTGCAGAACACTGCGGGACAGAGGGGAACCAAAGGGAACAGGGGGAACGGATCGGAAAAAGTGGGGAAGCATGGGGAATACTGCAGGGCAGAGGGGAACCATAGGTAGCAGGGGCTACAGGTTGGAAAAAATGTGGAGAACCGTGAGGAACACTGCAGAACAGTGAGGAACCAAAGCAAGCCGGGGGAATGGATTGGAAAATGTGGGGAACCGTCGGGAAAACTGCAGAACAGAGTGGAGACAAAGGAGCAGGGGGAACAGATTGGAAAAAGTGGGGAACCGTGGGGAACACTGCAGAACAGAGGGGAACCAAACGGAGCAGGGGCAACGGATTGCAAAAATTTTGGAACCGAGGAGAACACGGAAGGACAGAGGGGAACCAAAGGGAACAAGGGGAACAGGTTGGAAAAAGTGGTGTCCCATGGGTAACACTGCAAGGCAGAGGGAAACCATAGGGAGCAGGGGGTACAGTATGTAAAAAAATGTGGAGAATCGTGGGGAACACTGTAGAATAGAGGGGAACCAAAGGGAGCAGGGGGAACGGATTGGAAAAAGTGGGGAAGCATCGGAAACACTGCAGAACAGAGGAGAAACAAAGGGAGCGGGGGGAACAGATTGGAAAAAGTGGGGAACAGTGTGGAAAAATGCAGAACAGAGGAGAACCAGAGGTAGTAGGGGCAACAGATTGGAAAAAGTGGGGAACCGAGGGGAACACTGCAGAACAGAGGGGCACCAAAGGGAGCAGAGGGAACACATTGGAATAAGTGGGGAACTGTGGGGAATACTGCACGACAGAGGGGAACCAAAGGAAGCAGGGGGAACAGATTGTAAAAAGTTGGGCCCATGGGGAACACTGTAGGACAGAGGGGAATCAAAGGGAGCAGTGGAAACTGATTGCAAAAAGTTGGGAACCGTGGAAGACAATGCAGGACAGAGGGGAAACAAACAGAGCAGGGGTAATGGATTGCAAAAAGTTGGTAAGCGTGGAGGACACTGCAGAACAGAGGGGAACCAAAGGGAGCAGGGCGAACAGATTGTAAAAAAGTGGGGAACCGTGGGGAACGCTGCAGAACAGTGTGAAAAGAAAGCGAGCCGGGGGAATGGTTAGGAAAATGTGGGGAACCGTGGGGAAAACTGCAGAACAGAGTGGAGCCAAAGGAGCAGGGGCAACAGATTGGAAAAAGTGGGGAATCGTTTGGAACACTGCACGACAGAGGGGAACCAAAGGAACCAGGGGAAACGGATTGTAAAACGTGGGGCCCATGGGGAACACTGCAGGACAGAGGGGAATCAAAGGGAGCAGGGGGAACTGATTGGAAAAAGTGGGGAACTGTGGGGAACACTGCAGAACAGAGGGGAAACAAATGGAGCAAGGGGAATGGATTGCAAAATGTGGGGAACCATGCGGAAAACTGCAGAACAGAGTGGAGCCAAAGGAGCAGGGGGAACGGATTGCAAAAAGTGGGGCCCATGGGGAACACTGCAGGACAGAGCGGAATCAAAGGGAGCAGGGGGAACTGATTGGAAAAAGTGGGGAAACGTGCGGAACACTGCGGGACAGAGGGGAACCAAAGGGAATAGGGGGAACGGATTAGAAAAAGTGGGGAACCATGGGGAATACTGCAGGGCAGAGGGGAGCCATAGGCAGCAGGGGCTACAGGTTGGAAAAAATGTGGAGAACTGTGAGGAACACTGCAGAACAGTGAGGAACCAAAGGGAGCAGGGGGAACAGATTGGAAAAAGTGGGGAACCGTGTGGAAAAATGCAGAACAGAGGGGAAACAAACAGAGCAGGAGGAATGGATTGCAAAAAGTTGGTAAGCGTGGAGGGCACTGCAGAACAGAGGGGAACCAAAGGACGAACAGATTATAAAAAAGTGGGGAACCGTGGGGAACGCTGCAGAACTCTATCAAAACAAAGCGAGCCAGGGGAATGGTTTGGAAAATGTGGGGAAACGTGTGGAAAACTGCAGAACAGAGTGGAGCCAAAGGAGCAGGGGGAACAGATTGCAAAAAGTGGGGAACCGTGGGGAACACTGCAGAACAGAGGGAATCAAACGGAGCAGGGGGAACGGATTGCAAGAAGTTGATAACAGTGGAGAACACAGCAGGACAGAGGGGAACCAAAGGGAACAAGTGCAGCAGGTTGGAAAAAGTGTAGGTCCCATGGGTAACACTGCAATGCAGAGGGGAACCATAGGGAACCGGGGGTTACAGGATGGAAAAAAATGTGGAGAATCGTGGGGAACACTGCAGAATAGAGGGGAACCAAAGGGAGCAGGGGGAATGGATTGGAAAAAGTGGGGAAGCGTCGGGAACACTGCAGAACAGAGGAGAACCAAAGGGAGCAGGGGGAACAGATTGGAAAGAGTGGGGAACCGATTTGAAAAAGCAGGGAAACGTGTGGAAAAATGCAGAAAGGTGGGGAACCAAAGGGAGCAGGGGGAACGAATTGGAAAAGGTGGAGAACTGTGGGGAACACTGCAGAACAGAGGGGAACCAAAGGGAGCAGAGGGAACGGATAGGAAAAAGTGGGGAACCGTGGGGAACACTGCATGACAGAGGGGAACCAAAGGGAGCAGGAGGTACAGGTTGGAAAAAGTGGGGAACCGTGGAGAACACTGCAGCACAGAGGGGAAACAAAGGGAGCAGGGGAAACAGATTGCAAAAAGTAGGGCCCATGGCGAACACTGCATGACAGAGGGTAATCAAAGGGAACAGGCGGAACCGATTGGAAAAAGTGGGGAACTGTGGGGAACACTGCTGAACAGAGGGGAACCAAAGGTAGCAGGGGGAACGGATTGGAAAAAGTGGGGAATCGTGGGGAGTTCTGCAGAACAGTGGGGATCCAAAGGGAGCAGGGGGAAAGGATTCGAAAAAGTGGACCGTGGGGAACTCTACAGAAAAGAGGTGGACCAAAGGAAGCAGAGGGAACGGATTTGAAAAAATGGGGAACCGTGTGGAAAAATGTAGAACAGACGCGAACCAGAGGGAGAAGGGGGAACAGATTAGAAAAAAATTTGGAGAACAGTGGGGAACACTGCAGAACAGTGAGGAACCAAAGGGAGCAGGGGGAACGGATTGCAAAAAGTGGGGCCCATGGGGAACACTGGAGGACAGAGCGGAATCAAAGGGAGCAGGGGGAACTGATTGGAAAAAGTGGGGAATCGTGCAGAACACTGCGGGACAGAGGGGAACCAAAGGGAACAGGGGGAACGGATCGGAAAAAGTGGGGAAGCATGGGGAATACTGCAGGGCAGAGGGGAACCATAGGTAGCAGGGGCTACAGGTTGGAAAAAATGTGGAGAACCGTGAGGAACACTGCAGAACAGTGAGGAACCAAAGCAAGCCGGGGGAATGGATTGGAAAATGTGGGGAACCGTCGGGAAAACTGCAGAACAGAGTGGAGACAAAGGAGCAGGGGGAACAGATTGGAAAAAGTGGGGAACCGTGGGGAACACTGCAGAACAGAGGGGAACCAAACGGAGCAGGGGCAACGGATTGCAAAAATTTTGGAACCGAGGAGAACACGGAAGGACAGAGGGGAACCAAAGGGAACAAGGGGAACAGGTTGGAAAAAGTGGTGTCCCATGGGTAACACTGCAAGGCAGAGGGAAACCATAGGGAGCAGGGGGTACAGTATGTAAAAAAATGTGGAGAATCGTGGGGAACACTGTAGAATAGAGGGGAACCAAAGGGAGCAGGGGGAACGGATTGGAAAAAGTGGGGAAGCATCGGAAACACTGCAGAACAGAGGAGAAACAAAGGGAGCGGGGGGAACAGATTGGAAAAAGTGGGGAACAGTGTGGAAAAATGCAGAACAGAGGAGAACCAGAGGTAGTAGGGGCAACAGATTGGAAAAAGTGGGGAACCGAGGAGAACACTGCAGAACAGAGGGGCACCAAAGGGAGCAGAGGGAACACATTGGAATAAGTGGGGAACTGTGGGGAATACTGCACGACAGAGGGGAACCAAAGGAAGCAGGGGGAACAGATTGTAAAAAGTTGGGCCCATGGGGAACACTGTAGGACAGAGGGGAATCAAAGGGAGCAGTGGAAACTGATTGCAAAAAGTTGGGAACCGTGGAAGACAATGCAGGACAGAGGGGAAACAAACAGAGCAGGGGTAATGGATTGCAAAAAGTTGGTAAGCGTGGAGGACACTGCAGAACAGAGGGGAACCAAAGGGAGCAGGGCGAACAGATTGTAAAAAAGTGGGGAACCGTGGGGAACGCTGCAGAACAGTGTGAAAAGAAAGCGAGCCGGGGGAATGGTTAGGAAAATGTGGGGAACCGTGGGGAAAACTGCAGAACAGAGTGGAGCCAAAGGAGCAGGGGCAACAGATTGGAAAAAGTGGGGAATCGTTTGGAACACTGCACGACAGAGGGGAACCAAAGGAACCAGGGGAAACGGATTGTAAAACGTGGGGCCCATGGGGAACACTGCAGGACAGAGGGGAATCAAAGGGAGCAGGGGGAACTGATTGGAAAAAGTGGGGAACTGTGGGGAACACTGCAGAACAGAGGGGAAACAAATGGAGCAAGGGGAATGGATTGCAAAATGTGGGGAACCATGCGGAAAACTGCAGAACAGAGTGGAGCCAAAGGAGCAGGGGGAACGGATTGCAAAAAGTGGGGCCCATGGGGAACACTGCAGGACAGAGCGGAATCAAAGGGAGCAGGGGGAACTGATTGGAAAAAGTGGGGAAACGTGCGGAACACTGCGGGACAGAGGGGAACCAAAGGGAATAGGGGGAACGGATTAGAAAAAGTGGGGAACCATGGGGAATACTGCAGGGCAGAGGGGAGCCATAGGCAGCAGGGGCTACAGGTTGGAAAAAATGTGGAGAACTGTGAGGAACACTGCAGAACAGTGAGGAACCAAAGGGAGCAGGGGGAACAGATTGGAAAAAGTGGGGAACCGTGTGGAAAAATGCAGAACAGAGGGGAAACAAACAGAGCAGGAGGAATGGATTGCAAAAAGTTGGTAAGCGTGGAGGGCACTGCAGAACAGAGGGGAACCAAAGGACGAACAGATTATAAAAAAGTGGGGAACCGTGGGGAACGCTGCAGAACTCTATGAAAACAAAGCGAGCCAGGGGAATGGTTTGGAAAATGTGGGGAAACGTGTGGTAAACTGCAGAACAGAGTGGAGCCAAAGGAGCAGGGGGAACAGATTGCAAAAAGTGGGGAACCGTGGGGAACACTGCAGAACAGAGGGAATCAAACGGAGCAGGGGGAACGGATTGCAAGAAGTTGATAACAGTGGAGAACACAGCAGGACAGAGGGGAACCAAAGGGAACAAGTGCAGCAGGTTGGAAAAAGTGTAGGTCCCATGGGTAACACTGCAATGCAGAGGGGAACCATAGGGAACCGGGGGTTACAGGATGGAAAAAAATGTGGAGAATCGTGGGGAACACTGCAGAATAGAGGGGAACCAAAGGGAGCAGGGGGAAAGGATTGGAAAAAGTGGGGAAGCGTCGGGAACACTGCAGAACAGAGGAGAACCAAAGGGAGCAGGGGGAACAGATTGGAAAGAGTGGGGAACCGATTTGAAAAAGCAGGGAAACGTGTGGAAAAATGCAGAAAGGTGGGGAACCAAAGGGAGCAGGGGGAACGAATTGGAAAAGGTGGAGAACTGTGGGGAACACTGCAGAACAGAGGGGAACCAAAGGGAGCAGAGGGAACGGATAGGAAAAAGTGGGGAACCGTGGGGAACACTGCATGACAGAGGGGAACCAAAGGGAGCAGGAGGTACAGGTTGGAAAAAGTGGGGAACCGTGGAGAACACTGCAGCACAGAGGGGAAACAAAGGGAGCAGGGGAAACAGATTGCAAAAAGTAGGGCCCATGGCGAACACTGCATGACAGAGGGTAATCAAAGGGAACAGGCGGAACCGATTGGAAAAAGTGGGGAACTGTGGGGAACACTGCTGAACAGAGGGGAACCAAAGGTAGCAGGGGGAACGGATTGGAAAAAGTGGGGAACCATGGGGGACACTGCAGGGCAGAGGGGAACCAAAGGGAGCATGGGAATAGATTAGAAAAAATTTGGAGAACCGTGGGGAAAACTGCAGAACAGAGCGGAACCAAACGGAGCAGGGGGAACAGCTCGGAAAAGTGGGGACCCGTGGGGAACAATGCAGATCAGAGAGGAACCAAAGGGAGAAGGAGGAACAGATTGGAAAAAGTGGGGAATCGTGGGGAGTTCTGCAGAACAGTGGGGACCCAAAGGGAGCAGGGGGAAAGGATTTGAAAAAGTGGACGGTGGGGAACTCTGCAGAAAAGAGGTGGACCAAAGGAAGCAGGAGCAACGGATTGGAAAAAGTGGGGAACCGTGTGGAAAAATGTTGAACAGAGGCGAACCAGAGGGAGAAGGGGGAACAGATTAGAAAAAGTGGGGAACCGTGAGGAACACTGCAGAACAGAGGGGAACCAAAGAGAGCAGGGGGTACAGTTTGGAGAATTGGAGAACCGTGGGGAACAATGCAGAACAGAGGGGAACCAAAGGGAGCAGGGGGAACGGATTGTAAAAAGTTGGGCCCATGGGGAACACTGTAGGACAGAGGGGAATCAAAGGGAGCAGGGGGAACTGATTGGAAAAAGTAGGGAACTGTGGGGAACACTGCAGAACAGAGGGCAAACAAACGGAGCAGGGGGAATGGATTGCAAAAAGTTGGGAACAGTGAAGGACAATGCAGGACAGAGGGGAACCAAAGGGAGCAGGACGAACAGATTGTAAAAAAGTGGGGCCCGTGGGGAACGCTGCAGAACAGTATGAAAAAAAAGCGAGCTGGGGGAATGGTTTGGAAAATGTTGGGAAACGTGGGGAAAGCTGCAGAACAGAGTGGAGCCAAAGGGAACAGGGGGAACTGATTGGAAAAAGTGGGGAACTGTGGGGAACACTGCAGAACAGAGGGCAAACAAACGGAACAGGGGGAATGGATTGGAAAAACTGGGGAACTGTGGGGAACACTGCAGAACAGAGGGGAACCAAAGGTAGTAGGGGGAACGGATTGGAAAAAGTGAGGAACCATGGGGGACACTGGAGGGCAGAGGGGAACCAAAGGGAGCATGGGAACAGATTAGAAAAAATTTGGAGAACCGTGGGAAAACTGCAGAACAGAGGGGAATCAAACGGAGCAGGGGAATATGATTGTAAAAAGTTGGTAACCGTGGAGGACAATGCAGGACAGAGGGGAAACAAACAGAGCAGGGGGAATGGATTGCAAAAAGTTGGTGAGCGTGGAGGACACTGCAGAACAGAGGGGAACCAAAGGGAGCAGGGCGAACAGATTGTAAAAAAAGTGGGGAACCGTGGGGAACGCTGCAGAACAGTGTGAAAAGAAAGCGAGCCGGGGGAATGGTTTGGAAAATGTGGGGAACCGTGGGGAAAACTGCAGAACAGAGTGGAGCCAAAGGAGCAGGGTGAACAGATTGGAAAAAGTGGGGAACCGTGGGGAACACTGCAGAACAGAGGGGAAACAAACGGAGCAGGGGGAACGGATTGCAAAAAGTTTATAACTGTGGAGAACACGGCAGGACAGAGGGGAACCAAAGGGAACAAGGGGAACAGGTTGGAAAAAGTGGTGTCCCATGGGTAACACTGCAAGGCAGAGGGGAACCATAGGGAGCAGGGGGTACAGGATGGAAAAAAATGTGGAGAATCGTGGGGAACACTGCAGAATAGAGGGGAACCAAAGGGAGCAGGGGGAATGGATTGGAAAAAGTGGGGTAGCGTCGGGAACACTGCAGAAGAGAGGAGAACCAAAGGTAACAGGGGGAACAGATTGCAAAAAGTGGGGAACCGATTGGAAAAAGTAGGGAACCGTGTGGAAAAATGCAGAAAGGTGGGGAACCAAAGGGAGCAGGGGGAACGAATTGGAAAAGGTGAAGAACTGTGGGGAACACAGCAGAACAGAGGGGAACCAAAGGGAGCAGAGGGAACGGATTGGAAAAAGTGAGGAACCGTGGGGAACACTGCATGACAGAGGGGAACCAAAGGTAGTAGGAGGTACAGGTTGGAAAAAGTGGGGAACCGTGGAGAACACTGCAGCACAGAGGGGAACCAAAGGTAGCAGGGGGAACGGATTGGAAAAAGTGAGGAACCATGGGGGACACTGCAGGGCAGAGGGGAACCAAAGGGAGCATGGGAACAGATTAGAAAAAATTTGGAGAACCGTGGGGAAAACTGCAGAACAGAGCTGAACCAAAGGGAGCAGGGGGAACAGATCGGAAAAGTGCGGACCCGTGGGGAACAATGCAGAACAGAGAGGAACCAAAGGGAGAAGGGTGAACAGATTGGAAAAAGTGGGGAATCGTGGGGAGTTCTGCAGAACAGTGGGGACCCAAAGGGAGCAGGGGGAAAGGATTCGAAAAAGTGGACCGTGGGGAACTCTGCAGAAAAGAGGTGGACCAAAAGAAACAGAGGGAACGGATTTGAAAAAATGGGGAACCGTGTGGAAAAATGTAGAACAGAGGCGAACCAGAGGGAGAAGGGGGAACAGATTAGAAAAAATTTGGAGAACCGTGGGGAACACTGCAGAACAGTGAGGAACCAAAGGGAGCAGGGGGAATGGATTGGAAAAATAGAGAACTCTGGGGAACACTGCAGAACAGAGGTGAAGCAAAGGGAGCAGGGGGAACGGATTGCAAAAAGTGGGTCCCATGGGGAACACTGGAGGACAGAGCGGAATCAAAGGGAGCAGGGGGAACTGATTGGAAAAAGTGGGGAATCGTGCAGAACACTGCGGGACAGAGGGGAACCAAAGGGAACAGGGGGAACGGATTGGAAAAAGTGGGGAAGCATGGGGAATACAGCAGGGCAGAGGGGAACCATAGGTAGCAGGGGCTACAGGTTGGAAAAAATGTGGAGAACCGTGAGGAACACTGCAGAACAGTGAGGAACCAAAGGGAGCAGGGGGAACAGATTGGAAAAAGTGGGGAACCGTGTGGAAAACTGCAGAACAGAGTGGAGCCAAAGGAGTAGGGGGAACAGATTGGAAAAAGTGGGGAACTGTGGGGAACACTGCAGAACAGAGCAGAACCAAAGGGAGCAGGGGGAACAGATTGAAAAAAGTGGGGAACCGATTGGAAAAAGTAGGGAACCGTGTGGAAAAATGCAGAAAGGTGGGGAACCAAAGGGAGCAGGGGGAACAAATTGGAAAAGGTGGAGAACTGTGGGGAACAATGCAGAACAGAGGTGAACCAAAGGGAGCAGAGGGAACGGATTGGAAAAAGTGGGGAACCGTGGGGAACAATGCAGAACAGAGAGGAACCAAAGCGAGCAGGGGGAACAGATTGGAAAAATTGGGGAACCGTGTGAAAAATGCAGAACAAAGGGGAACCAAAGGGAGCAGGGGGAACAGATTGGAAAAAGTGGGGAACTGTGGGGAACACTGCAGAACAGAGGGCAAACAAACGGAGCAGGGGGAACGGATTGGAAAAAGTGGGGAACAGTGTGGAAAAATGCAGAACAGAGGGGAACCAGAGGTAGCAGGGGAAACAGATTGGAAAAAGTTGGGAACTGTGGGGAACACTACAGAACAGAGGGCAAACAAACGGAGCAGGGGGAATGAATTGCAAAAAGTTGGGAACCGTGGAGGACGATGCAGGACAGAGGGGAAACAAACAGAGAAGGAAGAATGGATTGCAAAAAGTTGGTAAGCGTGGAGGACACTGCAGAACAGAGGGGAACCAAAGGGAGCAGGGCGAACAGATTGTAAAAAAGTGGGGCCCGTGGGGAACGCTGCAGAACAGTATGAAAAAAAAGCGAGCTGGGGGAATGGTTTGGAAAATGTTGGGAAACGTGGGGAAAGCTGCAGAACAGAGTGGAGCCAAAGGGAACAGGGGGAACTGATTGGAAAAAGTGGGGAACTGTGGGGAAAACTGCAGAACAGAGGGCAAACAAACGGAACAGGGGGAATGGATTGGAAAAACTGGGGAACTGTGGGGAACACTGCAGAACAGAGGGGAACCAAAGGTAGTAGGGGGAACGGATTGGAAAAAGTGAGGAACCATGGGGGACACTGCAGGGCAGAGGGGAACCAAAGGGAGCATGGGAACAGATTAGAAAAAATTTGGAGAACCGTGGGGAAAACTGCAGAACAGAGGGGAATCAAACGGAGCAGGGGAATATGATTGTAAAAAGTTGGTAACCGTGGAGGACAATGCAGGACAGAGGGGAAACAAACAGAGCAGGGGGAATGGATTGCAAAAAGTTGGTAAGCGTGGAGGACACTGCAGAACAGAGGGGAACCAAAGGGAGCAGGGCGACCAGATTGTAAAAAAAGTGGGGAACCGTGGGGAACGCTGCAGAACAGTGTGAAAAGAAAGCGAGCCGGGGGAATGGTTTGGAAAATGTGGGGAACCGTGGGGAAAACTGCAGAATAGAGTGGAGCCAAAGGAGCAGGGTGAACAGATTGGAAAAAGTGGGGAACCGTGGGGAACACTGCAGAACAGAGGGGAAACAAACGGAGCAGGGGGAACGGATTGCAAAAAGTTTATAACTGTGGAGAACACGGCAGGACAGAGGGGAACCAAAGGGAACAAGGGGAACAGGTTGGAAAAAGTGGTGTCCCATGGGTAACACTGCAAGGCAGAGGGGAACCATAGGGAGCAGGGGGTACAGGATGGAAAAAAATGTGGAGAATCGTGGGGAACACTGCAGAATAGAGGGGAACCAAAGGGAGCAGGGGGAATGGATTGGAAAAAGTGGGGTAGCGTCGGGAACACTGCAGAAGAGAGGAGAACCAAAGGTAGCAGGGGGAACAGATTGCAAAAAGTGGGGAACCGATTGGAAAAAGTAGGGAACCGTGTGGAAAAATGCAGAAAGGTGGGGAACCAAAGGGAGCAGGGGGAACGAATTGGAAAAGGTGAAGAACTGTGGTGAACACAGCAGAACAGAGGGGAACCAAAGGAAGCAGAGGGAACGGATTGGAAAAAGTGAGGAACCGTGGGGAATACTGCATGACAGAGGGGAACCAAAGGTAGTAGGAGGTACAGGTTGTAAAAAGTGGGGAACCGTGGAGAACACTGCAGCACAGAGGGGAACAAAAGTGAGCAGGGGAAACGGATTGCAAAAAGTGGGGCCCATGGCGAACACTGCATGACAGAGGGTAATCAAAGGGAGCAGGGGTAACCGATTGGAAAAAGTGGGGAACTGTGGGGAACACTGCAGAACAGAGGGGAACCAAAGGTAGCAGGGGGAACGGATTGGAAAAAGTGAGGAACCATGGGGGACACTGCAGGGCAGAGGGGAACCAAAGGGAGCATGGGAACAGATTAGAAAAAATTTGGAGAACCGTGGCGAAAACTGCAGAACAGAGCTGAACCAAAGGGAGCAGGGGGAACAGATCGGAAAAGTGCGGACCCGTGGGGAACAATGCAGAACAGAGAGGAACCAAAGGGAGAAGGGTGAACAGATTGGAAAAAGTGGGGAATCGTGGGGAGTTCTGCAGAACAGTGGGGACCCAAAGGGAGCAGGGGGAAAGGATTCGAAAAAGTGGACCGTGGGGAACTCTGCAGAAAAGAGGTGGACCAAAGGAAACAGAGGGAACGGATTTGAAAAAATGGGGAACCGTGTGGAAAAATGTAGAACAGAGGCGAACCAGAGGGAGAAGGGGGAACAGATTAGAAAAAATTTGGAGAACCGTGGGGAACACTGCAGAACAGTGAGGAACCAAAGGGAGCAGGGGGAATGGATTGGAAAAATAGAGAACTCTGGGGAACACTGCAGAACAGAGGTGAAGCAAAGGGAGCAGGGGGAACGGATTGCAAAAAGTGGGTCCCATGGGGAACACTGGAGGACAGAGCGGAATCAAAGGGAGCAGGGGGAACTGATTGGAAAAAGTGGGGAATCGTGCAGAACACTGCGGGACAGAGGGGAACCAAAGGGAACAGGGGGAACGGATTGGAAAAAGTGGGGAAGCATGGGGAATACAGCAGGGCAGAGGGGAACCATAGGTAGCAGGGGCTACAGGTTGGAAAAAATGTGGAGAACCGTGAGGAACACTGCAGAACAGTGAGGAACCAAAGGGAGCAGGGGGAACAGATTGGAAAAAGTGGGGAACCGTGTGGAAAACTGCAGAACAGAGTGGAGCCAAAGGAGTAGGGGGAACAGATTGGAAAAAGTGGGGAACTGTGGGGAACACTGCAGAACAGAGCAGAACCAAAGGGAGCAGGGGGAACAGATTGAAAAAAGTGGGGAACCGATTGGAAAAAGTAGGGAACCGTGTGGAAAAATGCAGAAAGGTGGGGAACCAAAGGGAGCAGGGGGAACAAATTGGAAAAGGTGGAGAACTGTGGGGAACAATGCAGAACAGAGGTGAACCAAAGGGAGCAGAGGGAACGGATTGGAAAAAGTGGGTAACCGTGGGGAACAATGCAGAACAGAGAGGAACCAAAGCGAGCAGGGGGAACAGATTGGAAAAATTGGGGAACCGTGTGAAAAATGCAGAACAAAGGGGAACCAAAGGGAGCAGGGGGAACAGATTGGAAAAAGTGGGGAACTGTGGGGAACACTGCAGAACAGAGGGCAAACAAACGGAGCAGGGGGAATGGATTGCAAAAAGTTGGGAACCGTGGAGAACAATGCAGGACAGAGGGGAAACAAACAGAGAAGGGGGAATGGATTGCAAAAAGTTGGTAAGCGTGGAGGACACTGCAGAACAGAGGGGAACCAAAGGGAGCAGGGCGAACAGATTATAAAAAAGTGGGGAACCGTGGGGAACGCTGCAGAACAGTGTGAAAAGAAAGCGAGCCGGGGGAATGGTTTGGTAAATGTGGGGAACCGTGGGGAAAACTTCAGAACAGAGTGGGGCCAAAGGAGCAGGGGGAACAGATAGGAAAAAGTGGGGAACCGTGGGGAACACTGCAGAACAGAGGGGAAACAAACGGAGCAGGGGGAACGGATTGCAAAAAGTTGATAACTGTGGAGAACACGGCAGGACAGAGGGGAACCAAAGGGAACAAGGGGAACAGGTTGGAAAAAGTGGTGTCCCATGGGTAACACTGCAAGGCAGAGGGGAACCATAGGGAGCAGGGGGTACAGGATGGAAAAAAATGTGGAGAATCGTGGGGAACACTGCAGAATAGAGGGGAACCAAAGGGAGCAGGGGGAATGGATTGGAAAAAGTGGGGAAGCGTCGGGAACACTGCAGAAGAGAGGAGAACCAAAGGGAGCAGGGGGAACAGATTGCAAGAAGTGGGGAACCGATTGGAAAAAGTACGGAAAAATGCAGAAAGGTGGGGAACCAAAGAGAGCAGGGGGAACGAATTGGAAAAGGTGGAGAACCGTGTGGAAAAATGCAGAAAGGTGGGGAACCAAAGAGAGCAGGGGGAACGAATTGGAAAAGGTGGAGAACTGTGGGGAACACAGCAGAACAGAGGGGAACCAAAGGGAGCAGAGGGAACGGATTGGAAAAAGTGGGGAACCGTGGGGAACACTGCATGACAGAGGGGAACCAAAGGGAGCAGGAGGTACAGGTTGGAAAAAGTGGGGAACAGTGGAGAACACTGCAGCACAGAGGGGAACAAAAGTGAGCAGGGGAAATGGATTGCAAAAAGTGGGGCCCATGGCGAACACTGCATGACAGACGGTAATCAAAGGGAGCAGGGAGAACCGATTGGAAAAAGTGGGGAACTGTGGGGAACACTGCAGAACAGAGGGGAACCAAAGGTAGCAGGGGGAATGGATTGGAAAAAGTGAGGAACCATGGGGGACACTGCAGGGCAGAGGGGAACCAAAGGGAGCATGGGAACAGATTAGAAAAAATTTGGAGAACCGTGGGGAAAACTGCAGAACAGAGCGGAACCAAAGGGAGCAGGGGGAACAGATCGGAAAAGTGCGGACCCGTGGGGAACAATGCAGAACAGAGAGGAACCAAAGGGAGAAGGGTGAACAGATTGAAAAAAGTGGGGAATCGTGGGGAGTTCTGCAGAACAGTGGGGACCCAAAGGGAGCAGGGGGAAAGGATTCGAAAAAGTGGACCGTGGGGAACTCTGCAGAAAAGAGGTGGACCAAAGGAAGCAGAGGGAACGGATTTGAAAAAATGGGGAACCGTGTGGAAAAATGTAGAACAGAGGCGAACCAGAGGGAGAAGGGGGAACAGATTAGAAAAAATTTGGAGAACCGTGGGGAACACTGCAGAACAGTGAGGAACCAAAGGGAGCAGGAGGAATGGATTGGAAAAATAGAGAACTCTGGGGAACACTGCAGAACAGAGGGGAAGCAAAGGGAGCAGGGGGAACGGATTGCAAAAAGTGGGGCCCATGGGGAACACTGGAGGACAGAGCGGAATCAAAGGGAGCAGTGGGAACTGATTGGAAAAAGTGGGGAATTGTGCAGAACACTGCGGGACAGAGGGGAACCAAAAGGAACAGGGGGAACGGATTGGAAAAAGTGGGGAAGCATGGGGAATACTGCAGGGCAGAGGGAACCATAGGTAGCAGGGGCTACAGGTTGGAAAAAATGTGGAGAACCATGAGGAGCACTGCAGAACAGTGAGGAACCAAAGGGAGCAGGGGGAACAGATTGGAAAAAGTGGGGAACCGTGTGGAAAAATGCAGAACAGTGGGGATACAAACAGAGCAGGGGGAATGGATTGCAAAAAGTTGGGAAGTGTGGAGGACATTGCAGAACAGAGGGGAACCAAAGGGAGCAGGGCGAACAGATTGTAAAATAGTGGGGAACCGTGGGGAACACTGCAGAACAGTATCAAACCAAAGCGAGCCGGGGGAATGGTTTGGAAAATGTGGGAAACCTTGGGGAAAACTGCAGAACAGAGTGGAGCCAAAGGAGCAGGGGGAACAGATTGGAAAAAGTGGGGAACTGTGGGGAAAACTGCAGAACAGAGCAGAACCAAAGGGAGAAGGGGGAACAGATTGGAAAAAGTGGGGAACTGTGGGGAACACTGCAGAACAGAGCAGAACCAAAGGGAGCAGGGGGAACAGATTGGAAAAAGTGGGGAACCGATTGGAAAAAGTAGGGAACCGTATGGAAAAATGCACGAACACTGCACGACAGAGGAGAACCAAACGGATCAGGGGGTACAGGTTGGAAAAAGTGGGGAACCGTGTGGAAAATGCAGAAGAGTGGGGAACCAAAGGGAGCTGGAGGAACAGATTGGAAAAAGTTGAGAACAGTGGGCAACACTGCAGAACAGAGGGGAATCAAAGGGTGCAGGGGGAACACATTGGAAAAAGTGGGGAACCGTGAGGAACACTGCAGAACAGAGGTGAACCAAAGGGAGCAGGGGGTACAGTTCGGAAAAGTGGGGAACCGTGGGGAACAATGCAGAACAGAGGGGAACCAAAGGGAGCAGGGGGAACAGATTGGAAAAAGTGGGGAACAGTGTGGAAAAATGCAGAACAGAGGGGAACCAGAGGTAGCAGGGGAAACAGATTGGAAAAAGTGGGGAACCGTGGGGAACACTGCTGAACAGAGGGGCACCAAAGGGAGTAGAGGGAATGCATTGGAAAAAGTGGGGAACCGTGGGGAATACTGCACGACAGAGTGAACCAAAGGAAGCAGGGGGAACGTATTGTAAAAAGTTGGGCCGATGGGGAACACTGGAGGACAGAGGGGAATCAAAGGGAGCAGGGGGAACTGATTGGAAAAAGTGGTGAACTGTGGGGAACACTGCAAAACAGAGGGCAAACAAATGGAGCAGGGGGAATGGATTGCAAAAAGTTGGTAACCGTGGAGGACAATGCAGGACAGAGGGGAAACAAACAGAGCAGGGGGAATGGATTGCAAAAAGTTGGTAAGCGTGGAGGACACTGCAAAACAGAGGGGAACCAAAGGGAGCAGGAGGTACAGGTTGGAAAAAGTGGGGAACCGTGGAGGACACTGCAGGACAGAGGGGAACCAAAGGGAGCAGGGCGAACAGATTGTAAAAAAGTGGGGAACCGTGGAGAACACTGCAGAACAGTATGAAACCAAAGCGAGCAGGGGGAACAGTTTGGAAAATGTGGGGAACCGTGTGGATCACTGCAGAACAGAGGGGAATCAAAGGGAGCAGGGGAACGCATTGGAAAATGTGGGAAAACGTGGGGAACACTGCAGAACAGAGGGGAAGAAAAGGGAGCAGGGGGAACGGATTGCAAAAAGTGGGGCCCATGGGGAACACTGGAGGACAGAGTGGAATCAAAGGGAGCAGGGGGAACTGATTGGAAAAAGTGGCGAATCGTGCAGAACACTGCGGGACAGAGGGGAACGAAAGGGAACAGGGGGAACAGATCGGAAAAAGTGGGGAAGCATGGGGAATACAGCAGGGCAGAGGGGAAACATAGGTAGCAGGGGCTACAGGTTGCAAAAAATGTGGAGAACCGTGAGGAACACTGCAGAACAGTGAGGAACCAAAGGGAGCAGGGGGAACAGATTGGAAAAAGTGGGGAACCGTGTGGAAAAATGCAGAACAGTGGGGAAACAAACAGAGCAGGGGGTATGGATTGCAAAAAGTTGTGAAGCGTGGAGGACATTGCAGAACAGAGGGGAACCAAAGGGAGCAGGGCGAACAGATTGTAAAATAGTGGGGAACCGTGGGGAACGCTGCAGAACAGTATGAAACCAAAGCGATCCGGGGGAATGGTTTGGAAAATGTGGGGAACCTTGGGGAAAACTGCAGAACAGAGTGGAGCCAAAGGAGCAGGGGGAACAGATTGGAAAAAGTGGGGAACTGTGGGGAAAACTGCAGAACAGAGCAGAACCAAAGGGAGCAGGGGGAACAGATTGGAAAAAGTGGGGAACTGTGGGGAACACTGCAGAACAGAGCAGAACCAAAGGGAGCAGGGGGAACAGATTGGAAAAAGTGGGGAACCGATTGGAAAAAGTACGGAACCGTGTGGAAAAATGCAGTAAGGTGGGGAACCAAAGGGAGCAGGGGGAACAAATTGGAAAAGGTGGAGAACTGTGGGGAACAATGCAGAACAGAGGGGAACCAAAGGGAGCAGACGGAACGGATTGGAAAAAGTGGGGAACCGTGGGGAACACTGCACGACAGAGGAGAACCAAACAGATCAGGGGGTACAGGTTGGAAAAAGTGGGGAACCGTGTGGAAAAATGCAGAACAGTGGGGAACCAAAGGGAGCTGGAGGAACAGATTGGAAAAAGTTGAGAACAGTGGGCAACACTGCAGAACAGAGGTGAATCAAAGGGTGCAGGGGGAACAGATTGGAAAAAGTGGGGAACCGTGAGGAAAAACTGCAGAACAGAGGTGAACCAAAGGGATAAGGGGGTACAGTTCGGAAAAGTGGGGAACCGTGGGGAACAATGCAGAACAGAGGGGAACCAAAGGGAGCAGGGGGAACAGATTGGAAAAAGTGGGGAATCATGGGGAGTTCTGCAGAACAGAGGTGAACCAAAGGATGCAGGGGGATCGGATTGGAAAAAGTGGGGAACAGTGTGGAAAAATGCAGAACAGAGGGGAACCAGAGGTAGCAGGGGAAACAGATTGGAAAAAGTGGGGAACCGTGGTTAACACTGCAGAACAGAGGGGCACCAAAGGGAGTAGAGGGAATGCATTGGAAAAAGTGGGGAACCGTGGGGAACACTGCACGACAGAGAGAACCAAAGGAAGCAGGGGGAACGTATTGTAAAAAGTTGGGCCGATGGGGAACACTGTAGGACAGAGGGGAATCAAAGGGAGCAGGGGGAACTGATTGGAAAAAGTGGGGAACCGTGGGGAACACTGCATGACAGAGGGGAACCAAAGGTAGCAGGAGGTACAGGTTGGAAAAAGTGGGGAACCGTGGAGAACACTGCAGCACAGAGGGGAACCGGATTGGAAAAAGTGGGGAACTGTGGGGAACACTGCAGAACAGAGGGGAACCAAAGGTAGCAGGGGGAACGGATTGGAAAAAGTGAGGAACCATGGGGGACACTGCAGGGCAGAGGGGAACCAAAGGGAGCATGGGAACAGATTAGAAAAAATTTGGAGAACCGTGGGGAAAACTGCAGAACAGAGCGGAACCAAAGGGAGCAGGGGGAACAGATCGGAAAAGTGCGGACACGTGGGGAACAATGCAGAACAGAGAGGAACCAAAGGGAGAAGGGTGAACAGATTGGAAAAAGTGGGGAATCGTGGGGAGTTCTGCAGAACAGTGGGGACCCAAAGGGAGCAGGGGGAAAGGATTCGAAAAAGTGGACCGTGGGGAACTCTGCAGAAAAGAGGTGGACCAAAGGAAGCAGAGGGAACGGATTTGAAAAAATGGGGAACCGTGTGGAAAAATGTAGAACAGAGGCGAACCAGAGGGAGAAGGGGGAACAGATTAGAAAAAATTTGGAGAACCGTGGGGAACACTGCAGAACAGTGAGGAACCAAAGGGAGCAGGGGGAATGGATTGGAAAAATAGAGAACTCTGGGGAACACTGCAGAACAGAGGGGAAGCAAAGGGAGCAGGGGGAACGGATTGCAAAAAGTGGGTTGCATGGGGAACACTGGAGGACAGAGCGGAATCAAAGGGAGCAGGGGGAACTGATTGGAAAAAGTGGGGAATCGTGCAGAACACTGCGGGACAGAGGGGAACCAAAGGGAACAGGGGGAACGGATTGGAAAAAGTGGGGAAGCATGGGGAATACTGCAGGGCAGAGGGGAACCATAGGTAGCAGGGGCTACAGGTTGGAAAAAATGTGGAGAACCGTGAGGAACATTGCAGAACAGTGAGGAACCAAAGGGAGCAGGGGGAACAGACTGGAAAAAGTGGGGAACCGTGTGGAAAACTGCAGAACAGAGTGGAGCCAAAGGAGTAGGGGGAACAGATTGGAAAAAGTGGGGAACTGTGGGGAACACTGTAGAACAGAGCAGAACCAAAGGGAGCAGGGGGAACAGATTGAAAAAACTGGGGAACCGATTGGAAAAAGTAGGGAACCGTGTGGAAAAATGCAGAAAGGTAGGGAACCAAAGGGAGCAGGGGGAACGAATTGGAAAAGGTGGAGAAGTGTGGGGAACAATGCAGAACAGAGGGGAACCAAAGGGAGCAGAGGGAACGGATTTGAAAAAGTGGGGAACCTTGGGGAACACTACACGACAGAGGGGAACCAAAGGGATCAGGGGGAACAGAGAGGAAAAATTGGGGAACTGTGAAAACACTGCATGACAGAGGGGAACCAAAGGGAGCAGGAGGTACAGGTTGGGAAAAGTGGGGAACCGTGGAGGACACTGCAGGACAGAGGGGAACCAAAGGGAGCAGGGCGAACAGATTGTAAAAAAGTGGGGAACCGTGGGGAACACTGCAGAACAGTATGAAACAAAAGGGAGCCGGGGGAACAGTTTGGAAAATGTGGGGAACCGTGGGGATCACTGCAGAACAGAGGGGTCCAAAGGGAGCAGGGGAACGCATTGGAAAAAGTGGGGAACCGTGGGGAATACTGCAGAACAGTGAGGAACCAAAGGGAGCAGGGGGAACAGATTGGAAAAAGTGGGGAACCGTCTGGAACAATGCAGAACGGAGAGGAACCAAAGGGAGCAGGGGGAACAGCTCGGAAAAGTGGGGACCCGTGGGGAACAATGCAGAACAGAGAGGAACCAAAGGGAGCAGGGGGAACAGATTGGAATAAGTGGGGAACCGTGTGGAAAAATGCAGAACAAAGGGGAACAAAAGGGAGCAGGGGGAACAGATTGGAAAAAGTGGGGATTCGTGGAGAGATCTGCAGAACAGAGGTGAACCAAAGGAAGCAGGGGGAACGGATTGGAAAAAGTGGGGAACAGTGTGGAAAAATGCAGAACAGAGGGGAACCAGAGGTAGCAGGGGAAACAAATTGGAAGAACTGGGGAACCGTGGGCAAAACTGCAGAACAGAGGGGCACCAAAGGGAGCAGAGGGAATGCATTGGAAAAACTGGGGAACCGTGGGGAACATTGCACGACAGAGGGGAACCAAAGGAAGCAGGGGAAACGGATTGTAAAAAGTTGGGCCGATGGGGAACACTGTAGGACAGAGGGGAATCAAAGGGAGCAGGGGGAACAGATCGGAAAAGTGCGGACCCGTGGGGAACAATGCAGAACAGAGAGGAACCAAAGGGAGAAGGGGGAACAGATTGGAAGAAGTGGGGAATCGTGGGGAGTTCTGTAGAACAGTGGGGACCCAAAGGGAGCAGGGGGAAAGGATTCGAAAAAGTGGACCGTGGGGAACTCTGCAGAATAGAGGTGGACCAAAGGAAGCAGAGGGAACGGATTTGAAAAAATGGGGAACCGTGTGGAAAAATGTAGAACAGAGGCGAACCAGAGGGAGAAGGGGGAACAGATTAGAAAAAATTTGGAGAACCGTGGGGAACACTGCAGAACAGTGAGGAACCAAAGGGAGCAGGAGGAATGGATTGGAAAAATAGAGAACTCTGGGGAACACTGCAGAACAGAGGTGAAGCAAAGGGAGCAGGGGGAACGGATTGCAAAAAGTGGGGCCCATGGGGAAAACTGGAAGACAGAGCGGAATCAAAGGGAGCAGTGGGAACTGATTGGAAAAAGTGGGGAATCGTGCAGAACACTGCGGGACAGAGGGGAACCAAAGGGAACAGGGGGAACGGATTGGAAAAAGTGGGGAAGCATGGGGAATACTGCAGGGCAGAGGGAACCATAGGTAGCAGGGGCTACAGGTTGGAAAAAATGTGGAGAACCATGAGGAACACTGCAGAACAGTGAGGAACCAAAGGGAGCAGGGGGAACAGATTGGAAAAAGTGGGGAACCGTGTGGATAAATGCAGAACAGTGGGGAAACAAACAGAGCAGGGGGAATGGATTTCAAAAAGTTGGGAAGTGTGGAGGACATTGCAGAACAGAGGGGAACCAAAGGGAGCAGGGCGAACAGATTGTAAAATAGTGGGGAACCGTGGGGAACGCTGCAGAACAGTATCAAACCAAAGCGAGCCGGGGGAATGGTTTGGAAAATGTGGGAAACCTTGGGGAAAACTGCAGAACAGAGTGGAGCCAAAGGAGCAGGGGGAACAGATTGGAAAAAATGGGGAACTGTGGGGAAAACTGCAGAACAGAGCAGAACCAAAGGGAGCAGGGGGAACAGATTGGAAAAAGTGGGGAACTGTGGGGAACACTGCAGAACAGAGCAGAACCAAAGGGAGCAGGGGGAACAGATTGGAAAAAGTGGGGAACCGATTGGAAAAAGTAGGGAACCGTGTGGAAAAATGCACGAACACTGCACGACAGAGGAGAACCAAACGGATCAGGGGGTACAGGTTGTAAAAAGTGGGGAACCGTGTGGAAAAATGCAGAAGAGTGGGGAACCAAAGGGAGCTGGAGGAACAGATTGGAAAAAGTTGAGAACAGTGGGCAACACTGCAGAACAGAGGGGAATCAAAGGGTGCAGGGGGAACACATTGGAAAAAGTGGGGAACCGTGAGGAACACTGCAGAACAGAGGTGAACCAAAGGGAGCAGGGGGTACAGTTCGGAAAAGTGGGGAACCGTGGGGAACAATGCAGAACAGAGGGGAACCAAAGGGAGCAGGGGGAACAGATTGGAAAAAGTGGGGAATCGTGGGGAGTTCTGCAGAACAGAGGTGAACCAAAGGATGTAGGGGGATCGGATTGGAAAAAGTGGGGAACAGTGTGGAAAAATGCAGAACAGAGGGGAACCAGAGGTAGCAGGGGAAACAGATTGGAAAAAGTTGGGAACCGTGGGGAACACTGCAGAACAGAGGGGCACCAAAGGGAGTAGAGGGAATGCATTGGAAAAAGTGGGGAACCGTGGGGAATACTGCACGACAGAGTGAACCAAAGGAAGCAGGGGGAATGTATTGTAAAAAGTTGGGCCGATGGGGAACACTGTAGGACAGAGGGGAATCAAAGGGAGCAGGGGGAACTGATTGGAAAAAGTGGGGAACTGTGGGGAACACTGCAAAACAGAGGGCAAACAAATGGAGCAGGGGGAATGGATTGCAAAAAGTTGGTAACCGTGGAGGACAATGCAGGACAGAGGGGAAACAAACAGAGCAGGGGGAATGGATTGCAAAAAGTTGGTAAGCGTGGAGGACACTGCAGAACAGAGGGGAACCAAAGGGAGCAGGGCGAACAGATAGGAAAAAATTGGGGAACTGTGAAAACACTGCATGACAGAGGGGAACCAAAGGGAGCAGGAGGTACAGGTTGGAAAAAGTGGGGAACCATGGAGGACACTGCAGGACAGAGGGGAACCAAAGGGAGCAGGGCGAACAGATTGTAAAAAAGTGGTGAACCGTGGGGAACACTGCAGAACAGTATGAAACCAAAGCGAGCAGGGGGAACAGTTTGGAAAATGTGGGGAACCGTGTGGATCACTGCAGAACAGAGGGGAACCAAAGGGAGCAGGGGAACGCATTGGAAAATGTGGGGAACCGTGGGGAACACTGCAGAACAGAGGGGAAGAAAAGGGAGCAGGGGGAACGGATTGCAAAAAGTGGGGCCCATGGGGAACACTGGAGGACAGAGTGGAATCAAAGGGAGCAGGGGGAACTGATTGAAAAAAGTGGGGAATCGTACAGAACACTGCGGGACAGAGGGGAACCAAAGGGAACAGGGGGAACAGATCGGAAAAAGTGGGGAAGCATGGGGAATACAGCAGGGCAGAGGGGAAACATAGGTAGCAGGGGCTACAGGTTGCAAAAAATGTGGAGAACCGTGAGG
Source organism: Narcine bancroftii (assembly GCF_036971445.1). Taxonomy (NCBI): domain Eukaryota; kingdom Metazoa; phylum Chordata; class Chondrichthyes; order Torpediniformes; family Narcinidae; genus Narcine; species Narcine bancroftii. Next base: position 1,019,531 of record NW_027211899.1, read on the forward strand.
AACACTGCAGAACAGTGAGGAACCAAAGGGAGCAGGGGGAACAGATTGGAAAAAGTGGGGAACCGTGTGGAAAAATGCAGAACAGTGGGGAAACAAACAGAGCAGGGGGAATGGATTGCAAAAAGTTGGGAAGCGTGGAGGACATTGCAGAACAGAGGGGAACCAAAGGGAGCAGGGCGAACAGATTGTAAAAAAGTGGGGAACCGTGGGGAACACTGCAGAACAGTATGAAACCAAAGCGAGCAGGGGGAACAGTTTGGAAAATGTGGGGAACCGTGTGGATCACTGCAGAACAGAGGGGAACCAAAGGGAGCAGGGGAACGCATTGGAAAATGTGGGGAACCGTGGGGAACACTGCAGAACAGAGGGGAAGAAAAGGGAGCAGGGGGAACGGATTGCAAAAAGTGGGGCCCATGGGGAACACTGGAGGACAGAGTGGAATCAAAGGGAGCAGGGGGAACTGATTGAAAAAAGTGGGGAATCGTACAGAACACTGCGGGACAGAGGGGAACCAAAGGGAACAGGGGGAACAGATCGGAAAAAGTGGGGAAGCATGGGGAATACAGCAGGGCAGAGGGGAAACATAGGTAGCAGGGGCTACAGGTTGCAAAAAATGTGGAGAACCGTGAGGAACACTGCAGAACAGTGAGGAACCAAAGGGAGCAGGGGGAACAGATTGGAAAAAGTGGGGAACCGTGTGGAAAAATGCAGAACAGTGGGGAAACAAACAGAGCAGGGTGAATGGATTGCAAAAAGTTGGGAAGCGTGGAGGACATTGCAGAACAGAGGGGAACCAAAGGGAGCAGGGCGAACAGATTGTAAAAAAGTGGGGAACCGTGGGGAACACTGCAGAACAGTATGAAACCAAAGCGAGCAGGGGGAACAGTTTGGAAAATGTGGGGAACCGTGTGGATCACTGCAGAACAGAGGGGAACCAAAGGGAGCAGGGGAACGCATTGGAAAATGTGGGGAAACGTGGGGAACACTGCAGAACAGAGGGGAAGAAAATGGAGCAGGGGGAACGGATTGCAAAAAGTGGGGCCCATGGGGAACACTGGAGGACAGAGTGGAATCAAAGGGAGCAGGGGGAACTGATTGGAAAAAGTGGCGAATCGTGCAGAACACTGCGGGACAGAGGGGAACCAAAGGGAACAGGGGGAACAGATCGGAAAAAGTGGGGAAGCATGGGGAATACAGCAGGGCAGAGGGGAAACATAGGTAGCAGGAGCTACAGGTTGCAAAAAATGTATAGAACCGTGAGGAACACTGCAGAACAGTGAGGAACCAAAGGGAGCAGGGGGAACAGATTGGAAAAAGTGGGGAACCGTATGGAAAAATACAGAACAGTGGGGAAACAAACAGAGCAGGGGGTATGGATTGCAAAAAGTTGTGAAGCGTGGAGGACATTGCAGAACAGAGGGGAACCAAAGGGAGCAGGGCGAACAGATTGTAAAATAGTGGGGAACCGTGGGGAACGCTGCAGAACAGTATGAAACCAAAGCGATCCGGGGGAATGGTTTGGAAAATGTGGGGAACCTTGGGGAAAACTGCAGAACAGAGTGGAGCCAAAGGAGCAGGGGGAACAGATTGGAAAAAGTGGGGAACTGTGGGGAAAACTGCAGAACAGAGCAGAACCAAAGGGAGCAGGGGGAACAGATTGGAAAAAGTGGGGAACTGTGGGGAACACTGCAGAACAGTATGAAACAAAAGGGAGCCGGGGGAACAGTTTGGAAAATGTGGGGAACCGTGGGGAATACTGCAGAACAGTGAGGAACCAAAGGGAGCAGGGGGAACAGATTGGAAAAAGTGGGGAACCGTGTGGAACAATGCAGAACGGAGAGGAACCAAAGGGAGCAGGGGGAACAGCTCGGAAAAGTGGGGACCCGTGGGGAACAATGCAGAACAGAGAGGAACCAAAGGGAGCAGGGGGAACAGATTGGAAAAAGTGGGGAACCGTGTGGAAAAATGCAGAACAAAGGGGAACAAAAGGGAGCAGGGGGAACAGATTGGAAAAAGTGGGGATTCGTGGAGAGATCTGCAGAACAGAGGTGAACCAAAGGAAGCAGGGGGAACGGATTGGAAAAAGTGGGGAACAGTGTGGAAAAATGCAGAACAGAGGGGAACCAGAGGTAGCAGGGGAAACAAATTGGAAGAACTGGGGAACCGTGGGCAAAACTGCAGAACAGAGGGGCACCAAAGGGAGCAGAGGGAATGCATTGGAAAAACTGGGGAACCGTGGGGAACATTGCACGACAGAGGGGAACCAAAGGAAGCAGGGGAAACGGATTGTAAAAAGTTGGGCCGATGGGGAACACTGTAGGACAGAGGGGAATCAAAGGGAGCAGGGGGAACTGATTGGAAAAAGTGGGGAACTGTGGGGAACACTGCAGTACAGAGGGCAAACAAACGGAGCAGAGGGAATGGATTGCAAAAAGTTGGAAACCGTGGAGGACAATGCAGGACAGAGGGGAAACAAACAGAGCAGGGGGAATGGATTGCAAAAAGTTGGTAAGCGTGGAGGACACTGCAGAACAGAGGGGAACCAAAGGGAGCAGGGCGAACAGATTGTAAAAAAAGTGGGGAACCGTGGGGAACGCTGCAGAACAGTGTGAAAAGAAAGCGAGCAGGGTGAACAGATTGGAAAAAGTGGGGAACCGTGGGGAACACTGCAGAACAGAGGGGAAACAAACGGAGCAGGGGGAACGGATTGGAAAAAGTGGTGTCCCATGGGTAACACTGCAAGGCAGAGGGGAACCATAGGGAGCAGGGGGTACAGGATGGAAAAAAATGTGGAGAATCGTGGGGAACACTGCAGAATAGAGGGGAACCAAAGGGAGCAGTGGGAATGGATTGGAAAAAGTGGGGTAGCGTCGGGAACACTGCAGAAGAGAGGAGAACCAAAGGTAGCAGGGGGAACAGATTGCAAAAAGTGGGGAACCGATTGGAAAAAGTAGGGAACCGTGTGGAAAAATGCAGAAAGGTGGGGAACCAAAGGGAGCAGGGGGAATGAATTGGAAAAGGTGAAGAACTGTGGGGAACACAGCAGAACAGAGGGGAACCAAAGGGAGCAGAGGGAACGGATTGGAAAAAGTGGGGAACCGTGGGGAACACTGCATGACAGAGGGGAACCAAAGGTAGTAGGAGGTACAGGTTGGAAAAAGTGGGGAACCGTGGAGAACACTGCAGCACAGAGGGGAACAAAAGTGAGCAGGGGAAACGGATTGCAAAAAGTGGGGCCCATGGCGAACACTGCATGACAGAGGGTAATCAAAGGGAGCAGGGGTAACCGATTGGAAAAAGTGGGGAACTGTGGGGAACACTGCAGAACAGAGGGGAACCAAAGGTAGCAGGGGGAACGGATTGGAAAAAGTGAGGAACCATGGGGGACACTGCAGGGCAGAGGGGAACCAAAGGGAGCATGGGAACAGATTAGAAAAAATTTGGAGAACCGTGGGGAAAACTGCAGAACAGAGCGGAACCAAAGGGAGCAGGGGGAACAGATCGGAAAAGTGCGGACCCGTGGGGAACAATGCAGAAAAGAGAGGAACCAAAGGGAGCAGGGGGAACGGATTGCAAAAAGTGGGTCCCATGGGGAACACTGGAGGACAGAGCGGAATCAAAGGGAGCAGGGGGAACTGATTGGAAAAAGTGGGGAATCGTGCAGAACACTGCGGGACAGAGGGGAACCAAAGGGAACAGGGGGAACGGATTGGAAAAAGTGGGGAAGCATGGGGAATACTGCAGGGCAGAGGGGAACCATAGGTAGCAGGGCCTACAGGTTGGAAAAAATGTGGAGAACCGTGAGGAACACTGCAGAACAGTGAGGAACCAAAGGGAGCAGGGGGAACAGATTGGAAAAAGTGGGGAACCGTGTGGAAAACTGCAGAACAGAGTGGAGCCAAAGGAGTAGGGGGAACAGATTGGAAAAAGTGGGGAACTGTGGGGAACACTGCAGAACAGAGCAGAACCAAAGGGAGCAGGGGGAAAAGATTGAAAAAAGTGGGGAACCGATTGGAAAAAGTAGGGAACCGTGTGGAAAAATGCAGAAAGGTGGGGAACCAAAGGGAGCAGGGGGAACAAATTGGAAAAGGTGGAGAACTGTGGGGAACAATGCAGAACAGAGGTGAACCAAAGGGAGCAGAGGGAACGGATTGGAAAAAGTGGGGAACCGTGGGGTACAATGCAGAACAGAGAGGAACCAAAGGGAGCAGGGGGAACAGATTGGAAAAAGTGGGGAACCGTGTGAAAAATGCAGAACAAAGGGGAACCAAAGGGAGCAGGGGGAACAGATTGGAAAAAGTGGGGATTCGTGGAGAGATCTACAGAACAGAGGTGAACCAAAGGAAGCAGGGGGAACGGATTGGAAAAAGTGGGGAACAGTGTGGAAAAATGCAGAACAGAGGGGAACCAGAGGTAGCAGGGGAAACAGATTGGAAAAAGTTGGGAACTGTGGGGAACACTGCAGAACAGAGGGCAAACAAACGGAGCAGGGGGAATGGATTGCAAAAAGTTGGGAACCGTGGAGGACAATGCAGGACAGAGGGGAAACAAACAGAGAAGGGGGAATGGATTGCAAAAAGTTGGTAAGCGTGGAGGACACTGCAGAACAGAGGGGAACCAAAGGGAGCAGGGCGAACAGATTGTAAAAAAGTGGGGAACCGTGGGGAACGCTGCAGAACAGTGTGAAAAGAAAGCGAGCCGGGGGAATGGTTTGGTAAATGTGGGGAACCGTGGGGAAAACTACAGAACAGAGTGGAGCCAAAGGAGCAGGGGGAACAGATTGGAAAAAGTGGGGAACCGTGGGGAACACTGCAGAACAGAGGGGAAACAAACGGAGCAGGGGGAACGGATTGCAAAAAGTTGATAACTGTGGAGAACACGGCAGGACAGAGGGGAACCAAAGGGAACAAGGGGAACAGGTTGGAAAAAGTGGTGTCCCATGGGTAACACTGCAAGGCAGAGGGGAACCATAGGGAGCAGGGGGTACAGGATGGAAAAAAATGTGGAGAATCGTGGGGAACACTGCAGAATAGAGGGGAACCAAAGGGAGCAGGGGGAATGGATTGGAAAAAGTGGGGAAGCGTCGGGAACACTGCAGAAGAGAGGAGAACCAAAGGTAGCAGGGGGAACAGATTGCAAGAAGTGGGGAACCGATTGGAAAAAGTACGGAACCGTGTGGAAAAATGCAGAAAGGTGGGGAACCAAAGAGAGCAGGGGGAACGAATTGGAAAAGGTGGAGAACTGTGGGGAACACAGCAGAACAGAGGGGAACCAAAGGGAGCAGAGGGAATGGATTGGAAAAAGTGGGGAACCGTGGGGAACACTGCATGACAGAGGGGAACCAAAGGGAGCAGGAGGTACAGGTTGGAAAAAGTGGGGAACAGTGGAGAACACTGCAGCACAGAGGGGAACAAAAGTGAGCAGGGGAAATGGATTGCAAAAAGTGGGGCCCATGGCGAACACTGCATGACAGACGGTAATCAAAGGGAGCAGGGGGAACCGATTGGAAAAAGTGGGGAACTGTGGGGAACACTGCAGAACAGAGTGGAACCAAAGGTAGCAGGGGGAACGGATTGGAAAAAGTGAGGAACCATGGGGGACACTGCAGGGCAGAGGGGAACCAAGGGGAGCATGGGAACAGATTAGAAAAAATTTGGAGAACCGTGGGGAAAACTGCAGAACAGAGCGGAACCAAAGGGAGCAGGGGGAACAGATCGGAAAAGTGCGGACCCGTGGGGAACAATGCAGAACAGAGAGGAACCAAAGGGAGAAGGGGGAACAGATTGGAAGAAGTGGGGAATCGTGGGGAGTTCTGTAGAACAGTGGGGACCCAAAGGGAGCAGGGGGAAAGGATTCGAAAAAGTGGACCGTGGGGAACTCTGCAGAAAAGAGGTGGACCAAAGGAAGCAGAGGGAACGGATTTGAAAAAATGGGGAACCGTGTGGAAAAATGTAGAACAGAGGCGAACCAGAGGGAGAAGGGGGAACAGATTAGAAAAAATTTGGAGAACCGTGGGGAACACTGCAGAACAGTGAGGAACCAAAGGGAGCAGGAGGAATGGATTGGAAAAATAGAGAACTCTGGGGAACACTGCAGAACAGAGGTGAAGCAAAGGGAGCAGGGGGAACGGATTGCAAAAAGTGGGGCCCATGGGGAAAACTGGAAGACAGAGCGGAATCAAAGGGAGCAGTGGGAACTGATTGGAAAAAGTGGGGAATCGTGCAGAACACTGCGGGACAGAGGGGAACCAAAGGGAACAGGGGGAACGGATTGGAAAAAGTGGGGAAGCATGGGGAATACTGCAGGGCAGAGGGAACCATAGGTAGCAGGGGCTACAGGTTGGAAAAAATGTGGAGAACCATGAGGAACACTGCAGAACAGTGAGGAACCAAAGGGAGCAGGGGGAACAGATTGGAAAAAGTGGGGAACCGTGTGGAAAAATGCAGAACAGTGGGGAAACAAACAGAGCAGGGGGAATGGATTGCAAAAAGTTGGGAAGTGTGGAGGACATTGCAGAACAGAGGGGAACCAAAGGGAGCAGGGCGAACAGATTGTAAAATAGCGGGGAACCGTGGGGAACGCTGCAGAACAGTATCAAACCAAAGCGAGCCGGGGGAATGGTTTGGAAAATGTGGGAAACCTTGGGGAAAACTGCAGAACAGAGTGGAGCCAAAGGAGCAGGGGGAACAGATTGGAAAAAATGGGGAACTGTGGGGAAAACTGCAGAACAGAGCAGAACCAAAGGGAGCAGGGGGAACAGATTGGAAAAAGTGGGGAACTGTGGGGAACACTGCAGAACAGAGCAGAACCAAAGGGAGCAGGGGGAACAGATTGGAAAAAGTGGGGAACCGATTGGAAAAAGTAGGGAACCGTGTGGAAAAATGCACGAACACTGCACGACAGAGGAGAACCAAACGGATCAGGGGGTACAGGTTGTAAAAAGTGGGGAACCGTGTGGAAAAATGCAGAAGAGTGGGGAACCAAAGGGAGCTGGAGGAACAGATTGGAAAAAGTTGAGAACAGTGGGCAACACTGCAGAACAGAGGGGAATCAAAGGGTGCAGGGGGAACACATTGGAAAAAGTGGGGAACCGTGAGGAACACTGCAGAACAGAGGTGAACCAAAGGGAGCAGGGGGTACAGTTCGGAAAAGTGGGGAACCGTGGGGAACAATGCAGAACAGAGGGGAACCAAAGGGAGCAGGGGGAACAGATTGGAAAAAGTGGGGAATCGTGGGGAGTTCTGCAGAACAGAGGTGAACCAAAGGATGTAGGGGGATCGGATTGGAAAAAGTGGGGAACAGTGTGGAAAAATGCAGAACAGAGGGGAACCAGAGGTAGCAGGGGAAACAGATTGGAAAAAGTTGGGAACCGTGGGGAACACTGCAGAACAGAGGGGCACCAAAGGGAGTAGAGGGAATGCATTGGAAAAAGTGGGGAACCGTGGGGAATAATGCACGACAGAGTGAACCAAAGGAAGCAGGGGGAACGTATTGTAAAAAGTTGGGCCGATGGGGAACACTGTAGGACAGAGGGGAATCAAAGGGAGCAGGGGGAACTGATTGGAAAAAGTGGGGAACTGTGGGGAACACTGCAAAACAGAGGGCAAACAAATGGAGCAGGGGGAATGGATTGCAAAAAGTTGGTAACCGTGGAGGACAATGCAGGACAGAGGGGAAACAAACAGAGCAAGGGGAATGGATTGCAAAAAGTTGGTAAGCGTGGAGGACACTGCAGAACAGAGGGGAACCAAAGGGAGCAGGGCGAACAGATAGGAAAAAATTGGGGAACTGTGAAAACACTGCATGACAGAGGGGAACCAAAGGGAGCAGGAGGTACAGGTTGGAAAAAGTGGGGAACCGTGGAGGACACAGCAGGACAGAGGGGAACCAAAGGGAGCAGGGCGAACAGATTGTAAAAAAGTGGTGAACCGTGGGGAACACTGCAGAACAGTATAAAACCAAAGCGAGCAGGGGGAACAGTTTGGAAAATGTGGGGAACCGTGTGGATCACTGCAGAACAGAGGGGAACCAAAGGGAGCAGGGGAACGCATTGGAAAATGTGGGGAACCGTGGGGAACACTGCAGAACAGAGGGGAAGAAAAGGGAGCAGGGGGAACGGATTGCAAAAAGTGGGGCCCATGGGGAACACTGGAGGACAGAGTGGAATCAAAGGGAGCAGGGGGAACTGATTGGAAAAAGTGGGGAATCGTACAGAACACTGCGGGACAGAGGGGAACCAAAGGGAACAGGGGGAACAGATCGGAAAAAGTGGGGAAGCATGGGGAATACAGCAGGGCAGAGGGGAAACATAGGTAGCAGGGGCTACAGGTTGCAAAAAATGTGGAGAACCGTGAGGAACACTGCAGAACAGTGAGGAACCAAAGGGAGCAGGGAGAACAGATTGGAAAAAGTGGGGAACCGTGTGGAAAAATGCAGAACAGTGGGGAAACAAACAGAGCAGGGGGAATGGATTGCAAAAAGTTGGGAAGCGTGGAGGACATTGCAGAACAGAGGGGAACCAAAGGGAGCAGGGCGAACAGATTGTAAAATAGTGGGGAACCGTGGGGAACGCTGCAGAACAGTATGAAACCAAAGCGAGCCGGGGGAATGGTTTGGAAAATGTGGGGAACCTTGGGGAAAACTGCAGAACAGAGTGGAGCCAAAGGAGCAGGGGGAACAGATTGGAAAAAGTGGGGAACTGTGGGGAAAACTGCAGAACAGAGCAGAACCAAAGGGAGCAGGGGTAACAGATTGGAAAAAGTGGGGAACTGTGGGGAACACTGCAGAACAGAGCAGAACCAAAGGGAGCAGGGGGAACAGATTGGAAAAAGTGGGGAACCGATTGGAAAAAGTACGGAACCGTGTGGAAAAATGCAGAAAGGTGGGGAACCAAAGGGAGCAGGGGGAACGAATTGGAAAAGGTGGAGAACTGTGGGGAACAATGCAGAACAGAGGGGAACCAAAGGGAGCAGACGGAACGGATTGGAAAAAGTGGGGAACCGTGGGGAACACTGCACGACAGAGGAGAACCAAACAGATCAGGGGGTACAGGTTGGAAAAAGTGGGGAACCGTGTGGAAAAATGCAGAACAGTGGGGAACCAAAGGGAGCTGGAGGAACAGATTGGAAAAAGTTGAGAACAGTGGGCAACACTGCAGAACAGAGGGGAATCAAAGGGTGCAGGGGGAACAGATTGGAAAAAGTGGGGAACCGTGAGGAAAAACTGCAGAGCAGAGGTGAACCAAAGGGAGTAGGGGGTACAGTTCGGAAAAGTGGGGAACCGTGGGGAACAATGCAGAACAGAGGGGAACCAAAGGGAGCAGGGGAAACAGATTGGAAAAAGTGGGGAACCGTGGGGAACACTGCAGAACAGAGGGGCACCAAAGGGAGTAGAGGGAATGCATTGGAAAAAGTGGGGAACCGTGGGGAACACTGCACGACAGAGGGAACCAAAGGAAGCAGGGGGAACGTATTGTAAAAAGTTGGGCCGATGGGGAACACTGTAGGACAGAGGGGAATCAAAGGGAGCAGGGGGAACTGATTGGAAAAAGTGGGGAACTGTGGGGAACACTGCAAAACTGAGGGCAAACAAATGGAGCAGGGGGAATGGATTGCAAAAAGTTGGTAACCGTGGAGGACAATGCAGGACAGAGGGGAAACAAACAGAGCAGGGGGAATGGATTGCAAAAAGTTGGTAAGCGTGGAGGACACTGCAGAACAGAGGGGAACCAAAGGGAGCAGGGGGAACAGGTAGGAAAAAATTGGGGAACTGTGAAAACACTGCATGACAGAGGGGAACCAAAGGGAGCAGGAGGTACAGGTTGGAAAAAGTGGGGAACCGTGGAGGACACTGCAGGACAGAGGGGAACCAAAGGGAGCAGGGCGAACAGATTGTAAAAAAGTGGGGAACCGTGGGGAACACTGCAGAACAGTATGAAACCAAAGACAGCAGGGGGAACAGTTTGGAAAATGTGGGGAACCGTGTGGATCACTGCAGAACAGAGGGGAACCAAAGGGAGCAGGGGAACGCATTGGAAAATGTGGGGAACCGTGGGGAACACTGCAGAACAGTGAGGAACCAAAGGGAGCAGGGGGAACAGATTGGAAAAAGTGGGGAACAGTGTGGAAAAATGCAGAACAGTGGGGAAACAAAGGGAGCAGGAGGAACAGATTAGAAGAAGTGGGGTACCGTGTGCAAAAATGCACAACAGTGGGGAACCAAAGGCAACAGGAGGTACAGGATGGAAAAAAATGTGGAGAATCGTGGGGAACACTGCAGAATAGAGGGGAACCAAAGGGAGCAGGGGGAACGGATTGGAAAAAGTGGGGAAGCGTCGGGAACACTGCAGAACAGAGGCGAACCAAAGGGAACAGTGGGAACGGATTGGAAAAAGTGGGGAAGCATGGGGGACACTGCAGGGCAGAGGGGAACCACAGGGAGTAGGGGGTACAGGTTGGAAAAAAGTGGAGAACCGTGAGGAAAAGTGCAGAACAGTGAGGAACCAAAGGGAGCAGGGGAAACAGTTTTGAAAAAGTGGGGAACCGTGTGCAAAAATGCAGAACAGTGGGGAACCAAAGGGAGCAGGAGGAACAGATTGGAAAAAGTTGAGAACAGTGGGCAACACTGCAGAACAGAGGGGAATCAAAGGGTGCAGGGGGAACAGATTGGAAAAAGTGGGGAACCGTGAGGAACAATGCAGAACAGAGGTGAACCAAAGGGAGCAGGGGGTACAGTTCGGAAAATTGGGGAACCGTGGGGAACAATGCAGAACAGAGGGGAACCAAAGGGAGCAGGGGGATCGGATTGGAAAAGTGGGGAACAGTGTGGAAAAATGCAGAACAGAGGGGATCCAGAGGTAGCAGGGGCAACAGATTGGAAAAAGTGGTGAACCGTGGGGAACACTGCAGAACAGAGCGGCACCAAAGGGAGAAGAGGGAATGCATTGGAAAAAGTGGGGAACCGTGGGGAACACTGCACGACAGAGGGGAACCAAAGGAAGCAGGGGTAACGGATTATAAAAAGTTGCGCCGATGGGGAACACTGTAGGGCAGAGGGGAATCAAAGGGAGCAGGGGGAACTGATTGGAAAAAGTGGGGAAATGTGGGGAACACTGCAGAACAGAGGGCAAACAAACGGAACAGGGGGAATGTATTGCAAAAAGTTGGGAACCGTGGAGGACAATGCAGAACAGGGGAAACCAAAGGGAGCAGGACAAACAGTTTGTAAAAAAGTGGGGAACCGTGGGGAATGCTGCAGAACAGTATGAAACCAAAGCGAGCCGGGGGAATGGTTTGGAAAATGTGGGGAACCGTGGGGAAAACTGCAGAACAGAGTGGAGAGAAAGGAGCAGGGGGAACAAATTGGAAGAAGTGGGGAACCGTGGGGAACAACTGCAGAACAGAGGGGAACCAAACGGAGCAGGGGCAACGGATTGCAAAAAGTTGGGAACCGTGGAGAACACGGAAGGACAGAGGGGAACCAAAGGGAACAAGGGGAACAGGTTGGAAAAAGTGGTGTCCCATGAGTAACACTGCAAGGCAGAGGTGAACCATAGGGAGCAGGGGGTACAGTATGTAAAAATATGTGGAGAATCGTGGGGAACACTGCAGAATAGAGGGGTACCAAAGGGAGCAGGGGAAACGGATTGTAAAAAGTGGGGAAGCGTCGGGAACACTGCAGAACAGAGGAGAACGAAAGGGAGCAGGGGGAACAGATTGGAAAAAGTGGGGAATCGTGGGGAGTTCTGCAGAACAGTGGGGACCCAAAGGGAGCAGGGGGAAAGGATTCGAAAAAGTGGACCGTGGGGAACTCTGCAGAAAAGTGGTGGACCAAAAGAAGCAGGGGGTACGGAATGGAAAAAGGGGGGAACCATGGGGAATACTGCAGGGCAGAGGGGAACCATAGGGAGGAGGGGCTACAGGTTGGAAAAAATGTGGAGAACCGTGAGGAGCACTGCAGAACAGTGAGGAACCAAAGGGAGCAGGGGGAACAGATTGGAAAAAGTGGGGAACCGTGTGGAAAAATGCAGAACAGTGGTGAAACAAACAGAGCAGGGGGTATGGATTGCAAAAAGTTGGGAAGCGTGGAGGACACTGCAGAACAGAGGGGAACCAAAGGGAGCAGGGGGAAAGGATTCGAAAAAGTGGACAGTGGGGAACTCTGCAAAAAAGAGGTGGACCAAATGAAGCAGGGGGTACGGATTGGAAAAAGTGGGGAACCATGGGGAATACTGCAGGGCAGAGGGGAACCATAGGGAGGAGGGGCTATAGGTTGGAAAAAATGTGGAGAACCGTGAGGAACACTGCAGAACAGTGAGGAACCAAAGGGAGCAGGGGGAACAGATTGGAAAAAGTGGGGAACCGTGTGGAAAAATGCAGAAAGGTGGGGAACCAAAGGGAGTAGGGGGAACGAATTGGAAAAGGTGGAGAACTGTGGGGAACAATGCAGAACAGAGGGGAACCAAAGGGAGCAGAGAGAACGGATTGGAAAAAGTGGGGAACCGTGGGGAACACTGCACGACAGAGGAGAACCAAAGGGATCGGGGGAACAGATAGGAAAAAATTGGGGTACTGTGAAAACACTGCATGACAGAGGGCAACCAAAGGGAGCAGGAGGTACAGGTTGGAAAAAAATGAGGAGAATCGTGGGGAACACTGCAGAATAGAGGGGAACCAAAGGGAGCAGGGGGAACGGATTGGAAAAAGTGGAGAAGCGTCGGGAACACTGCAGAACAGAGGCGAACCAAAGGGAACAGGGGGAACGGATTGGAAAAAGTGGGGAACCATGGGGGACACTGCAGGGCAGAGGGGAACCATAGGGAGTAGGGGGTACAGGTTGGAAAAAAGTGGAGAACCGTGAGGAAAACTGCAGAACAGTGAGGAACCAAAGGGAGCAGGGGGAACAGTTTTGAAAAAGTGGGGAACCGTGTGCAAAAATGCAGAACAGTGGGGAACCAAAGGGAGCAGGAGGAACAGATTGGAAAAAGTTGAGAACAGTGGGCAACACTGCAGAACAGAGGGGAATCAAAGGGTGCAGGGGGAACAGATTGGAAAAAGTGGGGAACCGTGAGGAACAATGCAGAACAGAGGTGAACCAAAGGGAGCAGGGGGATCGGATTGGAAAAGTGGGGAACAGTGTGGAAAAATGCAGAACAGAGGGGATCCAGAGGTAGCAGGGGAAACAGATAGGAAAAAGTGGTGAACCGTGGGGAACACTGTAGAACACAGCGGCACCAAAGGGAGCAGAGGGAATGCATTGGAAAAAGAGGGGAACCGTGGGGAACACTGCACGACAGAGGGGAACCAAAGGAAGCAGGGGTAACGGATTATAAAAAGTTGCGCCGATGGGGAACACTGTAGGGCAGAGGGGAATCAAAGGGAGCAGGGGGAACTGATTGGAAAAAGTGGGGAAATGTGGGGAAAACTGCAGAACAGAGGGCAAACAAACGGAACAGGGGGAATGGATTGCAAAAAGTTGGGAACCGTGGAGGACAATGCAGAACAGGGGAAACCAAAGGGAGCAGGACAAACAGTTTGTAAAAAAGTGGGGAACCGTGGGGAATGCTGCAGAACAGTATGAAACCAAAGCGAGCCGGGGGAATGGTTTGGAAAATGTGAGGAACCGTGGGGAAAACTGCAGAACAGAGTGGAGACAAAGGAGCAGGGGGAACAAATTGGAAGAAGTGGGGAACCGTGGGGAACAACTGCAGAACAGAGGGGAACCAAACGGAGCAGGGGCAACGGATAGCAAAAAGTTGGGAACCGTGGAGAACACGGAAGGACAGAGGGGAACCAAAGGGAACAAGGGGAACAGGTTGGAAAAAGTGGTGTCCCATGAGTAACACTGCAAGGCAGAGGTGAACCATAGGGAGCAGGGGGTACAGTATGTAAAAATATGTGGAGAATCGTGGGGAACACTGCAGAATAGAGGGGGAACCAAAGGGAGCAGGGGGAACGGATTGGAAAAAGTGGGGAAGCGTCGGGAACACTGCAGAACAGAGGAGAACCAAAGGGAGCAGGGGGAACAGATTGGAAAAAGTGGGGAATCGTGGGGAGTTCTGCAGAACAGTGGGGACCCAAAGGGAGCAGGGGGAAAGGATTCGAAAAAGTGGACCGTGGGGAACTCTGCAAAAAAGAGGTGGACCAAAGGAAGCAGGGGGTACGGATTGGAAAAAGTGGGGAACCATGGGGAATACTGCAGGGCAGAGGGGAACCATAGGGAGGAGGGGCTACAGGTTGGAAAAAATGTGGAGAACCGTGAGGAACACTGCAGAACAGTGAGGAACCAAAGGGAGCAGGGGGAACAGATTGGAAAAAGTGGGGAACCGTGTGGAAAAATGCAGAAAGGTGGGGAACCAAAGGGAGTAGGGGGAACGAATTGGAAAAGGTGGAGAACTGTGGGGAACAATGCAGAACAGAGGGGAACCAAAGGGAGCAGAGAGAACGGATTGGAAAAAGTGGGGAACCGTGGGGAACACTGCACGACAGAGAGAAACCAAAGGGATCGGGGGAACAGATAGGAAAAAATTGGGGTACTGTGAAAACACTGCATGACAGAGGGGAACCAAAGGGAGCAGGAGGTACAGGTTGGAAAAAAATGAGGAGAATCGTGGGGAACACTGCAGAATAGAGGGGAACCAAAGGGAGCAGGGGGAATGGATTGGAAAAAGTGGAGAAGCGTCGGGAACACTGCAGAACAGAGGCGAACCAAAGGGAACAGGGGGAACGGATTGGAAAAAGTGGGGAACCATGGGGGACACTGCAGGGCAGAGGGGAACCATAGGGAGTAGGGGGTACAGGTTGGAAAAAAGTGGAGAACCGTGAGGAAAACTGCAGAACAGTGAGGAACCAAAGGGAGCAGGGGGAACAGTTTTGAAAAAGTGGGGAACCGTGTGCAAAAATGCAGAACAGTGGGGAACCAAAGGGAGCAGGAGGAACAGATTGGAAAAAGTTGAGAACAGTGGGCAACACTGCAGAACAGAGGGGAATCAAAGGGTGCAGGGGGAACAGATTGGAAAAAGTGGGGAACCGTGAGGAACAATGCAGAACAGAGGTGAACCAAAGGGAGCAGGGGGTACAGTTCGGAAAAGTGTGGAACCGTGGGGAACAATGCAGAACAGAGGGGAACCAAAGGGAGCAGGGGGATCGGATTGGAAAAGTGGGGAACAGTGTGGAAAAATGCAGGACAGAGGGGATCCAGAGGTAGCAGGGGAAACAGATTGGAAAAAGTGGTGAACCGTGGGGAAAACTGCAGAACAGAGCGGCACCAAAGGGAGCAGAGGGAATGCATTGGAAAAAGTGGGGAACCGTGGGGAACACTGCACGACAGAGGGGAACCAAAGGAAGCAGGGGTAACGGATTATAAAAAGTTGCGCCGATGGGGAACACTGTAGGGCAGAGGGGAATCAAAGGGAGCAGGGGGAACTGATTGGAAAAAGTGGGGAACTGTGGGGAAAACTGCAGAACAGACGGCAAACAAACGGAACAGGGGGAATGGATTGCAAAAAGTTGGGAACCGTGGAGGACAATGCAGAACAGGGGAAACCAAAGGGAACAGGACAAACAGTTTGTGAAAAAGTGGGGAACCGTGGGGAATGCTGCAGAACAGTATGAAACCAAAGCGAGCCGGGGGAATGGTTTGGAAAATGTGGGGAACCGTGGGGAAAACTGCAGAACAGAGTGGAGACAAAGGAGCAGGGGGAACAAATTGGAAGAAGTGGGGAACCGTGGGGAACAACTGCAGAACAGAGGGGAACCAAACAGAGCAGGGGCAACGGATTGCAAAAAGTTGGGAACCGTGGAGAACACGGAAGGACAGAGGGGAACCAAAGGGAACAAGGGGAACAGGTTGGAAAAAGTGGTGTTCCATGAGTAACACTGCAAGGCAGAGGTGAACCATAGGGAGCAGGGGGTACAGTATGTAAAAATATGTGGAGAATCGTGGGGAACACTGCAGAATAGAGGGGAACCAAAGGGAGCAGGGGGAACGGATTGGAAAAAGTGGGGAAGCGTCGGGAACACTGCAGAACAGAGGAGAACGAAAGGGAGCAGGGGGAACAGATTGGAAAAAGTGGGGAATCGTGGGGAGTTCTGCAGAACAGTGGGGACCCAAAGGGAGCAGGGGGAAAGGATTCGAAAAAGTGGACCGTGGGGAACTCTGCAGAAAAGAGGTGGACCAAAGGAAGCAGGGGGTACGGATTGGAAAAAGTGGGGAACCATGGGGAATACTGCAGGGCAGAGGGGAACAATAGGGAGGAGGGGCTACAGGTTGGAAAAAATGTGGAGAACCATGAGGAACACTGCAGAACAGTGAGGAACCAAAGGGAGCAGGGGGAACAGATTGGAAAAAGTGGGGAACCGTGTGGAAAAATGCAGAACAGTGGTGAAACAAACAGAGCAGGGGGTATGGATTGCAAAAAGTTGGGAAGCGTGGAGGACACTGCAGAACAGAGGGGAACCAAAGGGAGCAGGGCGAACAGATTGTAAAATAGTGGGGAACCGTGGGGAACGCTGCAGAACAGTATGAAACCAAAGCAATCCGGGGGAATGGTTTGGAAAATGTGGAGAACCGTGGGGAAAACTGCAGAACAGAGTTGAGCCAAAGGAGCAGGGGGAACAAATTGGAAAAAGTGGGGAACTGTGGGGTACACTGCAGAACAGAGCAGAACCAAAGGGAGCAGGGGGAACAGATTGGAAAAAGTGGGGAACCGATTGGAAAAGTAGGGAACCGTGTGGAAAAATGCAGAAAGGTGGGGAACCAAAGGGAGTAGGGGGAACGAATTGGAAAAGGTGGAGAACTGTGGGGAACAATGCAGAACAGAGGGGAACCAAAGGGAGCAGAGAGAACGGATTGGAAAAAGTGGGGAACCGTGGGGAACACTGCACGACAGAGGAGAACCTAAGGGATCGGGGGAACAGATAGGAAAAAATTGGGGAACTGTTAAAACACTGCATGACAGAGGGGAACCAAAGGGAGCAGGAGGTACAGGTTGGAAAAAAATGAGGAGAATCGTGGGGAACACTGCAGAATAGAGGGGAACCAAAGGGAGCAGGGGGAACGGATTGGAAAAAGTGGAGAAGCGTCGGGAACACTGCAGAACAGAGGCGAACCAAAGGGAACAGGGGGAACGGATTGGAAAAAGTGGGGAACCATGGGGGACACTGCAGGGCAGAGGGGAACCATAGGGAGCAGGGGGTACAGGTTGGAAAAATGTGGAGAACTGTGAGGAAAACTTCAGAACAGTGAGGAACCAAAGGGAGCAGGGGGAACATATAGGAAAAAGTGGGGAATCGTGGGAAGTTCTGAAGAACAGAGGTGAACCAAAGGAAGCAGGGGGAACGGATTGGAAAAAGTGGGGAACAGTGTGGAAAAATGCAGAACAGAGGGGAACCAGAGGTAGCAGGGGAAACAGATTGGAAAAAGTGGGGAACCGTTGGGAACACTGCAGAACAGAGTGGCACCAAAGGGAGCAGAGGGAACGCATTGGAAAAAGTGGGGAACCGTGCGGAACACTGCAGAACAGAGGGGAACCAAACGGAGCAGGGGGAACGGATTGCAAAAAGTTGGGAACCGTGGAGATCACGGCAGGACAGAGGGGAACCAAAGGGAGCATGGGGTACAGGATGGAAAAAAATGAGGAGAATCGTGGGGAACACTGCAGAATAGAGGGGAACCAAAGGGAGCAGGGGGAACGGACTGGAAAAAGTTGGGAACCGTGGAGAACATGGCAGGACAGAGGGGAACCAAAGGGAGCAGGGGGTACAGGATGGAAAAAAATGAGGAGAATCGTGGGGAACACTGCAGAATAGAGGGGAACCAAAGGGAGCAGGGGGAACGGATTGGAAAAAGTGGGGAAGCGTCGGGAACACTGCAGAACAGAGGCGAACCAAAGGGAACAGGGGGAACGGATTGGAAAAAGTGGGGTCCATGGGGGACACTGCAGGGCAGAGGGGAACCATAGGGAGCAGGGGGTACAGGTTGGAATAATGTGGAGAACTGTGAGGAAAACTGCAGAACAGTGAGGAACCAAAGGGAGCAGGGGGAACAGTTTTGAAAAAGTGGGGAACCGTGTGCAAAAATGCAGAACAGTGGGGAACCAAAGGGAGCAGGGGGAACGGATTGCAAAAAGTTGGGAACCGTGGAAAACACGACAGGACAGAGGGGAACCAAAGGGAACAAGGGGAACCGTTTGGAAAAAGTGGGGTCCCATGGGTAACACTGCAAGGCAGAGGGGAACCATAGGGAGCAGGGGGTACAGGATCGAAAAAAATGTATAGAATCGTGGGGAACACTGTAGAATAGAGGGGAACTAAAGGGAGCAGGGGGAATGGTTTGGAAAAAGTGGGGAACCGATTGGAAAAAGTAGGGAACCATGTGGAAAAATGCAGAAAGGTGGGGAACCAAAGGGAGCAGGGGGAATGAATTGGAAAAGGTGGAGAACTGTGGGGAACACTGCAGAACAGAGGGGAACCAAAGGGAGCAGAGGGAACGGATTGGAAAAAGTCGGGAACCGTGGGGAACACTGCAGAACAGTATGAAACCAAAGAGAGCCGGGGGAACAGTTTGGAAAATGTGGGGAACCGTGGGGATCACTGCAAAACAGAGGGGAACCAAAGGGAGCAGGGGAACGCATTGGAAAAAGTGGGGAACCGTGGAGAACACTGCAGCTCAGAGGGGAACCAAATAGAGCAGGGGGTAATGTGGGTAATAATTGGGGAACAGTGAGGAACAACGGGGAACAGTTGGGGATCAGTGGGGAACAGAGGGAACAAGTCGGTAACAGTTGTGGAACAGTGGAGAACAAATGGGAAACAGTGGGATAAATCGGGAATAGTACGGAGCATTGGGAAAAATGGGGAACAGGTTGGAACAGATGCAGAACAGTGGGGAACAGTGGAGAAAAGTAGGGTACAGTGTGGAACCCAGGGGTACACTGTAGAATAATGGGGAATGGAGGGATTATTGGGAAGTGGGGGGAACAATGAGGAAAAGGGAACAGTGGGGAACAGTGAAGAACTGTGGGGACCAGATGTGGAATATTAGGGTACAGTGGGAAAAATGGGGGAAAGTGGGGAACAAAGGGGTACAGTGCAGAACAGTTCAGGAACCGCTGGAAAATAGAGAGGAACATTGGGGAGCAGGAGTAATAGGGTGGAACAGACGGTAAACAGTGGAGAAAGGGGGTAACAGTGAGGTACAGATGGAAAAGAGATGGGGAAGTGATGGGGAACAGTGAAGATCCATGGGGACCAGGTGGGTAACTGCTGGGAAACAGTGGGGAACAGTGGAGAACCATTTGGGAACAATGAAGAACTGTGGGGAACTGTGAAGGACAGTGGGGAAAAGTGGGGAACAGTTAGAACAGTGGGGAACATAGAGTCACATTGGGGAAGATTGGGGAACACTGGGGAAATGTTGAAGACTGTGGGGAGCTGTGGATAATTCTGGGGGGCAGTGGGGAACAAATGGTGAACAGTGGAGAACTGTGGAAAACAGTGTGGAAAAGTGGGTCACAGATGGGAAAGAGTTGAACATTTTGTGGGCAAAAATGTGGTACAGTGGGTTATGGTGGGGGGATTGTTGGAGAACAGTGCAGAACATTGGGGAATATGGGGAACATTGGGGAACAGATGGTGACTGATGTGGAATATAGGGGAACAGTTGGGAACATTGTTGAACAGTAGGGAATAGTGGGAAAATGGGGAAAAGTGGGGAAAAGGAGGAACTGTGGGGAACAGTCTGGGAATCGAGGGTAACAGGTGTGAAACAGTAGAGAACAGTGGGAAAAATGGGAAACAGTGTGGAACAGAGGGAGAAGAGTGTGGAATAGTGGGGTATACTGCAGAACAATGGGCAATGGAGGGGAATATTGGGGAGAAGGGGGGAACAATGAGGAAAGGGGAGCAGATGGGAACAGTGGGGAACACTGCAGGAGAGATGAGAACAGAGAAAACAAAAGGGAGCAGGGGGAACAATGGGGAACGGATGGGGAACAGTGGGGAACCATGGGGAATAGGTGGGAAACTGCTGAGAAACACTTGGGATTGGTGGGGAACAGTGGGAAAAAGTTGGGGAACAGGTGAAGAACAGTGGGGAACAGAGGTGAACTGTGGAGAACAGATGTGGAAGAGTGGGGATTAGTAGGAAAAATGGGGAACAGTTGGAGAACAGTGGGACACTGATGGGGAACAGTAGGGAAACGTGGGGAAGAGGTGGGAAACTGCTGGGAAACAGTTGAGATTGGTAGAAACATTGGGGAACAGGTAAGGAACAGTGGGGAACAGTGAAGAGTTGTGGTGAACAGATGTGGAACAATAGGGTACAGTGGGAAAATGGGGTACAGTGAGGAAAATTGGGATAAATGGGCAAGAGTGGGGAACAGTTTGGAAACAGCTGGAAAACAGTGAAGAACTGTGGGGAACAGATGTGGAACAGTAGGGAACAGTGAGAAAAATGGGTAACTGTGGGGAACAGTTTGGGAACAGCTGGAGAACAGTGGGGAACAGTGAAGAACTGTGGGGGAACAATGGGGAACAGAGGGGAAGAATGAGTAACAGTGGGGAACAGAGGGTAACAGTGGAGAGCAGTGGGGAACATTTGGCGAACATTGGAGAATGTGGGGAACAGTGGTAAAAAGTGTTTGACAGGTGGGGAACAGTGGGGAACCGTGGGGAACACGTAAAATTGTTGGGGAACTGTACTATGGAGGGCAACAGCTGGGAAAATTGAGGAATGTAAGGAAGGAAAGGGGAACAGTGGAGATCTCTGCGGAACAGTGGGCAACAGAGGGAAATAGTGGGGAGCAGTGGGGAACGGATAGCGAACTGTGGAGAATGGGAGAACAGTGGAGAAAAGTGGGGAACAGATTGGGAAATGAGGGGAACAGTGGGGGACCATGGAGAACAGTGGTGAAACGTGGGGAACTGGTGGGAAACAGCAGGCAGAACAATGGAGAACAGGTGTGGAATAGGTGACGAACAGTGGGAAACAGTTTAGAACAGATAGGGAACTGATGGGGAACTCTGGGGACTTGTGGGGACTGTTGGGAGGGCAGAAAGGTACATATATACAGATTTGAAATATGCATTTGGAGTGGTACACACATTTAGGAAAATTTGGAAAGAACGAGGGATGATAACAACAAGATGAAAAGAACTGGCTCATGAGCAACTAACTGAAAAGACTTTGGAAGCATTAATCAAACCAGAAAGAATTGCCACAGTACATGTACCAGGTCATCAGAAGGGGAACTCACCAAAAGCATGAGGAAATCGGATGGCTGATGAACTGGCCCGACAAGCGGCACGATCAGGAAAAGTACATCCACCTGATGGCTCTGATACCTCTCAGAGAAGGGCTGAAGAAGGTCCTATCTTTTCCCTCCCTGAAGAAGAAAAAAATGGAAAAGATGGGAGCTAAGAAGACGGAAAATGGTGGCTCCCCAATGGAAGACAATTGTTAAATAAAGAAATCACCCAGCAGATACTAGGGGAACTGCACTCACGCTCCCACCGGGGAGTGCAAGCACTGTGTGATGCATTCTTACAAACTTATGCCTGCAGAGGAGTCTATATCCTAGCAAGACAGGCAGTGAACCGCTGTGTGATCTGTTTAAAGGTTAATAAGAAAGTTATGAAAGCTATGCCTGGAGGAGTACCACCTTTAGCAATCTGGCCATTTCAGCGGATACAAGTGGATTTCACCAAACTCCCTAAGGTCCAGCGATGGAAATTTCTACTAGCAGTAGTGGACCATTTCACGAGATGGGTTGAAGCGTTCCCCACCGTCAATGCCACTGAACAAGCATATAATTCTGGAAAAAATTGTACCCCAATATGGAATAGCCGAATCCATCAATTCAGATCGGGGAAAGCACTTCGCTTCTAAAATTTACAGCCTGGTCTGTGAAACCTTAGGGATAAAATGGAAGCTGCATACTCCAAGGCATCCAGAGTGGAACAAATGAATGGCACTTTAAAAATGCAAATTACATAACTAAAAGAAGAGACTAAATTACCCTGGACCAAGTGCTTACCAATAACTCTTCTCAGAATTCGGACAGCCCCATGACAAAACATTAATATCCCCTTACGAGATGTTATTTGGACTCCCATATTTGGGGCGGATAGAAGGAATACCTACAGTCAAAAATAATGATGTGTTTTTAAGGAATTATTGACTGGCAGTTTCTCGTTCTCTTGCAGATTTAAAAGCTAAGCGTCTGCTGGTGCAGAGCCCTCCTCTGCATTTCCCTATCCACTCTGTGAATGCTGGTGACTGGGTCCTGATCAATTCGTGGAAAGAAGATAAGCTTCAGCCCTGGTGGAACAGACCATATCTAGTACTATTGACCACAGAAAAATCAGACTGAACAAAGGAAAAGGGGTGGACACATGCTAAAAGTTAAATAAATGGGCCCCAACAGTATCAGATAGATGTTTTCGCTGTAAGAAGGAAACGGGAACAACAGTACATTTCAATTTGGGCATGTGAGAAAGTGGAAAAGTTTTGGGAAGATCTAAATCAGGTATTAAATAAAATCACAAAAAATAACATATCAAAAAATCCAGAGATTTTTCTTCTAAATAATATAAGAAGTAAAGAACGTGGCCTCGATTTGTATGAAGCGCAAAAAAGATTTATTACGATAGCCTTAGCTGTAGCAAAAAAATGTACAATGTCAACCTGGAAATCAGAAGATAGCCTGGGAATACAGCAATGATACATGGAAATGAATAAATGTATTGAATTGGAAAAATAACATATAATTTAAGAAATAACATCACAGTATTCGAACATGGAACACAAAAGAGAGGTCCTACCGCAGACCACCACCTCTTGAAATGACAGAATGAGAAGTAGACGAAATGAACTGACCCAGTGTGTAAAAGTAGATGACACAATTTTCTTGTCTATTTCATTGTGTGATAACATTGTTTAATGGGTTTATTGTATTGTATATGTTGAATGTTTAGTGGGTGGGGAGGGGGGTGGGACACTATATATTCAAGAGGGAAACGTTTGTGGGTATTTTGGTGAATATGGCTCATAGTGTGAAGAAAAAAAACTTTAAAAAAAGAATAAAGGGACCTGTGGTCCCACCACCAGCCACAGAAAGAAGGAAAGTGGAGTAAAAAGGAACAGAAAAGAAAACTACAATAATGAAACTTTTGCGCTTACTATTTCAATTTGACTTATACATATCATAACTTTGCGTGTTAAACCTAAAAATTATTTTATCTCTCTATGTACTAATTATGCTAAGAACCAAAATCAAACAGATTGTTGGGTTTCTGCGAAAATACCACACCATGGCAAGTCAGGAGTCCCCTTAGTAGCAATCCCTCTCTCCCTACACAAATTATTTGATATATAGATCTTGCCCAGCAACAGTGATCCAACTACTGAAGATAAATACAAAGGGTGGTCGATACGACCAAAACCAACAAAGTCACCAACTCCTCAGTCTGGAGAGATGCTTCCTTTTGAGAAACCAACTAGGAGTTTCCAATTTCATGAAGAATTAGACCGTCACACGACTGTGAATCCCACACCCGGTAAATGGCACATATTGGGTGTGTGGACGTAAAATTTATTCATGGTTACCCGGAGAAAAGGAATGTTGGAATCGGACAAAAGGATTTATATTGACCTGTACACCTAAAGGTTGGAGTGGATGTTATTACCTGGCTTACTTAATTCCCCATGTCCGTGAACTTAATCAGCTACCTGTACTAGGCTTGTCCCATGGGAAAAGCAAAAGGGTGACTGAAGGAGATCGTCTCATGTGGAGGTTTTTCCCAACATATGGAGCTGCACAAAGTGCGGTTGAGATTCAAAAATAGCAGCCACCCTAGATGAACTAGTAAATAATACGAACCTGGTACTTGGGGAAGTCCAATCCCAAGTCTGGGCAATAAATACAGAAATGGCCACCATGCAACTTACAGTCCTCCAAAAATGCATGGCCCTTGATTTTATTTTGACAGAGAAAGGGCTTTAATTGGTTCTGAATGTTACACATACATCCTGGATGAATCAGCTAATATCTCGGATTTGGTGGTCCATATTAAAAAGTGTAGAGAGAAGATCCAGGAGACTAGAGATAAATATAAAAAAGGAGGTGATTGGACATGGGGAGATTGGAATTTCGGAGGTTGGCGGCCATAGTTAATGCACTCTGCTATATCTGGCTGAATGATTCTAGTGGGCTTATTGATTGGATCAGCCATCCTACGATGTTTTATCACAAGATCCATTTGCTCAGCTACTGGAGCGAAGCAGGTGGTATTAAAAAATCCCATGGCAGATGAACAACGACAAATTCAACTCATGTTACAATTTGAGGAAACAAAAGGTGAACAATAATGCAGTTTAATCAGAAATACATGATAACGAGAAAAAAGGAGGAATTGTGAAAAACAGTTGAATATGATTAAACTCGCACCATTCTGTGAAAAATGATGGAATGCAAAGTATGTAGATAAGAGCTTGAGAGTAGACAGTACTAGCCAGTGGGCCCCTTCTTATCTCAAGCCCCAAGGATGCAAGGAACTGGTTCAGGTTGGTACAGTGACCTAAGATAGTCTATAGCTAGTACTGCGATTGCCTAATAGGGACATGAACAGGCAATGTATGAAGAGGGAAGAACTGAGTGATACCTGGATTGATGGAAGGGAGAAGGAGAATGTTGTAATGTATTGGGATTCTGATTGGAAGAAGGTAAATGAAGGTGGGGTGATGTTGAGCGCGGGACTGTACAAAAGAGTGATGATTCTGAACTTCCAGTGTGTCTCCAGACCAGGGACACCCGACTCTGCAGACTCGAAATAAAGATGAACCTGTTCTTCAAAACTTTTATCTCCAGAGTAAGGATTGTGAACACTTTATATTTCATGGTGGGGAATGGATGGTGAACAGTGGCGTAGTGTGAGAAACAGTGTGGAAAAGTGGGGCACAAGTGGAAACAGATGAGCTTCTGCTGGTCAACAATGGGGAACCAGGGTGTACGTTGGGGAACAGTGCGGAACATTGTTCCCCACTGTTCTCCTTTCCTCGTTCCCTCCCACTCCCCACTATTCCCCTCCGATCCCCATTTTTCTACAGTGTTCCCCACGCTTCCACAATCTTCTCCAGCTGTCCCCCCGGTTCCATACTTTTCCCCATGGTTCCCTACTTTTCCCCACTCTTCTGCATTATTCCCACTGTTCCCCACTTTTGCCCTCTGTTCCCCATTTAACCCACTGGTCCCCATGAACTGTTCTGCACTGTTGCCCATTTTTCCCAATGTTCTCCACTGTACCCCATCTGTTCCCCATATATACCTGTTCCCCAGAGGTTCACACCTGTTCCTGACTATTCCCCACAGTTCCCCACTTTTCCTTTCTGTTCTCCACTGTGCTCCTCTGTTCCCCAACAGGGGGACAGTGGGGAGCAGTTGAGAACAGGTGACGAACAGTGGAGAACTAGCGAGTAACAGTGGACAAATGTTGGTAACAGATGGGGAACAGAAGGGAAAAGTCAGGAACAGTGGGGAATAGTTGTGGAACAATGGGATAAATGTGGAACGGAGACAGCTGGAGAACAGTGGGGAACAGGGTGGAACAGATGCAGAATAGTGGGGAAAAATAGGGAATAGTGTGGAGCAGGGGGTTCAAATGGAGAACAGTGGGGAACTGTGGGGAACAGTGGGAAGCAGATTAGGAAATGATGGGGAACACTATGGACCCATGGGGAACAATGTGAACACTATGGAACAGTGGGGAACAGTGAAGAACTAAGGGAAGAGGGGAAGAATGAGGAACAGAGGGGCACAGTGGAGAGCAGTGTAAAACAGAGGGGAAGATTGGGGAAAATGGGCAACAGGGCAGAAACATAGAAGATCAGAGCAGGAGTAGGTCATTCGGCCCTTCGAGCCTTCTCCGCCATTCAATGAGATCATGGCTGATCTTAAATTTCAGTACCCCGTCCCTGCCTTCTCTCCGTAACCCCTAATTCCCTTATACTGAAGAAATATATCTAATTCCCTCTAAATATATTCAATGAACCTGCCTCTACTGCTCTGTGTGGCAATGAATTCCACAGATTCACCAGCCTCTGGGTAAAGAAATTCCTCCTCATCTCGGTTCATAATGGTTTGCCTATTATCCTCGAACCATGGCCCCGGGTTATGGACTCCCCCACCATTGGAAACATCCCTTCCTCATCCATTCTGTCCAGTCCTGCCAGAACTTTATATGTCTCTATGAGATCCCCTCTCAATCTTCTAAACTCCAGCGAGTACAATCCCAAATTGTGCAATCTTTCCTCAGAAGTTATTCCTGTCATTCCAGGTATAAAGCCTGGTGAATCACCTTTGCACTCCATTGCAAGAACAGAAAAGGCGACCAAACGTGCACACAATACTCCAGGTGTGCTCTCACCAGGGCTCTGTACAATTGCAGTAAGGTATCCTTATTCCTATACTCAAATCCTCTTGATGTGAAGGCGAACATAGCACTTGCCTTTTTAACCGCATGCTGTACCTGCATGCTCGCCTTCAGTGACTGGTGCACAAGAACCCCTAGGTCTCTCTGCACTTCCCCATCTCCCAATCTATTGCCATTCAAATTGTAATCTGCCCTCTGGTTTGTGTTACCAAGGTGGATAACCTCACATTTATCCACATTGTAGTGCATTTGCCATGTATCTACCCAGTCCCCCAATTTATCCAAATCACACTGGAGCTTCCTGACCCCCTCTTCAGTGCACACAACCTCTCCTAGCTTAGTGTCGTCTGCAAATTTGGAGGTATTACATCCAATCCCCTCATCCAGATCATTAATGTAAATTGTGAACAGCTGGGGTCCCAGTACAGATCCCTGTGGCACCCCACTGGTCACCGCCTGCCACTCAGAAAATTAGCCGTTTATCCCAACTCTCTGTCTTCTATCTGCCAGCCAGTTATCAATCCACATAAATACCTTCCCCCCACAATCCCATGAGCCTTGATTTTGCATGCCAGTCATTTATGTGGAACCTTATCGAAGGCCTTTTGGAAATCCAGGTACAACACATCCACTGGCTCTCCCTCATCTATTTTACCTCTCACCATCTCAAAGAATTTCAATAGATTTGTCAAGCACAATTTACCTTTTGTAAATCCATGTTGATTCTCTCCGATCCCTTCTCTGCTAGTCATATGCTCCGCTATTACATCCTTAATAATGGATTTCATCATTTTGCCCCTTACTGATGTAAGGCTCACCAGCCTATAATTCCCCTCTTTTTCTCTACCCCTTTTTTAAATAGTGGGGTAATATTAGCTACCCTCCAATCCATGGGTACTGATCCTGAGTCTATTGAGTTCTGGAAAATAATTTTTAAAGCATCTGCTATCTGAAGGTCCACTAGAATGTAGATTATCAGGCCCTTGGGATTTATCGGCCTTCAATCCCTTCAATTTTCCCAAGACCATGTCCTTAGAGATACTGATTTCTTTCAGCTCCTCCCTTGCATTAGTGTCTATGTTTCCCAACATCCTTGGGAGGTTACTGTATCCTCTCTTGTAAAAACGGAACTAAAGTAAGAATTTAATTGGTCTGCCATTTCCTTATTCCCCATTATATATTCCCCTGATTCTGCCTGCAAGAGACCTACTCTGGATTTCACCAATCTTTTCCTCTTGACATATCTATAAAATCTTTTGCAATTGGTTTTTATGTTTGCCGCAAGCTTACTTTCATAATTTATTTTTGCCCTCTTGATTAATCCCTTCGTCCTCCTTTGCTGCATCTTGAACTGTTCCCAGTCTTCGGATTTGGTACTTTTTTTGCCCAATTGATATGTTCTCCCTTTGGACCTAATGCTGTCTCTAATTTCCCTTGTTATCACCAGTTGAGTCACTTTTCTTGGTTTATTTTTATGCAATTCTTCCATTAGATCTTTGAATGCTTTCCATTGTCTATCCACCGTCAACACCCCCCCCCCACCCCATAAACCACCCAATCAATCTTACTCACCTCCCGTCTCATACCATCATAATTCTCTTTATTTAAATTCAGGACCTTAGTCTCGGTGATAATTTCTTCACTCTCCATGTCGAGTGAGAATTCGATCATATTGTGGTCGCTCCTACCCAAAGGGCCTTGTACAACAAGTTTGCTGATTAGGCCCTTTTCATTGCATAATACCCAGTCTAAAATGGCCTGCTCCCAAGTTGGTTCCTCGACATATTGGTCTAGATAACCGTCCCGTAAACATTCAAGGAATTCCTCCTCCTCAGTATTTTTACTAATTTGACTAGTCCAATCGATATGTAAATTAAAGTCTCCCATAATGACAGCTGTTCCCTTATTGCACGTTTCTCTAATTTCCCTTATTATGCCTTCCCTCACCTCTACATTACTATTTGGAGGCCGATATACCACCCCCACTAACATTTTCCGCCCCTTGCTATTCCTCAGTTTTACCCATATAGATTCCGTATCTTCCGAGTTAATAACCTTCCTGTCAATTGTGTCGGTTCCTTCTCTCACCATCAAAGCTACCCCACCCCCTTTTCTTTCTTGTCTACCCCTCCCAAATATTGTATACCCCGGGATGTTAAGTTCCCAGGCTTGCCCACCTTGCAGCCATGTTTTGTAATCCCAATCAAATCGTATTTGTTTGTCTCAATTTCCACAGCCAATTCATCTACCTTGTTCCGAATGCTTCTTGCATTAAGATATAAAGCCTTCAGATTTGCTTTTTTCACCCTCCTTGCTCTTTCTGATTTTTACTTTCGCTGCCTAACCCAACTTTTCCTATTTTATCCTTCCTGTCCTTTGCTTATCATACAGGTTCTCATCCCAGTGCCAAATTAGTTTAAACCGCATCCGACGGCTGCACCAAACCTAGCTGCCAATACATTGATCCCTTTTGAGTTTAGGTGTAACCCATTCTTTTTGTAAAGGTCATGCCTTCCCCAAAAGATAGCCCAATGGTCCAAGAAGCCAAAACCCTGTCTTTTACACCAGCCCCTCAGCCACACATTCACTTGTCTTCACCTTGCATTTTTGTCCTCACTTGCACTTGGCAGAACAGATGCAGAACAGTGGAGAAAAGAACGGAACAGTGTGGAACAGGGGGTCAGCTGGAGAACTGTGGGGACAGATGGGGAACAGAGTGGACCCATGGGGAACAGTGGGTAATTCTGGGGAGCAGTGGGGAACAGATGGTGAACAGTGGAGAACTGTGAGAAACAGTGTGGAAAAATGGGGCACAGATTGGAAACAGAGGAGCATCTGATGGGCAACAATGGGGAACCATGGGGTACAGTTGGTAACAGTTGGGATCTGTGGGGAACAGTGGGGAAGAAATGTGGAACAGTAGGTTAAAGTGGGAGAAATGGAGAACAGTAGGGAACAGAGGGCAACAGTGGGGAATAGATTGGGAACAGCTGGAGAAAAGTGGGGAACAGTGAAGAACTGTGGGGAACACAGGGTAACAGGGGAGAGCAATGGGGAACAAAAGGCGAACATTGGAGAACGTGTGGAACATTGGTCAAAAGTGTGTGACAGGTGGGGAACAGTGAGGAACAGTGGGGAACAGTTGGGGAACAATGGTGTATTGAGGGCAACAGTGGGAAAAATTGATGAATGGATGGAAGAGATGGGAAAAAGTGGGGATCACTAAGGAACAGTGGGGAAAAGTGGGGATCACTAAGGAACAGTGGAGAACAGGGGTGAATAGTGGGGAGCAGTGGAGAACAGATAGCAAACTGTGGAGAATGGGGGAACAGATTGGGAAATGAGTGGAAGAGTGGGGAACCTTGGGGAAAAGTGGGGAATGGTGGAAAATAGCTGAGGAACAGTGGGGAACTGATGGGAAACGGTGGGGATCCGTGGGAGACAGCTTTAACAATGATGTATGGCGCACTGAGACAGAAACTGTGACACCGGATTCAGATCAATGAGAAGGTTTATCAGTGATGAAGGATAAACTGTGTCAGATACTGTGAAAACCAGGTTCACAGTGGGGAGAAAGTTTATCGGTGATACAAAATAAACTCTGGCATATACTGTTATAACGGATTCACAGTGGGTAGAAGGTTTAACAGTGATGTATTGTAGACTGAGGCGGATACCGTGAAACTGGGTTCACATTAGTGAGATGGTTTAACGTTGAGGTTCAATGAACTGTGACAAGTACTGTGACACCAGGTTCACAGTGTGGAAGAGGTTTAAACGTGAAACGCAATACATTGTTGCAGATACCGTGACACAGAGTTAACAGTGGGGAGACATTTTAATGGTGATGTTCGGTAGACTGAGGCATATACTCTGACTCCGGGTACAGAGTGGGTAGGAGGTGACAACGGTGATTTGCAGGAGTCTGAGACAGATACCGTGACACCGGGTTTACAATGCGAAAAAGTTTATAGGGTGATGAAAAATGTTTACACTGTTAGCCCGTAATGTGTCAGTTAAGTCTAGGAACTGACGGTGGCAATTCGTAATACCACGCTGTGCACTCGCTATATCATGCCCCCCCCAAATTCGTCACTGTAACTTAAGATACCAGATATGCTTGAGTTAGGCAGACGTTCATGTCGCCTGGGTTGATAGCACTGAACTGGTGAAGTAGGGTCCATATGGCAGGTTTAAGTCTGTCCACGCTGAATAGCTGTGGATGCCCTCCGATGTCCAATGTATATACCACTCCATATCTCTTAATCAAACAAAATGGTCCTTCATGTGGTTTTAGTAATGGTGCCCCTGGAACCTGTCTTCGTACAAATACAAATTCAGTGTTTAATAGTGATTGGGGGACTTGTTGTCTAGTTTTGCCATGCCAGTTGGTAGAGGATGGTTTGCTGTTAGCAATACCCTTGCGGAGTTGTTGAAGGATGTCCATGTCTGAATTGTTCCTGAAGTGAATATCTTCTGGAACCATAAGGGCCGGACGAAACATCAATTCTACAGATGATGCAGACAGATTTTCTTTTGGAGCTGTTCATACTCCTAATAGAACCCAAGGCAGTTCATCGACCCAGTTGCTCCTTACGTGATATTGTAATGAATAAATATATTTGGAGAATTTGGTAATATTTGCGATTTTGGTAAGATTTAGTGTAGGTTACAAACATACATACATACCTTTTAAAACAGATTTTATTTGAAAGACTGAAGAAATATTGATGCACATACACAAGTAGGTGTTAACTGAACTGATGTAATAAAATGAATGACCATTGTTTGGAAATGGAGCCAGGATGACTACAAGTACCTTTCTGCAGGGTGCTTACAGGAAAGTCACTCACCGGTTTTGTTTACCTAACCACAGCTTGAGCAGAAGAAAGAACTCCTGTTGTTTGGAATAAGAGAAATGGAACTCTGTGGTCACTGAAAGAAAGAAGTTATCATCTGGAAAACCCTGAAGGGGCAAGTTTCATCAGCGAGACATTGACGTGACTAATGGTGGTACCTCAGTTATGGAAATCCTGGAACAACAAATCACTCTCTGCAAACCCTACAAGAACCTTCCTGAGCGGTAAACATTTACCTTTCGAGCACCAAAACCTGGTGAAATTTATACATGATCAATTATGTGCACAGCAGAAGATTTGCCTGCATCCAGAGAACTTGGAAGAAGGAGAAGTGAGATTGAACTGTGAACCAAAGAACTTTTCATAAAATTTAAACACATTACAAACATGTGTGCTTAGAATTAGAAGGGGGTTAATTTGGGTTAGTTAAGTTAAAAGTTTCATTCTATTTCCATGTTTAAAGTTGATTAAAAATAACTTCTGTTTTAAAAACCACCTGTCTTGGTGAATGTTTATTGCTGCTGAGTTTTGGGGTCCTTTGGGCTCGTAACAATATCTGCTTAGATAATGACATTGGGCCTGTTCAAAGTAGGAAATGGCTTCTACCAGCAGGAGTTTCTATTTGAGAAAAAATACTGATAGGTGGCTGAACACATATGTTTCCTAAAAATTAATAACCTCTCCCTCCCTAAACCACATTCAGCCCTGTGACATCTTTCTCCATTGCATTACTGGGACCACCAAGGACCTGACCCATTTCCCATCTTTCCTTGCAATGCCAATATGGCAGCTGCCATTAAGAACAGACAAATCACATTTTAATTCAGCAAGCAAGATGAAAATCATCTGGACATCCTGCTTTAAAAGAAGGGTAAACAAACCTTCCTAAGTTTGTCACTTCATTTTTATTTCAATTCACATGGAGTATTAGCAAAAAGTTTCCCATCCATTTCGTCATCAAATTATGAGTAAAATCATGATTGCTGTTCATGAAAACCCATAACCTTCAATGTTACACAGATAATCTAGGAAGAATTATGTAACAAAAGTAAATGAAACATTAAAAGAATTTCCCCCTTATAAACACTGAGATTGTAGCACGCCAAGCGACCGGGCGAGCAAAAAAAAAGCAACACTCGGACAGTCCAAGACGGCCCTCCCCGACCTGCGACCGTCATGGACACTGAGCGATCAGTCAGATCTCACAATGGTCGCAAGTCGGAGTTTTCCCCGTGTGAGGTGCCTGAAGTCTTAGAGCCTATTTTTAAAATCAAATGGTTTGACAAACGAGAACAGAGACACAGGGAACGAAAGACCCAAAATGTGCGGATTGAATTTGTGACTCAGTGTCTCGGGGTCCATCGGCTGGGGGCAGCCATCTTAATTTCTGTGCGCATGCGCGAGTCATCAGTTGGCGCTTGCCCAAAGGGTTCGCTTAGGGCCGTCATTTGGCACATGCGTATCAATCGCACATGCGCGAACCGAACGCCAAGTGGCGAACCCATCGCGCATGCGCCATCCAAAGACGTGCAAATCTCCTTCTTGCCCCTCCCCTCCCCCCCCCCCCCCCACCCGCTGCCAGTTACCCCGCGGCCTCCGGCCTCGCCCTGTTGGCGCCATCAGGCCTCGCACCGACGCCTCGGCTCCACCCAAACACCACGTCGGTACCGGCCGCTCAACGGTGGGGCCCATCGGGCTGCGGGTCGCCCGCTTTCTCTGGACCGCGCGGCTGAGGAAGGTCCCGGCGCCGCTGCCAACTTCTTCCCGTTAGCGCCCTCGGCGACGCGACGGACCCCGAGCTGACGACGCCACCGCCAACGTCCCGCCTCCTCACAGCAAGAGCCAATCAGCCCGCGAATCCGCCCTTCAGCGTCCAATCCAAAAGCGGCCTCACCGAATCAGTCCATTGGCTCGTGCAATTGAAGCAACTAATCAGCGAGCGATGGAACACACAGTCGCACCCAATCAGCATCGCAAGACAGAAAAGAGAGGCAGTCGAAGGAGCAGTAAACCCTTCGGCCCTTCCACTTTCTACTAACCCAACTATCAAATCCTTGGGAAACACAGGATCACTCTGTCCTGGCTCCTGGATTCCTCTGATCTCAAGAAATACATTGCACCCAAACTACAAGGGAGACTATATATTATCAATCACTCCTTCATATTTATTACTGCTTCCAATTTAATGGAGGACACAAGTGGTTGTGTCAGACAGCTGGACCTCCTCGGTGAACCTCATGGAGCAGGCAATCATGGTGAGAAGATAACTTGCCCCGCGGGAGGCTAGTAGTGACCCTACAATGTTAATGTAGACATGGCTGAACCTACGTGGTGCTGACTCGAATGTCTGGGGATGGTGCCTTCACGTATTCTGCATTTTGGTCATCTGGCAGAGTGTGCAGATCTTGGCCCCGTGACAACCTGTTTCCGGAGGCTCAGCAAGACAATCCTACTGACCACCATTTTGAAAGTTCTGATGGCTGGGTGCGTCAGGTTGTGCAACTCATCGAAAACCTGCCATCACCATGTGGTCAGCACGATGAGGCGGGGTTTCCATTGGAATGTCACAGAGGAGCATCTACTTACCAGGGTCGAGGTCAACATCCTCCAGCCTGAGCCTGGAAACTGCTGTCCTGAATGCAAGTATCTCAGGGTCTTCCTGCTGTCCCCTGCCTTGGGCTAAATAGTCGATTCCCTGGGACAGGGCCTGGACAGACTTGGTTGTGGGGTGGGGCAGTGCATCACACAAAATGTGTTGAATGTCTGTAGTGAACTCAGATTCATGAGAGGAGCTGCTGCTGCCTGGCCGATCACGGGTCCAACACCTTATGGAAGGCAAAAGTTAATGACTTCTGGTCCATGAACATCCTGAATTGTCTACCTTCCAAAAATACCTGAAGTGCCTGACTGCCAGGTACAGTACCAATTGCTCTCAGTCAAAGACGCTGTAGTTGAGATCAGGTGGCCAGAGGTGTCTGCTAAAGAAGGAAAGGGGCTGCCATTGCCCTTCGATGAATTGCTCCAGTGCACCCCCTACTGCTGTGCTGGAAGAGTCTACTGTGAGAGTGGTGGGTGTCTTTGGCCTGGCGTCTAATGGAAGAGTGATGTTGGCCAGTGCGTTCTTGGCCTTCTGGAACACCTCCAAATCCTCATTGTCCAAGGTAATGTCTTCACGCATGTCTGCATTTTGGTCATCTGGCAGTGTGCAGGTCTGTGTCATCTGCTGACGTACCCACCCTTCCACTCATCATCATTCATAAAAATCACAAAGTGCTGGGGTCCCAGAGTAGATCAACTTGGAGCGCCGCTAGTCATTGTTCCATCTACTACTACCCTCTGTTTTCTGCAGACAAGCCAATTCTGAATCCACACAGCCAAGGCTCCATGCATCCCATGCCTCCCGACATTCTGAATGAGGCCACCGTGGGGACCTTGTCAAGCACCTTACTAAAATCCATGTGCAGCCCATATACACCTTTACCTTCATCTATTTCCTTTGACACCTCCTCGAAAAACTCAATTTGACTCATGAAGCAAGACCTGCTCCTCACAAAACTATCCATGAGTTTCCACAGCATGTTTGTGCATTGCCCTCGGCCCCAGAATCTGCAGACTTCCTGGCCAGTCCCTCCCTTACCCCTTCCCAGAGCTTCCGCATCCATTATAACTTCAACCATTGTTGCCCAGTACAGGCCCTTTATCCCATAAAGGCTGTACTGACCTTTGTAAATGTTCTCCACAACAAACTAACCCTTACCTGTACCACACCCCTTGCCTTCTGTTCTCTTACATCCACATGCCCGTTGTCTTGGGTAAACTTATTCCTCTCATTTTGTTCTTTTTAGATTGGTCACAGTGTTTGAGCTACCGAAAGAAAATAAACACATACACACACATACACACATACACACCGAGAGCAGTTCAGTTTATACAAGTCTTTATTATTAAATAGCTAGCTGAATTCACACTACAAAATGCAAGCCCTTCCCAATTATACTTATCAATGCCTGGACTGGTCCCAACCGCCAAAGCGAGGCGACGACTGCACACTTGTAGTAGGTTGTCTGGGCGCCGGTAGCAGCTTCTCCACCTCCCCGGACCGGGACGTTGGTTGGAATCTTGAAGTTCTTCTTCTTGCTGAGAGATGTTGCCACCTCTTGGAGAGTCTCAAAGAGGGACTCTTTAAGCAGTGGGACCATGGCTTATATTACCCAAAAGTTGTTTACTTCAGATCTTATCTCTTCGAACAAATGATTTAATTATCTTCAAGGTCTCCTGACAGTCTGCGACCAACAAAAGACAACTGCATCTCTGGGCCTCATGGTGGAAGTTGGATAATGTCTACTGATTCATATGCATCCCTGGGCCCCATAGTGTAAATTTAGATAATGTCTACTAATTCATATGCAACAAGCTGGTTCTCTGCCTTGCAGGAGCAAAGGCTGCAAAAATAAAAAACACGGTTTAAATCTTCCATTACATTCCACCCCTTGGTCGCAGCCTGTCACTTACGAGACCTTACAAGCATTTGAGTACAGAAGGAGTGAAAAAGAGAAACTAAAACTATGATAATCACAAAAACAAGCAAAAATGCGACAACCAACGGAGAATAATGTGGCCCAATCCACCAAATGGACCAGCTCACCATGAAAAAGGGTTCCAATCAAGCTCAAACTATCCTTGTGGGCCACAAGACCCAGACGCTGAAGCTCACCAACAGATTTTGAAACATGCTTAACAATATCCGATATATTAGTGGATACATCGGGCCGTGTCCCCCACGGGCAACTCCCTCGGAATGTCCTCGACATTACAAATCCAATTGCTGGCATCAAAGCACCGGTTAAGCCAGATCAGCAGGAGCACAAGATGGAGGACCTGGAACAAAGAAGCCTGACATATGTCACTCACAGTGCCATAAGCGTTCGGTATTTAAACAAACTAAACCATCCTGTCCCTCAATAGCTATCCACTGAGTGTTACCCTGGGCAGGTGTCACTATTTCTCCTTTTACAGGAGGGCCAATACCTGATGGTGTCACCCATACCTTTTGTCCGACATTCTCTAGCTCGGGAATGGGGGGCAATGACTGTTTTTCCTCTGGAATAGGCTGTAGTTCAGAAGCGTGAAGAAGTCGGTGGAAAGGCGATGATTCAAATTATGGACGGCCTGCTGCAGCACATGGCACCACCCCTTCAGGGTCCCCAGTGGTGTTAACAAACAAATTTGTTCCTTCAGTAAACAATGCATTCATTCAACTAACCCGGCATCCTGTGAGTAATAAGGAATATGGTGGACCCATAAGTTATCCAACTGCACGAAAACCAACAAGGTCGGGTCAGATACAGCAAAGAGCTCTCTGAACCCTTCTCCATTAACAAGGCTGCGTTCTGGCACCAACCCTCTTTTCAATCTTCTTCAGCATGATGCTGAAACAAGCCATGAAAGACCTCAACAATGAAGACGCTGTTTACATCTGGTACCGCACGGATAGCAGTCTCTTCAATCTGAGGCGCCTGCAAGCTCACACCAAGACACAAGAGCAACTTGTCCGTGAACTACTCTTCGCAGACGATGCCAATTTAGTTGCCCATTCAGAGCCAGCTCTTCAGCGCTTGATGTCCTGTTTTGCGGAAACTGCCAAAATGTTTGGCCTGGAAGTCAGCCTGAAGAAAACTGAGGTCCTCCATCAGCCAGCTCCCCACCATGACTACCAGCCCCCCCATATCTCCATCGGGCACACAAAACTCAAAACGGTCAACCAGTTTACCTATCTCAGCTGCACCATTTCATCGGATGCAAGGATCGACAACGAGATAGACAACAGACTCGCCAAGGCAAATAGCGCCTTTGGAAGACTACACAAAAGAGTCTGGAAAAACAACCAACTGAAAAACCTCACAAAGATTAGTGTATACAGAGCCGTTGTATACCCACACTGCTGTTCGGCTCCTAATAATGGGTCCTCTACCGGCATAACCTACGGCTCCTAGAATGCTTCCACCAGCGTTGTCTCCGCTCCATCCTCAACATTCATTGGAGCGACTTCATCTCCAACATCAAAGTACTCGAGATGGCAGAGGCCAACAGCATCAAATCCACGCTGCTGAAGATCCAACTGCACTGGGTAGGTCACGTCTCCAGAATGGAGGACCATCGCCTTCCCAAGATCGTGTTATATGGCAATCTCTCCACTGGCCACTGTGACAGAGGTGCAGCAAAGAAGAGGTACAAGGACTGCCTAAAGAAATCTCTTAGTGCCTGCCACATGACCACCACCAGTGGGATAATATTGCCTCAAACCCTGCATCTTGGCGCCTCACAGTTCGGCGGACAGCAACCTCCTTTGAAGAAGACCGCAGAGTCCACCTCACTGACAAAAGACAAAGGAGGAAAAACCCAACACCCAACCCCAACCAACCAATTTTCCCTTGCAACCGCTGCAACCGTGTCTGCCTGTCCCGCATCAGACTTGTCAGCCACAAATGAGCCTGCAGCTGACGTGGACACTACCCTTCCATAAATCTTCATCCGCGAAGCCAAGCCAAAGAAAGAAGGACCCATAAGATACTGTTGTCAGCTGCCCAATCACAGATTGCCTTCCCGGAGAAGTGCGAGCCATTATCAGACTGAATTACTTCTGGTACATCATAACAAGAAATTTAATGGTTTAGTCCTTGGATAGTGCTAGCTTGGTCAGCCGTCTTGGTGGGAAAAGCAAAAAGGTGTCAATCATTACTAGGACGTAACGTTTACCCATACAATCTGGCATTGGGCCTATGTAATCAATTTGCCAGACTGCAGGTGAGTGAGCTCCCTGTCTTATTCGACCATGCAGACGAGGAGGAACAGTGCGGGACTTCAAAAGCTGGCATGCTGGGCATGTCCGCTCGACCATGCGGACATTGTTCTGATGGATGGGTAAGGCATGTGTACAGGCCACATAGCTGATCCCTTCTCCCCCAAATAGCTACTCTGTTCATGTGCCCATCGAGCCAGGGGGACGGTATCGGCGTGGCTGATAGTGGCAAGCTGATCTGATACTGCATTATGTTGTTCCATGTTCGTCGTCTCATTGGTATGGGCGTCAACGTGATATACGGTTATTTCACGATGATGGGAAGCGTCCCACAATAGCTGCCACAACTGTTTTCCCCATACTGAGCGGTCATGTACCAGCCAGTCATTCTTTTGCCAATCAGACATCCATACCACTAGTCCATTAGCCATAGCCCAGGAATCAGTGAACAAGTGAAGAGGGTGATCATGGGGGTCTAGTGGTAAAGTGACCGCCTTCAACTCAGCATATTGACTGGAGCCACCATCCCCCTCCTCCAATAAGTGAGTTCCTGACCAGGGATGGTAAGCCACCGCCTTCCACTTCTGCTTTCCTTTCACCCAGCGGCTGCTACCATCAGTAAACCAGGCGTCCTCTTGTAATGCTTTCTGTACCATTTCTTCCGTGGCCCCTTGGATCATCACATCATTAATATAATGGTGAATTGAGAGGGAAGGCGATACTGGCACCGTCTCCAAATCACGGACAATTAGGCTGTGGCAAGTAGTGGGAGAGTGTACATCGCCCTGAGGGAGGTGGGTGAAGGTATACTGACGTCCTCTCCAGGTAAAGGTGAACTGATCCTGTGAGACCTCGTCTATAAGAATACTGAAGAAGACGTTAGCGAGATCAATGACAGCATAACATATTCCTGAGTTCCTAGTAGCAATGTTTTCAATAAGGGTGACAATGTCCGGAACTGCCGAAGCAAGTGGCGGGGCATGTTTGTTCAAGAAACAAAAATCAACTGTCATCCTCCAGGAGCCATCTGACTTCTGCACTGGCCAAACAGGGCTATTAAAGGGCAATGTTGAGGGCCTCACTACTCCTTCTTCTTGTAAAGCATTGATGGTGGCAGTAATCTCTTCCTGCCCTCCAGCGATACGATATTGTGGAATGCATACTGGTTTTAGGGGGGGGGAGGCACCATCACAGGATCCCACTTAGCCCGACCCACCACTAGTCTTTAAGTAATAGTCTGAATTCCAAATGCAAATACCCATTGGCTAATATTAAGGGCTGTACCGGCCAACATAGGATACACTCGTCAGTGGCAGCCACCAGGGAATGTAACCATATAGGGGAAGGGCCAATGTGGCGCGGAATTGCTGAGGTGTAATTGTCCACCTGCAAAATGCTGGATGTGGAATCGTCCCCCTGCGAGATGCCAGACGTGGAATGGTCCACCTGCCAGATGCCGGAGGTGGAATGGTCCTTCTGTGAGAATCCGGATGTGGAATGGACTTTGTGCCAGATGTGTAATGGTACACCGATGAGATGCAGGATGTAGAATGATCTTCTGGACAGATGCCGAATGTGGAATGGAATTCGTGCCAGATGCCAGATGTGAAATGGTATGTTTGTCAGTTGCAGGATGTGGAATGATCCTCTGCCAGATGATGGATATGGAATGGTTTACCTGGCTGATGCTGGAGTGGAATAGACCACCTGCCAGATGCCAGATGTGGAATGTTTCTTTTTCCCCAGATGCAGGATGTGGAGTGTCGGCCTGCCAGATGTGGTAATATCCACCCACTTGATGCCAGATATTGACTAGTCTGCCTGACAGATGCCAGATGTGGAATTGTGTACCTGCGAGATGCCGGATTTGGAATGGACCACTTGCCAGATGCCGGATGTGGAATGGTCTGCCTGTCAGATGTCAAATGTCGTATCAGCTTCCTGCCATTTGCTGGATATGGAAACGTCTACCTAACAGATGCCAGATATGCAATGGTCCCCCTGTAAAATGCCAGACATGGAATGGTCCATCTGCCAGCTGCTGGATGTGTAATGGTTCACCGGCCAGATGCCGGATGTAGAATGAACTTCTGGACAGATGCCAGATGTGGAATGGAATTCGTGCCAGATGCTGGAAGTTGAATGGACTTCGTGTCAGATGCTGGATATGGAATGGTCCACCTGCCAGTTGCCAGATGTGGAATGGTTTTCTGCCAGATGTGGAATAGTAGTCCTGTCAGATGCTGGATGTGGAGTAGTCAACCTGCCTGATGCCAGATTTGAACTGGTCCACCTGACAGGTGCCAGATGGGGTATGGTAAACTTGCTAGAGGCTGGATGTGGAATGGTCCAGCTGCAAGATACAGCATGTGGAATGGTATGCGAACTATATGCTGGATGTGGAATGGTCCTCATGCCAGATGCCAGCTGTGTAGTGGTCTTCAGGCAGTTGCCAGATGTGGAATGTTCCCCCTGTCAGATGTGGAATGGTCTTTCTGGCAAATGCCATATGTGGAATGGTCTACCTGCTAGATGCCAGATTTTGAAAGCTCCACCAGGAATATGCCATTTGTGGAATGGGCTGCCTGCCTGATGGCAGATGTAAAATGTTCCGTCTGCAAGATGCCGCATGTGGAATTAGCTTCATGACATTTGGCAGATGTGATATTGTCCACCTGCCAGATTCCGGATGTCAAATGGTCACCCTGCCAGAAGCCAGATGTGGAATGTTCTGCCTGTCAGATTCATGATGTGGAATGGTCTTCCTGTTAAAAGCCAGAAGTGGAATGGTCTTCCTGCCAGATACAGTGACTCCAATTTGACAGTTGGTTTAACAGTGATGTACTGTAGAGTGAAGCAGATATTATGATACCAGGTACACAGTGTTGAGAGGGTTTAAGTGATGTACAATAACTGTGCCAAATACAGTAACAAGGGTCTCATAGTGGGGAGAAGGATTAACGGTGATGTTCAGTAGAGTTAGACAGATCCTGTGACAAAGGTTTCACAGTGGTGAGAAGTTTTAATGGTGATGTGCGATAAACTTTGGTGGATACGGTGACTTCGAGTTTAAAGTGGAGAAATGGTTTAATGGTGATAGACGGTAGACTCAGGCATATTTTGTGACACTGGGTTCACAGTAGCGAAATGGTTAAA
The DNA here is from genome assembly GCF_036971445.1 of Narcine bancroftii. NCBI lineage: Eukaryota > Metazoa > Chordata > Chondrichthyes > Torpediniformes > Narcinidae > Narcine > Narcine bancroftii. The sequence continues at coordinate 1,060,771 of NW_027211899.1, forward strand.
AAGTGATGTACAATAAACTGTGTCAGATACTGTAACACCAGGTACAAGGAGGGGAGAAAGTTTAAAAGTGCTGTATGATAAACTGTGTCAGGTACTGTAAAACCAGGTTCACAGTAAGGAGAAGGTTTAATGGTGATGTATGGCAGACTGAGGCAGATACTGTGACACCAGTTACACAGTGGGGAGAATGTTTAATGAGGATGTATGGTACACTTTGACAGATACTTTTCACACCAGGTACACAGTAGTGAGTAGGTTTAACAGTGATATATGATACATTATGGCAGATGCAGAGACACCAGGTTCACAGTGGGGAGAAGGTTTTATGATGTTCGTTAGAGTGAGACAGATACTGTGACATTGAGTTCACAGTGGTGGAAGATTTAACAGTACGATAAACAGTCCCAGGTACTGTGACACCTGATATCCATTTGTTATGGATTTAAGAGTGTAGGATTATGTGTAGCAGATATTTTGACAGAAGGTTCAAAGGGGAAAGAGGTTTAATGGCGATGTACGATAATCTGTGGCAGATAGAGAAACAATGGATTTACAGTGGGGAGAAGGATGAACAGTGATGTATGATAAACTGTGGCAATACTGTGACATGATGTTCACAATATTATGAAGTTTTAATGGTGATGTATAATAAACTCTGGCATATACTATGATACCAGGTTCACAGTGGGGAGAAGGTTCAACATTGATGTACAATAAACTATGTCAGATACTGTGACACTGGGTTCACAGTAATGAGAATGTTTAACAGTGATACACGATAAACAGTTCCAGATATTATGACACCGGGTTCACTGTGGGGAGATGGTTTAATGGTGATGTATGGCAGATTGAGACAGATACTATAAACTCCATGAGATACTGTGACACCGGATTCAGTGTGGGGAGTGGTTTAATGGTGATGAACGGAAGACAGAGGCAGATACTGTGAAACCGGATTCACAATGGGGAGAAGGTCAATCACTGCTGGACGATAAACTGTGCAAGATACTTTGACCCTAGGTTCACAGTGCGAGAAGGTTTCACAGTAATGAACGATAAACTGTGTCAAATACTGTGACCCCAGGTTCACAGTGGGGAGAAGGATGAACGGTGATGTATGGTAAATTGAGATGGATACTGTGACACCAGGTGAACAGAGGGAATAAGTTTTAACAGTGATGAACGATAAACTGTGTCAAATATTGGGACACTGGGTTCACATCCGTCATACAGTTGAACAGTAATGTACGATAAACTGTGTTTGATACTGTGACACCAAGTTCACAATAGGGAGAATGTTAATGGGAATGTACAGTAGATGGAGACCGATACTGTGACACAGATTTCAGAGTATGGAGTAGGTATAACAGTGATGTACAATTATCAGCGGGAGATACCGCGTTCACAGTGGGGAGAAGGTTAATGGGGATGGATGGTAGATTAAGGGAGATACCGTGGCATCAGGTTCACAGTGAGGAGAAGGTTTAACGGTGATGTACGATAGACTGAGTCAGATACTATGACACAAGGCTCATTGTATTGTTCATTTCTCTTCATTACAACATCTAATTTATATGCTCCGTTTTTTTTGTGGCAACTTCCAAACTTTCCATAAATGAATTCTAATCAGATTTTGTTCATTTAAATAGGTCACCATTAAAAGCCCAAATATTTGGTCTCTAAAGTACGCCTCACAAAATTAAATTAATCTAAGGGGGACCTCAGAGGCATTTGAAATGCTGGAAGGCCTGGACAGAGTACATATGGCAAAGAAGTTTCCCATGGTAGGAGATTTGAGGACAAGAGAGCATAATTTCAGCATAAATGGGTGTCAATATAAAACAGATGTGGAAAAATTTATTTTGTCAGCGGGTCGTGAATCGTGGAACTGAGGTCATTGGGTGTATTTCAGGCAGAGATTGAGAGGTATTTGATTAGTCAAGGAATCAAGGGTTATGGAGAGAAAGCTGGGCAGTGGGGCTGTGGAAAAATGGTGGAACACACTCAATGGGCCTACATCTTGTGATCTTTATCTTGCGGAAGACCTAGACAACCCTACTCTGGTATTCTATTCTTAGAAAACAGTCTGCATAGTGGTTTTATGTTACGTTAACCCATTTCTAATTGAATCCCATGTTATTGAACCAATGCAAATTCTGCATTGAGAGGACCACAGCTTCCTAATTTTTAAAAAATAGTCATTGAGCAGCTCAAATGAGATATTTTGCTTCTTTTTTTGAAAGGGAAAAATTACCATCAAATAAAATAAGATAGAGAAAAGCAGAAGAATTTATATACAAGTGGGAATCGAAATTAATGGTTGGTGATAGAGATACACCATTTTTGATACATATATGGAATAAAATAAATGATGAAATTGGTGTAAGTGGATGTACAGCACCCAGAATAGCTTTGATTCAAAATCCTCATATCTTTTTCAAAGGATCATCAATTTTTGGATAGATGGTTTGTAAGGGGATTATGAATGTTGAAGATAGTAATGAAAGGGATCAATTAATGTAATTTGAGCAACTGAGAAATAAATATATAACTCATAGCATTCTTTTTTGCTATTTCCAAATAAGAGCATATTTGAAGGATAAGTTAGGGCCAACCATGTTGTACTGAAATAGAAATTCCTTATAAAGAGGAATTGTTAAAAAATTTACTTCTATGATGTCCTCTTTATTACAAGGAGGAACTTTTAAATGAGGAGTTCTTAAGATGAGACAAAGGTGGGAAATGGTTCTGAATATTGTAATCGATTGGCAAATATGGGTGTGATAGTACAGATCTATCACCAATGTACATAGTGTATATAGTTACTGTATCTAGACTGTGCTTACAGCGATTGGCTGAGAGCTAAGCCACACCTATTGTTTGGGCCTTAAAGGGTTGTGTCCCTAGCCAGGTCGGATCATTCCGGACTGGTCGGCCACCTGTGAAGAGCTCCGGTCTTTTGCTAATAAAAGCCTTGGTTTGGATCAACAAGTCTTTGGTTCTTTCGACGAGCTCTACAATTTTATTAGCAAAAAGAATTTTTTTTGAAAGGGATGGAGCGTTTAACTCGGCCAGAAAAACTTGATATCGACCCACAGTCAGCTACAGCCTTCAAAGCCTTTAAGTTCTGGCTGCTGAACTTTGAAAACTTCCTGAGATTCATTCAGGTAGAGGAGGATAACCAGCGTCTAACAGCATTGCTGTCTATGGTGTCCTTGAGAGTCTACGAGAACATCCAGGATGAGACCACTTACACCGCAGCCATAAAGGTACTGAAAGAACTGTATGATCAACCGGTGAACAGAGTTCATGCCCGGCTCATGCTTGCGTCGAGGAAACAACAGCCCAGCGAGTCCAGCAGGGCATATTTACAAGTATTAAAGGCATTGGGCAAGGACTGTAACTGTGTGGACAAAACTGCTGCCGAGATCACTAGCGACCTCGTCCGGGATGCCTATGTGGCCGGGCTCCGATCAAACGAAGTGAGGCTGCGTTTGCTCGAACAAGGGGTAGAAAAACTAGAGGACGTGGCCCGGATTGCAATCACAATGGAGGATGCAGCCTTAAAGTCCACCGAGCTCTCTAGGGACTGGACCCCTCGTTCTGATGTGAGTAAAGTGCCCTTCTACCCTACCCCTGACGGCCTGTCGGCTGCTGCTACCCTGCCCCGTGCGAACCCGAAATGTTATTTCTGCGGGAGGGACAAGCACAGCAGGTCCCAGTGCCCAGCAAGAAAAGCCAGGTGCCAGAAGTGCCTTAAAAAGGGCCACTTTGCTGCAGTCTGTAGGTCTAAAATGGCCGCCAGCAAACACAGTGCCTCGTGTGAAGCTCAACCGCCACTATCCCATTCAAACTCTTCTTCCCCAGAGCTCTCGTCCAATGAGAGCGAGGGCTCCCCTGCACGGCAACGCCTGACGTCACGGAGACGCCGAACCCGGAAGGGGCAACCCACCGTCGCAACCATGGTGATGGCCTGCCTCTCGCCCCCGTGCGGAACACTTGACACTACCGCCGCTGCTGCCGCCGCCACAGCCACCCCCGGGGCCGACGCTACCGCCGCTGCTGCCGCCGCCACGGACACCCCCGGGGCCGACGCTACCGCCGCTGCTGCCGCCGCCACAGCCACCCCCGGGGCCGACGCTATCGCCGCTGCTGCCGCCGCCGCCACAGACACCCCCGGGGCCGACGCTACCGCCGCTGCTGCCGCCGCCACGGACACCTCCGGGGCCGACGCTACAGCCGCTGCTGCCGCCGCCACGGACACCCCCGGGGCCGACGCTACCGCCGCTGCTGCTGCCGCCACAGACACCCCCGGGGCCGACGCTACCGCCGCCGCAGCCACCCCCGCGGCCAACCAGGTGCTCACCCTAGCGTCCATCGCTGACGACCGCCAGGGCCCGACCACCGATCACGAGCAACTACAAACCCCACTACTTACCATTCACCTGCCACAACAGCACTTCCGGGAGGTTCTCCAACCTTCTCCTCGAGCGTTGACTACGTCATCCCGTTGTGTGACGTCATCCCGTTGTGTGACGTCATCCCGTTGCGTGACGTCATCGCGCAAAACTCGCCTGTCAACTGCTTCAATAACATTAAACCAGCAATGCTCTCATCCCCTCACCAGAGCAATGGAACTGATTAAAGTGCATGGACACTACACCAATTGCTTATTTGACTCTGGGTCAACTGACAGTTTTATCCAGCCAGATCTGGCCCTCCGTTGGGGACTTGACATTATCCCCACTACCCAGAGGATCTCATTAGCGACGAGGTCGCACTCGACTGGGATAAAGGGGTATTGCATCGCCACGCTGGAAGTACAGGGCGTGACGGTCACCCACTTTAAATTATTCGTCCTTCCCCAATTGTGCGCCCCAGTGTTGCTGGGATTAGACTTCCAGTGTCAGTTCCAAACGGTGTCCCTACACTTTGGGGGACCCCACGCCCCCCTCTCGGTCTGCCATCGCCCCACTCCCGAAGCACCCGAGCAACCCGCCCCCGTGCCCCGGGGCCAATCCTGCGGCCTTTCCACACTCCGGATTGCCCCGCCAGCACTCTTCGCAAACCTCACCCCTGGCTGGAAGCCTGTGGCCACCAAAAGTCGGCAATATAGTTACGAAAACAGGCAATTCATTAGGAGTGAGGTGCGTAGATTGCTGGATGAGGGCATCATCGAACCCAGTTCAAGCCCCTGGAGAGCCCAGGTGGTGGTTGTCAAGAATGGGGAAAAACTACGGATGGTGGTCGACTATAGCCAGACCATTAACCGCTTCACACTCCTGGATGCGTACCCCCTGCCACGCATCACGGATGTGGTGAACCAGATCGCCCAGTACCGCATTTTCTCCACTATTGACCTACGTTCGGCCTACCACCAGCTCCCGATCCGCTGCGAGGACCGACCATTCACGGCCTTTGAAGCGAATGGGCGGCTATATCAATTTCTCAGGGTACCATTCGGGGTCACAAATGGTGTCGCGGTCTTCCAGCGGGAAATGGACAGGATGGTGGACCAGAACGGGCTAACCGCTACCTTCCCGTATCTGGACAATATCACCATCTGTGGCCACGACATGCAGGACCATGACGCCAACCTAGACAAATTTCTTCAAACTGCCCGTCAGCTAAACCTGACTTACAATTTGGACAAGTGTGTTTTCCGGACCACACGACTCGCTATTCTAGGTTGTGTGGTGGAAAACGGGATAGTCATGCCAGATCCTGACCGCATGCGTCCCTTAATGGACTTACCCCCCCACATACCCAGAAAGCTCTCAAACGCTGCCTGGGCCTTTTCTCTTATTACGCCCAATGGGTTCCAAACTACGCCGACAAGGCACGTCCTCTTATCAAGACCACCTCTTTTCCCCTCTCGACCGAAGCCACAGCGGCTTTCGATCGAATCAAATCTGACATCGCTGCTGCGACGCTGCACGCGATCGATGAGTCTGTCCCGTTTCAAGTCGAGAGCGATGCATCCGACTTCGCCCTGGCATCCACCTTGAACCAGGCCGGTCGGCCTGTAGCCTTCTTCTCCAGAACCCTCCAGGGTCCGGAGAGTAGACACTCCTCGATCGAGAAGGAGGCCCAGGCCATAGTTGAAGCGGTACGTCGTTGGAGACATTACCTCGCTGGGAGGCGCTTTACACTGTTGACTGATCAACGCGCGGTCTCCTTCATGTTCAGCAACACCCAGCGTGGTAAGATAAAAAACGACAAAATCGCCAGATGGAGAATCGAACTCTCCACCTTTAACTATGACATCCTGTACCGGCCTGGTAAGCTCAACGACCCGCCTGACGCGCTCTCCAGGGGGACGTGCGCCAGCATACAGATGAACAGACTACGGAAACTCCATGAGGCGCTCTGTCATCCAGGGGTCACTAGGTTTGCTCACTTTGTCAAGGCGCGCAACTTACCCTACACAGTTGAGGAGATCCGCTCCATGACCCGAGCCTGTTCGGTGTGCGCCGAATGCAAGCCCCACTTCTTCCGTCCGGATAACTCCCACGTCATCAAAGCCACCCGCCCCTTCGAGCGTCTTAGCGTAGACTTTAAGGGACCCCTACCATCGACCAACCGTAATACCTACATCCTTACGGCCATCGACGAATACTCCCGCTTCCCATTCGCTGTGGCCTGCCCAGACACCACTGCCACCTCAGTGATACAGGCCCTTCACAGTATTTTCACCATCTTCGGGTACCCCAATTCCATCCACAGTGATAGGGGGTCCTCATTCATGAGTGCAGAGCTGCAACAGTACCTTCTGGAGTGTGGTATTGCTTCAAGCAGGACCACGAGCTATAACCCACGCGGTAATGGCCAGGTCGAGAGGGAGAATGCCACCATATGGAGAGCGGTTACACTGGCTCTCCGGTCTAAAGGTCTCCCCACCTCTCACTGGCAGGAGGTTCTCACTAGTGCCTTACACTCCATCCGCTCCCTCCTATGTACTGCAACAAATGCCACCCCCCACGAAAGGATGTTCCTTTTCCCGAGGAAATCCGAATCGGGAACCACTGTACCGGCATGGCTCACCGTCCCTGGCCCCGTCCTTTTGCGACGCCACGTCCGGCACTCAAAGAACGACCCCTTGGTCGACCGAGTGACTCTACTCCACGCGAACCCACATTACGCATACGTGGAGTTCCCAGACGGGCGGGAGGACACTGTTTCGGTGCGGGACCTAGCTCAGGACGCGGTAGACCCAGCAAACCCCCCAACTCCTTATGCTCCAGGCCCCGTGCCGCAACAGAAGGACCAACAGCACCCCAATGACTCGGGCCACCCTGCCGACAAAACGACTGGGGAATTGAGTGACGGAGCAGTCGCACCCGATGAGCCCGCTGGTGACACCACTCCAGCGACCCCAATCCCGGCACCACGGCGGTCACGCCGGATGGTCAGACCCCCTGACCGCTACAGTCCTTGACCTACCCCTTCCTTTTCATTCTCTCCCTCGTTTTTGTTTTTTTTTTTTCCCGGGTCAATTCTCCAAGAAGGGGTGAATGTGATAGTACAGATCTATCACCAATGTACATAGTGTATATAGTTACTGTATCTAGACTGTGCTTACAGCGATTGGCTGAGAGCTAAGCCACACCTATTGTTTGGGCCTTAAAGGGTTGTGTCCCTAGCCAGGTCGGATCATTCCGGACTGGTCGGCCACCTGTGAAGAGCTCCGGTCTTTTGCTAATAAAAGCCTTGGTTTGGATCAACAAGTCTTTGGTTCTTTCGACGAGCTCTACACTGTGTAACCTTGTAATTTTGCTAAATTCGATATTGTTTGTTCGTGAGTTCCTCAGTGAAACTTTTTTAGGTGAGTGAGTTCCTCAGTGCAACTTTATTAGGTGAGTGAGTTCCACAGTGTAAACGTCATGTGAGAGAGATGCACAGTATAATTTTGTTTACTTTGTGAAACCCATATTCTCAACTATATGTTAGTGTGTCCCACAGTGTCAACTTGTGCTGTAATTTACACAGTGTGACCTTGTTATGCGAGTGAATCCCACCGTTTCACCTTGAGAGAGTTTGAAAGTGTGATGTTGTTATGGAAGTGAATTCCACAGTGTCAACCTGTCTAGTTAGTGAGCCTCAGAGTGTAACATTGGTAGAGAGTGAGTTTGACTGTGTGACATTGTTATGTGTGAGATTCCCACCGTGTAAACTTGTTATGTGTCTGAGTTTCACAGTGTTACCTTTTAATTTCGCTAAATTCGATGTTGAAAATGTGATGTTAGTCAGTTCCTCAGTGTAACCTTTTTAGGTGAGTGAGGCCACAGAATATCCTTGTTATGTGAGTCAGTTCCAGAGTGTAAACTTGTTATGTGAGAGAGTTTCACAGTCCAATTTTGTTCACTTAGGGAATCCCATATTGTAAACTTCATGTAAGTGAGTCCCACAGTGTTAACTTGATTTGTGAATCATTTACACAGTGTGACCTTATTGTGAGTGATTCCCACCATGTAAACTTGTTATGTGTCTGAGTTTCACAGTGTAACCTTGTAATTTTGCTAAATTCGATATTGAAAAAGTTATGTTAGTGAGTTCCTCAGTGCAACCTTTTTAGGTGAGTGAGTCCCACACTTTAAATTCACCGCTGTACCATTTCACATCTGGCATCTGGCACGAATTCCATTCCACATCCGGTATCTGTCCAGAAGATAATTCTACTCTGGCATCTCGCCGCTGTACCATTACACATCCAGCATCTGTCATGAAGTCCATTCCACATCCGGATTCCTCACAGAAGGACCATTCCACCTCCGGCATCTGGCAGATGGACCATTCCACATCTGGCATCTGGCTGGCAGACCATTCCACATTTGGGCTTTTGCAAGTGGACAATTCCACCTCCGGGATCTGGCAAGCATACAATTCCACATCTGGCATCTGGCACGAATTATATTGTACATCCAGAGTCTCACATGAGGAACATTCCACCTCCGGCATCTGGCAGATGTGCCATTCCAAATCCGGAATGTGTCAGAGGAACATTCCACATCCAGCATCTTCCAGGTGGACAATTCCACATCCAGCATCTGGCAGGTAGTCAATTCTAAATGCGACATCTCGCTGGCAGACTAGTCCACATCTGGCATCTATCAGGCAGACTAGTCAATATCTGGCATCAAGTGGGTGGAGAATGCCACATCTGGCATCTGGCAGGCCGACCACTCCACATCCTGCATCTGGGAAGAAAAAAACCATTCTACATCTGGCATCTGGCAGCAAACCATTCCCCATCCTGCAACTGGCAGGTGGTCTATTCCACTCCAGCATCAGCCAGGCAGACCATTCCATATCCAGCATCTGGCAGAGGACCATTCCACATCCTGCAACTGACAAGCATACCATTTCACATCTGGCACGAATTTCATTCCAAATCCGGCATCCGTCCAGAAGATCATTCTACATCCGGCATCTCGCCGCTGTACCATTACACCTCCGGCATCTGGTACAAAGTCCATTCCACATCCGGATTCTCACAGAAGGACCATTCCACCTCCGGCATCTGGCAGGTGGAACATTCCACATCTGGCGACTCGCAGGTGGACAATTATACCTCCGACATCTTGCAGGTGGACAATTCCACATCTAGCATCTGGCACGAATTATATTGTACATCCACATTCTCACATGAGGACCATCTGGCAGATGTACCATTCCAAATCCTGAATGTGTCAGAGGAACATTCCACATCCAGCATCTTCCAGATGGACAATTCCACATCTGGCATCTGTTAGGCAGAGCAGTCCATGTCCAGCAAATGGCAGGAAGATGATACCAGATTCAGCATCTTACTGGCAGACCATTCCACATCTAGTCAATTCTAAATCCGGCATCTTACTGGCAGACCAGTCCAAATCTGGCATCTGGCAGGCCAACCACTCCACATTCAGTATCTGGCAGGAGTACCATTCCACATCTGGCATTTGGCAGCAAACAAATCCACATCCGGCGATTGACAGTATAAATTTGTTATGTGAGTGAGTTCCACAGTGTAACCGTGTTAATTGAGTCAGTTCCACAGTGTAAACTTGTCATATGAGAGAGTTGCACAGTATAATTTTGTTTACTTAGTGTAACCCATATTCCAAACTATATGTTAGTGTGTCCCACAGAATAAACTTGTGTGAGTAATTTAGACAGTGTGACCTTATTATGTGAGTGATTCCCACCATGTAAACTTGTTATTTGTCTGAGTTTCACTGTGTCACCTTGTAATTTTGCTAAATTCGATATTATTTGTTCGTGAGTTCCTCAGTGCAACTTTTTTAGGTGAGTGAGTTCCACAGTGTAAACGTCATGTGAGAGAGATGCACAGTATAATTTGTTTACTTTGTGAAACCCATATTCTCAACTATATGTTAGTGTGTCCCACAGTGTCAACTTGTTCTGTAATTTACACAGTGTGACCTTGTTATGCGAGTGAATCCCACCGTTTGACCTTGTTATATGAGAGAGTTTGAAAGTGTGATGTGGTTATGGAAGTTAATTCCACAGTGTCAACCTGTCTAGTTAGTGAGCCTCAGAGTGTAACATTGGCAGAGAGTGAGTTTGACTGTGTGACATTGTTATGTGTGAGATTCCCACAGTGTAAACTTGTTATGTGGGTGAGTTTCACAGTGTAACCTTGTATTTTCGCTAAATTCAATATTGAAAATATTATGTTAGTGAGTTCCTAAGTGTAACCTTTTTAGGTGAGTAATTTACACAGTGTGACCTTGTTATGTCAGTGATTCCCACCATATGAACTTGTTATGTGTCTGAGTTTCACTGTGTAACCTTGTAATTTTGCTAAATTCGATATTGAAAATGTTATGTCAGTGAGTTCCTCTGTGCAACTTTTTTAGGTGAGTGTGTTCCACAGTGTGAGTGAGTCTCACCATTTGACCTTGTAATGTCAGTGAGTTAGAAAGTTTAACATTGTTATGGAAGTGAATTCCACAGTGTCAACCTGTCTAGTTAGTGGGCCCCAGAGTGTAACATTGGTATAGAGTGAGTTTGACAATGTGACATTGTTATGTGTGAGAGTCCCACCGTGTAAACTTGTTATGTGTCTGAGTTTCACAGTGTTACCTTTTAATTTCGCTAAATTCGATATTGAACATGTTATGTTAGTGAGTTCCTCAATGAAACATGTTTAGGTGAGTGTGTTCCACAGTGTAACCGTGTTATTTTGGAGAGTTCCACAGTATAATTTTGGGTACTTAGGGCATCCCATATTGTAAACTTTATGTTAATGAGTCCCACAGTGTAAATTTGTTATGTGAGTAATTTTCACAGTGTGACCTTATTATGTGAGTCCCACAAATTGACCTTATTATGTGAGAAATTCCCACAGAGTAAACTTGTAATGTCAGTGGGTTTGAAAGTGTGACATTGTTATGGAAGAGATTTCCACAGTGTCAACCTTTCTACTTAGTGAGTCTCAGGGTGTAACATTGGTATGGAGTGCGTTCGACAGTGTGACATTTTATGTGTGAGATTCCCAAGGTGTAAATTTGTTATGTGGGTGAGTTTCACAGTGTAACCTTGTAATTTTGATAAATTCAGTTTTGAAAATGTTATGTTAGTGAGTTCCTCAGTGCAACTTTTTTAGGTGAGTGTGTTCCACAGTGTGAGTGAGTCTCACCATTTGACCTTGTAATGTCAGTGAGTTAGAAAGTTTAACATTGTTATGGAAGTGAATTCCACAGTGTCAACCTGTCTAGTTAGTGGGCCTCAGAGTGTAACATTGGTATAGAGTGAGTTTGACAATGTGACATTGTTATGTATGAGAGTCCCACCGTGTAAACTTGTTATGTGTCTGAGTTTCACAGTGTTACCTTTTAATTTCGCTAAATTCGATATTGAAAATGTGATGTTAGTCAGTTCCTCAGTGTAACCTTTTTAGGTGAGTGAGGCCACAGTATAACCTTGTTATGTGAGTCAGTTCCACAGTGTAAACTTGTCATGTGAGAGAGTTTCACAGTCCAATTTTGTTCACTTAGGGAATCCCATATTGTAAACTTCATGTAAGTGAGTCCCACAGTGTTAACTTGATTTGTGAATCATTTACACAGTGTGACCTTATTGTGAGTGATTCCCACCATGTAAACTTGTTATGTGGGTGAGTTTCACAGTGTAACCTTGTAATTTTGCTAAATTCGATATTGAACATGTTATGTTAGTGAGTTCCTCAATGAAACATGTTTAGGTAAGTGTGTTCCACAGTGTAACCGTGTTATTTTGGAGAGTTCCACAGTATAATTTTGGGTACTTAGGGCATCCCATATTGTAAACTTTATGTTAGTGAGTCCCACAGTGTAAATTTGTTATGTGAGTAATTTTCACAGTGTGACCTTATTATGTGAGTCCCACAAATTGACCTTATTATGTGAGAAATTCCCACAGAGTAAACTTGTAATGTCAGTGAGTTAGAAAGTTTAACATTGTTATGGAAGTGAATACCACAGTGTCAACCTGTCTAGTTAGTGCGCCTCAGAGTGAGTTTGACAATGTGACATTGTTATGTGTGAGAGTCCCACCGTGTAAACTTGTTATGTGTCTGAGTTTCACAGTGTTACCTTTTAATTTCGCTAAATTCGATATTGAAAATGTGATGTTAGTCAGTTCCTCAGTGTAACCTTTTTAGGTGAGTGAGGCCACAGTATAACCTTGTTATGTGAGTCAGTTCCACAGTGTAAACTTGTCATGTGAGAGAGTTTCACAGTCCAATTTTGTTCACTTATGGAATCCCATATTGTAAACTTCATGTAAGTGAGTCCCACAGTGTTAACTTGATTTGTGAATCATTTACACAGTGTGACCTTATTGTGAGTGATTCCCACCATGTAAACTTGTTATGTGTCTGAGTTTCACAGTGTAACCTTGTAATTTTGCTAAATTCGATATTGAAAAAGTTATGTTAGTGAGTTCTTCAGTGCAACCTTTTTAGGTGAGTGAGTCCCACACTTTAAATTCACCGCTATACCATTTCACATCTGGCATCTGGCACGAATTCCATTCCACATCCGGTATCTGTCCAGAAGATCATTCTACTCTGGCATCTCGCCGCTGTACCATTACACATCCAGCATCTGTCATGAAGTCCATTCCACATCCGGAATCCTCACAGAAGGACCATTCCACCTCCGGCATCTGGCAGGTGGACCATTCCACATCTGGCATCTGGCTGGCAGACCATTCCACATTTGGGCTTTTGCAAGTGGACAATTCCACCTCCGGGTTCTGGCAAGCATACAATTCCACATCTGGCATCTGGCACGAATTATATTGTACATCCAGAGTCTCACATGAGGAATATTCCACCTCCGGCATCTGGCAGATGTACCATTCCACATCCGGAATGTGTCAGAGGAACATTCCACATCCAGCATCTTCCAGGTGGACAATTCCACATCCATCATCTGTTAGGCTGAGCAGTCCAATTCCAGCAAATGGCAGGAAGATGATACCAGATTCAGCATCTTACAGGCAGACCATTCCACATCCAGCATCTGGCAGGTAGTCAATTCTAAATGCGACATCTCGCTGGCAGACCAGTCCACATGTGGCGTCTATCAGGCAGACTAGTCAATATCTGGCATCAAGTGGGTGGACAATGCCACATCTTGCATCTGGCAGGCCGACCACTCCACATCCTGCATCTGGGAAGAAATAAACCATTCTACATCTGGCATCTGGCAGCAAACCATTCCCCATCCTGCAACTGGCAGGTGGTCTATTCCACTCCAGCATCAGCCAGGCAGACCATTCCATATCCAGCATCTGGCAGAGGACCATTCCACATCCTGCAACTGACAAGTATACCATTTCACATCTGGCACGAATTTCATTCCACATCCGGCATCCGTCCAGAAGATCATTCTACATCCGGCATCTCGCCGCTGTACCATTACACCTCCGGCATCTGGTACAAAGTCCATTCCACATCCGGATTCTCACAGAAGGACCATTCCACCTCCGGCATCTGGCAGGTGGAACATTCCACATCTGGCGACTCGCAGGTGGACAATTATACCTCCGACATCTTGCAGGTGGACAATTCCACATCTAGCATCTGGCACGAATTATATTGTACATCCACATTCTCACATGAGGACCATCTGGCAGATGTACCATTCCAAATCCGGAATGTGTCAGAGGAACATTCCACATCCAGCGTCTTCCAGATGGACAATTCCACATCTGGCATCTGTTAGGCAGAGCAGTCCATGTCCAGCAAATGGCAGGAAGATGATACCAGATTCAGCATCTTACTGGCAGACCATTCCACATCTAGCATCTGGCAGGTAGTCAATTCTAAATCCGGCATCTCACTGGCAGACCAGTCCAAATCTGGCATCTGGCAGGCCAACCACTCCACATTCAGTATCTGGCAGGAGTACCATTCCACATCTGGCATTTGGCAGCAAACAAATCCACATCCGGCGATTGACAGTATAAATTTGTTATGTGAGTGAGTTCCACAGTGTAACCGTGTTAATTGAGTCAGTTCCACAGTGTAAACTTGTCATATGAGAGAGTTGCACATAATAATATTTTTTACTTAGTGTAACCCATATTCCAAACTATATGTTAGTGTGTCCCACAGAATAAACTTGTTGTGTGAGTAATTTAGACAGTGTGACGTTATTATGTGAGTGATTCCCACCATGTAAACTTGTTATTTGTCTGAGTTTCACTGTGTCACCTTGTAATTTTGCTAAATTCGATATTATTTGTTCGTGAGTTCCTCAGTGCAACTTTTTTAGGTGAGTGAGTTCCACAGTGTAAACGTCATGTGAGAGAGATGCACAGTATAATTTTGTTTACTTTGTGAATCCCATATTCTAAACTATATGTTAGTGTGTCCCACAGTGTCAACTTGTTCTGTAATTTACACAGTGTGACCTTGTTATGCGAGTGAATCCCACCGTTTGACCTTGTTATATGAGAGAGTTTGAAAGTGTGATGTTGTTATGGAAGTGAATTCCACAGTGTCAACCTGTCCAGTTAGTGAGCCTCAGAGTGTAACATTGGAAGAGAGTGAGTTTGACTGTGTGACATTGTTGTCTAAGATTCCCACAGTGTAAACTTGTTATGTGGGTGAGTTTCACAGTGTAACCTTGTAATTTTGCTAAATTCGATATTGAACATGTTATGTTAGTGAGTTCCTCAATGAAACATGTTTAGGTAAGTGTGTTCCACAGTGTAACCGTGTTATTTTGGAGAGTTCCACAATATATTTTGGGTACTTAGGGCATCCCATATTGTAAACTTTATGTTAGTGAGTCCCACAGTGTAAATTTGTTATGTGAGTAATTTTCACAGTGTGACCTTATTATGTGAGTCCCACAAATTGACCTTATTATGTGAGAAATTCCCACAGAGTAAACTTGTAATGTCAGTGAGTTTGAAAGTGTGACATTGTTATGGAAGAGATTTCCACAGTGTCAACCTTTCTACTTAGTGAGTCTCAGGGTGTAACATTGGTATGGAGTGCGTTCGACAGTGTGACATTTTATGTGTGAGATTCCCAAGGTGTAAATTAGTTATGTGGGTGAGTTTCACAGTGTAACCTTGTAATTTTGCTAAATTCAGTATTGAAAATGTTATGTTAGTGAGTTTCTCAGTGCAACTTTTTTAGGTGAGTGTGTTCCACAGCGTGAGTGAGTCTCACCATTTGACCTTGTAATGTCAGTGAGTTTGAAAGTGTGACATTGTTATGGAAGTGAATTCCACAGTGTCAACCTGTCTAGTTAGTGGGCCTCAGAGTGTAACATTAGTATGGAGTGAGTTTGACAGTGTGACATTGTTATGTGTGAGAGTCCCACCATGTAAACGTGTTATGTGTCTGAGTTTCACAGTGTAACCTTGTAATTTTGCTAAATTCGATATTGAAAAAGTTATGTTATTGAGTTCCTCAGTGCAACTTTTTCAGGTGAGTGAGTTCCACAGTGTAAACTTGTCATGTGAGAGATTTGCACAGTATAATTTTGGGTACTTAGGGAAGCCCATATTGTAAACTTTATGTTAGTGAGTCCCACAGTGTAAATTTGTTCTGTGAGTAATTTACACAGTGTGACCTTATTATGTGCATCACACAAATTCACCTTATTATGTGAGAGATTCCCAGAGTGTAAACTTGTTATGTGAGTGAGTTTGGAAGTGTGACATTCTTATCGAAGTGATTTCCATAGTGTCAACCTTTCTACCTAGTGAGTATCAGGGTGTAACATTGGTATGGAGTGTGTTCGACAGTGTGACATTGTTATATGTGAGATTCCCACCGTGTAAACTTGTTATGTGGGTGAGTTTCACAGGGTTACCTTGTATTTCGCTAAATTCGAAATTGAAAATGTTATGTTAGTGAATTCCTCAGCGTGACCTTTTTAGGTGAGTGAGTCCCATACTGTAAACTTGCCGCTGTACCATTTCACATCTGGCATTTGGCACAAATTCCATTCCACATCCGGTATCTGTCCAGAAGATCATTCTACTCTGGCATCTCGCCGCTGTACCATTACACATCCAGCATCTGTCATGAAGTCCATTCCACATCCGGATTCTCACAGAAGGACCATTCCACCTCCGGCATTTGGCAGGTGGACCATTCCACATCTGGCATCTGGCAGGTGGGCCATTCTACATCTGGCATCTGGCAGCAAACCATTCCCCATCCTGCAACTGGCAGGTGGTCTATTCCACACCAGCATCAGCCAGGCAGACCATTCCATATCCAGCATCTGGCAGAGGACCATTCCACATCCTGAAACTGACAAGCATACCATTTCACATCTGGCATCTGGCACGAATTTCATTCCACATCCGGCATCCGTCCAGAAGATCATTCTACACCCGGCATCTCGCCGCTGCACCATTACACGTCCGGCATCTGGTACAAAGTCCATTCCACATCCGGATTCTCACAGACGGACCATTCCACCTCCGGCATCTGGCAGGTGGAACATTCCACATCTGGCGTCTCGCAGGTGGACAATTATACCTCCGACATCTTGCAGGTGCACAATTCCACATCTAGCATCTGGCACGAATTATATTGTACATCCACATTCTCACATGAGGACCATCTGGTAGATGTACCATTCCAAATCCGGAACGTGTCAGAGGAACATTCCACATCCAGCATCTTCCAGATGGACAATTCCACATCTGGCTTGTGTTAGGCAGAGCAGTCCATGTCCAGCAAATGGCAGGAAGATGATACCAGATTCAGCATCTTACTGGCAGACCATTCCACATCTAGCATCTGGCAGGTAGTCAATTCTAAATCCAGCATCTCACTGGCAGACATGTCTAAATCTGGCATCTGGGAGGCCAACCACTCCACATTCAATATCTGGCAGGAGTACCATTCCACATCTGGCATTTGGCAGCAAACAAATCCACATCCGGCGATTGACAGTATATATTTGTTATTTGAGTGAGTTCCACAGTGTAACCGTGTTATGTGAGTCAGTTCCACACTGTAACATTGTCATGTGAGAGAATAGCACAGTATAAGTTTGTTCACTTAGTGAATCCCATATTGTAAACTTCATGTTAGTGAGTCCCACAGTGTAAACTTGTTCTGTGTGTCATTTACACAGTGTCACCTTATTATGTTTGTCTCAAAATTTGACCTTGCTTACTTAGTAAAACCCATATTCTAAACTATATGTTAGTGTGTCCCACAGTGTAAACTTGTTGTGTGCTTAAATTACACAGTGTGACCTTGTTTTGTGAGTGATTCCCACCATGTAAACTTGTTATGTGTCTGAGTTTCACAGTGTAACCTTGTAATTTTGCAAAATTCGATATGATAAAAGTTATGTTAGTGAGTTCCTCAGTGCAAATTTTTTAGGTGAGTGTGTTCCACAGTGTGAGTGTGTCCCACCATTTGACCTTGTAATATGAGAGAGTTTCAAAGTGTGACGATGTTTTGGAAGTGAATTCCACAGTGTCAGCCTGTCTAGTTAGTGAGCCTCAGAGTGTAACTTTGGTATAGAGTGAGTTTGACAGTGTGACATTGTTATGTGTTAGATTCCCACCGTGGAAATTTGTTATGTGTCTGAGTTTCACAGTGTTACCTTTTAGTTCCCTAAATTCAATGTTGAAAATGTGATGTTAGAGAGTTCCTCAGTGTACCCTTTTTAGGTGAGTGAGTCCCACAGTGTATACTTGTTTTGTCAGTCAGCTCCACAGTGTAACTGTGTTATGTGAATCAGTTCCACACTGTAACATTGTCATGTGAGAGAGTTCCACAGTATAATTTTGTTCACTTAGTGAATCCCACATTGTAAACTTCATCTTAGTGTGTCCCACAGTGTAATCTTCTTGTGCGAGTTATTAACATTTTGTGTCCTTGTTTTGTGAGTGATTCCCACCATGTAAACTTGTTATTTGTCTGAGTTTCACAGTGTAACCTTGTAATTTGGCTATATTCGATATTGAAAATTTTATATTAATGAGTCCATCAGTGCAACTTTTTTAGGTGAGTGAGTCCCACAGTGTATACTTGTTACGTCAGTCAGCTCCACAGTGTAACTGTGTTATGTGAGTCAGTTCCACACTGTAACATTGTCATGTGAGAGAGTTGCACAGTATAAGTTTGTTCACTTAGAGAATCCCATATTGTAAACTTCATGTTCGTGTGTCCCACAGTGTAAACTTGGTGTGTGAGTAATTTACACAGTGTGAACTTGTTTTGAGAGTGATTCCCACCATGTAAACTTTTTATATGTCTGAGTTTCACAGTGTAACCTTGTAATTTTGCTAAATTCGATATTATAAAAGTTTTGTTAGTGAGTTCCTCAGTGCAAAGTTTTTAGGTGAGTGTGTTCCACAGTGTGAGTGTGTCCCTCCATTTGACCTTGTAATATGAGAGAGTATCAAAGTGTGACGATGTTATGGAAGTGAATTCCACAGTGTCAGCCTGTCCAGTTAGTGAGTCTCAGAGTGTAACATTGGTATAGAGTGAGTTTGACAGTGTGACATTGTTATGTGTGAGTTTCCCTCCGTGTAAATTTGTTATTTGTCTAAGTTTCACAGTGTAACCTTCTCATTTTGCTAAATTTGATATTGAAAAAGTTATGTTAGTGAGTTTCCCAGTGCAACTTTTTTAGATGAGTGAATTCCACAGTGTAAACTTGTTATGTGAGTCTGTTCCACAGTGTAAACTTGTCATGTGAGAGTTTTGCACAGTAAAATTTTGTTCACTTAGTGAATCCCACATTGTAAACTTCATGTTAGTGAGTCCCACAGTGTAAACTTGTGCTGTGTGTCATTTTCACAGTGTGGCCTTATTATGTGAGTCTCAAAATTTGACCTTGCTTACTTAGTGAAACCCATATTCTGAACTATATGTTAGTGTGTCCCACAGTGTAAACTTGTGTGAGCAAATTACACAGTGTGACCTTGTCTTGTGTGTGATTCCCACAATGTAAACCTGTTATGTGTCTGAGTTTCACAGTGTAACCTTGTAATTTGGCTAAATTCGATATTATAAAAGTTATGTTAGTGAGTTCCTCAGTGGAAATTTTTTAGGTGAGTGTGTTCCACAGTGTGAGTGTGTCCCACCATTTGACCTTGTAATATGAGAGAGTTTCAAAGTGTGACGATGTTATGGAACTGAATTCCACAGTGTCAGCCTGTCTAGTTAGTGAGCCTCAGAGTGTAACATTGGTATAGAATGAGTTTGACAGTGTGACATTGTTATGTGTGAGATTCCCACCGTGTAAATTTGTTATGTTTCTGAGTTTCACAGTGTTACCTTTTAATTTCGCTAAATTCGATATTGAAAATGTGATGTTAGAGAGTTCCTCAGTGTACCCTTTTTAGGTGAGTGAGTCCCACAGAATATACTTGTTATGTCAGTCAGCTCTACAGTGTAACTGTGTTATGTGAATCAGTTCCACACTGTAACATTGTCATGTGAGAGAGTTCCACAGTATAATTTTGTTCACTTAGTGAATCCCACATTGTAAACTTCATGTTAGTGTGTCCAACAGTGTAATCTTCTTGTGCGAGTAATTAACATAATGTGTCCTTGTTATGTGAGTGATTTCCACCATGTAAACTTGTTATGTGGGTGAGTTTCACAGTGTAACCTTGTAATTTTGCTAAATTCGATATTGAACATGTTATGTTAGTGAGTTCCTCAATGAAACATGTTTAGGTAAGTGTGTTCCACAGTGTAACCGTGTTATTTTGGAGAGTTCCACAGTATAATTTTGGGTACTTAGGGCATCCCATATTGTAAACTTTAGGTTAGTGAGTCCCACAGTGTAAATTTGTTATGTGAGTAATTTTCACAGTGTGACCTTATTATGTGAGTCCCACAAATTGACCTTATTATGTGAGAAATTACCACAGAGTAAACTTGTAATGTCAGTGGGTTTGAAAGTGTGACATTGTTATGGAAGAGATTTCCACAGTGTCAACCTTTCTACTTAGTGAGTCTCAGCGTGTAAAATTGGTATGGAGTGCGTTCGACAGTGTGACATTTTATGTGTGAGATTCCCAAGGTGTAAATTTGTTATGTGGGTGAGTTTCACAGTGTAACCTTGTAATTTTGATAAATTCAGTTTTGAAAATGTTATGTTAGTGAGTTCCTCAGTGCAACTTTTTTAGGTGAGTGTGTTCCACAGTGTGAGTGAGTCTCACCATTTGACCTTGTAATGTCAGTGAGTTAGAAAGTTTAACATTGTTATGGAAGTGAATTCCACAGTGTCAACCTGTCTAGTTAGTGAGCCTCAGAGTGTAACATTGGTATAGAGTGAGTTTGACAATGTGACATTGTTATGTGTGAGAGTCCCACCGTGTAAACTTGTTATGTGTCTGAGTTTCACAGTGTTACCTTTTAATTTCGCTAAATTCGATATTGAAAATGTGATGTTAGTCAGTTCCTCAGTGTAACCTTTTTAGGTGAGTGAGGCCACAGTATAACCTTGTTATGTGAGTCAGTTCCACAGTGTAAACTTGTCATGTGAGAGAGTTTCACAGTCCAATTTTGTTCACTTATGGAATCCCATATTGTAAACTTCATGTAAGTGAGTCCCACAGTGTTAACTTGATTTGTGAATCATTTACACAGTGTGACCTTATTGTGAGTGATTCCCACCATGTAAACTTGTTATGTGTCTGAGTTTCACAGTGTAACCTTGTAATTTTGCTAAATTCGATATTGAAAAAGTTATGTTCGTGAGTTCTTCAGTGCAACCTTTTTAGGTGAGTGAGTCCCACACTTTAAATTCACCGCTATACCATTTCACATCTGGCATCTGGCACGAATTCCATTCCACATCCGGTATCTGTCCAGAAGATCATTCTACTCTGGCATCTCGCCGCTGTACCATTACACATCCAGCATCTGTCATGAAGTCCATTCCACATCCGGAATCCTCACAGAAGGACCATTCCACCTCCGGCATCTGGCAGGTGGACCATTCCACATCTGGCATCTGGCTGGCAGACCATTCCACATTTGGGCTTTTGCAAGTGGACAATTCCACCTCCGGGTTCTGGCAAGCATACAATTCCACATCTGGCATCTGGCACGAATTATATTGTACATCCAGAGTCTCACATGAGGAATATTCCACCTCCGGCATCTGGCAGATGTACCATTCCACATCCGGAATGTGTCAGAGGAACATTCCACATCCAGCATCTTCCAGGTGGACAATTCCACATCCATCATCTGTTAGGCTGAGCAGTCCAATTCCAGCAAATGGCAGGAAGATGATACCAGATTCAGCATCTTACAGGCAGACCATTCCACATCCAGCATCTGGCAGGTAGTCAATTCTAAATGCGACATCTCGCTGGCAGACCAGTCCACATGTGGCGTCTATCAGGCAGACTAGTCAATATCTGGCATCAAGTGGGTGGACAATGCCACATCTTGCATCTGGCAGGCCGACCACTCCACATCCTGCATCTGGGAAGAAAAAAACCATTCTACATCTGGCATCTGGCAGCAAACCATTCCCCATCCTGCAACTGGCAGGTGGTCTATTCCACTCCAGCATCAGCCAGGCAGACCATTCCATATCCAGCATCTGGCAGAGGACCATTCCACATCCTGCAACTGACAAGCATACCATTTCACATCTGGCACGAATTTCATTCCACATCCGGCATCCGTCCAGAAGATCATTCTACATCCGGCATCTCGCCGCTGTACCATTACACCTCCGGCATCTGGTACAAAGTCCATTCCACATCCGGATTCTCACAGAAGGACCATTCCACCTCCGGCATCTGGCAGGTGGAACATTCCACATCTGGCGACTCGCAGGTGGACAATTATACCTCCGACATCTTGCAGGTGGACAATTCCACATCTAGCATCTGACACGAATTATATTGTACATCCACATTCTCACATGAGGACCATCTGGCAGATGTACCATTCCAAATCCGGAATGTGTCAGAGGAACATTCCACATCCAGCGTCTTCCAGATGGACAATTCCACATCTGGCATCTGTTAGGCAGAGCAGTCCATGTCCAGCAAATGGCAGGAAGATGATACCAGATTCAGCATCTTACTGGCAGACCATTCCACATCTAGCATCTGGCAGGTAGTCAATTCTAAATCCGGCATCTCACTGGCAGACCAGTCCAAATCTGGCATCTGGCAGGCCAACCACTCCACATTCAGTATCTGGCAGGAGTACCATTCCACATCTGGCATTTGGCAGCAAACAAATCCACATCCGGCGATTGACAGTATAAATTTGTTATGTGAGTGAGTTCCACAGTGTAACCGTGTTAATTGAGTCAGTTCCACAGTGTAAACTTGTCATATGAGAGAGTTGCACAGTATAATATTGTTTACTTAGTGTAACCCATATTCCAAACTATATGTTAGTGTGTCCCACAGAATAAACTTGTTGTGTGAGTAATTTAGACAGTGTGACGTTATTATGTGAGTGATTCCCACCATGTAAACTTTTTATTTGTCTGAGTTTCACTGTGTCACCTTGTAATTTTGCTAAATTCGATATTATTTGTTCGTGAGTTCCTCAGTGCAACTTTTTTAGGTGAGTGAGTTCCACAGTGTAAACGTCATGTGAGAGAGATGCACAGTATAATTTTGTTTACATTGTGAATCCCATATTCTAAACTATATGTTAGTGTGTCCCACAGTGTCAACTTGTTCTGTAATTTACACAGTGTGACCTTGTTATGCGAGTGAATCCCACCGTTTGACCTTGTTATATGAGAGAGTTTGAAAGTGTGATGTTGTTATGGAAGTGAATTCCACAGTGTCAACCTGTCCAGTTAGTGAGCCTCAGAGTGTAACATTGGAAGAGAGTGAGTTTGACTGTGTGACATTGTTGTCTGAGATTCCCACAGTGTAAACTTGTTATGTGGGTGAGTTTCACAGTTTAACTTGTAATTTTGCTAAATTCGATATTGAACATGTTATGTTAGTGAGTTCCTCAATGAAACATGTTTAGGTAAGTGTGTTCCACAGTGTTACCGTGTTATTTTGGAGAGTTCCACAATATAATTTTGGGTACTTAGGGCATCCCATATTGTAAACTTTATGTTAGTGAGTCCCACAGTGTAAATTTGTTATGTGAGTAATTTTCACAGTGTGACCTTATTATGTGAGTCCCACAAATTGACCTTATTATGTGAGAAATTCCCACAGAGTAAACTTGTAATGTCAGTGAGTTTGAAAGTGTGACATTGTTATGGAAGAGATTTCCACAGTGTCAACCTTTCTACTTAGTGAGTCTCAGGGTGTAACATTGGTATGGAGTGCGTTCGACAGTGTGACATTTTATGTGTGAGATTCCCAAGGTGTAAATTAGTTATGTGGGTGAGTTTCACAGTGTAACCTTGTAATTTTGCTAAATTCAGTATTGAAAATGTTATGTTAGTGAGTTTCTCAGTGCAACTTTTTTAGGTGAGTGTGTTCCACAGCGTGAGTGAGTCTCACCATTTGACCTTGTAATGTCAGTGAGTTTGAAAGTGTGACATTGTTATGGAAGTGAATTCCACAGTGTCAACCTGTCTAGTTAGTGGGCCTCAGAGTGTAACATTAGTATGGAGTGAGTTTGACAGTGTGACATTGTTATGTGTGAGAGTCCCACCATGTAAACGTGTTATGTGTCTGAGTTTCACAGTGTTACCTTTTAATTTTGCTAAATTCGATATTGAAAAAGTTATGTTATTGAGTTCCTCAGTGCAACATTTTCAGGTGAGTGAGTTCCACAGTGTAAACTTGTCATGTGAGAGATTTGCACAGTATAATTTTGGGTACTTAGGGAAGCCCATATTGTAAACTTTATGTTAGTGAGTCCCACAGTGTAAATTTGTTCTGTGAGTAATTTACACAGTGTGACCTTATTATGTGCATCACACAAATTCACCTTATTATGTGAGAGATTCCCAGAGTGTAAACTTGTTATGTGAGTGAGTTTGGAAGTGTGACATTCTTATCGAAGTGATTTCCATAGTGTCAACCTTTCTACCTAGTGAGTATCAGGGTGTAACATTGGTATGGAGTGTGTTCGACAGTGTGACATTGTTATATGTGAGATTCCCACCGTGTAAACTTGTTATGTGGGTGAGTTTCACAGGGTTACCTTGTATTTCGCTACATTCGAAATTGAAAATGTTATGTTAGTGCATTCCTCAGCGTGACCTTTTTAGGTGAGTGAGTCCCATACTGTAAACTTGCCGCTGTACCATTTCACATCTGGCATTTGGCACAAATTCCATTCCACATCCGGTATCTGTCCAGAAGATCATTCTACTCTGGCATCTCGCCGCTGTACCATTACACATCCAGCATCTGTCATGAAGTCCATTCCACATCCGGATTCTCACAGAAGGACCATTCCACCTCCGGCATTTGGCAGGTGGACCATTCCACATCTGGCATCTGGCAGGTGGGCCATTCAACATCTGGCATCTGGCAGGTGGGCCATTCTACATCTGGCATCTGGCAGCAAACCATTCCCCATCCTGCAACTGGCAGGTGGTCTATTCCACACCAGCATCAGCCAGGCAGACCATTCCATATCCAGCATCTGGCAGAGGACCATTCCACATCCTGAAACTGACAAGCATACCATTTCACATCTGGCATCTGGCACGAATTTCATTCCACATCCGGCATCCGTCCAGAAGATCATTCTACACCCGGCATCTCGCCGCTGCACCATTACACGTCCGGCATCTGGTACAAAGTCCATTCAACATCCGGATTCTCACAGAAGGACCATTCCACCTCCGGCATCTGGCAGGTGGAACATTCCACATCTGGCGTCTCGCAGGTGGACAATTATACCTCCGACATCTTGCAGGTGCACAATTCCACATCTAGCATCTGGCACGAATTATATTGTACATCCACATTCTCACATGAGGACCATCTGGTAGATGTACCATTCCAAATCCGGAACGTGTCAGAGGAACATTCCACATCCAGCATCTTCCAGATGGACAATTCCACATCTGGCTTGTGTTAGGCAGAGCAGTCCATGTCCAGCAAATGGCAGGAAGATGATACCAGATTCAGCATCTTACAGGAAGTCCATTCCACATCTAGCATCTGGCAGGTAGTCAATTCTAAATCCAGCATCTCACTGGCAGACATGTCTAAATCTGGCATCTGGGAGGCCAACCAGTCCACATTCAATATCCGGCAGGAGTACCATTCCACATCTGGCATTTGGCAGCAAACAAATCCACATCCGGCGATTGACAGTATATATTTGTTATTTGAGTGAGTTCCACAGTGTAACCGTGTTATGTGAGTCAGTTCCACACTGTAACATTGTCATGTGAGAGAATAGCACAGTATAAGTTTGTTCACTTAGTGAATCCCATATTGTAAACTTCATGTTAGTGAGTCCCACAGTGTAAACTTGTTCTGTGTGTCATTTACACAGTGTCACCTTATTATGTTTGTCTCAAAATTTGACCTTGCTTACTTAGTGAAACCCATATTCTAAACTATATGTTAGTGTGTCCCACAGTGTAAACTTGTTGTGTGAGTAAATTACACAGTGTGACCTTGTTTTGTGAGTGATTCCCACCATGTAAACTTGTTATGTGTCTGAGTTTCAGAGTGTAACCTTGTAATTTTGCTAAATTCGATATTATAAAAGTTATGTTAGTGAGTTCCTCAGTGCAAAATTTTTAGGTGAGTGTGTTCCACAGTGTGAGTGTGTCGCACCATTTGACCTTGTAATATGAGAGAGTTTCAAAGTGTGACGATGTTTTGGAAGTGAATTCCACAGTGTCAGCCTGTCTAGTTAGTGAGCCTCAGAGTGTAACTTTGGTATAGAGTGAGTTTGACAGTGTGACATTGTTATGTGTTAGATTCCCACCGTGGAAATTTGTTATGTGTCTGAGTTTCACAGTGTTACCTTTTAATTTCCCTAAATTCAATGTTGAAAATGTGATGTTAGAGAGTTCCTCAGTGTACCCTTTTTAGGTGAGTGAGTCCCACAGTGTATACTTGTTTTGTCAGTCAGCTCCACAGTGTAACTGTGTTATGTGAATCAGTTCCACACTGTAACATTGTCATGTGAGAGAGTTCCACAGTATAATTTTGTTCACTTAGTGAATCCCATGTTGTAAACTTCATGTTAGTGAGTCCCACAGTGTAATCTTCTTGTGCGAGTTATTAACATTTTGTGTCCTTGTTTTGTGAGTGATTCCCACCATGTAAACTTGTTATGTGTCTGAGTTTCACAGTGTAACCTTGTAATTTTGCTAAATTCGATACTGAAAATTTTATATTAATGAGTCCATCAGTGCAACTTTTTTAGGTGAGTGAGTCCCACAGTGTATACTTGTTATGTCAGTCAGCTCCACAGTGTAACTGTGTTATGTGAGTCAGTTCCACACTGTAACATTGTCATGTGAGTGAGTTGCACAGTATAAGTTTGTTCACTTAGAGAATCCCATATTGTAAACTTCATGTTCGTGTGTCCCACAGTGTAAACTTGGTGTGTGAGTAATTTACACAGTGTGACCTTGTTTTGAGAGTGATTCCCACCATGTAAACTTGTTATATGTCTGAGTTTCACAGTGTAACCTTGTAATTTTGCTAAATTCGATATTGAAAAAGTTGTGTTAGTGAGTTCCTCAGTGCAACTTTTTTAGATGAGTGAATTCCACAGTGTAAACTTGTTATGTGAATCAGTTCCACAGTGTAAATTTGTCATGTGAGAGATTTGCTCAGTATAATTTTGTTCACTTAGTGAATCCCATATTTTAAACTACATGTTAGTGTGTCCCACAGTGTAAACTTGTTGTGTGAGTAAATTACACAGTGTGACCTTGTTTTGTGAGTGATTCCCACCATGTAAACTTGTTATGTGTCTGAGTTTCAGAGTGTAACCTTGTAATTTTGCAAAATTCGATATTATAAAAGTTATGTTAGTGAGTTCCTCAGTGCAAAGTTTTTAGGTGAGTGTGTTCCACAGTGTGAGTGTGTCCCTCCATTTGACCTTGTATTATGAGAGAGTATCAAAGTGTGACGATGTTATGGAAGTGAATTCCACAGTGTCAGCCTGTCCAGTTAGTGAGTCTCAGAGTGTAACATTGGTATAGAGTGAGTTTGACAGTGTGACATTGTTATGTGTGAGTTTCCCTCCGTGTAAATTTGTTATTTGTCTAAGTTTCACAGTGTAACCTTCTCATTTTGCTAAATTCGATATTGAAAAAGTTATGTTAGTGAGTTTCCCAGTGCAACTTTTTTAGATGAGTGAATTCCACAGTGTAAACTTGTTATGTGAGTCTGTTCCACAGTGTAAACTTGTCATGTGAGAGTTTTGCACAGTAAAATTTTGTTCACTTAGTGAATCCCACATTGTAAACTTCATGTTAGTGAGTCCCACAGTGTAAACTTGTGCTGTGTGTCATTTTCACAGTGTGGCCTTATTATGTGAGTCTCAAAATTTGACCTTGCTTACTTAGTGAAACCCATATACTGAACTATATGTTAGTGTGTCCCACAGTGTAAACTTGTGTGAGCAAATTACACAGTGTGACCTTGTCTTGTGTGTGATTCCCACCATGTAAACCTGTTAAGTGTCTGAGTTTCACAGTGTAACCTTGTAATTTAGCTAAATTCGATACTATAAAAGTTATGTTAGTGAGTTCCTCAGTGGAAATTTTTTAGGTGAGTGTGTTCCACAGTGTGAGTGTGTCCCACCATTTGACCTTGTAATATGAGAGAGTTTCAAAGTGTGACGATGTTATGGAACTGAATTCCACAGTGTCAGCCTGTCTAGTTAGTGAGCCTCAGAGTGTAACATTGGTATAGAATGAGTTTGACAGTGTGACATTGTTATGTGTGAGATTCCCACCGTGTAAATTTGTTATGTGTCTGAGTTTCACAGTGTTACCTTTTAATTTCGCTAAATTCGATATTGAAAATGTGATGTTAGAGAGTTCCTCAGTGTACCCTTTTTAGGTGAGTGAGTCCCACAGAATATACTTGTTATGTCAGTCAGCTCTACAGTGTAACTGTGTTATGTGAATCAGTTCCACACTGTAACATTGTCATGTGAGAGAGTTCCACAGTATAATTTTGTTCACTTAGTGAATCCCACATTGTAAACTTCATGTTAGTGTGTCCAACAGTGTAATCTTCTTGTGCGAGTAATTAACATAATGTGTCCTTGTTATGTGAGTGATTTCCACCATGTATACTTGTTATGTGTCTGAGTTTCACAGTGTAACCTTGTAATTGGCTAAATTCGACATTGAAAATGTTATATTAATGAGTCCCTCAGTGCAACATTTTTAGGTGAGTGAGTTCCACAGTGTAAACTTGATTTGTTCGTCATTTACACAGTGTGACCTTATTATGTGAGTCCCAAAATTTAACCTTATTTCCTTAGTTAAACACATATTCTAAACTATATGTGAGTGTGTCCCACAGTGTAAACTTGTTGTGTGAGTAATTTACACAGTGTGACCTTGTTTTGAGAGTGATTCCCACCATGTAAACTTGTTATGTGTCTGAGTTTCACAGTGTAACCTTGTAATTTTGCTCCATTCGATGTTGAGAAAGTTATGTGAGTTTCTCAGTGCAACGTTTTTAGGTGAGTGAGTTCCACAGTGTAAACTTGTTATGTGAGTCAGTTCCACAGTGTAAACTTGTCATGTGAGAGATTTGCACAGTATAATTTTGTTCACTTAGTGAATCCCATATAGTAAACTTCATGTTAGTGAGTCCCACAGTGTAAACTTGTTGTGTGAGTAATTTACACAGTGTGACCTTGTTTTGTGAGTGATTCCCACCATTTAAACTTGTTATGTTTCTGAATTTCACAGTGTAACCTTGAAATTTTGCTAAATTCGATATTGAAAAAGTTATGTAAGTGAGTTCCTCAGTGCAACATTTTTAGGTGAGTGTGTTCCACAGTGAGAGTCAGTCCCACCATTTGACCTTGTAATATGAGAGAGTTTTAAAGTGAGACGTTGTTATGGAAGTGAATTCCACAGTGTCAACCTGTCTAGTTAGTGAGCCTCAGAGTGTAACATTGGTATAGAGTGAGTTTGACTGTGTGACATTGTAATGTGTGAGATTCCCACCGTGTAAACTTGTTCTGTAGTAAGTGAGTTTCACAGTGTTACCTTTTAATTTTGCTAAATTCGATATTGAAAATGTTATATTCATGAGTCCATCAGTGCAACTTTTTTAGGTGAGTGAGTTCCACAGTGTAAACTTGACTTGTGCGTCATTTACGCAGTGTGACCTTATTATGTGAGTCCCAAAATTTAACCTGGTTTCCTTATTTAAACACATATTCTAAACTATATGTGAGTGTGCCCCACAGTGTAAACTTGTTGTCTGAGTAATTTACACAGTGTGACCTTGTTTTGAGAGTGATTCCCACCATGTAAACTTGTTATGTGTCTGAGTTTCAAAGTGTAACCTTATAATTTTGCTAAATTCGATATTGAAAAAGTTATGTTAGTGAGTTCCTCAGTGCAACTTTTTTAGGTGAGTGAGTTCCACAGTGTAAACTTGTTATGTGAGTCTGTTCCACAGTGTAAACTTGTCATGTGATAGATTTGCACAGTATAATTTTGTTCACTTAGTGAATCCCATGTTGTAAACTTCATGTTAGTGAGTCCCACAGTGTAAACTTGATTTGTGAATCATTTACACAGTGTGACCTTATTGTGAGTGATTCCCACCATGTAAACTTGTTATGTGTCTGAGTTTCAGAGTGTAACCTTGTAATTTTGCTAAATTCGATATTATAAAAGTTATGTTAGTGAGTTCCTCAGTGCAAAATTTTTAGGTGAGTGTGTTCCACAGTGTGAGTGTGTCGCACCATTTGACCTTGTAATATGAGAGAGTTTCAAAGTGTGACGATGTTTTGGAAGTGAATTCCACAGTGTCAGCCTGTCTAGTTAGTGAGCCTCAGAGTGTAACTTTGGTATAGAGTGAGTTTGACAGTGTGACATTGTTATGTGTTAGATTCCCACCGTGGAAATTTGTTATGTGTCTGAGTTTCACAGTGTTACCTTTTAATTTCCCTAAATTCAATGTTGAAAATGTGATGTTAGAGAGTTCCTCAGTGTACCCTTTTTAGGTGAGTGAGTCCCACAGTGTATACTTGTTTTGTCAGTCAGCTCCACAGTGTAACTGTGTTATGTGAATCAGTTCCACACTGTAACATTGTCATGTGAGAGAGTTCCACAGTATAATTTTGTTCACTTAGTGAATCCCACATTGTAAACTTCATCTTAGTGTGTCCCACAGTGTAATCTTCTTGTGCGAGTTATTAACATTTTGTGTCCTTGTTTTGTGAGTGATTCCCACCATGTAAACTTGTTATGTGTCTGAGTTTCACAGTGTAACCTTGTAATTTTGCTAAATTCGATACTGAAAATTTTATATTAATGAGTCCATCAGTGCAACTTTTTTAGGTGAGTGAGTCCCACAGTGTATACTTGTTATGTCAGTCAGCTCCACAGTGTAACTGTGTTATGTGAGTCAGTTCCACACTGTAACATTGTCATGTGAGTGAGTTGCACAGTATAAGTTTGTTCACTTAGAGAATCCCATATTGTAAACTTCATGTTCGTGTGTCCCACAGTGTAAACTTGGTGTGTGAGTAATTTACACAGTGTGACCTTGTTTTGAGAGTGATTCCCACCATGTAAACTTGTTATATGTCTGAGTTTCACAGTGTAACCTTGTAATTTTGCTAAATTCGATATTGAAAAAGTTGTGTTAGTGAGTTCCTCAGTGCAACTTTTTTAGATGAGTGAATTCCACAGTGTAAACTTGTTATGTGAATCAGTTCCACAGTGTAAATTTGTCATGTGAGAGATTTGCTCAGTATAATTTTGTTCACTTAGTGAATCCCATATTTTAAACTACATGTTAGTGTGTCCCACAGTGTAAACTTGTTGTGTGAGTAAATTACACAGTGTGACCTTGTTTTGTGAGTGATTCCCACCATGTAAACTTGTTATGTGTCTGAGTTTCAGAGTGTAACCTTGTAATTTTGCAAAATTCGATATTATAAAAGTTATGTTAGTGAGTTCCTCAGTGCAAAGTTTTTAGGTGAGTGTGTTCCACAGTGTGAGTGTGTCCCTCCATTTGACCTTGTAATATGAGAGAGTATCAAAGTGTGACGATGTTATGGAAGTGAATTCCACAGTGTCAGCCTGTCCAGTTAGTGAGTCTCAGAGTGTAACATTGGTATAGAGTGAGTTTGACAGTGTGACATTGTTATGTGTGAGTTTCCCTCCGTGTAAATTTGTTATTTGTCTAAGTTTCACAGTGTAACCTTCTCATTTTGCTAAATTCGATATTGAAAAAGTTATGTTAGTGAGTTTCCCAGTGCAACTTTTTTAGATGAGTGAATTCCACAGTGTAAACTTGTTATGTGAGTCTGTTCCACAGTGTAAACTTGTCATGTGAGAGTTTTGCACAGTAAAATTTTGTTCACTTAGTGAATCCCACATTGTAAACTTCATGTTAGTGAGTCCCACAGTGTAAACTTGTGCTGTGTGTCATTTTCACAGTGTGGCCTTATTATGTGAGTCTCAAAATTTGACCTTGCTTACTTAGTGAAACCCATATACTGAACTATATGTTAGTGTGTCCCACAGTGTAAACTTGTGTGAGCAAATTACACAGTGTGACCTTGTCTTGTGTGTGATTCCCACCATGTAAACCTGTTATGTGTCTGAGTTTCACAGTGTAACCTTGTAATTTAGCTAAATTCGATACTATAAAAGTTATGTTAGTGAGTTCCTCAGTGGAAATTTTTTAGGTGAGTGTGTTCCACAGTGTGAGTGTGTCCCACCATTTGACCTTGTAATATGAGAGAGTTTCAAAGTGTGACGATGTTATGGAACTGAATTCCACAGTGTCAGCCTGTCTAGTTAGTGAGCCTCAGAGTGTAACATTGGTATAGAATGAGTTTGACAGTGTGACATTGTTATGTGTGAGATTCCCACCGTGTAAATTTGTTATGTGTCTGAGTTTCACAGTGTTACCTTTTAATTTCGCTAAATTCGATATTGAAAATGTGATGTTAGAGAGTTCCTCAGTGTACCCTTTTTAGGTGAGTGAGTCCCACAGAATATACTTGTTATGTCAGTCAGCTCTACAGTGTAACTGTGTTATGTGAATCAGTTCCACACTGTAACATTGTCATGTGAGAGAGTTCCACAGTATAATTTTGTTCACTTAGTGAATCCCACATTGTAAACTTCATGTTAGTGTGTCCAACAGTGTAATCTTCTTGTGCGAGTAATTAACATAATGTGTCCTTGTTATGTGAGTGATTTCCACCATGTATACTTGTTATGTGTCTGAGTTTCACAGTGTAACCTTGTAATTGGCTAAATTCGACATTGAAAATGTTATATTAATGAGTCCCTCAGTGCAACATTTTTAGGTGAGTGAGTTCCACAGTGTAAACTTGATTTGTTCGTCATTTACACAGTGTGACCTTATTATGTGAGTCCCAAAATTTAACCTTATTTCCTTAGTTAAACACATATTCTAAACTATATGTGAGTGTGTCCCACAGTGTAAACTTGTTGTGTGAGTAATTTACACAGTGTGACCTTGTTTTGAGAGTGATTCCCACCATGTAAACTTGTTATGTGTCTGAGTTTCACAGTGTAACCTTGTAATTTTGCTCCATTCGATGTTGAGAAAGTTATGTGAGTTTCTCAGTGCAACGTTTTTAGGTGAGTGAGTTCCACAGTGTAAACTTGTTATGTGAGTCAGTTCCACAGTGTAAACTTGTCATGTGAGAGATTTGCACAGTATAATTTTGTTCACTTAGTGAATCCCATATAGTAAACTTCATGTTAGTGAGTCCCACAGTGTAAACTTGTTGTGTGAGTAATTTACACAGTGTGACCTTGTTTTGTGAGTGATTCCCACCATTTAAACTTGTTATGTTTCTGAATTTCACAGTGTAACCTTGAAATTTTGCTAAATTCGATATTGAAAAAGTTATGTAAGTGAGTTCCTCAGTGCAACATTTTTAGGTGAGTGTGTTCCACAGTGAGAGTCAGTCCCACCATTTGACCTTGTAATATGAGAGAGTTTTAAAGTGAGACGTTGTTATGGAAGTGAATTCCACAGTGTCAACCTGTCTAGTTAGTGAGCCTCAGAGTGTAACATTGGTATAGAGTGAGTTTGACTGTGTGACATTGTAATGTGTGAGATTCCCACCGTGTAAACTTGTTCTGTAGTAAGTGAGTTTCACAGTGTTACCTTTTAATTTTGCTAAATTCGATATTGAAAATGTTATATTCATGAGTCCATCAGTGCAACTTTTTTAGGTGAGTGAGTTCCACAGTGTAAACTTGACTTGTGCGTCATTTACGCAGTGTGACCTTATTATGTGAGTCCCAAAATTTAACCTGGTTTCCTTATTTAAACACATATTCTAAACTATATGTGAGTGTGCCCCACAGTGTAAACTTGTTGTCTGAGTAATTTACACAGTGTGACCTTGTTTTGAGAGTGATTCCCACCATGTAAACTTGTTATGTGTCTGAGTTTCAAAGTGTAACCTTATAATTTTGCTAAATTCGATATTGAAAAAGTTATGTTAGTGAGTTCCTCAGTGCAACTTTTTTAGGTGAGTGAGTTCCACAGTGTAAACTTGTTATGTGAGTCTGTTCCACAGTGTAAACTTGTCATGTGATAGATTTGCACAGTATAATTTTGTTCACTTAGTGAATCCCATGTTGTAAACTTCATGTTAGTGAGTCCCACAGTGTAAACTTGATTTGTGAATCATTTACACAGTGTGACCTTATTGTGAGTGATTCCCACCATGTAAACTTGCTATGTGGGTGAGTTTCACAGTGTAACCTTGTAATTTTGCTAAATTCGATATTGAACATGTTATGTTAGTGAGTTCCTCAATGAAACATGTTTAGGTAAGTGTGTTCCACAGTGTAACCGTGTTATTTTGGAGAGTTCCACAGTATAATTTTGGGTACTTAGGGCATCCCATATTGTAAACTTTAGGTTAGTGAGTCCCACAGTGTAAATTTGTTATGTGAGTAATTTTCACAGTGTGACCTTATTATGTGAGTCCCTCAAATTGACCTTATTATGTGAGAAATTACCACAGAGTAAACTTGTAATGTCAGTGGGTTTGAAAGTGTGACATTGTTATGGAAGAGATTTCCACAGTGTCAACCTTTCTACTTAGTGAGTCTCAGCGTGTAACATTGGTATGGAGTGCGTTCGACAGTGTGACATTTTATGTGTGAGATTCCCAAGGTGTAAATTTGTTATGTGGGTGAGTTTCACAGTGTAACCTTGTAATTTTGATAAATTCAGTTTTGAAAATGTTATGTTAGTGAGTTCCTCAGTGCAACTTTTTTAGGTGAGTGTGTTCCACAGTGTGAGTGAGTCTCACCATTTGACCTTGTAATGTCAGTGAGTTAGAAAGTTTAACATTGTTATGGAAGTGAATTCCACAGTGTCAACCTGTCTAGTTAGTGGGCCTCAGAGTGTAACATTGGTATAGAGTGAGTTTGACAATGTGACATTGTTATGTGTGAGAGTCCCACCGTGTAAACTTGTTATGTGTCTGAGTTTCACAGTGTTACCTTTTAATTTCGCTAAATTCGATATTGAAAATGTGATGTTAGTCAGTTCCTCAGTGTAACCTTTTTAGGTGAGTGAGGCCACAGTATAACCTTGTTATGTGAGTCAGTTCCACAGTGTAAACTTGTCATGTGAGAGAGTTTCACAGTCCAATTTTGTTCACTTATGGAATCCCATATTGTAAACTTCATGTAAGTGAGTCCCACAGTGTTAACTTGATTTGTGAATCATTTACACAGTGTGACCTTATTGTGAGTGATTCCCACCATGTAAACTTGTTATGTGTCTGAGTTTCACAGTGTAACCTTGTAATTTTGCTAAATTCGATATTGAAAAAGTTATGTTAGTGAGTTCTTCAGTGCTACCTTTTTAGGTGAGTGAGTCCCACACTTTAAATTCACCGCTATACCATTTCACATCTGGCATCTGGCACGAATTCCATTCCACATCCGGTATCTGTCCAGAAGATCATTCTACTCTGGCATCTCGCCGCTGTACCATTACACATCCAGCATCTGTCATGAAGTCCATTCCACATCCGGAATCCTCACAGAAGGACCATTCCACCTCCGGCATCTGGCAGGTGGACCATTCCACATCTGGCATCTGGCTGGCAGACCATTCCACATTTGGGCTTTTGCAAGTGGGCAATTCCACCTCCGGGTTCTGGCAAGCATACAATTCCACATCTGGCATCTGGCACGAATTATATTGTACATCCAGAGTCTCACATGAGGAATATTCCACCTCCGACATCTGGCAGATGTACCATTCCACATCCGGAATGTGTCAGAGGAACATTCCACATCCAGCATCTTCCAGGTGGACAATTCCACATCCATCATCTGTTAGGCTGAGCAGTCCAATTCCAGCAAATGGCAGGAAGATGATACCAGATTCAGCATCTTACAGGCAGACCATTCCACATCCAGCATCTGGCAGGTAGTCAATTCTAAATGCGACATCTCGCTGGCAGACCAGTCCACATGTGGCGTCTATCAGGCAGACTAGTCAATATCTGGCATCAAGTGGGTGGACAATGCCACATCTTGCATCTGGCAGGCCGACCACTCCACATCCTGCATCTGGGAAGAAAAAAACCATTCTACATCTGGCATCTGGCAGCAAACCATTCCCCATCCTGCAACTGGCAGGTGGTCTATTCCACTCCAGCATCAGCCAGGCAGACCATTCCATATCCAGCATCTGGCAGAGGACCATTCCACATCCTGCAACTGACAAGCATACCATTTCACATCTGGCACGAATTTCATTCCACATCCGGCATCCGTCCAGAAGATCATTCTACATCCGGCATCTCGCCGCTGTACCATTACACCTCCGGCATCTGGTACAAAGTCCATTCCACATCCGGATTCTCACAGAAGGACCATTCCACCTCCGGCATCTGGCAGGTGGAACATTCCACATCTGGCGACTCGCAGGTGGACAATTATACCTCCGACATCTTGCAGGTGGACAATTCCACATCTAGCATCTGGCACGAATTATATTGTACATCCACATTCTCACATGAGGACCATCTGGCAGATGTACCATTCCAAATCCGGAATGTGTCAGAGGAACATTCCACATCCAGCGTCTTCCAGATGGACAATTCCACATCTGGCATCTGTTAGGCAGAGCAGTCCATGTCCAGCAAATGGCAGGAAGATGATACCAGATTCAGCATCTTACTGGCAGACCATTCCACATCTAGCATCTGGCAGGTAGTCAATTCTAAATCCGGCATCTCACTGGCAGACCAGTCCATATCTGGCATCTGGCAGGCCAACCACTCCACATTCAGTATCTTGCAGGAGTACCATTCCACATCTGGCATTTGGCAGCAAACAAATCCACATCCGGCGATTGACAGTATAAATTTGTTATGTGAGTGAGTTCCACAGTGTAACCGTGTTAATTGAGTCAGTTCCACAGTGTAAACTTGTCATATGAGAGAGTTGCACAGTATAATATTGTTTACTTAGTGTAACCCATATTCCAAACTATATGTTAGTGTGTCCCACAGAATAAACTTGTTGTGTGAGTAATTTAGACAGTGTGACGTTATTATGTGAGTGATTCCCACCATGTAAACTTGTTATTTGTCTGAGTTTCACTGTGTCACCTTGTAATTTTGCTAAATTCGATATTATTTGTTCGTGAGTTCCTCAGTGCAACTTTTTTAGGTGAGTGAGTTCCACAGTGTAAACGTCATGTGAGAGAGATGCACAGTATAATTTTGTTTACTTTGTGAAACCCATATTCTAAACTATATGTTAGTGTGTCCCACAGTGTCAACTTGTTCTGTAATTTACACAGTGTGACCTTGTTATGCGAGTGAATCCCACCGTTTGACCTTGTTATATGAGAGAGTTTGAAAGTGTGATGTTGTTATGGAAGTGAATTCCACAGTGTCAACCTGTCCAGTTAGTGAGCCTCAGAGTGTAACATTGGAAGAGAGTGAGTTTGACTGTGTGACATTGTTGTCTGAGATTCCCACAGTGTAAACTTGTTATGTGGGTGAGTTTCACAGTGTAACCTTGTAATTTTGCTAAATTCGATATTGAACATGTTATTTTAGTGAGTTCCTCAATGAAACATGTTTAGGTGAGTGTGTTCCACAGTGTAACCGTGTTATTTTGGAGAGTTCCACAGTATAATTTTGGGTACTTAGGACATCCCATATTGTAAACTTTATGTTAGTGAGTCCCACAGTGTAAATTTGTTATGTGAGTAATTTTCAAAGTGTGACCTTATTATGTGAGTCCCACAAATTGACCTTATTATGTGAGAAATTCCCACAGAGTAAACTTGTAATGTCAGTGAGTTTGAAAGTGTGACATTGTTATGGAAGAGATTTCCACAGTGTCAACCTTTCTACTTAGTGAGTCTCAGGGTGTAACATTGGTATGGAGTGCGTTCGACAGTGTGACATTTTATGTGTGAGATTCCCAAGGTGTAAATTAGTTATGTGGGTGAGTTTCACAGTGTAACCTTGTAATTTTGCTAAATTCAGTATTGAAAATGTTATGTTATTGAGTTCCTCAGTGCAACTTTTTCAGGTGAGTGAGTTCCACAGTGTAAACTTGTCATGTGAGAGATTTGCACAGTATAATTTTGGGTACTTAGGGAAGCCCATATTGTATACTTTATGTTAGTGAGTCCCACAGTGTAAATTTGTTCTGTGAGTAATTTACACAGTGTGACCTTATTATGTGCATCACACAAATTCACCTTATTATGTGAGAGATTCCCAGAGTGTAAACTTGTTATGTGAGTGAGTTTGGAAGTGTGACATTCTTATCGAAGTGATTTCCATAGTGTCAACCTTTCTACCTAGTGAGTATCAGGGTGTAACATTGGTATGGAGTGTGTTCGACAGTGTGACATTGTTATATGTGAGATTCCCACCGTGTAAACTTGTTATGTGGGTGAGTTTCACAGGGTTACCTTGTATTTCGCTACATTCGAAATTGAAAATGTTATATTAGTGCATTCCTCAGCGTGACCTTTTTAGGTGAGTGAGTCCCATACTGTAAACTTGCCGCTGTACCATTTCACATCTGGCATTTGGAACAAATTCCATTCCACATCCGGTATCTGTCCAGAAGATCATTCTACTCTGGCATCTCGCCGCTGTACCATTACACATCCAGCATCTGTCATGAAGTCCATTCCACATCCGGATTCTCACAGAAGGACCATTCCACCTCCGGCATTTGGCAGGTGGACCATTCCACATCTGGCATCTGGCAGGTGGGCCATTCCACATCTGGCATCTGGCAGGTGGGCCATTCTACATCTGGCATCTGGCAGCAAACCATTCCCCATCCTGCAACTGGCAGGTGGTCTATTCCACACCAGCATCAGCCAGGCAGACCATTCCATATCCAGCATCTGGCAGATGACCATTCCACATCCTGAAACTGACAAGCATACCATTTCACATCTGGCATCTGGCACGAATTTCATTCCACATCCGGCATCCGTCCAGAAGATCATTCTACACCCGGCATCTCGCCGCTGCACCATTACACGTCTGGCATCTGGTACAAAGTCCATTCCACATCCGGATTCTCACAGAAGGACCATTCCACCTCCGGCATCTGGCAGGTGGAACATTCCACATCTGGCGTCTCGCAGGTGGACAATTATACCTCCGACATCTTGCAGGTGCACAATTCCACATCTAGCATCTGGCACGAATTATATTGTACATCCACATTCTCACATGAGGACCATCTGGTAGATGTACCATTCCAAATCCGGAACGTGTCAGAGGAACATTCCACATCCAGCATCTTCCAGATGGACAATTCCACATCTGGCTTGTGTTAGGCAGAGCAGTCCATGTCCAGCAAATGGCAGGAAGATGATACCAGATTCAGCATCTTACAGGAAGTCCATTCCACATCTAGCATCTGGCAGGTAGTCAATTCTAAATCCAGCATCTCACTGGCAGACATGTCTAAATCTGGCATCTGGGAGGCCAACCAGTCCACATTCAATATCCGGCAGGAGTACCATTCCACATCTGGCATTTGGCAGCAAACAAATCCAC
Organism: Narcine bancroftii; assembly: GCF_036971445.1. Lineage (NCBI taxonomy): Eukaryota > Metazoa > Chordata > Chondrichthyes > Torpediniformes > Narcinidae > Narcine > Narcine bancroftii. The sequence goes on from NW_027211899.1 coordinate 1,100,435, forward strand.
ATCCGGCGATTGACAGTATATATTTGTTATTTGAGTGAGTTCCACAGTGTAACCGTGTTATGTGAGTCAGTTCCACACTGTAACATTGTCATGTGAGAGAATAGCACAGTATAAGTTTGTTCACTTAGTGAATCCCATATTGTAAACTTCATGTTAGTGAGTCCCACAGTGTAAACTTGTTCTGTGTGTCATTTACACAGTGTCACCTTATTATGTTTGTCTCAAAATTTGACCTTGCTTACTTAGTGAAACCCATATTCTAAACTATATGTTAGTGTGTCCCACAGTGTAAACTTGTTGTGTGAGTAAATTACACAGTGTGACCTTGTTTTGTGAGTGATTCCCACCATGTAAACTTGTTATGTGTCTGAGTTTCAGAGTGTAACCTTGTAATTTTGCTAAATTCGATATGATAAAAGTTATGTTAGTGAGTTCCTCAGTGCAAAATTTTTAGGTGAGTGTGTTCCACAGTGTGAGTGTGTCGCACCATTTGACCTTGTAATATGAGAGAGTTTCAAAGTGTGACGATGTTTTGGAAGTGAATTCCACAGTGTCAGCCTGTCTAGTTAGTGAGCCTCAGAGTGTAACTTTGGTATAGAGTGAGTTTGACAGTGTGACATTGTTATGTGTTAGATTCCCACCGTGGAAATTTGTTATGTGTCTGAGTTTCACAGTGTTACCTTTTAATTTCCCTAAATTCAATGTTGAAAATGTGATGTTAGAGAGTTCCTCAGTGTACCCTTTTTAGGTGAGTGAGTCCCACAGTGTATACTTGTTTTGTCAGTCAGCTCCACAGTGTAACTGTGTTATGTGAATCAGTTCCACACTGTAACATTGTCATGTGAGAGAGTTCCACAGTATAATTTTGTTCACTTAGTGAATCCCACATTGTAAACTTCATCTTAGTGTGTCCCACAGTGTAATCTTCTTGTGCGAGTTATTAACATTTTGTGTCCTTGTTTTGTGAGTGATTCCCACCATGTAAACTTGTTATGTGTCTGAGTTTCACAGTGTAACCTTGTAATTTTGCTAAATTCGATACTGAAAATTTTATATTAATGAGTCCATCAGTGCAACTTTTTTAGGTGAGTGAGTCCCACAGTGTATACTTGTTATGTCAGTCAGCTCCACAGTGTAACTGTGTTATGTGAGTCAGTTCCACACTGTAACATTGTCATGTGAGTGAGTTGCACAGTATAAGTTTGTTCACTTAGAGAATCCCATATTGTAAACTTCATGTTCGTGTGTCCCACAGTGTAAACTTGGTGTGTGAGTAATTTACACAGTGTGACCTTGTTTTGAGAGTGATTCCCACCATGTAAACTTGTTATATGTCTGAGTTTCACAGTGTAACCTTGTAATTTTGCTAAATTCGATATTGAAAAAGTTGTGTTAGTGAGTTCCTCAGTGCAACTTTTTTAGATGAGTGAATTCCACAGTGTAAACTTGTTATGTGAATCAGTTCCACAGTGTAAATTTGTCATGTGAGAGATTTGCTCAGTATAATTTTGTTCACTTAGTGAATCCCATATTTTAAACTACATGTTAGTGTGTCCCACAGTGTAAACTTGTTGTGTGAGTAAATTACACAGTGTGACCTTGTTTTGTGAGTGATTCCCACCATGTAAACTTGTTATGTGTCTGAGTTTCAGAGTGTAACCTTGTAATTTTGCAAAATTCGATATTATAAAAGTTATGTTAGTGAGTTCCTCAGTGCAAAGTTTTTAGGTGAGTGTGTTCCACAGTGTGAGTGTGTCCCTCCATTTGACCTTGTAATATGAGAGAGTATCAAAGTGTGACGATGTTATGGAAGTGAATTCCACAGTGTCAGCCTGTCCAGTTAGTGAGTCTCAGAGTGTAACATTGGTATAGAGTGAGTTTGACAGTGTGACATTGTTATGTGTGAGTTTCCCTCCGTGTAAATTTGTTATTTGTCTAAGTTTCACAGTGTAACCTTCTCATTTTGCTAAATTCGATATTGAAAAAGTTATGTTAGTGAGTTTCCCAGTGCAACTTTTTTAGATGAGTGAATTCCACAGTGTAAACTTGTTATGTGAGTCTGTTCCACAGTGTAAACTTGTCATGTGAGAGTTTTGCACAGTAAAATTTTGTTCACTTAGTGAATCCCACATTGTAAACTTCATGTTAGTGAGTCCCACAGTGTAAACTTGTGCTGTGTGTCATTTTCACAGTGTGGCCTTATTATGTGAGTCTCAAAATTTGACCTTGCTTACTTAGTGAAACCCATATACTGAACTATATGTTAGTGTGTCCCACAGTGTAAACTTGTGTGAGCAAATTACACAGTGTGACCTTGTCTTGTGTGTGATTCCCACCATGTAAACCTGTTATGTGTCTGAGTTTCACAGTGTAACCTTGTAATTTAGCTAAATTCGATACTATAAAAGTTATGTTAGTGAGTTCCTCAGTGGAAATTTTTTAGGTGAGTGTGTTCCACAGTGTGAGTGTGTCCCACCATTTGACCTTGTAATATGAGAGAGTTTCAAAGTGTGACGATGTTATGGAACTGAATTCCACAGTGTCAGCCTGTCTAGTTAGTGAGCCTCAGAGTGTAACATTGGTATAGAATGAGTTTGACAGTGTGACATTGTTATGTGTGAGATTCCCACCGTGTAAATTTGTTATGTGTCTGAGTTTCACAGTGTTACCTTTTAATTTCGCTAAATTCGATATTGAAAATGTGATGTTAGAGAGTTCCTCAGTGTACCCTTTTTAGGTGAGTGAGTCCCACAGAATATACTTGTTATGTCAGTCAGCTCTACAGTGTAACTGTGTTATGTGAATCAGTTCCACACTGTAACATTGTCATGTGAGAGAGTTCCACAGTATAATTTTGTTCACTTAGTGAATCCCACATTGTAAACTTCATGTTAGTGTGTCCAACAGTGTAATCTTCTTGTGCGAGTAATTAACATAATGTGTCCTTGTTATGTGAGTGATTTCCACCATGTATACTTGTTATGTGTCTGAGTTTCACAGTGTAACCTTGTAATTGGCTAAATTCGACATTGAAAATGTTATATTAATGAGTCCCTCAGTGCAACATTTTTAGGTGAGTGAGTTCCACAGTGTAAACTTGATTTGTTCGTCATTTACACAGTGTGACCTTATTATGTGAGTCCCAAAATTTAACCTTATTTCCTTAGTTAAACACATATTCTAAACTATATGTGAGTGTGTCCCACAGTGTAAACTTGTTGTGTGAGTAATTTACACAGTGTGACCTTGTTTTGAGAGTGATTCCCACCATGTAAACTTGTTATGTGTCTGAGTTTCACAGTGTAACCTTGTAATTTTGCTCCATTCGATGTTGAGAAAGTTATGTGAGTTTCTCAGTGCAACGTTTTTAGGTGAGTGAGTTCCACCGTGTAACCGTGTTATGTGAATCAGTTCCACACTGTAACAATGTCATGTGAGAGAGTTGCACAGTATAATTTTGTTCACTTAGTGAATCCCACATTTTAAACTTCATGTTAGTGTGTCCCACAGTGTAAACTTGTTGTGTGAGTAATTTACACAGTGTGACCTTGTTTTGTGAGTGATTATGTGTCTGAATTTCAGAGTGTAACCTTGTAATTTTGCTAAATTCGATATTGAAAAAGTTATGTAAGTGAGTTCCTCAGTGCAACATTTTTAGGTGAGTGTGTTCCACAGTGTGAGTGTGTCCCACCATTTGACCTTGTAATATGAGAGAGTTTCAAAGTGTGACGATGTTATGGAACTGAATTCCACAGTGTCAGCCTGTCTAGTTAGTGAGCCTCAGAGTGTAACATTGGTATAGAGTGAGTTTGACTGTGTGACATTGTAATGTGTGAGATTCCCACCGTGTAAACTTGTTCTGTAGTAAGTGAGTTTCACAGTGTTACCTTTTAATTTCCCTAAATTCGATATTGAAAATGTGATGTTAGAGAGTTCCTCAGTGTACCCTTTTTAGGTGAGTGAGTTCCACCGTGTAACCGTGTTATGTCAGTCAGTTCCACAGTGTAAACTTGTCAAGTGAGAGAGTTGCACAGTATAATTTTGTTTACTTAGTGAAACCCATATTCTAAACTATGTGTTAGTGTGTCCCACAGTGTAAACTTGTTGTGTGAGTAATTTACACAGTGTAACTTTGTTATGTGAGTGATTTCCACCATGTAAACTTGTTATGTGTCTGAGTTTCACAGTGTAACCTTGAAATTTTGCTAAATTCGATATTGAAAAAGTTATGTAAGTGAGTTCCTCAGTGCAACATTTTTAGGTGAGTGTGTTCCACAGTGAGAGTCAGTCCCACCATTTGACCTTGTAATATGAGAGAGTTTTAAAGTGAGACGTTGTTATGGAAGTGAATTCCACAGTGTCAACCTGTCTAGTTAGTGAGCCTCAGAGTGTAACATTGGTATAGAGTGAGTTTGACTGTGTGACATTGTAATGTGTGAGATTCCCACCGTGTAAACTTGTTCTGTAGTAAGTGAGTTTCACAGTGTTACCTTTTAATTTTGCTAAATTCGATATTGAAAATGTTATATTCATGAGTCCATCAGTGCAACTTTTTTAGGTGAGTGAGTTCCACAGTGTAAACTTTACTTGTGCGTCATTTACGCAGTGTGACCTTATTATGTGAGTCCCAAAATTTAACTTGTTTTTCTTATTTAAACACATATTCTAAACTATATGTGAGTGTGCCCCACAGTGTAAACTTGTTGTCTGAGTAATTTACACAGTGTGACCTTGTTTTGAGAGTGATTCCCACCATGTAAACTTGTTATGTGTCTGAGTTTCAAAGTGTAACCTTATAATTTTGCTAAATTCGATATTGAAAAAGTTATGTTAGTGAGTTCCTCAGTGCAACTTTTTTAGGTGAGTGAGTTCCACAGTGTAAACTTGTTATGTGAGTCTGTTCCACAGTGTAAACTTGTCATGTGATAGATTTGCACAGTATAATTTTGTTCACTTAGTGAATCCCATGTTGTAAACTTCATGTTAGTGAGTCCCACAGTGTAAACTTGCTCTGTGTGTCATTTACACAGTGTCACCTTATTATTAGTCTCAAAATTTGACCTTGCTTACTTAGTGAAACCCATATTCTAAACTATATGTTAGTGTGTCCCACAGTGTAAACTTGTTGTGTGAGTAAATTACACAGTGTGACCTTGTTTTGTGAGTGATTCCCACCATGTAAATCTGTTATGTGTCTGAATTTCACAATGTAACCTTGTAATTTTGCTAAATTCGATATTATTAAAGTTATGTTAGTGAGTTCTTCAGTGCAAATTTTTTAGGTGAGTGTGTTCCACAGTGTGAGTGTGTCCCTCCATTTGACCTTGTAATATGAGAGAGTTTCAAAGTGTGACGATGTTATGGAAGTGAATTCCACAGTGTCAGCCTGTCTAGTTAGTGAGCCTCAGAGTGTAACATTGGTATAGAGTGAATTTGACAGTGTGACATTGTTATGTGTGAGATTCCCACCGTGTAAATTTGTTATGTGTCTGAGTTTCACAGTGTTACCTTTTAATTTCCCTAAATTCGATATTGAAAATGTGATGTTAGAGAGTTCCTGAGTGTACCCTTTTGAGGTGAGTGAGTCCCACAGTGTATACTTGTTATGTCAGTCAGCTCCACAGTGTAACTGTGTTATGTGAATCAGTTCCACACTGTAACAATGTCATGTGAGAGAGTTGCACAGTATAATTTTGTTCACTTAGTGAATCCCACATTTTAAACTTCATGTTAGTGTGTCCCACAGTGTAAACTTGTTGTGTGAGTAATTTACACAGTGTGACCTTGTTTTGTGAGTCCCAAAATTTAATCTTGCTTCCTTAGTTAAACACATGTTCTAAACTATATGTTAGCGTGTCCCACAGTGTAAACTTGTTCTGTGAGTAAATTACACAGTGTGACCTTGTTTTGTGAGTGATTCCCACCATGTAAACTTGTTATGTGTCTGAGTTTCACAGTGTAACCTTGTAATTTAGCTAAATTCGATATTATAAAAGTTATGCTAGTGAGTTCCTCAGTGCAAATTTTTTAGGTGAGTGCGTTCCACAGTGTGAGTGTGTCCCACCATTTGACCTTGTAATATGAGAGTTTCAAAGTGTGACGATGTTATGGAAGTGAATTCCACAGTGTCAGCCTGTCTAGTTAGTGAGCCTCAGAGTGTAACATTGGTATAGAGTGAGTTTGACAGTGTGACTTTGTTATGTGTGAGATTCCCACCGTGTAAATTTGTTATTTGTCTGAGTTTCACAGTGTAACCTTGTAATTTTGCGAAATTCGATATTGAAAATTTTATATTAATGAGTCCATCAGTGCAACTTTTTTAGGTGAGTGAGTCCCACAGTGTATACTTGTTATGTCAGTCAGCTCCACAGTGTAACTGTGTTATGTGAGTCAGTTCCACACTGTAACATTGTCATGTGAGAGAGTTGCACAGTATAAGTTTGTTCACTTAGAGAATCCCATATTGTAAACTTCATGTTCGTGTGTCCCACAGTGTAAACTTGGTGTGTGAGTAATTTACACAGTGTGACCTTGTTTTGAGAGTGATTCCCACCATGTAAACTTGTTATATGTCTGAGTTTCACAGTGTAACCTTGTAATTTTGCTAAATTCGATATTGAAAAAGTTGTGTTAGTGAGTTCCTCAGTGCAACTTTTTTAGATGAGTGAATTCCACAGTGTATACTTGTTATGTCAGTCAGCTCCACAGTGTAACTGTGTTATGTGAGTCAGTTCCACACTGTAACATTGTGTTGTGAGAGATTTGCACAGTATAATTTTGTTCACTTAGTGAATCCCATATTGTAAACTTCATGTTAGTGAGTCCCACAGTGTAAACTTGTTCTGTGTGTCATTTACACAGTGTCACCTTATTATGTGAGTCTCAAAATTTAACCTTGCTTACTTAGTGAAACCCATATTCTAAACTATATGTTAGTGTGTCCCACAGTGTAAACTTGTTCTGTGAGTAAATTACACAGTGTGACCTTGTTTTGTGAATGATTCCCACCATGTAAACTTGTTATGTGTCTGAGTTTCACAGTGTAACCTTGTAATTTAGCTAAATTCGATATTATAAAAGTTATGTTAGTGAGTTCCTCAGTGCAAATTTTTTAGGTGAGTGCGTTCCACAGTGTGAGTGTGTCCCACCATTTGACCTTGTAATATAAGAGTTTCAAAGTGTGACGATGTTATGGAACTGAATTCCACAGTGTCAGCCTGTCTAGTTAGTGAGCCTCAGAGTGTAACATTGGTATAGAGTGAGTTTGACAGTGTGACTTTGTTATGTGTGAGATTCCCACCGTGTAAATTTGTTATTTGTCTGAGTTTCACAGTGTAACCTTGTAATTTTGCGAAATTCGATATTGAAAATTTTATATTAATGAGTCCATCAGTGCAACTTTTTTAGGTGAGTGAGTCCCACAGTGTATACTTGTTATGTCAGTCAGCTCCACAGTGTAACTGTGTTATGTGAGTCAGTTCCACACTGTAACATTGTCATGTGAGAGAGTTGCACAGTATAAGTTTGTTCACTTAGAGAATCCCATATTGTAAACTTCATGTTCGTGTGTCCCACAGTGTAAACTTGGTGTGTGAGTAATTTACACAGTGTGACCTTGTTTTGAGAGTGATTCCCACCATGTAAACTTGTTATATGTCTGAGTTTCACAGTGTAACCTTGTAATTTTGCTAAATTCGATATTGAAAAAGTTGTGTTAGTGAGTTCCTCAGTGCAACTTTTTTAGATGAGTGAATTCCACAGTGTATACTTGTTATGTCAGTCAGCTCCACAGTGTAACTGTGTTATGTGAGTCAGTTCCACACTGTAACATTGTGTTGTGAGAGATTTGCACAGTATAATTTTGTTCACTTAGTGAATCCCATATTGTAAACTTCATGTTAGTGAGTCCCACAGTGTAAACTTGTTCTGTGTGTCATTTACACAGTGTCACCTTATTATGTGAGTCTCAAAATTTAACCTTGCTTACTTAGTGAAACCCATATTCTAAACTATATGTTAGTGTGTCCCACAGTGTAAACTTGTTCTGTGAGTAAATTACACAGTGTGACCTTGTTTTGTGAATGATTCCCACCATGTAAACTTGTTATGTGTCTGAGTTTCACAGTGTAACCTTGTAATTTAGCTAAATTCGATATTATAAAAGTTATGTTAGTGAGTTCCTCAGTGCAAATGTTTTAGGTGAGTGCGTTCCACAGTGTGAGTGTGTCCCACCATTTGACCTTGTAATATGAGAGAGTTTCAAAGTGGGATGATGTTATGGAAGTGAATTCCACAGTGTCAGCCTGTCTAGTTAGTGAGCCTCAGAGTGTAACATTGGTATAGAGTGAGTTTGACTGTGTGACATTGTAATGTGTGAGATTCCCACCATGTAAACTTGTTCTGTAGTAAGTGAGTTTCACAGTGTTACCTTTTAATTTTGCTAAATTCGATATTGAAAATGTTATATTCATGAGTCCATCAGTGCAACTTTTTTAGGTGAGTGAGTTCCACAGTGTAAACTTGACTTGTGCGTCATTTACGCAGTGTGACCTTATTATGTGAGTCCCAAAATTTAACCTTGTTTCCTTAGTTAAACACATATTCTAAACTATATGTGATGTGTCCCACAGTGTAAACTTGTTGTCTGAGTAATTTACACAGTGTGACCTTGTTTTCAGAGTGATTCCCACCATGTAAACTTGTTATGTGTCTGAGTTTCACAGTGTAACCTTCTAATTTTGATAAATTCGATATTGAAAAAGTTATGTTAGTGAGTTCCTCAGTGCAAATTTTTTAGGTGAATGTGTTCCACAGTGTAAACTTGTCATGTGAGAGATTTGCACAGTATAATTTTGTTCACTTAGTGAATCCCATATTGTAACCTTCATGTTAGTGAGTCCCAGTGTAAACTTGTTCTGTGTGTCATTTACACAGTGTCACCTTGTTATGTGAGTCTCAAAATTTAACCTTGCTTACTTAGTGAAACCCATATTCTAAACTTTCTGTTAGTGTGTCCCACAGTGTAAACTTGTTGTGTGAATAAATTACACAGTGTGACCTTGTTTTGTGAGTGATCCCTCCATGTAAACTTGTTATGTGTCTGAGTTTCACAGTGTAACCTTGTAATTTTGCTAAATTCGATATTATAAAAGTTATGTTAGTGAGTTCCTCAGTGCAAATTTTTTAGGTGTGTTCCACAGTGTGAGTGTGTCCCTCCATTTGACCTTGTAATATGAGAGAGTTTCAAAGTGTGACGATGTTATGGAAGTGAATTCCACAGTGTCAGCCTGTCTAGTTAGTGAGCCTCAGAGTGTAACATTGGTATAGAGTGAGTTTGACAGTGTGACATTGTTATGTGTGAGATTCCCACCGTGTAAATTTGTTATTTGTCTGAGTTTCACAATGTAACCTTCTAATTTTGCTAAATTCGATATTGAAAAAGTTATGTTAGTGTGTTCCTCAGTGCAACTTTTTAGATGAGTGAATTCCACAGTGTAAACTTGTTATGTGAGAGATTTGCACAGTAAAATTTTGTTCACTTAGTGAATCCCACATTGTAAACTTCATGTTAGTGAGTCCCACAGTGTAAACTTGTGCTGTGTGTCATTTACACAGTGTGACCTTATTATGTGAGTCTCAAAATTTGACCTTGCTTACTTAGAGAAACCCATATTCTGAACTATATGTTAGTGTGTCCCACAGTGTAAACTTGTTGTGTGAGTAAATTACACAGTGTGACCTTGTCTTGTGTGTGATTCCCACCATGTAAACCTGTTATGTGTCTGAGTTTCACAGTGTAACCTTGTAATTTTGCTAAATTCGATATTATAAAAGTTATGTTAGTGAGTTCCTCAGTGCAGATTTTTTAGGTGAGTGTGTTCCACAGTGTGAGTGTGTCCCACCATTTGACCTTGTAATATGAGAGAGTTTCAAAATGTGACGATGTTATGGAAGTGAATTCCACAGTGTCAGCCTGTCTAGTTAGTGAGCCTCAGAGTGTAACATTGGTATAGAGTGAATTTGACAGTGTGACATTGTTATGTGTGAGATTCCCACCGTGTAAATTTGTTATGTGTCTGAGTTTCACAGTGTTACCTTTTAATTATGCTAAATTCGATATTGAAAATGTGATGTTAGAGAGTTCCTCAGTGTACCCTTTTTAGGTGAGTGAGTCCCACAGTGTATACTTGTTATGTCAGTCAGCTCTACAGTGTAACTGTGTTATGTGAATCAGTTCCACACTGTAACATTGTCATGTGAGAGAGTTGCACAGTATAATTTTGTTCACTTAGTGAATCCCACATTGTAAACTTCATGTTAGTGTGTCCCACAGTGTAATCTTCTTGTGCGAGTAATTAACATAATGTGTCCTTGTTATGTGAGTGATTTCCACCATGTATACTTGTTATGTGTCTGAGTTTCACAGTGTAACCTTGTAATTTTGCTAAATTCGACATTGAAAATGTTATATTAATGAGTCCGTCAGTGCAACTTTTTTAGGTGAGTGAGTTCCACAGTGTAAACTTGATTTGTTCGTCATTTACACAGTGTGACCTTATTATGTGAGTCCCAAAATTTAACCTTATTTCCTTAGTTAAACACATATTCTAAACTATATGTGAGTGTGTCCCACAGTGTAAACTTGTTGTGTGAGTAATTTACACAGCGTGACCTTGTTTTGAGAGTGATTCCCACCATGTAAACTTGTTATGTGTCTGAGTTTCACAGTGTAACCTTGTAATTTTGCTAAATTCGATATTGTTTGTTCGTGAGTTCCTCAGTGCAACTTTTTTGGGTGAGTGAGTTCCACAGTGTATACTTGATTTTTGCGTCATTTACACAGTGTGACATTATTATGTGAGTCCCAAAATTTAACCTTGCTTCCTTAGTTAAATACATGTTCTAAACTATATGTGAGTGTGTCCCACAGAGTAAACTTTTTGTGTGAGTAATTTACACAGTGTGACCTTGTTTTGAGAGTGATTCCCACCATGTAAACTTGTTATGTGTCTGAGTTTCAAAGTGTAACCTTGTAATTTTGCTAAATTCGATATTAAAAATGTTATATTAATGAGTCCATCAGTGCAACTTTTTTAAGGTGAGTGAGTTCCACAGTGTAAACTTGACTTGTGAGTCTGTTCCACTGTGTAAACTTGTCATTTGAGAGATTTGCACAGTATAATTTTGTTCACTTAGTGAATCCCATATTGTAAACTTCATGTTAGTGAGTCCCACAGTGTAAACTTGTTCTGTGTGTCATTTACACAGTGTCACCTTATTATGTGAGTCTCAAAATTTGACCTTGCTTACTTAGTGAAACCCATATTCTAAACTATATGTTCGTGTGTCCCACATTGTAAATTTGTTATGTGATTAATTTACACAGTGTGACCTTATTATGAGTCCCACAAATTGACCTTATTACGTGAGAGATTCCCACAGTGTAAACTTTTTGTGTGAGTGAGTTTGAAAGTTTGACATTGTTATGGAAGTGAATTCCACAGTGATAACCTGTCTAGTTAGTGAGCCTCAGGGTGTATCATTGGTATGGAGTGTGTTCGACAGTGTGACATTCTTATGTGTGAGATTCCCATCGTGAAAATTTGTTATTTGCGTGAGATTCACAGTGTAACCTTATACTTTTTCTAAATTCGAGATTGAAAATATGATGTTAGGGAGTTCCACAGTGTAACATTGTCAAGTGAGAGAGTTGCACAGTATAAGTTTGTTCACTTAGAGAATCCCACATTGTAAACTTCATGTTAGTGTGTCCCACAGTGTAAACTTGTTGTGTGAGTAATTTACACAGTGTGACCTTGTTTTGTGAGTGATTCCCACGATGTAAACTTGTTATGTGTCTGAATTTCACAGTGTAACCTTGTAATTTTGCTAAATTCTATATTGAAAAAGTTATGTAAGTGAGTTCCTCAGTGCAACATTTTTAGGTGAAGGGGTTCCACAGTGAGAGTGAGTCCCACAATTTGACCTTGTAATATGAGAGAGTCTTAAAGTGAGACGTTATGGAAGTGAATTCCACATTGTCAACCTGTCTAGTTAGTGAGCCTCAGAGTGTAACATTGGTATAGAGTGAGTTTGACTGTGTGACATTGTAATGTGTGAGATTCCCACCGTGTAAACTTTTTCTGTAGTAAGTGAGTTTCACAGTGTTACCTTTTAATTTCGCTAAATTCGATGTTAGTGAGTTCCTCAGTGTAACCTTGTTGTGTGAGAGATTCCCACCGTGTAAACTTGTTATGTGTCTGAGTTTAACAGTGTAACCTTGCAATTTTGCTAAATTCGATATTGAAAATGTTATGTCAGTCAGTTCCTCAGTGTAACCTTTTTCGGTGAGTGAGTTCCACAGTATAACCTTGTTATGTGAGTGAGTTCCACAGTGTAACCGTGTTATGTGAGTCAGTTCCACAGTGTAAACTTGTCAAGTGAGAGAGTTGCACAGCATAATTTTGTTTACTTAGTGAAACCCATATTCTAAAGTATATGTTAGTGTGTCCCACAGTGTAAACTTGTAGTGTGAGTAAATTACACAGTGTGACCTTGTTTTGTGAGTGATTCCCACCATGTAAACTTGTTATGTGTCTGAGTTTCACAGTGTAACCTTGTAATTTTGCTAAATTCGATATTGTTTGTTCGTGAGTTCCTCAGTGCAACTTTTTTGGGTGAGTGAGTTCCACAGTGTATACTTGATTTTTGCGTCATTTACACAGTGTGACATTATTATGTGAGTCCCAAAATTTAACCTTGCTTCCTTAGTTAAATACATGTTCTAAACTATATGTGAGTGTGTCCCACAGAGTAAACTTTTTGTGTGAGTAATTTACACAGTGTGACCTTGTTTTGAGAGTGATTCCCACCATGTAAACTTGTTATGTGTCTGAGTTTCAAAGTGTAACCTTGTAATTTTGCTAAATTCGATATTGAAAGAGTAATGTTAGTGAGTTCCTCAGTGCAACTTTTTTAGGTGAGTGAGTTCCACAGTGTATACTTGATTTGTGCGTCATTTACACAGTGTGACCTTATTATGTGAGTCCCAAAATTTAACTTTGCTTCCTTAGTTAAACACATATTCTAAACTATATGTGAGTGTGTCCCACAGACTAAACTTGTTGTGTGAGTAATTTACACAGTGTGACCTTGTTTTGAGATTGATTCCCACCATGTAAACTTGTTATGTGTCTGAGTTTCACAGTGTAACCTTATAATTTTGCTAAATTCGATATTATAAAAGTTATGTTAGTGAGTTCCTCAGTGCAAATTTTTTAGGTGAGTGTGTTCCACAGTGTGAGTGTTGTCAGAAATAAAACTTCTCACACATGAGTCTCTTTAAAACTGATGACACGACAAGCTTTATTTACAAGTCTGCAGAGTTGGACTCAACTGGTTTCTCACCAGTTAAGCCCCGATACATACAGTGCATTGATTTTTATACCTTTATTATTTGCCCTTCCCCTTCTTATTAATACTGTTTTAATTGGTTAGTATTACAAAAACATTCTAAGTATAACTGCATTATTAATTATCACGTTCGTTACGTACGCTGTGAACTCTACATTCACTGAATTCTGTTTCTCACACTTCTTATCAATCCTTTGTCTCCTGCATGTCTCTCACTATGACCATGAAAAGATAGGTTTAAAAAAACATATTCAGCAGCTCCTTCTGTCCTTGACTGCTAGTAAACTCTCTGTCCGTTCTGGCTTCCCTGTTTATGATTAATCATCACATTTTAACTTAAGTCTTTTTAACCTAAATTCTCTATATCACAAGTGTGTCCCACCATTTGACCTTGTAATATGAGAGAGTTTCAAAGTGGGATGATGTTATGGAAGTGAATTCCACAGTGTCAGCCTGTGTAGTTAGTGAGCCTCAGAGTGTAACATTGGTATAGAGTGAGTTTGACTGTGTGACATTGTAATGTGTGAGATTCCCACCGTGTAAACGTGTTCTGTAGTAAGTGAGTTTCACAGTGTTACCTTTTAATTTCGCTAAATTCGATATTGAAAATGTGATGTTCCTCAGTGTAATCTTTTTAGGTGAGTGAGTCCCACAATGTGACCTTATTATGTGAGTCCCAAAATTTGACGTTGTTGTGTGAGAGATTCCCACCGTGTAAACTCATTATGTGTCTGAGTTTAACAGTGTAACGTTGTAATTTTGCTAAATTGGATATTGAAAATGTTATGTTAGTCAGTTCCTCAGTGTAACCTTTTTCGGTGAGTGAGTTCCACAGTATAACCTTGATATGTGAGTCAGTTCCACAGTGTAAACGTTATGTGAGAGATTTGCACAGTATAATTTTGGGTACTTAGTGAATCCCATATTGTAAACTTCATGTTAGTGAGTCCCACAGTGTAAACTTGTTATGTGTCTGAGTTTCACAGTGTTACCTTTTAAAATCGCTAAATTTGATATTGAAAATGTGATGTTAATGAATTCCTCAGTGTAACCTTTTTAGGTGAGTGAGTTCCACAGTGTAAACGTCATGTGAGCTAGTTCCACGCTATACTTCTGTTTACTTAATGAAACCCATATTCAAAATTATATAATAGTGTGTCCCACAGTGCAAACTTGTTGTGTGAGTAATTTACACAGTGTGACCTTGTTATGTGAATGATTTCCACCATTTAAACTTGTTATGTGTCTGAGTTGCACAGTGTAACCTTGTAATTTTGCTAAATTCGATATTGAAAATGTTATGTTAGTGAGTTCCTCAGTGCAACTTTTTTAGGTGAGTGTGTTCCACAGTGTAAACTTTTTAGGTGAGTAAGTTCCACAGTGTAAACTTGTCATGTGAGAGAGTTTCACAGTATAATTTTGGGTACTTAGGGAATCCCATATTGTAAACTTTATGTTAGTGAGTCCCACAGTGTAAATTTGTTATGTGAATAATTTACACAGTGTGACCTTATTATGTGAGTCCCACAAATTGATCTTATTATGTGAGAGATTCCGACTGTGTAAACTTGTAATGTCAGTGAGTTTGAAAGTTTGACATTGTTATGGAAGTGATTTCCACAGTGTCAACCTTTCTACTTAGTGAGTATTTAGGTGTAACATTTGTATGGAGTGTGTTCGACAGTGTGACATGGTTTTATGTGAGATTCCCACCGTGTAAACTTGTTATGTGGGTGAGTTTCACAGTGTTACCTTGTATTTTGCTAAATTCGACATTGAAAATTGTTATAGATAGAGAATTTAGTTTAAAAAGGGCTTAAGTTAAAATGTGATGATTAATCATAAAAGGGGAAGCCAGAATAGACAGGGAGCTTACCATAAAAGTTCAGCTAGACAATGTTATAACAAACAGAGATTTTCAAGGTCACAGAGAGACAGGTAGGAGCCAAAGATTGATAAAAAGAGTGAGAAACAGAATTTAGTGTGTGTAGAGTTCGTAGTGTACATAACAAACATGATAATTACAAATGCAAGTGTACTTAGGATGATTTTACAAAAACTAACCAATTAAAACAGTGTTAAAAAGAAGGGGAAGGACAAACAAAAAAGGTATAAAAATCAATGCACTGTATGTATCGGGGCTTGACTTGGCCAGTTGAGTCCAACTCTGCAGACTTGTAAATAAAGCTTGTCGTGTCATCAATTATAAAGACTCATGTGTGAGAATTTGTACTCTGACAATTGGGGGCTCGTCCGGGATCTACACTCCAGCCGTGGGAGGAGGCGAGAAAGAAGGACATCGGAGGTGGTGCACCCCGCTGAATTCAGCGGCTCCTAGTCCCTTGCTCGTCGCCTTGGGCGGCTTGAGTGAGTGGTATCCGGACAAGGTGACACAACAAGACGAAAAGGAGAGGGGTGATGGTTCAATCCCCAGGAAGACACCGGTAAGTGACGACTTACGATTGTGGTGTGGGGATTGACGGATGAGACCACCCAGGTAACGGTCATGACAGGATAAAAAATCTATAAAACGATAAATCAGGTGTAGAGCCTTTGTCGTGGCGTGAGGACCCTGTTTTGGGACCCTAGGATAGACCCCAGGGAAACCTCGGCGGGAACTGGCGGAGGGATAGTACCTCCGACGAGGCGTCCAAGAAGAAAGGGAGTAGGGTCCCGAACGGGAGGGTCCTCAGCAACGATAAATGGATCTAGGTGGGAAAAATGGGAGGATCAAAATCTAAGGGCTCGTCTGAAAGATCAGGACATTTTCCAGGAGTTCCCCTTGACAGCCCTTTGGGGAGAATGTTTGAAAATTGGGATAGTAAACGATATCGAGACAAAAACAAGAAAAAGATGGTTCAATATTGTCTTCTTTAGTCGAAACAGCCTATCAAAGGTTCCTCGGTCTGGTGGCCGAAATTTGGATCTGATGAGGATTGGGTTATACAAGCATTAAACATATATGTAAACTCGAGACAAAAGGTGAATCAAGAAGAGTCGGCGTATGCATTTTGTTGGGTTCCCTGGCCAGGATCCTTAACAAAATGTTTTAAATTGAGGGTAGCGGGAGAAAAGAAGTGGGAACCTCTGGACAACCTCCCCCCTCCTTATGTTCCCCCGGTGCCCACTGCGCCCGAGAGAAGCTCGCTGCTAGAGGGGAAAGGTGATGAATCTGATTGCCCCAGAAGGGGCCGGGAACAAAGGGATGAATTAAGGGAGTCGGACCCTAAACTTCCACCGGTAAACCGACCCTGGACCAGATCCCAGACTGGTTCAGGACCATCGAAGTCTTCAGTAAGCCTAAATCCCCTGAGGGAAGTTCCTAAGGGAGGACCGGGAGGGGGAACGGGATATGTAAACGTTCCCCTAACTAGTACGGAGGTGCGGGGATTTAAGAAGGAAATGAAAAATCTATTGGAAGATCCCATGGGACTGGCCGAACAGTTCGACCAGTTCCTGGGACCAAACACATATACGTGGGAAGAGATGCACGCAATAATGGGAACATTATTCTCACCCCAGGAGAGGCAGATGATTCGACAGGCTGCCCTCCTCATGTGGGAACGTGAACAACCTGGGGACCCCAGACCCCATGAACAAAAATATCCCTTGAATGAACCCAGGTGGGACAAACGAACACCCGAGGGATTGGCAAGTATGAGACAATATAGAGAGTGGACGATTAAAGGGATACGGGAGGCTGTGCCAAAGGGTCACAATTTCACCAAGGCATTTAGGAACCACCAGGGGAAAGATGAGTCCCCTACTGATTTCTTGGAGAGGGTGAGAAAGAATGTCCAACAGTATGCGGGTGTGGACCCTAGTACACCAATGGGTGAACAGCTTATTCGAATTGAATTTGTTTCCAAATCGTGGCAGGACATTAGAAAGAAACTAGAAAAGGAGGAGGGCTGGAATGAAAAACCCCTGAGCGACCTGTTGAAAAAGGCGCAAAGAGTATATGTGCAGAGGGAAGAAGAAGGTCAAAAGAGGGCAGCGAAGATTATGGTACAGACTATCCGACAGATGAATGCCGAGTCCAGAGGGGAAAGGAAACAAAACCTTCCTCTAAGCAACCCAAGATATCCAAGAGAGGGAAGACCCCGGAGGTTCGTTAAGTGCTATTACTGCAATGAGGAAGGACACTTCAAGAGGGAATGCCCCCATTATAAGAGGGAAGTGCGTACCCTCGAACTCATGGAAGAAGATTAGGGGAGTCAGGGGTTCCGAATGTTGGGGACCAGGTTTAAGAGGGAACCCTTGGTAAAACTAAAAATTGGTCCCCAGGGAGAAGAGGTGGTGTTTATGGTGGACACGGGAGCGGAACGAAGTAGTGTAATAACTGTGCCGATCGGGACCGAGCCTGTAAAAAGCAATTTGAAAATTTCTGGGATAGAAGGGGCTCCCAGAATGGTATCGATAATTCCCCAAGTGACAGTGAAGCTGGAAGGGAGAGAAGGGGTACAGGACCTCTTGTTGTTACCGTCGGCCGGATTTAACCTCCTAGGAAGAGATTTACAGGCTCTCCTAGGTTTGGGTGCTCTCCCCGTGGACGGAGAAGTGCGAGTCCACCTCTGTGCTCTGAAGGAGGAGGATGAACGGCAGATTGACGAGAGAGTCTGGTATAAGAAGGGAAATCGAGGAGGTCTGGACATCCCACCTTTACATGTCACATTAATACCAGGTCATCAGCCGGTAAGAAAACGTCAGTATCCTATTTCTTTGGAAGGGAGGAAGGGGCCCTAATACGAGACGGACTATTGGAGGAATGCATGTCACCCTATAACACCCCTATACTCCCAGTGAAAAAGTCAGATGGATCCTATCGTCTAGTTCAGGATCTAAGAAGTTTGAATGCTATTGTTCAGACCCGCCACCCAGTGGTGCCTAATCCCTATACTATTATGAGTCGGATTCCCCCAGACCATGAGTGGTTTAGTGTTATCGACCTGAAGGACGCCTTCTGGACGTGTCCACTAGAAGAGGGAAGTAGAGATATGTTCGCGTTTGAATGGGAGAATCCATGGACAGGTAGACGGAGGCAGCTTCGGTGGGCTGTATTGCCCCAAGGGTTCACTGAATCTCCGAACCTGTTTGGACAAATGCTAGAACAAATCCTGGCGGACTATCCACGATCCGATGATTCCCAACTGAAGCAGTATGTGGACGATTTACTGTTATCAGGACCCAAGGAACAGGAAATGAGGGGAGATACAATTAGACTCTTGAATTATTTGGGGAAAAAGGGTCTGCGAGTGTCCAGGAACAAGTTACAGTTCGTTGAGAGGACTGTGGTATATCTGGGACACCAGATAAGCAAAGGACAGAGACAGATTACCCCTGAACGGATTGCGGGAATCACTAGAATGCCGTTACCCCGTAATAAGAAGGAAATAAGACAATTCCTGGGACTCTTAAGTTACTGTAGGTTATGGATAGAGGACTACTCAGCGTTGGTGAAGTTTATGTATGAAAAGCTGACAAGTGAAGATGAATATCCATTGAAATGGACCCAGGAGGAGAAGGGATGGTTTGTGGACTTGACGCGCCTGACGCGAGCCCCGGTACTCACTCTGCCCTCTTTAAAACAACCCTTCCAGCTATTTGTCACTCATAACCAAGGAACAGCTGTGGGAGTTTTAACGCAGGAAAAAGGCGGTCAGCAACACCCAGTGGCTTTCCTATCCAAAATGATGGACCCAGTGTCTTGCGGATGGCCGACGTGTATCCAGGGAGTAGCGGCTGCTGCTCTGTTGGTGGAGGAGACACGTAAACTTACTTTTGGAGGAAGGATGACTGTGTACACCTCCCATTCTGTGAGTGTTCTATTAACACAAACCGCCCATCGATGGCTGACTGATTCCTTCATATTAAAGTATGAGACCATTTTAATGGTCGGAGAAGATCTACAGTTTGCTAAGAATAATAGTTGCAACCCAGCTCAGTTTTTATACGGCAGTGAAACGGGAAGAAGTGGAGCACGACTGTGTCGAGTTGACGGATCTTCAGACCAAGACCTGAGAGGACCTTTGTGATACTCCTCTGGGAGAGGGATATGAATTCTACATTGACGGCTGCGCCAGATGTGTTGACGGAATGAGGAGAAGTGGGTATGCTATAATAGAAGGAAATGCTTGGAAAGTGGTAGAATCCGCGAGGCTACCCGGAAGCTGGTCGGCACAGACCTGTGAACTATATGCCTTGCAGAGAGCCCTCAGAATACTGGCAGAGAAAACTGGAACAATTTACACTGACTCCAAATACGCATACGGGGTAGTGCATACCTTTGGTAAGATCTGGAAGGAGCGCGGTCTGATTACATCAAGAGGAAAGGAATTGGCACACGAACAGATGATTACTCTGACTTTGGAAGCCCTGACATTACCCCGGGAAATAGCAGTGGTCTACATACCAGGCCATCAGAGGGGAGATACACCGACCGCAATTGGGAACAGACTGGCTGATGAAGAGGCCAAAAGGGCAGCCATGCAACAAGAAGTCCATTTGCTGACCTTAATCCCAATAAGACAAGGTATAAAAAAGGCTCCCATTTTCACTGCTAAGGAAGAAAAGGACATGGCTCAGCTGGGCGCAAGCCAGCTGCCTGATGGAACATGGAAGACACCGGATGGAAGAATGGTTCAAATAAGGAAATAACTCGCAATATTTTAAAACACCTGCAGCATCAGAGCCACTGGGGCACCCAGGCCTTGTGCAACACAGTGCTTCGAGAATATGTGTGTAAGGGGATCTACACCTTGGCCCAACAGGAGGTGCAGAACTGCCACATCTGCACAAGAATTAATAAGAAGGTAATGAGGACGAATACCATGGGAGGTCAACCGTTGGCCATACGCCCCTTCCAAACAATCCAGATTGACTTCACAGAGTTACCTCAAGTCCAAAGATGGAAGTATCTGTTGGTGGTGATAGATCACTTTACCCGATGGGTGGAAGCCTTCCCAACAGTAAATGCTACAGCCTCTACAGTAGCTCGCCTCCTCCTAGAGCAGGTGATCCCCAGATATGGTATAATGGATTCTATAGACTCAGACAGGGGTCCACATTTTTGCTCCAAAGTCCAGCAATTGATTTGTGATGCATTGCAGGTCTCTTGGAAATTGCATACCCCTTGGCATCCACAAAGCTCAGGGAGGGTTGAACGTATGAATGGAACCCTAAAGACGCAATTGACAAAATTAATGGTGGAGTCTAAAATGCCTTGGATAAAGTGTCTGCCCCTGGCCTTATTGAGAATTCGTACTGCCCCATGCAGGGATGTGGGGTTGTCCCCTTATGAGATGATGTTTGGGCTTCCCTTCTGGAGTACAGTTGAGGGGTGTCCCATCTTGGGGGAAGGGGATATTTTTGTTAGGAACTATTTACAGGCACTGTCACGCTCTCTTACAGATTTACGAAAGAGGAGACTATTGGCACAAACACCGCCTCTAGACTTTTCTTTACACAAGGTGGAACCGGGAGACTGGATTCTCATCAAGACCTGGAAAACCGAAAGACTCCAGCCGCAGTGGGAAGGTCCATTCCAAGTTCTCTTGACTACAGAGGCTGCAGTACGAACAAGAGAGAAGGGGTGGACGCACGCATCCAGATTTAAGGGACCTGTAGAGGCGCCTCAGGACCCTGATACGGACTCAGATTGGACTTGTGTTCCTGGAGACAAACCTCTTACTTTGCGATTTCGCAGAAAGACTTGATTGACAATGTTATTGTTATATGCTTTGGTTTTTCTTGGTTTGCCTATGTCTTTGTCAGGTCTGAAGTGTAAGAAGTGCAGAGACACAGTAGTCCTTTTTCAGGACCGCACTTGGGAAAGAAAGGAGGGTAATTTCATTTCCCATACCTCAGTTTCAAAGAAATGCTGGGCACAAAATACCACCCAACATCCATATACCCCTTGTATGGAGAAAGAGGGAAGTAATGTGGGTCATCGGGGGTGTTTTGTTCCTCCTGCTTGTTTTGCCCTATCTTATTCCCTGTCTGCGCAGCCTAGTGATTTCGATGGTCCAGCAGACCATGCAACCAGGGGGCCTGGGAGACCCAGTTAGAATATTACTTCAGCAAGAAATTGATTTATAAGAAGATGGTTCTCTTCCCTGGGTTAAGGTCCCCATTCAGAAATAATACACACATTTTAAAGAAAGAAAAGGGTGGATTGTTAGAGATAGAGAATTTAGGTTAAAAAGGGCTTAAGTTAAAATGTGATGATTAATCATAAAAGGGGAAGCCAGAATAGACAGGGAGCTTACCATAAAAGTTCAGCTAGACAATGTTATAACAAACAGAGATTTTCATGGTCACAGAGAGACATGTAGGAGCCAAAGATTGATAAAAAGAGTGAGAAACAGAATTTAGTGTGTGTAGAGTTCGTAGTGTACGTAACAAACATGATAATTACAAATGCAAGTGTACTTAGGATGATTTTACAAAAACTAACCAATTAAAACAGTGTTAAAAAGAAAGGGAAGGACAAACAAAAAAGGTATAAAAATCAATGCACTGTATGTATCGGTGCTTGACTTGGCGAGAAGCCAGTTGAGTCCAACTCTGCAGACTTGTAAATAAAGCTTGTCGTGTCATCAATTTTAAAGAGACTCATGTGTGAGAATTTGTACTTCTGACAAAAATGTTATGTTAGTGAGTTCCTCAGTGCACCTTTTTTAGGTGAGTGAGTCCCACAGTGTAAACTTGTTATGTGTGTCATTTACACAGTGTGACCTTATTATGTGAGTCTCAAAATTTGACCTTGTTTCCTTCGTGAATCCCATATTCTAAACTATATGTTAGTGTGTCCCACAGTGTAAACTTGTTGTGTGAGTAAATTACACAGTGTGACCTTGTTTTGTGAGTGATTCCCACCATGTAAACTTGTTATGTGTCTGAGTTTCACAGTGTAACCTTGTAATTTTGCTAAATTCGACATTGAAAATGTGAAGTTAGTGAGTTCCTCAGTGCACCTTTTTTAGGTGAGTGAGTTCCACAGTGTAAACCTGTTATGTGATTCAGTTCCACACTGTAAACTTGTCATGTGAGAGATTTGCACAGTATAATTTTGGGTACTTAGGGAATCCCATATTGTAAACTTCATGTTAGTGAGTCCCACCATGTAAACTTGTTATGTGTCTTTGTTTCACAGTGTAACCTTGTAATTTTGCTAAATTCGATATTGAAAATTTTATGTTAGTGAGTTCCTCAGTGTAATCTTTTTAGGTGAGTGAGTTCCACAGTGTAAACTCTCATGTGAGAGATTTGGACAGTATAATTTTGTTTACTTAATGAAACCCATATTCTAAACTATATGTTAGTTTGTCGCACAGTGTGACCATGTTATGTGAGTAGGTCCCACTGGTTGACCTTGTTATATGCGAGAGTTTGAAAGTGTGACGTTGTTATGGAAGTGAATTCCACAGTGTCAACCTGTCTAGTTAGTGAGCCTCAGAGTGAAACATTGGTATGGAGTGTGTTGGACAGTGTGACATTGTTATGTGTGAGATTCGCACCGTGTAAACTAGTTATGTGGGTGAGTTTCACAGTGTAACCTTGTAATTTCGCTAAATTCGACATTGAAAATATTATGTTAGTGAGTTCCTCAGTGCAACTTTTTTAGGTGAGTGAGTTCCACAGTGTAAACTTGTCATGTGAGAGAGTTGCACAGTATACTTTTGTCCACTTAGTAAAACCCATATTCTAAACTATATGTTAGTGTGTCCCACAGTGTAAACTTCTGTGAGTAATTTACACAGTGTGACCTTGTTATGTGAATGATTTCCACCATTTAAACTTGTTATGTGTCTGAATTGCACAGTGTAACCTTGTAATTTTGCTAAATTCGATATTGAACATGTTATGTTAGTTAGTTCCTCAATGAAACATGTTTAGGTGAGTGTGTTCCACAGTGTAACCGTGTTATTTTGGAGAGTTCCACAGTATAATTTTGGGGACTTAGGGAATCCCATATTGTAAACTTTATGTTAGTGAGTCCCACAGTGTAAATTTGTTATGTGAATAATTTACACAGTGTGACCTTATTATGTGAGTCCCACAAATTGATCTTATTATGTGAGAGATTCCGACTGTGTAAACTTGTTATGTGAGTGAGTTTGAAAGTTTGACATTGTTATGGAAGTGATTTCCACAGTGTCAACCTTTCTACTTAGTGAGTATTTGGGTGTAACATTGGTATGGAGTGTGTTCGACAGTGTGACATGGTTATATGTGAGATTCCCACCGTGTAAACTTGTTATGTGGGTGAGTTTCACAGTGTTACCTTGTATTTTGCTAAATTCGACATTGAAAATGTTATGTTAGTGAGCTCCTCAGTGCTCCTTTTTTAGGTGAGTGAGTTCCACAGTGTAAACCTGTTATGTGATTTAGTTCCACAGTGTAAACTTGTCATGTGAGAGAGTTACACAGTATAATTTTGGGTACTTAGGGAATCCCATATTGTAAACTTTATGTTAGTGAGTCACACATTGTAAATTTGTTATCCGAGTAATTTACACAGTGTGACCTTATTATGTGAGTCTCAAAATTTGACCTTTTTTCCTTCGTGAATCCCATATTCTAAACTATATGTTAGTGAGTCCCACAGTGTAAACTTGTTCTGTGTGTCATTTACACAGTGTCACCTTATTATGTGAGTCTCAAAATTTGACCTTGCTTACTTAGTGAAACCCATATTCAAAACTATATCTTAGTGTGTCCCACAGTACAAACTTGTTGTGTGAGTAAATTACACAGTGTGACCTTGTCTTGTGAGTGATTCCCACCATGTAAACTTGTTATGTGTCTGAGTTTCACAGTGTAACCTTGTAATTTTGCTAAATTCGATATTATAAAAGTTATGTTAGTGAGTTCCTCAGTGCAAATTTTTTGGTGTGTTCTACAGTGTGAGTGAGTCCCACCATTTGAGCTTGTAATATGAGAGAGTTTGAAAGTGTGACGTTGTTATGGAAGTGAATTCCACAGTGTCAGTCTGTCTAGTTAGTGAGCCTCAGAGTGTAACATTGGTATAGAGTGAGTATGACAGTGTGACATTGTTATGTGTGAGATTCCCACCGTGTAAATTTGTTATGTAAGTGAGTTTCACAGTGTAACCTTGTAATTTTGCTAAATTCTATATTGAAAATGTTATGTTAGTGAGTCCAACAGTGTGACCTTATTATGTGAGTGAGTTTCAAAGTGTGACATCATTATGGAAGAGAATTCCTCAGAGTCAACCTGGCTAGTTAGTGAGTCTCACAGAGTAATATTGGTATGTCAGAGAATTCGACAGTGTGACGTTATGTGTTTGATTCTCACTGTGTACACTTTTTATGTGAGTGATTCCCACAGTGTAAATTTTTAATGTGAGAGAGTTCCACAGTGTAATCTTGTTATCTGAGTCAGTTTCACAGTGTAACATTGTTATTTGAGGGATTCCCATAGTGTTCTCATGTTCTGTGAGTGAGTCGCACAGTGTAAACTTGTTGTGTGAGTGATGGGAGTGAATTCCACAGTGTCAACCTCTCTAGTTAGTGAATCTCAGAGTGTAAAATTGGTATGTTAGTGAGTTTGACAGTGTGACGTTGTTATGTCTGAGATTCCCACCGTGTAAACATTTTGTTAGTCAGTTCCACAGTGTGACCTTGTTATTTGAGGGATTCCCATAGTGTTATCATGTTATGTGAGCGAGTTTATGTGTGTTAGTCAAACAGGGTGAACTTGTTCTGTGAGTGAGTCCCACAGTTTGACCTTGTTATGTCACTGAGTTCAACATTGAAAATGTAAGGTGAGTGGTTTTCACAGAGTAACCCTTTGATATGATTTTCATACTGTGTACTGGTTCTGTGAGTGAGTTCTACATTCAAACCATGTTATGTCAGTGAGGCCCACAGTGAAACCTTGTGAATTGATTAAGTACCAGAGTGTGAGCTTGTTATGTTCATAACTTCAACAGTGTGACCTTGCTGTTCTAGTGAGTTCCACAGTATAAACTTATTACCTGAGTTATTCCCACAGTTTAACCTTATTGAGGAGGTTTCCACAATGTAACTTTGTTAGGTGAATGAGTTTCACAGAATGAACTCTTTATATCAGTTTGTTCGACATTGAAAATATTATGTTAGTGAGTTCTAAAGTGTTATCTTGTTATGTGAGATAGTTCAATGGTGTAAACTTGTTATGTGAGAGAGTGGCACAGTATAATTTTGTTTAGTTAGTGAATCCCACATTGTAAATGTTCTGTGAGTGAGTCCCACAGTTTCACCTTCTTATGTCAGTGAGTTCGAGATTGAAAATGTAATGTGAGTGGTTTTCACAGTTTCACCTTTTGATATTAACGACCTTCACAATGTGGACTGGTCATGTGAGTGAGGTCCTCATTCCAGCCATGTGATGTTAATGAGTCTCACAGTGTAACCTTGTGAAGTAAAGTGGAGCACAGTGTGAGATTGTTATGTTGGTGACGTTCACAGTGTGACCTTGTTATGTGAGTCAGTTCCACAGTGTAACCTTGTTATTTGAGGGATTCCCATAGTGTTATCATGTTATGTGAGCGAGTTCTACTGTGTAAACATTAAAGTGAGTTAGTCAAACAGGGTGAACTTGTTCTGTGAGCGAGTCCCACAGTTTCACCTTGTTATGTCAGTGAGTTCGAGATTGAAAATGTAAAGTGAATGGTTTTTACAGTGTGACCTTTTGATATGAACGATTTTCACAATGTGGATGGTTATGTGTGTGAATTCCACATTCCAGCCATGTTATGTTAATGAGTTGCACTGTGTAACCTTGTTAAGGAAAGTGTACCAAAGTGTGAGATTGTTTTGTTGGTGACTTTCACAGTGTGACCTTGCTATTTGAGTTAGTTCCACAGTGTGATATTGATGTGCTAGTGAGTTCCACATTGCAAACTTATTATATGAGAGATTCCCACAGTTTAATTTTCTTATTGAGGGGGATTACACAACTTAACTTTGTTATTTGAATGAGTTCCACAGAAGGAACGTGATGTAATTTTTACCCACCGTCCTACCTTGTTATGTGAGTGAGTCCCACATTCTGACCTTGTTATATCACTGGGTTCGACATTGAAAATGTTTTGTTAGTGAGTTCCACAGTGTAACCTTGTTACGTGAGTGAGTTCCACTGTATAATCATGTTTTCTTTGTAAATCCCATATTGTACATTTTATGTTACTGAGTCCAACAGTGTAAGCTTGTTATGTGAGTAATTTTATCAGTGTGACCTGGAGATGTGATATTGTACTTTGAATTCAGCTTCAGATTTAGTAATAAAGTTTTGTATAAACTAAAGTACTCTCAGTGTGTGTGTCTGTTTTCTTTCAGAAGCTCAAACATTGTGACCAATCTAAAACGAACAAAGTGAGAGGTACTACTTTACCCATTGCCGAGAGCACTTCAGGATGCCGGATGTGGAATAGTCCATATGCAAGATGCTGGACGTGGAATGGTCCGCCTGCCATATACCGGATGTGGAATGGACCACCTGCCAGATGCTGGATGTGAAATGGTCAACCTGCCAGATGCTGGATGTGGAATGGTCAACCTGCCAGATGCTGGATGTGGAATGGTCCGCCTGCCAGATGCCAGATGTAGAATGGTCTTATGGCCAGATGCCAGGTTTGGAAAGTTCCGCCTGCCAGATGCCTTAAATGGAATAGTCCTCCTGCCAAATGCTAGATGTGGAATGATTACCCATTACCGAGAGCACTTCAGGATGTCAGATATCAAACAGTCCAACTGTCAGTTGCCGGATGTGAAATGGTCAACCTGCCAGATGCTGGATGTGGAATGGTCAACCTGCCAGATGCTGGATGTGGAATGGTCCGCCTGCCAGATGCCAGATGTAGAATGGTCTTATGGCCAGATGCCAGGTTTGGAAAGTTCCGCCTGCCAGATGCCTTAAATGGAATAGTCCTCCTGCCAAATGCTAGATGTGGAATGATTACCCATTACCGAGAGCACTTCAGGATGTCAGATATCAAACAGTCCAACTGTCAGTTGCCGGATGTGGAATGGTCCACCTGCCAGATGCCGGAAGTGGAATGGTTCACTTGCCAGATGCTAGATGTGGAATGATCTTCTGGTCAGATGCCAGATTTGGAAAGGACCTCCTGCCAGATGGCATGTGGAATAGTCCTCCTGCCAGATGCCACATGTGGAATGTTCCGCATGCCAGTTGCTGGATGTGGAATGGTCCACCAGCCAGATGCCGGAGGTGGAATGGTCTTCTTGCCACATGCCAGATGTTGAATGGTCCGCCTACCAGATGCCAGATGTAGAATGGACCGCCTGAGAGATGCCAGATGTGTAATGGTCTGGTCCGCCTCCCAGTTGCTAGATGTGGAATGATGGACCTGACTGATGAAAGATATGGAATGGTCCGCCTGGCTGATGCTGGAGTGGAATAGACCATGTTGCCAGATGAGGAATAGTTTGCTGGAGTGGAATAGACCACAGTTGCCGGATGAGGAATGGTTTGCTGTCAGATGCCAGATGTGGAATGGTGTTTTTCCTAGATGCAGGATGTGGAGTGTCGTCTGGCCAGATGCCAGATGTGGCATTGTCCACCCACTTGAGGTCAGATATTGACTAGTCTACCTGACAGATGCCAGCTGTGCAATGGTCTACCTGTGAGATGCCGGATTTGGAATGGACCACTTGTCAGATGCCGGATGCAGAATGGTCTGCATGTCAGATGTCAAAAGTCATATCAGCTTCCTGCCATTTGCTGGATATAGAAACGTCCACCTAACAGATGGCAGATATGCAATGGTCCCCCTGCAAAATGCCAGATGTGGAATAGTCCACTTGCCAGTTGCCAGATGTGTAATGGTTCACCGGCCATATGCCAAATGTAGAATTATCTTCTGGACAGATGCTGGATGTGGAATGGAATTCATGCCAGATGCCAGATGTGGAATGGTCTGTGTGGCAGATGCTGGTGTGGAATAGTCCACCTGCCAGATGCTGGAGGTTGAATGGTCATCCTTACAAATTGCAAATGTGGAATGGTCTGCCTAGAAGGTGCCAGATATGGTATTGTCCTCCTGCCATATGTGGAATGGTTCACTTGACAGATGCCAGATGTGAAATGGTCCACCTGCCAGATGCTGGATGGTGAATGGTCGACAGATACCAGATATGGAATGATCCATCTGAAAAATGCCTGATGTCAAATGGTATGCCTGCCAGATGCTGAATGTATAATGGTACTCCTGCCAGATGCTGGATGTGGAATGAGCCACCTGGCTGATGCTGTAGTGGAATAGTCCACCTGCCAGATGCCTGAGGTTGAATGGTCATCCTGCCAGATGCCAGATGTGGAATTGTCTGCCTACCAGATTTCAGATGTGAAATTGTCCACTTGCCAGATATCAGAGGTGGAATTGTCCTCCTGCCGGATGACAGATGTGGAATGTCCTGCCTGGCTGCTGTTAATGTGGAATAGTCCACCTGCCAGATGCAGAGGTGGAATGGTCATCCTGACAAATTGCAGATGGAATGGTCCACCTACCAGATGCCAGATATGGTATGGTCCTACTGCCAGATGTAAAATTGTCCTATTAACAGATGCCAGATGTGAAATGGTCCACCTGCCAAACACTGAATGTTGAATGGTCGACAGATGCCAGAAATGGAATGGTCTGCCTGAAAAATACCTGATGTGAAATTGTCTGCCTGCCAGATGCCGATTGTAGAATAGTACTCCTGTAGAATGCCAGATGTGGAATGGTCCAGCTTTCAATTGCCAGATGTGGATTGGTTTGCTGCCAAATGCCAGATGTGGAATGGTATTCCTGCCAGATGCTGAATGTGGAGCGGTTGGCCTGCCAGATGCCAGATTTGGACTGGTCTGCCAACGAGATGCCGGATTTAGAATTGACTACCTGCCAGATGCCGGATGTGGAATGGTCTGCCTGTCAGATGCTGAATCTGGTATCATCTTACTGCCATTTGCCTGCCGTGGACTGATCAGCCTAACAGATGTCGGATGTGGAATTGTCCACCTGGAAGATGCTGGATGTGGAATGTTCCTCTGCCAGATTCCGGATGTGGAATGGTACACCTGCCAAATGTTGGAGGTGGAATGGTCCTCATGTGAGAATCCGGATGTGGAATGGACTTCGTGCCAGTTTCTGGATGTGGAATGGACTGCTAGCAACTTACAGAATGTGGAATGGTCCTTTGCCAGATGCCGGATGTGGAATGTTCCGCCTGTCAGATTCATGATGTGGAATGGCCTTCGTGGAAAATGTCCGATGTGGAATGGTCCATCTGACATATGCTGGATGAGGACTAGTCTGCCTGCCAGAAGCAAGAAGGAGAATGGTCTTCCTGCCAGTTGCTGGATCTGGAATGGTTCTTCTTCAATATGTCGGATTTCCAATGGTCCATCTGCCAGATGCCAGATGTAGCATGGTCTTCCTGCCAGATGCAGTGACTCCAATTTGACAGTTAGGAGAGGGTTTAACAGTGATGTACAATAAACTGTGCTAAATACAGTAACACGGGTCTCATAGTGGGGAGAAAGATTAACGGTGATGTTAGACAGATCCTGTGACAAAGGTTTCACAGTGTTGAGAAGTTTAAATAGTGACATACGATAAACTTTGGTGGATATGGTGACCGAGTTTAAAGTGGAGAGATGGTTTAATGGTGATATACGGTAGACTCAGGCATATTTCATAGTAGTGAAATGGTTAAAAAGTGATGTACGATAAACTGTGTCAGATACTGTAACACCAGGTTCACAGTAAGGAGAAAGTTTAATGGTGATGTACGGCAGACTGAGGCAGAGACCGTTACACTGGGTTCACAGTGGGGAGAAAGTTTACAGTTTTGTACAATAAACTGTGGCAGAAACTCTGACAAGAGGTTTCCAGTTGGCATAAGGTTTAACGGTGCTGTAAGATAAACTGTGACAGATACTGAGACACCAAGTTCACAGACGTGAGAATGTTCAATGGTGGTATATGGTTGACTGAGGCAGGTACTCAGACACTGGGCTCACAGTAGTGAGAAGGTTTAACGGTGATGCATGGCAGACAAAGGCAAATAATGTTACACTGGGTTCACAGTGGGCAGAAGGTTTAACGGTGATATACGGAAGAATGAGGAAGATTGGGAGATGTGGGATAAAAAAAGCAAATTGGGTAAATATGGGGAATATAGAGATTACAAAAGGTGTAGTTTTAAGGCTTTTGAAGAATATAAAGGTGGATAAGTCTCCAGGACCAGACGGGATCTTCCCCAGGACATTGAGAGAAGTGAAGGAGGAAATAGCAGAGGCTCTGGCGGTAATTTTTCAAATGTCATTAGATATGGGGATAGTGCCGGAGGATTGGCGCATTGCGCATGTGGTTCTGTTATTTAAAAAGGGTTCAAGGAGGAAGCCTGGCAACTATCGGCCTGTGAGTTTGACGTCTGTGGTAGGTAAATTAATGGAGAAAATTCTTAGAGATAGTACTTATAAACATCTGGATAGACAGGGTCTGATCACGAGCACTCAACATGGATTTGTGGGAGGAAGGTCATGTTTGACCAATCTGATTGAATTTTTTGAAGAGGTGACTAGGAATGTGGATGAGGGTAGCGCAGTGGATGTTGTCTATATGGACTTCAGTAAGGCCTTCGATAAGGTACCACATGGAAGGTTAGTTAGGAAGGTGCAGTCTTTAGGTATAAATTTTGAGATAGTCAAATGGATTGAACATTGGCTGAAAGGGAGAGGCCAGAGAGTGGTAGTGGATAATTGTCTGTCAGGTTGGAGGCCGGTGACCAGTGGTGTGCCTCAAGGATCTGTATTGGGCCCATTGTTGTTCGTTATATACAATAATGATCTAGATGATGGGGTGGTAAATTGGATTAGTAAATATGCAGACGATACTAAGATAGGTGGAATAGTGGATAATGAAGAAGGTTTTCAAGGATTGCAGAGGGATTTGGGCTGCTTAGAAAAGTGGGCTGAAAAATGGCAGATGGAATTTAATGCTGATAAGTGTGAGGTGCTTCATTTTGGTAAGAAGAATCAGAATAGGACATACGTGGTAAATGGGAGAGCATTGAGGAATACAGAAGAGCAGAAAGATTTAGGAGTAACGGTACATCGTTCCCTGAAGGTAGAAACTCACGTGAATAGGGTGGTGAAGAAGGCTTTTAGTATGCTGGCATTTATCAATCATTGCATGGAATATAGGAGTTGGGAGGTGATATTGAGATTGTATAAGACGTTGGTGCGGCCTAATTTGGAGTTCTGTGTGCAGTTCTGGTCGCCTAATTATAGGAAGGATATAAACAGAGTGGAGAGAGTGCAGAGAAGGTTTACCAGAATGTTACCTGGGTTTAAGCATCTAGAGTATAGGGAGAGATTGGACTATTTAGGTCTTTATTTTTTGGAGTGTAGAAGGTTGAGAGGGGATTTGATAGAAGTATTTAAGATTATGAAAGGGATAGACAGAGTGGATGTGGATAGACTATTTCCGTTAAGAGGAGGAAAGATTAAAACAAGAGGACATGAGTTAAGAATTAAGGGGCAGAGGTTTAGAGGTAACATGAGGGGGAACTTCTTTACTCAGAGAGTGGTAGCCGTGTGGAATGATCTTCCGGGAGAAATAGTGGCGGAGGAGTCAATTGTATTATTTAAGAAAAGGTTGGACAAGTATATGGATGAGAAGAAGATGGAGGGTTATGGGCATTGTGCAGGGAGGTGGGACTAGAAAGGGGTTTTTGGTTCGGTGCGGACTAGAAGGGCCTAATGGCTTGTTTCCGTGCTGTAATTGTTATGTTTTATGTTAGTACGTCCCACAGTGTAAACTTGTTGTGTGAGTAAATTATACAGTGTGACCTTGTTTTGTGAGTGATTCCCACCATGCAAACTTGTTATGTGTCTGAGTTTCACAGTGTAACCTTGTAATTTTGCTAAATTCGATATTATAAAAGTTATATTAGTGAGTTCCTCAGTGCAAATTTTTTAGGTGAGTGTGTTCCACAGTGTGAGTGAGTCCCACCATTTGAGCTTGTAATATATGAGTTTCAAAGTGTGATGTTGTAATGGAAGTGAATTCCACTGTGTCAACCCGTCTAGTTAGTGAGCCTCAGAGTGTAACAATGGTATAGAGTGAGTTTGACAGTGTGACATTGTTATGTGTTAGATTCCCACCATGTAAACTTGTTATGTAGTAAGTGAGTTTCACAGTGTTACCTTTTAACTTCGCTAAATTCGATACTGAAAATGTTATGTTAGTGAGATCTTCAGTGTAACCTATTTAGGTGAGTGAGTTCCACAGTATAACCGTGTTATGTGAGTGAGTTCCACAGTGTAAACGTCATGTGAGTGAGTTCCACAGTATAATCTTGTTTAGTTAGTGAAACCCATATTCTAAACTATATGTTAGTGTGTCCCACAGTGTAAACATGTTGTGTGAGTAATTTACACAGTGTGACCTTGTTTTGTGAGCGATTCCCACCATGTAAACTTGTTATTTGTCTGAGTTTCACAGTGTAACCTTGTAATTTTGCTAAATTCGATATTGAACATGTTATGTTAGTGAGTTCCTCAATGAAACATGTTTAGGTGAGTGTGTTCCACAGTGTAACCGTGTTATTTTGGAGAGTTCCACAGTATAATTTTGGGTACTTAGGGCATCCCATATTGTAAACTTTATGTTAGTGAGTCCCACAGTGTAAATTTGTTATGTGAATAATTTTCACAGTGTGACCTTATTATGTGCGTCCCACAAATTGACCTTATTATGTGAGAAATTCCCACAGAGTAAACTTGTAATGTCAGTGAGTTTGAAAGTGTGACATTGTTATGGAAGAGATTTCCACAGTGTCAACCTTTCTACTTAGTGAGTCTCAGGGTGTAACATTGGTATGGAGTGTGTTGGACAGTGTGACATTTTATGTGTGAGATTCCCAAGGTGTAAATTTATTATGTGGGTGAGTTTCACGGTGTAACCTTGTAATTTTGCTAAATTCAGTATTGAAAATGTTATGTTAGTGAGTTCCTCAGTGCAACTTTTTTAGGTGAGTGTGTTCAACAGTGTGAGTGAGACTCACCATTTGACCTTGTAGTGTCAGTGAGTTTGAAAGTGTGACATTGTTATGGAAGTGAATTCCACAGCGTCAACCTGTCTAGTTAGTGGGCCTCAGAGTGTAACATTGGTATAGAGTGAGTTTGACAGTGTGACATTGTTATGTGTGAGAGTCCCACCATGTAAACTTGTTATGTATCTGAGTTTCACAGTGTTACCTTTTAATTTCGCTAAATTCGATTTTGAAAATGTGATGTTAATGAGTTCCTCAGTGTAACCTTTTTAGGTGAGTGAGTCCCACGGTATGAACTTGTTATGGGAGTCACTTACACAGTGTGACCTTATTATGTGCGTCCCACAAATTCACCTTATTATGTGAGAGATTCCCATAGTGCAAACTTGTTATGTGAGTGAGTTTGAAAGTGTAACATTGTTATCGAAGTGATTTCCATAGTGTCAACCTTTCTACTTAGTGAGTATCAGGGTGTCACATTGGTATGGAGTGTGTTCGACAGTGTGACATTGTTATATGTGAGATTCCACCGTGTAAACTTGTTATATGGGTGAGTTTCACAGTGTTACCTTGTATTTCGCTAAATTCGACATTGAAAATGATATGTTAGTGAATTCCTCAGTGTAACCTTTTTAGGTGAGTGAGTCCCACACTGTAAACTCTCCGCTGTAGCATTTCACATCTGGCATCTGGCACGAATTCCATTCCACATCTGGTATCTGTCCAGAAGATCATTCTACTCTGGCATCTCGCCGCTGTACCATTACACATCCAGCATCTATCATGAAGTCCATTCCACATCCGGATTCTCACAGAAGGACCATTCCACCTCCGGCATCTGGCAGGTGGACCATTCCACATCTGGCATCTGGCAGGTGGACCATTCCACATATGGCATCTGGCAGGCAGACCATGCCACATTTGGGCTTTTGCAGGTGGACAATTCCACCTCCGGGATCTGGCAAGCATACAATTCCACATTTGGCATCTGGCACGAATTATATTGTACATCCAGAGTCTCACATGAGGAACATTCCACCTCCGGCATCTGGCATATGTACCATTCCACATCCGGAATGTGTCAGCGGAACATTCCACATCCAGCATTTTCCAGGTGGACAATTCCACATCCATCATCTGTTAGGCTGAGCAGTCCAATTCAAGCAAATGGCAGGTAGATGATACCAGATTCAGCATCTTACAGGCAGACCATTCCACACCCTGCAACTGGCAGGTGGTCTATCACACTCCAGCATCAGCCAGGCAGACCATTCCATATCCAGCATCTGGCAGAGGACCATTCCACATACTGCAACTGACAAGCATACCATTTCACATCCGGCATCTGGCACGAATTTCATTCCACATCCGGCATCCGTCCAGAAGATCATTCTACATCCGGCATCTCGCCGCTGTACCTTTACACGTCCGTCATCTGGTACAAAGTCCATTCCACATCCGGATTCTCACAGAAGGACCATTCCACCTTCGGCATCTCGCAGGTGGAACATTCCACATCTGGCGTCTCGCAGGTGGACAATTATACCTCCGACATCTTGCAGGTGGACAATTCCACATCTAGCATCTGGCACGAATTATATTGTACATCCACATTCTCACATGAGGACCATCTGGCAGATGTACCATTCCACATCCGGAATGTGTCAGAGGAACATTCCACATCCAGCATCTTCCAGAAGGACAATTCCACATCCATCATCTGTTAGGCTGAGCAGTCCATGTCCAGTAAATGGCAGGAAGATGATACCAGATTCAGCATCTTACTGGCAGACCATTCCACATCTAGCATCTGGCAGGTAGTCAATTCTAAATCCGGCATCTCACTGGCAGACCAGTCCAAATCTGGCATCTGGCAGGCCAACCACTCCACATTCAGTATCTGGCAGGAGTACCATTCCACATCTGGCATTTGGCAGCAAACAAATCCACATGCGGCGATTGACAGTATAAATTTGTTATGTGAGTGAGTTCCACAGTGTAAACTTGTCATATGAGAGAGTTGCACAGTATAATTTTGTTTACTTAGTGTAACCATTTTTCCAAACTATATGTTAGTGTGTCCCACAGTGTAAAATTCTGTGAGTAATTTACAAAGTGTGAGCTTGTTATGTGAGTGATTCCCACCATGTAAACTTGTTATGTGTCTGATTTTCACAGTGTAACCTTGTAATTTCGCAAAATTTGACATTGAAAATGTGATGTTAGTGAGTTCTTCAGTGTAACCTTTTTAGGTGAGTGAGTTCCACAGTATAACCTTGTTATGTGAGTGAGTTCCACAGTGTAACCGTGTTATGTGATTCAGTTCCACATTGTAAATTTGTCATGTGAGAGAGTTTCACAGTCCAATTTTGTTCACTTAGGGAATCCCATATTGTAAACTTCATGTAAGTGAGTCCCACAGTGTTAACTTGATTTGTGAATCATTTACACAGTGTGACCTTATTGTGAGTGATTCCCACCATGCAAACTTGTTATGTGTCTGAGTTTCACAGTGTAACCTTGTAATTTTGCTAAATTCGATATTGAAAAAGTTATGTTAGTGAGTCCCACAGTGTAAATTTGTTGTGTGAGTAATTTACACAGTGTGACCTTATTATGTGAGTCCCACAAATTGACCTTATAATGTGAGAGATTCCCAGAGTGTAAACTTGTTATGTGAGTGAGTTTGAAAGTGTGACATTGTTATCGAAGTGATTTCCATAGTGTCAACCTTTCTACTTTGTGAGTCTCAGGGTCTAACATTGGTATAGAGTGTGTTCGACAGTGTGACATTGTTATATGTGCGATGCCCACCGTGTAAACTTGTTATGTGTGTGAGTTTCACAGTGTTACCTTGTATTTCGCTAAATTCGACATTGAAAATTTTATGTTAGCGAATTCCTCAGTGTAACCTTTTTAGGTGAGTGAGTCGCACACTGTAAACTCGCCACTGTAGCATTTCACATCTGGCATCTGGCACGAATTCCATTCCACATCCGGTATCTGTCCAGAAGATCATTCTACCTTGGCATCTCGCCGCTGTACCTTTACACATCCAGCATCTGTCATGAAGTCCATTCCACATCCGGATTCTCACAGAAGGACCATTCCACCTCCGGCATCTGGCAGGTGGACCATTCCACATCTGGCTTCTGGCAGGTGGACCATTCCACATCTGGCAGCTGGCAGGCAGACCATTCCAGATTTGGGCTTTTGCAGGTGGACAATTCCACCTCCGGGATCCGGCAAGCATACAATTCCACATCTGGCATCTGGCACGAATTATATTGTACATCCAGAGTCTCACGTGTGGAACATTCCACCTCCGTCATCTGGCAGATGTACCATTCCACATCCGGAATGTGTCAGAGGAACATTCCACATCCAGCATCTTCCAGGTGGACAATTCCACATCCATCATCTATTAGGCTGAGCAGTCCAATTCCAGCAAATGGCAGGAAGATGATACCAGATTCAGCATCTTACAGGCAGACCATTCCAAATCCAGCATCTGGCAGGTAGTCAAATCTAAATGAGGCATCTGGCTGGCAGACCAGTCCACATCTGGCATCTATCAGGCAGACTAGTCAATAACTGGCATCAAGTGTGTGGACAATGCTAGATCTGGCATCTGGCAGGCCGACCACTCCACATCCTGCATCTGGGAAAAAAAAACCATACCACATCTGGCATCTGGCAGCAAACCAAACCGCATCCTGCAACTGGCAGGTGGTCTATTCCACTCCAGCATCAGCCAGGCAGACCATTCCATATCCAGCATCTGGCAGAGGACCATTCCACATCCTGCAACTGACAAGCATACCATTTCACATCTGGCATCTGGCACGAATTTCATTCCACATCCGGCATCTGTCCAGAAGATCATTCTACATCCGGCATCTCGCCGCTGTACCATTACACGTCCGGCATCTGGTACAAAGTCCATTCCACATCCGGAATCTCACAGAAGGGCCATTCCACCTCCGGCATCTGGCAGGTGTACAATTCAACATCTGGCTTCTCGCAGGTGGACAATTATACCTCCGACATCTTGCAGGTGCACAATTCCACATCTAGCAACTAGCATGAATTATATTGTACTACCACATTCTCACATGAGGACCATCTGGCAGATTAACCATTACACATCCGGAATGTGTCAGAGGAACATTCCACATCCAGCATCTTCCATATGGAAATTCCACATCTGGCATCTGTTAGGCTGAGCAGTCCATGTCCAGCAAATGGCATGAAGATGATACCAGATTCAGCATCTTACAGGCAGACCATTGCACATCCAGCATCTGGCAGGTAGTCAATTCTAAATGCGGAATCTCGCAGGCAGACCAGTCCACATCTGGCATCTATCAGGCAGACTAGTCAATATCTGGCATCAAGTGGGTGGACAATGCCAGATCTGGCATCTGGCAGACCGACCACTCCACATCCTGCATCTGGGGAAAAAAACCATTCCACATCTGGCATCTGGCAGCAAACCATTCCGCATCCTGTAACTGGCAGGTTGTCTATTCCACTGCAGCATCAGCCAGGCAGACAATTACATATCCAGCATCTGGCAGAGAACCATTCCACATCCTGCAACTGACAAGCATACCATTTCACATCTGGCATCAGGCACGAATTTCATTCCACATCCGGCATCTGTCCAGAAGATCATTCTACATCCGGCATCTCGCCGCTGTACCATTACACGTCCGGCATCTGGTACAAAGTCCATTCCACATCCGAATTCTCACAGAAGGACCATTCTACCTCCGGCATCTAGCATTTGGACCATTCCACATCTGGCGTCTCGCAGGTGGACAATTATACCTCTGACATCTTGCAGGTGGACAATTCCACATCTGGCATCTGGCATGAATTATATTGTACTTCCACATTCTCACATGAGGACCATCTGGCAGATGTACCATTCCACATCCGGAACGTGTCAGAGGAAAATTCCACATCCAGCATCTACCAGATGGACAATTCCACATCTGGCATCTGTTAGGCTGAGCAGTCCATGTCCAGCAAATGGCAGGAAGATGATACCAGATTCAGCATCTTACAGGCAGACCATTCCACATCTGGCATCTGGCAGGCAAACCACTCCACATTCAGTATCTGGCAGGAATACCATTCCACATCTGGCATTTGGCAGCAAACAAATCCACATCCGGCGATTGACAGTATAAATTTGTTATGTGAGTGAGTTCCACAGTGTCAACCTGTCTAGTTAGTGAGCCTCAGAGTGTAACATTGGTATAGAGTGAGTTTAACTGTGTGACATTGTTATGTGTGAGATTCCCACAGTGTAAACTTGTTATGTGGGTGAGTTTCACAGTGTTACCTTGTAATTTTGCTAAATTCGATATTGAACATGTTATGTTAGTGAATTCCTCAATGAAACATGTTTAGGTGAGTGTGTTCCACAGTGTAACCGTGTTATTTTGGAGAGTTCCACAGTGTAAATTTGTTATGTGAGTAATTTTCACAGTGTGACCTTATTATGTGAGTCCCACAAATTGACCTTATTATGTGAGAAATTCCCACAGAGTAAACTTGTAATGTCAGTGAGTTTGAAAGTGTGACATTGTTATGGAAGTGATTTCCACTGTCAACCTTTCTACTTAGTGAGTCTCAGGGTGTAACATTGGTATGGAGTGCGTTCGACAGTGTGACATTTTATGTGTGAGATTCCCAAGGTGTAAATTTGTTATGTGGGTGAATTTCACAGTGTAACCTTGTAATTTTGCTAAATTCAGTATTGAAAATGTTATGTTAGTGAGTTCCTCAGTGCAACTTTTTTAGGTGAGTGTGTTCCACAGTGTGAGTGAGTCGCACCATTTGACCTTGTAATATGAGAGAGTTTCAAAGTGTGACGATGTTATGGAAGTGAATTCCACAGTGTCAGCCTGTCTAGTTAGTGGGCCTCAGAGTGTAACATTGGTATAGAGTGAGTTTGACAGTGTGACATTGTTATGTGTGAGACTCCCACCATGTAAACTTGTTATGTGTCTGAGTTTCACAGTGTTACCTTTTAATTTTGCTAAATTCGATATTGAAAATGTGATGTTAATGAGTACCTCAGTGTAACCTTTTTAGGTGAGTGAGTCCCACAGAATAAACTTGTTATGGGAGTCACTTACACAGTGTGACCTTATTATGTGAGTCCCAAAATTTGACCTT
Organism: Narcine bancroftii; assembly: GCF_036971445.1. Classification (NCBI taxonomy): domain Eukaryota; kingdom Metazoa; phylum Chordata; class Chondrichthyes; order Torpediniformes; family Narcinidae; genus Narcine; species Narcine bancroftii. Next base: position 1,140,109 of record NW_027211899.1, read on the forward strand.
GTTGTGTGAGAGATTCCCACCATGTAAACTTGTTATGTGTCTGAGTTTCACAGTGTAACCTTGTAATTTTGCTAAAATCGATATTGAAAATGTTATGTTAGTCAGTTCCTCAGTGTAACCTTTTTAGGTGAGTGAGGCCACAGTATAACCTTGTTATGTGAGTCAGTTCCACACTGTAAACTTTTCATGTGAGAGAGTTTCACCGTACAATTTTGTTTACTTAGGGAATCCCATATTGTAAACTTCATGTAAGTGAGTCCCACAGTGTTAACTTGATTTGTGAGTGAGTTTGAAAGTGTGACATTGTTATCGAAGTGATTTCCACAGTGTCAACCTTTCTACTTAGTGAGTATCAGGGTGTAACATTGGTATGGAGTGTGTTCGACGGTGTGACATTGTTATATGTGAGATTCCCATCGTATAAAATTATTATGTGGGTGAGTTTCACAGTGTTACCTTGTATTTCGCTAAATTCGACATTGAAAATGTTATGTTAGTGAATTCCTCAGTGTAACCTTTTTAGGTGAGTGAATCCCACAATGTAAACTCGGCGCTGTACAATTTCACATCTGGCATCTGGCACGAATTCCATTCCACATCCGGTATCTGTCCAGAAGATCATCCTACTCTGGCATCTCGCCGCTGTACCATTACACATCCAGTATCTGTCATGAAGTCCATTCCACATCCGGATTCTCACAGAAGGACTATTCCACCTCTGGCATCTGGCAGGTGCACCATTCCACATCTGGCATCTGGCAGGTGGACCATTCCACATCTGGCATCTGGCAGGCAGACCATTCCACATTTGGGCTTTTGCAGGTGGACAATTCCACCTCAGGGATCTGGCAAGCATACAATTCCACATCTGGCATCTGGCACGAATTATATTGTACATCCAGAGTCTCACATGAGGAACATTCCACCTCCGGCATCTGGCAGATGTAGCATTCCACATCCGAAATGTGTCAGAGGAACATTCCACATCCAGCATCTTCCAGGTGGACAATTCCACATCCATCATCTGTTAGGCAGAGCAGTCCAATTCCAGCAAATGACAGGAAGATGATACCAGATTCAGCATCTTACAGGCAGACCATTCCACATCCAGCATCTGGCAGGTAGTCAATTCTAAATGCGGCATCTCGCTGGCAGACCAGTCCACATCTGGCATCTATCAGGCAGACTAGTCAATATTTGGCATCAAGTGGGTGGACAATGCCACATCTGGCATCAGGCAGTCCGACCACTCCACATGCTGCATCTGGGAAAAAAAAACATTCTATATCTGGCATCTGGCAGCAAACCATTCCCCATCCTGCAACTGGCAGGTGGTCTATTCCACACCAGCATCAGCCAGGCAGACCATTCCATATCCAGCATCTGGCAGAGGACCATTCCACATCCTGAAACTGACAAGTATACCATTTCACATCTGGCATCTGGCACGAATTTCATTCCACATCCGGCATCCGTCCAGAAGATCATTCTACATCCGGCATCTCGCCGCTGTACCATTACACGTCCGGCATCTGGTACAAAGTCCATTCCACATCTGGATTCTCACAGAAGGACCATTCCACCTCCGGCATCTGGCAGGTGGAACATGCCACATCTGCCGTCTCGCAGGTGGACAATTATACCTCCGACATCTTGCAGGTGCACAATTCCACATCTAGCATCTGGCACGAATTATATTGTAAATCCACATTCTCACATGAGGACCATCTGGCAGATGTACCATTCCAAATTCGGAATGTGTCAGAGGAACATTCCACATCCAGCATCTTCCAGATGGACAATTCCACATCTGGCATCTGTTAGGCAGAGCAGTCCATGTCCAGCAAATGGCAGGAAGATGATACCAGATTCAGCATCTTACAGGCAAACCATTCCACATCTAGCATCTGGCAGGTAGTCAATTCTAAATCGGGCATCTCACTGGCAGACCAGTCTAAATCTGGCATCTGGCAGGCCAACCACTCCACATTCAGAATCTGGTAGGAGTACCATTCCACATCTGGCATTTGGCAGCAAACAAATCCACATCCGGCGATGGACAGTATAAACTTGTTATGTGAGTCAGTTCCACAGTGTAAACTTGTCATATGAGAGAGTTGCACAGTATAATTTTGTTTACTTAGTGTAACCCATATTCCAAACTATATGTTAGTGTGTCCCACAGAGTAAACTTGTTGTGTGAGTAATTTACACAGTGTGACCTTATTATGTGAGTGATTCCCACCATGTTAACTTGTAATGTGTCTGAGTTTCACTGTAACCTTGTAATTTTGCTAAATTCGATATTGTTTGTTCGTGAGTTCCTCAGTGCAACTTTTTTAGGTGAGTGAGTTCCACAGTGTAACCGTGTTATGTAATTTACACAGTGTGACCTTGTTATGTGAGTGAGTCCCACCGTTTGACCTTGTTATATGAGAGAGTTTGAAAGTGTGACGTTGTTATGGAAGTGAATTCCACAGTGTCAACCTGTCTAGTTAGTGAGCCTCAGAGTGTAACATTGGTATAGAGTGAGTTTGACTGTGTGACATTGTTATGTGTGAGAGTCCCAACGTGTAAACTTGTTATGTGTCTGAGTTTCACAGTGTTACCTTTTAATTTCGCTAAATTCGATTTTGAAAATGTGATGTTAATGAGTTCCTCAGTGTAATCTTTTTAGGTGAGTAAGTCCCATGGTGTAAACTTGTTATGGGAGTAACTTACACAGTGTGACCGTATTATGTGAGTCCCAAAATTTGACCTTGTTGTGTGAGTGATTCCCACCATGTAAACTGGTTATGTGCCTGAGTTTCACAGTGTAACCATGTAATTTTGCTAAATTCGAAATTGAAAAAGTTATATTAGTGAGTTCCTCAGTGCAACTTTTTTAGGTGAGTGAGTTCCACAGTATAACCTTGTTATGTGAGTGAGTTCCACTTTGTAACCGTGTGATGTAGATGAGTTCCACAGTGTAACCGTGTTATGTGAGTCATTTCCACAGTGTAAACGTCATGTAAGAGAAATGCACAGTATAATTTTGTTTACTTTGTGAAACCCATATTCTAAACTATATGTTAGTGTGTCCCACAGTGTAAACTTGTTATGTAATTTACACAGTGTGACCTTGTAATGTGAGTGAGTCCCACCGTTTGACCTTGTTATATGAGAGAGTTTGAAAGTGTGACGTTGTTATGGAAGTGAATTCCACAGTGTCAACCTGTCTAGTTAGTGAGCCTCAGAGTGTAACATTGGAGAGAGTGAGTTTGACTGTGTGACATTGTTATGTGTGAGATTCCCACAGTGTAAATTTGTTATGTGGGTGAGTTTCACAGTCTAACCTTGTAATTTTGCTAAATTCGATATTGAACATGTTATATTAATGAGTTCCTCAATGAAACATGTTTAGGTGAGTGTGTTCCACAGTGTAACCGTGTTATTTTGGAGAGTTCCACAGTATAATTTTGGGTACTTAGGGCATCCCATATTGTAAACTTTATGTTAGTGAGTCCCACAGTGTAAATTTGTTATGTGAGTGATTTACACAGTGTGACCTTATTATGTGAGTCCCACAAATTCACCTTATTATGTGAGAGATTCCCACAGTTTAAATTTGTTTTGTGAGTGAGTTTGAAAGTGTGACATTGTTATTGAAGTGATTTCCATAGTGTCAACCTTTCTACTTAATGAGTCTCAGGGTGTAACATTGGTATGGAGTGAGTTCGACAGTGTGACATTTTATGTGTGAGATTCCCAAGGTGTAAATTTTTTATGTGGGTGAGTTTCACAGTGTAACCTTGTAATTTTGCTAAATTCAGTATTGAAAATGTTATGTTAGTGAGTTCCTCAGTGCAACTTTTTTAGGTGAGTGTGTTCCACAGTGTGAGTGATTCTCACCATTTGACCTTGGAATGTCAGTGAGTTTGAAAGTTTAACATTGTTATGGAAATGAATTCCACAGTGTCAACCTGTCTACTTAGTGGGCCTCAGAGTGTAACATTGGCATAGAGTGAGTTTGACAATGTGACATTGTTATGTGTGAGAGTCCCACCGTGTAAACTTGTTATGTGTCTGAGTTTCACAGAGTTACCTTTTAATTTCGCTCAATTCGATATTCAAAATGTGATTTTAATGAGTTCCTCAGTGTAACCTTTTTAGGTGAGAGATTCTCACAGTGTAATCATGTAATGTGAGTTATTTCCACAGTGTAAACTTGTCGTGTGAGAGAGTTACACCGTATAATTTTGTTCACTTGGGGAATCCCATACTGTAAACTTCATGTGAGTTAGTCCCACAGTGTAAACTTGTTGTGTGAGTCATTTACACAGTGTGACCTTGTTATGTGAGTGATTCCCACCATGTAAACTTGTTATGTGTCTGAGTTTCACTGTGTAACCTTGTAATTTTGCTAAATTCGATATTGTTTGTTGGTGAGTTCCTCAGTGCAACTTTTTTAGGTGAGTGTGTTCCACAGTGTGAGTGAGTCCCACCATTTGACCTTGTAATGTCAGTGAGTTTGAAAGTGTGACATTGTTATGGAAGTGAATTCCTCAGTGTTAACCTGTCTACTTAGTGGGCCTCAGAGTGTAACATTGGCATAGTGTGTGTTCGACAGTGTGACATTGTTACATGTGAGATTCTCACCGTGTAAACTTGTTATGTGGTTGAGTTTCACAGTGTTACCTTGTAATTCGCTAAATTCGACATTGAAAATGTTATGTTAGTGAATTCCTCAGTGTAACCTTTTTAGGTGAGTGAGTCCCACACTGTAAACTGCCGCTGTACACTTTCACATCTGGCATCAGGCACGAATTCCATTCCACATCTGGTATCTGTCCTGAAGATCATTCTACTCTGGCATCTCGCCGCTGTACCATTACACATCCAGCATCTGTCAGGAAGTCCATTCCACATCCGGATTCTCACAGAAGGACCATTCCACCTCCGGCATCTGGCAGGTGGACCATTCCACATCTGGCATTTGGCAGGTGTACCATTCCACATCTGGCATCTGGCAGGCAGACCATTCCACATTTGGGCTTTTTCAGGTGGACAATTCCACCTCCGGGATCTGGCAAGCATACAATTCCACATCTGGCATCTGGCACGAATTATATTGTAATTCCAGAGTCTCACATGAGGAACATTCCACCTCCGGCATCTGGCAGATGTACCATTCCACATCCAGAATGTGTCAGACGAACATTCCACATCCAGCATCTTCCAGGTGGACAATTCCACATCCATCATCTGTTAGGCTGAGCAGTCCAATTCCAGCAAATGGCAGGAAGATGATACCAGATTCAGCATCTTACAGGCAGACCATTCCACATCCAGCATCTGGCAGGTAGTCAATTCTAAATGCGGCATCTCGCTGGCAGACCAGTCCACATCTGGCATCTATCAGGCAGACTAGTCAATATCTGGCATCAAGTGGGTGGACAATGCCACATCTGGCATCTGGCAGGCCGACCACTCCACATCCTGCATCTGGGAGAAAAAATACCATTCTACATCTGGCATCTGGCAGCAAACCATTCCCCATCCTGCAACTGGCAAATGGTCTATTCCACTCCAGCATCAGCCAGGCAGACCATTCCATATCCAGCATCTGGCAGAGGACCATTCCACATCCTGCAACTGACAAGCATACCATTTCACATCTGGCATCTGGCACGAATTTCATTCCACATCCGGCATCCGTCCAGAAGATCATTCTACATCCGGCATCTCGCCGCTGTACCATTACACGTCCGGCATCTGGTACAAAGTCCATTCCACATCCGGATTCTCACAGAAGGACCATTCTACCTCCGGCATCTGGCAGGTGGAACAATCCACATCTGGTGACTCGCAGGTGGACAATTATACCTCCGATATCTTGCAGGTGGGCAATTCCACATCTAGCATCTGGCACGAATTATATTGTACATCCACATTCTCACATGAGGACCATCTGGCAGATGTACCATTCCAAATCCGGAATGTGTCAGAGGAACATTCCACATCCAGCATCTTCCAGATGGACAATTCCACATCTGGCATCTGTTAGGCAGAGCAGTCCATGTCCAGCAAATGGCAGGAAGATGATACCAGATTCAGCATCTTACAGGCAAACCATTCCACATCTAGCATCTGGCAGGTAGTCAATTCTAAATCGGGCATCTCACTGGCAGACCAGTCTAAATCTGGCATCTGGCAGGCCAACCACTCCACATTCAGAATCTGGTAGGAGTACCATTCCACATCTGGCATTTGGCAGCAAACAAATCCACATCCGGCGATGGACAGTATAAACTTGTTATGTGAGTCAGTTCCACAGTGTAAACTTGTCATATGAGAGAGTTGCACAGTATAATTTTGTTTACTTAGTGTAACCCATATTCCAAACTATATGTTAGTGTGTCCCACAGAGTAAACTTGTTGTGTGAGTAATTTACACAGTGTGACCTTATTATGTGAGTGATTCCCACCATGTTAACTTGTAATGTGTCTGAGTTTCACTGTAACCTTGTAATTTTGCTAAATTCGATATTGTTTGTTCGTGAGTTCCTCAGTGCAACTTTTTTAGGTGAGTGAGTTCCACAGTGTAACCGTGTTATGTAATTTACACAGTGTGACCTTGTTATGTGAGTGAGTCCCACCGTTTGACCTTGTTATATGAGAGAGTTTGAAAGTGTGACGTTGTTATGGAAGTGAATTCCACAGTGTCAACCTGTCTAGTTAGTGAGCCTCAGAGTGTAACATTGGTATAGAGTGAGTTTGACTGTGTGACATTGTTATGTGTGAGAGTCCCAACGTGTAAACTTGTTATGTGTCTGAGTTTCACAGTGTTACCTTTTAATTTCGCTAAATTCGATTTTGAAAATGTGATGTTAATGAGTTCCTCAGTGTAATCTTTTTAGGTGAGTAAGTCCCATGGTGTAAACTTGTTATGGGAGTAACTTACACAGTGTGACCGTATTATGTGAGTCCCAAAATTTGACCTTGTTGTGTGAGTGATTCCCACCATGTAAACTGGTTATGTGCCTGAGTTTCACAGTGTAACCATGTAATTTTGCTAAATTCGAAATTGAAAAAGTTATATTAGTGAGTTCCTCAGTGCAACTTTTTTAGGTGAGTGAGTTCCACAGTATAACCTTGTTATGTGAGTGAGTTCCACTTTGTAACCGTGTGATGTAGATGAGTTCCACAGTGTAACCGTGTTATGTGAGTCATTTCCACAGTGTAAACGTCATGTAAGAGAAATGCACAGTATAATTTTGTTTACTTTGTGAAACCCATATTCTAAACTATATGTTAGTGTGTCCCACAGTGTAAACTTGTTATGTAATTTACACAGTGTGACCTTGTAATGTGAGTGAGTCCCACCGTTTGACCTTGTTATATGAGAGAGTTTGAAAGTGTGACGTTGTTATGGAAGTGAATTCCACAGTGTCAACCTGTCTAGTTAGTGAGCCTCAGAGTGTAACATTGGAGAGAGTGAGTTTGACTGTGTGACATTGTTATGTGTGAGATTCCCACAGTGTAAATTTGTTATGTGGGTGAGTTTCACAGTCTAACCTTGTAATTTTGCTAAATTCGATATTGAACATGTTATATTAATGAGTTCCTCAATGAAACATGTTTAGGTGAGTGTGTTCCACAGTGTAACCGTGTTATTTTGGAGAGTTCCACAGTATAATTTTGGGTACTTAGGGCATCCCATATTGTAAACTTTATGTTAGTGAGTCCCACAGTGTAAATTTGTTATGTGAGTGATTTACACAGTGTGACCTTATTATGTGAGTCCCACAAATTCACCTTATTATGTGAGAGATTCCCACAGTTTAAATTTGTTTTGTGAGTGAGTTTGAAAGTGTGACATTGTTATTGAAGTGATTTCCATAGTGTCAACCTTTCTACTTAATGAGTCTCAGGGTGTAACATTGGTATGGAGTGAGTTCGACAGTGTGACATTTTATGTGTGAGATTCCCAAGGTGTAAATTTTTTATGTGGGTGAGTTTCACAGTGTAACCTTGTAATTTTGCTAAATTCAGTATTGAAAATGTTATGTTAGTGAGTTCCTCAGTGCAACTTTTTTAGGTGAGTGTGTTCCACAGTGTGAGTGATTCTCACCATTTGACCTTGGAATGTCAGTGAGTTTGAAAGTTTAACATTGTTATGGAAATGAATTCCACAGTGTCAACCTGTCTACTTAGTGGGCCTCAGAGTGTAACATTGGCATAGAGTGAGTTTGACAATGTGACATTGTTATGTGTGAGAGTCCCACCGTGTAAACTTGTTATGTGTCTGAGTTTCACAGAGTTACCTTTTAATTTCGCTCAATTCGATATTCAAAATGTGATTTTAATGAGTTCCTCAGTGTAACCTTTTTAGGTGAGAGATTCTCACAGTGTAATCATGTAATGTGAGTTATTTCCACAGTGTAAACTTGTCGTGTGAGAGAGTTACACCGTATAATTTTGTTCACTTGGGGAATCCCATACTGTAAACTTCATGTGAGTTAGTCCCACAGTGTAAACTTGTTGTGTGAGTCATTTACACAGTGTGACCTTGTTATGTGAGTGATTCCCACCATGTAAACTTGTTATGTGTCTGAGTTTCACTGTGTAACCTTGTAATTTTGCTAAATTCGATATTGTTTGTTGGTGAGTTCCTCAGTGCAACTTTTTTAGGTGAGTGTGTTCCACAGTGTGAGTGAGTCCCACCATTTGACCTTGTAATGTCAGTGAGTTTGAAAGTGTGACATTGTTATGGAAGTGAATTCCTCAGTGTTAACCTGTCTACTTAGTGGGCCTCAGAGTGTAACATTGGCATAGTGTGTGTTCGACAGTGTGACATTGTTACATGTGAGATTCTCACCGTGTAAACTTGTTATGTGGTTGAGTTTCACAGTGTTACCTTGTAATTCGCTAAATTCGACATTGAAAATGTTATGTTAGTGAATTCCTCAGTGTAACCTTTTTAGGTGAGTGAGTCCCACACTGTAAACTGCCGCTGTACACTTTCACATCTGGCATCAGGCACGAATTCCATTCCACATCTGGTATCTGTCCTGAAGATCATTCTACTCTGGCATCTCGCCGCTGTACCATTACACATCCAGCATCTGTCAGGAAGTCCATTCCACATCCGGATTCTCACAGAAGGACCATTCCACCTCCGGCATCTGGCAGGTGGACCATTCCACATCTGGCATTTGGCAGGTGTACCATTCCACATCTGGCATCTGGCAGGCAGACCATTCCACATTTGGGCTTTTTCAGGTGGACAATTCCACCTCCGGGATCTGGCAAGCATACAATTCCACATCTGGCATCTGGCACGAATTATATTGTAATTCCAGAGTCTCACATGAGGAACATTCCACCTCCGGCATCTGGCAGATGTACCATTCCACATCCAGAATGTGTCAGACGAACATTCCACATCCAGCATCTTCCAGGTGGACAATTCCACATCCATCATCTGTTAGGCTGAGCAGTCCAATTCCAGCAAATGGCAGGAAGATGATACCAGATTCAGCATCTTACAGGCAGACCATTCCACATCCAGCATCTGGCAGGTAGTCAATTCTAAATGCGGCATCTCGCTGGCAGACCAGTCCACATCTGGCATCTATCAGGCAGACTAGTCAATATCTGGCATCAAGTGGGTGGACAATGCCACATCTGGCATCTGGCAGGCCGACCACTCCACATCCTGCATCTGGGAGAAAAAATACCATTCTACATCTGGCATCTGGCAGCAAACCATTCCCCATCCTGCAACTGGCAAATGGTCTATTCCACTCCAGCATCAGCCAGGCAGACCATTCCATATCCAGCATCTGGCAGAGGACCATTCCACATCCTGCAACTGACAAGCATACCATTTCACATCTGGCATCTGGCACGAATTTCATTCCACATCCGGCATCCGTCCAGAAGATCATTCTACATCCGGCATCTCGCCGCTGTACCATTACACGTCCGGCATCTGGTACAAAGTCCATTCCACATCCGGATTCTCACAGAAGGACCATTCTACCTCCGGCATCTGGCAGGTGGAACAATCCACATCTGGTGACTCGCAGGTGGACAATTATACCTCCGATATCTTGCAGGTGGGCAATTCCACATCTAGCATCTGGCACGAATTATATTGTACATCCACATTCTCACATGAGGACCATCTGGCAGATGTACCATTCCAAATCCGGAATGTGTCAGAGGAACATTCCACATCCAGCATCTTCCAGATGGACAATTCCACATCTGGCATCTGTTAGGCAGAGCAGTCCATGTCCAGCAAATGGCAGGAAGATGATACCAGATTCAGCATCTTACAGGCAGACCATTCCATATCTAGCATCTGGCAGGTAGTCAATGCTAAATCCGGCATCTCACTGGCAGACCAGTCCAAATCTGGCATCTGGCATCTGGCAGGCCAACCATTCCACATTTAGTATCTGGCAGGAGTACCATTCCACATCTGGCATTTGGCAGCAAACAAATCCACATCTGGCGATTGACAGTATAAATTTGTTATGTGAGTGAGTTCCCCAGTGTAACCGTGTTATGTGAGTCAGTTCCACAGTGTAAACTTGTCATATGAGAGAGTTGCACAGTATAATTTTGTTTACTTAGTGTAACCTATATTCCAAACTATATGTTAGTGTGTCCCACAGAGTAAACTTGTTGTGTGAGTAATTAAGACTGTGTGACCTTATTATGTGAGTGATTCCCACCATGTAAACTTGTAATGTGTCTGAGTTTCACTGTGTAACCTTATAATTTTGCTAAATTCGATATTGTTTGTACGTGAGTTCCTCAGTGCAACTTTTTTAGGTGAGTGAGTTCCACAGTGTAACCGTGTTATGTAATTTACACAGTGTGACCTTGTTATGTGAGTGAGTCCCACCGTTTGACCTTGTTATATGAGAGAGTTTGAAAGTGCGACGTTGTTATGGAAGTGAATTCCACAGTGTCAACCTGTCTAGTTAGTGAGCCTCAGAGTGTAACATTGGAGAGAGTGAGTTTGACTGTGTGACATTGTTATGTGTGAGATTCCCACAGTGTAAATTTGTTATGTGGGTGAGTTTCACAGTCTAACCTTGTAATTTTGCTAAATTCGATATTGAACATGTTATATTAATGAGTTCCTCAATGAAACATGTTTAGGTGAGTGTGTTCCACAGTGTAACCGTGTTATTTTGGAGAGTTCCACAGTATAATTTTGGGTACTTAGGGCATCCCATATTGTAAACTTTATGTTAGTGAGTCCCACAGTGTAAATTTGTTATGTGAGTGATTTACACAGTGTGACCTTATTATGTGAGTCCCACAAATTCACCTTATTATGTGAGAGATTCCCAGAGTTTAAATTTGTTTTGTGAGTGAGTTTGAAAGTGTGACATTGTTATTGAAGTGATTTCCATAGTGTCAACCTTTCTACTTAATGAGTCTCAGGGTGTAACATTGGTATGGAGTGAGTTCGACAGTGTGACATTTTATGTGTGAGATTCCCAAGGTGTAAATTTTTTATGTGGGTGAGTTTCACAGTGTAACCTTGTAATTTTGCTAAATTCAGTATTGAAAATGTTATGTTAGTGAGTTCCTCAGTGCAACTTTTTTAGGTGAGTGTGTTCCACAGTGTGAGTGATTCTCACCATTTGACCTTGTAATGTCAGTGAGTTTGAAAGTTTAACATTGTTATGGAAATGAATTCCACAGTGTCAACCTGTCTACTTAGTGGGCCTCAGAGTGTAACATTGGCATAGAGTGAGTTTGACAATGTGACATTGTTATGTGTGAGAGTCCCACCGTGTAAACTTGTTATGTGTCTGAGTTTCACAGAGTTACCTTTTAATTTCGCTAAATTCGATATTCAAAATGTGATTTTAATGAGTTCCTCAGTGTAACCTTTTTAGGTGAGAGATTCTCACAGTGTAATCATGTAATGTGAGTTATTTCCACAGTGTAAACTTGTCGTGTGAGAGAGTTACACCGTATAATTTTGTTCACTTGGGGAATCCCATACTGTAAACTTCATGTGAGTTAGTCCCACAGTGTAAACTTGTTGTGTGAGTCATTTACACAGTGTGACCTTGTTATGTGAGTGATTCCCACCATGTAAACTTGTTATGTGTCTGAGTTTCACTGTGTAACCTTGTAATTTTGCTAAATTCGATATTGTTTGTTGGTGAGTTCCTCAGTGCAACTTTTTTAGGTGAGTGTGTTCCACAGTGTGAGTGAGTCTCACCATTTGACCTTGTAATGTCAGTGAGTTTGAAAGTGTGACATTGTTATGGAAGTGAATTCCTCAGTGTTAACCTGTCTACTTAGTGGGCCTCAGAGTGTAACATTGGCATAGTGTGTGTTCGACAGTGTGACATTGTTACATGTGAGATTCTCACCGTGTAAACTTGTTATGTGGTTGAGTTTCACAGTGTTACCTTGTAATTCGCTAAATTCGACATTGAAAATGTTATGTTAGTGAATTCCTCAGTGTAACCTTTTTAGGTGAGTGAGTCCCACACTGTAAACTGCCGCAGTACACTTTCACATCTGGCATCAGGCACGAATTCCATTCCACATCTGGTATCTGTCCTGAAGATCATTCTACTCTGGCATCTCGCCGCTGTACCATTACACATCCAGCATCTGTCAGGAAGTTCATTCCACATCCGGATTCTCACAGAAGGACCATTCCACCTCCGGCATCTGGCAGGTGGACCATTCCACATCTGGCATTTGGCAGGTGTACCATTCCACATCTGGCATCTGGCAGGCAGACCATTCCACATTTGGGCTTTTTCAGGTGGACAATTCCACCTCCGGGATCTGGCAAGCATACAATTCCACATCTGGCATCTGGCACGAATTATATTGTAATTCCAGAGTCTCACATGAGGAACATTCCACCTCCGGCATCTGGCAGATGTACCATTCCACATCCATCATCTGTTAGGCTGAGCAGTCCAATTCCAGCAAATGGCAGGAAGATGATACCAGATTCAGCATCTTACAGGCAGACCATTCCACATCCAGCATCTGGCAGGTAGTCAATTCTAAATGCGCCATCTCGCTGGCAGACCAGTCCACATCTGGCATCTATCAGGCAGACTAGTCAATATCTGGCATCAAGTGGGTGGACAATGCCACATCTGGCATCTGGCAGGCCGACCACTCCACATGCTGCATCTGGGAAAAAAAAACATTCTATATCTGGCATCTGGCAGCAAACCATTCCCCCTCCTGCAACTGGCAGGTGGTCTATTCCACACCAGCATCAGCCAGGCAGACTATTCCATATACAGCATCTGGCAGAGGACCATTCCACATCCTGAAACTGACAAGCATACCATTTCACATCTGGCATCTGGCACGAATTTCATTCCACATCCGGCATCCGTCCAGAAGATCATTCTACATCCGGCATCTCGCCGCTGTACCATTACACGTCCGGCATCTGGTACAAAGTCCATTCCACATCCGGATTCTCACAGAAGGACCATTCTACCTCCGGCATCTGGCAGGTGGAACATTCCACATCTGGCGACTCGCAGGTGGACAATTATACCTCCGACATCTTGCAGGTGGGCAATTCCACATCTAGCATCTGGCACGAATTATATTGTAAATCCACATTCTCACATGAGGACCATCTGGCAGATGTACCATTCCAAATCTGGAATGTGTCAGAGGAACATTCCACATCCAGCATCTTCCAGATGGACAATTCCACATCTGGCATCTGTTAGGCAGAGCAGTCCATGTCCAGCAAATGGCAGGAAGATGATACCAGATTCAGCATCTTACAGGCAAACCATTCCACATCTAGCATCTGGCAGGTAGTCAATTCTAAATCGGGCATCTCACTGGCAGACCAGTCTAAATCTGGCATCTGGCAGGCCAGCCACTCCACATTCAGAATCTGGTAGGAGTACCATTCCACATCTGGCATTTGGCAGCAAACAAATCCACATCCGGCGATGGACAGTATAAACTTGTTATGTGAGTCAGTTCCACAGTGTAAACTTGTCATATGAGAGAGTTGCACAGTATAATTTTGTTTACTTAGTGTAACCCATATTCCAAACTATATGTTAGTGTGTCCCACAGAGTAAACTTGTTGTGTGAGTAATTTACACAGTGTGACCTTATTATGTGAGTGATTCCCACCATGTAAACTTGTAATGTGTCTGAGTTTCACTGTGTAACCTTGTAATTTTGCTAAATTCGATATTGTTTGTTCGTGAGTTCCTCAGTGCAACTTTTTTAGGTGAGTGAGTCCCACCGTTTGACCTTGTTATATGAGAGAGTTTTAAAGTGAGACGTTGTTATGGAAGTGAATTTCACAGTGTCAACCTGTCTAGTTAGTGAGCCTCAGAGTGTAACATTGGAGAGAGTGAGTTTGACTGTGTGACATTGTTATGTGTGAGATTCCCACAGTGTAAATTTGTTATGTGGGTGAGTTTCACAGTCTAACCTTGTAATTTTGCTAAATTCGATATTGAACATGTTATATTAGTGAGTTCCTCAATGAAACATGTTTAGGTGAGTGTGTTCCACAGTGTAACCGTGTTATTTTGGAGAGTTCCACAGTATAATTTTGGGTACTTAGGGCATCCCATATTGTAAACTTTATGTTAGTGAGTCCCACAGTGTAAATTTGTTCTGTGAGTAATTTTCACAATGTGACCTTATTATGTGAGTCCCACAAATTGACCTTTTTATGTGAGAAATTCCCACAGAGTAAACTTGTAATGTCAGTGAGTTTGAAAATGTGACATTGTTATGTGTGAGAGTCCCACCATGTAAACTTGTCATGTGTCTGAGTTTCACAGTGTTACCTTTTAATTTCGCTAAATTCGATATTGAAAATGTGATGTTAATGAGTTCCTCAGTGTAACCTTTTTAGGTGAGTGAGTCCCACAATGTAAACTTGTTATGGGAGTCATTTACACAGTGTGACCTTATTATGTGAGTCCCAAAATATGACCTTGTTGTGTGAGAGATTCCCACCATGTAAACCTGTTATGTATCTGAGTTTCACAGTGTAACATTGTAATTTTGCTAAATTCGATATTGAAAATGTTATGTTAGTCAGTTCCTCAGTGTAACCTTTTTAGGTGAGTTCCACAGTGTAACCATTTAAAGTGAGCGAATTACACAGTGTTACCGTGTTATGTGAGTCAGTTCCACAGTGTAAACTTGTCATGTTAGAGAGTTTCACAGTCCAATTTTGTTCACTTAGGGAATCCCATATTGTAAACTTCATGTAAGTGAGTCCCACAGTGTTAACTTGATTTGTGAATCATTTACACAGTGTGACCTTATTGTGAGTGATTCCCACCATGTAAACTTGTAATGTGTCTGAGTTTCACTGTGTAACCTTGTAATTTTGCTAAATTCGATATTGTTTGTTCGTGAGTTCCTCAGTGCAACTTTTTTAGGTGAGTGAGTCCCACCGTTTGACCTTGTTATATGAGAGAGTTTTAAAGTGAGACGTTGTTATGGAAGTGAATTTCACAGTGTCAACCTGTCTAGTTAGTGAGCCTCAGAGTGTAACATTGGAGAGAGTGAGTTTGACTGTGTGACATTGTTATGTGTGAGATTCCCACAGTGTAAATTTGTTATGTGGGTGAGTTTCACAGTCTAACCTTGTAATTTTGCTAAATTCGATATTGAACATGTTATATTAGTGAGTTCCTCAATGAAACATGTTTAGGTGAGTGTGTTCCACAGTGTAACCGTGTTATTTTGGAGAGTTCCACAGTATAATTTTGGGTACTTAGGGCATCCCATATTGTAAACTTTATGTTAGTGAGTCCCACAGTGTAAATTTGTTCTGTGAGTAATTTTCACAATGTGACCTTATTATGTGAGTCCCACAAATTGACCTTTTTATGTGAGAAATTCCCACAGAGTAAACTTGTAATGTCAGTGAGTTTGAAAATGTGACATTGTTATGTGTGAGAGTCCCACCATGTAAACTTGTCATGTGTCTGAGTTTCACAGTGTTACCTTTTAATTTCGCTAAATTCGATATTGAAAATGTGATGTTAATGAGTTCCTCAGTGTAACCTTTTTAGGTGAGTGAGTCCCACAATGTAAACTTGTTATGGGAGTCATTTACACAGTGTGACCTTATTATGTGAGTCCCAAAATATGACCTTGTTGTGTGAGAGATTCCCACCATGTAAACCTGTTATGTATCTGAGTTTCACAGTGTAACCTTGTAATTTTGCTAAATTCGATATTGAAAATGTTATGTTAGTCAGTTCCTCAGTGTAACCTTTTTAGGTGAGTTCCACAGTGTAACCATTTAAAGTGAGCGAATTACACAGTGTTACCGTGTTATGTGAGTCAGTTCCACAGTGTAAACTTGTCATGTTAGAGAGTTTCACAGTCCAATTTTGTTCACTTAGGGAATCCCATATTGTAAACTTCATGTAAGTGAGTCCCACAGTGTTAACTTGATTTGTGAATCATTTACACAGTGTGACCTTATTGTGAGTGATTCCCACCATGTAAACTTGTTATGTGTCTGAGTTTCACAGTGTAACCCTGTAATTTTACTAAATGCGATATTGAAAAAGTTATGTTCGTGAGTTCCTCAGTGCAACCTTTTTAGGTGAGTGAGTCCCACACTGTAAATTCACCGCTGTACCATTTCACATCCGGCATCTGGCACGAATTCCATTCCACATCCGGTAACTGTCCAGAAGATCATTCTACTCTGGCATCTCGCCGCTGTACCATTACACATCCAGCATCTGTCATGAAGTCCATTCCACATCCGGATTTTCACAGAAGGATCATTCCACCTCCGGCATCTGACAGGTGGACCATTCCACATCTGGCATCTGGCAGGCAGACCATTCCACATTTGGGCTTTTGCAGGTGGACAATTCCACCTCCGGGATCTGGCAAGCATACAATTCCACATCTGGCATCTGGCACGAATTATATTGTACATCCATAGTCTCACATGAGGAACATTCCACCTCCGGCATCTGGTAGATTTACCATTCCACATCCGGAATGTGTCAGAGGAACATTCCACATCCAGCATCTTCCAGGTGGACAATTCCACATCCATCATATGTTTGGCTCAGCAGTCCAATTCCAGCAAATGGCAGGAAGATGATACCAGATTCAGCATCTTACAGGCAGACCATTCCACATCCAGCATCTGGCAGGTAGTCAATTCTAAATGCGACATCTCGCTGGCAGACCAGTCCACATCTGGCATCTATCAGGCAGACTAGTCAATATCTGGCATCAAGAGGGAGGACAATGCCACATCTGGCATCTGGCAGGCCGACCACTCCACATCCTGCATCTCGGAAAAAAAAACATTCTACATCTGGCATCTGGCAGCAAACCATTCCCCATCTGCAACTGGCAGGTGGTCTATTCCACTCCAGCATCAGCGAGGCAGACCATTCCATATTCACCATCTGGCAGAGGACCATTCCACATCCTGCAACTGACAAGCATACAATTTCACATCTGGCATTTGGCATGAATTTCATTCCAGATCCGGCATCCGTCCAGAAGATTATTCTACATCCGGCATCTCGCTGCTGTACCATTACACGTCCGGCATCTGTCATGAAGTCCATTGCACATCCAGATTCTCACAGAAGGACCATTCTACCTTCGGCATCTGACAGGTGGACCATTCCACATCTGGCATCTGGCAGGTGGACCATTCCACATTTGGGCTTTTGCAGGTGGACAATTCCACCTCCGGGATCTGGCAAGCATACAATTCCACATCTGGCATCTGGCACGAATTATATTTTACATCCAGAGTCTCACATGAGGAACATTCCACCTCCGGCATCTGGCAGATTTGCCGTTCCACATCCGGAATGTGTCAGACGAACATTCCACATCCAGCATCTTCCAGGTGAACAATTCCACATCACTCATCTGTTAGGCTGAGCAGTCCAATTCCAGCAAATGGCAGGAAGATGATACCAGATTCAGCATCTTACAGGCAGACCATTCCAAATCCAGCATCTGGCAGGTAGTCAAATCTTAATGCGGCATCTCGCTGGCAGACTAGTCCACATCTGGCATCTATCAGGCAGACTAGTCAATATCTGGCATCAAGTGGGTTGACAATGCCACATCTGGCATCTGGCAGGCCGACCACTCCACATCCTGCAATTGGGAAAAAAAAAAACATTCTATATCTGGCATCTGGCAGCAAACCATTCCCCATCGTGCAACTGTCAGGTGGTCTATTCCACTCAAGCATCAGCCAGGC
The DNA here is from genome assembly GCF_036971445.1 of Narcine bancroftii. Taxonomy (NCBI): domain Eukaryota; kingdom Metazoa; phylum Chordata; class Chondrichthyes; order Torpediniformes; family Narcinidae; genus Narcine; species Narcine bancroftii. The sequence continues at coordinate 1,158,374 of NW_027211899.1, forward strand.
AGACCATTCCATATCCAGCATCTGGCAGAGGACCATTCCACATCCTGCAACTGACAAGCATACCATTTCACATCTGGCATCTGGCACGAATTTCATTCCACATCCGGCATCCGTCCAGAAGATTATTCTACATCTGACATCTCGCCGCTGCACCATTAAACGTCCGGCATCTGTCATGAAGTCCATTCCACATCCGGATTCTCACAGAAGGACCATTCCACCTTCGGCATCTGGCAGGTGGACCATTTCACATCTGGCATCTGGCAGGTGGACCATTCCACATCCGCCATCTGGCAGGCAGACCATTCCACATTTGGGCTTTTGCAGGTGGACAATTCCACCACCGGGATCTGACAAGCATACAATTCCACATCTGGCATCTGGCACAAATTATATTTTACATCCAGAGTCTCACATGAGGAACATTCCACCTCCGGCATCTGGCAGATTTGCCGTTCCACATCCGGAATGTGTCAGAGGAACATTCCACATCCAGCATCTTCCAGGTGAACAATTCCACATCCCTCATCCGTTAGGCTGAGCAGTCCAATTCCAGCAAATGGCAGGAAGATGATACCAGATTCAGCATCTTACAGGCAGACCATTCCACATCCAGCATCTGGCAGGGAGTCAATTCTAAATGCGGCATCTCGCTGGCAGACCAGTCCACATCTGGCATCTATCAGGCAGACTAGTCAATATCTGGCATCAAGTGGGTTGACAATGCCACATCTGGCATCTGGCAGTCCGACGACTCCACATCCTGCATCTGGGAAAAAAAAAGCATTCTACATCTGGCATCTGGCAGCAAACCATTCCCCATCCTGCAACTGGCAGGTGGTCTATTCCACTCCAGCATCAGCCAGGCAGACCATTCTATATCCAGCATCTGGCAGAGGACCATTCCACATCCTGCAACTGACAAGCATACCATTTCACATTTGGCATCTGGCACGAATTTCATTCCAGATCTGGCATCCGTCCAGAAGATCATTCTACATCCGTCATCTCGCCGCTGTACCATTACACGTCCGGCATCTGGTACAAAATCCATTCCACATCCGGATTCTCACAGAAGGACCATTCCACCTCCGGCATCTGGCAGGTGGAACATTCCACATCTGGCGTCTCGCAGGTGGACAATTATACCTCCGACATCTTGCAGGTGGACAATTCCACATCTAGCATCTGGCACGAATTATATTGTACAACCACATTCTCACATGAGGACCACCTGATAGATGTACCATTCCAAATCCAGAATGTACCAGAGGAACATTCCACATCCAGCATCTTCCAGATGGACAATTCCACATCTGGCATCTGTTAGGCAGAGCAGTCCATGTCCAGCAAATGGCTGGAAGATGATACCAGATTCAGCATCTTACTGGCAGACCATTCCACATCTAGCATGTGGCAGGTAGTCAATTTTAAATCCGCATCTCACTGGCAGACCAGTCCAAATCTGGCATCTGTCAGGCCAACCACTCCACATTCAGAATCTGGCAGGAGTTCCATTCCACATCTGGCATTTGGCAGCAAACAAATCCACATCCGGCGATTGACAGTATAAATTTGTTACGTGAGTGAGTTCCACAGTGTAACCGTGTTATGTGAGTCAGTTCCACAGTGTAAACTTGTCATATGAGAGAGTTGCACAGTATAATTTTGTTTACTTAGTGTAACCTATATTCCAAACTATATGTTAGTGTGTCCCACAGTGTAAACTTCTGTGAGTAATATACATAGTGTGACCTTGCCATGTGATTGATTCCCACCATGTAAACTTGTTATGTGTCTGAGTTTCACAGTCTAACCTTGTAATTTTGCTAAATTCGACATTGAAAAAGTTATGTTGGTGAGTTCCTCAGTGCAACTTTTTTAGATGAGTGTGTTCCACAGTTTAAACTTGCCATGTGAGAGAGTTGCACAGTATAATTTTGGGTACTGAGGGAATCCCATATTGTAAACTTTATGTTAGTGAGTCCCACAGTGTAAATTTGTTATGTGAGTGATTTACACAGTGTGACCCTATTATGTGAGTCCCACAAATTCACCTTATTATGTGAGAGATTCCCATAGTGTAAACTTGTTATGTGAGTGAGTTTGAAAGTGTGACATTGTTATCGAAGTGATTTCCATAGTGTCAACCTTTCTACTTAGTTAGTCTCAGGGTGTAACATTGGTATGGAGTGCGTTCGACAGTGTGACATTTTATGTGTGAGATTCCCAAGGTGTAAATTTTTTATGTGGGTGAGTTTCACAGTGTAACCTTGTAATTTTGCTAAATTCAGTATTGAAAAAATTATGTTAGTGAGTTCCTCAGTGCAACTTTTTTAGGTGAGTGTGTTCCACAGTGTGAGTGAGTCTCACCATTTGACCTTGTAATGTCAGTGAGTTTGAAAGTGTGACATTGTTATGGAACTGAATTCCACAGTGTCAACCTGTCTAGTTAGTGAGCCTCAGAGTGTAACATTGGTATAGAGTGAGTTTGACAGTGTGACATTGTTATGTGTGAGAGTCCCACCGTGTAAACTTGTTATGTGTCTGAGTTTCACAGAGTTACCTTTTAATTTCGCTAAATTCGATATTCAAAATGTGATTTTAATGAGTTCCTCAGTGTAACCTTTTTAGGTGAGAGATTCCCACAGTGTAACCGTGTTATGTGAGTTATTTCCACAGTGTAAACTTGTCGTGTGAGAGATTTGCACCGTATAATTTTGTTCACTTGTGGAATCCCATATTGTAAACTTCATGTGAGTTAGTCCCACAGTGTAAACTTGTTGTGTGAGTCATTTACACAGTGTGACCTTGTTATGTGAGTGATTCCCACCATGTAAACTTGTTATGTGTCTGAGTTTCACTGTGTAACCTTGTAATTTTGCTAAATTCGATATTGTTTGTTGGTGAGTTCCTCAGTGCAACTTTTTTTAGGTGAGTGTGTTCCACAGTGTGAGTGAGTCTCACCATTTGACCTTGTAATGTCAGTGAGTTTGAAAGTGTGACATTGTTATGGAAGTGAATTCCACAGTGTCAACCTGTCTAGTTAATGGGCCTCGGAGTGTAACATTGGTATGGAGTGTGTTCGACATTGTGACATTGTTATATGTGAGATTCTCACCGTGTAAACTTGTTATGTGGTTGAGTTTCACAGTGTTACCTTGTAATTCGCTAAATTCGACATTGAAAATGTTATGTTAGTTAATTCCTCAGTGTAACCTTTTTAGGTGAGTGAGTCCCACCATTTAACTCGCTGCTGTACACTTTCACATCTGGCATCTGGCACGAATTCCATTCCACATCTGGTATCTGTCCTGAAGATCATTCTACTCTGGCATCTCGCCGCTGTACCATTACACATCCAGCATCTGTCAGGAAGTCCATTCCACATCCAGATTCTCACAGAAGGACCATTCCACCTCCGGCATCTGGCAGGTGGACCATTCCACATCTGGCATTTGGCAGGTGTACCATTCCACATCTGGCATCTGGCAGGCAGACCATTCCACATTTGGGCTTTTGCAGGTGGACAATTCCACCTCCAGGATCTGGCAAGCATACAATTCCACATCTGGCATCTGGCACGAATTATATTGTAATTCCATAGTCTCACATGAGGAACATTCCACCTCCGACATCTGGGAGATGTACCATTCCACATGCGGAATGTGTCAGACGAACATTCCACATCCAGCATCTTCCAGGTGGACAATTCCACATCCATCATCTGTTAGGCTGAGCAGTCCAATTCCAGCAAATGGCAGGAAGATGATAGCAGATTCAGCATCTTACAGGCAGACCATTCCACAGTCAGCATCTGGCAGGTAGTCAATTCTAAATGCGGCATCTCGCTGGCAGACCAGTCCACATCTGGCATCTATCAGGCAGACTAGTCAATATCTGGGATCAAGTGGGTGGACAATGCCACATCTGGCATCAGGCAGTCCGACCACTCCACATGCTGCATCTGGGAAAAAAAAAACATTCTATATCTGGCATCTGGCAGCAAACCATTCCCCATCCTGCAACTGGCAGATGGTCTATTCCACTCCAGCATCAGTCAGGCAGACCATTCCATATCCAGCATCTGGCAGAGGACCATTCCACATCCTGCAACTGACAAGCATACCATTTCACATCTGGCATCTGGCACGAATTTCATTCCACATCCGGCATCCGTCCAGAAGATCATTCTATATCCGGAATCTCGCCGCTGTACCATTACACGTCCGGCATCTAGTACAAAGTCCATTCCACATCCGGATTCTCACAGAAGGACCATTCTACCTCCGGCATCTGGCAGGTGGAACATTCCACATCTGGCGTCTCGCAGGTGGACAATTATACCTCCGATATCTTGCAGGTGGACAATTCCACATCTAGCATCTGGCACGAATTATATTGTACATCCACATTCTCACATGAGGACCATCTGGCAGATGTACCATTCCAAATTCGGAATGTGTCAGAGGAACATTCCACATCCAGCATCATCCAGATGGACAATTCCACATCTGGCATCTGTTAGGCAGAGCAGTCCATGTCCAGCAAATGGCAGGAAGATGATACCATATTCAGCATCTTACAGGTAGACCATTCCATATCTAGCATCTGGCAGGTAATCAATGCTAAATCCGGCATCTCACTGGCAGACCAGTCCAAATCTGGCATCTGGCAGGCCATCCCACAAATTCACCTTATTATGTGAGAGATTCCCAGAGTGTAAACTTGTTATGTGAGTGAGTTTGAAAGTGTGAGATTGTTATCGAAGTGATTTCCATAGTGTCAACCTTTCTACTTAGTGAGTATCAGGGTGTAACATTGGTATGGAGTGTGTTCGACAGTGTTACATTGTTACATGTGAGATTCCCACCGTGTAAACTTTTTATGTGGGTGAGTTTCACAGTGTTACCTTGTATTTCGCTAAATTCGACATTGAAAATGTTACGTTAGTGAATTCCTCAGGGTAACCTTTTTAGGTGAGTGAGTCCCACACTGTAAACTCGCCGCTGTACCATTTCACATCTGGCATCTAGCACGAATTCCATTCCACATCCGGTATCTGTCCAGAAGATCATTCTACTCTGGCATCTCGCCGCTGTACCATTACACATCCAGCAACTGTCATGAAGTCCATTCCACATCCGGATTCACACAGAAGGACCATTCCACCTCCGGCATCTGGCAGGTGGACCATTCCATATCTGGCATCTGGCAGGTGGACCATTCCACATCTGGCATCTGGCAGGCAGACCATTCCACATTTGGGCTTTTGCAGGTGGACAATTCCACATCCGGAATCTGGCAAGCATACAATTCCACATCTGGCATCTGGCACGAATTATATTGTACATCCAGAGTCTCACATGACGAACATTCCACCTCCGGCATCTGGCAGATGTACCATTCCACATCCGGAATGTGTCAGAGGAACATTCCACATCCAGCATCTTCCAGGTGGACAATTCCACATCCATCATCTGTTAGGCTGAGCAGTCCAATTCCAGCAAATGGCAGGAAGATGATAGCAGATTCAGCATCTTACAGGCAGACCATTCCACAGCCAGCATCTGGCAGGTAGTCAATTCTAAATGCGGCATCTCGCTATCGACCAGTCCACATCTGGCATCTGGCAGGCCGACCACTCCACATCCTGCATCTGGGGAAAATAAACCCATTCTACATCTGGAATCTGGCAGCAAACCATTCCCCATCCTGCAACTGGCAGGTGGTCTATTCCACTCCAGCTTCAGCCAGGCAGACCATTCCATAGCCAGCATCCGGCAGAGGACCATTCCACATCCTGAAACTGACAAGCATACCATTTCACATCTGGTATCTGGCACGAATTTCATTCCACATCCGGCATCCCGTCCAGAAGATCATTCTACATCCGGGATCTCGCCGCTGTACCATTACACGTCCGGCATCTGGTACAAAGTCCATTCCACATCCGGATTCTCACAGAAGGACCATTCTACCTCCGGCATCTGGCAGGTGGAACATTCCACATCTGGCGTCTCGCAGGTGGACAATTATACCTCCGATATCTTGCAGGTGGACAATTCCACATCTAGCATCTGGCACGAATTATATTGTACATCCACATTCTCACATGAGGACCATCTGGCAGATGTACCATTCCAAATTCGGAATGTGTCAGAGGAACATTCCACATCCAGCATCATCCAGATGGAAAATTCCGCATCTGGCATCTGTTAGGCAGAGCAGTCCATGTCCAGCAAATGGCAGGAAGATGATACCATATTCAGCATCTTACAGGTAGACCATTCCATATCTAGCATCTGGCAGGTAATCAATGCTAAATCCGGCATCTCACTGGCAGACCAGTCCAAATCTGGCATCTGGCAGGCCATCCCACAAATTCACCTTATTATGTGAGAGATTCCCAGAGTGTAAACTTGTTATGTGAGTGAGTTTGAAAGTGTGAGATTGTTATCGAAGTGATTTCCATAGTGTCAACCTTTCTACTTAGTGAGTATCAGGGTGTAACATTGGTATGGAGTGTGTTCGACAGTGTTACATTGTTACATGTGAGATTCCCACCGTGTAAACTTGTTATGTGGGTGAGTTTCACAGTGTTACCTTGTATTTCGCTAAATTCGACATTGAAAATGTTACGTTAGTGAATTCCTCAGGGTAACCTTTTTAGGTGAGTGAGTCCCACACTGTAAACTCGCCGCTGTACCATTTCACATCTGGCATCTAGCACGAATTCCATTCCACATCCGGTATCTGTCAAGAAGATCATTCTACTCTGGCATCTCGCCGCTGTACCATTACACATCCAGCAACTGTCATGAAGTCCATTCCACATCCGGATTCACACAGAAGGACCATTCCACCTCCGGCATCTGGCAGGTGGACCATTCCATATCTGGCATCTGGCAGGTGGACCATTCCACATCTGGCATCTGGCAGGCAGACCATTCCACATTTGGGCTTTTGCAGGTGGACAATTCCACCTCCGGAATCTGGCAAGCATACAATTCCACATCTGGCATCTGGCACGAATTATATTGTACATCCAGAGTCTCACATGACGAACATTCCACCTCCGGCATCTGGCAGATGTACCATTCCACATCCGGAATGTGTCAGAGGAACATTCCACATCCAGCATCTTCCAGGTGGACAATTCCACATCCATCATCTGTTAGGCTGAGCAGTCCAATTCCAGCAAATGGCAGGAAGATGATAGCAGATTCAGCATCTTACAGGCAGACCATTCCACAGCCAGCATCTGGCAGGTAGTCAATTCTAAATGCGGCATCTCGCTATCGACCAGTCCACATCTGGCATCTGGCAGGCCGACCACTCCACATCCTGCATCTGGGGAAAATAAACCCATTCTACATCTGGAATCTGGCAGCAAACCATTCCCCATCCTGCAACTGGCAGGTGGTCTATTCCACTCCAGCTTCAGCCAGGCAGACCATTCCATAGCCAGCATCCGGCAGAGGACCATTCCACATCCTGAAACTGACAAGCATACCATTTCACATCTGGTATCTGGCACGAATTTCATTCCACATCCGGCATCCCGTCCAGAAGATCATTCTACATCCGGGATCTCGCCGCTGTACCATTACACGTCCGGCATCTGGTACAAAGTCCATTCCACATCCGGATTCACACAGAAGGACCATTCCACCTCCGGCATCTGGCAGGTGGAACATTCCACATCTGGCGACTCGCATTAGACAATTATACCTCCGATATCTTGCAGGTGGACAATTCCACATCAAGCATCTGGCACGAATTATATTGTACATCCACATTCTCACATGAGGACCATCTGGCAGATGTACCATTCCAAATCCGGAATGTGTCAGAGGAACATTCCACATCCAGCATCTTCCAGATGGACAATTCCACATCTGGCATCTGTTAGGCAGAGCAGTCCATGTCCAGCAAATGGCAGGAAGATGATACCAGATTCAGCATCTTACTGGCAGACCTTGCCTCATCTAGCATGTGGCAGGTAGTCAATTCTAAATCCGGCATCTTAGTGGCAGACCAGTCCAAATCTGGCATCTGGCAGGCCAAACACTCCACATTCAGTATCTGGCAGGAGTACCATTCCACATCTGGCATTTGGCAGCAAACAAATCCACATCCGGCGATGAACAGTATAAATTTGTTATGTGAGTGAGTTCCACAGTGTAACCGTGTTATGTGAGTCAGTTCCACAGTGTAAACTTGTCATATGAGAGAGTTGCACAGTATAATTTTTTTTACTTAGTGTAACCCATATTCCAAACTATAAGTTAGTGTGTCCCACAGGTTAAACTTGTTGTGTGAGTAATTTAGACAGTGTGACCTTATTATGTGAGTGATTCCCACCATGTAAACTTGTAATGTGTCTGAGTTTCACTGTGTAACCTTGTAATTTTGCTAAATTCGATATTGTTTGTTCGTGAGTTCCTCAGTGCAACTTTTTTAGGTGAGTGAGTTCCACAGTGTAACCGTGTTATTTAATTTACACAGTGTGACCTTGTTATGTGAGTGAGTCCCACCATTTGACCTTGTTATATGAGAGAGTTTGAAAGTGTGACGTTGTTATGGAAGTGAATTCCACAGTGTCAACCTGTCTAGTTAGTGAGCCTCAGAGTGTAACATTGGTAGAGAGTGAGTTTGAGTGTGTGACATTGTTAAGTGTGAGATTCCCACAGTGTAAACTTGTTATGTGGGTGTGTTTCACAGTGTTACCTTGTAATTTTGCTAAATTCGATATTGAACATGTTATGTTAGTGAGTTCCTCAATGAAACATGTTCAGGTTTGTGTGTTCCACAGTGTAACCGTGTTATTTTGGAGTGTTCCACAGTATAATTTTGGGTATTTAGGGCATCCCATATTGTAAAATTTATGTTAGTGAGTCCCACAGAGTAAATTTGTTATGTGAGTAATTTTCACAGTGTGACCTTATTATGTTAGTCCCACAAGTTGTCTTTATTATGTGAGAAATTCCCACAGAGTAAACTTGTAATGTCAGTGAGTTTGAAAGTGTGACATTGTTATGGAAGTGAATTCCACAGTGTCAACCTGTCTAGTTAGTGGGCCTCAGAGTATAACATTGGTATAGAGTGAGTTTGACTGTGTGACATTGTTATGTGTGAGAGTCCCAATGTGTAAACTTGTTATGTGTCTGAGTTTCACAGTGTTACCTTTTAATTTCGCTAAATTCGATTTTGAAAATGTGATGTTAATGAGTTCCTCAGTGTAATCTTTTTAGGTCAGTAAGTCCCATGGTGTAAACTTGTTATGGGAGTAACTTACACAGTGTGACCGTATTATGTGAGTCCCAAAATTTGACCTTGTTGTGTGAGTGATTCCCACCATGTAAACTGGTTATGTGCCTGAGTTTCACAGTGTAACCATGTAATTTTGCTAAATTCGAAATTGTAAAAGTTATATTAGTGAGTTCCTCAGTGCAACTTTTTTAGGTGAGTGAGTTCCACAGTGTAAACTTGTTATGTGAGTGAGTTCCACAGTGTAAACTTGTCATGTGAGAGATTTGCACAGTATAATTTTGGGTACTTAGGGAATCCCATATTGTAAACTTTATGTTAGTGAGTCCCACAGTGTAAATTTGTTCTGTGAGTAATTTACACAGTGTGACCTTATTATGTGCATCCCACAAATTCACCTTATTATGTGAGAGATTCCCAGAGTGTAAACTTGTTATGTGAGTGAGTTTGAAAGTGTGACATTGTTATCGAAGTGATTTCCATAGTGTCAACCTTTCTACTTAGTGAGTATCAGAGTGTAACATTGGTATGGAGTGTGTTCGACAGTGTTACATTGTTATATGTGAGATTCCCACCGTGTAAACTTGTTATGTGGGTGAGTTTCACAGTGTAACCTTGTAATTTCGCTAAATTCAGTATTTAAAATGTTATGTTAGTGATTTTCTCAGCGTGACCTTTTTAGGTGAGTGAGTCCCATACTGTAAACTCATCGCTGTACCATTTCAAATCTGGCATCTGGCACGAATTCCATTCCACATCCGGTATATTGTCCAGAAGATCATTATACTCTGGCATCTCGCCGCTGTTCCATTACACATCCAGCATCTGTCATGAAGTCCATTCCACATCCGGATTCTCACAGAAGAACCATTCCACCTCCGGCATCTGGCAGGTGGACCATTCCACATCTGGCATCTGGCAGGCAGACCATTCCACATTTGTGTGTTTGCAGGTGGACAATTCCAACTCCGGGATCTTGCAAGCATACATATCCACATCTGGCATCTGGCACAAATTATATTGTACATCCAGAGTCTCACATGAGGAACATTCCACCTCCGTCATCTGGCAGATGTACCATTCCACATGCGGAATGTGTCAGAGGAACATTCCACATCCAGCATCTTCCAGGTGGACAATTCCACATCCATTATCTGTTAGGCTGAGCAGTCGAATTCCAGTAAATGGCAGGAAGATGATACCAGATTCAGCATCTTACAGGCAGACCATTCCACATCCAGCATCTGGCAGGTAGTCAATTCTAAATGCGGCATCTCGCTGGCAGACCAGTCCACATCTGGCATCTATCAGGCAGACTAGTCAATATCTGGGATCAAGTGGGTGGACAATGCCACATCTGGCATCAGGCAGTCCGACCACTCCACATGCTGCATCTGGGAAAAAAAAAACATTCTATATCTGGCATCTGGCAGCAAACCATTCCCCATCCTGCAACTGGCAGGTGGTCTATTCCACACCAGCATCAGCCAGGCAGACTATTCCATATCCAGCATCTGGCAGAGGACCATTCCACATCCTGAAACTGACAAGCATACCATTTCACATCTGGCATCTGGCACGAATTTCATTCCACATCCGGCATCCGTCCAGAAGATCATTCTACATCCGGCATCTCGCCGCTGTACCATTACACGTCCGGCATCTGGTACAAAGTCCATTCCACATCCGGATTCTCACAGAAGGACCATTCTACCTCCGGCATCTGGCAGGTGGAACATTCCACATCTGGCGTCTCGCAGGTGGACAATTATACCTCCGATATCTTGCAGGTGGGCAATTCCACATCTAGCATCTGGCACGAATTATATTGTACATCCACATTCTCACATGAGGACCATCTGGCAGATGTATCATTCCAAATCCAAAATGTGTCAGAGGAACATTCCACATCCAGCATCTTCCAGATGAACAATTCCACATCTGGCATCTGTTAGGCAGAGCAGTCCATGTCCAGCAAATGGCAGGAAGATGATACCAGATTCAGCATCTTACAGGCAGACCATTCCTCATCTAGCATGTGGCAGGTAGTCAATTCTAAATCCGGCATCTTAGTGGCAGACCAGTCCAAATCTGGCATCTGGCAGGCCAAACACTCCACATTCAGTATCTGGCAGGAGTACCATTCCACATCTGGCATTTGGCAGCAAACAAATCCACATCCGGCGATGGACAGTATAAATTTGTTATGTGAGTGAGTTCCACAGTGTAACCGTGTTATGTGAGTCAGTTCCACAGTGTAAACTTGTCATATGAGAGAGTTGCACAGTATAATTTTGTTTACTTAGTGTAACCCATATTCCAAACTATATGTTAGTGTGTCCCACAGAGTAAACTTGTTGTGTGAGTAATTTAGACAGTGTGACCTTATTATGTGAGTGATTCCCACCATGTAAACTTGTAATGTGTCTGAGTTTCACTGTGTAACCTTGTAATTTTGCTAAATTCGATATTGTTTGTTCGTGAGTTCCTCAGTGCAACTTTTTTAGGTGAGTGAGTTCCACAGTGTAACCGTGTTATGTAATTTACACAGTGTGACCTTGTTATGTGAGTGAGTCCCACCGTTTGACCTTGTTATATGAGAGAGTTTGAAAGTGTGACGTTGTTATGGAAGTGAATTCCACAGTGTCAACCTGTCTAGTTAGTGAGCCTCAGAGTGTAACATTGGTAGAGAGTGAGTTTGAGTGTGTGACATTGTTAAGTGTGAGATTCCCACAGTGTAAACTTGTTATGTGGGTGTGTTTCACAGTGTTACCTTGTAATTTTGCTAAATTCGATATTGAACATGTTATGTTAGTGAGTTCCTCAATGAAACATGTTCAGATGTGTGTGTTCCACAGTGTAACCGTGTTATTTTGGAGTGTTCCACAGTATAATTTTTGGTATTTAGGACATCCTATATTGTAAACTTTATGTTAGTGAGTCCCACAGCATAAATTTGTTATGTGAGTAATTTTCACAGTGTGACCTTATTATGTTAGTCCCACAAGTTGTCTTTATTATGTGAGAAATTCCCACAGAGTAAACTTGTAATGTCAGTGAGTTTGAAAGTGTGACATTGTTATGGAAGTGAATTCCACAGTGTCAACCTGTGTAGTTAGTGGACCTCAGAGTATAACATTGGTATAGAGTGAGTTTGACTGTGTGACATTGTTATGTGTGAGAGTCCCAACGTGTAAACTTGTTATGTGTCTGAGTTTCACAGTGTTACCTTTTAATTTCGCTAAATTCGATTTTGAAAATGTGATGTTAATGAGTTCCTCAGTGTAATCTTTTTAGGTCAGGAAGTCCCATGGTGTAAACTTGTTATGGGAGTAACTTACACAGTGTGACCGTATTATGTGAGCCCAAAATTTGACCGTGTTGTGTGAGTGATTCCCACCATGTAAACTGGTTATGTGCCTGAGTTTCACAGTGTAACCATGTAATTTTGCTAAATTCGAAATTGAAAAAGTTATATTAGTGAGTTCCTCAGTGCAACTTTTTTAGGTGAGTGAGTTCCACAGTGTAAACTTGTTTTGTGAGTGAGTTCCACAGTGTAAACTTGTCATGTGAGAGATTTGCACAGTATAATTTTGGGTACTTAGGGAATCCCATATTGTAAACTTTATGTTAGTGAGTCCCACAGTGTAAATTTGTTCTGTGAGTAATTTACACAGTGTGACCTTATTATGTGCATCCCACAAATTCACCTTATTATGTGAGAGATTCCCAGAATGTAAACTTGTTATGTGAGTGAGTTTGAAAGTGTGACATTGTTATCGAAGTGAATTCCATAGTGTCAACCTTTCTACTTATTGAGTCTCAGGGTGTAATATTGGTATGGAGTGCGTTCGACAATGTGGCATTTTATGTGTGAGATTCCCAAGGTGTAAATTTTTTATGTGGGTGAGTTTCACAGTGTAACCTTGTAATTTCACTAAATTCAGTATTGAAAATGTTATGTTAGTGAGTTCCTCAGTGCAACTTTTTTAGGTGAGTGTGTTCCACAGTGTGAGTGAGTCTCACCATTTGACCTTGCAATGTCAGTGAGTTTGAAAGTGTGACGTTGTTATGGAAGTGAATTCCACAGTGTCAACCTGTCTAGTTAGTGTGCCTCAGAGTGTAACATTGGTATAGAGTGAGTTTGACAGTGTGACATTGTTATGTGTGAGAGTCCCACCGTGTAAACTTGTTATGTGTCTGAGTTTCACAGAGTTACCTTTTAATTTCACTAAATTCGATATTCAAAATGTGATTTTAATGAGTTCCTCAGTGTAACCTTTTTAGGTGAGAGATTCCCACAGTGTAACCGTGTTATGTGAGTTATTTCCACAGTGTAAACTTGTCGTGTGAGAGAGTTGCACCGTATAATTTTGTTCACTTGTGGAATCCCATATTGTAAACTTCATGTGAGTTAGTCCCACAGTGTAAATTTGTTGTGTGAGTCATTTACACAGTGTGACCTTGTTATCGAAGTGAATTCCATAGTGTCAACCTTTCTACTTAGTGAGTATCAGAGTGTAACATTGGTATGGAGTGTGTTCGACAGTGTTACATTGTTATATGTGAGATTCCCACCGTGTAAACTTGTTATGTGGGTGAGTTTCACAGTGTAACTTTGTAATTTCGCTAAATTCAGTATTGAAAATGTTATGTTAGTGATTTTCTCAGCGTGACCTTTTTAGGTGAGTGAGTCCCATACTGTAAACTCACCGCTGTACCATTTCAAATCTGGCATCTGGCACGAATTCCATTCCACATCCGGTATATTGTCCAGAAGATCATTATACTCTGGCATCTCGCCGCTGTTCCATTACACATCCAGCATCTGTCATGAAGTCCATTCCACATCCGGATTCTCACAGAAGAACCATTCCACCTCCAGCATCTGGCAGGTGGACCATTCCACATCTGGCATCTGGAAGGCAGACCATTCCACATTTGTGTGTTTGCAGGTGGACAATTCAAACTCCGGGATCTTGCAAGCATACATATCCACATCTGGCATCTGGCACAAATTATATTGTACATCCAGAGTCTCACATGAGGAACATTCCACCTCCGTCATCTGGCAGATGTACCATTCCACATGCGGAATGTGTCAGAGGAACATTCCACATCCAGCATCTTCCAGGTGGACAATTCCACATCCATTATCTGTTAGGCTGAGCAGTCGAATTCCAGCAAATGGCAGGAAGATGATACCAGATTCAGCATCTTACAGGCAGACCATTCCACATCCAGCATCTGGCAGGTAGTCAATTCTAAATGCGGCATCTCGCTGGCAGACCAGTCCACATCTGGCATCTATCAGGCAGACTAGTCAATATCTGGGATCAAGTGGGTGGACAATGCCACATCTGGCATCAGGCAGTCCGACCACTCCACATGCTGCATCTGGGAAAATAAAACATTCTATATCTGGCATCTGGCAGCAAACCATTCCCCCTCCTGCAACTGGCAGGTGGTCTATTCCACACCAGCATCAGCCAGGCAGACTATTCCATATACAGCATCTGGCAGAGGACCATTCCACATCCTGAAACTGACAAGCATACCATTTCACATCTGGCATCTGGCACGAATTTCATTCCACATCCGGCATCCGTCCAGAAGATCATTCTACATCCGGCATCTCGCCGCTGTACCATTACACGTCCGGCATCTGGTACAAATTCCATTCCACATCCGGATTCTCACAGAAGGACCATTCTACCTCCGGCATCTGGCAGGTGGAACATTCCACATCTGGCAACTCGCAGGTGCACAATTATACCTCCGATATCTTGCAGGTGGGCAATTCCACATCTAGCATCTGGCACGAATTATATTGTACATCCACATTCTCACATGAGGACCATCTGGCAGATGTACCATTCCAAATCCGGAATGTGTCAGAGGAACATTCCACATCCAGCATCTTCCAGATGGACAATTCCACATCTGGCATCTGTTAGGCAGAGCAGTCCATGTCCAGCAAATGGCAGGAAGATGATACCAGATTCAGCATCTTACAGGCAGACCATTCCATATCTAGCATCTGGCAGGTAGTCAATGCTAAATCCGGCATCTCACTGGCAGACAGTCCAAATCTGGCATCTGGCAGGCCAACCATTCCACATTTAGTATCTGGCAGGAGTACCATTCCACATCTGGCATTTGGCAGCAAACAAATCCACATCTGGCGATTGACAGTATAAATTTGTTATGTGAGTGAGTTCCCCAGTGTAACCGTGTTATGTGAGTCAGTTCCACAGTGTAAACTTGTCATATGAGAGAGTTGCACAGTTTAATTTTGTTTACTTAGTGTAACCCATATTCCAAACTATATGTTAGTGTGTCCCACAGAGTAAACTTGTTGTGTGAGTAATTTAGACAGTGTGACCTTATTATGTGAGTGATTCCCACCATGTAAACTTGTAATGTGTCTGAGTTTCACTGTGTAACCCTGTAATTTTGCTAAATTTGATATTGTTTGTTCGTGAGTTCCTCAGTGCAACTTTTTTAGGTGAGTGAGTTCCACAGTGTAACCGTGTTATGTAATTTACACAGTGTAACCTTGTTATGTGAGTGAGTCCCACGGTTTGACCTTGTTATATGAGAGAGTTTGAAAGTGTGACGTTGTTATGGAAGTGAATTCCACAGTGTCAACCTGTCTAGTTAGTGAGCCTCAGAGTGTAACATTGGTAGAGCGTGAGTTTGAGTGTGTGACATTGATAAGTGTGAGATTCCCACAGTGTAAACTTGTTATGTGGGTGTGTTTCACAGTGTTACCTTGTAATTTTGCTAAATTCGATATTGAACATGTTATGTTAGTGAGTTCCTCAATGAAACATGTTCTGGTGTGTGTGTTCCACAGTGTAACCGTGTTATGTCGGAGCGTTCCACAGTATAATTTTGGGTATTTAGGGCATCCCATATTGTAAACTTTATGTTAGTGAGTCCCACAGTGTAAATTTGTTATGTGAATAATTTTCACAGTGTGACCTTATTATGTTAGTCCCACAAGTTGTCCTTATTATGTGAGAAATTCCCACAGAGTAAACTTGTAATGTCAGTGAGTTTGAAAGTGTGACATTGTTATGGAAGTGAATTCCACAGTGTCAACCTGTCTAGTTAGTGGGCCTCAGAGTATAACATTGGTATAGAGTGAGTTTGACTGTGTGACATTGTTATGTGTGGGAGTCCCAACGTGTAAACTTGTTATCTGTCTGAGTTTCACAGTGTTACCTTTTAATTTCGCTAAATTCGATTTTGAAAATGTGATGTTAATGAGTTCCTCAGTGTAATCTTTTTAGGTGAGTAAGTCCCATGGTGTAAACTTGTTATGGGAGTAACTTACACAGTGTGACCGTATTATGTGAGTCCCAAAATTTGACCTTGTTGTGTGAGTGATTCCCACCATGTAAACTGGTTATGTGCCTGAGTTTCACAGTGTAACCATGTAATTTTGCTAAATTCGAAATTGAAAAAGTTATATTAGTGAGTTCCTCAGTGCAACTTTTTTAGGTGAGTGAGTTCCACAGTGTAAACTTGTTATGTGAGTGAGTTCCACAGTGTAAACTTGTCATGTGAGAGATTTGCACAGTATAATTTTGGGAACTTAGGGAATCCCATATTGTAAACTTTATGTTAGTGAGTCCCACAGTGTAAATTTGTTCTGTGAGTAATTTACACAGTGTGACCTTATTATGTGCATCCCACAAATTCACCTTATTATGTGAGAGATTCCCAGAGTGTAAACTTGTTATGTGAGTGAGTTTGAAAGTGTGACATTGTTATCGAAGTGATTTCCATAGTGTCAACCTTTCTACTTAGTGAGTATCAGAGTGTAACATTGGTATGGAGTGTGTTCGACAGTGTGACATTTTATGTGTGAGGTTCCCAAGGTGTAAATTTTTTATGTGGGTGAGTTTCACAGTGTAACCTTGTAATTTTGCTAAATTCAGTATTGAAAATGTTATGTTAGTGAGTTCCTCAGTGCAACTTTTTTAGGTGAGTGTGTTCCACAGTGTGAGTGAGTCTCACCATTTGACCTTGTAATGTCAGTGAGTTTGAAAGTTTAACATTGTTATGGAAGTGAATTCCACAGTGTCAACCTGTCTACTTAGTGGGCCTCAGAGTGTAACATTGGCATAGAGTGAGTTTGACAATGTGACATTGTTATGTGTGAGAGTCCCACCGTGTAAACTTGTTATGTGGTTGAGTTTCACAGTGTTACCTTGTAATTCGCTAAATTCGACATTGAAAATGTTATGTTAGTGAATTGCTCAGTGTAACCTTTTTAGGTGAGTGAGTCCCACACTGTAAACTCGCCGCTGTACACTTTCACATCTGGCATCTGGCACGAATTCCATTCCACATCTGGTATCTGTCCTGAAGATCATTCTACTCTGGCATCTCGCCGCTGTACCATTATACATCCAGCATCTGTCAGGAAGTCCATTCCACATCCGGATTCTCACAGAACGACCATTCAACCTCCGGCATCTGGCAGGTGGACCATTCCACATCTGGCATTTGGCAGGTGTACCATTCCACATCTGGCATCTGGCAGGCAGACCATTCCACATTTGGTCTTTTGTAGGTGGACAATTCCACCTCCGGGATCTGGCAAGCATACAATTCCACATCTGGCATCTGGCACGAATTATATTGTAATTCCAGAGTCTCACATGAGGAACATTCCACCTCCGGCATCTGGCAGATGTACCATTCCACATCCGGAATGTGTCAGAGGAACATTCCACATCCAGCATCTTCCAGGTGGACAATTCCACATCCATTATCTGTTAGGCTGAGCAGTCCAATTCCAGCAAATGGCAGGAAGATGATACCAGATTCAGCATCTTACAGGCAGACCATTCCACATCCAGCATCTGGCAGGTAGTCAATTCTAAATGCGGCATCTCGCTGGCAGACCAGTCCACATCTGGCATCTATCAGGCAGACTAGTCAATATCTGGCATCAAGTGGGTGGACAATGCCACATCTGGCATCTGGCAGGCCGACCACTCCACATCCTGCATCTGGGAGAAAAAATACCATTCTACATCTGGCATCTGGCAGCAAACCATTCCCCATCCTGCAACTGGCAGATGGTCTATTCCACTCCAGCATCAGCCAGGCAGACCATTCCATATCCAGCATCTGGCAGAGGACCATTCCACATCCTGCAACTGACAAGCATACCATTTCACATCTGGCATCTGGCACGAATTTCATTCCACATCCGGCATCCGTCCAGAAGATCATTCTACATCCGGCATCTCGCCGCTGTACCATTACACGTCCGGCATCTGGTACAAAGTCCATTCCACATCCGGATTCTCACAGAAGGACCATTCTACCTCCGGCATCTGGCAGGTGGAGCATTCCACATCTGGCGACTCGCAGGTGGACAATTATACCTCCGATATCTTGCAGGTGGGCAATTCCACATCTAGCATCTGGCACTAATTATATTGTACATCCACATTCTCACATGAGGACCATCTGGCAGATGTACCATTCCAAATCCGGAATGTGTCAGAGGAACATTCCACATCCAGCATCTTCCAGATGGACAATTCCACATCTGGCATCTGTTAGGCAGAGCAGTCCATGTCCAGCAAATGGCAGGAAGATGATACCAGATTCAGCATCTTACAGGCAGACCATTCCATATCTAGCATCTGGCAGGTAGTCAATGCTAAATCCGGCATCTCACTGGCAGACAGTCCAAATCTGGCATCTGGCAGGCCAACCATTCCACATTTAGTATCTGGCAGGAGTACCATTCCACATCTGGCATTTGGCAGCAAACAAATCCACATCCGGCGATTGACAGTATAAACTTGTTATGTGAGTCAGTTCCACAGTGTAAACTTGTCATATGAGAGAGTTGCACAGTATAATTTTGTTTACTTAGTGTAACCCATATTCCAAACTATATGTTAGAGTGTCCCACAGAGTAAACTTGTTGTGTGAGTAATTTACACAGTGTGACCTTATTATGTGAGTGATTCCCACCATGTTAACTTGTAATGTGTCTGAGTTTCACTGTAACCTTGTAATTTTGCTAAATTCGATATTGTTTGTTCGTGAGTTCCTCAGTGCAACTTTTTTAGGTGAATGAGTTCCACAGTGTAACCGTGTTATGTAATTTACACAGTGTGACCTTGTTATGTGAGTGAGTCCCACGGTTTGACCTTGTTATATGAGAGAGTTTGAAAGCGTGACGTTGTTATGGAAGTGAATTCCACAGTGTCAACCTGTCTAGTTAGTGAGCCTCAGAGTGTAACATTGGTATAGAGTGAGTTTGACTGTGTGACATTGTTATGTGTGAGAGTCCCAACGTGTAAACTTGTTATGTGTCTGAGTTTCACAGTGTTACCTTTTAATTTCGCTAAATTCGATTTTGAAAATGTGATGTTAATGAGTTCCTCAGTGTAATCTTTTTAGGTGAGTAAGTCCCATGGTGTAAACTTGTTATGGGAGTAACTTACACAGTGTGACCGTATTATGTGAGTGCCAAAATTTGACCTTGTTGTGTGAGTGATTCCCACCATGTAAACTGGTTATGTGCCTGAGTTTCACAGTGTAACCATGTAATTTTGCTAAATTCGAAATTGAAAAAGTTATATTAGTGAGTTCCTCAGTGCAACTTTTTTAGGTGAGTGAGTTCCACAGTATAACCTTGTTATGTGAGTGAGTTCCACTTTGTAACCGTGTGATGTAGATGAGTTCCACAGTGTAACCGTGTTATGTGAGTCATTTCCACAGTGTAAACGTCATGTAAGAGAAATGCACAGTATAATTTTGTTTACTTTGTGAAACCCATATTCTAAACTATATGTTAGTGTGTCCCACAGTGTAAACTTGTTATGTAATTTACACAGTGTGACCTTGTAATGTGAGTGAGTCCCACCGTTTGACCTTGTTATATGAGAGAGTTTGAAAGTGTGACGTTGTTATGGAAGTGAATTCCACAGTGTCAACCTGTCTAGTTAGTGAGCCTCAGAGTGTAACATTGGAGAGAGTGAGTTTGACTGTGTGACATTGTTATGTGTGAGATTCCCACAGTGTAAATTTGTTATGTGGGTGAGTTTCACAGTCTAACCTTGTAATTTTGCTAAATTCGATATTGAACATGTTATATTAATGAGTTCCTCAATGAAACATGTTTAGGTGAGTGTGTTCCACAGTGTAACCGTGTTATTTTGGAGAGTTCCACAGTATAATTTTGGGTACTTAGGGCATCCCATATTGTAAACTTTATGTTAGTGAGTCCCACAGTGTAAATTTGTTCTGTGAGTAATTTTCACAATGTGACCTTATTATGTGAGTCCCACAAATTGACCTTTTTATGTGAGAAATTCCCACAGAGTAAACTTGTAATGTCAGTGAGTTTGAAAATGTGACATTGTTATGTGTGAGAGTCCCACCATGTAAACTTGTTATGTGTCTGAGTTTCACAGTGTTACCTTTTAATTTCGCTAAATTCGATATTGAAAATGTGATGTGAATGAGTTCCTCAGTGTAACCTTTTAAGGTGAGTGAGTCCCACAATGTAAACTTGTTATGGGAGTCATTTACACAGTGTGACCTTATTATGTGAGTCCCAAAATTTGACCTTGTTGTGTGAGAGATTCCCACCATGTAAACCTGTTATGTATCTGAGTTTCACAGTGTAACCTTGTAATTTTGCTAAATTCGATATTGAAAATGTTATGTTAGTCAGTTCCTCAGTGTAACCTTTTTAGGTGAGTTCCACAGTGTAACCGTTTAAAGTGAGCGAATTACACAGTGTTACCGTGTTATGTGAGTCAGTTCCACAGTGTAAACTTGTCATGTTAGAGAGTTTCACAGTCCAATTTTGTTCACTTAGGGAATCCCATATTGTAAACTTCATGTAAGTGAGTCCCACAGTGTTAACTTGATTTGTGAATCATTTACACAGTGTGACCTTATTGTGAGTGATTCCCACCATGTAAACTTGTTATGTGTCTGAGTTTCACAGTGTAACCCTGTAATTTTACTAAATGCGATATTGAAAAAGTTATGTTCGTGAGTTCCTCAGTGCAACCTTTTTAGGTGAGTGAGTCCCACACTGTAAATTCACCGCTGTACCATTTCACATCCGGCATCTGGCACGAATTCCATTCCACATCCAGTAACTGTCCAGAAGATCATTCTACTCTGGCATCTTGCCGCTGTACCATTACACATCCAGCATCTGTCATGAAGTCCATTCCACATCCGGATTCTCACAGAAGGACGATTCCACCTCCGGCATCTGACAGGTGGACCATTCCACATCTGGCATCTGGCAGGCAGACCATTCCACATTTGGGCTTTTGCAGGTGGACAATTCCACCTCCGGGATCTGGCAAGCATACAATTCCACATCTGGCATCTGGCACGAATTATATTGTACATCCATAGTCTCACATGAGGAACATTCCACCTCCGGCATCTGGTAGATGTACCATTCCACATCCGGAATGTGTCAGAGGAACATTCCACATACAGCATCTTCCAGGTGGACAATTCCACATCCATCATCTGTTAGGCTGAGCAGTCCAATTCCAGCAAATGGCAGGAAGATGATACCAGATTCAGCATCTTACAGGCAGACCATTCCACATCCAGCATCTGGCAGGTAGTCAATTCTAAATGCGGCATCTCGCTGGCAGATCAGTCCACATCTGGCATCTATCAGGCAGACTAGTCAATATTTGGCATCAAGTGGGTGGACAATGCCACATCTGGCATCAGGCAGTCCGACCACTCCACATGCTGCATCTGGGAAAAAAAAAACATTCCATATCTGGCATCTGGCAGCAAACCATTCCCCATCCTGCAACTGGCAGGTGGTCTATTCCACACCAGCATCAGCCAGGCAGACCATTCCATATCCAGCATCTGGCAGAGGACCATTCCACATCCTGAAACTGACAAGCATACCATTTCACATCTGGCATCTGGCACGAATTTCATTGCAGATCCGGCATCCGTCCAGAAGATCATTCTACATCCGGCATCTCGCCGCTATACCATTACACGTCCGGCATCTGGTACAAAGTCCATTCCACATCCGGATTCTCACAGAAGGACCATTCCACCTCCGGCATCTGGCAGGTGGAACATTCCACATCTGCCGTCTCGCAGGTGGACAATTATACCTCCGACATCTTGCAGGTGCACAATTCCACATCTAGCATCTGGCACGAATTATATTGTAAATCCACATTCTCACATGAGGACCATCTGGCAGATGTACCATTCCAAATCCGGAATGTGTCAGAGGAACATTCCACATCCAGCATCTTCCAGATGGACAATTCCACATCTGGCATCTGTTAGGCAGAGCAGTCCATGTCCAGCAAATGGCAGGAAGATGATACCAAATTCAGCATCTTACAGGCAGACCATTCCACATCTAGCATCTGGCAGGTAGTCAATTCTAAATCGGGCATCTCACTGGCAGACCAGTCTAAATCTGGCATCTGGCAGGCCAACCACTCCACATTCAGAATCTGGTAGGAGTACCATTCCACATCTGGCATTTGGCAGCAAACAAATCCACATCCGGCGATGGACAGTATAAACTTGTTATGTGAGTCAGTTCCACAGTGTAAACTTGTCATATGAGAGAGTTGCACAGTATAATTTTGTTTACTTAGTGTAACCCATATTCCAAACTATATGTTAGTGTGTCCCACAGAGTAAACTTGTTGTGTGAGTAATTTACACAGTGTGACCTTATTATGTGAGTGATTCCCACCATGTAAACTTGTAATGTGTCTGAGTTTCACTGTAACCTTATAATTTTGCTAAATTCGATATTGTTTGTTCGTGAGTTCCTCAGTGCAACTTTTTTAGGTGAGTGAGTTCCACAGTGTAACCGTGTTATGTAATTTACACAGTGTGACCTTGTTATGTGAGTGAGTCCCACCGTTTGACCTTGTTATATGAGAGAGTTTGAAAGTGTGACGTTGTTATGGAAGTGAATTCCACAGTGTCAACCTGTCTAGTTAGTGAGCCTCAGAGTGTAACATTGGTATAGAGTGAGTTTGACTGTGTGACATTGTTATGTGTGAGAGTCCCAACGTGTAAACTTGTTATGTGTCTGAGTTTCACAGTGTTACCTTTTAATTTCGCTAAATTCGATTTTGAAAATGTGATGTTAATGAGTTCCTCAGTGTAATCTTTTTAGGTGAGTAAGTCCCATGGTGTAAACTTGTTATGGGAGTAACTTACACAGTGTGACCGTATTATGTGAGTGCCAAAATTTGACCTTGTTGTGTGAGTGATTCCCACCATGTAAACTGGTTATGTGCCTGAGTTTCACAGTGTAACCATGTAATTTTGCTAAATTCGAAATTGAAAAAGTTATATTAGTGAGTTCCTCAGTGCAACTTTTTTAGGTGAGTGAGTTCCACAGTATAACCTTGTTATGTGAGTGAGTTCCACTTTGTAACCGTGTGATGTAGATGAGTTCCACAGTGTAACCGTGTTATGTGAGTCATTTCCACAGTGTAAACGTCATGTAAGAGAAATGCACAGTATAATTTTGTTTACTTTGTGAAACCCATATTCTAAACTATATGTTAGTGTGTCCCACAGTGTAAACTTGTTATGTAATTTACACAGTGTGACCTTGTAATGTGAGTGAGTCCCACCGTTTGACCTTGTTATATGAGAGAGTTTGAAAGTGTGACGTTGTTATGGAAGTGAATTCCACAGTGTCAACCTGTCTAGTTAGTGAGCCTCAGAGTGTAACATTGGAGAGAGTGAGTTTGACTGTGTGACATTGTTATGTGTGAGATTCCCACAGTGTAAATTTGTTATGTGGGTGAGTTTCACAGTCTAACCTTGTAATTTTGCTAAATTCGATATTGAACATGTTATATTAATGAGTTCCTCAATGAAACATGTTTAGGTGAGTGTGTTCCACAGTGTAACCGTGTTATTTTGGAGAGTTCCACAGTATAATTTTGGGTACTTAGGGCATCCCATATTGTAAACTTTATGTTAGTGAGTCCCACAGTGTAAATTTGTTCTGTGAGTAATTTTCACAATGTGACCTTATTATGTGAGTCCCACAAATTGACCTTTTTATGTGAGAAATTCCCACAGAGTAAACTTGTAATGTCAGTGAGTTTGAAAATGTGACATTGTTATGTGTGAGAGTCCCACCATGTAAACTTGTTATGTGTCTGAGTTTCACAGTGTTACCTTTTAATTTCGCTAAATTCGATATTGAAAATGTGATGTTAATGAGTTCCTCAGTGTAACCTTTTAAGGTGAGTGAGTCCCACAATGTAAACTTGTTATGGGAGTCATTTACACAGTGTGACCTTATTATGTGAGTCCCAAAATTTGACCTTGTTGTGTGAGAGATTCCCACCATGTAAACCTGTTATGTATCTGAGTTTCACAGTGTAACCTTGTAATTTTGCTAAATTCGATATTGAAAATGTTATGTTAGTCAGTTCCTCAGTGTAACCTTTTTAGGTGAGTTCCACAGTGTAACCGTTTAAAGTGAGCGAATTACACAGTGTTACCGTGTTATGTGAGTCAGTTCCACAGTGTAAACTTGTCATGTTAGAGAGTTTCACAGTCCAATTTTGTTCACTTAGGGAATCCCATATTGTAAACTTCATGTAAGTGAGTCCCACAGTGTTAACTTGATTTGTGAATCATTTACACAGTGTGACCTTATTGTGAGTGATTCCCACCATGTAAACTTGTTATGTGTCTGAGTTTCACAGTGTAACCCTGTAATTTTACTAAATGCGATATTGAAAAAGTTATGTTCGTGAGTTCCTCAGTGCAACCTTTTTAGGTGAGTGAGTCCCACACTGTAAATTCACCGCTGTACCATTTCACATCCGGCATCTGGCACGAATTCCATTCCACATCCAGTAACTGTCCAGAAGATCATTCTACTCTGGCATCTTGCCGCTGTACCATTACACATCCAGCATCTGTCATGAAGTCCATTCCACATCCGGATTCTCACAGAAGGACGATTCCACCTCCGGCATCTGACAGGTGGACCATTCCACATCTGGCATCTGGCAGGCAGACCATTCCACATTTGGGCTTTTGCAGGTGGACAATTCCACCTCCGGGATCTGGCAAGCATACAATTCCACATCTGGCATCTGGCACGAATTATATTGTACATCCATAGTCTCACATGAGGAACATTCCACCTCCGGCATCTGGTAGATGTACCATTCCACATCCGGAATGTGTCAGAGGAACATTCCACATACAGCATCTTCCAGGTGGACAATTCCACATCCATCATCTGTTAGGCTGAGCAGTCCAATTCCAGCAAATGGCAGGAAGATGATACCAGATTCAGCATCTTACAGGCAGACCATTCCACATCCAGCATCTGGCAGGTAGTCAATTCTAAATGCGGCATCTCGCTGGCAGATCAGTCCACATCTGGCATCTATCAGGCAGACTAGTCAATATTTGGCATCAAGTGGGTGGACAATGCCACATCTGGCATCAGGCAGTCCGACCACTCCACATGCTGCATCTGGGAAAAAAAAAACATTCTATATCTGGCATCTGGCAGCAAACCATTCCCCATCCTGCAACTGGCAGGTGGTCTATTCCACACCAGCATCAGCCAGGCAGACCATTCCATATCCAGCATCTGGCAGAGGACCATTCCACATCCTGAAACTGACAAGCATACCATTTCACATCTGGCATCTGGCACGAATTTCATTGCAGATCCGGCATCCGTCCAGAAGATCATTCTACATCCGGCATCTCGCCGCTATACCATTACACGTCCGGCATCTGGTACAAAGTCCATTCCACATCCGGATTCTCACAGAAGGACCATTCCACCTCCGGCATCTGGCAGGTGGAACATTCCACATCTGCCGTCTCGCAGGTGGACAATTATACCTCCGACATCTTGCAGGTGCACAATTCCACATCTAGCATCTGGCACGAATTATATTGTAAATCCACATTCTCACATGAGGACCATCTGGCAGATGTACCATTCCAAATCCGGAATGTGTCAGAGGAACATTCCACATCCAGCATCTTCCAGATGGACAATTCCACATCTGGCATCTGTTAGGCAGAGCAGTCCATGTCCAGCAAATGGCAGGAAGATGATACCAAATTCAGCATCTTACAGGCAGACCATTCCACATCTAGCATCTGGCAGGTAGTCAATTCTAAATCGGGCATCTCACTGGCAGACCAGTCTAAATCTGGCATCTGGCAGGCCAACCACTCCACATTCAGAATCTGGTAGGAGTACCATTCCACATCTGGCATTTGGCAGCAAACAAATCCACATCCGGCGATGGACAGTATAAACTTGTTATGTGAGTCAGTTCCACAGTGTAAACTTGTCATATGAGAGAGTTGCACAGTATAATTTTGTTTACTTAGTGTAACCCATATTCCAAACTATATGTTAGTGTGTCCCACAGAGTAAACTTGTTGTGTGAGTAATTTACACAGTGTGACCTTATTATGTGAGTGATTCCCACCATGTAAACTTGTAATGTGTCTGAGTTTCACTGTAACCTTATAATTTTGCTAAATTCGATATTGTTTGTTCGTGAGTTCCTCAGTGCAACTTTTTTAGGTGAGTGAGTTCCACAGTGTAACCGTGTTATGTAATTTACACAGTGTGACCTTGTTATGTGAGTGAGTCCCACCGTTTGACCTTGTTATATGAGAGAGTTTGAAAGTGTGACGTTGTTATGGAAGTGAATTCCACAGTGTCAACCTGTCTAGTTAGTGAGCCTCAGAGTGTAACATTGGTATAGAGTGAGTTTGACTGTGTGACATTGTTATGTGTGAGAGTCCCAACGTGTAAACTTGTTATGTGTCTGAGTTTCACAGTGTTACCTTTTAATTTCGCTAAATTCGATTTTGAAAATGTGATGTTAATGAGTTCCTCAGTGTAATCTTTTTAGGTGAGTAAGTCCCATGGTGTAAACTTGTTATGGGAGTAAGTTACACAGTGTGACCGTATTATGTGAGTCCCAAAATTTGACCTTGTTGTGTGAGTGATTCCCACCATGTAAACTGGTTATGTGCCTGAGTTTCACAGTGTAACCATGTAATTTTGCTAAATTCGAAATTGAAAAAGTTATATTAGTGAGTTCCTCAGTGCAACTTTTTTAGGTGAGTGAGTTCCACAGTATAACCTTGTTATGTGAGTGAGTTCCACTTTGTAACCGTGTGATGTAGATGAGTTCCACAGTGTAACCGTGTTATGTGAGTCATTTCCACAGTGTAAACGTCATGTAAGAGAAATGCACAGTATAATTTTGTTTACTTTGTGAAACCCATATTCTAAACTATATGTTAGTGTGTCCCACAGTGTAAACTTGTTATGTAATTTACACAGTGTGACCTTGTAATGTGAGTGAGTCCCACCGTTTGACCTTGTTATATGAGAGAGTTTGAAAGTGTGACGTTGTTATGGAAGTGAATTCCACAGTGTCAACCTGTCTAGTTAGTGAGCCTCAGAGTGTAACATTGGAGAGAGTGAGTTTGACTGTGTGACATTGTTATGTGTGAGATTCCCACAGTGTAAATTTGTTATGTGGGTGAGTTTCACAGTCTAACCTTGTAATTTTGCTAAATTCGATATTGAACATGTTATATTAATGAGTTCCTCAATGAAACATGTTTAGGTGAGTGTGTTCCACAGTGTAACCGTGTTATTTTGGAGAGTTCCACAGTATAATTTTGGGTACTTAGGGCATCCCATATTGTAAACTTTATGTTAGTGAGTCCCACAGTGTAAATTTGTTCTGTGAGTAATTTTCACAATGTGACCTTATTATGTGAGTCCCACAAATTGACCTTTTTATGTGAGAAATTCCCACAGAGTAAACTTGTAATGTCAGTGAGTTTGAAAATGTGACATTGTTATGTGTGAGAGTCCCACCATGTAAACTTGTTATGTGTCTGAGTTTCACAGTGTTACCTTTTAATTTCGCTAAATTCGATATTGAAAATGTGATGTTAATGAGTTCCTCAGTGTAACCTTTTTAGGTGAGTGAGTCCCACAATGTAAACTTGTTATGGGAGTCATTTACACAGTGTGACCTTATTATGTGAGTCCCAAAATTTGACCTTGTTGTGTGAGAGATTCCCACCATGTAAACCTTTTATGTATCTGAGTTTCACAGTGTAACCTTGTAATTTTGCTAAATTCGATATTGAAAATGTTATGTTAGTCAGTTCCTCAGTGTAACCTTTTCAGGTGAGTTCCACAGTGTAACCGTTTAAAGTGAGCGAATTACACAGTGTTACCGTGTTATGTGAGTCAGTTCCACAGTGTAAACTTGTCATGTTAGAGAGTTTCACAGTCCAATTTTGTTCACTTAGGGAATCCCATATTGTAAACTTCATGTAAGTGAGTCCCACAGTGTTAACTTGATTTGTGAATCATTTACACAGTGTGACCTTATTGTGAGTGATTCCCACCATGTAAACTTGTTATGTGTCTGAGTTTCACAGTGTAACCCTGTAATTTTACTAAATGCGATATTGAAAAAGTTATGTTCGTGAGTTCCTCAGTGCAACCTTTTTAGGTGAGTGAGTCCCACACTGTAAATTCACCGCTGTACCATTTCACATCCAGCATCTGGCACGAATTCCATTCCACATCCAGTAACTGTCCAGAAGATCATTCTACTCTGGCATCTCGCCGCTGTACCATTACACATCCAGCATCTGTCATGAAGTCCATTCCACATCCGGATTCTCACAGAAGGACGATTCCACCTCCGGCATCTGACAGGTGGACCATTCCACATCTGGCATCTGGCAGGCAGACCATTCCACATTTGGGCTTTTGCAGGTGGACAATTCCACCTCCGGGATCTGGCAAGCATACAATTCCACATCTGGCATCTGGCACGAATTATATTGTACATCCATAGTCTCACATGAGGAACATTCCACCTCCGGCATCTGGTAGATGTACCATTCCACATCCGGAATGTGTCAGAGGAACATTCCACATCCAGCATCTTCCAGGTGGACAATTCCACATCCATCATCTGTTAGGCTGAGCAGTCCAATTCCAGCAAATGGCAGGAAGATGATACCAGATTCAGCATCTTACAGGCAGACCATTCCACATCCAGCATCTGGCAGGTAGTCAATTCTAAATGCGGCATCTCGCTGGCAGACCAGTCCACATCTGGCATCTATCAGGCAGACTAGTCAATATTTGGCATCAAGTGGGTGGACAATGCCACATCTGGCATCAGGCAGTCCGACCACTCCACATGCTGCATCTGGGAAAAAAAAACATTCTATATCTGGCATCTGGCAGCAAACCTTTCCCCATCCTGCAACTGGCAGGTGGTCTATTCCACACCAGCATCAGCCAGGCAGACCATTCCATATCCAGCATCTCGCAGAGGACCATTCCACATCCTGAAACTGACAAGCATACCATTTCACATCTGGCATCTGGCACGAATTTCATTCCATATCCGGCATCCGTCCAGAAGATCATTCTACATCCGGCATCTCGCCGCTATACCATTACACGTCCGGCATCTGGTACAAAGTTCATTCCACATCCGGATTCTCACAGAAGGACCATTCCACCTCCGGCATCTTGCAGGTGGAACATTCCACATCTGCCGTCTCGCAGGTGGACAATTATACCTCCGACATCTTGCAGGTGCACAATTCCACATCTAGCATCTGGCACGAATTATATTGTAAATCTACATTCTCACATGAGGACCATCTGGCAGATGTACCATTCCAAATCCGGAATGTGGCAGAGGAACATTCCACATCCAGCATCTTCCAGATGGACAATTCCACATCTGGCATCTGTTAGGCAGAGCTGTCCATGTCCAGCAAATGGCAGGAAGATGATACCAGTTTCAGCATCTTACTGTCAGACCATTCCACATCTAGCATCTGGCAGGTAGACAATTTTAAATCCGCATCTCACTGGCAGACCAGTCCAAATCTGGCATCTGGCAGGCCAACCACTCCACATTCAGTATCTGGCAGGAGTACCATTCCACATCTGGCATTTGGCAGCAAACAAATCCACATCCGGCCATTGACAGTATAAACTTGTTATGTGAGTCAGTTCCACAGTGTAAACTTGTCATGTTAGAGAGTTTCACAGTCCAATTTTGTTCACTTAGGGAATCCCATATTGTAAACTTCATGTAAGTGAGTCCCACAGTGTTAACTTGATTTGTGAATCATTTACACAGTGTGACCTTATTGTGAGTGATTCCCACCATGTAAACTTGTTATGTGTCTGAGTTTCACAGTGTAACCCTGTAATTTTACTAAATGCGATATTGAAAAAGTTATGTTCGTGAGTTCCTCAGTGCAACCTTTTTAGGTGAGTGAGTCCCACACTGTAAATTCACCGCTGTACCATTTCACATCCGGCATCTGGCACGAATTCCATTCCACATCCAGTAACTGTCCAGAAGATCATTCTACTCTGGCATCTCGCCGCTGTACCATTACACATCCAGCATCTGTCCTGAAGTCCATTCCACATCCGGATTCTCACAGAAGGACGATTCCACCTCCGGCATCTGACAGGTGGACCATTCCACATCTGGCATCTGGCAGGCAGACCATTCCACATTTGGGCTTTTGCAGGTGGACAATTCCACCTCCGGGATCTGGCAAGCATACAATTCCACATCTGGCATCTGGCACGAATTATATTGTACATCCATAGTCTCACATGAGGAACATTCCACCTCCGGCATCTGGTAGATGTACCATTCCACATCCGGAATGTGTCAG
This sequence comes from Narcine bancroftii, assembly GCF_036971445.1. Taxonomy (NCBI): domain Eukaryota; kingdom Metazoa; phylum Chordata; class Chondrichthyes; order Torpediniformes; family Narcinidae; genus Narcine; species Narcine bancroftii. The sequence continues at coordinate 1,189,451 of NW_027211899.1, forward strand.
AGGAACATTCCACATACAGCATCTTCCAGGTGGACAATTCCACATCCATCATCTGTTAGGCTGAGCAGTCCAATTCCAGCAAATGGCAGGAAGATGATACCAGATTCAGCATCTTACAGGCAGACCATTCCACATCCAGCATCTGGCAGGTAGTCAATTCTAAATGCGGCATCTCGCTGGCAGATCAGTCCACATCTGGCATCTATCAGGCAGACTAGTCAATATTTGGCATCAAGTGGGTGGACAATGCCACATCTGGCATCAGGTAGTCCGACCACTCCACATGCTGCATCTGGGAAAAAAAAAACATTCTATATCTGGCATCTGGCAGCAAACCATTCCCCATCCTGCAACTGGCAGGTGGTCTATTCCACACCAGCATCAGCCAGGCAGACCATTCCATATCCAGCATCTGGCAGAGGACCATTCCACATCCTGAAACTGACAAGCATACCATTTCACATCTGGCATCTGGCACGAATTTCATTCCAGATCCGGCATCCGTCCAGAAGATCATTCTACATCCGGCATCTCGCCGCTATACCATTACACGTCCGGCATCTGGTACAAAGTCCATTCCACATCCGGATTCTCACAGAAGGACCATTCCACCTCCGGCATCTGGCAGGTGGAACATTCCACATCTGCCGTCTCGCAGGTGGACAATTATACCTCCGACATCTTGCAGGTGCACAATTCCACATCTAGCATCTGGCACGAATTATATTGTAAATCCACATTCTCACATGAGGACCATCTGGCAGATGTACCATTCCAAATCCGGAATGTGTCAGAGGAACATTCCACATCCAGCATCTTCCAGATGGACAATTCCACATCTGGCATCTGTTAGGCAGAGCAGTCCATGTCCAGCAAATGGCAGGAAGATGATACCAGATTCAGCATCTTACAGGCAAACCATTCCACATCTAGCATCTGGCAGGTAGTCAATTCTAAATCGGGCATCTCACTGGCAGACCAGTCTAAATCTGGCATCTGGCAGGCCAGCCACTCCACATTCAGAATCTGGTAGGAGTACCATTCCACATCTGGCATTTGGCAGCAAACAAATCCACATCCGGCGATGGACAGTATAAACTTGTTATGTGAGTCAGTTCCACAGTGTAAACTTGTCATATGAGAGAGTTGCACAGTATAATTTTGTTTACTTAGTGTAACCCATATTCCAAACTATATGTTAGTGTGTCCCACAGAGTAAACTTGTTGTGTGAGTAATTTACACAGTGTGACCTTATTATGTGAGTGATTCCCACCATGTAAACTTGTAATGTGTCTGAGTTTCACTGTAACCTTGTAATTTTGCTAAATTCGATATTGTTTGTTCGTGAGTTCCTCAGTGCAACTTTTTTAGGTGAGTGAGTTCCACAGTGTAACCGTGTTATGTAATTTACACAGTGTGACCTTGTTATGTGAGTGAGTCCCACCGTTTGACCTTGTTATATGAGAGAGTTTGAAAGTGTGACGTTGTTATGGAAGTGAATTCCACAGTGTCAACCTGTCTAGTTAGTGAGCCTCAGAGTGTAACATTGGTATAGAGTGAGTTTGACTGTGTGACATTGTTATGTGTGAGAGTCCCAACGTGTAAACTTGTTATGTGTCTGAGTTTCACAGTGTTACCTTTTAATTTCGCTAAATTCGATTTTGAAAATGTGATGTTAATGAGTTCCTCAGTGTAATCTTTTTAGGTGAGTAAGTCCCATGGTGTAAACTTGTTATGGGAGTAACTTACACAGTGTGACCGTATTATGTGAGTCCCAAAATTTGACCTTGTTGTGTGAGTGATTCCCACCATGTAAACTGGTTATGTGCCTGAGTTTCACAGTGTAACCATGTAATTTTGCTAAATTCGAAATTGAAAAAGTTATATTAGTGAGTTCCTCAGTGCAACTTTTTTAGGTGAGTGAGTTCCACAGTATAACCTTGTTATGTGAGTGAGTTCCACTTTGTAACCGTGTGATGTAGATGAGTTCCACAGTGTAACCGTGTTATGTGAGTCATTTCCACAGTGTAAACGTCATGTAAGAGAAATGCACAGCATAATTTTGTTTACTTTGTGAAACCCATATTCTAAACTATATGTTAGTGTGTCCCACAGTTTAAACTTGTTATGTAATTTACACAGTGTGACCTTGTAATGTGAGTGAGTCCCACCGTTTGACCTTGTTATATGGGAGAGTTTGAAAGTGTGACGTTGTTATGGAAGTGAATTCCACAGTGTCAACCTGTCTAGTTAGTGAGCCTCAGAGTGTAACATTGGAGAGAGTGAGTTTGACTGTGTGACATTGTTATGTGTGAGATTCCCACAGTGTAAATTTGTTATGTGGGTGAGTTTCACAGTCTAACCTTGTAATTTTGCTAAATTCGATATTGAACATGTTATATTAATGAGTTCCTCAATGAAACATGTTTAGGTGAGTGTGTTCTACAGTGTAACCGTGTTATTTTGGAGAGTTCCACAGTATAATTTTGGGTACTTAGGGCATCCCATATTGTAAACTTTATGTTAGTGAGTCCCACAGTGTAAATTTGTTCTGTGAGTAATTTTCACAATGTGACCTTATTATGTGAGTCCCACAAATTGACCTTTTTATGTGAGAAATTCCCACAGAGTAAACTTGTAATGTCAGTGAGTTTGAAAATGTGACATTGTTATGTGTGAGAGTCCCACCATGTAAACTTGTTATGTGTCTGAGTTTCACAGTGTTACCTTTTAATTTCGCTAAATTCGATATTGAAAATGTGATGTTAATGAGTTCCTCAGTGTAACCTTTTTAGGTGAGTGAGTCCCACAATGTAAACTTGTTATGGGAGTCATTTACACAGTGTGACCTTATTATGTGAGTCCCAAAATTTGACCTTGTTGTGTGAGAGATTCCCACCATGTAAACCTGTTATGTATCTGAGTTTCACAGTGTAACCTTGTAATTTTGCTAAATTCGCTATTGAAAATGTTATGTTAGTCAGTTCCTCAGTGTAACCTTTTTAGGTGAGTTCCACAGTGTAACCGTTTAAAGTGAGCGAATTACGCAGTGTTACCGTGTTATGTGAGTCAGTTCCACAGTGTAAACTTGTCATGTTAGAGAGTTTCACAGTCCAATTTTGTTCACTTAGGGAATCCCATATTGTAAACTTCATGTAAGTGAGTCCCACAGTGTTAACTTGATTTGTGATTCATTTACACAGTGTGACCTTATTGTGAGTGATTCCCACCATGTAAACTTGTTATGTTTCTGAGTTTCACAGTGTAACCCTGTAATTTTACTAAATGCGATATTGAAAAAGTTATGTTCGTGAGTTCCTCAGTGCAACCTTTTTAGGTGAGTGAGTCCCACACTGTAAATTCACCGCTGTACCATTTCACATCCGGCATCTGGCACGAATTCCATTCCACATCCAGTAACTGTCCAGAAGATCATTCTACTCTGGCATCTCGCCGCTGTACCATTACACATCCAGCATCTGTCATGAAGTCCATTCCACATCCGGATTCTCACAGAAGGACGATTCCACCTCCGGCATCTGACAGGTGGACCATTCCACATCTGGCATCTGGCAGGCAGACCATTCCACATTTGGGCTTTTGCAGGTGGACAATTCCACCTCCGGGATCTGGCAAGCATACAATTCCACATCTGGCATCTGGCACGAATTATATTGTACATCCATAGTCTCACATGAGGAACATTCCACCTCCGGCATCTGGTAGATGTACCATTCCACATCCGGAATGTGTCAGAGGAACATTCCACATACAGCATCTTCCAGGTGGACAATTCCACATCCATCATCTGTTAGGCTGAGCAGTCCAATTCCAGCAAATGGCAGGAAGATGATAGCAGATTCAGCATCTTACAGGCAGACCATTCCACATCCAGCATCTGGCAGGTAGTCAATTCTAAATGCGGCATCTCGCTGGCAGACCAGTCCACATCTGGCATCTATCAGGCAGACTAGTCAATATTTGGCATCAAGTGGGTGGACAATGCCACATCTGGCATCAGGCAGTCCGACCACTCCACATGCTGCATCTGGGAAAAAAAAACATTCTATATCTGGCATCTGGCAGCAAACCATTCCCCATCCTGCAACTGGCAGGTGGTCTATTCCACACTAGCATCAGCCAGGCAGACCATTCCATATCCAGCATCTGGCAGAGGACCATTCCACACCCTGAAACTGACAAGCATACCATTTCACATCTGGCATCTGGCACGAATTTCATTCCATATCCGGCATCCGTCCAGAAGATCATTCTACATCCGGCATCTCGCCGCTATACCATTACACGTCCGGCATCTGGTACAAAGTTCATTCCACATCCGGATTCTCACAGAAGGACCATTCCACCTCCGGCATCTGGCAGGTGGAACATTCCACATCTGCCGTCTCGCAGGTGGACAATTATACCTCCGACATCTTGCAGGTGCACAATTCCACATCTAGCATCTGGCACGAATTATATTGTAAATCTACATTCTCACATGAGGACCATCTGGCAGATGTACCATTCCAAATCCGGAATGTGGCAGAGGAACATTCCACATCCAGCATCTTCCAGATGGACAATTCCACATCTGGCATCTGTTAGGCAGAGCTGTCCATGTCCAGCAAATGGCAGGAAGATGATACCAGTTTCAGCATCTTACTGTCAGACCATTCCACATCTAGCATCTGGCAGGTAGACAATTTTAAATCCGCATCTCACTTGCAGACCAGTCCAAATCTGGCATCTGGCAGGCCAACCACTCCACATTCAGTATCTGGCAGGAGTACCATTCCACATCTGGCATTTGGCAGCAAACAAATCCACATCCGGCGATTGACAGTATAAATTTGTTACGTGAGTGAGTTCCACATTGTAACCGTGTTATGTGAGTCAGTTCCACAGTGTAAACTTGTCATATGAGAGAGTTGCACAGTATAATTTTGTTTACTTAGTGTAACCTATATTCCAAACTATATGTTAGTGTGTCCCACAGTGTAAACTTCAGTGAGTAATTTACATAGTGTGACCTTGTCATGTGATTGATTCCCACCATGTAAACTTGTTATGTGTCTGAGTTTCACAGTCTAACCTTGTAATTTTGCTAAATTCGACATTGAAAAAGTTATGTTAGTGAGTTCCTCAGTGCAACTTTTTTAGGTGAGTGTGTTCCACAGTGTAAACTTGTCATGTGAGAGAGTTGCACAGTATAATTTTGGGTACTGAGGGAATCCCATATTGTAAACTTTATGTTCGTGAGTCCCACAGTGTAAATTTGTTATGTGAGTGATTTACACAGTGTGACCTTATTATGTGAGTCCCACAAATTGACCTTTTTATGTGAGAAATTCCCACAGAGTAAACTTGTAATGTCAGTGAGTTTGAAAATGTGACATTGTTATGTGTGAGAGTCCCACCGTGTAAACTTGTTATGTGTCTGAGTTTCACAGAGTTACCTTTTAATTTCGCTAAATTCGATATTCAAAATGTGATTTTAATGTGTTCCTCAGTGTAACCTTTTTAGGTGAGAGATTCCCACAGTGTAACCATGTTATGTGAGTTATTTCCACAGTGTAAACTTGTCGTGTGAGAGAGTTGCACCGTATAATTTTGTTCACTTGGGGAATCCCATATTGTAAACTTCATGTGAGTTAGTCCCACAGTGTAAACTTGTTGTGTAAGTCATTTACACAGTGTGACCTTGTTATGTGAGTGATTCCCACCATGTAAACTTGTTATGTGTCTGAGTTTCACTGTGTAACCTTGTAATTTTGCTAAATTCAATATTGTTTGTTGGTGAGTTCCTCAGTGCAACTTTTTTAGGTGAGTGTGTTCCACAGTGTGAGTGAGTCTCACCATTTGACCTTGTAATGTCAGTGAGTTTGAAAGTGTAACATTGTTATGGAAGTGAATTCCACAGTGTCAACCTGTCTACTTAGTGGGCCTCAGAGTGCAACATTGGCATAGAGTGTGTTCGACAGTGTGACATTGTTATATGTGAGATTCTCACCGTGTAAACTTGTTATGTGGTTGAGTTTCACAGTGTTACCTTGTAATTCGCTAAATTCGACATTGAAAATGTTATGTTAGTGAATTCCTCAGTGTAACCTTTTTAGGTGAGTGAGTCCCACACTGTAAACTCGCCGCTGTACACTTTCACATCCGGCATCTGGCACGAATTTCATTCCACATCTGGTATCTGTCCTGAAGATCATTCTACTCTGGCATCTCGCCGCTGTACCATTACACATCCAGCATCTGTCATGAAGTCCATTCCACATCCGGATTCTCACAGAAGGACGATTCCACCTCCGGCATCTGACAGGTGGACCATTCCACATCTGGCATCTGGCAGGCAGAGCATTCCACATTTGGGCTTTTGCAGGTGGACAATTCCACCTCCGGGATCTGGCAAGCATACAATTCCACATCTGGCATCTGGCACGAATTATATTGTAATTCCAGAGTCTCACATGAGGAACATTCCACCTCCAGCAACTGGCAGATGTACCATTCCACATCCGGAATGTGTCTGACGAACATTCCACATCCAGCATCTTCCAGGTGGACAATTCCACATCCATCATCTGTTAGGCTGAGCAGTCCAATTCCAGCAAATGGCAGGAAGATTATAGCAGATTCAGCATCTTACAGGCAGACCATTCCACAGCCAGCATCTGGCAGGTAGTCAATTCTAAATGCGGCATCTCGCTATCGACCAGTCCACATCTGGCATCTATCTGGCAGACTAGTCAATATCTGGCATCAAGTGGGTGGACAATGCCACATCTGGCATCTGGCAGGCCGACCACTCCACATCCTGCATCTGGGGAAAATAAACCCATTCTACATCTGGAATCTGGCAGCAAACCATTCCCCATCCTGCAACTGGCAGGTGGTCTATTCCACTCCAGCTTCAGCCAGGCAGACCATTCCATAGCCAGCATCTGGCAGAGGACCATTCCACATCCTGCAACTGACAAGGATACCATTTCACATCTGGTATCTGGCACGAATTTCATTCCACATCCGGCATCCCGTCCAGAAGATCATTCTACAAAGTCCATTCCACATCCGGATTCTCACAGAAGGACCATTCCACCTCCGGCATCTGGCAGGTGGAACATTCCACATCTGCCGCCTTGCAGGTGGACAATTATACCTCCGACATCTTGCAGGTGCACAATTCCACATCTAGCATCTGGCACGAATTATATTGTAAATCCACATTCTCACATGAGGACCATCTGGCAGATGTACCATTCCAAATCCGGAATGTGTCAGAGGAACATTCCACATCCAGCATCTTCCAGATGGACAATTCCACATCTGGCATCTGTTAGGCAGAGCAGTCCATGTCCAGCAAATGGCAGGAAGATGATACCAGATTCAGCATCTTACAGGCAAACCATTCCACATCTAACATCTGGCAGGTAGTCAATTCTAAATCGGGCATCTCACTGGCAGACCAGTCTAAATCTGGCATCTGGCAGGCCAACCACTCCATATTCAGTATCTGGTAGTTGTACCATTCCACATCTGGCATTTGGCAGATACAAATCCACATCCGGCGATTGACAGTATAAATTTGTTATGCGAGTGAGTTCCACAGTGTAACCGTGTTATGTGAGTCAGTTCCACAGTGTAAACTTGTCGTGTGAGAGAGTTGGACCGTATAATTTTGTTCACTTGGGGAATCCCATGTTGTAAACTTCATGTGAGTTAGTCCCACAGTGTAAACGTTGTTTGAGTAATTTAGACAGTATGACCTTATTATGTGAGTGATTCCCACCATGTAAACTGATTATGTGTCTGAGTTTCACAGTCTAACCTTGTAATTTTCCTAAATTCGATATTGAAAATGTGATGTGAGTGACTTCCACTTTGTAACCGTGTTATGAGAGTCAGTTCCACAGTGTAAACTTGTCATATGAGAGAGTTGCACAGTATAATTTTGTTTACTTAGTGTAACCCATATTCCAAACTATATGTTAGTGTGTCCCACAGAGTAAACATGTTGTGTGAGTAATTTAGACAGCGTGACCTTCTTATGTGAGTGATTCCCACCATGTAAACTTGTAATGTGTCTGAGTTTCACTGTGTAACCTTGTAATTTTGCTCAATTCAATCTTGAAAAAGTTATGTAAGTGAGTTCCTCAGTGCAACTTTTTTAGGTGAGTGAGTTCCACAGTGTAAACTTGTCGTGTGAGAGATTTACACAGTACAATTTTGGGTACTTAGGGAATCCCATATTGTAAACTTTATGTTAGTGAGTCCCACAGTGTAAATTTGTTCTATGAGTAATTTACACAGTGTGACCTTATTATGTGCGTCCCAAAAATTCACCTTATTATGTGAGAGATTCCCAGAGTTTAAATTTGTTTTGTGAGTGAGTTTGAAAATGTGACATTGTTATCGAAGTGATTTCCACAGTGTCAACCTTTCTACTTTGTGAGTATCAGGGTGTAACATTGGTTTGGAGTGTGTGCGACAGTGTGACATTGTTATATGTGAGATTCCCACCGTGTAAATTTGTTATGTGGGTGAGTTTCACAGTGTTACCTTGTATTTCGCTAAATTCGAGATTGAAAATGTCATGTTAGTGAATTCCTCAGTGTAACCTTTTTAGGTGTGTGAGTCCCACACTGTAAACTCACCGCTGTACCATTTCACATCTGGCATCTGGCACGAATTTCATTCCACATCCGGCATCCGTCCAGAAGATCATTCTACATCCGGCATCTCGCCGCTGTACCATTAAACGTCCGGCATCTGGTACAAAGTCCATTCCACATCCGGATTCTCACAGAAGGACCATTCCACCTCCGGCATCTGGCAGGTTGAATATTCCACATCTGGCGTCTCGCAGGTGGACAATTATATCTCCGACAACTTGCAGGTGGACAATTCCACATCTTGCATCTGGTACGAATTATATTGTACATCCACATTCTCACATGAGGACCATCTGGCAGATGTACCATTCCAAATCCGGAATGTGTCAGAGGAACATTCCACATCCAGCATCTTCCAGATGGACAATTCCACATCTGGCATCTGTTAGCAGAGCAGTCCATGTCCAGCAAATGGCAGGAAGATGATACCAGATTCAGCATCTTACAGGCAGACCATTCCACATCTAGCATCTGGCAGGTAGTTAATTCTAAATCCGGCATCTCACTGGGAGACCAGTCCAAATCTGGTACCTGGCAGGCCAACCACTCCACATTCAGTATCTGGCAGGAGTACCATTCCACATCTGGCATTTGGCAGCAAACAAATCCACATCCGGAGATTGACAGTATAAATTTGTTAAGTGAGTGAGTTCCACAGTGTAACCGTGTTATGTGAGTCAGTTCCACAGTGTAAACTTGTCATATGAGAGAGTTGCACAGTATAATTTTGTTGACTTAGCGTAACCCATATTCCAAACTATATGTTAGTGTGTCCCACAGTGTAAACTTGTTGTGTGAGTAATTAAGACTGTGTGACTTTATTATGTGAGTGATTCCCACCATGTAAACTTGTAATGTGTCTGAGTTTCACTGTGTAACCTTGTAATTTTGCTAAATTTGATATTGTTTGTTTGTGAGTTCCTCAGTGCAACTTTTTTAGGTGAGTGAGTTCCACAGTGTAACCGTGTTATGTAATTTACACAGTGTGACATTGTTATGTGAGTGAGTCCCACGGTTTGACCTTGTTATATGAGAGAGTTTGAAAGTGTGACGTTGTTATGGAAGTGAATTCCACAGTGTCAACCTGTCTAGTTAGTGAGCCTCAGAGTGTAACATTGGTAGAGAGTGAGTTTGAGTGTGTGACATTGTTAAGTGTGAGATTCCCACAGTGTAAACTTGTTATGTGGGTGTGTTTCACAGTGTTACCTTTTAATTTCGCTAAATTCGATATTGAAAATGTGATGTTAGTGAGTTCTTCAGTGAAACCTATTTAGGTGAGTGAGTTACACAGTATAACCTTGTTTTGTGAGTGAGTTCCACAGTGTAACAGTGTCATGTGAATCAGTTCTACAGTGTAAACGTCATGTGAGAGAGTTGCACAGTATACTTTTGTTTACTTAGTGAAACCCATATTCTAAGCTATATGTTAGTGTGTCCCACAGTGTAAACTTGTTGTGTGAGTAATTTACACAGTGTGACCTTGTTATGTCAGTGTGTCCCCCCATTTGACCTTGTAATATGAGAGAGTTTTAAAGTGAGACGTTGTTATGGAAGTGAATTCCACAGTGTCAACCTTTCTACTTAGTGAGTATCAGAGTGTAACATTGGTATAGAGTGAGTTTGACAATGTGATAAGCTTGTTCTGTAGTAAGTGAGTTTCACAATGTTACCTTTTAATTTCGCTAAATTTGATATTGAAAATGTGTTGTTAGTGAGTTCCTCAGTGTAACCTTTTTAGGTGAGTGTGTCCCACAGTGTAAACTTGTTGTGTGAGTAATTTACACAGTGTAACCTTGTTATGTGAGTGATTTCCACCATGTAAAATTGTTATGTGTCGTAGTTTCACAGTGTTTTCTTGTAATTTTGCTAAA